>NC_062281.1:195407157-196607157 GCF_902655055.1 Lutra lutra
GGGACACCAGGGCCCAGAGGAAAGAGTGGCACCATGAAGTGGAGCCAGCACCTTCATTGGATTCCATACTCCCATGGCCCTCCCACTCCATGTCTCCTCAAACCATGTCCCACACCTCCTCTGTGCAATGACCTGGTGTGCAAAGATGCCCAGGACCAACACCATTAAAGCTGGGAGCCTACCTTTGGAAACATTCATAAAATCCATCAATGATGCCAAGGAGAAAAGGAAAGAGATGTATGGGCCAACAGAAGCAGAGATGCCGAGTGAGTCCAAAGTCTCCCCAGCTCAGAGCTGGAAAGAACCCTTACCTCCCTAGCTCAGGGCTCAGAGTTCACCCCTGCATGTCCACCCTGCACCATGACCATTTAACTCACGCTCAACTGTCTTCTCTATTCACTCCCACTTGATTTATTCCAAGGGTAGCTATTTGACAAAATTGACAAAAAACATTGTCAATTCATATTTTAGGTTCAACCTAAAAACTTGTAGTGCTTCCATGTGGTGACCGTGCCCCAAGGTCAGTGTCTTGTTACAAGCAGGTGAATTTGGTACCTCTCTGGGATTGGGATTTCTAGAAAGATCTCCACCTGCTCCTGCTTAACATTCTTCTGGCAGAGTCCCAGGTCCTTTGGGGAGCCAATGGGAGGGAGTCTTAATGCAGGCAAGAAGGTTCATACCAGGAGGGGTTGTTAGCAAAGTCTTTGCATAAGGTGTGGTTCTGGATGAACCATGGACAAGGGGGTTTCCATGAGGAAAGAGAAGAGTTCTTGCATCAGGGTTCCGCCAAGAAAAATTACCGATAGGATATGTATATGTAAAGGAATTGGTTCATGCAATTATGAAGGTTAAGAAGTACTGTGATCTGCCATCTGCCAGCTGGGGACCCAGGAATTTGATGGTATGGCTCAGTCCAGGTGTGAAGGTCTGAGAACCAGGGGAGCCAATTGTGTAAGTCCCAGTCTGAGGGCAGAAGATAAGAAAAGATACCCCAGCTCAGCAGGCTGAAATGGGTCCTTCCCCTGTCAAGCCTTCAGATCAGACACCAGCCCTGACCAACATCTCCATCTCAGCCTGTGATAGACTCTGAAACAGAGGAGCCAGCTGACCCATGCCTGGACTTCTTTTTTTTTTAATTAACATATAATATATTATTAGCCCCAGGGGTACAGGTCTATGAATCACCAGGTTTACACACTTCACAGCACTCACCATAGCACATACCCTCCCCAATGTCCATAACCCAACCACCCTCTCCCTATCCCCCTCCTGCCGGCCCCCCTCAGTTTGTTTTGTGACGTTTAGAGTGTCTTATGGTTTGTCTCCCTCCTGATCCCATCTTGTTTCATTTATTCTTTTCCTACCCCTCAAACCCTCCACGTTGCATCCCCACTCCCTCATATCAGGGAGATCATATGATAGTTGTCTTTCTCCGATTGGCTTATTTCGCTAAGCATGATACCCTCTAGTTCCATCCACGTCGTCGCAAATGGCAAGATTTCATTTCTTTTGATCATGCCTGGACTTCTGACCTCCAAATCTCCCATCACGTGTGTTCAGTTCAGGGTGATTTGTTACACAGCAGTGGAGAACGGATACCTCACATGTCTGCACCATGGTGGGTCTGCACCCCCCCTTACACTGTCCTGACTTCCTCTTCACCCTCAGAAGCCACCGGGAAAGGCCACATGCACCTGACCATAAGCTCAGACAGGGCTGGGACCAGGCCTGACCTTTTCTCCAGCTAGGGCCTGGCATGCAGTAAGTGTTCTGTGGCAACCAAAGGGGACAGAGGGTGTCAGGACCTCACCTTTAAGAACTCCCATGTGCAGTGATGTAGTATGTCTACAGAGACTTCCCATGAACCCCCAAGTCCAGTACCCAGGAGGAATGCATGAAGTCCCTTCATTTGTTTGTTTCCTCTTTCACTCATTTAAAAAAATATTTCTTGGGGTGCCTGGGTGCCTCAGTCAGTTAAGCGTCTGCCTTAGGCTCAGATCATGATCTCGGGATTCGGGATTGAGCCCCACATCGGGCTCCCCGCTTGGCGGGAAGCCTGCTCCTTTCTCTCCTCCCCACTCATGCTCTCTCTCACTATCTCTGTCTGTCTCTCTCTCTCAAATAAACGAATGAAATCTTTAAAAAATAAAAATAAAAAGCTATTTATTGGTCTCTTACTATCTGCCTGTTATGAGTACAGGCCACGGATAATTACAGGCTTCTCGGGGAAAAGGGGTATGACCAGCAGGAGATTGACCAGCAGGAGAGTCACGTGTTCCTCACAGCCATTCCCACGTCCAGGCCTAGGGACTAAACGCCACAGAAGCCGTCCCGCTGGGATTGCCCCCTGGAAGCTCACTCCCGGATAATCGTCCCAACAGGGGAGCAAATGTTTGCTATTAGCTGCCACCTCTGCTCAGCACGGCAGCCCCACCCTAAAACAGGCCCGGAGATTTGTGTGGGAAGATGTCAGCTCTGAGCCCATAACTCATGTTCAGTAACCAAATTATTTTCCTTTGGAGGCATTAAGGGTAAATAAAGGCTTAATGAATCAAGTCTTCTGAATCGCTACTGCTCCTTTAATTTGTAGTTTACAAGGTTCTTGTAAATTAAAAATGGGAAAAGAAATCCCTTCCCATCCTGCATGCACCTCCTCCGGGCAGGAACAATTTGGTTGTTTTGATTTTCATGTCCCTACAGCCCTTATCTCTTTGAAAAATTATTCCTTAATTTTTATGAGGTTGCTGGTAAGACGGGTGAAGTTGAACGATTGTCCTATATCTTGTTCCCCTTCCCCTTCGAGTTCACTGTGAGTGGTTATTGTTCCCTGGGTAGGGAAGAAAGGTGGAAGTGCTCACTTTAATTTACTGTTTACAATAAACAAGGCTTTATCAACATCCCTCCAATAAATTATTTTTATTGCCAGCCTCATATTGCCAGGAGCAGTGGCCATGAAAATACTCGTACAATGAAGATGCAATCACATCAGCTCGGCCCCGAGCAAGCTGGGACCCACCAGGTGGGCATGGGAAGAGCTGCTGGTTTGGGGGCCGTGAGAGTGGGGGAGGCCCGGGTCTCCCTGCCTTGCCACAGCAAGAGAGAGGGGCTCATCTAAGGGGGCCACCCACCTGTTCAGGGCTCTCACACCCCAGTGGGGCGACCAGTCTTCTGTCCCACAGGCATATGTGGGGGTAAGTGTGGCCAGCACTGGAAATCAGGGTGCTCTGAAGCTGGGATTTCTCTGTGTCTTAAAACTCAGGGTGTGAACACCACCCTTCCCCAAGCCTGTGAGTGCACAGTGGTGGCTGTCTCCTGCAATGAGATCAGTGCCTTTGTATCGCCTGCCCTCCCTCCCTCGTGCCCTCCTCTCTCTCTCTCTCTTCTCAGTGTGGTGTATCACGCACCTGACCCTCTGACATGGAGTCCAGTAGGAATGACACAGGACAGCTGCCCCACACTTTGAGCCTTGGGAACAATTCCCCTCGGGGTCCAGGGAGGAGACCCAGTCTCTCACCGGGAAGGGTGGACAGGAACTCTGCTCGGTCCTGCTGTCCTCTGGGTGTTTGCAGGACAACTGGGGACATTTCTTCAGCTTCTTCCAGTGACGTAGGGAACAACGGCCAGCTGAGAACTTGCCTCCTGGGACTGCACCAAGACCCAAACTTCGCCATCCCCAAGGGTCTCGATTAGTGGAAAACCGCATCTCCGAAGTAACAGCCTAAGTGCACTATTTGTAGAGTGTTCATTACTTTGACACTTCCCCGTGTTCGACATCAGTGTGCAATTTAAGAACAAATCCATTAGGATTTTGCTCTCCTTCAGTGGAGAGACACTGTTTTCATTCACGCGTTGGAGTGACCGGAGCTGGTTAAGATCGGCACAGCGGGGCTGCACGCGGTGACGGCGTGCCCTGCCGGTGTTCTCCGGAGCAGCGGTTACCACCGGGAGAGCCCTGCTCAGAAACACATCCTCGCAGCTCGTCTTTAGAAGGCCCCAGAGGCTGACACTGCACCCCGCTCCCCGCTGCCCTGCTTGCATTCTGTCCCAGAAGTAGACGCCCACCTAGAAGTGCATGGCGACGGGATGCGTCGTCCTCATGTGGTTCCCAGACTGCACGTTTCTCGAACGCAAGGACCAGCCCAGTGCACAGAGGTGCTATGAGGAGCTAGCACACAGGAGTGCTTAGCTGGCTCTCTTTGAGTGCACGGGAAGCTCCCTGGTGTACCACCTCCTTGGGGAGCTGTGGCCCCTTCTCTGCAGAAAGCACACTGTCGTGTATGCTGTAAGAGACGTGAAGGGAAAGGGTCGTGTGTGTGTATATAAAATACGGGGTGCAGCCAGAGCTCACCCCTGTCCACTGCGAATGTGAAGAGCGGATCCCCCCTTGTCTATCCAGATTCTGTCCCTTGAGATGGCGAGCATGATGCGGAGCTGGACTTGGAAACCAGAGAGCACACTGCCCAGCCCCAGCCCTTCCTAGCCCTGACAGGCAGGTGTCCGCTGGCAGACGCCCAGGCAGGCAGAGCAGAAGGGAACAGGGCTAAGCCTTCCCATCTGTCTGCACGCCTTTGCACCTGGTTTCACCCTCCCCTCCTCCGCCTGCCCCGGGGCAGTCCTCACACTGACCCCGTGACCACCCCTTCGGGGGAGGACCTCCTATTGCCCATTTTACAGATGAGTAACATGAGCCTCGGACAGTCATATGCCCGTGTCCGCCCGTGCGAGCGTATCCCAGCCACCCTCTCACGACATTCCGCGTTTCCCTCCCACCTTCTGCACAAAGCCTCGAAGTGCCATCTCTCTATGGTGACATCACTTTCTTGGCAGGTGCAGGGACGTATCACTGTTGTTGGCTCCTGGCCCTGCTTCTCACTCCAGAGGCCCAACCATGGGGGAAATCTGTCCTCGTCCTTGACCGTCTGGCCTCAGCAGCAGCCCCCAGTATCTCATGACATCCGTCCTTCCCCACCCTGCCAGGAGCTCCGACCCACGGAAACAACACAGCCACCCCCATGAGCACCTAGCCCATCGGCACAACCACTGATCTCTGAGGCTGACCTTGGGTCCCAGAGCCCCCACAGGGATGAACAGCCGCACCTTCATTCCACAGTGGAGGGGCTCCGAGCATCCCACAGAAGGCAACCGGCACATGCATTCCTGGATGGACCTGGGCCAGTGCATGGACCCTCTCACACTCTTACACACGGGTGTGCCAGCAAGCATATGGCAGTCCCCCGGAGCAGGTTAGAGTGCCGGCCCCATGGATGACTAACTATAGACTCTGGGCATGACTCACCTCCCCTGTGAGCCTCAGGCTCCCCCTAGCAATGGAGCTAAGAAGTAGCTCCAAACACCCAGGGCTGTGGCACGCCAGCCATGGAATGTGCCAGGTACCTGGTGAGGCTCGGTAGCATTAGCTCCTAATATTTTCAATTAGATCAGCACCAAGAAGAAACACCCATCTGTGTAGGGAAAAGCTCCTGAGAGATCACTGTTCAGGAAATACACTGACATCCCCACGGGGTCCCACTCTGTCCTCAGGGAAACGCCAATGTCCCTGCAGGGAACGGGGCCCTTTGTGGGAAGCACAAGCGGGAAGCAGAGGGACCTTGCTGCGGAGGAAGGGCCGGGGAGGAGGGCCAGGCCTCCAGCTCCTGAGTGGGACCAGCTGGGCCTTCTTGCAATCACAGTATTTGCTGGCTCAGCCGGTTATCCTCCCAGCGGCCAGATGGTTGGAACATCAGCGTTCGGCTTGTGGCTGGCTAATAGCAGTGGGATGAAGCCACCTATTACCCTCCAATGTACAGGAGCTGTGCTCCCTGAAGGGACCCGCCGCTGCCCTCTGACTCCATCCTGACATGAGTAATGCTCAGAGTCCTGGAAAAAAAACAAAAAACAATCAGAAGAAGCAGTGGGGAAGGAATAAAATGCCAACCTCAGAAGACAAGACTCAAAGCTAAAGGTCACCAAAGGGCCAGAGGGAGTCAAAATCATGTCACAGTGCCACCTCCAGGCTGCCCTGCCCCGTGGACGCCGCCAGGTGAAGCAGTTTCCAAAAGGACAATTGGAAGCATAATGTAGACCACCGTGTAAATAAAATTAACCGCACAGAGTTGCTTTCCAGCAGAGACACTGTCTGACCACAGGACTTCGGCCAGTGTCAAGGTCACACCTGCGGTGGGAAGTCACATTGGCAGCAGGCCCCGCAACGTGACGTGACGGGAAGGACCCTGCATGTCCTCCCAAAACCCATCACCCAGTCTAACCATGAGAGAAACTCCAGACAAATCCCGATGAGGGACAGTCTATGAAATAGCCGACCAGTCCCCTGGAGAATTATCAAGGTCACCAAAAATAAGGGAAGTCTGAGAAACCATCACTGCCAAGAGAAGCCTAAGGAGACACGATGACTCAATGTCATGTGGCATCTTGGATGGAGTCCTGGAAGAGGGAAGAAGAATGTTATGTAAAAACTGAGGAAATCTGGGGGAAAAAAGTATGCACTTTTGTTTAAAATACCGTTATCTGTGTTGGTTCATTAGTTGTGACAAGCACACCGCACTGACTTTACTAAAGGGGAAGGAGGTACGTGGGAGCTCTGAGTACCGTGTTCGTGACCATTCTGTACACCTAAATCAAATTTAAAGGTGAAAGTTTATTAAGAAAACGGTTACCCGAGGATGCGGTCTATGGGGAGGGAAGAGTGGAAGGAGGACTTGATGGCCAAGATGCGGGGGTGTTCCCCACAGAGCGGGAAATGCAGAAGTTGCCCTAGGATGCCGTCAAGCCCACCCGCAGATCCTGGGAGAAGGAACTTTGAAGGGGTTTGTTTTTTTAAGTGAAATTCCAGAGACTTGTTAATATTGCAGGAGATGAAAGAAAGCAAGGTTATGCTAATGACGAATCATGAGAGGAAAAAAGAAAGAAGTCTGCAGGAAACAGAAATCTGCACAGAAAAGAAATTACAAGCATAGTACACTACATGGCTGTGCAGCCACGTGTGTACATAGTTACAAAAATGCGAGCACCCTCTACTGGTTTTTGACTTTCAGAGTTGACACACAGACATGCCTTGAAGACTTCGTTGCAGTTTCAGCAGAGGACACGAAGGCTGGGTTCCACGAGGCTCTCTCCTGGGCTAGAATCAACCCAGAGGGAAAAGGGAGGCTTGTCTCTTTTGCGCTGGTGTCTGCCTCCGTTGGTCTGCAGGTGGTATGAGGAACCAGCTCAGAGCACGGGCTTTGGAATGCCCACCCCCAGCTCTGACACTCACTGGCATTGGGAGAGTGAATGAATTCTGTTCTCCTCTCTGCCCCAAGTCACTCTCTGGGCATCATCGCCCGGTACGGAAAGCACAATGCCCAGACCCAGCAAACGCCCAGCACAGATTAGCTGCTCATGTTCCCGTGTGCATTTTAAAACAGGAAGACAATTTACTTCTGTTTGGCTCGGAGGCTAAGGGGAAGAAGGAGTCCCCCTGGGGTGTAACTGACCCACGTCCACAGGTGAAGAAAAACAAACCTACAGTCCCTCTGAGCCTTGGCCACATTCAAGATGCAGGGGGTAGAGAAGCCTCCTCTTTGTAGGAAAGGGGCTCTGAGGCTGCCACCTTCCCCCATCCTAAAACTCTGTCTGCTAGTTACAGAGGGGTCCACAGACGCTGGTACCCACACGGCACCTCCACGAAGTTTGGCGAAGGTCCCTGCTGCAGACGGGAAGGAGGAGGCTCCTGCCAGTACACGCTCGCCCATGGCCTTCGTGAAACCCAGACTCGGCACATCCAGCCCAAGCGCCCTTAACAAGCAGACCTCCCCCAGGCCTAGAAGTCCCTCCTACACCTGCCGTCCGCGGAGAGCCCCCGGGACACACCCTGATGACTGATGGAGGCAGAATCATGAAATTAGGTGATTATTTGTGCCCAGGAAAACGTGCAGGAACAAGGTTTCATTAATTATCCTAACCAGGGGGCTGGGGCCCCGTCGGAGGTGGAGACGTATGGACGCCCCACAGTCCCCATCCAGCATACCGGTGTAATTAGCTCATTCATAATTGAACACTTCCGAACACACAGTTTGTGCCCATTTGTCAAAATCCCCTCTTCATGACTCCACAGGTTGTTGTAAACAAATTGGCTTTTTGCTCAAAGCCTTGTTTTCATTTAAGAACGTGCCCCCACACCACATGTCAAGAATGGGACACTTTCAGCAAGATAAATGGAGCCCGGCCACAGTCTTCTCTTTAATGGTTTTGTGGCATTTTGGAGGGGCACACCACAGCGGGATAACATGACAACATGTCAGCACCAGCTTCCATCCTCAGCAGACAGAAAGGCCAGGGTCCCCCTGGCCCTCCGGGGTGCTGTCTCAGTCCCTCCCCTGCCAGGAAGCGTCCTGTGGGTTCCCTGGCCCCAGCCAAGCCCTCAGCTCCATGCCCTGCAGACCCTCGTGGCTCCAGGCAGAGGTGAAGGCATCGGGAATCTGGGGAATCTGGCGCGAGGGGACCACAGACCATGGCAGACCCCCCTTGATCATCTATCTCGCTGCTGAACACTCTGGTAATCGGGAGGCCTTCTTGGGGTCCATCTGCCTTTTTCTTGCTCTGCATTTAAATTTTTTTCCTGGGTACCAATCTGTGACATTGCCCACTTGGGCTAGCATGACCCTCACTCCCGGCCCAGCAGCCCCTCGGCCGAGACGGGTTAGGCTCAGCTGGAGATGCCCCTTGACTCCCGCGGCTCCTGAACCCTGGACACCATCTGAGGAGATGCTTCTCACCTTCCCGAATCCCCGGGTCCTCTCCTACCACCGAGATGACCACCAGGACCCCCTGCCACCTGCCGCTATGTACACGCATGAGCAGAACCTCTCCTACGAGGCTCGAGGACCCCTCCCCTAGGGCTTCTTCACCTCAACGCAGACACGCCCATGAGGGACCCTCCCTCGCTCCCCAGACTCCCACCAGCCTTCGCCCACGCCATCTGACACCCCCCAAGGGCATCCCCTCCAGGCCTCTCTGCTGGACAAATGGAGGGTGAGCTCATAAAGCTGTGGGTGAGGAGCCCTGGGCTCCGCCGAGGCTCCGGCCCGTCCTGCCTAGCAGCACCCGTGCCCCTCCTCGGGGGCCCCACACCCCTTCTCAGGGACCCCACGCCCCTCCTCAGGGACCGCATCCCCCTCAATTTTCCCCAAATCGAGGGAAACACCCTCCCCTAGTTCTCGCAGCTGTCAACCCGCCTGGCAAAGAGGGGGCCTGGGCCAGGCACGCCCACCTGACCCCCACCCAGGAGTTGGAACTTGACCCCAAGATGCCTGGAGCCCACGCCCAGTAAGCGCTGCCAAACCACAGAGTCCTGGGCCCCCGTCCTGTGGGGTCTGGACCCTCAGCCGAGTCTCACTTTCCACGAGCTTCCAGCGGCCACTGTAGCAAATTACTACAGGTCTCGTGGCTTCAGACACACTTGCTTTCCCCCCAGGTCTGGAGGTCATAGGTCAGGGTGATTCTGGAGGAGTCTCTGACCTCCCTGGGCCCCTGTCCCTGTAGCAGAACACGGAAGGGGTGCCCGGACTGTGACTCACAATGTGCTAGGCTTTTCTAGCCGGCAGAGCCACCCAAAGGCAGACTGACCTCCCGTCCCGGGACCTGGGGACACTGAGGCTGATGTGGTGGCCAGGAGACTGCCTGGAGGTCACGCTGGGACCTGAGAGTCCCTCAGGGCTCCAGCCTCTCACCCTGCTATGGGGGCTCCCTGGTCGGCTAAGCCTCTGCAGTTCTGGGATTAGAGACGTGAGTCTGGGTGTTCCCGGAGTGCCATGAGCCACACACCACTACCCACCCCTTCCTCCCCTGTGCTCAGCACCACTGACCTCAGGGCTCATGGGTCGCCAGCCCACTCAGCACCATCCCCATCCCGGAGCAGAACCCGAACAGCCCAGGGACCGTGGGACCCGGCCACAACAGCAGAGCTGGCCTCACCCTTGGACCCTGCTCCCCAGGCCCTGTCACCCTCACCCCGAGGGGTTGCAAGGATGTGAAGTCCCCAAACAGGAGGAGAAAAATCACTCCGTGATGGGCGTCTTGGATCTAATAGGAAACGATGATGTGAAATGGGGGGTTTCGCTCCTGCCGTCTCTGGTGATTTATAGGTACAGGCCCCATAATCAGAAACAAAGTGTCTATTTTCAGCCTTGGATTCTAACAAGTGAATATATTACAATAACTTTATTAAAAAAATCAATGCACATCAATTCAATTTTCAAGTTAATTGCCTTGCTCACGCTGCTGCGTGAGAGGCCCGGCGGCTACATTACGCCTCTGATTTATGAAGGGCGAGTGGCAGATAATTCATCCGCTGTCTTGTTTGTGTTTCCACCAGAAAGTGGCGAAGTTGGGAGCGAGAGCCTGTCCTGGTAACAGGTGCGGCAGGTCAGGGCAGCCTCTGGCCCTGCTGGCGGCCCTCGGAGCCCCAGGGGCTCCGAACCTTCCCCCACAGGTTCATCGGCGAGGACTGGCAAAGGGACGCCCACTGGACCGTCTGGGTGGAGGCGGGCCCTGGGCCCTGGGTGCTGGGCCCCCCGAGCAATGCCCCCACTCGGCAGCCTCGGAAAGGTGGGGGACAAGAACCCCAGGACATGGGCATCTATACAGACCCAGCAATGCCTCCCACCGGCCATCACGTCATCGTCGTCATGTCCTTACCACTGTTATTAAATCAACATTATGATAATTCGTAAGTATTACAGTTGTCTCTCTGCCAAGGAGACGAGAAATTCAAACGAACTAATGTGTGTGGAATTACTCCGCACGCGCTGTCAGATATACGTACGCAAATTGCCATCAGCTCCCTGAGAGCACTGGGTAGCGGGGAAATGTTCCTGACCAACAGATCCCCGTGAATCAGGTTTGTCCGACAGGACACCGGTGTCCCCTCTGCTCTCCTGGGCACAAGGCATCTGTCTCCCCGTCTTAAAGAGACGTCGTCCCCCCCCCGCAGCCCAGTGTTCACAGGTCTGTGGGTGCCCCCAGGTGGTACAAGCCCAGCTCTACCTTGGCCCCCACCACCCGCCTGTCCTGACCTTGAGCCCACCCGGCCGACGGAAGCAGGGATCACGGTGCTGGAGAGAAGATGTGGGCCTGGGACATTTTCCCCCCCAGCCCCTGGCCTGAGGCAGCCATTTCTGGGAGCTCCACCAACATCTTCCCGAGAAAGCAGAGGACAGGCTCACTCACTTGTTGGGACCCTGGCACGGTGCGGACGCTCCTCCTTGAACTGCCGCCCACCTGCCGTGTCACCACCGACAACACAGACTCGCTGAAGCCAGGCAGCAAGGGAGCAGAGACCTGGGCTTTGGAGCCGGGCCCGTCTGCCTCCAAGGCCCCAGTCCCAACCACGACGTCAGACAGCCGCCTCCCAGGATGGCATCCAGTGTGGGTCACCTGCAACTGGAGACGTGCCTCTGGGTTGGTTTGTCATTTAGTGATCCTGGGTAGAGCCCAGGGTCCAGCATCACTGGGGTAGAAGAACACAGAGGCCTCATCAGTTGGGGAGATGCTGACCCTTCACCTCTTCCCTCTGCCCTCCAGGCCACAGAGAACCAGGAGCTGGACCGCAGACTGGGCCCCTAAGCCTGTGTCCACGATGAGCTGATGGGCAAAGGGCTTCCTACTTCCGGCAGGGTGCTGGCCGTGACCCTGGGGACTCCCTCCCCTCCCCTCTGCCCCTCAGAACCCCCCACCCCCAAAACAGCAGCCCCACCTAGCAACATAAATCCTGCCTCCATCGGCCAAACCTCTCTGAATGTATTTGGCCGTTTGGAAGGATCTCAGCACCCCAGTGGCAAACCTTTGTCCCGAGCATGTTCAGTCTGAGCAGAGGAACGGGCTTTTTCCTAAGTGTCTCACATCTGACAGCTTAATTATTTATTAAGGGTAATGGGCTTATTCTAAACAATTTCTTCCAGCTGGATCCATCCGTAAGTCGCTTGAGCTGGTGAAGAAACATCACGCACGCCCGGGCCGAGTGCCAAGCCCTGACCTCCCGCTGGCTGGAACTGACTATGG
Organism: Lutra lutra; assembly: GCF_902655055.1. NCBI lineage: Eukaryota > Metazoa > Chordata > Mammalia > Carnivora > Mustelidae > Lutra > Lutra lutra. The sequence continues at coordinate 195,419,215 of NC_062281.1, forward strand.
CATCGAAGGCAAGAGAGAGAACGATGCAGGGAGGGTCGCCTGTGAGGGTGCAGCACACAGTGTGGGCGACGCGGGGAAGGGGGGAGGGGGCAGGAGGGCAAAAGATGAGGGAGGGTGACAAACAGGAACCATGCAAAGAAATTTGGACTACATCCCAGAAGCCCTGGGGCTTCAAACCAGAAGTGATACTATCACCATGCGGATATTTGGAAAAGGTTTTGAAGGGTGGGTAGGAGTTCCGAGAAAGAAACATGAAGGTTGGCCTCCCAGGAAGAGGAGGCAGAATGCACAAATATGAGGGTTCAGGAAAGAACCTGGGAGCTTCACAGGGGCAGGTCACGGGAGAGGATTGTGGAGAAGCTGCCAGAGAAACAGCTGACGAAGAGGCAGGTTGGAACCTGGGCTCTGGGACCTGGTCAGGTTGGAACCAGGTCCCAGAGCCCAGGTTCCAACCTGAAGACAGTGGGAAAGGGGAGGAGAGTCGGTGGTGTGGAGCCTTTTCAGCCAGAGTCACACACTCATCTTCATGGGTTAGAGATGACGCTCGTGGGCCTATGGAAACTCAGCTTGGCCTTGGAGGACAGGGGTCACACGACAGTCTAGAAGACACAGAGAGGGCCTGCGAACAGACTTCTTTTTTTAATGTGTATCTTTATATTATTGACATAAATATAAAGTAACCAGAAAGAAACAGAAGAAAATCAAAACTGCCCATCGTTCTGCCGCTGAGACGTACGGCTGTCCTCGGTCCCCGCGTCGCCTTCCAGCAACGACCGCCCTTCTGCCCGACGAGCGAAGGATGGCAGCGAACCTGAGTGTATCGTAAGGTACCTCCGTGCTTGGTATGTTCCGAATACGTGAAGGACGTCTCACTGCCACCCCACGTGAAAGTACCATAACGTTCTCAAAGTCATTTTTCGCTATTTTAAACATCCTGGTGAGTCCCCTGTCCCTCCAGTCTTGGCGCGCATCTCTGATGGTTTTTCAGAATCAAAAACCCCGGTAGTGCAGTTGCCGGGTCTTGGCGTAAGGACAGGGGGGCAGCCTGGAAACGGCTGCTGAGCCTCGAGGAAGGTTGTGCCGGTGACCAGCCCCTCCTCCTCCGGGACTGCGGGTTCCGAGTTTGTAAATCACCCCCCCCCCCCCATGTCTCAGGTGTCAGAACCCTTCATGCATGCTATTGCCTGGCTCCCCCCGCCTCCACATTTTGGGGACACCATTCCCAACCATTCTAACTGCATGGGTGCCCCCTCCCCATAAACCCACTGCTATTCTCCACCCCAAGCCCCCACTTGTCTCTGCCCACCAGCCTCCTGCCCAGCGTGTGAGCTGCAGGAAGTCTCACACCCGGGGCTTAAACAGCGCCCAGCGCGCATTAGTGATGGAAGCAGGCGATGCGTGAAATGGGCGTTTGTCTCTTTCTCTTTCCCGATCTTCCAGACGTCTCTCCGTTATTGACTCCCTGTGACCTTTAGGAAGAAGGCTTGCACTTCGGAAAACAGTGCAGAGGTTCCTTAAGAAATTAAAAATAGAGCTTCCCTATAACCCTGCCATTGCACTACTGGGTATTTACCCCAAAGATACAGATGTAGTGAAAAGAAGGGCCATCTGTACCCCAGTGTTCATAGCAGCAATGGCCACGGTCGCCAAACTGTGGAAAGAACCAAGATGCCCTTCAACGGACAGATGGATAAGGAAGATGTGGTCCGTATACACTATGGAGTATGACGCCTCCATCAGAAAGGATGAATCCCCAGCTTTTGTAGCAACATGGACGGGACTGGAGGAGATGATGCTGAGTGAAGTAAGTCAAGCAGAGAGAGTCAATTATCATATGGTTTCACTTATTTGTGGAGCATAAGGAATAACATGGAGGACATGGGGAGATGGAGAGGAGAAGGGAGTTGAGGGAAACTGGAAGGGGAGGTGAACCATGAGAGACTATGGACTCTGAAAAACAATCTGAAGGGTTTGAAGTGGGGGGTTGGGGGTTGGGGGAACCAGGTGGTGGGTATTAAGGAGGGCACGGATTGTATGGAGCACTGGGTGTGGTGCATAAACAATGAAACTTGGAAGATGAGAAAAATAAAATAAAATTATTTAAAAGAAGAAGAAGTCTTGCTTTCCTGGCGTGATTTCTCAGTCGCTCCCTTTGCAGAGGCTGGAGCCCACTTGAAGGGCTCCCCCCATGCACCCCGGGCATCTCCACTGCCTCCCTCCCTTTCCTCCTCCTAGAAAGCCTAGAACCCACCCTGTGAGCAGGCATCTGGGCACCCGGGTCAGCTGAGGCTGTGTGGCCCAGCGGGGCACGGTGCTCCCCAGACACAGCAGTCGGGTCACAGCCGTGGCCAGGTCCCTGCAAGCCGGCTCCCACACACGCTCCTGGGAGAGTTTGCCGGGCCAGGCACCGGGATGTGTCTCTGAGAAACCGATGGGATCTGAGATTTGGCCCAGACTCCTCAGGCTGGCTGCGGTGCGGCCCGGTGCCTTTATGAGACAAGAGTGCGTGTGTGAGCAGTTAACTTTAGGAACAGACTTTACAGTGAAGGACACAGAAATTCCTCCTTGTGAGATGAGCTCTCTGAAAGGCCCAGGGCACAGTAGGGGCTTGGGCGGGAGTCACATGGGGCAGGGTTGGAGGCTCTAAGCTGCTGGACAGGGGCCCGACGCCCCAGGGAAGCCGTTGGCATGCGGGGGCCAAGCTCCGCCGCATGCTCCCAGCAAAAATCATCAACCAAAAGACCCGTTGTCCTCCTCCAGCAGGCACCTGGAACAACGGGTCCAGACAGATGGGACAGTCGGGGGGACTCCCCTCTCTGTGCACGGAAACACCCCAGCGCTGGCCAGGACGCAGGCGTGTGCATGTCCATTTATCACCGCCCAGAAGGATCGCCTCCGACCGCCTGCTCCTGGCCATCACTGGGGACACATAGACCCCTGGCGCTGACTGTGGCTTGCTGGCTGTTCCAGTCCCCACCACACCCACGGAGGAGGATGAAGGAGCCCAGGATGGTGTTTCCCCCTTTCCCTCGAGAAGTACAAAGTCACCCTCTATCGAGGAGGTCCTCCTGTCCCCCCAGCAGGCTCTGCATCCCTGCCCGCCAGCCGCTGTTCTGGACTATGGCATGGACATCGCTGGAAGAAAGCTGCACACTGGAGGCCAGACAGGAGGTGACACTGTGTCTCTCCTCCACAGTGGGCCCGAGATGGCCGCCGAAGCCCTGACCGCTATCAGAGGCTGGCTCCTGTCCGCCCGTGCGCACGGCCGCAGAGGAGGAGAGAGAGCGCCTCGGGCCTTCTCTCTCTCTCCCTCTTGGGGATGCCTGGTGTGAAGGGACAGGGAGGACACTCTGCGGAAGCCACACGTGGGCGTGCACACACGGAGATTCACACAGTCCTGCCTCAAAGGGAGCTCGTAAAGTGCACAACCATGCGGTCAGTACCCTGCCGGGCTCATCAAGGGCCCCGTGGGACGGAGGTTTATTTGCAGCTGGTAGAAGGCAATTTCCCGGTTTGGCGGCTGGAGCCCCAGAACTGCACGTTAGTCCGGGCGCCCGCAGAGGCTGTGAGTGGCTGAGCCGAGCAGGTTGCCTACCGGAGGACAAGGAGAGCCCTGCTGAGCCTCCTTCCTGTGGAGCAGCGGGACCTCGGCCTTGGAGAGTGGGAGCTGGGGCAGGGGCTGCTCAGGGAACCCTGCTGGCCCTCTGCTGTGTGCTGCCGGCTGGGGAAGGGGAGCGCCTCCCCGGAGGCTCCAGGCTCCACCACTCCGCTCGGTTTGTACCCGGGGTGGCGCTCGGGGTAGGTGGACTAAACCCGGCATTAGCCTAATTCATTACAATGAGGAGGGCCGGCCTGCTGCGGACAAGGTCCACTGCGTGTTCTGGGTGATTCAGGCAGGTGCCTCTCCCCCCACGTCAACTGTTCAGACCCGAAAGCGAGGCCCGTCTCCTGCCCTGGCTTCCTGCCGCAGAGGCCTGGCCCCTCTCTTCTTCCAGCTGCTTCCCTTGGGTTCTGCCTCCCCCATCTCCCCCTCCTGCTCCTCCCACCTCTCCCCTTCCTTCTTCCTCCCGCCTCCCCCTTCCCCTCCTCCCCTCCTTACCCTTCTCCTCCCCGCTTCCCTCCCCTTTCCCCTCCCCTGCCCCCTCCCCCCCATCCCTCTTGCAGCCTCCCTCTGCCCACCTGCCTGGTGCCATCCTGGGTCAGGAAACACACCCCTGTTAAAGTCTTCCCGCTCTGGTCCCCCCTCCCAACCAGGCTCTGCCCTCCCAGCCCCTCCCAGCCCCTCCCAGGCTCCAAAGGGAAACAGTTGGAGCCAAACCAGCTGCGGAGCTGACGGGCACCCCCTGAATCAGTTCGCCACAAAGTATCGTTGGGTCTTAGTGTTGTGAGAGTTATAAACCCGGGAGGGGGGTGTGTGCTGCGGAGGGAGGAGGAAGACGCTGGGCTGGCAGGGGTCGGGGGTCAGACCTTGTGCAGGTGTGCAAGGAGCCCCCAGCCCCTGGGGAAGGGAGAAGCAGCTGCCCTCGGGGTCCTAAAGCCTGGTCCCCAGAGTAGGTGAGGGAGGGGGCCCCACCGGCAACCTCAGTCCCACAGGCATCATGGCCTTCTGCTGGAACTGGTCATGGTGACACCTGGCTCCAAGTCAGAGTCCCCTGGGGTCTTCCAGCCCCTGTAGGTGCAGACAGATGAACCTGAGACCCTGTCTTTGTCAAGAGGAAGATGTTTTTGCAGGTTCCCAGGAGGTCCCACCCTCTCGGATCCCGGAGCCACAGAAGGAGCGTCCTGGGTCCCTGAATCACTCTGGGGCAGGGCTCCCTCCTCTGTGCAGGGCCTCCAATCTGCACCCGCAGGTGCTCTCTCTGCCCCGTGCCAACCTGGGCCGGTGGCAGTCTCCCCAGCAGGGGTCACGGGACGCCTGTGCATGCAGAAAACTGGGCTGGCGTGTGGGGAGACGGGTGGCCAGAGGGACCGCGCGGGCAGCTCACAGTCCCTTACTCAGCCTCCAGGACCTCCTGACCCACCAGCCCCCTTCTCTGGTGTTGCTCTCACCGCACCCCAAGTCCCCATCCCTTCTCCTCTCCCGATGGTCCTGGTAAAAAGGCATTTTCCCGAATGAAGACAGTTCCCTTCCGGAGAGGAATTGTGGTGCCGATGGTCAACATGACACAGAATTTTTCATCTGCTGCGAATTCCACATGGAAACTGTGCCCACATTCAGAGCCTGGAGCATTAGGGTTTCTCCAGGCAGGGCTCTCGGAGAATGGGGGAGTTCGTCTTCCATGCCCCTCACCTCAAGGCTCCGTGTGGGTCCCGGGAGCACAGGGCAGTCGCGGCCGTCATCCTGCCAGTCCAGCTGCATAGCCCCTGCTTCGGGAAGCCTTCCTCCCTTCCTCGTCAGCCTCTCAGCACCCGACAAGCTGCGCTCAGGGAACACCTCCTGGGAGGTCCCCTGTCATCTCCAAGTGGACCCACCTCAGGCCGGTCCCTTGTCATGCTCCACGGCGTTAAGGCGAGATGTGTGTCTGCTCTTCTGGCCTTCGAGCCCCTCGAGAGAAAGGCTGACAGAGGGGAAGGGAGGGTTTCTCATCCATCCAGCCATGGCTCCTGGGTCTGTTGGCCGCGTGGACATCCTCCAACAGGGAACGGAATGGCAAAGTGAGGTCAGTTCCTCAGAAAATGAGCGGGTTAGCGCTCACGTGCCCTGTTGGGAAAGCCTGGAAGACAGGTGTCGGCGCTCCCCGAGGGCTGGGTCTGGAACCCGCACACTCCCTCCTCTGTCTAGAAGGCCTTCCACCCAAAGGTCAAGTTGAGGGCGGCTCTCCCCATGGTGAGGCAAAGGCATCTACTTGTCACTGAAAACCCCGTGTTCCCTGGGTCTCTCAGCACCTCGCAGTTAGAGGCTATAGTAGGCTTTGTGCAGGAGCGAGGCCACTTCTAGGATGAAGACCCTCGGCTCCCTCTTGCCCTGACTGGACGAGCGCGGTCCCCTCGTGTTGAGATGCACTAACCATGGAAGGGGCCCGGGCCCCACGTCATTCTGTAGAATAGAACGGCCCTGGGAGCTGCCCGGCTCTGAGGCAGACGAACGTGAACGGGACCTCGTGTTTGCTGGGTTGAAGCTGTAGGGTGTGGGGACTGCTGGTTCCCGCAGTGTGGCTGGCTCTCGCAGACCGAAACACGTGGGGTCCGTCCCCAGTGCACACCTGGTTTTCCAGCCCTGCTGGCTCAGGGCACAATCTCCTTCTCGCTGTGTCTCAGACAGTGCAGCCAGGAGCCCAGGGAAAGCCCGAACGAGGGCAGGGAGGGCCGGAGACCAGGGGCACCTATCCCGTGCCCTAAGGGGCCAAGGCACCCCTGCTCTGCTTCTTGACCAGCGTGGGCAGGCATCTGGGTTTGGAAAGTGATCTTCAGGACCTCGAGCCTTGTTGAGTCTCCCATCAGTGAAATCCACTCGGCCTGCCGCGCGAGGGTCGCCCACCGCAGGATCCTGGCTTTGCCGTCAAATGCAGATTCTCGACCCTGCCGCTAACCGATGAGTCTCCTGCACCTGAGAGGCCCCGCGTGGGCAGCCCAGCCGAAGCCCCTCCCCACGCCTACAGCTGCGGACCAGAAGCAAGAAACCTACACTCAGGGCCAGGCTTCCTGTTCTGTCCCGGAAGAACAGGCTTTCCTCCAGGCACCGTGAGGGTGAAACCAGGGGACATGGACGCACGTAACAGATGCTCAACACAGGATCGTGTTCAAGGGACGGCAGGTGTGTATGCACACAGGCCCACACACACGTGCACACACGTATGCGTACACACATGCACGCCGGCCCCTCACATATGCACGCACGTGCACACATGCACACACTTGCACACGTGCACAAGGCACACACACACCATGGGAATTGGCCTTTCCCAACAGAGGTCACCCTGTGCGGGTCCCTCCAGCCCTCCAGATGACAGTCCTGGGAGTGGGTGCACAACCCAGTCTGGGCCAGTCAAGGCCTCTGTCGTGAACCCAGACTTTGGACATACTGCGCTGACGTGAGCAAGTGGGGCCACACAGAGCGGGGCTGGAGGGAGCCGGGAGGAGAGACGGCGCTACGGCAGCAGGGAGTGGTGGGACGCATTCCCGGCCCCGTGAGCAAGGCTTGAGCTGCTGTGTCCCGACGGCGGAAGGTTCCGGTCCTGCTGGCTGGAGTGCCATGCACTCGTTGCCACAAACGCACCCTGACCAAGACAAACGGGATCTGCTCCCGGCATCCTGCACATCCTCCCCAAGGCTCCCCCCCAGCCTCCCCCATCCCAGGCAGCTTTCCCACGGGCCCAGATTGTTCTGTGTATGTTTTAGAAAGGGACACACCCGAACACACTCGCACACGCACGTCCCAGGCCACTCAGCCAGTCACACCAATCTGTGCTCCCTGGAAGCCAGGTCCTTCCACGAAGCCCCCAAGTATCTGTGACCAATGGTCGCACTTTCACTTCCCTCGTCCCCGTGACCTGGGTCCTCCAGAAACAGTCCTGAGAACCCAGGCTCCCACATATCCATCCAGAAGCCAGGGTCCAGGGGTAAGTTACAAGGGCACCCTGCTCCCTTGACCCTGAAGCCAGGCTCCAGAGCTGGCTGTCCCCGTGGGTCCCTGCCCATGGGCAGCGGCCTCGGGGCTCTGGAGTGGACTCAGCCAGCCAGCCCCAGCCCCACGACCGAGCGGGCGACCCCTGGCCACAGGCTGATCAGCAACCAGGGGAAGAGTGGTGTTGGGGGCAAACGGAGGGGCCCCGGGATGACAATGGATTTCCAGGGGCTGGCAGAGACACGTTCCTAATGTCTGTCCACGTGGAGACCATTCCCCACTCATCTCCTCTCATCCTGTCCTGCCAGCTGCCCCGCAGGTGGACGCGGCCTTATGGCGGCCCAGAGAGTTTCCGATCCTAGCTGTGGGCTGATTGCTGCCCCTGCTCCATTAAACCAGGTCCTGCGGGAAGGACGGAACCACAGGCAGATGGAAGCTCACCCCACTTTTAGGAGGAAGATTGTCGTGACCCCCAGCTCAGCTGGGTCTCATAGGAAACAGAGCGATGGTCCAGCAACTGTCCGTAATATGAATACAAAAATCCCCGAAGTCCCTCCAAGCCCTCCCAGAAATGTCCCCAGAGAAGGGTCCCAGCCTCAGGAAGGCCCCCTGCCCCCAGTTGGGCCACAGAAAGTGCCACAGTCCGACTCAGAGGAGCTCGGGCTCTTGCCAGAGTCGTGCCGACCCACGGTCAGGGACAGCGGTCAGTGCCCCTGCAGGCTGGCGCTCTGTGCCAGGGCCAGGATGACTCAGACACTCTGGGGCTGGCACGGGCTTCCTTGGCCTGCGTCCACCCTCCGCCTTGGTCTGGGACTGAGGACACAAGGCCAGGATCTGTGCCCGTTCCGCCTTTTCTTGTCTGGCTGCAAACAGACCCAACCGGCCACTGAGCCCCAAGTGACCTCTACTCATGCCCTGGGGCTGCGGGAACAAGCGCCGTGGACGGGATACCTTCGACAGCAGGCCCTCATTCCCCCCAGTGCTGGACGCCAGAACTCTGACATCCGGGTGTGGGCAGGACTGGCTCCTGCTGGAGGCTCTGAGGGATCGTCCATCCCAGGCCCCTCTCAGCATCCGGGGGATCTTTGGTCTTCCTTGGCTTTCGGCTGCATCACCCCAATCTCTGCCCCTGTCTTCACGTGGCCTTCTCCCCACTGTGTGTGCATCCAGGAGCCCCTCTTCTTACAAGAACGGCAGCCCTGGGACTTAGCCCCCCTCATGCAGGATGAGCTCGTGTTGAGCTGCGGTCACCTGCTCAGCTAGTATGTGGGTAGTAATTGTCTCCCCCAGCCCCTGTGACGCTGGCGCAGCCTTGACAGGGGGCCATGTGCAGAGTGGCCCCAGCCAGGTGCAGGCCGCTGAGCCCACAGCCCGTTCCCTGAGCATCGTTCCCAGGTCCAGTGCTGGGCGGGGCGGTGCTGCTCCCCCTCGAAGACGCCTCAGGGCCGGTCGGATGCTGATGGTGATGGTGTCTTCGCTGTGCCTGGGACTTGCTGTGAGCCCTGAGGGTAGAGCAGAGGGCGGGAGTCGCTGCCCCGAGAGGCTGGCATTCTGGTACAGAGAGAGGCGGAGGTGCAGCCCGAGGTGAGGGGGCCCTGGAGCTCGGAGGGTGCAGGGCGCAGGGCTGTCGTGCCGAGTGGGGGAGCGGCCCTGGGGAAAAGTCTCTCCCGGGAGCCTTCCCTCCAGGGAAGCTCACCCCCACCACCTCCCCCACGAGCCAGCAGAGCCGCACAGATATCCCCAGAGTCTCCAGTGTTCCTGTCACCTCGTCGTCCTTCAGCTGTTAAATGAACACAGGCCCACATCCCCATCCGGCTCCCTTCTGCCTTTTCACGAAGCGTGTCTCACCGGGCGGGGGCTGGCCTGCCCCTCCCGACCCCGGTCCCACCATCTGCTCTGTTTCCCACCCCCGTTTGCTGCCTCGCGGCCCACCTGCCCCCACGGCTCCTGAGGTCGCCCCAGCCTGGACACCAGTCCATCTGAAGCCCCGCCCACCACGGCTGTGGGGTGACTTCCCAGCCCCAGGCTCAACTCATACCAGCCATCCTTTCTAGGAAGGGCACCTCGGCCAGAGCACCAGGACCCTCTCTGGCACCTTCTCCAGCCCAGGCTCCTCCCACTCCCGTGCACACTCTCCTCTCATTCACCAAGTGCCCCCCTTCTCCTCCAGGCCCAACCCGTCCTTCTCCCCTTCACACAGACCTCACGGGGCCTTGCAGTCAGGTCAGCACGCGGGGGTCTGCATGGTCCAGCACCATGAACAACCAGGATGCTGTCTGTCTGTCCCACGTTAAGCTCAGCACATCCCGGGCCCGGGGGGACGTGTGGATATGGAGGGGTTCCCGGGGCAGGGCATGGCACGACCTTCCAAGGGGCCCTGGGGGCCTGAACCGGGGGGTTGGGGGGCGGAAAACAGGAAGGAGACCTGCGATGCTCCTTCTCCACGGGGCCCGCCTCCCCCCAGACTCCACCTGCCCCCCAGAGCAGCAGGGGCGTCCCCAGAAAACGGCTTCACCTGCCGCTGCTCCTTGGCGAGTCTCTCAGGCACTCCCAAGGCCAGGCTCAAGCTTGATTAAACTGCTTTCTCTCCCTTTCTCCTCCGCCCGAGCCCGTCTTGCTGAGGTGACACAACAGAGCCTGGTAAGCGGCTTGTGCACGAGCAGGAAAGCGATTTTCCCAGCAAGAGCAGAGGGCGGTTTCGGTTCATCAGGTCCCTGAACCCATTTGCTGGACTTGGAAGGGCTCTTTGAAGCCTCAGCTGAAGTATTTCCTTCTCTCCCCAGATGTGAGATTTCAGCTGCGCGCGTGATAATAACAAGCACCAGGCGCGACAATCTTCTGTCTTCACGGGGAATGAAAGGCGCGCGCCGCTCCTTTCCGGAGCACGGCCGGCGAGAGGAAACACGTCCGCGCACTCGGCAGGACAGGGGCAGGGCCGCCGAGGAAACGGTGGGACTCTTCATTTGTTTCTGATGAAATGCCCCTTGTGCTCCTGAGGTCAGGGGTTGGTTCAGTAGAGAAGAAATATGTGGTCCTGCTGGGACAGCGGAAGGTTCTGGAACACTGCCCAGCCTCCCTCCTGGTGCCCTTGCCTCCAGAATCCTGTCCCTCAAGGCCGTCCTGCCATCACTCCCATGAGCTCCCAAAGCACAAATGGACTAGTCGTGTCCCCGCCTAGGAACTCAGCAGCCCCCGTGGCTCCCAAAGAGAAGGCCAAACCCCACAGGAAGCCACCTGCAGCGCCCTACATGCTCTCCTGTGCGCGGGCTCCGTGCGCCCCTCCAAGCACCCAGTCCCCAGCACAGAGCCATGCAGTCACCAAGCCTCCACAATGTGGGTCCCCGTGCCGGGAATCCCTGCTGCCCCGTGCCCCCAGCCTCCCTGCCATGTAGGACCCGCTCGCGGTCTGTTTGGCCACGGATACACAGCTTCATAAATATTTGCTTCTGTGTTTCTTTCCCCCGCTCAAGTGGGGTCAGCTCAGGCGGCCATAAAACACGCCACCGCCGTCACGACGTGTGCTTCCCTCCACTCCGGGGGCTGGGCAGTCCAATATCAAGGGTTCCTGGCGAGGCCCGCTTCCGGCCCTCAGACAGCTCCTTCTCTGTGTGACCTCACGTGGCAGGGGCAGCGGTGACCAGGGGGTAGGCAGGGGTGGAGGGAGAGGGAGAGAGAGCTCCCTGCTATCCCTTCCTATAAAGGCACCGATCCCACCAGAGGACCCCACACTCGTGGCCTCACCTAACCCCACTCCCTTCCCACAGGCCCTGCCTGATGCCATCACACTGGGGTCGGGGCTTCCACATGTGCATTTCAGGGATACATAGATCAGTACAGAGCCCCCGTCCACCGTCCCCCAAGCCAGGGGTGGGCAGCGCCCTCCCCTCCAACATCACCAACATGGGGTCTCCACGCCGGACTGCGCTTCCTTCTCGCTGGGCCCAAGGTGTTCTATGTCTCCCTCTATAACCTCCTCCTGGGGCAGCATGATGACTATAGTGGATTAAATGGTGGCCCCCAAAGAGATAGGTCCTCGTCCCAGTCCTTGGGACCTGTGAATGGGACCCGATTTGGAAAATGGGACCTTATTTTGCACATATAATTAAGGATCTCAAGATAAGAGCATCCTGGCGTAACCAGGGGGGCCCTAAACCCATGACAGGTGTCTTTACAAGAGACACAGAGAAGTCCTTGCGAAATTGGAGGCGGAGACGGAAAGGGAGCGGCCACAGCCCAGCAGCTCCCCGAGGCCCCCGAGAGCCCGGAGAGGCAGGCAGGAGCCTCCCCCAGAGCACTGGAGGGAGAACGGCCCCGCCACACCTGGGTTTCAGTCTTCTGCCTCTGAGAGAGCGAGAGGATACAGCCCTGTTGTTTCAAGCTGCCTGGCTTGAGAAATGCATCCAGCAGCCTGGGCGGCGACGGGCCCAGCTGCCAGCACTGCCCTGGGGACGCTCACCCCGCCTCGCCCTCCTCCCGAGGATCCAGGCTTGGCTGCCACCAGAGCTGAGGAAAGAGAAGCCACGATCGAGGCACCAAGGTTAATTTCCTGAGGAAACCTTGTTTTGGAGGGTTTTTAAATTTGGGCTGGGGGGGAGGGTATCCTTTGGGAAAAGGAAGAAAATAGATTTCTCCCGTCTCGGCCGGAAAATGTGCATCATGTGAACGGCAGAGGCCCTACACCATTCTGTCCTCCCAGACTATTAAAATTTTTAATCAAAGTTTTCGGCTATCAAACTGCCTGAGGTTGGCAAAGGTTTGCTGTTATCTCATGTTAAAATCCATCACGAGCCACATAAAATGAGATTAATTTGAGATGCCAGAAGAAACACAGGTCGATAGAACACTGAGGTTGGCCGCTGCCCGAGCCAGGGTCCAGGAGAGGCCCGCAGGGGCTGCAGGTGGCACGGGGGCCCACTCTGGACCTACGTGGCCTGCAGGTGGCACGGGGCAGGGGCAGGCAGGAGCCAGGAGGGAGCAGACCACAGCTGGGCACTTCTCCTCCTGTTGGAAAGCATGAGCTCATGTGCAGATGCCCGAGAGCGTCTCTCCAAAGTGACCTTCCTTCTCCTCTGCCTCCTTCCGGCAGGTTCCCCAGGGCCCGCCTCAGTACCCCAGGCTCCCATCACCCTGACAACGACCGCAGCCAGCCTTAAAGGGAGCCACTTGGCAGATGGAGCGCGGAACGTCCTGAATTCCAAAATCTCGACGTTCAGCCTTGTGTTCATGGACGGAGCCAGCAAGGCCTTCCCAGCCCCGAGTGGAGACTCAGCCACGTTGCACCCGCACACATGCTGGAAATCAGAACCAAGAGGGTCTAGTTTATCCCAACGGGCTGTTTGCATCCCGGGCAGGTATCATCTCAGCAGATCGAAGCCTGCCTGTGTCCAGCGCCCAAGAGGTCCCCAGCCCCTCCCATGCACCCACCTGCCCCCCCCCCCCCCCCCCCCCCCCCCCGCCCAGCTTGCCTCCAGCAGTGCTGTTCGGGAACTCTCTGGCATGCCCCTGAGCTGCCCCGGGGCTGGGCCATGCTGGCCCAAGCACCCGCCCTCCCTGCCTCTGAGACAGGAATCCTGCCAGTCTCTGTCCCTTCCCCCGTGCTGGGCACCACAGCTCCCTGGCTGCAAAGGAGGGAAGAAATCATCAGGTTGTGAGGGGAACCTGCCATGCCTGAACCCCACAAACACTCAGTCGGGGTGCTCTGGGCATAGATGGGACGCGGACTGAGAGGGAGGAGGGTGGGGAGAAGGCAAGGCCGAGCTCACGGGACATTCTGGCCAGGCTGAGCAGCTGCGGGAGGGAGTAGTTTGGACAAGTTAACATTTTTATTTAAAAAACCATTAACGTAGGATGCTCAGACTCCCCGTTGCAGATGCGCGGGGTTAGGGGTGCAGGAGAGACTGGAGGGAGGGAAGGAGGGAGGGCGGGGCTGGGTGGGTGGGAGGACTTGCAAGGGCTGCCCGAGCAGTGACCAGGGGCCGTGGCGTGGATCATGGGTGATGGGGACAGGGGACAGGGTGCACCGGTGGGCCTCGGGCAGCTACCAGAGGACAGGGGTACGGGACAGCTCTGGAAGGCCACTGAGACACTGTTCTTGAGTGTGATGTGACTCTTCAACGGGACATGGCCATCAGGTTCCATCCCGCCCTTGTCCTGACCTCACACACGGCGCTGTTGGAGGCTCTCGCTGCCTCTGGCTCTTCTCAGCTCAGAGAGGCGCTGGGCAGCCACTGGGACACGTGGGTGTAGTGCCACACCTGCCGCTCCCCGAAGCCGGGGCTAGGGCATTGCAGAGGAAGCGTGTGGAGTGGCACCTTCCCAGCACCATGTGCAGCCCCTCTGTTCACCTGCCAGCACCTGCCCCGTGGCCCCACAGATCCTCGTCCCAGTGAGTGCACCCGGGCCTGCCGCAGAAGTGCCTCCCTCACAGAGACGGCCACGGGGTCATTCGTGTGGAGCCCTGAGAGGCGGAAGCCGGGCAGGAAGCAGGCATGGCGGGTGTCGCCTCGGGAGACGAGGGCGACACGCGGCACCTGCGAGGGTCCTCTGCGGCCGAGCCGAGCCCGACGCGCCTGCTGTAAGGGCAGCCCTAAGCAACGGGAGCAAACCCTCGTCTTCATGACTCATCCTCTTGGGTTCTGTGTGCTTGATCAAAGATTCCGAATTCAACAAAAGAATTTGCTGAGCGCCTGGGTGGCTGCGTTGGGGAAGCGTCTGCCTTCGGCTCAGGTCAGGAGTTCAGGGTCTTGGGATCCAGCCCCACATTGGGCTCCCTGCTCAGAGAGGGGTCTGCCTCTCCTTCTCCCTCTGCCCTCCCCCCACACACCGGCTCGTGCTCTCTCTCCCAGAAAAATAAATAAAAACTTTTTTAAAAAAAGGAATTTGTTGAGGTTACCTCATCTGGACACAAAAACAGAGCAAGATCCCTGGATCCTGCCCCCCCTTTCCCGAGCTGAGAGACACGTGTCCACATGTGCACGTGCGCGTGTGCGGAGCTGTGCAGCGGGCATGCGTGGCTGCGCCGAGGGCTGTTTCAACATCCACGTGTCAGGAATTCACCGACTCGCCAGTGTTCACATCCCAACCCCCCGTCTCCGCCACCCCCCACCCCCAGCTTCGAGGCGTCTTCCCTCCACGGCTGGAAATGTGGCCGCGGGGTCCACCTGGCTGCTCCCGGTCCCCGGAACCCGATGGGGGAGTCCATCCAGTTATCGGCTGGAGCATAACCCCAGCCCTGGCCAGGCGAGGTCCCCACACCCCTTCACTGTCTGGGCACGCATTCGCCCTTCAATCCCCGCCTGCTCCCTTGGCCTCCCCTCCCGGAGGCCGCAGCTCTGTTTTGGTCGCAGCTCTCGTTGGCATGTCGTTGGCATGTCGCTGTTCTCCCCACACCAGCGGGGCGGCCTTGCATGAATGACATTCACTGGTGCACGAGGCCGTGTCCTGTGCTGCTCCCTCTGCTTCTGCTCCAGCCCCTCGGTGCTGCCGTGCGCTCCCCCGGCCTGGGGTTTCCGTCACCCGCACAGCCCTGCAGAGTGTGCACCTGATGAACACGGCGGGCGCGCTCCCCGCAGAGCAGGGGGCACCCAGGCACGCCCCCACACGCAGCCACACCTGCCGCCTCCCGAGGGTGCTCCGGGCTGGATCTTCGAGGACAGAGCCACTGGGGCCCCCGGCCTTCCCGGCATGGCTGCAGCACCCACCCCGCCGTCCCCGGCCATCATGGGTGTTCCCACAGGCCACGTGCACACCGACACTTGGCTTAACCGCTTTGCAAGTTTTCCCAGTCCCGCAGATGTGCAGTGGTGTCTCGTCCTAGTTCTCCTCTGTGTGATTCCCAAGCCAAGGACTTTGAGCTTCTTCTGCTTATTAGCCTCGGGGTTTCCTCCCCGTCGATTATCTGCCCATATCATTCGCCCATTTTTCCACTGGGGTCCCTGGGCTCGTCTTTCTGAGCTGCAGGAGTTCCTTGTAAATTCTAGGTCTTAATCCCTTGTCAGTGTTTAACATTGTGGATATCTGTTCTCATTTGCTCAGCTGCGCATTAGCTCCGTCCGTACTGCCTTCCACTGAACAAAAATCTCTGCCCTGATATCATGAAACGTACAGATTTTTTGCTTTATGGCTTGAGGTTTTGAATTTCCATTGAAGGCGTCCCTGCGCCAGAGTGACAAAGACTTTCTCCGACATTTCCTTTAACTCCTGCTCTTCCTGGAGGGACTTTACTCTCCCCAGATTCCTTTTATGTGTGTGTCATCCGGAGGGGAGTCAGTGTTGAGTTTGGGTTGTTGTTTCTTTCATATCTTATCACAGACGGGTGTTAAGCTTTATCGAATGTCCTTAGCGCACAGATCGGGTTCCCCTGGGTCTACCCGCACCGTCAACGGCACTGAGAGCTTCAGATGTTCCTGGTAAAACCCTGTTTCATCAGGTGACCTTCCTCTGACACCCTCTTTGATTTGGTTAACTTCTCACTTAGGATTTCTGCAACTTTGCTCATAAATAAAATGGGCCTGTAGCATTTTTTTAATCTCCTTATCCTTGTTTGACTATGAAATCTGGATGACACCTGATCCACGAAATGCGCCATGCAAATTTCGCTCATTTTCAACTTTCCCAAATATGTTGTATAAAACAGAAATTACCTGTTCTTAGGAAATACTGTAGAACTCTCCCCCAAAAGAAAAAAAAATCATCTGGATTGGGGAGGGAAAGGGGGTCGCTGGTTGGTGAGGAAAGGTCCTGGCCACAAATCCCCTCGCTCGCTGCGTTTGTGTCTTCAAGCTGGCTGTTCCATCTGACACCAGTTTGGGGCATTTTATTCTCTTTATAGGACTTTATCCACTCCATCTAAGTAGCAGCTTAAAGGAAAATCTGCCTCTTCACGATACTGGTTTCCTACTTATTCCAACTTCTCGATCTTTTTTTTTCTTTTTTTTAACTGGTATTCGTGGAAGTCCAGAGTGTTCGTTTCTTTTTTTTTTTTTTTTTTTTTTTTATTTACTTGACAGAGAGAGAGCACAGGCAGAGGGAGAAGCAGGCAGAGGGAGAAGCAAACAGGCTCCCCGCTGAGCAGGGAGCCCGACGTGGGACTCGATCCCAGGACCCTGGGACCACGACCCGAGCCGAAAGCAGACCTTAACCGACTGAGCCACCCGGGCGTCCCATAAAGTGTTCATTTCTTTTAACTAGATTTTGGGCTTAGTTGCCCCCTCTGCAGGTTTTGTCTTTTTCATTTGTGTCTGCTCTGACTTTTCTTTCTTCTCCCGGGGTGGGGGTGGGGAGAGGGCTGGCGTTGCCTTCAGTGCCTCGTCCACTTCCCACACCCGTGGCGTTGCCTTCAGTGCCTCTTCCCTTCCCACACCCGTGGCGTTGCCTTCAGTGCCTCGTCCACTTCCCACACCCGTGGCGTTGCCTTCAGTGCCTCTTCCCTTCCCACACCCTGGCGTTGCCTTCAGTGCCTCGTCCACTTCCCACACCCGTGGCTTCCTCGTAAGCTCACTTCCTGCCTCCAGTGTCTTCGGCTCTTCCCGGCTGCTTCTGACCCGTCAAGTTCTGTCATCATTTATTCTGTGTCTTTCTTAAATTCCTCGACCATCCCCGTGAGTTACTGAGAGATATGTTCGTGAGCTCCCCCTCCCGAAACTGGGGTTCCTGAAAAAAGGCCCTTTTGTTCATTTGAATGTCATCTACCTGTGGCTAGAGCACGCACTTTGTTTCCTGCTGGTTCTCGGGAACAGCCTGAGGCTTCCCCTAAGGCCCAGTACCCCTCCCCCACGGGTGGACGGGGGAAGGACACTGGCAGCGCTAGTCACGACTCCCGTTTCTCTCCTTTGCTTTGACCTGTCATTAAAAACCCCATTACCATCTCTCTCTGGTTTCCGCCAGTATTGCTTGGCATTTTTTGGAAGCTGTGCAGCCAGGTGCCTCTGTCCGTACGACGGATCGTTCTTCTTTATTTGTGGTCACTCAATGCTCTTTGTCTCCCTTGGCGATTGTTTCCATCATACGTTGTGTTCGCGTCGCTCTTCTCTTAACTTCAAAAGAGTGATGTGAAAACTCCCTACATCATAGAATTAATATGAGGATTAAATATGTTGGTCTGTGTCGTGCATTTAAAAGCGTGTCTAGCGTAGTGAGAAGGGGAGCCTGCACCCCCGTGTTCCTGGCAGCAGTGTCCACAACAGCCAAACTGTGGAAGGAGCCGAGACGTCCTTCAGCATATGCATGGATAAAGAAGATGTGGTTCATATACACAATGGAGTGTTGCTCGCACTCAGGAAGGAGAACACGCACCACTTGCATCAACATGGATGGGGCTGGATAATGGCAAGTGAAGTAAGTCAAGCAGAGAAAGACAATTATCATACGGTTTTGCTCATGTGGAACATAAGGAATAGCTCAGAGGACCAGAGGGGAAGGGAGGGAAACTGAACGGGAAGCAGTCAGAGAGGGAGACAAACCATGAGAGACTCTGGACTCCCAGAAACAAACTGAGGGTTTCAGAGGGGGGCGGGGGGTATGGGGTAGCAGGATGGTGGGTACGAAGGAGGGCGTGTGTTGTGATGAGCCCTCGGGCTTATACACAATTGATGAATCATTGAACTCTGCACCAAAACTAATGACCTATCATATGTTGGCTAATTGAACATAAAAATAAAATCCAGCTTAAAATAAAAATAAAAAAATAAAACCGGGTCTAGAATGCTGATGCCCTGTTAAGTGTTAACTTTCTTCCCCCTCCTCCCACCCCCGTTTCTGAAATTCCAGCGGTCTCAACAATTCTAGGTGGCCAGGGCACCTCTGCCTGCTCTGGGGGTCCTGCCTGACTCTCCTCTGTCTCTCCTCAGAAACGAGCTACCCACTGGGTGGAGAGTGCATGCAGGGCTCAGGGACGGGGAGGAAGGACAGAGCCCCCCGCCTGGCGGAAGCTACAGGACGGCCCCTCCAGAGCCGGACGGATGAGCACCGGCCACAGCGAGAGGAGATTCTGTCTAGACACGGTGAGTGCCACGACATCCCGGAGAAGCCAGCAATGTGACAAGCAGTTGCAGCCAAGAGCCTTGGGACTGGAGTCACGGAGGAGCGGCCCAGCTTCCGCATGGATGGAGGCTTCCAGAAGGATTGCCCTGCCTTGTTGGTTAGACCACGGGGTGGGGAAGAGGAGGCAGAGCCCTGCCCAGGGCCTCACCTCTGCTCCCAGGTCTCCAGGCGTGCACGTGGAAACCCAGTGGCCCACAGCAGCGGTCGACAGCTGGCATCAGGGACATGGACATGGGCCTGGGGATTCGCCATAAATCACCCCCCCTCCCCTGGGACGGCGCTGGCGGGCTCTGCAGCAGGGAGCATAACTCAATTACCACTGGGAAGGCCTCCGCAAGGCGGTCATCGATCTGAATTAAACCCAGTGCTTTAATAACACACTCCTGCCCAGACCCGCCCTTCCCAGCTTTATCATCTCCAGTGCCAAGTCACTTCCAAAAGACGCGCCCGGAGCCAAAGGGGAGAACAAGTAAGAGCTTTTTAATGTGTTTTTTTCCTGGTGGTTTACACAGGAGAGGAGCCACAGCCTCTGACAAAGGGTCCCGGGGGGGTTCTGGGCTGACACACCCCCAGGCCAGGAAGGAACCGGCTTCCGCAGGCCCAGCAGTGGGGCATAGGAATGACCCCGGAGCCTGTAGGACACGCAGTCCCTGGGCCCCTGCCAGCCCCACAGAACCAGAAAGTCAGGGAGAGGAGGCCTTGGCATCTGCATTCTAGAGCCTGACCCCGCCCCCCATTCCCATGCTCGGCCCAGGCCATAGTGTCCTGCCTGCCCCGTCATATGCTCCCTCCAGCCGGCCCAGAGAACCGTGGTATTATGACTCATGATAAGAAATATATACTCAGTCTTGACCCATTTCCTGGCACAGAGCTCCTAAAATCTTTGGAATTTCCTAAGTGCTGAGAGCAATAAAGCTGTCTCCTGTTGTATTAATACGATGACTTTGGGACCACACCTGAGATTGGGGGCTGGAAGCCAGTGCAGCCCCCCATGTGATTAGAGGTTTGGAACTTCAGTCCCACCCCCGGTATCCCCCCTCCCCGCTGGCCCCCGGCGAGGGGAGAGGGACAGGAGGCTGAATGAGTCGCCATTGGTCAATGAAGTGATCGATCGTGGCCATGTAATGAAGCCTCTGGAAAAGCACAAAGGACAGGGTTTGGAGAGCTTCCAGTCGTTGGTGCAGACGTGGCGGCGCAGGGAGCTTGGCTTTCTCCGGGTCGTGGACGCTCACGCCTTTGCCATGCCCCTCGTTTTTGGCATCTCTTCCCTGTGGCTGTTCCTGAGCTGTTTCCTCGTGTAATAACCAGTGATGTCCTAAGTAAACTGTTTTCCTGAGTTCTGTTCTGAGTTCCGCTAACAAATTAATCAAGCCCAGGGAGGGGGTCATTGGAAACCCTGATCTACAGCTGGTCAGAAGCACAGGTGACAGACTGGGCTTGTGAGTGGCATCTGAAGGGGGGTCAGACTTGCAGGCCGGAGCCCTCTAATTAGTGGAACTTGACACTAGTTGCAGTAGACAGTATCAGAATGGAGCTGAACTGAAGGACATCCCGCTGGTGTCTGAAATGTGGTTGGTGGGTGGCGGTGGGCGGCGGTGGGTGGGGAGGGCATCCCACACATACGGGAATTGGAGCCAGAATTCTAGAGGCTTCCCATGGCCCAAGCAGTCTGGGACTTAATGCTGGTTGCCTCCCCAGTTCCCAGGCAGGAAGGACACCCCATGCTTCAGGAGGCTCATCTCTAAAAATACACAGAGGAAAGTTTTCCAACCCTGCAGTCTTGAAATCCCTTCTTTCTCTGAAGATTGAAAATCGTAAGGTCGTCCATAAATCTACCTTTTGTGTGCCCTCTGGAAAATACTAATTAGAATGTGCTTGCTTACCTAAGTCTTAGCTAGGCTCTGGCTTTCCAAACTACTCAACAGGGCTCGCTTGACATAAAATATGGAAATTGGCAATAGTTTGGCTCAGAGCAGCTCATCGCCTATCAAAGGCCACACAGTGGGATTTGAACACAGCCCACTTGATTCTAAAACCCAAGGTCCTCCCCCCAAGTACTTCCTGATGACCGGTACCAACTGAACTGGAGAAGCGATACTCAGGGAAGGAGGACCCCGGGACGATAAGAACCAGGGACAAGAGGGAGACGGAAGACTGGCTTCTAGAGTTGAATTTGGATGTGGATCCAAGCTCCCTAGAGGACAGACAGCAGGGTGTGAACTAGAAAGGGTTGTTTACCCGAAGGATGGGGGCACACTCCTGAAAGAGGGGCCATGTCGTTGGCGCTGGGAGCCCCGGGGGTACAGAAAAACCGTCCTTGATAACATTTTTATGGAAAAGGACCATGGCTGCCATCACACAGCTGTTTCTCAGAAAGATCTCGCAAACGTCGGGGGCATAGCAGAAAACGTGACTCAGTGAAGACCAGGCTTTGCCAGGACCGAGTCCTGTGGTCTCCGTATACAGGCTTCTTGCTCCGGAGAGAAGATGTAGAGGACCCAGAGGCATGAACAATTGCGTCGCCTGCACGTGATCATCTATTTTTTAAAAAGTAGTCACTGGGCTTTGTTGGGCGGCGCAGAACACACGCACAGCGGTGGCTGCGGGTGGATGGGCGGTGCCGGTTAGGTCGACCAGATGGCCAGATGAGTAGTTTAACCAAAGCCCCCACCCTGACCAAGACCCCCGCCTCCCAGAGAGAGTCTGCAGGGACCAATTCACAGGGGTGGCTCATCTTCCGCTCCAAGGATAAAACGTCATGATCACATCTCCCAAATTCTACACCGTCGAGCGTGGCCGAGGGGACGTGGCTGCGGAAACGCCGAGAGCCCACCGCAGCTGTGGAGAACTGCATGCCTGCCACCTGGACCATCTGATTTAGCAACGGGAGTCCCCAGGCACCCTCCAGATGAAAGGAGCATGAGACGGGCCTCTGACAGTTGAATAAATCAAACTTCCTTGCGGAGCTTTGTTCATTTCAACGTAATTAGATTCTCAAACATTTTGCTTAAATTTTTAAGAATCCAGCAGGATTCACGGCGGGGGGTGGGGGTGGGATTTTCTCTGGGTTGGTTTGTTTGTTTTTCCTCCATTCTTGTGGGAGAAGTGAAACGTGCTCCTGCTTTTCTTCTGGCTGCTAGAGAAGAAGCAACAAACACTTACGCCTTGAAGCACACAAAGACATTGATTTGAATATTATTGCCAGGGCAACACATTACCCATTCAGATGCCTTATCAGAACGCAGCCTGCTTTGAAGACAAAGGTTACTTTCTGGAGGCACAGGGACATTCGTCCCCAGGGTCCCCCAAGGTGCCTTTGTTAGCAATGACATCTGCAAGCATGGCATGCCATGCGTTGTCACAGGTGCGTTTGCTCTGTCTTATCTTTCTGGGACATCCTTCACCAGACGTCAGGGCCACAGTTCTGAAGCTGCAGCCTAGAAACCCGACACCACCGGGCGGAGAGAGGAGTTTGTTCAGCCTTGGCCCCTGTTTTCTTCTTCTTCTTGAGGCCAAGTGTCAGCTCCGGCCACATGCGCCCCACCTCCGGCCTTGGCACTCACCCTTACTCTTCAGGCTCCACTGGAAAAGCCTCTTCCTCTACCAAGGAGACCCCCCCCCCACCTCCCTTTTGTTTCTGAAGGTGAGGGGTGGAAGGTTCTGGAGCCACAGTGATTGAGAGCAGAACAGGGGACAGACAGAGAGTGCAGAGTTGAAGAAGTGGACACTGGTGGGCTGGGCATCTGGACGCTGTTGGGCAGCAGTGGGGGGTGGTGCAGAGAGGAGGTAGGACGGGGGGAAACTTCCAGGCTCATGGAGCACACAGGACTGGCCACGGTGCAGACTTTCATTCTGGCAGGAGTTCAAGGTTCAACAGGAAGGTCATTTGGGGCCTGCCACAAGGAGCCCTCCACTCAGCAGCCCCAGCATCACAAGGCACCCCAGGGAGGCGGCCCTAGCGTGGCGGCTAGTGGCTCAGTCGGACACTGATGCACGTCCTCAGGAAACCATCCCCAGAAGCCACCAGGACTGGACCCTGCCTCCCTCGCCCGTCCTCGCATGGATGAGGAGCCTGAGCCCCAGAAAGGGCCTGGTTTCGCTCGGGACCTGCCTCCAGGCTCAGCACGGACGCAGAGCCACCCCGCAGCCCGCTTAGTTACGACTTCTTGAGATCTGAGACTTCTTCATGGCCAGAACAGGCGATAGTCCCGGTCCTTGTCTTAATCTGTCAACTTTGAGACACAGGCTCCTAGTGATGATATTACCTTCCTGTCACTGCTCTCAGGAATCACCGTAAACTTGGTGGCTTCAGGAGACATAAATTTACTCTTTCCCTGAGGCCCGAAGTCCAAAATGGGTCTCTGGGCTCTAAGCCAGATGTGGACAGGACTAGTTCCTTCTGGAGGCTCCGGGAGGGTCTGTTTTCCCAGCTTCTAGAGGCCGCCTCTCTCTGGTCCCGTGTCTCTGATCTCCGGTCCTGCCAACCTCTTCTGTCTCAGGGACCTTTGTGATTACACTGGGTCTACCTGCGGGTAACCCAAGACCAGCTGGTTTGCAGCCTGACTCCCCTGTAGCGTGGAAGTGGTCTTGGGATCCAGGGCTTAGTGCCTGGACATCTCTGCAGACCATCAGTCTGCCCTCTGCAGTGGCCAAACGTCTCCGGCTGGCGGGAGTTTGGGGTTTTGGCTGTCGTCTCCCCTCGGTGAGTTACACAGAGCTGCGCTGCTGACTTGTGCGCGAGATCACAGAACGGACTGACCCTGCGTTCCAGGACTGACCCCGCTGCTCCTTGCTGTGGAAAAGCAAGCTGTGTCCCAGATCCCACGCCCTGGCCCAGACAATCTCGCCAGAGTATGAGAGGGGGCAGTCACCAGAGGCACTGGTCACCGTGAGCACGCAGCCACAGAGCAGCTACCCCTGGGGCCTTACCTCCCTCTCTCTGCCCTCCCCAACCCCTATTCAGAGTTATTAGACCTCCTCACGCAGCACAAACTTGAGCCATAAGCCATGAAAGATGCCAGCGGCTACTTATGTGACATAGCCGAGGACGAGCAGCTCCTGGGGAGGCCACTTACAGTATCGTCCTTGCAAATGGCTCCCCTGGGGTTGTGCAGTGCTCCTCCTGTGAAACTGTGTATGGCAGCCCTGAAGACAAAAGTAGGGAGTAGAAGAGAACAGGACATTCTTCACATGGGATTTGCGAGGAAATGATGAAGCCCACCTTCTGCATGTCTTGGCAAGGACACACCCGTCATCTAACCTGTCTTATCCCCATGACTTCCAACTATTTCTCCGTGGGCACCTGAGTGTTCCCCGGGTGCCAAAACCTGACCGGTGACCTTTGCTAGGATCCACGATAGATGAGAAAAGCTAACCACCTTCAGGCCGAGGCTGCCCCACCTCACCGCTGAGGGCGGGTAGGGAGACAATAGTTTGCCCAGAGCCCACAACTGGTAGGAGACCCAGGGTGACAGGTGAACATTCAGGTCCTTCTGCCATCAAAATGGTGTGTGACCCTGTCAGAGACAGTGTCCCCATCTGGAAAATGAAGTCAAAGTTGCCCCCAGCTCTAGGGCACCCTCCACACACACACACCCAGGCCTGCAGACAAAGGACAGGGCCAAGCACAGGCAAAGGTGTGGTCCTCGTGAGAGCCACACAAGCAACGGCCCCTTTGACAGCAGCTGGTATCCACGGGGCCTTGGCTTCGGAGGAGCAGTGAGGGGAGCGGCACCGGTCCCCCTGAACTCCGCTGCTGGAATCATTAGCTGAGACTCTGGGGGGTGGCAGTGTACCACGTGACTCTGCCCCGAGATGTGGGCTGGTGGCAGGAAGCTCGTCCACTAGCCTTGGGTCCCTGGGCTGGCAACGCTGCCCCAGCAGTGTGGAACCTGCCTCCCGGCAGGGCGGGAAACACCACGGGGCCCTGGTGCCAGCAGAGCCCCACGGGAAGACAGACACAGAGATCCAAGCATGTGGCCGGGTATGCCCTTGTAGAAGCAAGTTCCTACCCAGCTTCCCACCTTCCAATCATGTGGCGTTACCCCCCAATGGGATACTCCAGGCAGGGTAACTGTTCCGCATTTTACAGAAAGGGGACCTGGACACACTGATGCTCTGTCCCCCTGCCCACCAGCTCCAGGCCACCAACAACCTCACCTAACTCACCTGGCCAGCCTCCACCCCTCCTTGTGGTTGGCGACCCAAACCCACTACCCATCCAAGAGGCCTCCCTGACCGTGGCCCCAGCCAGCACGACCAGGTAGAGGACAGACGGAGGCCACAAGGTCTGCATGCTCGCCGGCCGCCCCGGAGCGGCTCTGTAGAAATGTCTAAGCACAGAGCCTGCCTTAACCAAAGCATTATATAAAACCTATGCGGAAATCGGAAACCGTGTACTTGGTATAGTCCACACGGCCCACGTTAGCCAGGCGCTGTGCTGGCCCTGACACCTCCCAGCTTCAAGGTTGGACACTGTGACCGTGTGGGACAATCTCTAGGGCCCAGGTGGCAGGTCAGTACCAGGGAACAGACAGATCGTGCCTCCTTGGGGGCTCCACGCGGGAACATTCTCTGTCATTTGGGACCAGTGCCAAATGGAGGCCTGGGGACACGTTCTCTGACAACGGTCGCTGCAAGCCTCCATCCTATCTCCTGTTTCACAGATACTCGAGCTCGTCTGCTCAGTCACACCCATCTTGGCAAGACCCTGAGCGCCCAAGGAACGGCATGCCACGTGCACTCCCCTGCTTGCGAGGAGGAGTCCCCAGGCCCCTGCCCCTGGAATCTGCCCCCGGAATCTACCCCCAGGGATCTGCCCCCCAAATCTGCCACCGGAATCTGCCCCCAGGAATCTGCCCCCAGGGATCTGCCTCCCGGACCTCCATCGCGCCAGCAGCATGCTGGGGCAGGGTTTGCCCCCTGGCATTAGGGGACAGACATCCTCCTTACCAAGGCTCCGGGTACCCTTTCAGGTCACGGGGGCTTGCAGTAATTAATCCCCATCATCTCGGTGACCCCATAGCCACTGAGTGTACTAATGCAGAAACCACACTGGGAACGGTCCTCTCTACGGCCCCCTCCATCTCCCACACGCCCGGAAGCCCCAGAAGCCTGCCACACAGGAGCTCTTGCCATTTTCCTGGTGGTCAGAACATGAAAACAAAACCCTGAGGTTTCACTGGCAGTGTGGGGACCCTCCGCCGGCCTGTCTGGCCCCAAACCAAGCCCAACATCAGAACCAGAGAAGTGTGGTCCAAGGGTGTGTGTCACCACCCCTCGGCAGCCTGCTCCTATGGGGAAGCATGCTGACAGAGAGACAGGGTCCCTCGGGGTCAGGGGCCAGCACCCACGTTCCTGGAGAAGCCTTGCATCTCCCACCCCCGGGAGCAGCCCCTGGAAGGTCTGGCCCCTCCACAGAGGAGACAGCTGGGGCTCTGACCATCGTAGAGCCCTGCCCTGCAGAACCGGAAGCAGAACCCAGGGATGGCGCTGCGGGCCTGTCTGTCCCTGGGGAAGGCAGGTGGTGCACGGGGGTGTGAGCACTGCCCAGAGGAGACCAGAAGACTAAGGATGGACTCAGGGAGCGCAGAGGAAACATGGACCATCCCCTTCCCTCCCTTTCATCTCAAAACCACACGTCTTTAGGACACAACAGGGAAGCCTCGCCCGCAGTGGGTGGTGGCTGGCTCCTTTGCCATTCACATGTCCTTCTGCTCAGACCTCAGGGCAATGCAGACTCAGGGACACTTGGCTGATTCATGCTGGTCCCAGCCCGGCCGTGGGGGCCTGGCATCTCCCCCAGGGACACGGGGACCCAGGGTCCTGCACCCAGTTTTCTCTAGAACTGCTGGGATCCTCCCCACCAAGCATAGGTGTGGCCCCTCACCTCCTCCAGGCTTTACATACACCTCTCCCTGGGCAAACCCCCCATCACCCAGTTCTCGGTCGCAGCCTCCCTCCCAGACCCTGGAACTTCCCTCCTGCACGTGTGGCAGGTGACAAGGCTGTCATAGAGTTAAATGAGTTAAATCACAGAGCAAAGGTACGATTGTGCCAGACACGTAGCAACTGTTGCTGTATTTTACTGAGAATGTTTCATTGAATTTAAGATGCGGTCCATGGCAAAATGCTCCGTTACTTTATGTACCACTAAGAAAGAAAAAACATCGCCAATTAAACTGACACGATGTTTCCTTTCCCTTACAATTTTTATTTTATACATATTGAAGGAGTTCTTCTGGACTTAATTAGACAGAGCTTTTTACTGGCTATCACTCCGGTGCACACATAAAAATAAAGATATAAGCAAGACGAAGTGGTTAGATTCCTAAAACTTGGGCACACTGAAGTCCACATCCTCTGACTTGGTTGTCCCCACATTGGCATCCTCTGAGTGGTCAGGGGCCTGCTAGTCCTGAGGAAAGCCACAAAAGGAGGAAAACCAGATCTCACCGCAGGTCCCAGAATAGCCCACTGTGCCCACTCAGGGAACTTTCTCCCCGTCCCTGGTCGCCACCCACAGCCGTCTCTCGGGCCACACGTGCTCCACTGTGATCTCTAGAATTACCACCCCCCAGGCCCACAACCACCTGCAAGTTGGGGCACAGTTGAGATATGCAAGTGGACATCTTTGCCTCATCCTCGCAGAGTAAGTCTCCTGCAGGACTGACAAGAACGCACAGGGCCTCTGGGTCTCTAACTCGGTCAGCTGAGCATGTTAGAGCCAAAGCAGACAGGTGCTCAGCCAGCCGCCCCGCCGCCCATGCTGCGAGTTTACGGGGCACTCGTTCCATGCCAGGTGCGGGGACAGGGCTGCTCCCCCAGGCAGGTGCAGGCTGAGATCGGGTGTGTGCTGGGGGTCATGGGGGACCAGAGAGGCCCTCCCCGAGGGGGTGGTGTATCTTCTCAGCAGGAGAGGCAGGTGTGAGCCAGGCAGAGGGAGCAGTGTGAGGGGGAAACGTCAGGGAGACTGAAAGACAGGGGTGGGGAAGGAGGAAAGGCGGGCGAGCTTGCTGTGATGTGGTTGGTCCAAGGACCTACCAAAAAGGGCTCTGCTGAGCACAAAAAAAAACCCAGGGCTGGTGTCAGGGCACAGGGTGCACGGCGCTGCCCAGCGGGGAACCACGGGGCTGAGGCGAGACTCCAGACCGGTGACACGCACGTGCTTGTTCTGTCCTCCTGCACCTGCGCAGGTAACAAGCCAGTCACAGAAGGACGAATGTTGAGTGACCCTGTCCGGAGGACTCAGATCCACAGAGACGGAAGACTAAAGGGCAGGCGCGAGGAGATGGGGAGAGTCTGGGAAGATGGGAAGTTCCGGCAGATGGATGTGTGCGCAACACTGTGAACGAGCTTAACGGCCCCTGAGCTGTGCCCCTGGGACTTCAGACCAAAGTTGAGCCGAGAGCCCGTCCGGTCCAGCCTCTTAAGACTCACATGGCTGGAACCCAGTGGACGGTCCTACTCAGAAAAGCCCCAGAGACCCGCTGGTCGCGGGCAGTGCCAGGACCCTGACTCTCCCCGTCTCCTCTCATCTTTGCAAGAACGAATGAGGCCACCTCTGGGTCTTCTTTCATTCCCTGCTGTTACCCCAAGAAATGCACGAACTGGGGGGCTTGGCACAACAGACATTTTCTTTCTCCCAGTTCTGGAGGCTGGACATCTGGGGTCAAGGTGTCGGCACATTGGTTCCTCCTGGAAGCTCTGAGAGAGAATACGCCCCGTGGGCCCCTCCAGCTTCTGGGGACAACCCACAATCCTCGGTGCATTTTGACTTACAGACATGCCCCCCGATCCATGTCCCTGCTGTCATGGTGGCTTCTCCAGTGTCTTTTTTGTCTCACGAGGACCCGGGTCATCAGATCCAGGCCCGCCCTCATCCAGCTTGGCCCCGTCTTACCTGGACGACACCTGCAGAGACTGTATTTCCAATATGATCACATTCTGAGACTCCCAGTGGACATGAATTTGGAGGGGACACTGCTCAATGCACTACGGGGCCATCGGCAGGTGGGAAGTTTGAGGAGGTCTTAGGGCTGGAGGTCACACGTTGGTATCCACAGCTCACGTGCCTCGAAGCCTCTGTCGTCTGCAAAATTAAGGCCAGTAATTCTCATTTTATGGAGTTGGGAGGATCCTAAGGAGGAAGCAGGGAGGGGATGTGTGTCAAGGCGCCTGGCACAGAGTTGGTGTAGTGTAGGGGAATGAATGAATGAGCGAGTAGGTGACTGGCCCCACCTGCACCAACGGTGAGGCCTGGCTGGCCTGGCCCCACCCCCCAGGGCCCAGCACTGGTGGCCCGTCAGTATCTGACCCTCAGCGCAGCAGTGTGGGCTCCGTTGCTGGGGGAGGTTAAGTCTGTTATGTAACTGCATTTGCGTGTTTGTCAATCTCTCCCCGGCCAGGGATTTGATTCCTTGAGTGCCGATCAGATGTTTGAGCAAACTCCACCATCGTCCTGATCGTCGCTATTAAGTTGCAGTTGGCATCGCGTGGGCCGAAGAAGGGGATCTATTTTCTCAGCTAATAAGGTTTATTTTTACCCTAGCTGAATAATACATGATCAGTGTCAAAATAAATTACAATCCTTCCATTATAAACCACTTTGCTGTCCTACATCCGTGCGGCGTCTGCCTTCCCGCGACTCCAGCCGCCTTCCCTTCTGCAGCTCCCGGGAAGCCGCCCTTCCCCGCCTGCCAGCAGCTCTGACATTCATTCTCTCCGCAGCGGAACGGAATATAGATCGGGGCGCCTCCGGGACCTGTGAAACAGGAAAACACATTGCGTTAGGAATTGGTTTTGTGGCTATAAATTATGTAACAGTTCCAATCCCAAACCAAGCTGGTATTTTCATGTATGGTGTAAATAAAAACATTAAAAGATTTTTCTAAGTGTTTTGATTTTTCTTCTGTGGCTTATTCCCCTACTAAATTTCTAAAAAGGCCCATTTATACAGCTTCAGAGAAAAATATATTAAGCAGTTGTCTGGTTGGTATCGATGGGGTCGGAGGAGCTCCTGGGCTGGCCCCTGCCTGTGCCTGACCCACAGGCCTCCCTCCGAAGCCTCCCTGCTTCAGTTTACCCTAATGATGGGGTGCACAGGTGCTGTTTTCTGAAGGGCTCTTTTCCAAGTCAGAAAGAAGGAAGCAGGAGCAGCTTGTAACAGAACATCTGACTGTATGAAAAGTCGATACAGGCTCAGCCCTGAGGGCTCTGGACCCCGGCGCTGGGACTCACTTTAGCTACAGTGACATAGACCAATGTGGTTGGGAGCCAACCAGACAGAGAACACGCTCTGATGTGAAGGCTAAAGGAGTTTTTCTTTAAGACCCAGAGGAAGAATCTTGCCGAGAAACTCCCCCAAGGACTTCATGGTGTTGCCTCATCTCATGTACCACCAGCAAACATCTAACAGGTGTCAGCCAGACAGTCTTCTCCAGCCTAAACGTGCCCTATCTGCACTTCCGTCCCCCAGGGCTCCAGCCAAGCTCACAAACTCTGGTTCCAACACAGTCTTGGGTCCAAGTCAGAACTCTGAAGCTCACCAACTCTCCATCTCCCCAGCCCGGCCCTGCAGCCCCTCCTCATGTTGTTGGAGCCGTGACGATGCCCAACTTGCTGGCAGGCCCTTCGAGAGCAGGACCCCACCTTCCCCTCCCGGGATCTCCTGCCAGGGCTCAGGGTCCCACAGCCAGGGGGCAGTCAGTGGCCTAGCAAGGGTTCCCATTACCCTGCTGGGGATGCGAACACCTAAACTGTCAAAGTTCTGTGGAGTTTTCAAGTGCTGGGAGCTGCGCAATATCGTCATCTTCCCCTCAGAATCCCCTTGGAGACCCCCATAGAAACAGACCGCCACCTCCCACCCACTGTGCTGCCGCCTTGCTTCTAGCTCCAGAACCCAGCGAGATCCAGAGCTGGACGTGCAAACACCAGGATTGCTTTTCTTTTAGCCAAAAGCTTAGCTAAGTTTTCTTCGATATAGGCTGGCTTCCGAGGCTACATGGAGGTTGCGAAGGTTTGCGTCCATGTGGTTCCATTTGTCTGGCAGGAATCGGGTCCTACATTTCCAGGAAAGTCAGGTGCAGCTGCTTGGCCACGCGTGACCTCGTTTGCTTAACCTGGACACAGGCCAGCAGATCTGCCAACGTCACTGTCGGTGCAGACGCTGCGGGTGGGAAGATCTGTGTCACATGTGACCGTCTTCCTTTCATTAACCATGACACACTCGATTGCTGTTATTATTAAATTATTAACTATTATTCATGGGAAGCAGCTCCCCCAGACCAGGAAGGACAGTGGGAGCCCAGCGGCCGGGGTGTGGAGGAAGAGCTCCCTCCCTACCTCACTCTCCCCACCCCCACACCCCACAAAGACAACAGGAGCGCGAGGTATGGACGACTTTCCCTGCCACTTTTACCGATCTCGAGGTTGATTCATTCGGCAAGTCAAAACACTCTTCTGAGATTAGGATAACCTTATTTCTTTGGAACCGAGGTAATGGCTCAAAGACAGAGAACTCCCCATTGTGTGCTCAGCCGGACCCTCTATATGGAGACAGGTAGAAAGTCGGGCGGCCTCCGAGGCTGCGGCGTCCATGGAAACTGCCTCACGGAGCTTGCCAGCAGCGGAAATGCACCCCCTCGGTGCACAGCTCCTCTGGACCCCTGACAGCAGGGCCCCAGCACAGCACAGCTCCTGCTCACATCCAGCCCGGCGGTGGCCGCTGACCCTGTCCTTCCTGCCGCGTGTGGCTTCCACAGTCACTGTTCCCTTCGCCACTCCATCCCTGTCTTGCACTTCCAAGAACAGGAGGAGAAACGTCACACAGATAACGGTGTGGGGTCACTGAGCTCTGCACCCTATCCCACAAGCCAGAGAGAGTGAATTTTTCACGCTAAAAATGTGACTTGCATCTTTTAAAAAGTGAATTTGGTGCTTTTAACGTGGGATGTGTACTTCCTCCTGATCCTAAAAAGGACTCGAAGCAGAAGAGCTTTATAAAAGGGGTTTGTGTGTCTCCACCTCAAACAAGAACAGACCTGGGGGTCGATGAGGACATGTTCCCTCCACAGAAATGCTTTGCTTCTATTAACCGCAACAGGGAGAACGACCGAGAGTCCTCGCGCTCCCATCTGCCCTGGGCATCCGGAACGGCGCCGTACCTCCCGGGGGCAGGCGGAGACTCTAGCCAGTGATATTCAGTCCGTAGACACATCGGGAAAGCTACGTTGCCTCCTGCCTGACGTGGGCATGGATGGGATTTACGGAATGACTTTTGGCACAAGCTGAAATGATTGTAAGCTCCCGAGTCCCAGTGACACGGTGATGGATGTTCCTGGCGCGGCTCTTTATGACAGAGCTGTGGTGGCCGCTGCATTTGGAGTCCTCGTCCTCGTCTCAAGAGATCTCTATTTGTTTGGGTCTTTAGATCGTGTTTTATGAGCACAGGAAGGAACAGCAGAGGTAGAAGTGGCCCCTCCGGGAGCCAGTGGGGACAGGGAGGTGGCAACGGGACCAAAGCCTCTGTGTCCCTCCACCCAGCGTGGAAGGCTTTTAAACATGTGCGTGCATTCTACAAGTAAAGACAAAGAATTTTAAAGGCTTGGTCTTGTGTGGGTCTTCTGCTTGTTGATGAAAAGCTCGCAGAGCCTCTCGCTGTTCTTACAAGGTCTTCGGCTGCTCAGAAGTTCGATGGCTTCAGGGCAAACGTATGAGAAGTGAGAAGCCATCAAAGCCTTCCTTGGGGGAGCCTGTGTGCAGAAAGCTAAAAATCACTCAACAACAAAAATATAACAATAGACATCCTTTTCAGGAGTGGGAATAAGTAGCAGTCACTTCAAGCTGGAGCTCAGCTCCGCATGGCGGAATGTTCCTCCACCAAAGATCAAGGCTTGGCCAGTCCGGATCATGCCCAGGCATGGGATCCCCCAGCTGGTGTGACATGCCCACTCAGAATGCTTCCTTCACCTCAAACAAGGGAATTTGGGTTGTTGTGGAATCCCCGTCCCCAAACACACACAAATTCGTTCCCCAGAGGTTCAGGTTGGGGGACCCCCCCTACCCTTTCTGTCTCGATTGTGCCTGACCCAGAGTCTGATCCAGGGCCAGACTCCGAGCTTCAGGAGAACAGCATCAGACCACCCCAGGAGACAGGCGAGGGGGCATCTCTTTCCTGCAGGCAGCCCCCCCCAAAACCCACTTCCAACAGAGAAGGTAGGACCTGCTTTCCAATAAAGGAAGATCATCACCATGGAGTAGGTCAGCAAGATTTTCACCATCTTCCCCATTCTTGAACAACGCTTCAGGCCAGAAAGTTGCCATAATCATAAAAGCAGCTCACGTTTACGGGGGGTATGTGGTACATCCGGAACAGCAAGGATATGACTTCATTGTCGTCCTTAATTGAAAGCCCCAAGAAGGTGCTATTATGTTCTTCATTTGCAAACAGGGAAGTGGGACCTCGGGCAGACCATGTGGCATGTCTGGGTCCCCATCGATTCAAGTGACAAAGAGCCCAGTGAGCAGACACCAAAGGCTTGTCCCTCCATTGCTTTCTCTACCCAAAAGAAAAAGCTGTGTTTTTTTCCTAATTTTATCCTTATTACTAATATAACATTTTTAGCTAACTTTTAAAATAGAGATGTAAACAGATTTAAACTTCACCCACCTGTGCACTGCCAAGCTGTAACTGCCATGACATCTGGGAGTCTATTTGTTCAACATTTCCTATGTTTCCTACACTGTATGTGCGCCTTTGCTCCTCGTCTTTTCTCCCCCAAGATGGCGTTGGTGTTACCTGAACAGAGGCCTCAGTGGAGCCCTGCCCCTCCTCCTCCCCACCTCCTCCCCGTGTGGAATACCGGATCTCATCCTCTGACCTGGGTGATCGGTCCTGCCGGGCCTCGAGAGCGGTCTCACCTGCCTCCCTGCACCCCTGCGGGGTCAGCTCCCCCCTCTCAGACCCCAGGAAGCAGGCTCAGCCGGCCACCCAGTCTGGAGGTGGAATTGGGCCCCACAGGCCCATCACCTTCCCCCCAACAGCGCTCTGACCTTCAGAGTCAAAGAACAATCCTAAAAAAGAATTTTATAAAGGAAAAGAAGAAGACAGGGGTGAACCAAGTGAGGGGGCAGGAACATCCATGGGGTCACTTGCTTTCCTCAATCTGCGTTGACGCCTGTCCTGCCTTTGTTTCTAGACCAGGATTCTGGGCGCACGTCAGCCACACGCCGGCATTAGGCAACAGGTGGTTTGGGGCAGGTTGGTTTCCCTGGAGGCTCCCCTCCCCAGCATATAGGGTGGCCATCCCCTCTCCTCTGAGCATCTTGGGCTGGGACGCGGGCACCCTCACATCTTCCCTCTGCATGTGTCTGTCCCCCAACCTCCCTCTAATACATTACACTGAGTCGGGAGGCCTCCCCCATGACCTCATTCTACCTCAATTACCTCTTCAAAGACCCCTTTTCAAGATACAGTCATGCTCTGAGGTCCCGGGGTCAGAGATTCAACACTTGAATTTGTGGGAAGGACACTATTCAGCCCGTAACAAGGAATGAAAATACTTTTTATGTCATCACAGTGCCAAACACTTGGGAAATAAAGCAGGAGAAAGCAGTTATGAGGCTGTGTGCCCTGGGGCATCCAGGACAACCCCTGAGACCCCCCACACACAGCCCTCTTCCCATGCACAGAGACAGGGACCCTCAAGAGAATGTGTGTGTCCCCAGACAACCGGCTCCCAAGCATGGCAAATGTTCGAGTGCTCCTTGCTTCTCTACAATTTAAAACCTAGACCTTCTGTTGGGGTTCCACCAAAAACCAGGACATCCCATCACTTCTCAGTTTCCTTTGGGGACCCCACCATGGGCTGGCCAGGGTCCCAGGCAAGACTGCCAGTTGGACAAGCTCTTATACCAATGACAGCATCATGACTCAGTCCCACAGGTTAAAGCCATGAGTGTCACAGTCGCATGCCCTGAGCTTCCACCACACCCTTTGCAAGCCACAAGCAGGAGCAGCAATACTGATTACATGGTTATCAGGCCCAATCACCCCCTCCCTGCAGGTCCAGAAAGAGCGGGCCCCTTCCCCCAGGTCCCAGTGGGGCTTCGCACCTAACCCAGGGCAAGATCCGAGTCTGCTGGCTCTCAGGCTCACCAGATAGCACGGTGCTCTGGGCATCGACTTGCTCCCCAGTGGGGACACCTCCCATCAGGGACCACAGCAGGCTGACCTGGGTCTGGGCCACATTGGCCAGCTGAGGAGCCAAGACAGGACCTGTCCAAACATCAGAAGAAGAGCTCAGCAAACCCCCAACACATCCACAAGCAAAGGGCATCTCCCTCCCACTGCGTAGGAGAGCCACTGCCTGTCCCAGAAGGGGCATCACCCTCCAGCCAGATGCTCCAACACATCCCTGGGCACTGCCTCCAGGAGAGATTCCCTGAGGTCATCCAGGCCCCACAGAGTGGACACAGGGTTTTGTTTACTGGAACAGGAGTGGAAGCTGCCCCACAACCTTGCTCAGAGTCCCCTGAGCCCTGGTGCCCTCGCTACCCCCCATGCACACTCAGGTTGGGCAGAACCAAGGCCCTTCCCATCACAGACCCCCCAGGACACCTCGCCTTGTGTCCCTTCACTGGGCACTCCATCAGGACACCGACAGGAAGAGAAGAATTACATTTGGGCCTTGACTCCATAAGAACAATAATGATAGCTCCCAGGTGCAGGTGAATCCAGAAAACAACATAGTTTTAACAAATGCCGTGGTTAAAATATACGTTGTTAAAGCTCTGGGGAGGGCAACCTCCAGGGGCCTCCAGGACCCACAGCCTGGCCGGGCGTCCACGGAGAAAAAGAAGACAAATTTGCCTGGTTTTGAGAAAAGCTCCCTTTTTTCAGACTTACGGCACCCAAACTGCAGAAGCTCAGGGCCCATGGAGGACGGCGCTGGAGAGACTGGGAGCCCCCGCCGACAGGGCTGAGCTGGAGAGGCTCCATGTGGATGGTCTGAATGTCGGGTCCCAAAGGTGTACACAGGCCTGTGCCTGCTCTTGACTCCGTACTGGGTCACTCTGGCAGAGAATGTGTGTTTCCAGAAGGACCTTCAGCCTGTCCATTGGGTGAACACTTTACCCGGGGTGAGCCCTGCTGGAGGAGGCCGGGCCCCCAGTGACCCTCAGGAGCCTGTTGAAAAGGAGCTGCTGCTCAAGGCTGCGACCCTCCAAAACCCAGCCCAGCAGTCCCTCCTGCTCAGAGTCCGCCCTGGAGATCCACCCTGGAGAGCTTGGGAAAGGAATCCTTAGCGATTCGCAGGCAGGATGGGGAAGCGAATGCCACAGGGTCCTCTTCATGGACTTGGAGGGATGGAGCAAGGGAGACCATGGAGCCAGCGTTAAGTGTGGGGGTAAGAGGGAAGACACTGAGGTCCTGCCCCTCAAAATAATTACACAACATGGGTGCTCGGTAGGGTCCAACTGGTACAATTAGAAGACATTTCAACACGACAAACAGCACGTGGTGAGGTCGGAGGGGGAGGAGGTGAGCTGTGGCCCGTGAGACATGCCCCCTCCTCACACAAGAGCCTTTGTTCAGCCAAAGGGGGAGAAAGATCCGCAGATGCTGTTCCAGCCCTCAACCCGCTGACAGGGGCAGGGGTAGGGGAAGTGAGTGTAGCTAATTGCCCGTGGTAATTCTGCACTGAAAACGTGAACCCAATGCAAGAGGGCAGGGGAAGGAGACGGGAGCCCCGCCTGGGGTAGGGGCTTCTTGGATTGCCTCCCTGTCCTCCTCTACACCCAGGGCCAGCAGGTTAGAATGGTGACTTCCCAACCTCGCTCCCAGTTAGGAGGGAAAGGATTGCGTCATATCATCTTGGCCAAATAGGTCTAGGCAGAAGTTCCTAAGGAGTGTGTCCCTTCCAAATCAAAAGAAAAACCTTCAAGAAGAGATGATTTTGTCCCTCCTAACTTCTTCCTGCCTAGGATGTGTGCACAATGCCTGGAAGCATGGCAGCCCTCTTGCAACCTTGAACATTAAGGGCATCTTCTTTGGATGATAGAATAGGAAAAGAGACAGAGCCTGGTTTGTGTCCCAGCCCTCCACTGCCTTCCTCTGGACCTCTTGTCACAAGGATTTAGAAGCAAACAAGGAGAGAGGGAAACCAGTCAGGAGTTAAAGATGATACCAAAAACAAGGAGGAAAAGGGGTCCAGTGCTCAAAAATGATCTTCTGGGATATGGCCTGAGAAGAAATCAGGGGATTTTTTTCTGTTCTCCAAGTGGCTGGTACCTCCTCATTCTTCGGGTCTCAGAGCTAATCACTTGATTGGAGAAACCCTACCTTGACCCTTGACCATCCTGCCTAAGATACCCAATGTTAGCCTTCCCAGGGCCCTGTGTGCTCTGAGAGGCAGGGACCCCTTCATCTCCTTCACCACTCTAACCCCATTCACATGGATAAATGCGGGCATGGATGGATCGACGGGTGGATGGATAGATGGGTGGATGGATGGATGGATGGATGAGTGGATGGATGGATGTGTGGATGGATGGATGAGTGGATGGATGGGTGGGTGGATGGATGGATGGATGGATGGATGGATGGATGGATGGATGAGTGGATGGATGGGTGGATGGATGGATGGATGAGTGGATGGATGGATGGTGGATGCACTGATAAATGGATAGGTGGTAGAGTGTGTAGGTGGGCGCATGAATGGATGGATGGATAGATGGATAGGTGGAGGGATGGTGGATGGATGGATGGGTGGGTGGTGGATGGATGGATGGGTGGATGGAGGTCCAGGGATCTCCTCATGTACCACACTGCCCTTGAAACACAAACTTGTTTAAATAAAATATTGTGATTGTTACACATGGAGAGCAAAGCAGTGAGAGAAAACTCCTTCTCACCCATGAAGACATGGCTTGCACAAGAAGGACACACCAGAGAAGGAAGCACACAGGGCAAGCCCCTGGTCCTCTCTGAGTCTCAGATGCCCACAGGGATGTTCCCAGGGGCCTTGATGGGCTGTAAAGTTCAGTCATTTAATGATCAAATTAAACAAGTTTTCATTTTCCAAAACCAGAGGCTCAAAAAGGCTGTCACTCCAGTTCCTTGAAATATTAGTATTTGGCCTCTGGGTCCCCTTATCCCTGTAGACTATGTAGTTCGGGAAGCTTGCCAGCGTCACTCCAGAGCAAGAAGCAACTGGACTGAGGTTGGTTCAGGGAGCCGTTCCCCTCCAGGAGATCAGTTGGGGGCTTAGCCTCCAGACATGAGGGGACCCCAAAATGCAGGGTCACACACCTGACCAAGGCCTCCACCAGCCTGCTGGATGGACATGGCTCTTGTTTCTAGTTAGGGCCAAGTCCCTGCTGAGAGCAGGTCCTCTACCTTCCTGGACAAATGCCTCCTTGATGGCACTCAGGAGAGAAGGGACTTCATTATACCAAATTAATAAAACATAAGTATGGGCTCTGAAATCCAATAATAGCTGGTTTACATGCTAAAGAGGCTGCAAGGAGGAAGTTCCAAGACCTCCCATCCCACCGAGTGCCGCCAGGGCCTGGCGGCTCACTGCAGGGGAGTCCGTGTTCTTTTGGTTGGACGTATCCCTCAGAGGTAGCCCTCACCTTGTGGAACAGATTCATTTATAGCAATGAAAATTTGTTGGGTGAATCTGATTTCCTTTTGACTTTGATACAAACAATACAAACAAGGACATGTTCCCACAGAGAGGAAAAAAACCCATTAACTATTAGGGCTGGCGAAGCAGCATGGTCTTTGCCTAGTCGGGGGTGGGGGGTGTACAGGACATGCCCCTGCAAGGAGGGAAACTGCTTCCCAGCAGAACGAAGGACAGAGTCCTACAACAGCCAGCCTGTGCCCGGCACCTTGCACCCAGTGAGCCCTCAGGACGTATTTATTTACTGGAATGAGCACAGGTCCCAGCACACCCAGGTAACTAACCTTGCCCCCCTCATCCCCATGGAGGCTGGTTACACCCTTTGCTGACCCCCGTGCCCACTCTACCCCAACTCTTAAAACCCTCCTGCTGTGACTTTGGAGCCCATAGCCAGTCATCACCGGAATGCCCCATATCCTCAGACTCTTGTCTGGAGACCCCCCTCATGCTCTTGCTCTGTGGGGTCTTGGCCCTCCCCTGCAGTCACTGCTTCCCCCCACACCCTCTGACCACACACCTGGAGGTAGGGGAGGTGGCCTCCTTGCTTTTCACTGTGGCTTTCTGAAGATACCAATTAGTTTTGCTGCATAGCAAGTGACCCCAAAGCCTCGTGGTACTAGAATTAACACACTGTTCTTTCTTGGGATTCTGTGACTGGTGAACTTGGTGGTCTAAGCTCTTCCTGGCTGATCGCCACAGGCTCTCTTGAAGGTCTGTAGCTGGCTAGCACCTGGATGGCCTGGCGTGGCCTCCTCACCCGTCTAATGCCTGGCAGACTGTCTGCCGGCTCCTTGGTTCTCCTCCTGCTACAGCACCTCGTCTTCCAGAAGCTGACCCAGGGTTGTGCAGGTGGTGGCCTCAGGTCTGTGAGCACAGAGAAGACTCACCTCTGGGCACAGGTATTTCTAGCCATTGCTGCTAAGTCATGTGGCCAAGTCCAGTGTCTGTATGGAGCCCCCCACATGGATTCAGGGAGAGGAATTCCTGGAGTCTCTTTTACCAGCAGCCTGTCCCAGAGACCCTATTCCCTCCTTCTGGGTCAAAACCATCCTCTTCAAGTACCAAGTCCTCGTTAAAGACAAATGCTGTCCCCTGACCTTTCTGGAATCTGCATCATGTGGCTCAGAGAGGATGTAGAAAAACAGACCGTGAAGACACCTCACCTGGAATTTACACCCAGTGGACCACTAACCCCCTGAGAGTGTCTCCCGCGGGGGCCTGTCACACCACCCCCCCGCCCACTCCGCTGTGATGACCACTGTCCAAATCACTACAAAAGTCAGAGCAATCCAGAGGGAAACTGCAGAAATGTCTGCCACCTCCCTGCGTGGGTGGCTGCCCTCCCTCCCACCTCCTCTCTGGTCACCGCGGATGGCCCCCTCCAACGCCAGCCCCTCCTCTGTCTGCACACCTCCCCTCCTACCCCCATCAGACGTTCAGCAAAACTTTCTCCTCTTTTCTGCACCGTCAGTGACTCCTCTCCGCTGTGTTATTCCCGACAATACGGGAAATTCTCTGGGCATCTTTTTCCCCACCTCGGAAAACTGACAAGCACACAGGGAGAAAGCTCGCCTTCCACTCCACGTGCCTGTCTGCTCCCCTCCACCGAGGAGGGCCGCCAGAGCTGTCCGCCCTCAGCCTCTCCACCTCCCCTGCCTTCCTGTCCAGAGCCCACCACCTCCAGCCACGCCTCCACCACAGCTGCACCAGTGGCGGCGATCAGGTACCTGCACCCTTCGGGTCAGCCATCAACTCCCGGTCCTGGTGCTCTGTGACTCGTCAGCAGAACTTGACACGGTCCATGGCCCCCACCAGCCTGGCATGTTCTCCTCACCTGGCCACCAGGACACCACACCCTTCCAGCCTCCCAGCTGCTACTCTGCTCCCTCCTTCAGGGTCTCCTCTGCTCCACCACATGTGGCCACACAGGTTGTGCACTGCACAACTCCAGGGGCATAATGTGCTCGGCAACGTGGATGCCCTGCCTTTGCCCACTCCCTCCTGTCCCAAGGTTGGAGGACCCAGGTTTTCATTCTTGGAGCTCTCCTTGTCTCTCCTCATACTCACTCCGAGGGTGGCCTTATGCAATCTCATGCCTGCTCTCAGGACCCCAAATATGTATCCTCTGGCCTTGATCTTCCCCAAATGCTTTCCTGCCAATTGTCCAGTAACTTTACTTGGATGTTAAGCAAGAATTTTGTCTTTCACATATCCAAAACCAAATTCCTCATCTTTATCCCCAAAACGGGTCCTTTGACAGTCTCCCCATCTCGGTCATTGGCGACTCCATCCTCTCAGCAACGCCAGCCCAAACAGTGAAATCAGATGATGTCACTCCCTCTGCTCCAAACCCTCACGTGGCTTCCTGCCTCACTTGGAGGAAGAGCCCGGCTCACCAAAACCACCCTGGAGCACCTGGCCTCCACACTGCTCCTTGAACTGGGTGGACACAGTCCTGTCTCAGGGCCTTTGCACTTGCTGTGTCCTCTTCCTGGAATACCCTCTCCCCACATGTCAGCATGGCTCCTTCCTCACCTCCTTCTGGTCTTCCTTTAACCACACTTTGCCAGAGAGGCCCCGCTCAGACGCCTCGTTTTAAGCTGCAGTTCACCTCCCTGCCCGCTGTTGCGTTCCAGCTTCTCCACAGTGCTCACCGCGGAACAGGAACATACATTTACCTTCTCAACAGCTGTTCTTCCCCCACCGGAATGTCAACTCCACGAAGGCGGGGACTTGCCTATTTTGCTAATCACTGCGTCCTAGATAGCAGTGTCTAGCACACACAGTAGCACTCGGTAACTTCTACACGAACGGTGAAATGAATGTCTGAGCGAACCGTCCGGCTAGAAGCATGGCCGGCGGCCTTCCTCCCAGCCTTCAAGGACGCACCATCGCCAGCTGGCACGGTGCGCTGGCTCCACCTCCCGGGATTGTCTCCTCTTGTAACCCTGGGAACAGCCAGCCAGCCTGACCACCAAGGGCATCAGACGCTCAGCCCCACCCAGCTCCCAGTGTGGGTCCTGGAGTGTTTGTCAGCAGCCGGGCAAGGGCACCGAACCTTAAAGGAAGCCCTAAAAGCACTCCTGCCCTGGGTGTCTGGGCCAAGGGGAGGCGTGCGTGTGCAGGCGTGTGCGTGTGCTCTTGTACACATATGTGCATGTGGGTGTGCACGGGTGCCTGTGTGTACATGTGTGTGCATGTGTCCGGTGTTAAGAGGCAGCCTGCTCCTTACTCATTCCTGGCTTCATGCTGTCCTCATGTCACCTCACAGTCCTGAGGGAAAAGGACATCCTGGTTGTCCCCATCCTAGGATGGATCTATAAGGTACCTTGTCCTCTGGAGCAATGAGAAGAGTCTGCTGCCCTCCCTGGCCATGCTCCCTGGCATAGGAGCCACTTCCCGCACTGGCCGCACTGGGCTGTGGGTACGGTGCCCGATGCCCTCTCCCGCCACACTCTCTGCTGCAGGACCCACTTCCTGCTCCGCCCACCTCCCAGCTGTAGCATCCACATTGTACTCAACACACACTTCTGGTCCAGTGATCAGGTCTTCCTTGTGATGTCCTCTCTTTGAAGACAAATGCTTGCTTACCTCACAGCTGACGGTGGCCTCCTCCATCCAAGTCCCCACTCGCCCCATCTGCTCACTGCATGCTAGAGCGGGAGCCCTCCTGCCCCCTTTGGACAGAAATAACAACACACCTGTCGGCTTCTGGGCAGAAAAGCTTGACTCACTCTGCCGTTTTGCCATTCTTTTAAAGTCTGAATAAAAATGCTTCCCCGCTTTGTGTTTAACCTAGAGCCCATCCTGGCCCTCAATGAGCAGGTGTTTCCCAGCATCTCTGAGATACGGCAGTGGATGCTCAGGCCCCACAGCAACTGATTCCCCAGGACATCGCAAGTCGTGGATTGCTATGTGTTCAGTCCCTGAGTCTCCCCTGGATTCTGTGGGGAAGTGGTTCCCAGAAATGTGCTAGGAATCTCAAACGTCTGGACAGCACAGTGAGGAGGTGGGGGCCTCTGAACCAAGGTGGGAGAGACATTCTCTGCAAAAGGGCTTGTTCTGGACAGTTGAGTTGAGAACATGTCATCGGTTAAGTCCCTGATACTTCAGCAGTCTGCTTATGTCCATACAACCTTGGTCCCAAATGCCACTGACCCTCCACATGATCTTAGGTGAGCACTTCACCTCCATGTGCTTCAGTTTCCCCATCTGTGTGATAGGGCGATAGGAATTGCCACCTACCCTATAAGCTATTGTGAGGAATTAATGCATTAATGCATATAAAGTATTTCAAACTGGGGGTGCCTGGGTGGCTCAGTGGGTTAAAGCCTCTGCCTTCAGCTCAGGTCATGATCCCAGGGTCCTCGGATCGAGCCCCACATCGGGCTCTCTGCTCAGCGGGGAGCCTGCTTCCTCCTCTCTCTCTGCCTGCCTCTCTGCCTACTTGTGATCTCTGTCTGTCAAATAGATAAATAAAATCTTTTTTAAAAAGTATTTCAAATTGTCCTTAGAGCATATAAGCATTTATAACTATTATTTCAGAAATGCAGGGGTTGGATCAGGTACCAGGTGAACACATTTTCCAACTGGTCTGGAGCCCAGATACACTATTCTCAGTTCTCATGAGCCAGTCACCAGGACTTTCAACCCAAACCTCTACAAGATACAGACCAGCCAGAAAAGGGAGATGCTGCCAAGAACTAGCTCCTTTTTGATCTTTATTTAAAGGGGATTAGGAAATCCTGCAGTATTGAAAAAGCCTACAGCGAGGCTACTGTAAGGATAGAACTTTTAAAGCAGACAGATCAAAGAGGCAGTATCTCCTGGTGCTTCCAACATCTGAAGCCATCTTTATAATCACTTCTCAGACTGCCTCGAGGTCAGTGGACGACTGCGTGGTTCATCGTCCCCAAACCCGTGGACTTTCCCAGCGATGAAACCACAGAGTTTGGCTTTCTCCCTACAATTAGGAAAAGGGAAAGGAACAAACTTTCACTGAGCACTCAGTTGTGTGCCCCATACGAGGCCAGCATGTCGTCTGTGTCACCTCATTAATCCCTATGACAACCCTATGAGATGAAGAGTATTGTGCCCTTGATTCAAATGAGGAAGCCAGCACTCAGAGAGACTTAATAACTTGCTCAAGGTCACCCTACTTGACTAATGGCCGGCCAAGACCATTCCAGGGTTGCCCCCAGCACACACTCTCTTCCCACTGCCCACTGGGGAAATAGCCTTCGATCTTGAGCTCTGAGGAAAGTGAAAAACAGATTGGGAATTATTTACATTCTTAAACTTCATATCCCTCATTTTTCCTCACTGGGTCCCAGGGGCTTGAGAGCCAAGAAGCAATGACCGGCTACCCCTGCATTTAATGATGTGCTCAGGATGTCCCACCCAGCGACCACCTGCTCACAAGTTTTCCCTCTGCCTGCACCGTCTTCGCATCCACCCGCATCCTGGGTGCTCAGTCCCCTCATAATGGGTCTTCTGCAGGTAACAAGGTCAAAGCTACTGCACATTTTTCATAGAGCCACATGCAGCCTTTAGCAGGTGCTCCAGGTCCCCTCACTCATGAAAGGTGAATATTATGTCTCTTTTATAGCTCGTAGACCTATAACTCAAGGGTGCTGCAGGCAGAAGGAAAAACTTGGGCAGACTGCAGAAGTGGAAGAAAAACTAATACCCTTTATCGGTGAGCTGTTAAAACTCTCCCACAGGGGAACACTTTGTTTTTGGTGAACCAGCTGATGTTTGTCTCCAGGAGCCCAAACTGAGAAAAATGGGGCAGCCACTACTTATCCCAGCCAGAGATTACAGTGTCCTGACATGACACCCCCTGAGGTTCTAGAAGACTACTCGACCAAAATACAAAAAAAAAAAAAAAAAAAAAAAACAGAATCAACATGATGTTTTCTCCACTCACAGATGCAACAGCTGGTTGTCTGATTTTTCCCCGCCACAAACAAGAGTTGACAAACAAGTTACAGACAGACTCCCAGCTGGTGGACTGCCCTCTGCTCTCCTGGCACAGATGCTGTGTGCCACCATTAGTGTAAATCCATAGGGATTTTAGAGGTTGGGCTGAAGTGTCAAGACCATAGGTAAAGGAAATAAAATTTCTGAGGCAAATGCATAGTGTACGGCAGGCAAGGCATAGTGCATCATCAGACTGATGATGTAGGCAAATGTTTTGGAAGCATTTTGGATCCAAATCTACTTGTCAGGAGTAGCAGACCCTGGTGGTGTTCCACACCTTAGCCCCTCAACACACCTGAATTCAGC
This sequence comes from Lutra lutra, assembly GCF_902655055.1. Classification (NCBI taxonomy): domain Eukaryota; kingdom Metazoa; phylum Chordata; class Mammalia; order Carnivora; family Mustelidae; genus Lutra; species Lutra lutra. Next base: position 195,463,795 of record NC_062281.1, read on the forward strand.
ACTGTGGGTGTGGACAGATCCCCTGTCTCCCCCAGACTTGTGCCCCTCAGCATGCCTGACTTCAGCACTGTGGGTGTAGACAGTTCCCCCAATGTCTCTCCTCCCCAGTCTTTTACCCCTCAGCACACCTGACTTCAGCACTGTGGGTGTGGACAGTCCCCTCATGTCTCCAACAGACCTGTTTGCACCACGGCTCTCTGCCCTGGCTTCAGCACAGCCCATGATGTGGGGAAGATCACACCCTAGAGGCAACCTTAAAAAACCTTGATGAGAGTGGATGGATAAATGGCCCTGTCTCACTCTCTTCAGAGGCACAATAACAAGAGGCATTCTGCACAACGCCTACAGGGTCCCCAGTGGGATGGAAGATCAGCTGAACACAATGGTAATTATCTTTGTAGCAAATTCTTTCATCGGCTTTTCCTCCTGCCCTATTCCATTCCCACTATCCCTGCTCCAACTCCTTGGGATCACTTCTCCATTAAAGTACTCATACCCTTTCTGAGGATTCCAAACCCAACTTAGAAAGCTGACCCTCAGAATGGAATCCTGGAATTTGATTACTCCCTTGTAAGACAGCAACAAGGACCCCGTTTGTGGGTGACAAATAGAGTGATGACCATTCCTGGTATGCAGTAGCACCACAGCTATGAACACTCTCACCTGTAGAGTGTTGAATAAGCTACAGGTGGCAGCACTGGCTTATACAGTAACTGGCCCTTGTAGTGGGTGGAAGCAATGGTAGTTGTAAGGCTGGGAGTTTGCTGGCTTTTGTTAACTGCTTTAGACTTGATGAAAGAAAAGGACAAGCTCAGGTCAGCCAACTGCCAGCTCAGGGTATGCCATCAGAGGAAGAATGCCTCCATGACCGCATTTAAAGTGACCTTCACCCCCATAGCAAGAGGACAGATGGGATTCAAGACCAGGCATGTAATTACACTGAAGGTCAGAAAACTATAAGGGACTGAATGCATAGCCTTGAGAGGTTTCCAAGGTCCTGGGCTGATGGAGTGGAACTCTGAGCCAAGGGTGGAGATATTTGGATGAATGCACCTAAACATCTTTTTTCTTTGTACTGTTCTTACTCATTTTCCCCATTCCCCTAACCCCATCTCTAGCAACTACTAATCTGTTCTCTGTATCTATGAGCTTGTTCTGCTTTTTAGACTCCACAAATAAGAGAGATCATATGATATTTGTCTTTCTCTGTATGACTTGTCTCACTTACATAATGCCCTTGAGATCCATCCATGTTGTTGCAAATGGCAGTATTTCATTCTTTTTATGGCTGAGTAGTATTTCATCATATATATATATATATAGATATATATATCTATATATATCTATATATATATATATATCTCACATCTTCTTTATCCATTCATCCATCAATGGACACTTGGGTCACTTCTACATCTTGGCTATTAAAAATAATGCTACAATGAACAGATAGGTGCATATATCTTTACTATTTATTGTTTTTATTTTCTTCAGATAAATACCAAGCAGTGGGATTGCTGGGTCATACAGTGGTTTTTGTTTTCATTTTTTGAGGAGCCCCCATAGTTTTCCATGGTGGCTGCACCAATTTACACTCTCACCGGTGCGCAGTGTTCCTTTTTTTTCATAGCCTGACCAGAACTTGTTACTCCTTGTCTTTTTTTTTTTTTAATCATAACCATCCTAAAAGGTGTGAGGTCACATCTCATTGCAGTTTTGATTTGCATTCCCCTGATGATGAGTGATATTAAGCATCTTTTCATGTGTCTATTGGCCATCTGCATGTCGTCATTGGAAAAATGTCTACTCAGACCTGCCCATTTTTTAATCAGATTGTTTGTGTTATTAAGTTGTATTAATTCTCTAATTTTGGAATTCGTCCCTTATCAGAAATATGATTTGAAAATCTTTTGTCCCGTCCAGTAAGTTGATTTTTCATTTTGTTATGGTTTCCTTTGTCGTGCATAAGCTTTTTAGTTTGATGTATTCCCTCTTGATTTTTGCTTTTGTTGCTTTTGCTCTTGGTGCCAAATTTTTAAAATCATCACCAAGACCAACATCAAAGGGTGGATTTTCTATGTTTTCTTCTAGGAGTTTCATGGTTTCATGTCTTATGTTCCAGTCTTTAATCCACTTTGAGTTCATTTTTGTGTGTGGTGGAAGATGGTAATGGAATTTCATTCTTTTGCATGTGACTTTTCAGTTTTCCCAACACTGTTTACTGAAGATTAAATTTCCCCACTATATATTCTTGGCTCCTTTATCATAAATTAATTGACTATATGCACATGGGTTTATTTGATGTAAATGAGGTATTAAAGTCCTATACTGTATTGCATTGTTGTTTATTTCCCCGTTAGGTCCGTTAATATCTGCTTTACATATTCAGGTGCTCCCTTGTTGAGCACACTTATATTTACACATGTTGTATCTTCTTGTCGAAACGATCCCTTCATCATCAGTATCTCACACCCTTCTTTGTCTCTCATTATAGTCTTTGTTTTAAGGCCTATTTTTTCTGAGGTAAGTATAACTATCCAGCTTTCCTTTGGGTTCCATTTGCATGAAATATCTTTTTCCATCCTTTCACTTTCAGTTGGTGTATGTCGTGACATCTGAAGTGAGTCTTGTAGGCAGCATATACATGGGTCTTTTTTTTTTAATCCATTCAGCCACACTATGTCTTTTGATTGGAGCATTCAGTCCATTTACGCTTAAAGTAATTGATAAGCATGTACTTATTGCCATTTGATAATTGTTTATTAGCAGGTTTTGTTTTTTTAGTTCCTATCTATTCCTTTCTTTTTATTTGCTCTCTTCCTGTGTGGTTTGATGACTGTCCCTTTTTTTTTTTTTTTTTTTTTTTGGAGAACCAGAGAGAGCACACGCATGCACAAGTGGGAGTGGGCAGAGGGAGAGAGAGAGAGACTCTTAAGCAGGTTCCATGATCAGCATGGAGCCTGATGCTGAGCTTAATCTCACACTCATGAGATCTCAACCTGAGATGAAATCAAGAGTCAAACATTCAACCGAGCCGAACTTTGATGACTTTAATGGTATGCTTATATTCCTTTCTCTTTATCACTTGTGTACTTACTATAGCTTTTTGTTTTGTGGTTACCATGAGGCTTACATATAATAATTTAAATCTATAATAGTGTTTTTGAAGTTGATAAGGACTTAAGTTTGACCCCATTCTGAAGCTCAACATCTGTCACTCCCCTCCCACATCTTGTTTCTGATGTACATCGTACATCATTTTATCTTACCTTAACTAATTATTGTAATTTTAGTTACAAACAAAAGTTAGTACTTTTGTCTTTTAATCTTCATACTAGCTTTATAAGTGAATAATCCACTATCCTTATTATATATTTCCCTTTCCACTGAAGTTTATTCTTTCATATATCTTCTCGTTACTAATTAGCACCTTTTCTTTTTACCTTAATGAAATCCCTTTAATATTTCTTATAAAGGGGGCACCTGGGTGGCTCGTTGGTTAAGCCTCTGCCTTCGGCTCAGGTCATGATCTCAGGGTCCTGGGATTGAGCCCCACATCAGGCTCTCTGCTCAGTGGGGAGCCTGCTTCCTCCTCTCTACCTGCTGCTCTGCCTATTTGTGATCTCTGTCTCTCAGTCAAATAAATAAATAATATATATATTTCTTTAAAGATTTTATTTATTTATTTCACAGAGAGAGATCACAAGCAGTCAGAGAGGCAGGCAGAGAGACAGGAGGAAGCAGGCTCCCTGCTGAGCAGAGAGCCTGATGCGGGACTGGATCCCAGGACTCTGAGATCATGACCTGAGCCGAAGGCAGTGGCTTAACCCACTGAGCCACCCAGGCGCCCCAAATAATATATTTTTTAAAAGTATTTCTTGTAAAGCTGGGTTGGTGGTGATGAACTCCTTTAGCTTTTGTTTGTCTGGATAAACATGTATCTCTCCTTAAATTCTACCTGGTAACCTTGCCAGATAGAGTATTCTTGGTTGGAAGTTTTTCCTTTCAGCACTTTGATTATATCATGACACTTTCTTCTGGCCTGCAAAGTTTCAACTGAAAAATCTGCTAGTAGCCTTATAGGGGTTCCCTTGTATGTAACAAGTTGTTTTTCTCTTGTTTCTTCTAATATTATGTCTTTGCCTTTAATTTTGGATATTTCAATTTTCATGTGTCTTAGTGTGGGTCTCTCTGGGTTCTTCTCATTAGAACTCTCTGGCTTTCTGAATCTAGACGTTTATTTCCTTTCCTAGGTTAGGGAAGTTTGCAGCCATTATTTCTTCAAATAAAATTTCTGCCCCTTTTTCTCTCTTTTCTCTTCTGGGAGCCCTATGATACAAATGTAGATAGTCTGTTTGACGTTGTCCTAAAAGTCCCTTAAACGATTTTCACTTTTTTTTTTTCTTCATTCTTCTTTCTTTCTGTTGCTCTGCTTGGGTAAGTTCCGCTGCCTTGTCTTCAAATTCACTGATTCTTTATTCTGCTTCATCTAGTGTGATGTTAAACACCTCCAGTACATTTTTCATCTCAGTTATTGTCTTTAGCTCTGCAACTTCTGTTTGGTACTTTCTAATATTTTCCATATGTTTGCTGAAGTTCTCACCATGCCCAACCATTCTTCTCGGCAGGCAACAAGCATTTTTATGACCATTATTTTGAACTGTTATCAAGCAAATTACTTATCTCCATTTCATTCAGGTCTTTTCTGAGGTTTTTTTCTTGTTCTTTCATTTGGAACATATTCCTCTTTTCCTTACTTTGCTTGACTCTCTATGTTAGTTTCTAAGCAATAGATGAAAAACCTCCTTTCCCAGTCATGAAGGAGTGGCTTCATGTAGGAGAAGAAGCTTGTCATTCAATCCTGCCCCAGCTCCTTGTTGTCTGTCAAACCTCTGTGCTTGTCCAAGTAGCCTATTATATTTTTAGCAGCTCCCAGTAGCTGAGGATATGCCAAGACCTGTTAGGATCTCAGTACCTGGATCCAGGCTATTTGGAGGCCAAACCATTTGGTAGCAGTTTTTTAAAATGTGTAAATATGTATAGTCCTGTGGGACCAAAAGTGTAAGCCCCACCAGGCACATCAGTGCCAGGTGATGCCCCCCTGGGCAGCAGCCACAAGAACTGGGACAGCAGACATAAAAGCGAGGGCACCAGGTGCACGTGAACTCTCTTCCAGGAGGCACTGGTGCTCGGGAGCACAGCAGAGGGAGAATGAAGGTAACACCCACATTCTGAGGCATCTGGAGAGGATAACAGTCAGCCCCCAGATGTCTGTTTAATTAGAAGACTGCCCTTCAGGCCACAGCCATGATGCCTAGCTATTCCAAGCCTCCTTCACAGAAAGACAGATCAGGATCTGTTGTCTCTTACTGTGTCCTGGGGGTCATAGCTCTTTAAGAGTTCTTTCTCCATTTGTTGCAGTCCTGTGGGACCCACAAGTATAAGTCCCACTGGCCACCATAACCAGGTGCTGTAGAGGTGTCCGCTGGCAGCAGCTGCAAATATCAGGGCACCAGAGAGGGTCGGAGATCTGTTCTGGGTGACACCAATTATTACAGTCCCATGCAATGAGAACACAAGTTCCCCTGGCTCCCAGCATCAGGCAGTCGAGAGAAGCCCCCTGGGCAGTGTCTGCAATGACTGGGGCAGCAGCACATGTAAAAGGTCCCTTCCAGGAAGTAATGATGCTCTGGAGCATGGGGAGGGGAAAGCGTGAAGGTGGCTCCCACCAGCCCTGTCCCCAGAGAGTGTTCCTATAGAACACTGCTAGACGCATGTGTTACTTTAGATGCCTCCCCTCAGATCCACATTTTAATGTAAGCAGGTGACCCTCATCCACTCCAAGTCTGGGTGTGATTGGCTGCCTCTGACAGAGGAGGCTTCGTGTATTATACTCTCCTTGGATAGGCCACATGTGGATATGTGCCTTGTCCAGGAGATGATCACTTTTCATTAATTGGTGTTAATTGTCAGTGATTTAAAACACGGAAATACATTAAATCATGACAATTCTTGATTTCTACCATTTGCTGGGGATAAAGTTCTTGGATTACCTTGGTTTGTCTCAGCTTACAAAGTCCCCAAGAAGGGGCACCTGGGTGGCTTGTGGGTTAAAGCCTCTGCCTTCAACTCAGGTCATGATCTCAGGGTCCTGAGATCGAGCCCCACGTCAGGCTCTCTGCCCAGTGGGGAACCTGTTTCCTTTTCTCTCTCTGCCTGCCTCTCTGCCTACTTATGATCTCTGTCAAATAAATAAATAAAATATTTAAAAACAAAAACAAACAAACAAACAAAAACAAAGTCCCCCATGAGGAGGTTCCTCCTGACTTCTGTGACCACATATCTCCTCCCCTCCCCATCCTGACACTACATATCCAGTCCAGTCCAGTGACTCCATTCTTATGGGACCCACACTCCCTCTCACCTTCTTGCCAAAGCCCCAGGACTTAGCCACCTGGAGGAAGGCTGTCTCACCTAGGTCTATTCCTACTAATTATTCTTCAGCTGCACTGACACCCCCTCTGCCAAGATGTGCTGGGTATCCTTCCTAGATGTTCCCAAGTGCTTGTCATGTTTAGCCCACATGTCATAATTATGACAATATTTTGATGTGATCTACTGACTTGAGCACATAAACCACAATACTATAAGCTTTATGAAAACAAAGACTATGTCTCAGCTATTCCTATAGCCCCAGAATCTAGCACTTTTCAGGGCACATGGCTGGTGCTCAGTAAATAACTGTTAGGAAGAGGTTGGTCCAAAAGACTCATACCTACAAGTGTCATTATAGTCAGCTCAAGAATGTGCTACTTTCCTACAGATGTTACAACGAAGCACCACAAGCTGACTAGCTTGAGACGAAAGAAATTAATGCTCTCATAATTCTGGCTGCAGATTTGGATTTGGAAGTCCAAATCCAGGGGTCAGCAGAGTGATGCTCCATCTGAGACTCTCGACGGATCCTTCCTCACCTTTTCCTGGATTGGCCATCAATCTTTGGCATTCCTTGGGTTGCAGCTTCATCACCCCAATCTCTGCCCCTGTCATCAGATGACCTTCTCCCTGTGTCTCTGTCTTCTCACAGTGTTTTCCTCTTCTTATGAGGACACCAGTTGCTTTGAACTGAATTGTCTCCCCAATATTCCTATTTATTATCACAACCACATTCCTGATGAATAACTGAGGCTCAAAGTTTCGGGAACTCCCTCTCTTGGTCATTTTGGGGCTACTGTAACAAAATACCACAGACCAGGCAATTGGAATCTGAGCTGGGGTCAGCGGCAGATCCAGTATCCAGTGAAAGCCTGCGTCCTGGTTTGCAAATGGCTGTCTTCTTGCTGTGTCCTCACGTGGTGAAGAGCAGAGACAGAAAGCAACCTCTCTCCTGAAAGAGACATGAACCTCACCCATGAGGGCTCCACCTCCCCGACCCAATCAACTCTCAAAGACCGCCCCCTCCTAAAAACATCACCCTTAGGATTTTAACATGTGAACTGGGGGATGGGGTGGCACAGAAACATTCAGTCCATAGCACAGCCCCCAAACCACCCTGCTCCAGGGGGACAGTGAGGGCACCTGGTCTATGACAGGTGCACAGCAACCCCCAGGCCAGTCATTGCACATCAGCTGAGGCCCGCCAGGAAGATTGACAGTGTTAAATTTCTGAATACTTTTAACGTATTCCAAAAGGACATATTCTTTTCCCATTTTTTTTTAAGGAAGGCAGCAAGATACAGCAAGAGCACCCCCAGCCCAGCGAGGGCTCTGAAATGGGAGCATTTGCTGTGTGGCTTTGAGTGACATGTGTGTGCTCTCTGTGCCTGAGCAGTCAGACCTGTGAACTCAGCCTCAGTACTCAGCAACCTGTGAAGGCCCACACGTGCATGCATCTCTGCAGCCTGGGCGCTCATGGCCTGGGAGACACTCTTCTCTTGGTCACTGCACAAGCCACCAGCTTCCTTGGAGAAGACTGCTCCAGGAGGCAGTGGGAAGGATGGAGAGAGTCTGCAGGGGGCTGGAGCCTGCTCACTCTGCCCAGGAGGAGCTCATGTTAAAGCTTCGGGGATTTTAGGAGGCAGTTGTTCAAACATAGCCATATTACAAATTAAAGTATGCAAATTCACAACTCAATGAATTATAATAAAAACAAAGGTAATAAGGACTCAAGGATCCCTCACTCCCTGATGAGTGTACCACATGTCACTGTTTTCTGTGCCCTGAGGTTACCGTGTGTCTGCCTGGGGGGACTCCAGGACCACGCCTCACTGTCCACCTCCTCCCAGGTCTGCTTCTCCCAATGTACCCCCAGGGGAGCTGCCGCTGAACCATGGCAGAATTTACACCACGGGAAGTGGCCATCACTATAAATCAAGGCTTGATTTATCAGTGCCAAGGAGGCAGATCAAACCTGAAAGTGTATCTGTGTGCAATCATTGGATACACAGCAGAGAACACAAACAATGCAGAAAATATCCTCCCAATATTTGAAAACCATCATCTAGTTCAGCAAAGGAGTCACCCACATCGTCGAGAAACTGTCCATGTCCAGACATGCAGCTCTGTCATTTTCCTTGTCTTACCCCCAGCATAGACAGAAGTGTGAGTCACATTCATGGCAGAGCCACGCTCGTTCATCAATGGCGGGCACTGGTTGACTATGAAAGGTGCAAGAGCGTGGCAAGACTCAACAAGAGCAATCTGTGAGGATCAACTGACCATATGGAATTTACAGTCAAGAGTATTGTATATTTTATTATTACTTGTAAATGGTGTGCTGTGTATCCTCTTTGTCAGTAAAGACACACATCGACTTGTATGCACAGGCGTGTGTACATTTTGCCAGAGAACTGGTCGTTACACGTCATCAGCACACCTCTGACTCCAAGCACGGCCAACCTTGACCTTCTTCACCCTCAGCCTTTCTTACACCTTCATCCTCTGTGGTCAACAGCTCAGCTCTGGTCCTAGAAATGCTGCAGTCACTGGCCTCAACCACGTGGGGTTGCAGGACCCACTGCCGGGACCCGAGTCTCTGTGAGGCTGGCTGAAGGCTCTGGGTCCCCATGGTGGGGGGCAGGATCTGTCGTATGGGACCAGTCACCAGGAGGAACCCTCATTTCTGCACGAAGCTGTATCACCCTCCGTCTGTGGACCCACCTGCTTCTAGTGGTCAGGCAGGCAGACAGGTGGGTATAGGCTGACACACCTGCAGCCCAGAGATGCTCCTTTCGAGTTGCTGTGCCTTGACAAAGACTCTCTCTTTGCCCAAACTCTTGTCTGCCTCCCCCAAGTCTATATGACTCGACCTCAACCATCCCTGCAGAGACCGCCTCGTCCAGTCGTAGCAAGAACCCTGCAACATCCGCTTGGAGGGGCCCCATCCTGGATGTCTGATAGGGTCCCCACCCCCACCCCCGTCCCCAGGGGATGTCTGGACACCTTGGCCTGCCATCAGCAGAAGCCTGTCTGGTCTGTTTCACCAGAACACCCACCACTCCTGAAGTCCCTCTCGGTAATTTCCATGCACTGCCCTGGCCTGTCCCCACGTGTCCTTGCTGTCCTCAGAGTTAAGACCAGTTCTCCCCTGAGCTCTCCTTTCCCTACTGCAAAGATCCAGAATAAAATCTGATGTTACTGCCCGTACTGCTGCCCAGGGCAGCCTCCCCCAGGGCCCCACGTGAGTGTCCTGCTGGACATGCTGGACCCAGGGGTGGTCTTTCTTGACAAGAGAATTTGGCTTTTTTTAAGTTTTGGTAAACTATACATACAATTTACCAGCATAATTATTTGTAAATGCACAACTCAGGCGCATGAAGCCCGTTCAGGCTCCTCTGCAACCATCCCCACCACCATCTCCAGACCGAAACTCTGTCCCCACTAAACACCAAGCCCTGCCCCAGGTCCAGTGCCCACCCTTCCACCTTCTGTCTTTATGGATCTGACCACCCTGGGGTCCTCACAGAAGTGGGGTCATGCTTCGGGGACTGGCTTATGTCACCGAGGCTGGTGTCCTCAAGATCCATCCACATTATAGCAGGTGTCGGCTCTTCCTGCTTTTTAGGCTGAACGATATGCTGCGGTGTGTCTCTACCCTGGTTTGTGTGTCCGCGCACCGCCAGCGAACCCTTGGGTTGCTTCCACAGTTTGGCTGTTACGAGTAACACTGCTATAGACACACGTGTACAGATACCTGCTCAAGTCCCTGCTTTTAATTATTTGCAGAATGATAAGGGCCAGAAGTGGAAATGCTGGATCATATGGTAACTTCGTTTTTAATGTTGCGAGAAGCCGCCACACTGTTTTCCACAGCGGCCGCACCAGTTTGCATTCCCACCAACAGTGCAAAGCCCCTGTTCCTCCACATCCTTGCCAACACATCTTGTTTTCTGTGGTTCTGAGAAGGAAGCCATCCCAATGAGGGGGGCAATCTTTCATCGTGCTCATTTGCATTTCCATGATGATTAGTGACATCGAGCATCTTCTTGGCCAACTGTATGTCTTCTTTGGAGGAAAGTCTATTCAAGTCCCTTACCCTTCTTCTGAATAGGATTGTTTGGTTTTTGGTGTTGAGTTGAAGGAGTTCTTTATGTATACTGTATATTAACCCTTTATCAGATATGTGATTTGCAAATATTTTCTCCCACTCTGGGTGTTGTCCTTTTACTCTGTCAACAGCATCCCTTGATGCACAGAAGGATTTTTACTTTGAAACAGTCCCGGAAATTTGGCTTTGAATTTCAAACCACAGCTAATTTCAACTACTATGTCCTGCCCCACAGTAGGTTCTGGCGCCCAAAGAAAGAGCCAGTTTTGTCTGCAGTCAGCAGGGTGGACAGACTGGCAAAGAGACAGTAACAAATTGTCATGCCTCAGTTATGGCACCCAACACAATGTGCTCTAGAAAACACACACATACACATGTGCACAGAAACACAGCCTCATAGCTAAGGAAACATCTGGGTCCTTGCATAACCAAAGTGACCCTAGGACCGCCGGCCAGCAAAGGGTGTCTCTCTCAGCCCCCCTAAGAAACAGAAGTCACCATGGAGAGCTCAGCAGACCCAAGGAGGCCGCAGGAATGAGAGGAATGTGCTGGGTACCCCCCCTTCACCCCCAGGACTGCAACCCCAGAACCTCACTGAGGCCTCATGATCTGCTGGGGACATGACCACAGTCAGGCTCATGACTCGCCTCATGTGAAAGGGAATAATGCTCCATTTGTATTCATAAAACTATTGCCGAGAAGATTAATTAAAAGGCGAGGGTATTTTTAACCATCTGTACTAATTTAGGGGAAGAATTTAGAAATATAATTGTATTATCTGTAACTGAGGAATTCACAGATCCCTCTTGGAATCAGAATATTAATGTGTCTCTCAAAGAGACTCAGCAACATGAGCAAATCACGGCTGCCATTCCTCCTAAATTAGCCCAATTAAATAAGGATAATTTTAAATGTTTGCCTTCAGGGGCAGGGGGTGGGGGAGTGGAGTCACACAAAAGCAAGACCAGGCTTTCTCCCCCAAGTCTGGGAAAGCCACATCTCTGACACAAAGCTGAAGGTCAGCCCCATGGCCACTGCCCTGGTCCCCAAGGGCTGGGATTCAAGCCCAAGGAGGTGGGAATGGTTGTTCTCCTGTAAATAATGCAGCAGAGAAATCATATCAGCCTTGGGGATGGGAGGGATGTGTTCAGAGATGCAGCCCAGGGCCAGCTGAGTGAGTCCTCAGAGCTTGGAGTTGGTGACCCTAAGCCTCTGTCCCCATGGGGCCCCCGGAAAGCACCAGCCCTCAGCATGGCTAGACTAGTCACGTATTGAAAGACACAAAGGAATAAAGCCCCAGGGCAAGTTTGAACACGGGGGCAGTTGGGAAGGTTTTTGCTGGACGGTGGTGCCTGGGGACAGGGAAGGGTCCTTCTGCAGACACCAGGCTGTGCCACCATGCTTGGACTCACACTGGCAGGGGAGCCAAGCTGGAGGACTCCGCTGGGCCCTGGGGAGGCCAGAACTTTCAGACCAGGTCAGAGGCCCCACAGACGCTCCCGGCCACTGAAGGGCTAAGGAGACGGAGGGGATTTCACGTGTGCCAGGGCCTGGGGGCGAGGAGGGCAAGGAGGGCAAGGAGCTGACTCAGAAGGCACACGCCCCACCAAGCTCCTTCTCCTGGCAGACTTCCTGAGCATCCTCGGGATCCAGAGGCTTCGCTGAATTTCCTCACACACGTCCACACACATGCTTCGGTTAGCTGCTCACCAAGGGATGCTATACCAGGGGAGGTAGCATGATCAACAAGTACATATGCATGAGCACACGTGCCCTTGCATGCACACATATGTGGGTGTGTGCACACATGCAGATACACATGGGCACATGAGTGCACACACGTGCACACGTGCACTTGCATGCACACACACATAAATGTGCTCGAATGTGCAAACGCACTTGTGTGTCCATGAGTGCACATGCATGCACGTATGCCCTTGCACACACACATGTACGGATGTGCACATGCACATGTGGGTACACGAGTGCACACATGTGCATGTGTATGCACACAGGCTTTGCAACAAGGGTTCAAATCTTGGTGCTGACCCGTACTAGCAATGTGACTTTGGGGAAGTTTTGGAACCCTTGCTGAGCCTCCACTGAGAGTGGGTAAAATCCCAGGCCACAGAGTTGATAGAAATGTGGATTCTAGTGGCCGATTTGTTTCAAGAAAGCACAGCTGACAGGCAGGACCCTGACTCCGCGTCCCCCACCCCACCACTCTTGTATGCCCTGAAATGGGGGAGGCGTCCTTGGAGTGTGCGAGCAGGGAATCGTCCTCCTAAAGGACCAGGGAGATGGTTGCTCGGGTGCAAAAAAGCAGGCAGAATGGTTACAGCCAGCCACCCGTGCCGGCGGTGCTCTCCCAGCATCGGGCGCATGCCTGGCTCTGCCAAGGTGAACCTTCTCCAGGAGATGTCCCCAGGCAAGCGTTGCACACAGAGAAAATGAGCAGAGAGCTGCATCCAAGAGGCTCTGTGAGACACTGGGCATGGGGGAGCGAGCTGGACCCACACCTGCCCCTCCTGGTGCACCAGTGGACAACAGGGTCCAAGTGTTCCCCCACCACTGAGCAGTAAACCACCCCCACCCTCCACCCCCAAAAGCTACTTGTCCGTTACCGTGTCCCCCGCCCCATCCAACTCAGCCCAGGACTTACAGCCGTGGCTTCCAGAGTGAATGCATGTTTTTCGTCAAACGGGACCAACATGTGTGCACTGAGCACCTACTGAATACAAGGCCCTAGGTCCTGCCGAAGTAAGGGAGAACTGAACTAAGTGAGGTTTCAGGGCCGAGCACAGCTCCTCAGCCCATCAGAGACAAAGCGAAGGAGTTCCAGGGGGCGGGGACTGAATAAACTGGGGGGAAGCTGGGCAGTGAGAGTCCCTGGGCCCCCGCAGACGTGGGGTAGAGAAGGCTGGTCGAGCTGCTGTCATGCTGACCAAGCCGGGCTTCGGAACTCTTGCCCCAGAGCTTGGTGGCAGTTAGGGTAGCATGGACCCCCCTTTGACACACACCATCAAGTCCCAGGGGGACAAACTGAGGCCAAGGGGACAGGAGCTCAAGGTCATGACCCAGGCCCTCCATTCTAGGCCCCGATTAATTCTGAGGGGGGATCCCGCCATATGCCACCCTCAGCCCCGTCTTGCTTACCAGGAAGCTGCGGCTGCACCCACGCGGTCCTCTAGCCGTGACTTCCCTGGGAGCAGCCCTGCCAAGGGCTCTGCAGGGGTCAGTGACACTCGGGGCAACCCTGACAGGGCTCTGCCCCCCTCCACTGACACTCCACCCACCCCCTGCATCTGTCCTTCCAGCAGTCCTCCAGAGGTCCCCAACATCCCACCACTCCTTCATCTGACAAGCACTCAAGACCACCTACCCTGGGTCAGACTTCAGGCTCGGACCTGCAGACATGCCAAGAGCCTGCTTCCTCCTGCCTGCCGGGGAGAGAGAACCTTCAGCCTGATTCTTGAGATGCTTCCACACTACCCACCAAACTCTCTCCCTACGAAAGCAGCCCCTCCCCCGGACCGAAGCCCACTCTCCAGTGACAGCCCCTCCCCCATGACAGCTGCTCCGCCCTTCTAATAACAGCCCTTCCCCCATGACAGCAGCCCCTCCCCTCTAGTACCAGCCCCTCCCTCAAAACCATAGCCCCTCCCTTCTAATACCAGCCCCTTCCTCTTGACCGCAGCCCCTCCCCTCTAACAACAGCCCCTCCCCCATGACAGCTGCTCCTCCCCCAGGACAACAGTCCCTTTCTTTTCTTTTTTTTTTTTTAAGATTTTTATTTATTTATTTGACAGAGATCACAAGTAGGCAGAGAGGCAGGCAGAGAGAGAGGAGGGAGCAGGCTCCCTGCTGAGCAGAGAGCCCGATGCAGGGCTCGATCCCAGGACCCCGGTCTCATGACTGGAGCTGAAGGCAGAGGCTTAACCCACTGAGCCACCCAGGTGCCCAGACAACAGTCCCTTTCATCCCTTCCAGTAACCCTCTAGAATAAAGTGCCTCCTTCCTGAGCTGGACTGTTCCCGGTGGTCACAGTGGCTCTGTCTGGGGAACTCGGTTGGGAAGAGCGGCAGGACAGGGGAGGCCAGCTGAGCAGAACTTGGGAAGCTGTTCCAGGCAGAGCAAAGTGGGCCGAGCAAGGCGGGAGAAGGACCAGCAGAGGAGTGAGGACCCCGTGCAGGGCAGCGGGGATGGCCTGGGCCCCATCGGGCGAGGGTATGGTCAGCCCCCCATGGACGGTTGTGCAGAGGGGAGCAGAGGCCTGGGGCACAGCGGCAGGCGGGTCAGGATCTTTCCAAAGCTGGTGATTACCGCTGCACGGCTAGCACTGACATGGCCACCCCAGACAGGCGCATCTGATGAGGCAGGAGAGCTCAGATAATTGCAAAGTCCTTGAGGAGGCGGGGATGGAAAACAAAGGCAGGACGCCGGAAACAGGAATTGTCCGCTGCACTGCCCCCCCCAGCCCGAGAACTGCCTCCCGGCAGAGTCACCCGGGGCCAGGCTCGAAAGGCCCTGTGGAGAGGCAGATGTGGTCTGGGGGACACATCTCCTTTCCAGCCTCCTGAACGCAGTCTATAATAAACCCGCCAGGCAACCAGCTGCTCTGCTGGGTCGAGACGGAAGCGGTGAGCTGTGGGTTGTCTGGTTTCAATCTGGGGGCAGCCAGCCGAGGGGGCAGGGGTCCAGGGCTTCTCCTAGAACCGCCTCCCTGATTTTATAACTGCCCTCCAACGTCTCTGTGAGCCTCATACCCTGTCCCTCTCTCTCTCCTTTCTCCTCAAACACCTGAGTGGCTTCCATGTTCCTGTCCAAGTCCTGACTGATAGCAGCCGCAGGGAGGGGCAGGAGGTGCTGGCTGGGGAGAGCAACGCCGAGCACCGTGGGGGAATGCACCGTGGCGGAATGCACCGTGGGGGAATGCACCGTGGCGGAATGCACCCTGTGGGAATGCACCGTGGCGGAATGCACCCCCAAAGTGTGGGAGAAAGATGCAGGAAGAACAGAGACAGTGGCGCTCTGGTTAGAGAGTAGAAATGATGGCAGGAGCTGGGGCAGCCATATTGTGATAGCGGCCACCGGTGGAGCATAAAACGTCAGCAAGAACAGGGCTCTTGCCATTGTGGAGCTGCCACGTGAAGTGGTCAGCCTGCGGTGGGACAGGTCTGTGCGAGGGAGACTGATTTCTCCGTTGCTCCAGCCACTGCAGCACTCCCTGTTGCAGCAGCTGGAGCCTGTGTTTTAACTCACGCTGACCCTAAAGAGAGGCTTTATCCGCTCGGAAGGGCTCAGGGCTAGAAATCTATCTGCAGAGGCAGAAACTCCAGCTGCTCTAGGTCTGAAATCCTTGTTTTTAATCTAGTGTCCTTGGGCCGTGACCATGGCAAATTTCTGTATCAGGAGGCAGAACAGCGTGTACCACCTACACCTGCTGGAAGTCTCTAGAATGGATTAGGTAAAGTAATGCTGACGGCTCGAAAAAAACAAACCCAAAAGTATATAATGGCCCAACACAATAGCAGTTTAGTCTGTGCTCAGATAAAGTCCGAACGAGTGTTCCTGATGACCAGGCAGCTCTCCTCCACACGACTCCAAGCTTTCCACCTCACTGGGCAGCAGAGTCCCCTCCCCACCTCATCCAGTCCCTCGTTGGGGAGGGAGAGAAGTGTGTGCAGGTGTGCACTGGGGTGCTTCCTTCCCCACATTCGTTTGTCCATACCTCTGTCACTTACCCCGCCTAGTTCTAAGGAGGTTGGCAAGGGCGATCGATCCCTGCCTGGAATACCAACCCCCAGTACAGCAGCACAGCTCCGAAGGAGTGGACCGATCTTTGATGGACAGCCAGCTGTCTCTGCCATGACTCCCAAGAGTCCCGTGATGGTTCCAGCCACTTACACTAAGAATACATGAAAATAAGGGTCCTTTTCCCTGCATGGACATGGCTACCATCCATACTCCATTCTCGGCACCAAGGAGACAAATGCGGGGATGGGAGTAAAGCAGACACAGTGCCATCGGGACTGGGAGGTAAGAGTCTGTTCCTTCTGTGGCAGACTCACATTCCAAATCTCTTGTTGTTCCTGGGCTGGAGGGAATGCCTTTTCTTCACCGAGTGCCCCAAATTCTCATGCGAGGAGAGAGAAACCAGATGAGTGGCCAGAGGATGGCCTGCTCAAGGAAGAAGGGTTCTCTGGTTCGTATCATTTCTTGGTGGACAACCTGCCTCTGTCTGGTCTGGAAGAGATTGAGCCTAAGTCAGGAACGTAACCCAGACATCAGTGGGGTCCCCTGCCGTCCTGTTTCTGTGATGTCTTGCATTCAAGGACCTGCACTGTGTAGCATTTGATGGTCTGATTTGTCTTCCTCGGCTAGACCTCCTGGAAGCTTCTTCCCTCCCTTCCCTAATTCTCTTGCTTCCATATGCATCCCAGAGCCTCTCAGGGGGAAAGACCAGGAGCTACTCCCCAGGCGCTCTCCGGGACACCGAGCAGGTTGGGCTCTTGCCTAACCCCTGCTTTTCATCTCGTCTCTGTGATGTTGGGGAAATCCACTCAGCCTTCTCTCTGCTCCAACCTTCCTCTGGCCCAGCTTCACCCCAAATCCAGAGGGCGATGAAGGACACCCGGCAGTCTGTCTGGGAGGGCACTGATCTTTCGGTGGGCGAGGGGAGGAGAAGGCCGGGACCCTCGCAGGCTGACAGATCTTGTCCCAGGGCCTGAACCGCACCGAGACAGTGCACACCGTGCCTGCATGGGGGCGATGGGCAGAATGAAAGCCAAAGCCACACGGTCACCCAGAGCTGGGGACCCCAGGCTACCACGGGCCACACAGAGTGCTCGGCAACCCCACTGGAGGTCACTTGTCGGAAAAGGGGAGGCGGCTCAGACCGCCTGCCTGACTTCACCCCGCGGGCTGGCGAGCCGCCCGGCCAGGCTCAAACCCAGATCCCTCCGCCGCCGAGGCCCCGGGTTTATCCTCCTGCTAAGAGGAGAAAGGACACAGCGGTCACCGCGGCCGCTGCCGAAGGACCCCTCCCGAGGGCTAGTTCGCTGTGGCGCGCGTCCCCTCGAGCGTCCCGGCGCGGGGTCCCCTGACCCCACGCGGGTCCCACGTCTCCCCACCTGGCGCGGGTCCCTCCTCCCTGCGGAGAGATGCGGTCTGGGGAGGCCGAGCGGAGTGCGAGGGGCGGCGCTGCCAGCACCGTGACCGCGGCTGAGCGGGTCTCCAGACTGTCTGGGGCTCGGTCGTACCTGGACACGGCCCGTCGGCGCTGGCTTTTCCTCGGCGGTCGGAGTCGAGGGGGGCTGCTTAGCCACGATGCGGGTGGCCGTTCTCACCCCAAGTGGGAGACGAACACCTGTGGCCGAAAGTCACGCGAACCTGAAAGCGCAGGTGGGAGGAGGGGCGGGGAGCGGAGGGAGACGTGGCTGGGCCTGCGGCTGGGGGCGGCGGAAAACCCCGGACTCCGGGCGTCAGAACTGCCGGTCAGGGGGCCACCGGGGGCCACCAGGGGCCACCAGGGCGAGGTTTTACAAGTGAGGGAAAGTCCCTTTTGCCTTTGGACCTGACCACCTTTAAGACTTCCCCCAGAAAACAGGGGCCCCTGAAGCGGAGCCC
Source organism: Lutra lutra (assembly GCF_902655055.1). Taxonomy (NCBI): domain Eukaryota; kingdom Metazoa; phylum Chordata; class Mammalia; order Carnivora; family Mustelidae; genus Lutra; species Lutra lutra. The sequence continues at coordinate 195,481,970 of NC_062281.1, forward strand.
GTGGGCCTCCACCCCACACAGACAGCAAAGTTGTGCCCACTGGTCTGGGCTTCCACTGGCCGAGCTCGACTTTGCCTACGAAATCCAGCCACGCCTCCAGTTCTAAATCCTTTCTCCTCGGGGTTCAGTTTCCCAGATCCTACCCTCCCAGCAAGGGGACTATTAACAACCCCACCACTGGCCCAGGTCTCCTCCCCAGGTCCGGGATGGGCCCCCATCCCCCACCACGACAGGCCTATCCTTGCCCTGGACTCTGTGTCTGCCCCCGGCCACCGTGGCTGGGAGGCTTCCTGGCAGCCTCAGGAGAATGACCTCCACATCTGAAAGGGACCCCTGCCCGTGGGCCTGGCCCCCTCTCCACCTGTCCTGGGGATTCACGGTCAGCCCTGGGGGCTCTGGGGAATCTCATGTGTGGCCTTGCTCCCACCTGCTGCATACGCACCACCAACTTCACCTTCCCCTGGGCTGGCACCGAACCACTGGTCCCAACTGTCCATCCATCTGTCTGTCTCTGTCACTGTCACTCATGTCCCCACGATGCAGTGTGATGTAACAGAAACAGCAGGGTCTGTTTGTAATGTAGACTGAATTACTTCTGGACAGGACAGAGGCAGGACGTAAATTTCACTGCCATCGGAAGGGAGCGGGGTTGGAGCGGGGGGCTGGGATGAGGAGCAGGCTGAGCGCAGGGAGGGTCCGGACAGAGGGGGTGAGTGGATCACGGGTCTGCAGGTCTCCCTGGCGGTGGGCTATGGACTGAGGTGTGTCCCCCAGATTTCTGGCTGAAGCCCCAGCCCCCAGTGGGGTGATCCTGGAGTGGGGCCCTTGGAGGGTCGTTACTATTAGATGAGATCATGGGAGGCAGGCCCCGTGATGGGATCAGCGCCCTTGTGAGAAGGGAAGAGACACCAGGGCTCGCTCTCTCCCCACGTGGGGACCCAGTGAGAAGGCCGCTGTCTGAGAGCCAAGAAGAGGGTTCTCACTGCAGCCCAACCGTGCGGACACCCTGACCTCAGATGTCCCACCCTCCAGAACCGTGAGAGCTAACTGTCCGGGATGTCCCACCCTCCAGAACCGTGAGAGCTAAGTGTCCGGGTTCAAGCCTGCAGCCCGCAGAATCTTGCACCTAAGCTGGGACAAGAGCATCTCTGTCCTACTCGTGTCCGCCGAACAGCACACACGGGGTCAGGGAGGGTCTTCTCCTCTTCCCTTGTTTGGGAGAGACTGTGAAGGTTTGGTATGAGTTTCTTAAGTGTTAGGCAGAATTCAGCAGTGAGGTCACTGGGCAGAGGCCTGTGTGGTGTGTTCAAGGCAGAACAGACAGGAGGTCAGTGTCACTGGGGGACAGAGAGCAGCAGGTGCGTGCAGGGCCCAGCGGCTACAGGAAGGAGGGCAGGTGTGGCGCGAGGAGAGGCGGCCACATCTGTCTGTGCGGTACAGGAGCCCCCCGGCTTCCAGCGTGGCTGGGAAGGTTCTGGCAGGACAGGAATGGAGACCAGGAGGCCAAGTGGGTATTAGTGGGGGGAGGGGGTGGTATTAGTTGGGAGGGGGGTGTCTCATCACATGGCACACATGAGCTCGTCACGGTGGGCCCTGGAATTTGGGTCCCCTCTCCGGAGACCAGGGTCAGTGCCCAGAATCAGCCCAAGGTCACCTTGGGGACAGGCCATGTCTTGGGCCCTCCTGCCCACCTGGCTTCCCACGGTGGGGTCCTGGGCTCCAGGAGGACTCTGGAGCCCACGTCCCATGCTCTCTGGAACGGTTTGCTCATCACAAGCCATGAGGCCCCTTGAAGTCGTCAGAGTGGCTGCACAGGGAGTGAAGAAAAGGGGAAAAAAAAAAAAACAATTTACAATTGCAAATTGGAACTCGTCTCTCCAAGCGCGCATGGTAATCTAGCTCACGAGACAGATGGCAAAGAAGCGTTCCAGGAACATGTTATAACACATCACTGAACAGCCAAGAGCAGACGGGTTCCAGAAGGGCCGGCTGCCTGTCATTCCACCTTGAGGGGCTGGGACAGGTGGCGGGAGCCGGCCCCATCCACCGCACTCTTCTCTTCTGACCATCCCTCAGCCCTTGACTCTCCACGCAGGGCCGTCAGAGCCACAGCCTCAGGAGGCCAAGACCCCCGAGTCACAGATGCCGGAATCACTGCCCTGCGCAGCTGTTTACGGGGGCAGCGGGGCCAGACGCTCCCAGACGGCTCCACTTCAAATTCAGGGTCTGGGAGGTGAGCCTGAGTGCAGCTCGGGTGGGGGCGCTGTGGGAGGAGGGGCAGACGGAGGGAGACCGCAAAGCCCAATGAGGAAGGAGAGAAGCACCCCCTCCCCGGGTCACTCCGTTTTATGCAAATGAGAACAGGTGTACCAAAACCTGGAGCATCTGCCAGCCAAGACACACATCCTCTGTTCGCCAGCCCTGCAGGCACGGCCCTCCTGATGCCCAGACGCTGCTCTTTTTGCGGGGAACAAAGGGCTACCCCTGTGGATGGGTGTAACGAAGTGTGTTCGTTCACAGGGTGACTGAGGGGCTGTCACTGCTGTCACTGAGAGCAGCAGCAATGGCAAAGCAAATCTAGTCCACACCTGCGGAGGGAGGCCACGTGTGCGTGACCCGGCCTCGGGGCGGCAGCTGGGGGGTGGTTGGGTGCATTGATAGCTCGACACCGGGCTCTGGCCTGACTTGGGGGCTGGCGGGGATGCTGGATAAGGAGGATGGCAAGATGGCCAGGTGGGACCCCAGAGCCGGGACGGGGACCAGTGGACAGGAGGTCTACTCGGGTAGGACTGGAGTGGAAGTACAGCGGTGGGACAGAGGGACAAGCTGGGACAGCTGGAGTTTCCACCAGACCGAAGGACTCTGAAATCTTCCATGGCTGAGTCTTCAAAGCAAGCTAGAAATTGAACGACACGGAAACAGAAAGCGCGTACAAGCAGAAAAACAAAACCACATGCGCACCCGTGGACTGGATGGAGAGGGGCAGGGGAGGCGGCGGAGGGAAGGAGAGCAAGAGCCGGCGACCGGCCCGTGCCAGGACCTGCCTTTTCTGGTGACAGCTTTGCTCCCAGCCGCCAGGGGGGTGTTTGGAAGCATGAAGGATCGGGAAGGTTCTCAGGACCCAGCGCTGCTCTGTGAGACGTTAACTGTTTTCAACATAAATCCAATACGTTTCACAAACAATTTCCTTAACGCACCGCCTGCTCCTCCCTGAGAGAACAGAAGTGATTAATAACGTTAACAATGAAAATGGAAAACCCCCAAAGATCATTTGCAGCCTTGCCAAGCTGCACTTGGATTTGAATCAGGCCAGCAGACTTCACTCCACGGAGAAGGTCTTGGAGGGACACAAGCCCCGCAGCCGCCTGGCCCTGCAGAGACAGCCCGTGGGGCAGGACTTCTCTTGAAGGAGACCCTTCTGCCCCCAAGCTCAGGCCACACCTGGCCTCGCCCCACGGACCTGGAGAACGGGCACCCCCAGGCAGTTTTGCTGGTCCCAGAAGAGCCCCAGGAGGCCACTGGGTTCCTGGGATATGGCCTGTGGTGGGCACACAGGGCTGGGGTCTGGCAGGCTTCTCTGGGGCGTCGTCCCAGCAAGCGGGACTCCCCTGCTCCCTCCTTCATTTTACATTTGTGAATTGTGAAGTTAACTCTGCAAATACTGACAGAGAGCTCTTACGGAAGGGGAAAATGAAGGCCCTTGGCAGAGTTCCTGTCTCGGCCTCTGTCCTTCTGACTCAGGCTTCACAGGAGGCCGTGGGGCCATTTGCGAAGTGTGCTCCTGCTTCCTCCAGCCCCGAGACACCAGCAGGCTGGACACAGAGGCCACTGGTTCAAATCTCGCCCCGCTCCTTTGAACCTTGCGAGTCACTCCATCTGTGTGCTGGTGTGCTGGGGTAAAACACCACAGGCTGGGTGGTTTAAAACAGCAGAAATCCCTTCACTCACCGCTCCAGACACTGGTGATCCAAGGCCCAGGTGTTGGCAGCCTGGTTCCTCCAGGGGTCCCTTTCCCCAGCTCGGGGATGGATGCTCTCTCCCTGTCCACGCAGTGTTCTCCCTGGCCACATGCCCCGTGTCCCAATTTACCTCTGAGGGCCCAGGCCCTACTGCGTCACGGTCCCTCTTGATGGTCCCTCTATAAAGACCTATCTCCAAATAGGGTCGTGTTCGCAGGTGCTGGGGCTTAGTGCACGGACCCGTGGATTTAGGGGCACACGGCAACCGTCTCGGAGCCTGGCTGTCCTTGCTTCCGCTCCAACCCCCTCCCAGAGTCTGGCAGGACCCTGCTGACGGGCGTGAGCAGTTTTCTGGCCTAGGACAGGAAACCACAGCTGTCGGGCAGGTGGGGAGAGGACGTTAGCGGGTGCTCGACCAGCAGAGAAAATCATGTAAGAAAAGCCAAGTTCCCTTGAAGAGGGGGAGCGTAAGGTAAGAAACCTGGTATCAGACCAACCCATGTCTCCCCACTAATTACACGGCCTGCCTGGCTGACGGCGTGAGACTCTAACCACACCAGCTCCTCGGAGGTAACAAAACAAGACCAAAAAAAAAAAAATTTTTTTTTGAAATAAAAAAAGGCAGCCCCTCGGTGGGAGGGTTTTTGGCGTTTCATCTGAATTCCATGATGAATAATTTATATAAAGGCTTTATTGGAGCCCAGCGTTGCACAGTAAATGCTCCATGAGAACGTACGCAAACATTTCAACATCAATTTCTCTCTGGTGGATTCGGCTGACAGCCCAAACCAGATTTGAGTTGCTACATTGCTTATTTACGAAAAATATCATAATCTTACTTTTATTTGCATTTTTCCAGGCATTTGCGGGGTGCTGAATTTGCGAGGCACGGGCCACGAACGCAGCTGCTCCTGTTGGATCCAGCAGGGAAGGGGGGTCCCGAATTCGGGAGCGGGACGTGAGGAGGGGCTTTCTGCCTGCACACAGCAAGGAGAATAGAGACGAGGAGGGAAAGAACCACCTGGTTTCTGGGGCGTGAAAGCGACTTGCCTGTCGCCACGTGTCCTGGGCCGTTCCTAGGCGGGGTGGGGTGCAGGCATGAGGCTTGAGCACGCCAGTTAGTCAGTTTGGGAAGACAGCGTCCAGGTGCAGGCTTGGCCAGGAGGCCTCCGAGAAGGTTCAGACCCTCCCCCTCACCGGGTTACGAGGCTGTCTGAGTTTTCACTGCCCCCAGGGAAGTCAGCGGGTCTTAACGAGGTAATGCGGGCAGTGTGGCCGGCCCAGCCGGGTGTCTATCATGTCAGCCGACATGTCTGTCAGGTGAACGGGTACACGGACGTGCGTAGCCCAGCACCTGCCATGAGCAGGCCACCACTGAGAACTGTCACTGTCTCCGTGGGCAGGAAGGGGTGGTTTTGACCCCATTGCAGCAAGTAGGGATGCCCCTCACCCCCACACTTGCTGCCCCCAAAGTTCATGGAGCCTCAGCTTTAATGCATTCTTAATATTTTGTTTTTCTCATTCGTGGATTCTTTATTGTTCTATACAATGTCCTCCTGAGGGTCTCTCGGTCGCCTGGCTCTGTGCAAGTCCAGAGAAATTGGACTGGGGGTGTGGGGAGGGGATGGGGGCCGAGGGGCCTCCGGACACGGGGTCTGCCCTTCCCACCCCAACCGGGGGCAGAGGGTGATCCTGGTTTCCGCATAGCCAGAACCACCAGCATTTCAAGAACTCTCAGATGTGGCTGAGGGTCCCTAAGCAGCCCGTGCTTTCTGCCCACTGAGGAGTGACAGCCCTGGGTGGGAGGGAAGGGCAAAGATGGGGGGCTGTGGGAGGTCACTGGGGTCCTAGAAGCCACAGAAACACCCCATCTTGAAAAGACCTTGGTCCTCAGGCATGGTAACCTGGGCTGGGGACATGGAGCAGTCGCCAGCTGCGTTGCTGACCAGCTGGGCAACTTTGAGCAAGTTTCTTTGTTTCTCCATCTCTTTATTCCCTCATCTCAAGGATGGAATGATTGCAATCCCTTCCCAAATGGACATTGGGAGGGTCTCTGATGGGGTCATGCCTGTGCGGCTCAAGGCACAGTGCCAATGTAGAGCCAGACGTACACCCAAGAAATGCAGGTGGTGGCACATGCTTATTTTGGGGAGAAAGGAGGGACACCTAGAGTGTAGGGGACTTCCCATCATCCTTCAGTGTGTTGCTAGGGGACAGGTCACCTGTGGCCTTCCCCAATGCTCCCCATAGGTGGTCTCATGTCCAGCTCTCCTTTGCACTGCCCATAGACTTGGGTAGCCAATTCCATCTGTCATTCTGTCTGAATCCTGATCAGCCAATCACAGTGATTATCGCCAGTGATTATCTCAGCCAATCAGCATAGGAAATCTGCTGGTGACTATTTTAGGTCCAGGCAGCAACACATGGTCTAGGCTGGCCAATCAGAGTGATGAGAAGAACTTGAACTCCATGTTTCTCCCTCTGGGTGTTATCTAGTCAAACTCCATGTTTCTCCCTCTGGGTGTCGTCCAGTCCGCAGCACACATCTCAAGGCTATGAGGGAGGCTGCCTGGAGACAAGGAGAAGCAGAGTCAAGGGAATCACACAAACAGTGAAGCTAGAGCCTTGATGGCACCGTGCCTGCAGCTGACCTCACCTCTGAACCCGTGCTTGCATAAGATGATGCATCTCTTCATGGTGAACCCATCCTGAGCTGGCTCTTCCATGACTCAGGATCCAAGCTATCCTCACTGGTACAAGTCTGAGAGTCATTCATTCACTCAACCGTCTTCACCGAGAATCCAGCACACTGGGGGACTCTCTTTAGTGCAAGGAATTAAAAAAAGCAAGGAATAAAAAAAACCAAGTGCTTACAGTACAGGAGGGCAGACAGACAGTTAACAGGCAGGTGCCACTCAGGTGAGTGAAAGACAACAAGGGAGAGTCTGACCAAGCTTGGCTGGAGGGGCCAGGGGAACAGGGTGAGTGAAGTTCCCAGCAGAGGCAGACCTGTGAGCCGTGGTGGTGTTCCTTCCTCATAGTCCCTCAGACAGACCATCTGACTACTGAGAAATGCCCCCATGTCTAAAGTTAGAGGGTCTCAAATGTGGCCAGACCTCCACGGCCCCTCAAATGTCCAAGCCTCGGCAAAGTGTGAGTCAGGAAAGGAGCACAGGCAATAAAGGAGAAAAGAGGAATGGCCAGATTAAGGTTATCGCCAGAATTTTATTCTAAGCTTTGAGTAAGTTCACTTCGTTTTCGAAGACCCACACAAAGTCTTTTCAAATTCAATTTAAACTCATCCCTCACCATCCTAGAAAGGTCCATGAGAAGAGCTTCCTGTGGGAAGCAGGGGGTCTCCCTGTTGAAGCCTAAACCTATCCTCTAATGAGGCAGAGCCCTGGGGTGGCCGAGACCCACACTGCCTGGGAGTGACCTCACCACTCACTAGCTGAGTGACCTCTGCGAGACTCAATCACGCCCTGTGGAAAACGGGATGACAGAAGTACTAGTTAATGTGAGGAATCTACAGATAAGAGAAACAATGTTCTTAGCACGGTTCCTGGTATGCAGAGGGTACTCAATAAGTGTATTATTTTCTAGACACTTTCACTCTAATTTAATGATCAATCCATGAGGATTAATCTGTCTGGCCAGTTGGTATAACAGGGATTTACCTTCCTGACTCGAAACAAAAAAAAAAGGAAAAATATATGAAACAAGAGTTTTTATTCCATGGACATCTGGCAACAAAGGAAAGCACTTTCTAAGACATGGGAAATAAACAATGTGAGCCTGAAGATCTCCCCAGCTTGCTGTATTGGGTGAGTTTCCAGACGACGGCAGCATAGGCACAGGGAACCCAGGTGGAGGCCAAGGGACCCTGAGTGGAGAAGACAGAGCTAAGAGGCATTCAGGATTCCCAGGACACAGCACTGGAGAGGAGAAAGCTGCAGAGAGAGCTCTGGAGAACTGGAGAAGACCCCTTCAAGGAGTGGTAAGTGTGTGTGGGTGAGGAAACTACCCACGGCCGGGGGAAGAAGCTCCCAAAAAGGATTAGCAGGAACCGTGCCCAGCGCTCACACAAGGCTGAGAATTACTGCTCCCACCACCAGACTGGGAAATTCCATAATTCACAGGACACTGAGTAGAATACCAGAAGGGTCTTGCCTCCATCATGGGGGATCTGTTATCCCTAGACCAGAGGCTGATCTCCTCCGGGGTAATTGCTAGGGAGAACCGTTACTGATTTGCCGACCCCAACTAGCAGATCTTAGAAATGAGATCTGAAAGGATCGGAATGTTCCCGAGTAATTTAACTAGATCCCAGAACAAAGCTCGGGGATGTTTTAGATCTATTAAAAAGAAAATCCAGTAACTAGCAATGTACAATTTGAATGTCTGGCATCCAATCAAAAATTCCTGGGCATACAAAGAAGCATGAAAATATGATTCATGATAAAGGGAAAAATCAATGAAATCAGAGATGACATATCTGTTAGAATTAACAGACAAGAACATTTATTACATGGAGACATGGGGGGAATGGTGAAAATTGGTGAAGGGGATTGAGAGGTATAAACATCCAGTTATAAAACAAATAAGTCGGGGGGAGAAAAAGTACAGCATAAGGAATATAGTCAATACTAACATTGTAATAACATTGTGTGGTGACAGATGGGAACCACACTTCCTGTAGTGAGCATGGAGTAAGGTACAGAACTTATTGATTCATGATGTTACACACCTGAAACTAATATAACACTGTATGTCAATGACACTTCAATTAAAAAAAAAAAACAAAAAAACTACTGTGTGCCTGAAAAGAAACCTAGCAGATTTCAAAGGTCCTTGCTCCCAAACAAAGAAGTAGAGTTACCACAGCCAACCCAATATTGAAAGAGAAGAACAAAGTTGGAGAACCGACACCACCTGACTTTAAGACTTACTATAAATCTACAGCAATCAAGACAATGTGGTATCAGTGAAAAAGCAGACACATAAATGAATGGAACAGAATAAAGAGCCCAGAAACAGAGCCCTAGGAAGATATTCAACTGATCTCTGACAAGGAGCAAAGGCATTCAATGAAGCAAAGATTGCTTTAGCAAATTACCCTGGAACAACCAGACATCCACGGGCTGAAAGTGAATTTAGACCCAGGACTTACACACTTCACAGAAATGAACTCAAAATGAATCATAGATATAAATGTAAATGCAAAGCTATAAAACCTTTGGCAGATGGCAGGAGAAAGCCTAGCTGGCCTTTGATTGGATAATGCCTTTGTAGAAATAACACCACAGACACAATCCATGACAGAATTAAAAAGCTGAACTTTATTAAAATTAAAAACTTCTGCCCTGGGAAAGACAATGTCAAGAGAATGAGAAGACAAGCTCAGGCCAGGAGAAAATATTTGCAAAACACACATCTGATAAAGGACTCTTACCCAAAATATACCAGGAAAAAAAAAAAAAACTCTTAAATCTCAACAATAAGAAAACAAACTATCCCGTCTTAAAATTAGCAAAAAATAAATAATAATAATTTTGAAAAATGACCAGAGAATTAGCGAGCTGAGAAACAACTTCACAGAGCCCTGATATGGTATAACTGGACTCACCAAAGACGAGGAACACAAAACCTATTTAAAGAAATAATGGCTTAAAATATTCCAAATTTGATTAAAAAAAAAAAAAAAACTATAGACCTACAGATTCAAGAAGCTCAATGAACTTCCAGCCCAGAAAACATAAATGCACATCATTTGTTTAACTTCAATGATAAAGAGAAACTTGCAAAATTAGCCAGAAGAAAAAGATGTATTACACAAAGAGAAACAAATGACAGACTGCTGACAGAATGACAGCAGATTTCTTATTGCAAACAATGGAAGCAAGGACACAGTGTATCAACATCTCCAAATTACTGATTTTTTTTAAACTGTCAACTTGGAATTTTATACAGTGAATTACGTTTTTTTAAGAATTAGAATTCTTTTTTGTATTTGCAAATAGTTGACGCAATATGTTACATTAGTTTCAGGTGCACGACAGAGTGATTAGACTAATCTGTAACTTGTGCTACACTCACAAATGTGGCCACCACCTGTCACCACACAACACTGCTACAATACCATTGACCATATTCCCTATGCTGTACCTTTTCATCCCCGTGACTGAGTCATTCCATAAGCGGAAGCCTTATACAGTGAAATTGTCTTTAAAAAATAAAGGCAAGGATTCCAACCTCAGATAAGATAAAGTAAGCACACTCCACCTGGTCTCTCCCACTAAACGCAACTGTAGCACCTGGACACATATATGGACCAGTTATTTAAGAGTTTCGAAAAGTAAATAGTAGCAGGCAGATTGAGAAAGAAAACCAGACTTTTTAAGTACCAAAAGTGGGCACTGGTACAGAGGGAACTTAAGGAAAAACTCTTAATTCTGACTGAAGGAGACGGAGCAGAGCCTCCTGATGCTCAGAGAAAGCATGGACATCCCACATCTTTTCTCTCCTATTTTCTCACGCCCCAGTCCCCACGTGATCCTGTGGCAGGACCACACTAGAAATGAATAAGAGCCAAAATTCTGAGGCAGAGGAAATGTCCTCTCCAGTTAGTGGATCTAGGATCTTAAGAAGGCAGGGGAAGACCCACTGATCTTTGTCCTCTGTCTTTCTCCATCACTGGCACCAGACAAGGACATAGTCACAGAAGTTCAGGAAGGGCAGGGTCACTAGAGCCCTAAGTTCCTGGCCAGAGACTAAAAAGAGCCAGGGATTATGGGGAAGACTGCAGAGAGGGAAAAGCTCTGGAAAGCAGCCCCATAAAGTTGCTAAGAACCCCTGGTCTCACCTCCCCAGCCACACGTGGCATGAATCTGATCCTAAGTGGTATATCAAACACTTGGAGAACTGAACCACCTCTAGCTCAAAGATTGGCCCCATGGCAGAGCCCACGTGAGACAGATTCGAAGGACGTTCCAAAGGCTTTGAGAACTGAACTGACCTTGGAGCCACAACCCGCAAAAGATACGTCGGAACACGTGGCTGGAACCCAAACAAGCTTATCGTTTGCTGAAACAAAAACACCACCACTCCTCAAAGTATATAAACAAAGCACAGAACGTCATAATATTCACAATGTCCAGGATACAACCCAAAATTACTTGGTATATAATGAACCAGGAAAACCTCAACTCACATGGAGAAAATCAACAATCATCACCAATGCCAAGATGGCACAGCTGTTCCGATGATCTGACAAAGACTTTAAAGCAGCTATTATAAAAATTCTCCAAAAGGCAAACACGAGTCCTCTTAAAACAAAAGGGAAAACACAAGGTCTTACTTAGCAAAGTAAAAGACATAGAGAAAAACCAAATGGGAACTTTAGAACTGAAAAGATACAATTGAAATGTTAAAACTCACTGGACAGGGCCAGAGTAGATCAGATACAGCAAATGAAAGAGTCGGTAAAGATCAAGATAGATCAATAGAAATGATCAAATCGTAACAATGCAGGAGCAACAGTTGGAAAACTAAAGAGAAACGCAGGGATCTACGTGACGATTAAGAAAGGACGTCTACCCTTCATGTCACCGGGGTCCCCGCAGGAGGAGAGGAAGAGCCCAGGGCGGAAAGAGTATTTAAGTAACGGCTGGGAGCTTCCCGAGTTTGGCAAGAGACATAGACCTACGCCTGGAGAATCTCACTAACGGGGCCGGCCCAGAGACACTCCCTTCTCCTCGGCCAGTACTTAGCAGTGGGCAATGACGAACAGACACGGCTCTCCCGCTCCCAGGACACACCCGGATGGGGAAGCCACGGCAGCACATTGATTCGTGGGATAGGCCACTGCTCAAGTGACCATGGCCTCTCTCCTTTCCTACAGCTTTCTTGTCCGTCTCCAGCAGATCCAGCACCTGGACAGGTGTGCCTGCAGCTTCCTTCGGCTGGGGGCGGGGAAGGCCAGAGAGAAGCTAGAGCCGCCACGGGCGTTTCCCACTCTGGCTCTGCATCCCAGGCTCCGGCTCCCCTCCCCGGCTCCCCCCAGCCTCCGGAGGTACCCTGGATTCCTTCTGCTTCCCTTACATGCCACCATGGCTTCATCCCACAGTTCTTAGTACCTTGGTACCTTCAGCCACACGTGTGCCCTGCACCCCTTTTCCCCCGTGAGACCATGCAGGATGGTGACTTGGGTGCTTGTATCCAACAGAGCTATGAACAGTGTGAGCCCCTCTCCTCCCTGAAGACTCCAGCATATTTGGACCAGAGCATAGGGTCTCTGGTTCCTCCTTGGGGGCAGAGAGACCTTGACCCCACCCCTAACTTGTAAAGCAGCTGAGGTCAGAAAGGACAAAGGGATCCGAGAGATGCAGAGGAAGTGTCTCCAGTGTGTCCCCCACACACTGACTTACCGTAGCTGCTCATGGCTCAGCTGCCCTTGTCTTTGGCCCCCAGCAGCCCCACCCCAGCTCTGGGACCTGCTGAACCCTTTCTCCTCCTGCCTGGAAGGGAAAGCAACACACAGACACACTTGTAATGTTTTCAGCCGACCCACAGTCCTGTCTGCCTCGGGTCTGGAGAAGAGCACAGCTCGGGCGCTGGCGTCAACCCCTCCCAGCGTTCAGCTTTCATCCACCCCCCACTCCTCCTCATTTACAGGTGACAGCCGAGAGGCCCAGGTATTGCCGAGTGACCACACCTTTCGGTTGGCTAGCAATTCCCATGCAATTTCACCCAAACACCTTACCCAACCCTGGGGGCCCTCAGCTTCCTCTTTCTCTTGACATCGCAGACAGAATCCCACCCTCATCACCAATCCGGCTCCGAGGGAAACCAGGATGAGTCTGAGGGGTTGCCCTGCCCACAGACTGGTAGGTCAGCCGGCCACAGCTTTACCACACTTTCCGGCAGAAAAGCACAACACCGCCCGCAGGGTTAGCTCCCGGAGCAGGGAATCCACGAGAGTCCGTCCCCCCAACCTGCCCACATGAAGAACCCCACAAGTACAAAACTTGGGGCCCCTTTGGGGGACTGGCATGACTGCCCATCCCTCCCTCCCAAGAGACCTTATCCTTACTCGGGAATGAAAACCCCACCCCAGCTGGAGAGGGAAGGCCTTTAGGCTTCCTGCCCTGGCTCCCCAGCAGACATCCCCGAGCAGCAGCATGCTTCTGTCCCATCAGCTTGACAAGGCCCTCTGCCCCTCCAGCCCCGGACTGTGCAGACCCTGGCGCATTTGTGGAGCATTATTTCCCCCAAATTAAGGACAGAGTTGGAAGGACTTGTTTCTAGTCTGGGATTGAAGTAGAAAGGCAAGGGGTGTCATTCGGCCCCAGGTGGGCTCCTCCAGAGGCCACACACACACACAGCCGTGCGCGGACGGCAGTGGCTAGAGGTACCTCAGAACGGAGCAGCCTGCTCTGGGAAGGACAGGGCTCTCCCACCGAGGCAGTCCCCAGGTGTCTAGTTCTTGCAGGGAAGGAACGGGGTCTGTGTGCGTGGAGGTCCCCAGGTGACCTTACCTTGAGGGAAGGAGTGTGAGCGTTGGGCACCATGTCCCCACAGTATCATACTGGACTGCTCTCCAGGTGAGGCAGGGGCCCCCAGGCTGGGGACCACTTGGCTGCCAAGTGTCCTGTCTCCTGAGGCAAGCAATGTCCTTGACATTCCCTCACTCTTTCCAGCGGGAGCACAGCCCCTGGATTTGGACATCTGACGTTCAAGTCTCAGCTCTGCCACTTGCCCCCTTTGGGACTGTGGGCAAGTGTTCCCCGGCCCGTGTCGATCACATGGGGAAAATGGCAGTGCCCGCTTGTCTGAGCACCCAGTGAGCTAACGGAGCGCTTCAGACAGTGATGACTACACAGAAAACGCTCGGTGGCTTCTAGAAACTGTCCCCGAGACTTGGCTTCTCAACCAGAAAGTGTGGCTGAGTACAACGAGCTCTTCCCCACCCCGGTCACTGCCACCAGCAAGGACCCCTCTGCCCTCCTGTCCTCCAGGAAGGACTCCCCTCTGCCCTCCTGTCCTCCAGCAAGGACCCCTCTGCCCTCCTCTCCTCCAATGAGGACTCCTCTCTGCCCGCCTCTCCTCCAGCGAGGATTCCCCTCGACCCACTTCTCCTCCAGTGAGGGTGGGGAGGGGGCTTAGATCCCAGACCTGTACTCACCCGCAGGTCTGGAGGCTGAGCTCGAAGAAGATCACAGTGTGGGCAGATGGGCCTCCCTTGACTTGCGGCCATCTTCATATCTCCGTGGCGCTCTCGCTGTCCGGATTTCCCCTAGGAGGACACCGTCCTACTGGATTAGGGCCTTGGCCAACCAGGATCGCCTGCTTAAAGACCCTCTTTCTAAATAGGGTCTCGTTCTGAGATAGACCCTCAGGGCCTCAGCCTGTGGATTTGGGGACCCCGTGCCCCTGCCGCTAGCTCTGGGTTAACTGCTTCTCCCACGCGTGTGCTGGTGCGGAAGGGTGCTCGCGTCGCGGAGTGCCACGACCCGGGGACAGGTGGAGCCCAGCAGCCAGGCCAGGCCCCAGGTGGGCTGCGGGAGCATGTGGCCCCCCGAGCTGCCTGCTGTGCCTGTCTTCTGCTCCACTGTCCTCAAAGAGAGAGGCCTCTTGATACTTGCAGCTCTGGGAGTGGGGGAGTCGCGCAGAGAAGGGGCGCAGGGAGCCAGTGTCCCGGCAACTCTGCGCCCGGAGGAGGCAGACATTACCAACAGAGCTCAGGTGGGCTCCCCGGACATCAGCCCAGCCTCGGGGCACCGCCAGCCTCCGCACATCTGCCAAGAGCAGGAGGCCAGAAGTTGAGCTCCCAAATTGTCCGGGTCCCAATTTCCCTTGCCAAGAAAAACAAAACCATCAGGCATTGGCTCCCAGGTTATTGTCTCTTCTCACTGTCTGGCTCTGGCTCTGATAATTACCCACGGCGCTGGTGGCCGCCTCAGAGGGAGCCCGGGGACCCTGGTGACTCGCAGCTGGGCCCCAGCACGACCCCGAAAACACCGAGGGTCACCAGCTAGTGGCCTGTCAGCACACCCCGGGAGTGGGGTTCCCCTACCTCCCTGCTGAGACCACTGGGAGGCATTCCGAGAGGTACTGTTGGTGGGAACTTAATAAACTGTGGCATGAAATATTTATCCACTTATACCAGCTTAAGTAATTTAAGTTTGCTGGAAATCAGCATCATGTTTTCATTTTTAATGAGCCTTCTGTAAAGCAGCCCCTTCTGTCTCTGTCAGGTGTGGGGGGCAGGAGCTTCCACAGCCCGATGCAATTTTAATCTCCCTCCACAAACAATGCTGAATAATGCACCGTTTGCAGAAGCCTTGCCCCAGGCCAGGGGAGAGCTTGGCCTTTGGTCAAAGCAGGTCCCAAGTCGGCTAAAGTGTCCCCTCCCTGCTCCCCCTCCTCTCAGAACACCAGGGATGCTGGTCACTGCTTAAGCAGAACCCCCAGGGGCTGTGGTTGGCTGAATGATGACCCCCAAACCTGCCCCCACCCTCATCCCCACAACCTGTAAACATGTCCCCATACGTGGCAAAGGGGACGTGGCAGATTTGAGTAAAGACCTCGAGGTGGGGATGATCCTGCTGCATGTGGGTGGACCCAATGTCATCACGGGTCCCTAGAAGGGGGAGGGGTGGGGGTGTCACAGAGAGAAGATGTTTTGCAGACGGAGGAAGGGTCTCCAAGCCAAGGAATGGGGGAAAAGCAAAGCAAGAGTCTGGCCTAGAGCATCCGGAAGGAGCACAGCCCTGCGGGCCGCTGGAGACTTCTGACCTCCAGCCCAAGCCCCTCCGAGTGTGGTCATCAGCCACGACAGCAGTAGGAAACGACACAATGAGTTTCTCTCTTCCAACCGCCCCCCAATCAGTTGGTTCACACCGGCCACCCCGGTTCCGTAGATGCCAGGCTTCAAACCCACCTCCCACCACGTCCTGGCCCTGGGCCTCGGGCAGGTGCCTGAGTTCTCTCGAAGACAATGCCAGATCCCTGGGCGGCCAGAACAGACTGTGAGCGGCACCCACAGCCCTGCCCCCTCTCAGAGAGGCCTGGGGATGGCGGGGACCGAGAGTCACATGTGCAGTGGAAATGCCTTCCTAATCAGTGCTGTCCGTGTGCCTGAGACAGCGCCTCCAGCAGAGATGGAGGAAGGAGCCCCCACAGCTCCGTTAGGAGTGATGACAGCTGGAGGTAGACAACAGGGCTCTGGGTGGAGGGAGGATTGGGGCCAGAATCCCATGGTGACTCCCCCTGTGAGTCACTGTCTAGGACAATAACCTGGGAGGCCTCCACTCCCTCCCAAGCCTAGCACCACCTCAAAGAGAGAACTGAGCTCCCGGAACATTTCGATTCACGAAGCCCATTTCGAAGCCCACATTCTGAGCCGTGGCGGGAGCAGACAGGGCCCCTGCCCTCCAGAAGCCTGAGGTCGGAGGTCAGGGTGGAGGAACACTGCTGGGCTGCAGTGAGCTCCTGGAGGCAGGGATGCTGGGGAGGGTCCCATCTGCGGTCAGGGAGGGCTTCCTGGAGGAGAGAGTGACTAGGTACACACTGGTCCAGATGGTCCCAGTTAGGAAAGGTGTTTGCCGTCTTCTTGGAGACAGATGTGTCCGCATCTCACTGTGATTCTGGAACCCATGAGAGGTGCTAAGGACCACCCTGGGTGGAGGGCAGCAGGGGAGGGAGCAGGTCCAGAGGCCGCTTTCCTTGAGGGGCCAGGAAGTGTAGGGACTTGCAGGGACTGGCTGGTTTTGGCCTGGGGGCCTGGAAAAACAGAGGCCTGAGGGTTGCTGAAGGTCAGAGCCGGGCTGGGGAATGCAGGAGTGACGCTGGCCTGGGACCACAGACTTTGAGGACCAGGCAAGACATCTGTAGGCAGACACGGGCCACTGTCGCCTGGGGTCTGCTCAGCAAACAGGGAAGAGTCAGAACCAGACAGATGAGGCTGCTGGCCACCAGCCAGGAGCCCTCTCTGGAGAGCAGACCCAGTTTTTCCCATGCGAGATTTCATCTCCCATCTCTTCTTGTTCTTCTCCCCATAGCTGAGAGCAGGGGAGACACACCTGTCATTGTCCTCGCCCACAGTGATGGGCCCTGCCTGAAAATCCATCTGGGGAATGTGTGGGGGCAGCTTCCTGCCCGAGGTAGGCGTAGGCAAGGAGGGGCCCCTTGCCAGATAAAGGGAGGAGGAGGAAGGTGCCGGGTGTGGCATTCCTGGGCGGGGAGCACGCCCCGATTCAGCTCCCCAAAGATATCCTGAGATCAGTCTCTCTGGCAAAACCCCGGGGACGGCAAAGCTCACAAAGGCTTACTGGGAAAGTCGGTCCATGGCTCAGCAGGAGCTGTCTGTGTGTCCATAATGACCTCGGGCTTTCTCTTCATCCCTCCAACTCTGAGAGGGCCTTACCGTCCCTCCACCACGGAAGGATGTGGGGTGCCACGTCCACAAGTGACCCTGACCTGTCTGGACCCCAGGTGGGTTGGGACAGAGGCTCCCCCTCCTCGTGGCCAACAGTCTGCTTCCAGCTGCAGCTCCCCATGGACCCACAGGCCCAGGGTCCTTAGTGCCCGGCAGTCGGTGTTTCCAGACACAGCCAATTTCCCTCGCATGCACTATAAAAAGCTAGGTGTTTGGGGAGGCGCTGTGTCCCAGGCTCTTCCTCTGGGACACAGCTCAGCCCTGACACTGCTGTCACTGCCAGGTGCAAGGTGGGGTCTTCTCCCACCACCCCTAGTCAAGCCAACCCCTTCACCCACACCATGTGATGTTGAGGGATGTGGCCCAAACCCCGACCCGTCACTGGGGAGAAGGAGGTCCATATTCCGATCTCCCTCTTCTCGTAAGGACAGCAATCACTGGATGAGGACCCTCCCTAACCCTGTTGGCCTCATCATAACCCAATGCCATCTGCAAATAAGCTCGCATTCACAGGTACCAGGGTTTGGACTCAAGCATCTCTGTTTGGGGGGAGTGGGGGCTTCAGCCCCCTATAGCCATGAACATCAAACCAGAGTGAAACCTCTGGATGAAAGAACCTGGCGCCACGCCAAAGGGACGGCACGGGAGTCCAACTGCGCCTCGGGGTTTAGCCGTCACTCGCCAGGAAGTCCCAAGGACGGAGGAACATGACAAAGCACACCATGAGGACGCAGTCAGCGATCCCAGAGTGTGGTCACTCCCCAGCCCAGGGCCCCAGTCCTTCACAGACGAAGTGTAAGGGAAAGCCAGGGACAGACGTGGAGCCCGCCTGTTACAAGAGACACGGAGGTAGATCAGGTTTAAAATAATGGGTAAGACTAAACCACATTCCATTTGTTGACGCGGGTTGGGGCGTCAGGGCTGTAGAAAACTACAGTTTTCTGTATAGGTGCTTTGTTTTACAAAGAAAATGGTTTGGGGGAGGTGGGCAAGGAGGGGCAGAGGGAAGGGAGAGAATCTCAAGCAGACTCTGTGCTGAGTGCAGAGTCCGACACGGGGCTCCGTCTCACCACTGAGATCGTGACCTCAGCCAAAATCAAGAGTCAGACGCTTGGGGCACCTGCGTGGCTCAGCCATTGAGCATCTGCCTTCGGCTGTAGTCATGGTCCCAAGGCCCTGGGATCGAGCCCCCCAATGGGCTCCCTGCTCAGCGGGAAGCCGGCTTCCCCCCTCCCACTGCCCCTGCTTATGTTCCCTCTCTGTCTCTCTGTCAAATGAATAAATAAATCTTAAAAAAAAAAAGAGTCAAACTTAATGGACTGAGCCACCCAGGCACCGCCCCTACAATGAAAAGGTTTTTAAAGTTAACTACTCTAATTAATACTACAATTACCATCATCTCCATCCCCATCATCACTATCCTTAAATCATTCCACGGATATTTCCAAAGCGTCCCCTGTGTCTGGCACTGCACTGGGTGCTAAGCATCGGGGATGAGAAAAGCCAGGTTGGTCCCTGCCCTCATAGAACTTCCCGCCGGGGGCAGGTGGGTGGTGGACAGGTCACCATCCGTCCAGGTAATACCCCACAATAACGGCACTACCCAAGCCCGAGCTGCTGGGACGGGGGAGGCCCTAAGTCTGCGGGCAGCACGTGAAGCCTCGGGTGGACATTAACGCGCAGACATTCCCCTTTCCCACTGAAGAGAGAGTGCAGGGGCACCCCAGGGGCTCAGTCGGTGAAGCGTCTGCCTCCGGCTCAGGTCATGATCTCGGGGTCCTGGGGTCGAGTCCCGCATCGGGCTCCCTGCTCAGTGGGGAGCCTGCTTCTCCCTCTGCCCCTCCCCCCCACCACAACCACGACTCATGCTCTCTTTCTCAAATAAATAAATAAGTAGTGTTTTTAAAAAGGGACAGAATGCATTCTGCTTCGTGGGAAGGCTTGGAAGAGGCAGCAGCTAGCCTGTGACGATGATCAGCCCGTCCTGGCACGTCCCTTCCCAGGAGCCCAATGTGGTGTCTCAGTTGTCACCACCCCACTGCATGTGGAAGAAACAAAGGGAAGTCCTGGCTGGCACCCTGGAAAGCTTTCGGCTGATGCATGATCCACACACGGAAATGAATTTTTGGTGTTCAGGACAGAGTTGGGCGACGCTATCCACCCGCGCCACCACCACCCCAGAGCAGAGAGCGCTAGTCTCCTCTGTCAGCCCAGAAAGTCCCTGCGGCCCCATCCCATTCATCACCGCTGTCCCAGAGGCCGCGCTTTCCTGTTGGGGACACCTGATCCAGGCAGATCTGTCCTAATCCGGTGTCTGCCGTCTCTAAAGCGGAGGTCAGGCCTGGTTGCCATCCCCAAGGCCCTTGACACGTCACTACCCACTGTCACCCCCAACCCTACAAACATAGGTAGGAAGAAATGCCCGCCAGCCAACTCCAGGGGAAGGGGGCAGAGGGGCGTGGCACGCAGGTTCCTGTCAGTCTCTGACCTCAGATGTCTCCCAGCCCACCTGCCTCAAGGGGAACCAGGACTGCCCCAGGCAGCAGGCTGGGAAGATTGCAGAGCAATCCCAGGAAAGGGAGGGGACAGGGGAGCTGTTCCTGCGTGGTCAGAAGTACCACTGGGACGGGACAATCAGCGTCTTTGTCTCCTTCACCCGGGCTGGCGGCAGCCCATTTCAGTGAGTGGAAGTGGATCTCTCTCCAACAGTTCTACCCGCTGATCGAAATGCCCCTGGAATTGAAGCAGGTGCACCGTCCCCAGGGGTGACTTACCCCTGCTTCCTGGTGTCCCAGCCGGCCACCTTGCTCACAAGCTAAAGTGGCAGAGGACATGGGGGTCTGCAGATAAGCCCAGCCCCCACTCCCTGTCCCTGCCCGCTCACAGAGCATCTTTTCCAGAGCAGGAAAGACCCTAGCCATCCGCTGTCACTGTTGGAAAGGGGGGTGTCTCGACACAGATGACTTTTAAGCCCAATGTGGTAAAGGAAAAAGACTGTCCCTGCCAAAGCAGCTGATGTCTGTGGGCTGGGAGTCAGTGGCAGGAGGAGCTGCCCTCCACGCGGGCCTTCCTGGCACACAAAGGCTTCCTCTGAACTGAGGAGGAGCCCTGCGTGAGCCACGAAGCCACAAATAGCCCTGGAGAGGGGGAGCCCTTTGTCGCTGGTGAGTCGCCTGATGGGGGTCCAGAGGCGGGCGGGAGGCAACTGGGGGCGTCTTGCCGGTAAGGCTCAGGATCCCACAGGCACCACACTTCTGTCCCAACGGCCCTCTGCCTCCTCTTTGGCGAGTCCCTGGGGCAGGGATCCTAGAAATAAGTCCCAGTCCTATTAGCAGCCGTGCGGCAGGGCTGCGGTCTCAGCGGTGGTCACAATCTGACATCACTCCCCCGACCCCAGCTGTTTGCAGTGGTTATTTTTGGATGAGAATTCTACCTGGAATTAGCTCCGGAGTTTCATAGGAAATCTGCCACGTGAATGTCATGAACTGGGTCTGGAGGCTGGTTTCCATGCCCCCATGAGCTAATTCCACTTCTGCTTATTCCTCAAAAGGAGGTTAAGCACCGACTCCCACTCCCGGGCCAAGAGCGCGATGTAATCCGGATGGTTTCCCGTGTGACCTTCACAAGGCAACCGCACGAAGAAAGCCAGGCCAGGGGCCTCCTCCAGAACGCTGGCAGCCCCGTCCTCGTGCACGACCCTCGGAGCTGAGCAGAGCCAGAGTCTGCCACCAGGCCTGGGGCTCGCAGCTCCGGATTCTGCCCTTGCTTCCCGGGCCGGAGCCCATGGGGGTGGCTTCTCCCCGGACCCCCTGAATCCCAGTGTCCTAACCTGGCCTCCCTGCTTTCAGAGGACCTGAGACGCAGAGGGGTTAAGTAGCAAGGTCAAGTTCACACAGCAGTTTAGCCGCAGGGCTAAGCTCTTCCCTGAGATCCGTGGGAATCTGCCCGAGATCATTCACAGGTGTCGTCAGACCCCAGGCCGCAAGGTTTATAGCTGCCAGGAAGCACGGAGGGTGCTGCCCACCGCCCTCCGCCGGTGCTCTCTGGTCACTTCTAGTCGATCCTAGAATTCCTGAAATCCAAAGGGCTGTGGCTTTATGTGCAGGGCTTGTATGCCCTCCGGCCCCCGTGGGCACGCCGCAAAAGGGAAATGTCTGTGCGAGAAGGTGTCGGAAGAAGGGTCCCAGCCACAGGTGCGCCCTACTCCTTCCTCACACAGTCGTGTGTGGCTTGTGGCCTGGGGTCTCCCGGTGCCAGAGCAGCCACCCCGTCCACACAAGAGCCTCCAGGGACGACCCCAGCCGGGATGCCCCACCCGCTGTCCCCCGCATCCTGGGATGGGGAACAACGTGCCCCGGGGTTCGTCTCTACCCGGCGTGCTGTCGTCTGCGGAACACGGGCTCGCCCACTGTCTCCCTTGAGTCTCATAAGAGCCTCAGCGGAAGGCATTTTTATCTGCACTTTACTGCGAGGACCCGGGGATTTGGAAGTGTCCCCAGGCCACGCGGTAAGTAAGTGGCAGAGCCCAGATTCCAACCCCAGCTCTCTGCTTAGCACAAAGGAGATACCTCTGTAGAGAGCAAGGAGGTGCCTTAAAAATGCCGATTTTGAAGTGCTCCCTGTCATCCAGCTCTTGGAGAGGGTCTCTGAGGGGGAGTCTCCGAGGGGGATGGGCAGACCCTACCACCCCTCTTCCCGCCCAAGCTCTGAACTGAACACCAAATCAGACAGACAAGCCAGTGTGTGGAGAAGCAAAACCTCACCGTGGTCCCGAGGGGCTGGGGCACAGCTTTGTGGAGGAGCCCAGCAGGCTCCCTGCCCCCCACCCCCCGCCCCCCACAGTCTGGGCAGAGAGGAACAGGGATGGAGACCCAGTGCCTTAGGCTGATGGCGTGTCCTCTTCTGTCTGGATCATCGTACTGGCAAAGGGGGGCCGAGGGCTGCCCCCACTCCCCAGGAGGTCTGCTCCGCTGGGGAGGGAGGAGAGCAAGGACAGGAGGCCCGAGCTTTCCACAGAGGGATGTCTGTCCCCTGGAAGGAACCGTCAGGAACAGGCAGTGACGACCCACCCAGATGCCCAGGCCTCCCCGTGATGCAGAGACGACGGCCAGAGCGCCCCGTGAGACTGGACAGGTTTAGAGAACGACGAGATGCCCCGCCCTGGCCAGCGCCCTCTCCGCACGAGGAGGCCTCACCTCTGTCGAGGGCTTTCTCTGTGAGCCCACCAGGCCGGTCAAGAAAGCAGAAGTACCGTCCGAGCTTCAGGGAAAGGCAGTTTCTCCTGGGAATTACACCTTCTGGGAATGTGGGGTGGGGAGTGGCTGGGGAGTGAAGGTCCAGAGGGAGGGGAGTGGGGAGAAGCAGCAGCAGGGGGGGGCGGGGTCCCCAGAGTCGAGGCCAGGAGAGGCCGGCCCCAAGAGGGGCCGCACACGGGTTCTGGGGAGGGCTGGCCGAGCCCAGCAAAGACGCGGTGTCTGAGCCCCTCCACCTGTGGCCGCCAGGGCCCCCCAGAGAGCCACGGCTCCGGCTGAGTTGCTCCCCCAGGATGCACACTGGCCAACTCCATCTGCCCAGAGGCAGATTCCAGCCTTCGCAGGAGGGCCCAGCGAGGGGACGAGAGACGCCCCAGCCCCCCAGTTGGGGTGGCAGAGGTAAAGGAGTCTGAATTCCGGGGAATGGAGAGAGTCCATGCCTCTCGGGGGCTGCACAGGACTGGGGAGGGACTGGGGAGGTATGGGACCGGGGAGGGACTGGGGAGGTACGGGACCAGGGAGGAGGGGAGGAACGCACTGGAGGGCCCAGCATGGACAGAGGCCGAGGGACGCTTCAGGACGGCAGTCAGGCTTTCTCTTCCTTCCCTTTCTGGAGGTCTTCGGGAGTCAAGGCGGCCAAGAAGCACCACAGAGCAGGAGCATGTCGGTCAGGCCAAAGGGAGGAAGCTGGGGGGAGCGGGGGCTGGGGGCACCAGGCAGAATAACGCTGGGGGGAAGAGGGCATGCGTGGTGTGTGTCGTGCCATAAAGGAAAGGCTTTCCTGGGGACAGTGTGGGTAAGTGGGCACGGCCTCGCTCCAGCAGACTCCCCGGGTCCAGAGGGATGCTCCTTTGCTGGCTGCTCCTTCTCAGTGACCAGACTTCTGTCTCAGAGAAGTCCAGTGTGTCCTGCCCTCGTGCAGCAAGCAGCGCTCTCCAAAGAAACAAAATCAAAATGACGGGTATGCACGTCGGGAGAGGTTTGGTTCAAGGAACTGGTCACACAGCTGGGGAAGCTGCAAGCCCCTGATCTGCGGGCTGGCCGGGAGTCTGCAGACCCAAGTCCGTCTGCCGCAGAATTCCCTGTTGCTAAGGGGACGCGGGTCCTTTGTTCTGGCAAGGCCTTCAACTGATTGGATGAGGCCCACCACATCATGGAGGCCATCGGCTTCACTCACTACCCAGGCACCATGGCCCAGCCGACTTGACACGTGAAATAAACAGCCATGTCTGTTCTTTTTTTTTTTTTTTTAAGATTTTATTTATTTATTAGAGAGAGAGAGAGAGATCACAAGTAGGCAAAGAGGCAGGCAGAGAGAGAGGAGGAAGCAGGCTCCCCGCTGAGCAGAGAGCCCGATGCGGGGCTCGATCCCAGGACCCTGAGATCATGACCTGAGCCGAAGGCAGAGGCTTAACCCACTGAGCCACCCAGGCGCCCCAGTCATGTCTGTTCTTAAGACCGTGCCCCGCGTGTCGGTCTTTGCCTGTCCTGGGCCACAGTCGGGAACTGGCTGTATATCCCAGTGGTAGGATGGTAGGGGTGGGGGTAGCTGCCCTCATTTCTCCCTTAGTGCCCAGTAGGATGGCTGCCTCTGGGCCTCAGAGCCACTCTCAGAGGCCAGACAGCTCAGGAACCCCGTGGGGCCGCAGTCTCCCTGGTCCTCACTCGTCTGTGGCAGGCTCACCAGCCCCTTGCGCTCCGACCCAGACTCCCGGCTTCTGACACACCACACGCTGTGAACGCCCAGTGCCTTCCCACACTGCCGACCTCCTACATGTCCCCGTCTGCCCCCCGGCCACTGCCGTTGCCCTCAGGGGGGCCCAGCACGCTGTGCAGTCCGCTTAGCTGCCTGTCGATATTGATGTCCATCCCCCCGGCCAGACCCTCACCTTCCCAGGGCAGGCCCTGGGGGCCGCTCACATCCACTGTTGACCTCACAACCGGGCCCAGAATGGACGCGCCATCCATGCGTGTTGAATGAACCGTGTTCTGTCCTAAGCCTGTCCCATCGAGGCCCAGACCAGGCCGCCCGCTTTCCGTGCACCACCCTCAACCCTGACACAGCGGTCTCGTCCTCCTTCCTCGGGGTCAGAAGCCTGACCAGCAGGAGCTGAACACTGAGTGCTGGGCAACCCTGGGGAGAGGCATCTGTGCTGGTTCACCTGCGAGGGGAGTGAATTTCAGAGCCATGTCCAGAGCACCGAGTCCTCTCTGCTTGGCCTCCGTCCACACCCACAGGGCCAGCAGCTCCTGGGCACCAAAGGCCGTATTGCTTACAGGTGCTGCTCACTGGGGCACTGGGGTCTGGAGCCGGGAGCGCGGCCGGGACAGAAAGAGGCTTGTGCCAGACGTCCGCCCCTCAGCCCCCACTCCCGAGCGCCTCTCCACAGAGAGGGTCCCACTCGGGTCACTGGAGGCCCCAAAAGAGTCCAACGGCAGAGTCACAAGAGAGGGCCACCCTGACCCCACGGCCAGCAGCAGGCCCCGGACGGCAGCCCAGAGGCAGACCTCCACATCTCAGCTCTGTTCTGGCTCCACTCACCACCAGACAGACTGTCGCAGAAACACGAGGGGCACAGGCTGCCCCTTGGTCCCCATGTGGGTCCTGGCAGCAGCTCAGGACCACAGCCCAGAGGAACCCTGTGCCTGTGATGGGCCTCTGGGTTCTGGCAAAGAGATGCCCGTGGCCCCGAGTGACCCCTGTGCCCGCTGGTCTGACAGCAGGTGTGGGTGCTCAGGTCCTGCTCCGTCTTTTGGCCTTGGTTAACTGAAGATTTGGGATAAAGTTGCCAGGTGTGTATCCCGGGGGGGGCCTGGAAACCCCCAAGGCGGAGTGTCTGTGGGGACTGTCCACGTTCAGTCAAGGCTGGCCTCTCCGGGGAGCCTGAGGGGCACGGCTGCACGGGGCCGCGGCTGCTGGACTCCCTCCTCCCGCTGAGCTGAGGGGTAGCCGTGTGCCCCGGAGAGAAGCTGAGGGAGGAACGAGGTCTGAGATGCAGTACTGGAAGGAAAGGGGTGGGAGAAGAAGGGAGCAGGGGGGAACCTCGCATGGTGCCTGGCAGTGACCCCCGCCCCCCCCCAGAAGAGCCTCACAGCGGGGCTGGGCTGGGGGGTGGCAGAGTGTGGGGGAGGGCAGGGTGAGCAAACTCCACCCGCCCCCAGGACTCCTGGCACAGAAGGCCCACCAGAGCCTCCGGGAAGATCAGATCAGCGTGGCCTCCAGGACCGCAGGGCCGCTGTGCAGGTGGTAGGGGAAAGGGGGGACCCTGCTGGTGGCAGGCACAGGAGCTGAGCTCCAAGGCGGTGAACCCGCCCTGAGCGCCGCTGCCCCCTCTGCATGATTCCAGGTCAACAAGCTGACATCACGCCCTGCATCGGCCTGGGTGCCGGGAACCCAAGAGGAACTTTCTCTGCACTGGACCCTGGCCCACCAGGTTCCGAAGGTCATCAGGGACAGAGCCACTCTCCCTGCCCTGCACCTGCCGCCCTCCTCCCCAGCCTCCTCGCCACCCAGCGGAGCAGGAGTGGCTATGGCTGCCGTTCCCTGTCTCATCCTGCCCCCTGCTGTCGGGACCAGATACCAGCCTCTGCCGGGCCAGCGGCAGGGACAGCTCTCCCAGCCAGCCACCTTCCCCTCAGCTAGAGCTCGGCACAAGGCACTTCCCCTCCCTGGGGGACAGGGGGCCGCTCCCCTGCAGCTCCCCACGTGGTGGGGAAGTCCCAGCAGGGGCAGGATATCTAATTCCAGAACCAGACGCTACCACCTCCTTGCTATGGGGTCTCGGGCACGTGACCTCGCCTCCTTGTGCCTCAGTCTCCCCAGGTGTAGACGGTGTAGGGAGAGACCCCCATATCCAGGGTGCTTCGAAAATCAAACGGGCCGATGCACGGAAGAAGTCTGGAACAGTGCCAGGCACAACGGAACTGCCCTCGCAGCAGGTGTGTGTCACTGTACTCGCGCATCAGGGTGGGGGCTCAGAAGCCCAGCGTCCCCAGGGTCACCCGACTTGGTTATTCCATCTCCAGTGACTGGGGACCTGCTAGGGGCCCAGCTTTGTCCCAGCATGCCCCTCCTCTGCCTTAGCCACCTTTGCGGGTGGACACCCCTTCCTCTACAAAAGTGACCCCCCCATGCTGGCCAGTAGTTGGGGTGACTGATGGTGCACAGCTGGGGCCCCACGGCAGGAGAGCTGCCCAAGTCAGAAGGCTCAAGAGGTCACGGATGTTCGGACCCGGACCGCCAGACCTCAGCAGCAGCTTTATCAGAAAGCTGGACGCATCCGACACTGCAAAGTTTAAAAAGCTGGGGAAAGCCCCCATGGAGACTCTTGAGCTGAAAATGTCACCATCTGGACACAGCAACGATGCCCTGGGCCATGTCAAGTGACCACCAGCTCAGGTGCTACCGGGCACGGAACCAACAAGGGTTTACTGACCTTAAAACACATCACTTTTTAAAACCCCAGGCAGTAAGTGAACAGCAAGGACGACATCTTCCCTTTGGACACAGAGAAAATCAGTTTGCGGCTGGTGGGGACAGCTGGCCTCCGGGGGGACATAAGGGGCATCACTGTGGGCTGGGTGGGCAGAAGAGCCTCGCTTGGGTCCCGGCAGGGGGCTGGGAAGGGGCAGGGCTGTGCCTCCCCCACAGCCCGGGGACCAGGCACCATCACGTCAGCGAGCCGGCGGGAGCTGTGGTACAGCTCACTGCGGTTTGGCAGCCCCTGGGCTCTCGCTGGCCTCACCACGGAGCAGCGTAAATATTAAAACTTCGTTATCTGTGTGCCTCTCCGCTGGAAGATTGCGTCCTCACAGCAACAGAATAAAAAATTTTTAGCAAATTAAAAAATTATTCAGAAGAACATTTCTCTCTCACCAAGAAAAAGGCAGGGTGCCTCTCATTTTCCTGAGAGGAAAAATGTTCTATAAAACCTTCCCCCTTTGTAATCAGGTGCACACAATGGGCATTAGTGCCAGGGAATTCAGCAGAAATTGAGAGAAGAGAGATAAGAAAGGTCCAACCAGCCTATGGTGAGGGGAGGGGCGAGTTACAGACCCACCGGGACACTGTAGTTCATCTTCTCCGTGGGGAGGGGGCTTTTCCATCTTTGTCCCCCATGTCTGGACAGTCCCCTCTACAATGTCCTGCCTTCCTAGAGGCCTTGGGTCGCCCTGGGCAACCCAACAGCGTGATGCAGAGCGGTGGGCTCAGCATAGGGCTGGCTGTGCTGGAGACACCAGCCCTGAGATGTAGGGTGGGGCTTCAGGTCCCAGGCGCCCATCACCGGGAGACTGAGACCAACAACGCGGGCGACCAACCAGTCAATGATCAGTGATCGGTCACCGACCACAGCTCCGTGAGGCAGCCCTGACACATGAGCCTGTGGGGCAGTGAGGCTCCGGAGGGCTTCCTGGAAGCAATCCTTCCTGTGTGTTGTCACAGAGCAACGCTGACGGTGACAGGTCCTGACCCCGTGGGAGGGGACAATGGGAACACACTCTGGGCACTTGCCAGGAGTCTGCGGATGCGTCTCTTCCTTGGGCTGAGGTCAGTCTGTGTCCTTTCCCTGTCCTTTCCTTGTGACAGCCCTCGGGGAATTCCGTGACTCCTTCTAGAGAATCAAGCCAACCTGAGGGTAGTCTTGGGGACCCCCAAGTTTGCAGCTGAAGTGAGGTCTTGTGGGGACTGCGTCCTTTAACTTTGAATCTAACTCACGCTGTGTGTGTGAGCAAGACAGACAGACAGCCAGAGCAAGAGACAGAGGATGAGTCTCGGTCCCCCAACCCCTCGTCCGGGACGACCGTGTCTTCTGGAATACCGAAGTTCTATCCCTATCCCAGGACTGGCAGATTCAAGGGAAAAGATTATCCCCACCTTTTCACCTCTAAACTCATGCCAACTGCATTAGTTTGAAAATGTCCAAGAATTCCAGATGGTTCAGTCATAAAACCCTCGACAAGGTACAAACCTTGTTAGCCGCTCCCCGTCCGTGAGCCAACAACCCCATGAACCCGGAGACGCGTGTGGAGACCAGATAACAAAGCGGCCCACCTCCCGCTCTGTGCCCGGACGGCGACACGACACGGTGGCTGGAGCACACAGAGCAGAAGCGCCCTTGGCGCCGCTGGGAGGGAGCCGGGAGGAATCCAGCCTTGGCAGCTGCACGGCCCGACGCGCAAGGTTGCCTCGCTGACATTGGGCTGCGAACGAGGACGCAGGTAACCTCCTTGCGCCGCTTCAACGTTCGTACGGTGTCATTCATCTGGCGTTTAGCTGCCTCAAAACGCGCTGACCCAAATCTGTTTTGGATTCTGGGCAAAGGGATGCCAGCCAACGGGACACGATGAGGCAGGCGCCCTTCAAGGAGAGCGGGGATTCCTTCGTGCCCGGGAGCCAGCCAGAGTGAGCGGAGGCTGACCATGCGCCGGGCTGCTCCCCGTGCCCAGGGAGCGAGGGAGACCTCCACTGACCCACACGGGCCGGTGGGGGCGTGGAGGCCCTCCCCGCATCCCTCGGGACCGTGGTGGACTGGGAACAGCCTCCCCAGGTTGGCCTCCAGCCTCCGTCAGGTATGACTGTGTGAGTGAGCCGCCTCCTCTGGCGGATACCCTTCTCTGTTCCCTGAGCCCAGCCACCACCTGTGTGCTACGGGGAAGGACGGGGCTCCCCCAGACTTCGCCGTGTTTCCCAATAAATACCGCTGATGCAAAACCTCTCCGGTCCCACGTCCCGGAAGGCAGGACTGGGCACGGGAAAGGCGTGAATTCCGTGTGGTTGAAAGGCCACGGGCAGGAAGGGCTTCTTGCACGGTTGGGCCCTCCGGGGGCGACACTTCTGCTGTCCTGAGCTGCTCTTCCCTGCCTGCCCTCTGGCTGCCCTTGCTTCATCCCCTGATCTGACAGCCGTGGTGGGGGCACCTGATGTCATCTCTGCAGAGCAGAGGAGACTCACTCACTGATTTGGCATGTGATGGAATTCGGGTGCTCGAGGCCACCGCCAGACACCGACCTAGACTCGTGGTCGGCTGTTCCTGGTGCTGCTGGGTCCATGCCCTGCCAGAATGTGACATCAGAGCAACATAGCCGGGCCCCCGCTGGGCCTTCTCCCCGGTGGGTGGTGGTGGAGTCCTACCAGCGCTTGGGATTGGTTGCCTGGAGCTCAGACCTTTCCAACAGAAGTCATCCCTGAGCAGCCACGGGCCACCACGTGGCCACAGAGGGGAAAACCACCACCAATTAGCGATCATCCCATTTGTGGACAAATTTCATTCTTTGGCAGCTGTCCCCAACGTGTCGCTGATGCTTAGCCAAATGAACCAAAAGGGCAATGGGACACGGAAGCATTTGTGTGTGGGAGGCAGAGACAAGCCCGCCGCAAGCGCCTGATTCACACATCTCGGCTCCACAGCCCAAACCTCGCTTGGCAGTTAATATGTTCATGAGCTGATTTCCACCATCGCCACCCTGCTTGCTGGAGGGCAAGGCAGCTCTCGAAATGGGGCTTTTCATCTTTGTGTTTTTCTTCCCGCCTGCCCGAAGGTTCTCATAAAACGGCATTTTCCTCATCTCACTGGAAATTTAGCCTTTTCCAGGCTCTGCAAATCCCAGGCTCTTATTCAAATACATTGTAACTGCGGGTCCCCTCCCCCACACACATATACACACCGCGTGCAGCGAGCCACTGGAAACTTCCAGGCCAGGGGGCTGTCGGGGTTCGTGGTCTGAATACTCCACGGGGACGGCAGCTCGTGTGCACCCCATAGGAGTGTTTTCTGTACATCTCTGTGTTGTCAGAGCAAACTAGCACACTTCTCTGCTCACTTTACGAGGGTTTCTGTCTGTCCCAGACCGCAGCCGCCCCCCTCCCCTTAGCAGAGAGCGCCCACAGCTTCCCGAGGCCAGGGCCCCAGTGGTGGGCCCGCCATGCTTCTCACGGTGCCGAGGGCCACACGAAGGGCTCCGTCAGGGTTTCCTGAATGAAACGAGTGTACGTGGTAGCAGTCACGACGTGCCGAGGAGTTGTAAGGCGACATTCCTGGCTGATTCCAGCCGATTTTCCCTGGCCCAACGTTGGGGGAATGTGGAGGCATCGTAAGGATTCTCCTCATGCACATTTATATCCGACTCCTTCCCAAAATGACTTTGAGCTGCTATCAATAACAGAAGAGCTGTGGGGGTTTTAGGACACACACCTAACTGCAGGAAAGACAGAAGGCAGGAATTGAAAGCCAAGTGGACGGGAAAAACAGTGTCAAGGAATGCTGAGTAAGGACCCCTGGCGGGGGTGAGGGTGCTCTCCCCAGGTGACCACAGCAGTGAGCATGGAGGGCACCGGGTCCCCGGTCTTCGAGGAGCCAGAGGAGAAGCTGGCCCTGGATGACGACCTTCCGTTGACCGTGAACTTACTGAAGCATGAGCACGTGTGATCACCCACGCGGCCACACGCCTCCCAGCAGGGTGTGGGAGTCGCCACAGAACACGGCCAATTGTTCCCAAACATTTTAATGCCACAAACTGTTTGGTTAGCCTGCAAAGTGAGCTACAAAGATCCCATCCGTGCTGAGCTCAGGGAGAGCCCTGTGAAGGGGCAGCATCAGGCTGCACCAGGCCCCCCACCCCCCGCAGCCCTCACCCCTGCACAGGTACGTGCACGGGTCCCTTCCGCGTCCTGCTCCAGCTCTGTGTGCACACGTGCCCCGCAAGCCGCCTCCTCCAGGAAGCTCTTCTCACCTAACGTAACTGTGCAGGAACCCCTTCCTGCTCAACACTGGCTGTGGGCCCTCGGGCACTTCCCGGCCTCTCTCACGCAGGCAGGGGCTCCCCCTCCCTCTCTCACGCCTTCTGTGGATCAGAGCCTCACACCCTCCTTACCCCCAGCCGGGCCCCAGCGAATCTGCGTGGAACCAGCCCACGTGAGGCGCGGAGCTATCTCACCAGCAGACCCCTGTCCAGCCGCGGCCCTGCGCTCGTCCAGACACGGACGCTGAAAAACCAGGCTGCGAGCTTTCCCTTTATTTTTCTCATCAATGCTTCCACATATCGTGTCCCTTTCATAAGCAGACCTGTTGTCCAGAGCAGTGTAGGCTCACAGCAAAACCGAGGAGATACTCAGATCTCTCCACGTCCCCTGTCCCCCCGCTACCACTCAGCCTCCCCCACTACCAACACCCACCCAGCGCAGGACGGATGTGATGGCCGATGAACCTACATTCACATGTCGTCATCCCCCAGCGTCCACAGTCCACACCACGGTGCGTTCTCAGTGGCGTCTATCCCATGGGTTTGGACAAAAACAGAAATTGCTCACCCAGAGTCGCTTCACTGCCCTGAAGGTCCCGTGTCCTCAGCTCATCTGCCCACTGCGCCCGTCCCTGGGGAACACCGACCCGGGTGCCCTGTCTAGGTTTGCCTTTTCCAGAACGTCCCCGGCTGGAGTCTTCTGACGGACTCCTTTCTCTTAGCGCGACACGTTCTCGGTTCCTTCCCGTCTCTCCATGGCTCGATGGCTCGTGCCTTTTTAGCACTAAATAATATTCCGTTGTCTGGACGGACCATTTTCTTTATCCACTCGCCTTTTCTAAAGGACATCTTGGTAGCTTCCAAGTTTTAGCAATTACAAATAAGGCTGGTAACAACGTGCTGGTGCAGGCTTTCGCGCGGACTGAGCGAGCGTGACTGGGGATCCCACGGTAAGAAGGTGCCCCGTTCTGTAAGAAACCACCGACCTGTCTTCCAAAGCGGCCACGCCGTGTTGGATCCCACCAGCAGTGAGAGAGTTCCT
The DNA here is from genome assembly GCF_902655055.1 of Lutra lutra. Taxonomy (NCBI): domain Eukaryota; kingdom Metazoa; phylum Chordata; class Mammalia; order Carnivora; family Mustelidae; genus Lutra; species Lutra lutra. The sequence continues at coordinate 195,514,400 of NC_062281.1, forward strand.
GCGGCTCCACATTCTTCTGTGACCTTTTCCGCTTGTGGTTTTCCCTCACTTTTTAGGAAAACTATTCTGTCTTTTAACCATAAAGGGTCAGCATGTAAGAAACGATCCTTCATCACACAGGCCACCCTCTGTGGGTAAGGAGACACGCTCCAGGCCAGAAGGGCCCCGGCTAAGGAAACCGCCGACTTAAACAATTGAAAATTCTCTCCAACTTTCTCACCAGCCCCGCAGTGTTTGTGGAAGGCAAACACTGAGCTGTGAACATACCAGAGTGTTTGGGTGATGAGCTTGGGTTATGGGTGAGAATACAGAGTTTCCTCCCAATCTTCAGTCTGCAACTCCCTCCTATGCATTCTTCCCGCCAGCCATCCCTCCAACAAATATTTGCTGAGCACCTGGCAGCACGTCCCGGGCGCTAAGCCGGGCTCTGGGGCCACGGTTGTGAGCAAAGCACAAGCCTCGGCTTCCAGGACCTGGAAGGGAGGGGCACAGCTAGTCTGGAAGAGGGAAAGGAAGCGCATGGGAGGAGGGAGAGAATCCAAGAGCATCTCCTGCAGCAGCTCTGGGCTTCCCGCCTCGCCGGGAGGGACAGCCTTGGCCCAGGCCGGGGCTCCTGCTGGCTTCCTCCCGCTGGACCTGAAAGGGGCTTCATCCTGGAGGGAAACAATGACCCTGAATAATTCCCGCTGTCACTTCCTACAATGAGCCTTATCGGACCCCGCACCCCCATACGCTGTCCCCCTGAGCGCCCATCCCCCCACTGTCTCCACCCCCACCCCCAGCTGGACTACAAACATGACAAAGGCAGGTGCACCACCACTGTAACGCTGGCCTAGCTCAGTCCCAGGCACACAGCAGGAGCTCAGCAAACACTGAATGAGGGAGTGGGCAAGCAGGAGGGTAGAGAGGCGAGCTGCAGGCAAAGAAGAAGGCTAACTAAAGCTGTGGGGAGGAGACGCAGCGTGTGGGTGGAGGGAGATGGCTGCTGATGGCCCTCCCCGCAAGGACCCCCAGTTTAGGCTGATCTGAGGTTTCAGTGGGGATTAGCCAGGGAGATGGATGGGGGCTGGGGAGAGCAGGCTTTCCAAGCAGAAGGCACAGCGCAGGGCCAGGTGGGGAAGGGGACCCGCTGCACTCTGGGAGCCAGGAGGGGAGCAGTGGGAGCAGCAGAAGGAGAGGGGCAAGGGCAGCTGGGCTGGATGGGTCTGGAGGAAGGGCCGTGGTGGGCACCTCAGCTGCGACACCTTCATTCAGCGAACATTCCCGGAGCTCCTGCTGTGTGCTGGGCCTTCCAGGCCATGTGACGTCCGGTTCTTGATCCTAGAAGCAGTGAGGCACCCCTAGAGGGGGTCAGGCCACCACTGGTGAGTGACCAGTCCGTTGCTGTGGACTGTGTGGGCAAGAGGAGAAGGGGGACCAGCCGCGCGGTCTAGAATTACCAGGAATGGTCACTGATCGGAGACAGACATGGAAGGAGGGTTAGTTGACGGGGAGGCCCTGGGCGTCAGGCCGGAGCAGCTGGGGGGCTAGAAACACCGTTCACACAACCGGCGGGTGGACAGGGCACCTTTGCAACCAGAGTTGAAGCCCTTGGGGAGGCTGAACTCCAGAGGCACCCAGTTCTCTGGCCTGTCCGAGTCAGGCGTGCCCAAGCAGGGGCCCGGCATCCGCTGACGCCAGAGCAACTGGAGAGCCAGAAACTGGCTGGTGGCCATCAGGTGCCAACTGATGAGAAGTGGAGTTCTGAAGGGCTCCGTAATAAAAGCACGGAACCCAGCTTATTAGAAAACCAGTCTCCCCAGAAGTGGGACAGGCGAGGTGTTTAACAGGCTTGGCCTTGGGTTTCCCTCCAGCGGCTGCCAGTGATTAGATTAGTTTCCTTTCCAAACGGACTTTCCTGCCAGGCCCCATTTGTCTTCTCCCTTCCACACAGGCGGTGGGAAATAAGGCCGCGGGCAACACAGCCCTGGGAAGGGAGAAGGATCCAGCGGGCCGCGGAGCAGACGGGCGCGCGTGAGCGTGCACACCAGGCCCGTGCATGTCTTCCCTCGTGGCCGGAACCAGAGCAGCGCGGCCTCCCGGAAGGGGCTCGGGCTGGTCTGCGCGGCAGGGAGGAGCCGGCGGGATCCCCATCCAGCGCGTTCGCAGGCTCGGAGGGAGTCGATCTGCGGGAGCAGCGAACATGGACGCGTCCGCAGGAGGGTACGAGTCACCGTCTGCCGGGGAACGACGCACACGGGCACGCTCAGATGGGCCACGGGGCCGAAGCTCAACACAGGTCACTGTTCAGCCTTTCACAGCGGAACTGGAGAATCTAGTGCATCTGACAAAACTGCCTGATCTGAACGTTCTCACCTGCAAACACAGGCCTAAACACCGCTCTGCTGATTGCAAAGCCCGCCTGTGGCTTGGGGCTGCCACGGTGCGGAGCCGCGGGGTGGGGGGCGGCTGCTGTCTCAGTCCTGACGGGTGAGAGGACAGGGCTGGTGTCCCTCAGTCCTGGGGGCGCACTGGGGGGCCAGAGGGCAGGGCTGGTGTCCTTCAGTCGGGGGCGGGGGGGGGCTGGGGGAGGGGTCCTAGACCCGGGAGCTGGGGGCCTGGCGTGCTTAAAGGCAAGGCTGGATTTCATGTTTTTAAAACGCTCAAAGGCGGCCACTGGCTTTAACGCAGGGTCCCTGAGGTGCCAGGAGCCGGGACACTGGAGAGGGGAGCGGGCGCCGCCGGACCGTCACCCCGTGCTGGAAGAGCTGAGCCCCGGGGAGGAAGGGCCGTCCTTGGGCGGCCTGCGGTCCACCTCCGCTGGGGGACTAGCCGGGCGGGGTCGGGGCAGGACCATGCGGGGACTCGCCGGTCCCCAGGCCAAGCGCACCACGGCAAAGTCGCGACGCTCGCACACCGGGGACCAGAGCCTGGAAACCGACCTCCGCCGCGGGCCTCCGGTGAACAAGCACTTCCCGCCTTCCCCCGGACACGCGGCCGGCGCTTCCAGATGCCCCTCACAAACATGGCCGCCGCCCCGTCTAACCGCGATGACCGCTGAGGCCGTCCGGCGGGTGCCCCTCACAAACATGGCCGCGGCGCGGACTTTGTTGGGTCACGTGCAGGGGACGCCGGGCTGTGATTGGTCAACCCTCTGGTGGCGTCGGACGCCGGGGCGCGGGCCGCGGGTCGCGGGGTCGCCGCTCCTTTGAGAAGCGTTAGGCCGGGACGTGGGGACTCGGGGCGGTGCTGGGGGCGGCAGCGCGCCGCTCACACCCATGAGGAGCCGGAAGGTGAGGGGCCGAGGCCGGGGGGGAGCTGCGCCGAAGGGGCTAGGGCTCCGGCCACCCATCGTCTGGGGAGCTAAGGAGTGACCGCAGTGCGCCCAGGGCCGAGGGGCGGCACCCGCTCGGCCGCCTCGGGGTAGGGGCTTCCAGACCACGCCGCCGGGGGAGCTGGGGTATCCTGGTCACGCCCCCCCCCCCCCCCCGGGTAAGGTGCAGCCTGATCACTGCCCGGGATGGGGGGTTCCCAGAGCGCCCCCCGGGGGGGCGGGGCACCCCGGGTCACGCCCTCGGTGTAGGGGGCTCCCAGACCACGCCGGGGGGGGGGGGGCGGGGGAGGGGAGCATCATGGGTCACGCCCCCCCCACCCCCGGGTAAGGGGCTCCCAGATCACCGCCTGCGAGGCGGGCGTCCTGGGTCACGCCCCCTGACAGAGGGCCGCCAGGTCCAATCCCAGGAAAGGGTCCAGAACCGTTCTGGACCCCGGGAACCGCTGCCACTACCGAAGCCCTTGGTTTTCGTCTAGGCGGCCGTCAGCTCGGGGGACGCGTGGGGTGGGAGGGCACTGGCCGGGGCGCCGGTTCCCGCACTGGGGACCCCGCGGGGCTCCGCCGCTGGTTGTTGGGGTGCGGGGGGGTGTTTCACAAACTTGACATCCTTTTATGGAGTTGCTGGGCCCGTTCGCAGAGTTCTGACGGGCTGGGATGCACGCGTGCCCTTCTGCTTCGGTGGTCTTTAAGCTCGTCTGCTTTTTTCTGTTCTTGTTTAAAGGCCTTGAAGTGGATACTTTGTAATGCAGCATTTTAGTGACTCATTCGCTATTAACATTTTCTTCCCAGCGGTTGCTCTGGGCTCTGCCAGACGCGTTGTAACAGTGGAATCCGCTGCAGGTCTGTGGCCCCCTGGTCCTAGTGGGACGTACACCTTTATTCCCTCGGCCCGCTGTCTCGGGGTCGTACACCTGTTCCCTCTGAGTGTTGGAAGCCGCAGTCCTGCCGGGTTCTCTGTCCCCTGCTGGCATTTCCTCAGCCAGTGCAGCCGGATCCCACCCTTCATGCTGGTGCTGCCAGAGCACATCCCTTTATGCGTCTCTACAGCTGCTTTCTACACCAGTTAAGAGAGGAGTACATACGCCTGAAAACGGGGTTCTGCAAGGACGGAATGACCTCCCCGGTGCTCGCTCACCAGGGATCACGGAATGTCCTTTAGTACTCCTTGTAAGACGTGGCTGCTGGCCGCAGGTCCCCCCCGCTGACCTGGCAGTGCCTGTCCCGCTGTCATTCTTAAAGGATGGCTTTGCTCGGTGCGGGATTCTTGGTTGGGGATTTTTTCTTAGAGATCCTGGAGTTGTGTGACTGTATCCACTGATTCTGCCAAGTTAGTGACGTATTTATGGAGCTCCCTGCTAAGGGAGGGTCGTTCTCCGCGGCTGTCTTCAAGATGTCTTTGGTCCCTGGCTTTCAGGACTTAGCGCCGTGTGCGTTTGCGGACCTCGCTGCATTTCTTCTACTGGGAACGGAGTCCTTTGAGATTCCTGTTGTGTTGGTCGCTATTTTTCAATAAATTTGGGAAGCTTCAGCCGTTATTTCTCTGTCTTTTCTGCTCCTTTCCGTCCTGTTACTCCCATTACACGTATGTTGGTGCACTTACATGTGTCCAGGGTTTTCTTGAAGGCTTCCTTTTTCACTCTCTTTTCTCTCTGTCCAGTTCTTTACTTGTGCTTTCTCGTAGCTCTTGAACAGGCCCCAAATGGCCACTTTTAAGTCTTTTTCTGATAAAGTTAAATCCGGCCACTCTCGCAGGCTCTTCTGTCACTGGCTTTATTCCAGGGTACGGGTCTGCTCTCCAGTTTCCTTGCATGCTCCATGACTTTTTGTCAAATCTGGGCATGTCAGGTAATGTAGCAATTCTGGGTTCCCCTCCGCTTGTTACTGTTGGTAGGCGTTTGTTTGTCTAGTGATTGGGCCGATGTTTCTGTTGGACGCTCTATTCCCCTCTCCCCAGGTGACGGTCAGTCCGCTGCCTGGGCAGCACCTTCACGCTGGGGGCACTCTCCTGCTGCTCACAGACCACATCTGGTGCTTAAATTCCCATTAAGTGCCATTGGATTGCTCAGTTTGCCACAGTCGCCTGGGGCCTAACTTGCTCTGCAAACTAATCTGGTGGCGGCTTTGAAGGCTGAGGCCTGGCTTCCGAGTCGTGTTTGGTGCTTGCTCGGGCCCCAGGAGGGCTCCTCCGACTGCGGGAGTCCCTGCTTCTCACCTGCGGACTGTCTGGCCTGAAGTTTATCTTGGTTCTGTCATAGCTGCCTTTTTTCCACATCCTCTGCTGTTCCTGAGAGCTCCCTAAGACCAGACCTTCTCCATACTCCTGTAGAGGAAGTCAGTTCTGAGGGGAGAGACAAGAGCCCTCTGTTGTAACACCTGCCTCTCCTGTGGGCAAAGTCTCAGAGTCAGATGCTCCGTCTAGGGACTGTGACAGGCTTCACTGCAAGACACCTGTGTTACACCCAGAGCACTCTCAGAGAAGCGGCTGTGCAGCAGCCCGAGACCCCCTGGGCCTGCTTCTCCAGGCCTGGAACCACCTCCACAAGCAGGGCAAGGGTGAGGGGGCCCCAGTCTTCTTAGTGCTCTGCCCAGACTGTCCCACAGCTGTGGTGTGGGCAGAAGGAAGCTCCCTCTTCTCAGCCACACAGAACGCAGGTCTTAGCATGGGAACAGGTAGGATGAGGACAGAATCAGAAAGGCTGACATCCCGCTCCAGGTTGGAGGAAACCTCTCTGTCTGGGAGTGGGTGGGTGCCCCGTGTCCTCGGCCGTGGGGTCTAGAGTCCACACACCGCTGAGTTTTGCAGGTGGTCCTGAGTGAGTGTTCCTTCATTTGCGCTTTGCCCATTTCCAAAAGGTTTAAATGGTTTTTCATACTTTCTGCCAGTTTTATAGGGGTCAGCGGGGTTCCTCATGCTGTCTTGCCCTTTTGGGAAACCACATTTTTGCCTTTGACGTCCATTTTTAACCAGTCTGCCTGGAAGGTGGAAGACGTCAACAGCGGGAAGTTTTTCCTTTGGGGATTAAGTGGAAGCAGCCGGCTCTCCACAGCAGAAGAAACTGCTAGATGCTTGACGTGCGGGAGCGGGCTCCTTGGGGGTTCCACCCAAGACTGAGCCAAACCATCACGTGCCCAGTGTGGCTGCAGCTCTCGGGTGGATGACGGGTGGCACCAGAACCACCACAGCTCCGGAGCGTTGGCCTGGACCCACCAAGGGTGTGTCTTCGGGGGCCTGGAAAGTCGAAGATGAACCCGCCCACCCAGGGAGCCTGGTGCCCCCTAAGACAACAGTCCCTGCCTTGGAGATGAAAACGGAAGGCCTCTAGAAGCGCACGGCCTCGGAGAAGAGCCAGGACGCCCCCCCCACCCCTGCTCAGCCCCCGCGGAGCTGCTGAGCAGCTTCAAGCGGCAGCTCTTGGAGCTCCTGTGAGCGCTGTGCGCGATGACGCAGGGCAAGGAGGACTTTAGGCCACACAGCACTTGGCTGACCTCACACAGGCTCCTCCACGGAGCCATCCTCGTCTTAAAGCTGCTCCTTGGAAGCTGTTGAAGCAGCGGGCACAGCGCCTGCTACGTCAGTACTCGGTGACACTTGGTGACAGCAGCAGCTGTCCTCAGGACCATCCGTCTGTCCGTCCGCCCCCCACTGCGCCCAGCCAGGCACAGTCACGTGGGAAAGTGTTAGAAGGACTTGTAACAGAAGAGAAGACGGTTGGTGGCCTGGGATGGACATGGCCCTTCCCTCCCCGGGGGGAGAGGGCTCCGGGCGGTGTGCTGGTACAGGACAGGGAGGGGGGGTTCCAGAGCCTCTGCTGGCTCCGCTCCCTGCGTGTGGCTGAGTCCCCACGGCTGCCGGGCTTCAGCAAACATGCTCTTGACACGGCACGGGCCCAGGCCCTTTACCTGGTCCAGAGCTCCTTGCCCCTACTGTGCACACAGCTGGGAGGGTACCTGTCCTTCCGTAGGCCGCTGCCTTTCCTTTTCCTTGCATTTGAACGCTCTCCGGGACCGCTCCTGCTGTCTCACAGCCTGGGTGAGCCGCCACCTCCCAGGGCCTCTGGAAAGCCATGGCTGCCGGGGCGGGGGCGGCCAGGACAGCGCGGTAGAGGCTCTACGCTGGCCTTTGATGAGTCTCTGCTGTGGAGCCTGCCACCCTCGACCCAGCCCCAGGGCCCACGTATCTGGGGCCTGCTGGGACGCGAGCCCACGGGTCCTCGCCCACCTGCCCACGGGTCCTCGCCCACCTGCCCACGCGTCCTCGCCCACCTGCTGTGCGACAAACCTTTACTGTCAGGTGTCAAGCTGAGCTTCAAACGGATCGTCTTCTCCCTACATTTGGTTTCCGCTCCAGAATGGAAAAAGGAATAAGTGGAAAATTGGTGAAACTCAAGGCAGGTGTGTGGTTTAGGGAGCAGGGAGGGCTGCACCAAGGCGACCTGGTTTGGCCAGAAGCACGTGGGTTCTCAGTTTTTACTGCTTTGGGTCATTCCTTCCTTGTTAGGAGACTGCACCACATTCAGAGTATACCGGACACAGACTGCTAAGTCGGTAACATTAGCCACAACCTAACTGCTCTAAACCAGTAGAGTCGGGCTGTTTCCACCTCTACAGTGAGTGCGGGGGGCGTGGGGGGTGGCTTTGTTTTTCCTGTCCCCTTTTACGGAGAACTTGTACACCGTGTAAAAGTTGGAGAACCTTCTGAGAAAGGGGATGTGTGCTTCTGAACACATCTGAAGCTGACTTAATGCCGACGAACTCCCAAGTGCAGGTTCTTCCACATGCGTGCCATGAAGGAGACACACCGCCCCGAGCTTCCAAGACGGTAGCGAAGAACAGATGTGCATCGTCTTTTTTTTTTAGAGATTTATTTATTTGACAGAGCACAAGTAGGCAGAGAGGCAGGGAGGGGGGTGGGGAGAAGCAGGTTCCCTGCTGAGCAGAGAGCCCGATGCAGGGCTTGATCCCAGGACCCCGAGATCATGACCTGAGCCGAAGGCAGAGGCTTAATCCACCGAGCCGCCCAGGCACCCCAGAACAGATGTGCGTCTTAAACCCGGAACAGTTTTGTCTGTTTGCACACGGCCCCAGGTGTTTTTCCAGGAAGAGGAGGAGATGGGGCGGGAGGGACCCTGCAGCGGTTTCTTCGGGCGGGGATGCCGCTTGCCCGTGCTCACGTCCCCGAAGAGCACTGACTGACGCTGTGGGACCTGCTCTAGCTCGCAGGTGCTGTGCGGTCCTCAGCGCGCCTCCGAGCCCGCCGCTGCTCAGCCAGGTTGGCCTCTGCCCGGGACGCCGGCCGCGCCACGTCTGCCAGGACACTATGCCAGGTGAGCCTTGCCGGCACAGAGACGCTGGGACTTGACTGGGGTTCGTTCCTGTACAAAACATTGGTCCTGAGATGTGTCGGAAAGAGCGGGGTTGCTTACCCCGCAGAGGGACGTCAAGCGCTGTGATCACTGTCCGAGAAAGCTGTGCTCTGCAGGCCGGGGCCGTGTCCTTGGAGCGCTCCCCCGGCAGGGGACACACGGGGTTCACACTCCGTCCCCACACACCCCTCTTCCAGTCACTCTGTGAACTCAGCCTTACAGCCTTCTGCCTGAGGTCGGCTGAGCTCGGCTGGCACAGGGCCACGCCCCGTCCCCCCTGCAGTCTTGGGGAGCGAGCTCAGGGGTCTGGCTGGGACTCGGTCTGACGCCCGCAGCCAACATGATTCCGCTTCGAGAGCTGCTCTAAAGACCGTGACGTCCCTTTAGTGGCGTTTGTGAGCCCCTGCTCTGTCCTAGAACGCCTTCGTGCGACTTACGTTCTAGCAGTTGTGCGTGGGAACTGGAGGTCTGTTGGCATTTTATGATCCGTCCATACCTGCTTCGGAAGTTCCCTCGGGCACTCCCAAGGCCCTCGGGTGAGCCGGCAGGGATGGGAGTGGTGGCCGGTGTGTCTACATCTTTCCCAGCCACTGGTTTAAATTCCGTGCCTTTGGAGGCAGTGACCTAATCCTGTCCTCCAGGGTGTGGCAGCAGCATCTGGATTGTTCAGGAACCTCGCCTCTGGGACAGAGACGGTTTTGATTGTCTCCCAGCCCCTAATCCTAGATGTGTCTGGTTTCCTCCTACACTTTTCTGTTGATAGGCCTCGTCACACAAAGCTGCGGACAGGCGAATTTCCAAGAAGTTCAAGTATGACAAAGGTCATCTCGTGAAATCAGAATTACAGAAACTTGTCCCGAAGGGTGAAAGCCTTGGGCTGCCCAAGATCCCCCCAAGGAGCCCTTGTAACGATGAGTCTCTGGGGCTCGCTGAAGACCAGGGGCTGCCTCCAGGAAAGGGAGCTGGGGCTCCTGCCCAGCCCGCGGCCACGGGCCCCCCCCTCGAGGCCCGCACAGCTGTGGGCGACGCCGGCCCGGCAGAGACTGAGGACGGCCTGTGCCTGCCCACACCCGGGGTCCTTCCAGGAGAGGAGCCTCACGGCAGCCACGCCACACAGGGCGGGGCAGCGGAGCAGGTGCTGAGGCCCCCGCTACAGACGGACGACAGCGTCTTTCTGGACGAGGACAGCAACCAGCCCATGCCCGTGGGCCGGTTCTTCGGAAACGTGGAGCTCATGCAAGTAAGATGGGCGCCCCCGCGCGGGCTGCACACTGGGTCAGCTCACGGCCTGCGTGTGGCACTGCCTCAGGACAGGCCCCATTGCCCATAAGGAGGAGACACGCCGGCCACCTGGGAGCAGCCTCTCCCTGTCCTGAGCAGGGGATCCTTGCAAGGGCGCCGCCTCTGCTGAGAGGCCTCTCCTTCCTTGCTCAGCCATCGGGGTGGGGGTTGGTGCGGACTCTGGGCCTCCCCCCTCGGTCATGGGAGGGGAGCAGCCACCCGCCCCACACACTTGCTGGCTGTCCTCTTCCCTAGGATCAGCTGGGGGCCGGGGGGCGGGGGGGCGAGCCCTCCCCTGGGGTGCTCACCAGTGCGGTGGGCTGGCGGTGGCTGAGATGACTGTTCTCTCCCTCCAAGGACCTTCCCCCAGCGTCTTCGTCTTGTCCTTCGATGAGCAGACGGGAATTCAGGAAAATGCATTTCAGAGCCAAAGATGATGAAGACGACGACGACGACGGTGCCGAAATGTAGGGAATAAAGTACATGGCGGTTCCTTGCGTATTTAATACCATTAGTAGTTTTGACAGTTTAGCAAGTGACGAGATTTTTATCAAGTGTCTCCCAAGAAAATGTGTTCTTAGCCAGATGCTGAAATGGACCCATGAAGGTCCTCGGGCAGGACACTGGGTGCCTAGAGCGTCGACACTCGTGACCTGGAGCCGTCTCTCAGACTGGCCTCCGCTGCTCCACACGTTTTCTGGAGTCTGCTGCCGCGCCTACGGTGCGAGCCCCCGAGCTGCCCAGGGATCCGTGGGAGAGACCGTTCCGAAGAAAACGCTTCCCTCGGCTCTCTGGCTTTGCTAAGAATTGAGCTTGTTTTCCATCATCAGAAGCGGATCCTTCTTGTGATTGAGTCCGTGCCAGTTCTTGAAGAACTCTCCTTTATTTCTGTACATGGCGCTGCTATTTACCTTGGAAACTTGCAAAGTACGTATAAGAGAGAAATAAAATATATTTTGAAAATATTTTTAAAGAAATCTTTGTTCCTAAAACCCTACTTCTTTCTAAAATGTCTGAGAGCCAAGTGGAGGACACGAATCCTTTTCTGTCTTCCGGGTGTCGGGCTGGGTTGGCCTTTGTGCCCGCTCACTGGGGGGAGGGGACACCAGTGAGTGGAGAGCTGAGGCCACTGGCTAGAAGGGACGCAGCACATGCACACACACCCCTGTGTAGACCGAGGGATTCCTGAGACCGCCGCGGTGGGCCACACAGTCCTCACCCCATGTGGCAATGAGGCCCGATGTCCCCAAGGGCTGTGGCCCCCCTCCGTGGTGTAACCAGTTTCAGAGATTACAGAGCACTGGGGAGGTAACACAGCAGGGAGCCTGGGTCCCCAGTGACCAACACGAGAGAAGCTGCCTCCAGCTCAGGAAGACGGGGACCAAACGGCTCAACGCGCAACATCTCTGGAGCTGCGCCTGCACCCTGGTCCCTCGCCCGTGGTTCTAGTTACCCACGCTCCACCGCCAGGCGGAAGCCAGGGTCCTCCTGGAACGCGTCGTCAGAAGATCCGAAGCAGCCCAACGCTGTCGCCTGCCCACGCCACTCCTCTCCTTCACGAGCACATCCTCCAGTCACCGTCCCAGGAAGAAGGGTGAGCACAGGCCTGGGAGAGCTCGAGACCACGGACCTCTAACCTCACGGCCGCACCTCGCTGTGACTGCTCGTCCCCTCCTGTGCCTGTCACGGTTCCACGTGACCTCAGGTGTGTGTACAGGACGGGGCTGGCACAGGGAGAGCTCGGGACCAGCCACACAGGCAGCCACGGGGTCTTGGAAGGGACCCCCCCCCCCCGCCAGTAACAGACATTTCTGACTTAGTAATAACAGCAGCTCAATTTAACCCTATGAATTTCTAGAAACACTCGGACGTGGGTCTTCGCACGATGACGTGCCCGTGGCTGGGGGAGCAGTGTCAGAACTAGGAGAGCCGTCCTGCCGCGCTATCCCCAGCGTCCGTTGTGCCGGGGACCCTCAGACCCACTCCCCTAGGACTCAGGAGAGAAGCCACAATGCTCACAGTCCCGTTTATCACAGGGAAGCCGCCCGCAGGGAAAATGCCAGAGGAACAGCCTCCTGCAGTGGCCCCCGGGGCAGCACGGACGCAGGCTTCATCCTCCAGGCACCCGGGAAGCTCACCCGGGCCCCACTGGGGTCAGTCACACAGGCTCGCAGTGCCCGTCTGGGACCGAAACGCCCCCCGGCTGTCCCCGGTCTCACCTCATCAGCCCCTGCCTTGCTCGTACCCCTCACTGGGCTCCTTCAGCCCTGACCCCAGACTCTGCAAGGCCGGCTGCCCATCCTGGCTGCCATAGAGGCCGCCTGCAGGACCGCGGTCTGGAGCTCCTCCCTCAGCAGCCTGGCCCACCAAGAGCCCGCAGCAAGTGGAGGCCCTGCCAGCACCAGGGACCAGGCGCCCCGATGTCACCGCGGTCATGCACCCACAGTGGGTCATCTCCACTGAACCCCACAGTAGGGATCCTACGCTCCTAGAGTTTTCCCTCCCTTCTTTGGTTGAAAACAGACATCGAACCCCTATTTTGCAAAGAGGTTGTGCCACCGACTCTCACCTGGGAGTCTAAGGGTCCCCTAACCGCCGGGTGACCCCCCGCCCTCCCATCTGAACCCGGCACCCAGGCTGAGAGCCCCGACGCAAGCAAACTCTACCACACGGCAACCGCGACAGCCCTGCAGCTCCTGCTCTAAGCCGAAGACTGGATTTCCGCGTCCTGCCTCCCCAGGGGACGTGAGTGCCCATCAGGAAGGTGAGCAGGAGCTCACAGAGGGCCGTGCGGGCAGCAGCAGAAGTCCCAGCAGATCAGATCTCAGAGCCCAGCCCGGCGGGCGGCCCCCGCGCTGCTGCTGGGCTGGGGAAGGAGGGGCCGCAGGACAGCTCAGCAGGCAGACAAGGGCCGGGGACTCTCCGACACCCCCGCCCGTGCGCTTCCCCGAGCGGCCGGCTGAACAGCACGTGCTCGGGTGCCTGCGCAGGGCTGGCTCATCCTGACACCTGTTTCAGTGAAGAAAATGGAATGATGTGTGTCGTTTTTTTCAAAATCACTGACCCTTTATTTTCATCCTTATTTTTATCATTCCCAGAGAGTGCCGACTTTCGATGGGTCTACTGAAAAATCTTTGTTGGTTTTTACAATTATACAAAAGTAAAAAGTCAAGTATTATAATCTGCAGGACTTTAAGAAGTCTATTTTAAAAAATTATGAAATCAGTGCTTATTTCAAAAACTTGAGGTTTTATAAAACACAAGATTTAGAAAATTAGCCCTTTCTAATCCAGAGCACCCCCACCGCGTCCCCGGGGTCACTGTCCAGAAGGCATGTTTCCTCGCAGACTCCCGTGTGCAGTAACACGCACGTGTGACACACACAAAGGCGGTTATAAGACCAGGTCACAGTCCGCGTGAGGAAGCCACTGAGTGCCTCGTGCCCTGCCACACGGCCCCGTTTCCACACAGAAACACACCAGAGTGTCGATGGGGAGGACGCCTGACCATTTCTGATTGACAAGGACAGCAATGTCCTGTGCTCCGGCACGAGACCACGGTCAGCCCTTCCCCTATGGACACACGCCGCAGGGTCTCCCGCTCTCTGCCACCAGAAATGATGGTCCTTGCATGTGCTTTTCCGAATACAAACGTTTTACCCCAAATGGGCTGCAACCCTTGGGCACAATCGGAAAAGCCGAGAGGGCAGAGCTCTGCATGTGTCGCCGGAGCGCCCACCCAGCCGAGCGCGGACACAGACCACTTGTCCCTCAGGCCAGCGTGGCCATGTCTGGCCTGACTCCAGGCCAGTGGGGAGGCCACCCTGTGTGTGCATGGCAGTGGGGCCATCGGGGCGGGAGGGGCCCGAGCTGAGGACGATGCCTCGTCCCTGCCCACCCACACGTGTCCCGGCTGTGCAGCAACAGGTCCTTTGGCGCTAGAGCTCAGCAGTGCAAACCCCACTTCAGAGACTGTAGCGGGGACCTCTGAAGTCTCCAGGAGCCACACAGTGACAAGAACACAAACCACGGGCATCGCACCCGGGGAGGAAGCGCGGCCGCCCGTCACGCCCGTCACTGGCCCCTGCGGGCCGGCCACCGCCTCTTCGGCTTCGACCGTGGTCTGTAGAGCCTGCGTGGGTCGCAGCTGAGCTTGTGGGTGGTTTTCTTATGGCAGGCGATGTGGACCAGCTTCAGGTTCTCCGAGGTGAAGAGCAGGTCGTAAAAGTACTCCCAGGCCACTTCCCTGCCATTTCGTGCTGTCACGGCTTCTGCCAGCGTGGGAACGACCGTGCGCTTCTTCTCTATTCTGCAAAGCGAGTGAGAGCCGGTCACCGGGCGCCGGCGCCATCCGCGGCCCCTGCCAGGACATCTGCCACAACAGCGCAGAGACATTTCACCTGGCTTCTCCTCGGCCACCACGGCCAAGCCAGCAACCACAGCCAAGCCAACAACCAGCGTGGGGGGCTTACGGGAAAGACACAAGTGTGACGGTTCAGAATTCACAAGGAGCCACACTTGGAAACACCCCGGAGGAGTAGCACGGCAGGGACACCTCATCTCGCCGTCAGCGGAAGGAGAACGGGGGGACGGTCCACTGGGGCACCACCACACACGGCCACGCCGGCTGGCCCGGCCTGGAACTGGCAGCCTGGCTTGTCTCCCGCAGGACGGCTGGGACCACAACCTCTTTAAGTTCCGGGAAGGATGAAGGGAAGGGGCGGATCCCAGTGGCCTCAGTCCCCACCAACGCCGGTCCTCACGGTGCCGCCAGAGTGAGCGCCTGCCCGCCGGAACCCCGAGATAAAGCCTTCCCCCCTCCTCCCTGGAGAGTGTCGTGAGAAGGGCCGAATGTCTTTCCAGCCCCAACGTCATGCTTGTGTGTGTCCATGCTGCTGGCGTAAACCTGTTTCACTTACAAACGAGCCATTCGAGGCCCGAGCACTAGCAAGGACGGAAGCCTGCGGGCTGATGAGGAGGGACGCTGGCAGACCAACTGTAGACCCATGTCCCGCAGCACAGAGAAACGCCAAACACAAGGGAAAAGAAGTGGATACTCGAGATCACAAGAAAGAGGGGGCCCCACTGCCAGAAACAGAGACATCCACACTTGACCCGCAGGGTTAGCCACTGCCCTGCAGTGCACCAGGGCCACGGTCCAAGAAGGGGCCCAAGGGGAGGCAGGAGGTGGGACTGAGACCCCACTGCAGCCGTGAGTGCGAGAAGGGGAGTGGCGGGGAGCCCCGGGCTCTGGGGAGGGAGGAAAAGCCACCCTATCGGCCACCTACTGTGGCATCCCCAGCCCCACGACAGGGGCTCGTGGGAGTGGGTGTGGCCAGGCTCCCGCTGATCCTGACCCACTCCTGTGGCTGTGCTGGCTGGAGGGTGGACTGGGGGCCGGGCTTCCTCCCCAGGGAGCCAGCTCAGGTCCCCCTGGGAACGGCAGCGCCCAGGGAACAGGCCCCAGTGAGCAGGGGCGTGTCAGGCGTCCGCTGAAGCCTCGCGGCCAAGCCTGACCCACCCATGGGAGGGGTCGGGGGTTCCCAAGGGGCAGGCAGCGGGGGACAGGATGCAGGAGCACCAACAGCATGAGCATTTCCAGTCACCCAAAAAGCCAGGACCCTCGGCTCACCATTCAGAAACACACAGTCCGACCTCACACCGCCGCTCTAGTGGGAGCCAAGCAAGAAGTCAATACTCCGTGGTTTCGGAGCCACTGAGAGCTCTGGGCATCCGGCAGAAACAAAGGCAAAACCACTCTGTGGCGACAGGACACGCCAGTGCACACAGAACATCTACAGAAAACAATCCCGCCGAGAGGAAACTCAGAACCCAGACACACCGACTTCACGAGGAACGCACGGTGGTGGGCAAGGACCCTCGAGAAAGACCCGGCCACAGCCTCTGAAACAGACAGCTGACAACTCGGGAGGGCTCCCCGAGACCACCCTCTCTGCCGACGCCAACTCTAAGGCCCAGGGCTCCCCGAGACCACCCACAGGATTGAGAGTGCGCGACAGGCTCTGCCTCCCAGGCGAGGTTTATGGTCGCAAGGATGCAAGGGAAAATCAGCCAAGGGGAGGGGCCCAGAGGGTAGAGGCCAGGAAAGCCCCGGGTGCAGAGCTCCCACCGCCCCCTCCTCACGGAGGGCACAGACCCCCTTTGGGGGGGTGTCAGAACAAGGCAGGCAAGTCCCAGTCAGAACGGAGGGAAAGGCCTGCGCCCGCACACACTCCGCGGTCAAGGACAAAGACGCTGGACCACGGCCACCGAAGAGGCAGAGAGCAGCCAACGCCCGGAGACCGTGCTGTCCCGCCTTCCAGGCCTGAAGGGGGACCCCTGACGCCCCGGAGAAGCAGGCGACAGTCCAGGGTACAGGGCCGTCTTCCCAGGCGGGAGAGCACGGGCCGCCCACGGACCCGCACGGACACCGGGCATCGGAAATCAGAAACGAGCCGGAGGTCAGATGCGCAGGGAAGCCGCCCGGCTTGCTGGAAGGCCTGAGAGCCATATTTACTGAGAAAACATGCTCGAAGCCATGGTGTTGGGGAACGGTGATCCTGCCTCTGCCGCCTCGCCTGCCCTCTGCTCCAGGCTGGCCTGTCCCACCCTTTAAACCCGGGACTGAGCCCTCGACCCATGTCCCCACACCGCAGTGGGTCAGAGAAAGTAGCAACTGATGAGCTGGAGAGCCACACGTCATCTTCAGGCGCTCGGTGCCCGTCAGAAGGGCTGAGACCCTGCACCCTCCCTAGAGGGGCGCTCACCCCGCGGCTCAGGCACCAGGACAGCCCTTCTCCCCCTGATGTGCACCCCCCCCCCCGTCCCCGGAGCCCGGGGAATTGCGGGCGGGACCCGAGAATCGGCCTTCCTGACCAGTCCCCAGAGCTGCTGTGCCGCCTGCCCACGGCCCGCCCCTCCACGGTCTGGAACAGGAGACCACACAGGCCTGTCCCATGCGAGTGCTCTCCCCAGGCTGTGCTATAACGTGGAAACTCAGACCCCACACGCCTACCAGCCCGGGAACGCAGGCTTCCGCGACCTCCTACTCTCAGCGTGCACCGCTCCGCACCGGGGAAGACACACGCTCCCGAGCTACAGGCGCATCCCGTGAGGGTCAGGGAGACTGCGGAGACGCAGTGCGGCATCACCACATGGGACCGCGCTCGTCCCTTCTCAAACTCAGACCTCCAGGGACCCGCCACAGCAACAGCCTCCACTGTCCCCCCAACGTCCCTTGTGCACTCAGTAAAGGGGAGGCGTCCCCTTGAAGGGCATGGGAAGACCTCTGTCTTCAACAAGGAGACACAAGGCCGTCATTATATTCTAGGAAAGCGTCTCCCCTAAGATAACACAATTCTAATTCTGCCCTTTTCTTAGAATGAGCTCGTACGCACAGAACGATCTGCGGCCTTTGCTCTCCGGGTGGAAGCAGGGACGCCCTGCACGCTACATCGGAACCCCCGCTCTGGGCTCGTCCTGATGGAGGTAAAGAGACCCCCTCCCACAGCCACCGAGTGCAGTGCCAGGACAGCGCCTCCTAGGCCCCACAGACGGGAGCCGGACGAGACAGAGGGACACATGCCAGGTCCCACGGGCGTGGATGGGGATCTGGAAAGCCCATCAGAGCCCCTCATGGGAAAGGACACTGATCCCCGAAGGTCGGGAGCGCGCAGCTGGCACCCCGCCCACCCGGCACACCCAGGACACGGCTAGGCCCATAACCCAGGAGCTGAGCACAGCAAACACGAGGCAGCCGGCCAGCCACGGCCACCATGGCAGGGACAGGCCCCAGCAGGTGCTCTTGGGGTCTGCGAACGTAGTTCTCAACAACAGTCCTGACCTCTCCGAAAGCCGTACTCACATATGGTCCAGGTTCCACGTGCTGAAGAGGACGCGGCTCTCCCTGTTACCGTAGGGATTGATGGAGTGTTTGGATGCACAGGCGTCCACGTCGAAAGGGCCCTAGGTCGCAAGAGAACACGGTCCACGGACTGAGCTCAGCGCTCGCCCACTGGCCTCACGTCAAGCTGGAGGGGCTGAAAAGGCCACCCAGGGGGATTCAGTCCCGGTAGACGGCTGCTGCCTGGGGGTGTCTTTAGGGGCGCCTGGGGGGGCTCAGTCGTTAAGCCTCTGCCTTCGGCTCAGATCGTGATCCCAGGGTCCTGGGATCGAGTCCCGCATCGGGCTCCCTGCTCAGCGGAGAGCCTGCTTCTCCCTCTCTCTCTGCCTGCTGCTCCCCCTGCTTCTGCACTCTTTCCTTGTCTGTCAACTAGCTAAACAAATAAATTTAAAAAGCACCGTCTTTGGAATGGTCCCTCCTTTTCCCTCGTGACCCTTAGTATGACACTCTGCATTGGCCAAGGGGACAAGCTAATGTCACATTGTCAAGCTCCTGCCATTGTGAGGAACGCCAGACATCAAATAGTCTGGACTGCCCGGCTTCGGTGTGCCTGTGGCGGTCTGTCAGCGTTCCTGGCCATGCCCCATCTTGTCACTCCACAGATGTCGGCTGAGCACACACCACATGCCGTGGCACCCGTGCCCCCCACCATCCTAGGATCGTCACCCCAAGGCTTGTGGCTCCCCAACAGAGCCCACGGCCCCCACTTCCCCACCCTTGTTGCCTCACAGGGTCACTTGTCCTCTCCCACTGTCTCATGCTTTAAAGCATCACCTCCTCCCTGAAGCCCCCAGCTTGCCCCACCCAGGGCTGGCCTGTCCCCCAAAGGCCTGCAGAGCTCCCAGCTCCAAACCCACTGTCCTCGCTCACGTACAGAATTTGGGCCTCGGGCCTCCCGACGAGGTCAGGGTGTCTTTCGTCTCTGCTCCTCCCCCGAGGAGCACTGGGCTCAGGTGAGGACCCCGGAGAGGACGTGAGGTCACTAGGAGCCCCTCGAGCAGGTGGCTGGAAGCAGCAGTGTTCTGCTAGTCGGGGCCCGTCACCCGCACAGGCAACCGCCCAGAAAGAAGCACAGGGAGCCCGTCTGTGGGAGGGAGGCCGGGAGGCCGCGCCTGCCTCCAGGGCCGGCTGTGTACCCTCCGGCCACCAGCAGGGGGAAGAGCTTGTGCTGGAAATGCAAAGGGGCCCAGGTACTCGCCGGAGCCCCGGAGGCCAGGAATCCCCTACCCGTCCTTGCAGAGGCCCCCAGCTCCAAGCCCCAACTCGTGACCCTGCTCAGTAGCCCCTACTGGAAAGTGGTGCCTCTGCAATTTCTCCGGGTCTCCGGGAGGAGGCCCAGATGCTGCTTCCGGCTGCTGTGACCGCCCCCCCCAGGTCACGTCCGGCCACAAATCCTGAAATCTGGGCCACCACCTAGAAAGTGGTTTTGGAAGCTGGGACTGTCCTTATGCGCCCATCCCCCTTCTCCCAACGGGAGCCAAGGAGAGGCCTCCACTCGGGATGCAGCCGTGCACTCCCGGCCCCATCAGTGGTTCTCAAAGGAGGGCCCAGAGCAGCGGCAGGGCCGGGGAGGCTGTCGGAAGGGCTGCGGGACCAGCAGCGGGGCCAGGAAGTGGGGTGTGTTGCGACGGCCATCAGGCAGGGAAAGGGGTTCCAGTGCCATTGAAATTGGAGAGCACGGGCTGAGATGCCCGGAGGGAAGCCACGGGACGCTGGTGCAGCGGCCGCCTGGGCAGCCCCAGGACCCTCGGCGCACCTGGCAGCAGAACCAGCCCTCCGGCGTGCAGAGCCGGCGGCCGGCCTTGGCGCCTCTGTCGAAGTAGGTGCCGTGGTACTGCGCCGCCCGGAGCTCCCGGCCCATGACGGCCACGATGCGGGAGTACTCCTCCTGGGCCTCCACGCTGACCACAGAGGCGTAAGAGCTCACCTGGAAGAAACCGGGGACCCTGCTGGAGGCTGGCACACGACACCCTGAAGCCCACAGTTGGGGGCTCCACCGCCCCTGCCCCGTGCCCCCCGTACACCTGCATACCCCGTGCCCCCAGCACCCTCACCCCACGCCCCACATGCTCACACACCTGCACACCCTGTGCCCCCTGCACCCCTCGCACCCCACACCCCATGCACCCCGCACCCCCCACACCCCACGCGCCACATGCCCACACCCCTGCACACCCCAAGCCCCGCGCACCCCACCTCTCTCAGGTAGCTCCGGATCCGGCTCTCACAGCTGTACCTCAGGTACCCAGACTTAGTCCTGAATCGAGACTCCAAACCTGCCAGGATCGAGAGGAGACCAAACCGCTCTGTGATCCGCGGCCCTGCCCTCCCGGTGGCAGCCTGTAGGCACCGCTGGCCTCATCTAAGAAACACGTCCTGCTCACAGGCTCCAGTTCTCTTTGCCTGGGGAGGGGGAATCCCCGGCCCCCCCTGCATGGGCATCCAGACGCCACCGAGGGCCTGCTGCTCCTGCCCCATAGCCCCCTCGTGCATGGGGCTACAGACTCCTGGGGCTGCTCCAACCCGCCCACAGGCCGGTGACAGACCAGCAAATGGGGTCCAGGCATGCAGTAGAATGTGAGCCAGCCTGAAGAAGGAAGGAGCCTGGGACACATGGGGACAGTACACGTGGCCTTGAGGGCCGGTGCAGAGTGAGACCAGCCAGGCCGAGGACACCCACTGTGTGACCGCGAGTGAGGCCCAAGGAGGGTCAGATCAGAAACAGAGCGGGCAAGCGCGGGCGCCAGGGGCAGACGTGGGGGACAGTGTCTACAGTGGAGGAACCTGAGAAAGATCTGGAGACAGATGGTGGTGACGGCTGCTCGCCAAGATGAACGTACCCAACCCCCTGAAACTACACACTCACACGGGTTAACACGGAAAATTTCATGTTGCACACACGTCCCCAGAGTTCCAAAATAGAAAGGCCAGCCCCAGGGCTGTGAGAGCAGGGGAGCCTGGCAAGGCCCTGGCCCAGGCTGCAGCGGGGATCCAGTGCCCCCTGTGCGGGGTTCTGAGCCCACCTGCCCCCCGACCCCAGCTACCTTCGAACCACGGCGGGTCCTCAGCCCTGGTCTCGGCCGCGATGTTCTCGCTGACGGTGTGCAGGAGGTCGGCCAGCAGCTTCTGCCGCAGCGGGGCCTGCTCGTCGGACAGCAGCTGCCGCGCGGCCTGGATCAGCCCCTCGTGCGGCTTGTGGAAGGCGCTGAGGAAGCGACGGATGTCACTCACATCTGCCCGCAGAAGAGGGACCGACAGAAAAGCCAGCAGCCCGTGAGTGCGGCGGTGGGGAGACACGGAGCTGCCGGCCGTCCAGCCCCGCCTTGCGGCTGGGACTGCCCAGCCTCAGAGATGTCCTGGCCCCCAGTCCTTGCCCAGACACTGGCGAGCCGCTGCCCACGCCTGGGCCTGTGCACCCGCCCCGCAGGTGGTGCAGGGTCGGATCTGGCAGGAGCCACACCAAGCGAGTGGCCGCCCTTCTCTCCTACACGAAACCTCCCACGTCCTCGGGCGTCCTTCTAGACCTCCCTCTGGGTCTCCCCGCCATGGCGCTGCCCCCGGGAGCCTCCCATAAACCCTTGCTCCCACCCCTGCTCTCACCCCTCCTCACACCCCTGCTCACACCCCTGCTCTCATCCCTCCTCACACCCCTGCTGTCACCTCTGCTCACACCCTAGCTCTCAGCCCTGCTCATACCCCTGCTCTCCGCGGAGCAAGCACTGAGCACCTGGGGCACCAGAGTCTACCGAGAGCCTCGGAGACGCCTCGGCCAGCAGAGATGGCAGCGCGCACATGGAACGACGACGCCCCGCCACCCAGCAGCGTTGGTCCAGGAACCAGAGGCTGTTCGGTGCGCGACAATCAACCGGTATCGTCCACCCTTGATGGGCTAAAGAAAAAAAAATCCCCGACCACAGCCACTGCTGCAGAAAGACTGCAGAGAAACGCTCCCAGGACGAGGGCTTGGAGAGAAGTTTCCGGACTTCATGGAGAGGATGAGCACAAGAGGAAAGCGCGGACAACGTGGGCTTCATCAAAAGGGAAAACCTGCGCTCCGTGAATGAGCCTGCTCCGCGCTGCGAAGACAAGAGACAGAGCGGCGGGAAACGCCCACAAGCCACACGCCTCCCACGACGCATCCAGAACACATGGTGGGAAAAACCCAAAACGCAACAGTTGCAAACTCCAGTGAGAAGACGGACAAAAGACAAATGGACAGAGACACTTCCCCAGAGAGGACAGCCGGACAGCAGACTAGCTCAGGGAAGGAGCCAACCGCACGTCCCACAGGAGCACAAAGTCGCCTGCGCGGAGACAGCTCTGCACACCCGTTGGGGCAGCTGCACAGGAGACAGCCACACTGCCCGAAGCTGGACACGGGACGGGGCCGCCATTCTGCAACACTCCATTCCTCCGTCTGAACAAAACCACTTCATTGAGGCGGGTCCCCGCCCCTCACAATCCACCGCATGAGAGGCACAACCCCGTGTCTCCTAGTCCTTGAAAAACAGGCAAAGGTTCCATACTCCACCGTGGGAACGCACCACACTCCCCCAGCTGTCTCTCGGGGGCGCTATCTGGGGCTCCACCTTTTGGCCACGATGAGTAAAGCATCTATAAACAACCGTGCACCGGTTTTCCCGTGGACTTGCGCTTTCGGTCCTCTGGGGTGCACGCTAAAAGGGGGAACGTGGGGTCACAGCTGACTCTACTGGATCATCGGGGAACCACCAGCCCGTCCCCCAGGGCGGCGGCACCGCCTCATGCCCTCGAGCAACGGGCAAGCATCCCAGTCCCTCCAGGTGCTCAGCAGCCCGTGCCCAGTCCCGTGGGGTGTGGGGTACCCCCCTCGGTGCGTTTGCATTTCCCGGGGGGCGAACACTGTGGAACATCTTCCCATGTGCTTGTTTGCCATCGGAATATCTTCCTTGGAGAAACGTCTATTCACAACCTCTGCCCGATTTTATACTGGGTTGCCTGTTGCCTGTGGGCTGGAGGACTTCATTTACTCTGGTACAAGTCCCTTACCAGATACGCGATTTGCTCATTTCTCCCATCCTGCGGATGATCTTTTCACCTTCTTGATGGGGTCCCAAAAGTCTTGCATTCTGAAGTCAAATGTATCTACTTTTTCCCTCTAGGTGTTCACGTGTCTGGTGTCCCATGTAAGAACCCTTAGTCAAGTTCAAGGCATGAACAGTGACTGCCCTGTTTTCTTCTGAGGGATTGAGATTTCTAGTTCTTGCACTGAGGTCACTCACCCATTTTGAGTTGATTTTTGTGTATGGTGCCGGGCGAGAGTCCAGCCCACTCTTCGGCATGTGGGTGTCCCAGAGTCCCGGCGACATCTGGTAAAGGGGGGATTCTTTCTTGCCCCAGCGGACGGTCTTGGCACCCCTGGCACCTTCAGCTGATCACAGACACGTCAGTTCGATTCCATCTTTCAATCCCGTGTCTCGACTACCACTACTTGGTAGTAAATTTGTAAATTAGGAAGTGTGAGGCTCCTCCTGTGTTCTTTTTCAAGAGTGCTCTGGCTATCCTGGGTCCCTTGAAATTACACATGAATCATGGATTAGAATCAGCTTGTTGATCTCTGCAAAGGAAAGAGCCGGAGTTCCAGGAGGGGCCCCGACGACTTGCAGACCAGTCTGGGGAGTGTTGACGTCTTAAGGGGGTCAAACCTTCTAACCCATAAACAGTGTATTTTCCCATGGATTTAAATCCTTTTCTTGCAACAATGTTTTATGCGCTTCAGAACATAAGCGTTACGCTTCTTTTGTTACATTTATTCTCAAGTATTTTACTCTTTTCGATACTATTGTGGATGTAATTGTTCCCTTAATTTCATGTTTAAGGTACTCATTCCAAGTTGGGTTTTGGGTATATAAAACCTCCAGTGCGATGTTACAGAGAAGTGACGAGTAGTGGACACCGTCGTCTTGAAAAATTAAACACACATTTACGCTATGACCCAGCCCCTGTACTCCTAACCTCTATTCCGAAGGAATGCAAACGGGTGTCCACACAAAAACCTGTACGTAACTGGCCACGTAGACTTCATACGTAATAGCCCAAAACTGGAAAGCAAAATGTCTCTCAGCAGGCAAACGGGTAAACAAACTGGGGCCCAGCCACATCACAGAGCACCACGCAGTGATAAAAGGGAACGGTCCACTGGAACTCACGGCACGTAGACGCTCTCAGGGGCTTACTGCCGAGTGAGAAAAGCCCATCTCAAATGATCATATGCAGTGTGATTCCATTTCCTTCATGTTCTCGAAATGACAATGTTACAGAGACAAGAACACGTCAGTGCTTGCCAAGGATGAGGGACGGCAGGGCTGGGAGGGGTAGGCATGGTTACAAAGGGACAGCGAGCGGGAGAACTTTGCCGGGGGGTGGGGGACAGGCGGCGGAATGGGATCCTTCTGAACCTTGACTGCAGGGCCAAACACACAAGCCCACACAGGCATAAAGCAACGCAGAACAACACCCCAGACCAAGGTCTGCCTCCTGGTTCGCCAGCTGCGCTATGACTGTGTCAAGTGCACCCTTTACGGAACCCGATCTTTGTAACTTCCTATAAATCTATCACTATTTCAAAATAAACAATTTAAACTTCTTTTTTATTTTTTAAGACATTTACCAAGGGGCTAGTGGTCTCCGTGGAGAGAGGGGGATAAAGTGCCAGAGAAAGACAGACCGATAGAAAGAAGGAGGGTGAGACAGGGAGAGAGAAAGAGAGAGGGAAGAAGAGAGAGATGGAAGGAGGGCCAGAGGGAGACAGGTGGGTGGCGGGCGCGGGGACGAGAGCCATCCAGCCTGGTCCGCGCTCAGCTCCACCACGAAATGGAAAAGAGAAGGAAGAGCAGAAGGTGCTCAGGGCCGCAACCCCGTCCTACCCAGTCCCCCCCTCCTGCAAGGGGCCACCCCGGGTGGCGTCGCCGTGACTGCATTCTGGCTGCCTCCTCTAGAAGGAAAAGGCCCCACAGAGAAAAAGCACTTTCGACCTCAGAGCATACACTAGATGTGACATCCATCACTGCTGATGCAGAGTCCCAGCCACAGGGCAGAGCCCCAGGCACACTACTCGAGGGTGTCTTGCTGGCCCTCGGGCCAAAAAGGCAGATATCTCCATCCTCTGGGCTCCCACTTCTTTCCTGAGGCACCAGAAGCATCTCCTTCGATGTAAGCCACCTGGCATAGAGCGGGTCAGCCAGGCTAGGAGGAGAGCACATGCCCACGGCTGCAATGTGGAACCTGTCCACCGTTGACCGGCTGGTGCTTAAATGCAGACACCCTGCAGGAGGCACTTCCGGAAGCAACTGGCCTGATGAGGCCCCGGCGTGAGAGCACACCGGCAGGCACCAACACAGACCAGACACTGTGCACAGCCCCAGCAACCACCCCTTCCCTCGGAGCTGCACGGCTGGCCAGGCTGGAGGGAATATGGCCTCTCTCTCTGGTCGGCCTCACTCGCCAATCCCTCCCTTCTACCCTCAGGAGTTACTGGGATAGTCAAATGAACACAAAATTTAAATAATGTCGAAAAGAAGAAAGGTCACCTAAAACACCCAACTGGACAACGGGGCTCCTGGACAAGAGGAGCGGCAGCTCTCCCTGATGCTGGGGACTCCCCCCTTCCGAGTTCTGTGCGGGAAGACCCCCCCCCCCCCCGCAGGTCGGTGTCCGGGCCCCCCTCCCCCAGCACCTGCAAGGCCAGTCCGGCTTCCCTGCCACGCTCCCGCATCCGCGCCACTTACAGCCTTGCCAGGTCTGGCCCGCGGTGAGAAGCACCAGCTCCGAGCCGTCGGGGACGCTCCAGAAGTCATCTTCGGTCAGCTCCGTGCCGTCTTCGTACAGGCACAGGCGGGAGCCGGCGACAGGGAGCTGCGGGGAGGCAGGGTGGGAGGCTTCGGTGGCGGGTCCCAGCGGCCGTCCGTCCGCGGTGCTCCCCAAGCCCCGAAGGATCGCCGGGACGCAGTGCGCATGGCACCGGCGGACCGAGACTGGGCGGAGCGCGGTCCCGAGTGGCCGCGCGCGGAAACAGACACCCTGCGGGTCGCTGCAAAGCACAAGCCACGGGGCCGTCGTGCGGGACTCGCCACGCTCGCCCTCTGGACAGGAGCTCCCGAGGCCCGAACCCCAGGCTGTTTCCGAGAACGAGGCCTGAGGCCTCCACTCGGCCCGCGGACACCCCGTCTGCAGGGCGCACCCCCGGGCGTCGGCCACACGCGCTCGGCGCACCGCGCTTCCTCGGCGGCCACCGCACGGGGACGGCTCCTCCGGGAAGGGGCTCGGGGCCGAGGGCGGACACGGGCAAGCGGTAGGCTCCAGGGCCGCGCCGGCAGCGCCGCGCACACCCACCCGCGCGCCGCGGCGGTCCGGGTCCGGCCGGGAGAACCGCGGCGGTCGGGGCCGGCCGGAGCGACGGGCGAACCCGCGGGGACAGCGGCGCCGGGAGGCCTCTCGGGGGCCCGCAGCTCGGCCCTCCCTGCTGCAGAGGGGGAAACTGAGGCCCGCGCAGGCGCACGCGGCGGACGAGCAGGCGCGCGCGGGGAGCGCGCCGAGACCCTCGGGCAGAGCCGCCGCCGTCCTAGCGGTCCTCGCGGTCCTCGCGGCCGGTAGCTGGAGGCGCGGCCCCGGGAGCCCCCACGCACCGCCGCGCAGCGGGGCTCAGGGGCGGGGACACGCGAGCCCGCGCCGGGTCGCCGCACCCAGGCCACGGGTCCCCACACGGGGCGGCCCCCGCCCCCACGTCCCCCCGCGCGGGCACCTGCAGGTGGAGGCAGCCCTTCCGCAGCACGTCCTGGCAGCTGCTCCCCGCCACCCCGAACTTCTGGGGGCCGTGCAGGGCCCGCAGCTTGAACGTCTTGGGCTTCCGGGACACCGCAGACATCCTCAGGGCCTCCGACCCCGCCGGCGGGTCCGCGCGCGCGCCGCAGAGATCAGCGGAGCGGCGGGGGTCCCGCGGCCTGGGGGCTCTGCTGCCGGGACCGAGGGCGCGCGGAGTGCCCCGGAAACTCCATTACCCAGAAGGCCAGGGAAAGCGGAGGCGCGGCCTCGCCTTGTGCGCAGGCGCCGTTCTCCGGAGACTCCATTTCCCAGATGGTCCGGGGAAACGGAAGCGCGGCCTCGCCTTGTGCGCAGGCGCCGTCCCCCAGAGACGCTATTACCCAGAAGGTCGGGGGAAACGGAGGCGCGGCCTCCCCTTGTGCGCAGGCGCCGTTCTCCGGAGACTCCATTTCCCAGATGGTCCGGGGAAACGGAAGCGCGGCCTCGCCTTGTGCGCAGGCGCCGTCCCCCAGAGACGCCATTACCCAGAAGGTCGGGGGAAACGGAGGCCCGGCTCCGCCCTGTGCGCTGGCGCGGCCGGGCCGGGGCTGGCCTGGTTGTCATGAGAGCGGCGGCGGCGGCCCTGGCGCTGGGCGCAGGAGGCCGGGGCTGCTCCTCGGCGGCCACCGCCGCTGCGGCTCGGGGGTACAGGAGGAGGAAGAGGCGCCTTTTGAGCTCCGGAAGGCGCTGCCGAGGGGCAGCGAAGGGCCCTGGGACCGTGCAGGCGCCGAGGTCCGGGCGGGCCTTCCGTCCTGACAGGTACCCGAACCCCGACAGCGCGCGGACCCGGGATGTGCGGCCTGGCGGGCGTGGGCGCGGCCGGGGGAGTCGCGGCCGGGGGAGTCGGGGCCGGCGGGTCGGGATGCGGGGCCTGCCGGGGTGGGCTCGGCCGGGGGAGTCGGGGTCGGGGGCTGGGCCCAGGGCGCGGGGCCTGGCGGCGTGGGCGCGGTCCGGGGGCCGGGAACCCGGCCGGGGGCGGGCGCCGCCCAGCACAGCCCCAGGTCCGGTGTGCCGAGGCCTGCAGCGGGCGCCGAATTCAGCGTCGGGTCGGGTCAGCGCGTCCGGACCTCCCTATTCCGCTGACCCAGACCCCGGCTGAGCCGCGAGAGAATGTGGCTCCGCCCCGTGCGGGTCCTGCGGTCCCGCACGCCCGCACCCCTGCCGCGGGTTCAGTCTCAGCCGGGCTCTGCGGCTCTTCCGGCTCAAGGACGACGGAGCCTTGTTCACTCGTGTCACATTCGGGTCCCCGCAAAGAGAAAAGTGGAAACGAGGTTTGTCTCCTCGTCTTGTAGCAAAATGTGGTCAAGTTGCGGGGGTGTTTGGGTTTAATTCGTGGATGCCGGGTCCTGCTGCATGACTGGCCGGCGCCCGCTGCCTGCGCGAGGGAACCCTTGCGCTCCGTCGGTCGGCGCAGGTGCGAGCAGGTGCGAGCAGGGCAGCCAGCACGTCCTGGACAGCTGCTTGCCGGCCCGCTTGCTAATCGCTGAGTGTGCCAGAGAACTGTGATTTTTCCCAAAATGTTCGTGGTGGTTTTTATAGTCCAATGGCAGCGTCCTTCAGTGACGGCGCAAGCGGCGTGCAACGCTCCCGACGCTCTCCCAAAAGGGACCTGGGGTCCGCGGTGGAAGGGGTCTGGAAGACGGCGGCCAGAGAGGAATCCCTCGCAGCTACTTAAAGTGAGGCGGTAATGTTGTCTTTGCGGTGCCCGGCCGTCTCCTACCGGGCTCCTGAATGCCGGTGCTCTGTTTTGAACTGATTGAGGCAGTACGGTACCGTGGACACCTCTGTTTGGACTTCAGAGGTCCTGTTTGGAGTCTGAGAACCTTAGACTGAGGGTTTGGTCACGATCAGACTCTGGAACCCGTCAGCTGAAGGCTCTGTGCCTGCGGGGCTTCCTAGCGGTATCACCTCGAGCAGGGCCTCCCCGGGCCTCCGTTCCCACGTCTCTAAAGTCGTGTGACGACAGACCTGTGTCAGAGTCGTGACGAAGGCATTAGTAGGTGTCGGGGCTGAGGGCCGTCCGTGGCGCACAGTAAGTGCTTTACAGGTAGCACCACCCGCAAGCCAGAGCGTGCGTAAGAGGATGTGTCTACACGCGAGAGGGCGGCACGAATGGTATTTCAGGTTTTAGATGTCAAGAGAAGTCCTCCCTTCCGTTGAAAACAGTAGACGCCTGCTCACTTCAAGGTGGGCTGGACGCAGTGGGCCCTGCTCTTCAACATGATGGAAGGATTGGAGAAACTCAGAGCAGAGAGACAAGTGAGCCTTTGGGTTCAGGCCGGCAGGACTTCAGGACTTCGGGATTCCGAGAGCAGGCTGGTTGGGACACAGTCGGCGCTTCAGCCCTGGGCAGGAGCACGTCAGGAGCTCTGCGTTACGACACAGATACTGCTGGCCCTGGTTGGGCTTGAGGAGGAACACAGGACAACTGGGGGGAGGGCTCCGGGTGGGGAGACCTGGCCACGGTCGTGGTCATGCTCTAGAAAAGACGGTGGGATGCAGAAGAGTGCGCTCAGTCACAGTCAGTCATCTGAAAGGCAGGGTCGAGGAGACTTGGCTCGTGATGGGTGGACATGGGGAGGAGGCGACGCAGGGTAAGTTTGGGCTGAGAGCCCACGCCCTGGGAGGAGCTGCGGGGTATGGAGGACAAATCCCGTTCCGATGGGAGCACGGGTGGGGCTCTGCAGCCCACCTGTGTACGGTCACAGGTCACACCGTTCAGTCTCGGGGCTTGCTTTCCTGTATTTTCGGAGTGGAGTTTACTTTAGCGTTCCTCCGCTCTACCGTGACATCCTCCAGCTCGTGTGAGGAAGTGCCGTCTTTAGTAGCGGTTGATTATTCTGTCGGTGATGCTCTTGTTCAGACGCTCGAAGAAGCGTTGGCAGGTACCAGCCGATAGTGCATTTACTGGTGTCGGTCATTTGAGGTTCTGAATGAAAGGAAGAGTTCTAGATCAGGCAGCAGGGATGTTAAAATAAGCAAAATCGTGCAGGATATGTTTGTATGTTCCCTCCTAGTCAGGATTTCAATTGATGTATGGCCTATCCCAGAGAACTTTCTGGAAGATTCTTTATTCTCTCTCTTAGGGAGGGCTCTTCTTGCTGCAGATGCGTAAAGCTAGTCCACACCGGCTTGCTGAAGGCGAATTTGACTGGCGCAGGAACTGGAAAATAGCCAGAAGTTTACAAGTAATTTGGGCCTTCAATGTGGCTGAAGCTCAGGGTTCCCAAGCCGTTTCCCCGTGTCAGCCTGCTCTCTGGCAAGACCCCCCACTGGTAGCCGCCAGTAGCCCCCAGAAATACTCTACAGCTCCAGCCTCAGCAGGAAGAAGGCTTCTCGGGGCGCCTGGGGGGCTCAGTGGGTTAAGCCTCTGCTTTCAGCTCAGGTCGTGATCTCAGGGTCCTGGGATCGAGCCCCGCATCGGGCTCTCTGCTCCGCGCGGAGCCTGCTTCCTTCCCTCTCTCTGCCTGCCTCTCTGCCTGCTTGTGGTCCGTGTCTGTCAAATAAGTAAAATCTTTCTTAAAAGAAGAAGAAGAAGAAGAAGGCTTCTCACTTCCTTGCAGCCCAGCGGAGTCCAGGGGGCGGAGCCGTACTGCTCTAGTTTGGGTCCTCCTCCCGCGTTCCCATCCCTGAACCAGCTGCTGAGGTGGGACGCGACCCACAGACCGGCCAGGCCCGGGAGCGCGGCCGACAGAAACTGCCACTGAGGTGCTGTTCTCCAGCCAGGACCGGATGCAGCTGCCCAAGCTGAACCGGACGTCACAGCGTCTGTCCTCAAAGTGATGGTCAGCTCCGAGCGGTTCGCCGAACAATGACATAGAAAATTCATCCAACCGGTACTTGAGTACCTCACGCAGGCCCCGGTGCACGTCTCTTCCCCTGGCACGTAGCTCCCCGGAGTCGCGCCCTCCCTGCTCGCGCCGCCACTGCATCCAGCAGCTACCGTGCTGTGGATTAAACCCCTTTCCTCCTTGTTTGTGTGTAAGTTGTTAGCACGCTGGTTATGGAAATTTCTTAACTAATATAAAAAACTCGGTGTTTATATCTTAACAAAACTCTTCGGTTTTGCCATAACAAAGTGCCACAAAGTGGGTACCTTAGGACATGAGAAACGTGCTCCCGAGGCTAGAAACCCGCTCTCCAGGTGTCCGCGGGGCCTGCTCTTTGTAAAGGCTCCACGGGAGGGTCCTTCCTGCCTCGTCCACCTTCTGGTGCTGACAGCAGTCCCAGGTGTTCCTGGGCTGGTCTCCTTGTCTGTGTGCCTGTCTGTGTCTCTCGGACGGACCCTGCTTTCCCGGCGGGGCCCACCCACTCCAGCTCGACCTCGTCTTCATCCCGTTCCGTCTGCAAAGACTGTTTCCAACAAAGCTCGTAGCCGCAGGTAGTGGGAGTTCGGACTACCTCCTGTTTGAGGGGTACCACTCAGCCCACAACACGGGTCAGGTTTTTAGGACAGACATTTGGAAAAAGTCAAGATAAATGGTACCTTAAGTAGAGGTAGAGGCTCCTAGGAGAAACACTGAGCCCAAAAAACTGGTTTTTTTTGAAAGCAGTGGAAAAATCATGGTATGTTGTGGTGACTTTGTCTCTGAGCAAGGCTGAGCTGACACATTCAATGTTGTAAAAGGTTACCGGCTTCCTCTATCTGAAAGAGGTCTTTCCTGTCCTGTAAACAGCCCGGTGCCAGGATGCCCCACAAGATTGGCTTCGTCGTCGTCAGCTCCTCTGGACATGAAGACGGCTTCAGCGCCCGGGAACTAATGATCCACGCGCCAACCGTCAGCGGGTGGAGGTCACCGAGGTGGGCCAGGCTGGGGCCGTGGGCTGGGGCCGTGGGCTGGGGCGGCGGGCTGCCTTCCTCCGAGACTTGTGCTTTGTGTCACAACTCGGACCTCCGAACCATGCGCCGTCTGTGCGGTGCTGGGCTGGGTTGTTTCCTTCTTTATATGTTTCTAAAGAAAATTTTTTGGGACTTTTTCCCTTAAAAGATTAACTGACCTTCACTTAAGAAATATGCCACAGAAGACAGGGAGAAGGGACCGCACACGGCTGTTTAGGCAGCTTCCCTGGTGGCCCACTGGGCCTCCCGTCCCATCCATGTTCTGTGCCAGGCTCCCCGGTTTCACAGCTGTGCTCCTGTGGGTGAGATTTTGTGAACCCCAGACTTCAACCAAGAGCGCCTCTTGTAGTGATTGTCTGGAATACCTGTACGCCTTTACAGATGCCCCTTGCTTGGGTAACATAACACTAGTTGGTATCTCTCTGTGACCTTCTCTGAAACTAAGCCTTCTTTGAGAGGTCTTCGGTCTTCGCCAAGGGTAGAGTCCTGGGTGTTCCGGAGCCCAGGGGCCTGCTCCCCATCCCCGTGTGCCCCCTCCCAGCCCCTGCCTCTCCTGTTCCCCACAGTCCTGTCACCTCTTAGTGTCCCTGAGGGACAGCTGTGATGCATGCTTGAGCTCTTCAAACGACATTTGAATAACACAGTCCTAGACCCATTTTTTGAAGGATCTTAAAAAACGTACAACTTCCAAATTTTGTCCATGGTTTTCTTTAAACCACTTTGGAGGGGTCTTTTCATAATTGATCCATAAGTGTCTGCATGCCCGGAGTGACCTCACCGGCGGTCGTAAGGGACGTGCGCAGCATTCGAGGGCAGTAATTACCTTAGACACCTGTGGCCGCGCTTGACCGCCGTGGGGGGACTGAGGAGCACTCGTGTCACAAGCCTGTCCTAGCTGTCCTCCTGCCCCAGGCGCACCTCTTAGGAGCGTTTCATCTCTGAAAACTCCAGGCAGCCACACCTCTGGGGTGAGAGTCCACCTGATCGGAGCTCACCCCCCCTCCTCAGCGCACGCCCTCCCCCAGCACCCCTGCACACCCCCAGAGTTCGACGCGTCCTGCGCTCAGCCTGGTGTTCCTGTGTGCTCTCCCCTTCCTCTCCTCTGTCGTGCTGCTGTGAGACTCGCTACGCAGCAGTGGGTGAAGAGGGCCCCGGGGGCTGGTGGGGCCAGTGCCCAGTGGGCAAAGCAGGGGGATGAGGAGACGGGCTGCCAAGGATGGAGGAGCGTGGCTGGTGTCAGGAGTTTGTTTTCTCTGTCATATCTCATGCCTTTCAGGTGTCCGCATGGAAATGTCAAATCCCCAGCTCAGTGATAGGCCTGGACTTGGGGTGATGTCTAGTTGAGATTCCTTGACAAGCAGGAGGTTTTTAAAGCCAGGGTCTGATAGGCTCCCCGCCGGTCAGTGTAGGGAGGGGAAGGAGCCTGGAACCCAGCGCAGGGGCAGTGCAGGCCTGGACAGAGGTCATACGGGCTCAGGCCTGTGGGCTGAGTGAAGCCGGGACAGGGAAGTACACTTGCACACAGCATCGTGGGGTGCGGCGGTGGCCTTGACCAGAGTGAGCTGTGGAAATACAGGCCAAGTGCCCTGGAGGGGCTGGGGGGGTGTGTGACAGAACAGCGCTGGTTTGCAGGGCAAGCAAGTGCTGCCATGGGGCTGGGAAGGGTGTGGGCTCACAGGAGGGGTTTCCTAAAATGGGGTTTCTAGAGTGTGGCTGTGTGTTGATGGGAGTGGTGGGGAGGCGAAAGCCCTGGTGGGGGTAGGCAGGCTCTGGTGCCGTCCAGGGGAGTGAGCGGGGGTGGAGCACCGGCAGGAATGCAGGTCCATTCGGGGAGCAGTGAAGGCAGCCCCATTCGAGAGGCCTGTTTTCTCGGTGGAGGTGGGGGCCGCTGGGAAAGGTGGCGGAGGGAGAGGGAGCCTGGCCAGTGGGCTGGAGTGGACTCCCCCACGAGGCCTCTGGGCCCTTTGCAACTGTTCCATCCTTTGCAGCTTCCCCCTCCCAGGGCCTTCAACACCCCACTGTTCTAACAGTGCAGCGTTTGCCAGCTCGGCACACGTAGCAGCCACCGTCTGGGCGCTGTGCTCTGTGGCTCAGCCACGATCAGATCTGCAGCCGACGCTGTGGCTGTCCAGCCCGTTCTCATGTAGGCTGCTAATGTGCTCTGTCACTTAGGAGGCGAAACTAGCTCGCCTGTGGACATCGTGGGTTTCTCCTGCAGACCCCTGAGCTCGCACGGTAGACACCCCTGCTCGGAGTCCCTGAGCAAGTAGCTTTCCGGAACCGGTGGGTTCCTGCACGGAGCGCTTTGGCTCTGCCCTTCCCACCGCTACAGCCACTTAAGACGGAAGTGTCTGTCTCGTGCTGAACGTCATTGCAGACCGTTTCATTTCAGACCATTTTCCAGCTGCCAAAAGCCTGATTCCCCTCAGGGGTGGGGCAGGCAGATCCACTCCGCACCGGAGCTTCGGCCCCTGCGGACAGCCGGGCGGCGTGCAGGGTGCCGTGCGCGCTGCTGGGAGCCCGCGTGGACTGCGAGAGACCCCACGTGTTTGCTTTCAGGTTTTGCCAGTTTCCACAAGAAATCGTTCTTCAGATGACGGAGAGATGTCGGGTCAGGAAGCTGCAGCTGCTCGCCCACCAGTACATGATCGCGAGCAAGGTGGAGCTCTATGTCAGCGAGAGCCTGCCCGAGTACTTCGTGCCCTACCAGGCCGAGCGGTTCCGGAGACTCGGGTAGGTGACACGGAAGGCTCGTGACGGGAACTCTTAACCCAACGCCACGTGTCCGAGCGGCGGGTGCGAGGGGCCCGCCTGTGCCCTCAGTCCTGGGTCAGGCTCCCGTGTGGGTCTGAGCCACTGCCTCGGGGGACGTGCTTGGAAGCCGCACTGTCGGTGACAGCAGCGTCCGTCTCTGCTTCTCAGATGCAGAACTTGTTTCCGGAAAACTGGGTAGACTCCAGTTTCTGGGCTTTTCCCGACGCGTTTCCATCTAGACTTGACTTTGACTGAAACCCGTTGAGTTCAGTTCCGTTGCGCGCACGTGTTCTGCCCGCGTGATTTGGGCGTGTGCTGTCCCTTTCAGCTACGTCTCTCTCTGTGACAACGAGAAGACGGGCTGCAAAGCCCGGGAGCTGAAGTCCGTCTACGTGGATGCGGTAGGACAGTTCCTGAAGCTGATTTTTCACGAGAACCATGTCAACAAGTACAACATATACAATCAGGTGAGACGTGCCTCCCCGTGCCCGCACCCCACCTCCTCGCGGCGTCGCAGGGAGGCAGAGGCGTCTCAGATTTCGTTTAAGTTGCTGACTTTTGTGGAAGAGTGAGAGGCTGTCCGGGAGCCGTGCCGTCAGGAGCCGCTGCCCCTCGCAAGGGGGTACGCTGGGCGCTGGGCCGACCCAGGTGCAGGGGGCCGCTCAGACTGGCGGGCCCCAACCCAGGGCCTCCGCGTGAGGGAGAGAATCCGTTACGCCCTGAGACGGTGATGTGGTGGTGTCAGGTTTCAAGGCAATGTCACCTGCTGCGTCTTACAACTCGGTGCCACGTCCGCTGGAAACCTTAGAACTACGTCCGTGGCTGCCGTTGTTTCTGCGACGTGACACTCTTCTAGACACACCCGCTAACGATCCACAAGACGAATCCCCTGCATGGACGTGGAGATGGGGTTTCACGGTGGCAGCCCGGCTCCGGGTCCTCATTCTTGTCTCTCCCTCCCTCCTGCCCCATCTTTCCGTTCCTTTTTCTCGTCATTCAGTTCTGTTTCGGCACGACTCACATAGTAGAAACAGTTGTGTCCGAAGCACAGTCTTAAGTAACGTCACGCTGACAGCACTCCCCGCCCCTGTAAGAGGAGGGCTGTCCCCGAACCAGAGTTGCACAGCCAGCACGTGAGCTGGGGACAGCTCTGAGGTGCGGTTCCATTGCTCGGTCCGCCGCAGTGCGCGACCGCGACCCCGAAGACTGTTGGCCCCACAGTAACACCCCGTCACTCTCTTCAGCCGCACTGATGCTCGAGGAAGGGAGCGTGTGGGAAGGGGAGTCCTCCGCCTTGGAGGGGAGCCATGGAGCTAGACAGACCGAGCCGTGCTGACGCAGGCTTTCGGTCCCTTGTCTGGTTTTCCGACATGGAACAGACGGGACCCCGTGCTGGACTCTGCGGGGACGGTTCCATGCGATGCTCTGTTAAAACCAGGGAGGTTGTGAGCCATGACCATCTTAATGTACTTTAGATGTTGAAATAACCATCTGATTAGGCGCTAGAACATTAACTTACATCGTTTACAAGAACTGGTAATAATAAACGTAT
The DNA here is from genome assembly GCF_902655055.1 of Lutra lutra. Lineage (NCBI taxonomy): Eukaryota > Metazoa > Chordata > Mammalia > Carnivora > Mustelidae > Lutra > Lutra lutra. Next base: position 195,550,243 of record NC_062281.1, read on the forward strand.
AACGTGACATTTCACAGATAATGCGCTTCGGTGCCTGTCATCCCATCTGCGACAGGGTGAGCACGGAGCTTGCAGTAAAGGTGTGCGTCACCACGAGCATTTCACACTTAATCTCCCCCGCTTCCCTCTCTCTTAGGTCGCTCTGGTTGCGGTGAATATCATCGGAGACCCTGTGGAGTTTGGTGATGAAAGCAACGTTGTAAGTTTGGGGAGTTTCGTTCTTAAAGAAGAAAATGTATTTCTAAAAACAGAGGATTGATTATTTTTGTCATAAAAAGTGTGAAAATCTTTATGAAATGGTTGACTAACTAGCTGATAATTTTTAGCAGCTGTAGCGTATGAAACTTTCTTTGACTTGCGTTGGGGCACCTGGGTGGCTCGGTGGGTTAAGCCTCTGCCTTTGGCTCAGGTCATGGTCTTGGAGTCCTGGATCAAGCCCCACATCGGGCTCTCTGCTCACGGAGAACCTGCTTCCCTTCCTCTCTCTGCCTACTTGTGATCTCTGTCAAATAAATAAATAAAATCTTAAAAAAAAAAAAAAGAATTTTAACTGTGTCTCCAAAAGCCTAGGATTCTCGAAGTCTGTAGACGTCTTCATATCACACACCGCCTCTTGGTTTAGGTTTCACGTTGTTCCTGTTTTCCTCTGAGACACTAAGCAGAGCTTTTTCTCCCAAAGTCCTCCAGAGAGAAGCTGATTGACCATTACCTGGGGCACAACAGTGAGGACCCAGCTCTGGAAGGAACTTGTACCGGGTAAGAGTCTCCCCACAAGGCCATCGCTCCTAGGACCCTCCTCAGAGTGGCCAAAGTGTGAGTCACCTGCAGAGGATTGTGGGTTTGAGACCCTCTGAGTTCTGTTTGGAACTAGAGAAGCCACTGATGGGATTGCCTTAAAGACTCTTAAAGATTAAGGTCACGGTTGGACTTAGCACACCTTCATTTATGGCCCAGCGGAGACCGCTCCGTTTCCTGTGTGCTCACGTCCTGCTTGAGGGCTCCTCCGTGCAGGTGAGAGGACTGTTGCCATCCTGTGATACTTGACTGGCACAGCCAGTGTCACAGACAAGAATGGAAGGAATCCGTGAACCCAGATCATCAGTCACTAGAGCTTCATCTGATGTCTACTTAAGCTCTCCCCACTCTCCTCCGCCCCGTGACGGTGTGGCTCCCGCCTCCCTCGGGCTGGTGCCCTCGTGAAGCCCAGGCTGCAGGCCCAGGGAGGCTCCCCCAGAAGCAGAGCTCGCTGTCCGCTGGCTCGCACACTTGGCACAGCCAGTGGCTCCAGAGTGACCGCAGAGAGAATCTCTGCATGTTTTCTGCAAGCGCAAGAGCCCCCTTCAGAGTGAATCGCCTTGTCACTGGTTGGGACGGTCTTGCTTCCTGTGGAGCCTCCCTGGGCCTGCAGCCTGGCTGCCACGAGGTGGCTGTCAGTAGGGAGGGCTTGAGAAGTAGAGGCTGTCCCTGAATGTGTATAAAATGGTGAGGAGAGTGACCTCTCCCCTACGCAGCCCTTGGTCTCCCGCAGCCTCTCCCTGTGCCTGGCAGTAACAGCCGTGCCCTCCTTACCTGTCCGGGTGGGGACCGCCACACTGTCCCCACCGTCTGTCGGCCCCACCCCTGGGACAGCTCTTTGGCTCTGCCCCCACTGAAGCCCTAGTGGCGGACGGCGGGCAGCCTACCCAACGGCCAGTCTGAGGGTCTCCATGGGGGTCGTTCGGGTCACTCGGACTCTGATTAAATGAGCTGAGGGCAGTGCGGCCCCATACATGCCCCACGAGTTCCTGATCAAGTTGGCCCCCTGGACGGGCCAACTGCGGTTTGTCTGTCCTGACTTCTCCGCAGGGCTTTCCGGTCAGGGCCACCGCTGGGGGGCATTCGTGAGTCGAGCAAGACCTGTTCTGGGGAAGCTGCCCTCGGCCCTGGATCTGTGTGACTCCCAGGCCAGATGATGACGTGTTTTTCTGTGCAGCGTTTTCATAATGAAGTCTTTGTTCTCATCTCTAGGACTTGAAGGCAAAGTAACTGACTTAGAAATACAGTATGTGTTTCGGTAGAAATAGTTAACCTTGTGCGAATACCACAGCGTGTTGCTCTTTGGTCCTCGTGAGATTAATTGATGTTCCAAGCTGCGGAGGCTGAGCCCACCACCGGGCCTGGTGGAGCTGCCGTAATGCGCGTCCTGATCTCCAGGAGTCGGGAAGTGCTGGGGGGACCGTGTGATGGTTCTGAGAAATGATGTCATCCTTCTGAGAAATGATGTCATCCTGGGTCCTGTTTCAGTTTATTTTTGACAATCAAATCTTTTGTGATAAGTAATACTGCCATGGAGACTCGCCCGTATCTAAAGGTATCCACGTCACCGCCGACGACTGGCTTACTCTGCGGCTGGTGCAGCAGGTGGAGACTCGGAATGCATCCTCGGTCCGCACTGCTGTTGGGCACTGAGCCGGGCGCTGCGCCGTTAGGCCCCAGAGAAAGCTGCAGCCGCTATAGGGTTTGAAAGGAAGAATGAGATAATCAGGAATGGGTTGCTCAGATCACTAAGCAGAACTGTGACTGCCGGGAGGACTTTTCTGACCTCCCAGGACTTGGGATACCGCGCAGCCTGACCCTCTGAGCTGAGGCCGCGGTGTAGCCCGCCTGCATCTTCAGTGCTTATCGCAGTCACTGTGGTGCTGGTGCCGAATGCGGACGCCTGGACCCCCAGGGACCCACCGAGTCAGCCTCTCTGAGGATGGGGCCTGGCGGTCTGCTTTGGCTTGGGCTTTCCCCTAGTCTCCCAAGTGATTCATGGGCACGGTTGTGTCCCCGATGCCCAGAACAGAGCCGGGCAGAGTCCACACTCAAAGTATTTATGGAAGAATGACCGCACTGAAGGCTCAGTTGCCCCTGGAGCAGTTTAACCAGTTTCCAGGAGACCTGCCTGCCCATAAGAGCTGGGTGGCCTGAGGCCCTTCCTGGTTATTCTGAGCCTCCACTGTCTGGGCAGGAATGCCCCGGGAGCAGGTGTGTGGGCTGCCATGGCTGCGACCGAACCCCTAGCAGGAGCGCAGAGGGCTCCCTCTACCACCGCCCTGGCCCCCACGGCAAAGTTAGCTCTAAAATGTTCATTTCTTTCCTTTAGGAAATCTGACTATATTTCTCCGCTAGACGACTTAGCTTTTGACATGTACCAAGATCCAGAAGTAGCCCAGATCATACGGAAATTAGACGAGAGGAAGCGTGAAGCTGTCCAAAAGGAGCGTTACGACTATGCCAAGAAGCTAAAACAAGCTATTGCTGATTTGCAAAAGGTACTGCTCCTGGAGAGAGCGGTCTTCGCGCGGGCGTGGGAGAAGGCCGTCAGTGGTCCGACCGCGGGCGCAGCAGAGGCATAGGTCGCTGAAAGCTGTAGACACTAGTGTGGGTCCGAGGAGGTCAGCAAAATAAAGTTATGGACGGATGAGCCCCTAGATGAAATGTAAGTGAAGCCACACGCTTAGCCTGTCCTGACACCGTCCCCAGACGCCACACAGCCGTCCTGAAGTGATAGAAACACTGAGATGTCTCCTGTCCCCAAGAACTTGCGCGGTGCGGGCCAGCGCAGCTGCTGTCGTGGGGCCCGTGCGCGGCGCCCCCACCCCCTGAGCAGGCTCCACGGGCGGGCGGCACCCCCTTGCCCTGGGCCTCGCTGCGCAGCGGGGTGGGGGGCAGAGGCACGTGTGAAGCGGCGCGGCCCCGTGTGCTTCAGGTCGGGGAGCGGCTCGGGCGGTTCGAGGTGGAGAAGCGCTGTGCGGTGGAGAGGGAGGACTACGACCTGGCCAAGGAGAAGAAGCTGCAGATGGAGCGGTTCCGCAGCCGGGTGTACGAGCAGCTGCAGCGGCACAGCCTCGTGGACGCCGAGCCGGTGGGTGCCCGGCCCTGCCCCGCGAACCCATGTGTCCTCCGAGGGCACAGGGGAGCGCACGGCTCCATCACGGGCAGGCCACGGTTCCGATGGGCGGCGTCAGCTCCGGGACCCACGTCAGAGGCGCTGCTGGGCGCGTGCTCGCAGGCAGACTCAGGGCAGGGAGTGAGGGGACAGGCCCGGAATCTCACCTCTCCTCCCCGGCTCGCCCTCCACATTTGTGAGATGACCTGAGGGCAGGGCTGCCCCACGTGTAACCCCACGAGTGGCCACGGGGTGGGGGGTTCTGTGAGGAGAACCCTAACAGCCTCGGCTTGTCGAGACCAGTGTCCTGGGAGACACTCCGCCACGGATCTCTAGAAGCCCCAGAGCAGCAGGTGTGCGACCCGCATGGCACAATCATGCGGGACAGGACAGACCCTGGAGCCACGCTGCCTGGGCTCTGATGCGGCCCCCTTGCTGGCAGTGTGATCTCAGGGTCCTTCCTTAGCTGCTCTCAGTTTCCCTCTCCCATTTATGGGGTAACATTGTGCATTAAACGAGAACATCTGTCTGGCACGTTTACTGGCATGGCAGGCACACGGTAGCCATGTCGCAATGACCCACAACAGCCTGCTCTTGCCCCCATGGGGTATACGGCCACACCAGGGCTGGGGACGCCCAGGTGCTTCCTACCCCACGTGCCGCGTCCCTGCTGACAGGTGTGTGTGCGTGCTTCCACGCTGGGTGACCTGGGCCCCGGGCTTGCCATCACGCTGGCGCCCGGGTGTGCTCTGTAGGGCACACAGCTACCGTCAAGAGATAGTTGAAAGCCTGGGATAGGACTGGGGGCACTGTTGGCGCAGATTGTGACTCTGCCTTCCTAAAGGCTCGTGTCACCCTCTCCCCGAAGGGTGTGGCAATAGCACTAGGAGTGAAGTGTCCCGTTTTCCCCAGATGCGAAGGGCTTCTGACCTGCCCCTCCACCCCCTGGCTCACTCCACCAGTCCTTGCCACCCACAGCCAGTGCCGTCTCTACCGCAAGAAGAAAGTGCACCAGAAAGCCGGTTTGCGGAGCCTTGCCTTCAGGACAAGCCTCCAGCGCATCCCCGGGGCCCTTCTCAGCACTCTGCAGTGGACCTCTCACCGCCCGCCGCAGACCCCCATCTCAAGACCCACGTAGGTAACTCGGTTTCGGGCTGTGTGCGGTTCATTGAGCAGACACACGGGGAGGACCCGTGTGGTGCCAAGGGTGCACGACGGCAGCACCTTCCTGGCCTGCATTCCAGGAGAGGGTAAATGTTGACGCCAGAGCGTGGGGGCAGACGCAGCCAGCAGGTAACGACATGTCACTGGAGATCCTGTCCGCAGGCAGAGGTGTCAGGCCCCCCTGCTTCTGTCCCATCAGCCGGTCGTCCAGGACACCCCGTCCTTGAGCCTCGGCTGTCCTCTCTGTACAGATGTGTGAGCCTCTGCTTGAAGGTTTGTTTCCGGGGACAGACGAGACCATGTTTGTGGGGTGCCCGGCACGAACCGGCTGCAGGAGAACCTCCACGCGAGTCATGTGTGGTTACCGTGCTTGGAGGGTTTCTGTGCTGTGAGTCCCCGAGCACCTCACTCAGACAGGGCCGCTCGGGACGTCAGAGCTCGTGTAGGCTTCAGGGCCCGGCAGCTCCGCAGTGTCCTCAGCAGCTGCTCTCTTCCTGTCCCTCCTCTCCATTTCCATGGCTCCCAGTCTCCCTAGAGCTGGAGCTGTCACATGGCCCTCAGCTTCACGTCTGCACACCGTCCCCTTGGAGCGGGAGTGCGTCCCATTCTGAGCAAGAGTCTCTGAGTTTGTCAGTCACGTGCCCACCTCTGAGTGAGGACGAGGACCGAAGAAGGACCTCGCTGGAGCCCCAGCGGGCATGCAAGGCGGCATGGCCGGTGGACTCTGGGGAGGGAGGCGGGTGTCAGGTGGGCACGGGCAAGTGGGTGCTGCAGCCCGAGGCCCAGGAAAGCCAGGGAGGACGGCACTGGCGCTGCTGCCCTCCCAGGGCACTGTTCTGAAGGCCCCGTCATCCCCGCTGGGAGCATCTCCTCTATAGCATCATTACTCCCAAGTCACATTGAATACTTTGCTGTAAAATGCCCTAATTTTCCCTTTGTCCGTGTGTCAGCGTGTTTTGTTTTACAGCAGAGTAGATTTTAGAACACGAGTACCTCACCTGCACGCGCACCCAGTTAAGTCAGCAGGTGTCCAACGTGAGTGTCACCGTGACACCTGCCTCGGAAAATGACTCTGGAATCTGTTCCCGCCTAATTTCCCAAAAGGTTGCCACCTATGTACGTGTCAGGTGGCCTGGGGATGGAAGCCCCACGAGGTGGGGTGTCACCCATCGCATGGCAAGGGCCCAGCGAGCCTCTGCGGGGTTGGGGGGTGCGTGTGGCAGACTGCCGTCCGCCCAGAGCACAGGAAGGCTGTAAAGGGTCGTGAGCTTGGCTGTCTGCTTTAGTATACACCTGCCAGGTGACGGTCAATTTAAAATGAGGCCTGATACCTATTTCTAAGTGACAGACTAAGGAAAAGAAGTCTCGTCAGGGAAGAAAACAATAACTTTACCGCTGTGAGCTTCATGTCCGCTGAACTGTGATCACTAGTGCTGGGTGGTAGCCGAGGCTGAATCTGGGTCGCTTTTCTGTTGGGTCTGCAGTGCGCTTAGAAAGGTGTGGAAGCCGTGATCTCATGTTTTCAGCTGAATTCTGTCGTATAAATTACTCTGATCTGTTGCAACTGCTGTCATGCGGAGCAGGAGGCCTGCGGTGTAGACGTGGTGGTGGCAGGCGGGGAGCCTGGGGAGCTCTGCAGCCGCCCTTCCTCTCCCGTAGCTCCCGTCTGTGCCCTACGATGAGCGGCCCCTTCCTGCCTCACGGAAGCAGCCGGCAGCAGCCGCCCTGGAACCGGAAAAGAGTGACACTGATACCAGCGAGGCTCCCAGAGGAGGAGCCGCTGGAGAGCCGGAGCCCTTGACCGAGAAGGCCCTGAGGGAGGCTGGCCCCGCCGTGGATGTGCTGGGAGAAAGCCTGGTAGGCCGAGGGCCATGGGCGGGTCCGCCGATCGGGTAGGAAATGTCCAGGGACGCGCCCTCGGCTTTGTGACATCGAGGCTTCCCTTTGGCCTCCATACTCAGCCGAAGTCTTTCAATGATTATTAATTATATAAAACACCAAAAACAGGCTAGAATTTAAGATTCTGTGAATGCCTGTTCCTCTTAGACTGGGGGTTTCTGTCTTCGTACTGACAGAGCTGGGGGTTGAACACCTGCCTGTCCCAGGGGGGTGATGACAAAGAGACAGAAGACGAGGTGTCTCCGTACGGAAATGAGCCCATTGGGTTTTCCCCTCATTCCCAGGATTTCTCTTCGCGGAACTTCTACTTCCCGTATTTTATCAGGCTTCAGGTTTCAGCATTACAGTGTTGGAGAAATCACTTCCCTAAACACACACGCTTACTCTGTTCCCAGACTTTTCTCCGTGTGTCGGGTTGCGTGGTGTCAGGGGGTGGCGTCGCTGCTGTGCCCGCTGAGTCGGGCCGGCCTCCGCTCTGTGGTAGGTCGCAGGGGCCTACTCCAGGACGTGGTCGTACCGGGAGGACGCGTTGCTCGCCCTGTACAAGCGGCTGACGGAGACACCCGCTGGGGCCCCGAAGGAGGAGCTGAAGAGCACACTGCGCGCCTCGGTCTTTCTCGTGAGAAGGGCCCTCAGGGACATAGTGACCCCGGTGAGTGCCCTCCACCCTCAGAGTCCCGGCTGCGGTGCCCCAGGGGCTCGGGTGGCCCGGGGGTAGCACAGCGTGTCACTGGGCATGAAGGTTCTCCAGCAAGAAACGTGGTCATCGAAGAGCCTGTGCCGTCTGTCCTCAGAAGGCCATGCGCGCTGCCCTTGACCGCCATCAGCCTCCCCGCGCCCTAGAGGCCAGGGTCCGCAGAGGCCCAGCTCCCGAGGACCGATGAAATGCTCGGTTCCCAATTTTCCTTTTCGCGGAACCCGAGGAGCTTGGGTTTATTCTGGATTCCCTGGGCCGTGAGAGTGAGCACGCCCGGGCACACTGCTGCACAGCCGCAGCTGGGAGGGCTCGGGGTGTGGCCTCCAGGCCGCCGCCGCCGTCTGACGTGTGAGATGAGAGCGCGCCCCTTCCGGACGCGGCACAGTATTCAGAAGGTGGTTTCCAGCTCGCTGTCTCCAGCCTCTGGGGCAGCACGGATTGTCCAGCATAATGCCCGTGTTTGTCACCGGTGGTCAGTGTGTTTTCTTTGCCGGAGTGCAGTCACGGGACCTCCTCTGCTTTTACCGCTTTTTTCTAGGTTTTTCAGGCTTCTTTAAAATTGTTGAAAATGATAATTACGCAGTACATTCCTAAGCACAAACTGAGTAGGCTTGAGACCGCTCACTGTGTGGAAAGAACCATCCCCGTCCTGCTCACCAGGACTGGAGACTCCTCTGCTCGCCTCCGAGTTGTCGCCTCAAATTTTATTCAGGTACGAACTTCGTCATAAAATTCGAAGCAGTCAGTAAGGAGCCCGTTACGACGCTATTTGTGTGAATACCTTAGCTGTTCCTGCTCTCCTGAGAGCGTTACCGATCCTCCTCGTGACTCCCTGTCCTGCTTGCCTGGTGCTCCGAGAGCCGGAGTCCGCCTTGGGTGAGAGTCTGATACCGCTCCCTTCAGGACGCGCTGGGAGCTTCCGGCAGAAAGACGTGGAAAACCAAATGGGAGTAGAAAACTGGGGGTAGAGATCGTAACTGTGGCATGACTCAGTCTAAATAGTTCTGTTCGTTCAACAGGCGCCTCCAGGCCAGGTGTTGTGGGGAAAGCGAGAGCTCTGGGGGTTCGGACCCTGAGTGAGACCCGTGCCTGGGCTTCAGCAGGTCCCCGGGTTCCTCCCGATTCCATCAACACTCTGTTGGGAAGGACTCCACAGCTTTCCCGCTGTCTCGGGGGGTCACGGTTGCAGTGTGAAGAGCACCTGTCCCACTTCCTTTAACCTGAGCTCTGGGGGAGAATGAGTGGAAGTAGGCTAGACTGACAGGGAGGTGACGCGGTGCTCCAGTCCTACGAGGGGCTCCCGCTCCGTGGGGCTCCGAGTCTGGGGGAGGTGGCGCCTCTCAACAGGCCCGTTGAAAAGGAAAGTGTGTCATTCCTCTGATTCCTCGTGTATTTTTTAAGGGAGGAAGAGGAAGTGGAGACGAGGGGCGAGGCTAAGGGGGAGAATCCCAAGCAGGCTCCCTGCTGAGCAGGAACCCAGTGCAGGGCTCAATCCCATGACCCCGAGATCAGGACCTGAGCCGAAATCAAGAGTTGGGACTCAACCAACGGAGCCACCCGGGAGCTCCCAAGACGGATTTCTGGGTGTGTCACGGCCCACATGCTTCAGCCTCTCGTCAGTCCTCCCCCTGCGTCCGGCTGTCCAAAGGCTGAACACCTTAATCATGGAAAGACTTGCTCATTCCGTGGGGCCTCCCATGCCCCCGTGAGCCCAGAGGGGTCTCGCCACCCAGAGACCGCGCGCCGCTACCCTCTAGACCGACAGATCATAAATAGTGACACGATATCATTTGTTTTAGAATTTTAGAAACTAGAAAACCTTTTTCCTGAAGTTGGGAAATCCTGAGGAGTGAAATCTTTAGTTTTAGATCACATTTCTTGTAAAGGCGTCCTTTGTCTGTGAGTGATCATGTTTTATTTTTTATGATTTGGGGTTTTGTTTTTAATCATTATATCTTAAATAGAACACACGCGCATTAGAGATAAACTATTTTACTGCCGTATTTTGTTCCCTGTTTTTTCCTTCGACATTGACCTCAAGGACTGAACTGAAGTATACTGACCTGCCTCTAGCATTGTCCAGCGCAGATTCACAGTCGTGTTGGTTTTCCTAGGAAATGGCCTTGTTCAAGGAAGTCAAGTCTCTCCAGATTGTCCCATCGTACTTGGTGCAGCCGTTAAAAGCCAACACTTCGAACCATCTGGCCATGAGCCAGATAGGCCTCCTGGCCCGGCTTCTGAAAGACCTGGGCACCGGGGGCTCGGGCTTCTCCATTGACAACGTGATGAAGGTAAGCTCACCTCTGGTGCCGTGCGGCCGAGGGCTCGGTGCTTGCGGTGGGCCTGGTGCGGGTGGGAGCCTGGTCCGTCAGTGTTTGTTGAGTGAGTGAATGAGTGAACGGCTGCAGAGAAGTAGCCACCACTTCACCTAGCAGAGGAGGGCACCGGAAGGCTTCCGTCTCCTCGCTCTGCCGCAGGGCGGCAGGCATGTGTGGACGCTGGTCCACGGTGGCGGACAGACTGCAGAGAACCCGTGTCCGTAAGAGAGAAGCACAGAGTCCCTGAGGACACCCCGTGGTGCAGCAGGACCGGACGCCCTGACGAAAGCTCGGATGTTCTGGGAGAGAGACTACCAGCGCAAGGAGTCCCTCCCTGATTTCAGATGTGCGGGAAGGGAGCTCGGAGCACGGCCAGCACGTGGCCAGATGCCGAGCTGTGGCGCTCGCACGACAGCTCGTCCCCGGGCAGCCCACACGCAAGTGCTCTGCGTTCGCTCCCACCCGTGCGGGAAGGGGCGGGTCTCAGTGGATCCCACGTGTGCAGCGACTCGGAAGCCTGGACTGGGTCCTCATGGAGTCACATGTGCCATCAGGAGAGGCAGGAGCAAGTCAGGCCACTTCCATTCCTGTGTTTTCTCTACTGGAGTGTGATTTAGACGCTGAAGTAAATCAGCCTTCGGACCCTCCCTCCCCTGGCTTCTGGGGCTCCGTGCCCCACTCACCCCATGCTTGGCCTCGTCGTCTGGGTCCCTTTTCTGGTTTTTCTTCATCCTCCTGATCTCGTTAACTTTGGAGTGTCCAGGCCTCCTTTTCTCATTTCTGTGCACACACCTTCCCTCAGTGACCCATCCGTGGAAGACACAGTCTCTGTGCCTGCGCCCCCCAGACGCCTGACTCCTCCAGCAAGCCGTGTCTGCCCCTCATCCCAATGGAGCACCGGCCCTCCCCGCTGACCTGCTCCGTCTCAGCCTTCCCCATTTCTGTAAATGACAATGGCGTTCTTCTCTTTGCTCAGCAAGTGCTGTGGGCTCTTCCTGCAGATACATCCAGATGCTGGCCAGGCATCCCCACGCCCCTGCTGCCCTCAGGTCCGGCTCCTGTCATCACTTGCCGGCCACTGCCGGCTCCCCAGTGGACTTCTCCTGACTCACCGTGCAGTCACATGGACCACTCTCTGTCTTGCCTCCAAGTGCAGTTTCCTTGTTCCCCGGCACAGAACACGAAGCCTGCCCCGCACCGGCCAGTTCCCGTTACACAGCGCCCTGCTTCAAGATGCCGACATTGGTGTCCGTCCCAGTGTGCTGCAGCGGCAAACACACACACCTCAGCGGGGTAGCATGGGAAGCGTTGGTCACACTCCCGGGCAGTCCCGTGCAGCTCGCCAGGAGAGCGGCCACTCTGCCCCACACGGGCCTTTGGGCCTCCATCTCTTTCCACTAGGACACCACCAGCTTCTCACACGACTCGGAGGTCACTGAACAGACGAAGTGAGTCGGGGTGGTGAGGGGTCTTTATGGGCCGGGCCGCTCCCACCCACCCTTCCCCAGACGGGCACTTGGGCCCGGGACGCGTGGCATAGCTGTGCCCGTGGAAGAAGGCTGTCGGCTGGTCAAGCACGCGTCTGTATCTGGGCCCCCTGCACGTGGGAAGGATGGATCCAGGTGGACGAAAGAGAAGAAAGAAGTAAAGGGAAGTTGGAAGGAGGGGCCAGTTCCGGCAGGAGCAGAGTCCCCAAGTGGCCGACGGGATTGGGCTCTGGCGTAGCCGCAGGAGGGCTGGCTGCATGCGGAATGGGGAAAGCGCATCCTCTTCACGGACGAGGTCTGCTGGAAGCCTGATTGGACACTGGAGTTTGAGAGGCAGGAGCGATGTATGAAACTGCCCCTTGACGTCTGAGAAGCTGAACTGACCAGAAATGCCTCAGGTCGGGACACTGCGCGCTGCCCAGGACGCCCGTGGCACCTGTTGGGGCAAGTGTGGCACGGGGCCAGTCAGCGTGCGTCTCGGGTCTGCAGGCACATTCCGTTTGGCCCGTGACTACACAGGAAGAAGGGATCCCAGAAGTGACTTAGTGATGGACACGTGGGACAGGAAAGACCAGAGGGAGGTGACAGATGGGAAAAGACAGTGGTGGGTCCAAAGTGGACCAAGGTCCCCAATGGGGCTGAGGAATTTGTCCAGGGAGGGAGTACAAAAAAGTGGGAAAGGTAGAAGGTGACCTGCAGAGGGTGGGACTCCTAGAGGCCAGGACTCCTCGGGGCAGTGGCACAGTTGGTGGCCGGGCCCAGGGTGGAACCAGGAGCCTGTGGCAGGCCAAGATGGTGGAAGTGTGAGGCCAGTGCTCAGAGCCCCACGGGCAGATGTCGACTTTCTGAGCATGGTAGGGACGGCGCGGGATGGGACAAAGGTGTCACAGCGGGTCCTTGTGACACCACACCATAGAGCAGCTGAAGTGGATCGTGGCCAACGAACGTCCATGACAGGAATGTGGGGTAGGGAGAAGGGAGGTTTCAAAGAAGGACAAGCACAGTGTACTATTGAGAGTGTCCAACAAAGCCCCACGTATGCACCCAGCACGCACGCGCACACCCAGCATGCACACGCAGATGCACACATGCACACGCACACACACTAGTGACCGCGGGGCCCCAGAGGCTTCTGCTACCATGTTTCGTTTCTTAAAGATCTGAAGCAGACATGGCCAGATTACAATGTCGGTTAACGTGGGTGGTGGACACGTGAAGTTTCTCATGTTTCCTCTTCTCTGTGATTGGAAGACTTTATAATATATAATTTAATATGAGTCTATGCGAGGATGGAACCTAGAAAATGTTTGTTGGCCTGTGAGTGCAGAGCTGCGTGTGTACAGCCAGTGTGAGCTCCGCTGCGTGTGTGAGGCAAACGGAGAAAAACTCGGTGTCATGATAGCCAGAATTCTGTGGGTGGTGGTCTTTTTTTTCCTTTTCAAACTTGTATAATGTGTCTCTATTTCTTTTATGCTGGGGAAAAATAAACTCTGTTATTGTCAGACTCAGTCACCACAAGAACCGCTCCCGACCTGTGTTCAGTTTTCAGTGAGCGCCCTGGAGCACAGAGTGTATGAGGTCCGCGAGGCCGCGGTTGGAGTCGTTTTGGACATGTATAAGCAGCACCGGGCTCTTATTCTGGAGTACCTCCCTCCGGACGACAACACCACGCGCAAGAATGTTCTCTATAAGACAATTTTTGAGGGATTTGCTAAAATCGATGGCAGACCTACAGATGCTGAAATTAGGGTAAGTCAACTTCTATGAAATTACGACTTAATCCTCTGTTGAAGCTGTTTGGTCACCCAATAAGCTGACAGATTGCTCAAGGAGCTTCAGGGCCAGGAGACCAGGGGAACGTCGTCTCCCACGTTCAGATCCTGGCTGCTGCACACCCTGCCTGGGAGACTCAGTCTCCCCGTCCACGAACAGGAACGGCGACAGCCGGGAGGACGTGTGTGGTCTCATCCATTCATCGGGTGAAGCTGGGCAAGGTGGTTTGACCCCAGTTGTATTGTTAGTCTCAGTGACTGCCGTACGTGTAAGAAACGTAATTCACCTGCCATAATGTTCTCCCGATTTGTAAGACTACCCTAAAATGCTATTCTAATGGCATTTTATTCTAATTTTATTCTAACCTAATTTTATTCTAATTCTAATATTCTGATTTCCATACCAGGCACAGAAGAAAGCAGCTACAGAAGAAGCCGAAAAACGAAAGAAAGAAGAGATTAAAGCTTTGCAAGGGCAGTTGGCCGCGCTCAAGGACACTGAGGCCGAAGCCCAGGTTGGGAAGGCCACCGTCTCCCCTACCCGCACGCTCGCGGACGCCCTGACTGCTGTCCCGCAGACACATACACGGCGTGCTTGCTTTCCTTGCACGGCGCGATGTAGATGAGACCTGTAGGCTGTGTTGCTCTTTAAAAACTAGCTTCGGGTTGCATAAAAGCAACCGTCCGTCAGCTAGTTGGAATTAGGTACTGATTCCAGGGAGTGGCTTGAGCTGCTGGCGATGGTTAGAGAGGAAACTCCAGGACTGAAGGCAGGAGGTGCAGGACAGATTTCCTCTTCGCAGCTCCTAGCCTCCCTCAGAGGCAAAGGACGAAAAGAAGCTTGTAAGTGAAGATCCGATTTCCATGCACTGAAGAAGGCAGGTTTCAGGGAACAGTTCCCCCTCAGGAAGTCCCTGGTCCTCAGCCTCCAGGAGACGCCATCCAGGGTGTCAGAGAGTGACTGCCCTGTTTCTGGGATTTACACCAGTTTCAGGATGTTCACTTTGTCGTTCAGGCCCTTAAGTTGAAAGAAAAGGGGGGGGGTGGGAGGAGCCCATCAGGGAGCACAAGGTTTCAGGGGTGCAGGAAGAGAAGGCCCTAGAGTGTGCTGCATGGCCCGTCGCTGGTGACGGGACCGCACCGTGCCCGCACAGGCTGCTAGGAGGACGGAGCTCGCGGTGAGGGTTCTCACCAGGCTCAGAGAGAGAACAGCTGAGTGTGTGCTCGAGTGCCTGTGGCCCAGAGCCGTGGTGACCATGCGGGAGGGGCTGCGGGGGAGGGGGCGCCTGGGGATGGCGTCAGGGTGGTTCTTTTTTTTTTTCTTTTTCTTTTTAAGATTTTATTTATTTTGAACAAGAGAAGTGAGGGAAAGGGAAAAGGAGGCTCCCCGCTGAGCAGGGAGCCCTGTGCTGGGCTCAGTCCCAGGACCCTGGAATCATGACCTGAGCCGACAGCAGATGCTTAGTGACGGACCCCCCCCGCCAAGCGTCCTTCAAGCGTGGTCCTTTAGGGCATCCATGTTTCGTCCAATTCTCACAGCCGCCTGCCAAAGCAGGTGCAACTTCCTAATGTTATACAAACGAAGAAACAAATTTATTTATTTATATTTTGAGAGAGGAAGAGAGCGTGAGTGGGGGAAGGGACAGAGAGGGAGAGAGAATCTAAGCAGGCTCCACGCGCAGCACAGGGCTCAACACAGGGCTTGATCTCACGACCCTGAGACCATACCTGAGCCAAAATCAGGAGTCAGACACTTAACCCACTGAGCCACCCAGGCGCCCCAGTGGGGAAGCAAATTTTTAAAACTAAAGTGACTTAAAGCACAGATCTCTCAGGGGTTGAGCCAGGACAGCCAGGCTATGCTGCTCACCAGCCCCCTCCCCATCACAGCACTGAGCCACAGGGAGTCCAGCCCCCGATGGTGCGGGTTCCACTAAGGCCATGTGCACCCCACAGGTATCTGTGGACATGGTACTGGGTAACCTCATCCTTCAGCTTTCCCGGCACCTTCTTCGCTTCTCCGTTTGTTACGTGTTTGCTGAGCACCTGCTCAGTGCTGGGCGTGGTGCTGGGCTCCGGGAATAAGCCAGGAACAAAACCAAGTCCTGCCCCCTCCCCAGGGCCACGGCTCCAAGGGGAAGAGACAGTGAAAGAAAGCGCAGCACAGGGTAGAGTGCGCAGCGGGCACGGACGTCAGCCCGCTGTCTTCGAACAGTCGCTGACGACGCTGGGATCTCTTTCTCTGTTGTCTTTATTGCGGTAAAATAGTCATAGCATGTTTTAACCCATTTTAACCGTAACAGAATGTACACTCCATGCCACTAAGTGCCCTCACAGGGTTGGCACCAGGCCCACCATCCAGCTCCGAAACTTCCGTGAATGACAGAGAATTTTTAGACCGCCTGGTTGCTCCAGAGTTTTAGAAAAAAAGGATTTAAAAGTTACTGATAGGTTTCCTAAGCTCTTCGAAGCACCAGGAAGGTAAAACTTGAAACTAAAATTCAGGTTTCAGCATTGTTTACGTTGTCTCCCTGCAAAACGCACAAACCCATCTCTCTTAAGAGGTTTTGTTGCCTAAACTCCAGTGCCACGGAGTTTGCCTTCTGTGTAGGCACAGAAATCGTGTGAGCCAGGCGCCGGCCTCACGTAGTCTGCTGCCCTCCCCAGCTCTAGGGTGGCATTGTGCGCCGTGTCTCCCTCTCCAGGCCGGGCCGCGACAGAAGTCACCTACTGTGATGCGAGGATTGATGCTCTTAGACGCGGCGGACCGCACCCGTGTTTTTAGCCCGTCCCTTACATGCTAGTGTGGGGCCGCCCACTGTCCCTCGTCTCTGAAACCGAGAGTCCAAGAAGGCCTTCAACCCCTGTCCCAGACCAGGCTGGTTGGTCCCCAGAGTGCTGTGAGGCGCTCCCGACATGGTCAGTCTTTGTAGGGACGATGGCCGTGTGCAGGGAGCTGAGGAGGAGACATGCTAACGTGGCTCCCAGAGCCCTGGCCGGGGGACTGTGGGCAGCCCAGGAGCTGCGGTGGGAAGGCCTAAGCCCCTGTGCAGCTGGCCACCCGCAGTGACACTCAGCTGCTCATAAGGGACCCCTCTGTCCACTCCATGTCTTGGAGCTCCCCTGCGCGCTTAGCACCCCAGACACTGTGTCTGACCCAGGGAAGGGGCCTGGTGGGAGGAGCAAGGCCCAGCCCGTCACACCGGTGGCTGCCTTGCTGCCGGTGTCTGTCTCAGCATGGGAACGCTATTATGCCAAGTTACCCGCCGAGTCCACAAGCGCGCCGGGGACCATGTGTGCCAGAGAACAGAACAGACGGAAATCTCTGTTGGGGACCCTCACCTCTTTCAGTGGCGTCCGATGGTGATGAGGATACACAAGGGAGTGTGTGAGAGCGGCCAGGGCTGACGAAGGGCTCGAGGAGAGGGGCTGCTGGCTGATACCTTGCCCTCAGGGGACTGGGGTGGGGGGAGACTGGGCAAGAGGAGGAGAGGGCCGAGCTTGGGTGCCAGGGTCCTTGGAGGGGCGGCTGGAACCCGGTGGCTGGTGTCCAGAGACCACTGCAGACACGAGATGAGGGAACAGGTGACTTAGGAAACCGGCTGAGAGTCTCGGGCAAGAGTAAATTAGCCTGGCGAGGCTTTCACGGGCCCCTGCATGGGAGGGCCCCCGGAAGCAGGGCCCCCAAGCTGGTGAGAGGAGGCCTGGCCTGAATGGGGAGAAGGGAAGGCGTCCGTGGTCTCCCACAGTGTGCGCCGGGGGCTCCAGAGCCTGATCTGCAGCCAGGCAGGCTGGGGCAGCTGCTCAGCCTGGGCAGGAGAGGCTGGGTCCTGGGACCTTCAAGGAGAGAGGATTGAACCGTTGGTCATCCCCACTGAGGGCTGTGAGCCTGGGAACCGGGAAGAGCATACCTAGCGTGAGAGCCAGGAACAGGGAGGCAGCTAGGGAGATGGGGCTCGTGGAGCGCCACAGGCATCCGGGGACGAGGGTGATAGTCACGTGCTGCCCAGAGCCCGCGGGCACGGAGGACGCGAGCCGCTGGGAAGCAGCAGCAGGGCAGGGGCCCGTGGTGGGGCTTGTGAGGGGGAAAGCACACGTTTGGGCATTGACGGCGCACAGAACTGTTACTTGTTGGTGGAAAGTCAGAAAACAGAAGCACTTACTCTCCTGGACAGACTCTCGCGTGCAGCCGTCTGTCCCTGACCTCTCTGTTTCTGTTCTCAGGGGAAAGGAGCCCCCCCGGTGGAGGCGGACAGTCAGGGTAGGTACCGGGCGCGGGGCTGCTGGCAGCGGCCGCCTCTGTCCCCGAGCAGGTGCCGGGGATGGAAGATGAACAAAATCCTTGTCGTCTAGTGCACTTTTTTTTTGTTTTAAGCTTCATTGGTTTGAGAGCGGCTCGTGCCCAGGAGCCTGAGCGGGGGGAGGGGCGGGGGGAGGGAGAAGCTGACTCCCCACTGAGCGCAGAGCCCCACATGGGGCTTGATCCCTCGACCCCGGGACCATGACCCACGCCAACACCGAGAGTCGGACCCTCAACCAATGGGGGCACCCAGACGCCCCTCGACTCATAGCGCTTAAACGTGTTTCATATCAAAGCGGCTACTGCACGTTTGGAGACGTTGACAGAAAGTTACTTTAAATGATTTCTTGTCTCGTTTCAGACACACAAGGAGGGAAAGCAGCCCCTCCGCCGGCTCCAGAAGGCCCAGACCATCACTACTTGGATAAGTGAGTAGCGTGTCTCTAGCTGCGAGGACGGCAGGCATGAGCCGCGGCACGTGCGCAGGGAAGTGTTTCCTCGCGCGCGGCCGGGTTCTGTCAGCCGACGGGTCTTCCCCATCACCCGTCATCCGGCATCCCTAAGGAAGGGCGATGGACCTCCCGACCCACGGGCCCCCTTTGCCCCCAGCCCCCAGAGAAGTCAGCAGCCCGTTTGTCAGACACAGGGCACTGTGACCGCAGATACTTTCCCCTTTGAGTCAGACGTCTCTGTTCTCGTGACTTCGCGGACAGCTGTGCTAGGTTATGCTGGCAGGGCAGAAGCTGAGGGGACCTTGACCTAATTTGTCCCCAACACCCACTCCTCCTACCACGCGCGAACGGGCTGTCCCCCCGCGGACCCGCGGCCAGGGCGGGCGTGCGCGTTCCTGGACGACACCCGAGCCTGCGTCCACGGCTTGTGCTCTCCTCCAGCCTGTGCATCTTCTGCGGGGAGAGGAGCGAGGCCTTCACGGAGGAGGGGCTGGACCTGCACTACTGGAAGCACTGTCTCATGCTGACGAGGTGCGCCCACTGCAAACAGGTCAGTGTCGCGCGCGGCCCGAGCTCGGCGCTTGGCGACAGGCCCCGGGGAGAGCTGGCGGGGAGCTCCCGAGGCGTGCGTGGTGGGGCTGTTCTCTCCAAGTCTCCCTGAAGGATGGACACGGACATGACGTGCAGAGACAGCTCGGGGACGGTGTGGGTTCTGCTCCAGACCCCGCAGGGAGACGGACCTGCGGTAAAGCCGGTCGGTGACATTGGGGCTCCCCGGGGCACACGCCGGCTGCGCGCACACTGTGCGGGGTCTGCGCGGTGCACCACGGCGGGGCGTGCGAAACAGCTTACGTACTGGACAGACGCCTCACTGCTAAGAGATGCTGGCCGCCGCCCGAGTCCCCCGCGAGCCGCGGGTCACTGTGACTAATGCGACAAAAACAAGCTTGAGCGACCGTGAGGGTGACCGGAACGTGACGGACGCACACAGTGAGCAGACACTGTTGGGGACACAGCGCCAACGCCGTACTCGCCACAGAGTCGGCACGGACCCTCCTTCTGTAAACCGCCCGCCTTATGGGGGCCCGCACGCAAGTCAGAAGTGTTCAAGCCCCCGAACCCCGCAGAAGGGCACGCCGTGCCCCCAGCTCCCTGGCCCTCAAAGCCACCACCTCTCCCTGCAGAGTCACC
Organism: Lutra lutra; assembly: GCF_902655055.1. Classification (NCBI taxonomy): domain Eukaryota; kingdom Metazoa; phylum Chordata; class Mammalia; order Carnivora; family Mustelidae; genus Lutra; species Lutra lutra. The sequence goes on from NC_062281.1 coordinate 195,569,436, forward strand.
ACCGTCCCAATTCCTGACACCACAAGTCGGTGTTGCTCGCTTCTTGAGTTGATACAAACGGAATCATCTCTCGTGCCCGTCTTCCTGCTTTGTCGCAGGCTCTGTTTGACAGTCCAGGGCCCATCCCTCCGCCCTGCTGTTTTTGGAAATCGGGCCGTATCCCGTCTGGGGCTTCCATGAATAGTGTTCCCCCGGCCGCCCCGGTGTCAGTCTGCCGAGGCGTCTGTGAAGGCTCCGTTTGGGGTGCACCCTGGGGGTGGAGAGGCTGGGCCCGCCCGCGGGGCTGCAGGGCTGACGCAGGTCGTGCTCGGAGGGGCCGCGCGTCCACGCCCCAGCCAGGGCCACCTCCGTGCTTCCTGCCGCTGGTGAGGTGCGGCCCATGGCTGTCTGCTGACTGTTCAGCTGTCCTGTTCTAGAAAATACCTTCTAGTCTCCAGTGCTGAGGTTTTTTTAAACATTTTATTTATTTATGTTTACAAGGGAGAGCGAGAGAGGGAGGGCGAGGGGAGGGGCAGAGGGAGAAGCAGACTCGCTGCTGAGCAGGGAGCCCGACGCTGGGCTCTGTCCCGGGACCCCGGGATCATGTCCCAGGCAGAGACAGATGCTCCACCCGCTGAGCCACGCAGGCGCCCTCTGGTTCGTGTTTTCAGTTAGCTCGCCGGCCTTGCTCTCCTGATCTGTGGTCATTGTTGATGTGTCCGCACCACAGCCCTTGCCAGATTCAGAGCCCACAGCTGGCCTCTCCCGCTTGGGGTCCGGCCTGCTCGTCGTCCTGATGTGTCCTTTGAGTTTAACCTTGTCTACCTTGGGGGCGCCTGGGTGGCTCAGTGGGTTAAGCCTCTGCCTTCGGCTCGGATCATGCTCCCAGGGTCCCAGGATTGAGTCCCGCATCGGGCTCCCTGCTCAGCGGGAAGCCTGCGTCCCCCTCTGCCTGGCACTCCACTGCTTGTGCCTTCACAGTCTCTGCCTCTCTCTCTCTGACAAATAAATAAAATCTTAAAAAGAGAAAGAAATATTCTCCTGTCCCCCAAATTTGGATCTCTCCTGATGCAGTGGCCTTTCTTTCGATAACGGAGGAGAGCTGAGGAGAAGGAAATCCACCTCTGCCTCCTGCTGCTCCTCTTGGGGTCCTGCGCATCCTCACACGCGTCGGGGGCTCTTGGGGTCCTGCGCATCCTCACACACGTCGGGGTGGGGACTTGGAACCCAGAGGCCACACGGCCAAGCTGTCCTGCGCTTACCACCCATGCCCTCTGGAGCTAACTGCCGCTCCTCCAGCCCACCCTTCGCCGTGGCCTCTAGTGCCAGCACAGGAACCTGACGAGGGGACGCGGGTGTGGAGCAGGGCACCGTGGACGACAGCGGCAGCCGTGCGGGCTGGTGGGGTGGCGTATGTGAGCTGGGGGTGCACAGGCCGGCGGGGGCAGCCCCGCTCCCATGTTCCCGGACACGTGCTTCCTTCTGCGTTTCGGGACGCAGGTGGTGGAGATCTCCAGCCTGACGGAGCACTTGCTGACGGAGTGCGACAGGAAAGACGGGTTTGGAAAGTGTTACCGCTGCAGCGAGGCCGTGCTGAAGGAAGAGCTGCCCAGACACATAAAAACGAAAGAGTGTAACCGTGAGTGCAGGCTCGGGCGGTGCCGTCCGTGTCCGCGGTGCCCTCCGCCTCCCTGGTGCCGTCGTGTCCGCGGTGCCCTCCGCCTCCGTGGTGCTGTCCGTGTCCGCGGTGCCCTGCCCAGGGGCCCTGCCAGGGATGGGATGTCCGGTCAGGTGTCTCCTGCTGCTTGCGCGGCTCTCACGGGAGGAACTAAATCTTGTCTCATTGATGCCATTGCAGCTGCCAAACCAGAAAAGCTGGCAAACCGGTGTCCGCTGTGCCATGAGAACTTCTCCCCGGGAGAGGAGGTGAGGGCCCAGCACAGGGGTGGCAGTGGCGAGCTTGTTGGGGCTGGGCCGTGATTAGGGCACAGGGAGCGTTCAGGGAGCTCCCCGGTCTGTTCCCGTGCCGCTGGAGCGGTTACTGTGCTTACCTGTCCGCTCAGGTGATTTCCTCCCTCAGCACTGTGGACCTACGGGGGGCGGGGGGCCCTCGGCTCTGGGGGGGTGAGTGCAAGGGGCTTTGGCCTCTGTCCAGTCTCCGCACTTCTCTGGGTGCTGGGGCCCCAGATGGCATCCAGGCCAGACCACAGCACACCGGTCCCTCGTCATGACTGAGCCCGAGCCTGGTGCAGCCTGGAAACTGCCAGTCACAGTGAATGCGGGCTGTCCTCCCGTGCCCCCTTACCCACCACGCTGACTCCAGCCTGGTGCGCCGGGGCAGGACCGTCCACTCCCCACCCGCCACCAGGTAGTGCGGCTTCAGAGGCCTGCCTCTGCTTGGCCACTTCTGCTCCGACACCCTTAACCACTGCTACCCGCCGTCCACCACGGTGTCCTGCTGCTGGGCTCTCCCTGTGCCAGCGCTCTGGGACGGGGCACCACGAGACAGCTCAGACCCAGCCGCGCTCGGCAGAAAACTCGCGCACCCAGCAGTCAGCCCTGTACCAGGTGTCCCAGGCTCGTCCTCTGTCTCAGAAAATGTCAGAGACGTAAGGAAGTACATAACAGAGCACAGGAGCCCATGGGCAGGCTTCGCGTCCCATCCCCCGCTTGAATGACGGGCGCACATTCCGTCTGCACCCACCGTGTGCCACCTTCTCGTGTGCCTGGGGACATAGCCAGCAGCGTGTCCCTTCTCTGCACGCGGCCAGCAGCAGGTGCGGACACGCTCCTGCGGGGCTCACGCCTCCAGCCTCAGCGCGATGGCAGACGCGCTGGTGTCTCGGCCGTGGCTGAGGCTGCACACGGGCACCACTTCCTCGTCCAGCTCTTTCCTCACGGTGGGAGACGCTGTTGGCCCGCAGGGTTTCGCGTGGCTGGGTCTGCTGATGGCATCCCCCCTGCTGTCATTTGATGGGCTCTCGTCCCCTCCGTTTGCTGTGAATTGGAGGTTGGCCGGGTCAGATGCACCTTCGGGTTTTAAAACTTAGTTTCTCCTGCGGTTTTCGTAGCTGATAGTGCGTTTTTCCGTAGCCAGCGGGTTCTTAAAATTAAGTCCTGTGACGACACGAAGTACTTGGCTCGTTCCAGGGTCTGTAAAGAGGGACATATTCAGGGAACCGAGAGCGGCTGCTGTCCCTGCCCCTGCTCACCTCCCACCTTACAGGGCTGCTGCTTTTTGATGCTTGGCCTGGTTAAAGGACGCGTGAGTGGTCCGCACAGGCACACGTCCTCTCTCGCCCTTTATTTTAGAATTTCTATGCCCTTGCGTCTGTGCTCCGCTGGCTCCCATGGCACTGACGCTGCCCTGGGACACTCGCCCCCTCCTCTGGCTGCTGTGTGTTGCTCTGGCTCTGAGCGTCGCAGCCCCTGGCCCCTCTTCCTGCCATGCCCTCCTGTCCCCGGCGTCCGGCGGGGAGCGGCAGCCTGGCTCGTGGCTCCCAGCTGTGAGGCAGTCGGCAGGCCTCTCCTTCCCCTCTGCTTGCTCAGCGTCCAGTCCTCCGTGCCGGCTGGCGTGTGGCCACACCCTTTTCCTGTGTCACGGTTTCTGGGGTCAGGAGTTGTGGGCACAGCAGAACGTCTTGTGGCTCAGGGTCTCACCAGGCTGCGTTCCCGTGTGGGGCCGGGCTGGGGAGGGATGGTCCAAGCTCACCCGGTGGCTGGCAGAATTCCTCTTTTTGTCATGCTAGGACCGAAGTCCCCGCTTTCCTGCTGGTGTCAACCAGGGGCTGCTGTCCGATCCTGGAGGCCCCCACGGCCCGTGCCTCGTGGGCCTGCACATGGGCGCGCACTCCTGTGACAGCGCTCCAGCTGCCGGGTCGGTCCAGGGCCTTGGCTGCTCCTGGTTTTGGCTCTGGCCCGAGCTCATCTCACTTGTCCCTCGGTTGCCTGGTTGACACCGTGTGCCCCCTGCTTTGTTTCAGGCGTGGAAAGCTCACCTCATGGGTCCGGCGGGCTGCACGATGAACCTGCGTAAGACCCACGTGCTGCACAGGGCACCCGCTCTGCCGCCAGGTGAGGCCCGCGCCCTCCTGCACGCCAGCACCCGCGTGGCAGGGTCCCCTCCCCCGATGGCACTCAGTCCTTGTGTTCTGGCTCCGGCTCTTGCCGAGGAAGCTACTTGTGTGACCAGAACTTTTGCCGTGGGTCCTGCCCTTCCTGGAGGCTCCCCAAGGGCATCCTCGAGGTGGCAGACGCAGCCCTGAGTGCCCTTGGGGTGCAGAGCCTGGTTCTCAGCATCTTTGCCCATCACTGGACCAGAGTATTCAGAAACGCACAGTGAAATAGTAGGTGCACAGGTGACGCCCCCGCCTGTTTCATGAATCATGACTTTCTCTATCTTATGTCCGATTGAGAATGCCTTTCCGGAAAATACATGTTTCATTAGAAAACTAGTCCCGGCCGAAACACTGCTGGAGGCCCAGGTTTACGTTAGGGTACCTTAGTGCAAAAGCAAGAGCGTCACCGACCGGGGTGTGATGAGACGTGGGTCCTGGGCTCTGTCCGCGCTGCGTGCCGGTCACCGACGCCCCCTGGCGGCCTCTTCCGCCAACGAGGAGCTCGGCACTTGGAGGGGCCCCGCCTGAGGGTCGTCACCCGGGAAAGGAAGCTCTTGTCACACGGCCGCTCCCTTTTCATTTCCGGAGCGGAGTTTCTGAAGCCCCAGCTGGTGAACGGCTCCGTTCTCCTCTCTCCATCCCTGACGTCAGGCTCCTCCTCGGAGCCCTTTTCCTCCCTCTTCTGCCGGTTCACGAGCCCGTCCTCCTCAGCCGGCGCGGCCACCTGCGGACCGAGGGGCCACTATGGCGTCCCCGTGGCCTCGCACTCTGTTCACGTCTTGTCTCCCTCCTAACGCAGTGCCTGTGTTGTGTGTGTGTGTGTGTGTGTGTGTCCAGCAGGTAAAGGCGCAGCTGTGGCCAAGTCAGGGACCTCGGGATCAAAGGTTGGAAGCAAGATCCCTACCCCGAAGGGACTGAACAAAAGTTCCGGGAGGACGTACACAAAGCGGTGACATGATGCGCATCTCCTCTGTCCCTGCGAAGAGCGGAGCAAGTTTCCTGACTGTGAACCATTTCTCCTAAAATCCGCCCATGGATATGGTGACCGTCCCCCACCCCCGCTGACCCTCGGCTCTCGGCCGTGCTGGTCCGGACCTGTTGCACCGGCCGTGGGGCCGACGGAGAACCTGCGTCCCAGGGTCAGGTCTGGACCCGCCCCGGCTTCGAGCAGCCAGGCTTCTGCCCTCCCAGCCCGGCACGCACAGGAGAGCACCCGTCTGCCGGAGGGTGCCGACGCGATGCCCGTGCGGCCAGGCCCTCTTCCCAAGTGCTTGCAGTGATTCCCATAAAGACTTCACTGGAAACCTCGGGCCTGTTCGTCTCTCTCACACCTGGCCGAATTCCCACCGGGCCGTGGCCCCCCAGCAGCGGTAACCATGAGTGTCACCGGGTGCCTTACCCCAGCCGGGTGCACTCTGCCTGCCCCTGCCCGGTGCACCTCCTCACCCATGTCTGCAGAGCCTGTGCTCCCCGCTGTCATCGGTCACTGGGCATGGGTCCCCCGGTGCCCCTCACCTGGCCAGAGGCCCATGAGGAGTGCACGGTCCGTAGCCGTCACCACTCTCCCGCGGCAGTCCCCCCCCCCCCGCCGTAACCCCCCAGCAGCTGTCCCCCCACGGCAGTCCCCCCACCCGCAGCAATCGCCCCCCACGGCAGTCCCCCTACCCGCGGCAGTGCCCTGGGGGAGCTGAGGTGGGCACTGTGAGGCTCCAAGGCAGGGCCGCACTGGGGGTGCTCACATCCCTTAAGTCTGGGCCGCCCTCAGCAGAACTACAAGGTGACTGTCACCTGTCCTGTGTTCGCCTGCCCACAGCGTCGGCTGGAGCGCCCCGCTCTTGAACCCCAGAGGCAGACGTGGCACCGCTCTTGACTCTGGCGTGGGGCATCTGCTCCTTCGCGCATGTCACCGGTCAGCCCCTGCAGACCCAGCGCGTCTGCCTCAGGCCTGCCCCTCGCTCATCTGCGTTGGAATTGGGGCTCCACGTTCATTTGCATGGCTCGTCCCATGATACTTCACGCACCAGATGTCATTTCAAACGAAGACACCAGACCTCGAAGTCCAGCCCCCTCCCAGCTCCCCACCTGCCATCGGGCAGGGGAGCGGTTCCCCGTGCTTCCCATGCAGGTGGCCAGGCTGACAGGCCAGTGTGGGTCTGCAGGGAGGGCCCCACGTCTCCCCACGGCCAAGTCTCCCAGGGACCCGAGGTGGCTGGCCCTTCCTGTCCCACCGTGCAGCTGGGACATGCTCCCCCCTCCTCCTTAGCGCCCGGCAGGCTTTCCCAACTGAGACCCGGGGTGACGGATGAAGTGTGGGCTGGGTGATTAGTGTGTAAATAAATACTGCGTTTCCGGCCGTGTGAAACCACAAAGTGTGTCTTAGAAAACCCCTAACAGCTGTCAGAGCAGTGCGCTCGCTCCTGAGTACGTCCGTGATCGTGAATTTGCACGACTCTCTCTCCGTCCTGGGAAGGCTAATACCTTCTCGTACGCAGCATGAGTGAGACCGAGAGAATTACCAAAACCAGTGACCCAACCAAACCATGAAAGCGCACGGGGAGAAAGGAAGAAAGGACGCAAACCTTCAGTGGGCAGAGCAGAGCGCGGATGCCGGCAGGTGACACTCCGGCCTTTCTGGCCCCGGGGACAGCGGCTCGACCTGCAGCCCGTCCTCCACACGCGGACCAGCCGCTTCCGTAACCAGAGCCGCGGTCACGCGAGCTAGTGAAGGAACCATTCCTTCCTCTCCGACCAACACTTCCAAATACAGAGGTCTTATTTTCTATATATTGTAACTTGAAAAAGCATTTGTAAAGATATTTAATTTTAGTGATTGGCAAACCAAATCGGGTGCATTTAAGACCAGTGAGCACGTCGGTTACGGAAGAATCGAGTGGCGATATTGAAACGATCCCTGGCAGGTTCTCGTGGCTGCTGAAAGCCTTACAGAGTTACGGACTTCTAAAGAACCACAAACAAAAGACAAAAAATTTAAAAGGAACCGTAAGATCCCTTGGCCATGTATAAATAAATCTGTAAATTTGGAATAGGAATTAATGATTGACTTTTCACTCCTGAATATGTTGTGCATATTTAACTATTTATTTCTATTATTTTCATATTTCAGGATATTTTATCAAGCTAATTTAAAAGAAATGTGTCTATAAATTTGGCATCAGAATACACATGTAAATACTTTTAATGAAAATTTGCAACTTTTTAATGTTTTAACATAGTTTTCTATTTGTCTTTATTTCAGGTGCCAGAGTTATAATATCTAATATATTTTTGTTGTTATTTTAGGGCCTAGGGGATCCCTCACCCTGAGCATATGAACATAATAAAAAGGTCACTCAATGTTCTGTCACTTTTATTTCAGGTTTTCCATTAAAAGGCAAACGGAGTGTCTTCCACTCTGGCGCGCAGGCCAGAGGCGCGGCTGGGGGAGGCATGGGAGGGGCAGGGAGTCCGCTGCAGGGACGGAGACAGAGCTGGCCCCACGCTGCAGGGGGTGTGGACACGAGCTTCCTGCTGAACAAGGTGAAGGACAGTCAGCTCCCTGTGACTTGGAGGACGTGGTCGCCCAGCTGTGCCCGCAGGTGGAGTCGGAGTGTCCCTCTGACCGTCTTGCAGTGCCCGCAGCGCATCCGCACACCTGCGCCCCTTGTCCAGAGGGACTTACTGGCCAACACGGAGATCTTGCTTTCAAATGAGTAAAAAGGAAGTATTTTCTCTGTTCACTTGTGGAGTGACTTAAAGCTTTTATCGATTTGGGGAATCATAAAATTGCCTCCGTTTTGAAGTTACAACGTGCAGGTTTTCCCTTCCACGAATACTGTTAACGTAAAGCTGACGGCACTGTGTTTCCTCCTGGTTCGGGGACCAGGGCCCTGCGTGGGGGAAGGGCCAGGCGTGTGAGCCGCAGGGTGGGCACGGAAGAGCGCACATTCCCGAGAAGCGCTCCACTCACCCCTGCAGGGGTGCCGGAGAAGGAGGAGCCCCTCCCTCCGTGGGCTGCTGGAACTGGGTGTGCTTTTGTGCCGTTGCGTATTTGCTCTTAAAAACCAGGTCGGTTCTCTAGAAAGCTGAGCGTGGGGTACCCAGCCGCCTTCCTGGCTCTCGCCGCTCTGGGGGGCTTCCATGCCCCCTCCCCAGCCGCTGGGCCGTGAGCTGAGCCCCCTGCATCTGGGATGCAGTTGGAGTGGCCCTCAAACTGTTCCTGCAGGGGCAGGGGGTCCCCCTTGGGGTCTTCTGGAATCCTTGCAAGGACCAGTGAGGTATCGTCAGTGGCAGGCGGGGACACCGGCCCCCTGGAAGGCAGCGGGCCCAGATGAGAACTCTGGATCCTGATAGACCCGGGAGGCCTGTGGACAACAGCTCATAGTCCCTGCCTCAGTTTCCCCTTAAAGAGTGGAGCCAAGGAGAAGGTGCTGATGAGGTCCAGCCCGGCCAGTGGGTTTGCAAGTTCGGGGAAGGAGCCGGCCCCTAAGCTGAGGGGTGCCCCTGAGCCCTTCATCCTGCATTAGCCTGTGCCTGCAGGGGGTAGGAAGCGGAGACACGGAGGCATGGACCACCACCGGCCAGAAGGCCTCAGAACTCCACCCAGCTTCCCACACCCAGGCCCACCCACCCGAGCCCGCAAGTGCTGGGATTGCAGGGGAGGGGCAGGGAGAGTGGGGAGGGCCAAGGTCAGATGCCCCATGGAGTGAATTTCCTTGTGCACAGAAGGAGCTCACCCCCGGGCAACAAGCAACGCTCTCTTCTGGCTCAGGTCCTGCAGGTTGCCGACTCCCCAGGAGAGGTGTCCCGGGCTCCTCTCAGGGTCTTGGGACCAGTCCAGAGAGGGAGGGGTGGTGTCCTGCCTGGAGGTGGGGGACATCACGGGAACCAGTGCCAGGGTTCTGGATAAAGACCTTTCTCTCCCCTTGGAGGAGGCCTGTTTCCGAAATTCCAGGATCCAGCTGGGTGGGGTGGGGGTTCCCCAGCCGTTGGGGGGGGGCTGGAGGGCGAGCCTGAAGGGGTCCAAGCCTCATTCTGGGCGGGGCCAGGCCAGGAGCAGGGTCAGGAGCAGAAAAAAAATCACGCACGACCTGTCTTCTTCCTACTGGAAGTTTTAGAAGTTTGCTTTTTCACACTGCCATCGGCCACCGACCTGGAGCCGTCTTGTATTTTCTGTTCCTGAATGAGGTGGAGATTTGTGAAACCAGACGCAAACACAACAGCTAGACAATCGATCATTCGACTCTGTTACAATCATGACGCCTCGAGACGCCTTTACAGAAACAGAAAACCAGGAGAACACATTTATTCACAACATGCAACCCAGAAAGAGCTGGTGCCCAAAAGACAGAATCTCCTACACATCATTAGGAAAGGCCGAGGGGCCTCCGGCCTGGCTTTGGGAGTGCAAATAGGGAACCAGTTCCAGAACACAGCACGCAGGGCTCTGTCGCCGCTTCGACAAGTTGTTGTGAGTGCCGGGACTCACGGCACCCAGGACTAAGACCAGGGCTCAGCCGGGTGCGGGGGTCCCGGGGGAATCCGGTCCTCGAAATCCCAGCTTCCAGTGGCCCCCACTTTCCCGAGCTCAGGGCCTCTCCCTCCCTGTTCAAGGACAGCCCCGCGCCCCACGCGGCCATCCCTCTGGTCCTTGGTCTCCACCTTCCTCTTCTACTGGTAAGGATCCTGTGAGTTCACTGGATCCACAAGACGATCTCCCCATCGCAAGGTCCCTCTGAGACTTCAAGTTCCCTGTGCCCTAAAACCTACCACATTCACAGGTTCTGGGAATTAGGGTGTGGACCTCTCCGGGGGCCGTCATCCCGCCCAACACACTGTAAGAACGCCATCCGTCTAACATCTATATCGCTTTTCTTTTTTAGTATTTTGGGTTCCTAATAATATTTTTTTTGAGTTGTGGACAAAACCTGTTATTAGTTTCTTATTTACAGGCCTTATCAGTGCTCCTGGTAGTATCATTAAAAGACCATTTACCTACCTTAGAAAATGCCAATCTTTTCAGCTGCGGTCATTTCCTGCCTATGGCTGCTACAGTATGCATTTCACTCAGCGTGGTTTGCCTCCAGGCTGTCCTCTGCTTTTTGCCACAATTCCAAGCTGCCCGACGAATTCCCCTTTCATAAGAAAAAAGCCTATTCAGAGAACTAAGTTCAAATGGTCAAGATTCAGTTGTTTTATCAAATGCACCAGTGTTGAGAGATTTGCCAGCTATCTAAAGCCAAAAATCGGGTGGTTATCACCCAAATACTATTAATTTACTAATTACTACCTGCTATTATCAAATCACCGCAGTAATCTTTAAGGAGCTTTTCTCGTACTGTTCATTACTTCCAATCATCATTCAATATTCCGTTTTTGGAATGACACTTAGAAAAACCTCCAAAACCCTCCAAACTAAAAACAAAGCTTATCCTACACTCCAGTCCAAATTATCTAATTGAGTATCTGCCCATCACATTTCTTCAAACTGGGCTTAATCTCCAGTGCGTAATGTTCCCTCTTCACCCAAACTTGCTCTTTAAAGATGAAAATTCCCATTTTAAGTGGATTTCTAGTTCTTAAGTGACCATAGAAAACTTCTAGACTTTCTTCTAAAATCTAGAGGAAAATGAACTCTGCCATTAAGAATGTTACCAAATGCGGGGCGCCTGGGTGGCTCAGTGGGTTAAGCCGCTGCCTTCAGCTCAGGTCATGATCCCAGGGTCCTGGGATCGAGCCCCGCATCAGGCTCTCTGCTCAGCGGGGACCCTGCCTCCCCTTCTCTCTCTCTCTGCCTGCCTCTCTGCCTACTTGTGATCTCTGTCTGTCGAATAAATAAATAAAATCTTTAAAAAAAAAAAAAGAGTGTTACCGAATGCCTCATGTTTTAGGTACTTTAAACTACTTTACAATATTTATAAATGGGACATTAAGAATTCCAGTAAGTGAGAAATTAAAATGTGACAAGGTAGCAACAAGTTTACTCCCTAGTGATAGAAAATAAGTTTTATATGCAACACACTAACTTTGGTATTATAGAATTTCTTAAAGATTTTATTTATTTATTTGACAGAGAGAGACACAGGGAGAGCAGGGAACACAAGCAGGGGGAGTGGGAGAGGGAGAAGCACTGAGCCCACCAGGCGCCGTACATCAGTTTTCAAAAAGGCCCTCAGCACCTGGAAGATACGCGGAGAAAGTTTAACATAGACGAGTGATGGCAATACCAGGAAAAAAAGAACAATACTAGCATTATCAGTATTTATTTCATATAAAAACAGTATTTGCACTAAAAATGGTTCACAATTCATATGATACAAATACCAAGGCAACCTAACAGCCAAGGGCATTTAGAGTAACATATAAACAAATCACAAGACATGGAACGAACCATAAATTCATAAAGGTAAAGACTGAGTGCAATTAATCATTCAATAGATAAGTTGATAAAACTTACAAAAATATTTTTTAAATACACTAAATATGCAAGTGGAAGAATGCGGTTAGTGATACCCATTCTCAAATGAAACCGTATTTTCTTTTCAGTACACGTGTGGAGTTCTCAGAAAGTGTACTGTAAGCCCCAAGGGACGAGTGTGGAGCCGCTGAAAACGTCAGCAGTGTTCCCGGTCCCGGGCTGTTGAGCGCAACGGCCCCGAAGCAACTGGACCCCATGATCCCCAGGGGCAGAGGCGGTGAGGAGCCCTGAACGCCTGTGACCCGTGGGCCCCCTTCCTGCGCCTGACAGTGACCAGCACAAACGTCCTGCTCCTCCCTTATCCCCGGACGCACACCCCACGTGCCTACATGTAGGGGAAAACGCAAGCACACTTTATGGCTTCAGGACCCGTGCCCTCCCTCTGTACTCCTCTGCCATGCCCGGAGGCATCCGTCCTTGCTTTTCTGATAAAAATCAAAAGCTCCGTGCGGAATCCAGCCCCGTCTCTCCCGGAGGCAGCCCCGCGCCACGCTCAGATCCTTGTCTGAGCACTTTGTTTCAGTGCGTGACGATCTAGGGGCTGCTGAAGCGAGGACAACTTCCTCTTTTTTTAATTATTATTTTTTTAAGAGAGCGGGAGACTGTGGGAGCAGGGAGGGGCAGAGGGAGAGAGAACCGCAAGTGGACTCCGCACCCGGTGGTCGTGAGATCGTGATGACCGGAGCCAAAAGAAGAGTCAGAAACTTAACCATCAGGCTAAGCCTCCCAGGCGCCCCTGGACTGCTCAGGGTCGGACCGCGTTAGTGGGGGCCATCACTGCTCAGGCTCAGACCTGGGTGGGGGGGGTCCATCACTGCTCAGGGTCGAACCTGGGTGCGGGGGGGTCCATCACTGCTCAGGGTCGAACCTGGGTGGGGGGGCGAGTCCATCACTGCTCAGGGTCAGACTTGGGGGGGGCATCACTGCTCAGGGTCAGACCTGGGGGCACCATCACTGCTCAGGGTCAGACTTGGGGGGGGCATCACTGCTCAGGGTCAGACCTGGGGGCACCATCACTGCTCAGGGTCAGACTTGGGGGGCCATCACTGCTCAGGGTCTGACCCGGGTTAGGGGGTCCGTCACTGCTCGGGGTCGGACCGGGGTGGGGGAGGGGTGACCCCGTCGGGCTGCGGGTCCCGGCCCGCACCCCCAAACCCGAGCAGCCCCAAACGCCCGCGTAGACCTTTCCCCTCCACCGAGAACCTCCCCGCCTCCTTCTCCCGGAGGTGCCCGAGGCTCTTACCTCCCACCGCCTCCGCGGGGCCGCCCCTTCCGGGCCTGGCCGGAAGTGACGCGCCGTGCCCCGGAAGTGCCCCGGGAGCGGCGGCGGAAGCGGCGGCGCGATGGCGGCGGCGGCAGCCCCGGCGCCCGAGTCCTGGCCGGAGCTGGAGTTGGCGGAGCGCGAGCGGCGGCGCGAGCTGCTGCTGACGGGCCCGGGGCTGGAGCAGCGGGTGCGCGCGGCGGGCGGGCGGCTGCCGCCCCGGCTCTTCACGCTGCCGCTGCTGCACTACCTGGAGGTGAGCGGCTGCGGGAGCCTGCGCGAGCCGGGCCCGGGCCTGGCGCAGGGCCTCCCGCAGCTGCACAGCCTCGTGCTGCGGCGCAACGCGCTGGGGCCCGGCCTGAGCCCCGAGCTCGGCCCGCTGCCCGCGCTGCGCGTGCTCGACCTGTCGGGCAACGCCCTGGAGGCGCTGCCGCCGGGCCAGGGCCTGGGCCCCGCCGAGCCGCCGGGGCTCCCGCAGCTGCAGAGCCTCAACCTCAGCGGCAACCGGCTGCGCGAGCTGCCCGCCGACCTGGCGCGCTGCGCCCCGCGCCTGCAGACCCTCAACCTCACGGGCAACCGGCTGGACGCCTTCCCCGCCGAGCTCTTCCGCCCCGGCGCGCTGCCGCTGCTCAGCGAACTGGCGGCCGCCGACAACTGCCTGCGGGAGCTCAGCCCGGACATCGCGCACCTGGCCTCGCTCAAGGTCAGCGGGGCGCTGGGGGCGGGCCGGGGCCCTGGAGGCGCGGCGCGGCGCGGCGGGGTGGGAGCCGTCGGAGCCGGGGCCTGCAGCCGCCGAGCCCGGCCGGGGTCTGCAGCCTGCAGGCACCCTGCCACCCGCTGCTGGGCGGGAGTGGGCAGGCGCGGAGCCCCACCTGTAAGTGTCTCTGGCTCCAGACATTTGTGATCGTGGCGGGGGTCGGCCCCAGGCATGGCTCCGCTTGAGGCCGCAGGTGTCCACGCAGTTCCGCTCGCTGTGATTTCCCCGAACGTGTTTCCCTCCCGGGGGAGGAGGTTGTTAGTCCGTTCAGAGACCGGAGGGGCTGCCGGCAGTGCACAAGTGCTTCGGGTTTTCCTCCACACCGCACTGCCCAGGGGCTGCTTACCTCCCCTCCCCAGGCCCCAGCATAATGCAGGGCACACGGTGCCGGTTAAGCCCGCGAGGAGGACTGGGGGAGCTGGACACTGCCCGGCCACACCCACCTCCGTCTCAGAGGCCCCTGCGGAGCACTGCCTCCCCCATCTCCCCCTTTCATCCTTAAAAAGGCAGATTTGTGGTTGTTCTTCCTCCTAGTTTTCATCCTATTAACGCAGACGTTGTCAAGCAATAAAGTACTGGCTTGTGTCAGCAGAGGTTACTCGGTATCGTCCGCTGATCTCGCAGGTCCGTCTGTCTGCAGAGATCCGAGTGCTTGTGTGCGTGTGTGGGTGTGTGTACGTGTGTGCAGTGAAGACAGGAGTGCCTCGTGCTTGCTGGCGTCTGCAGACGAGCTGTGGGGGTGACGCTGGGCACTGTGGCTGTCCAGGGCTGGAGGCTTCGCATTGGGGCTGACGTGTGACAGACCACGTGCGACCTCGTGGGCTTGCGGCGTCCTCCATCTGTCCGATCTGGGCTGCCCAGGAGGTCCGTGTACCAGACACGCAGCTGAACATGGCTCTCCTGAGCGCAAGATGGGTTGCTCTGTTCTCTCCAGATCCGGAACGTCTTCCCGGCGGTTAGGTTTGCTTTGAATGTTCTCTACGACGTCTGCCCACCAGGGACGTCCGTGGCCTCCACGTGTCCCGACACCATCATTCGGGGGTGTCTTCCCTGCCGAACCCCAACTCGCTATTGCCAGGCTTCCGTCGATCTCGGGTGCGGTGCCAGAGCTGGTGGGGATCCCTTTTGGATTTCGATGTCCTCCAGGGGCCTTTCTGCACTGACGCCCCCGGGAGCAGTGCCGCGAGACCGTGGGAAGCCGCGTTGCCGCGCATGCTAGGGCTGTGCGGACAGACATCGTGTCCCTGCTCGTGCTGTGGGAAGGCTGGGGTGCACAGAACTGAGCTCAGAGGCAGGCGTGTGGCTCCCCCAGCATCTGGTGGCCGTGCCGCTGGCTCCTGTGCTGCGTCCTTGCCTGTGAGGGACTTGCAGGGACAGCCACGGTGCCGTGAACGGGGAGGACTACCGGACTGGGCCAGAACCGCAACAGTTGTCCCCTGCGCTGCGGGTCTCCCCCCGGGCTGGCTTGCTCACGAGTGCCGCTGGTCCGCGGGCAGTGAGTCAGGCCTGGGCTCGCTGCGACGCTCCAAAGACTGCGTTCTGTCCAGGATGTCCTGGCGCCGCTCCCGGCCCAGCAGGCTAGTCCACGTCTCACGCGGCAGCTCAGGGCTCCTGAGAGTAGACCGCAAGAGCACTCCCTGAGGCGCAGGCTTGAAGCCGGTGGCCCGGCGGCCCCGCTGCCCCTGGCAGGTGCAGTGAGCCAAGCCCCGTCCACGTCCCTGGGGAGACCTCACGGTTCCCTCGGAGCCACCGGAGCAGCCGCACACATGCCTCTGCTTGCCCCTCCCCTCACTTCCCAAGTGGGGAGACAAGTGCCTTTGTGCCCGCCCGCCCCCGGGGAGCTGCCCCAGGCGGTGGATCCAGACCCAGCTTCGGGGAAGGCCTGACCCTCCTGTCCACTCCGCCCGGCAGGGACAAGGGAGCCCAAGAGAAGACGGAGTACTCACCATGCCGGGCCTCACCGACTGGCCAGCCACCTGACTCAGCCGGGTTCTGTCAACGTCCTGGTGTCTGGCCATTCAGCGGGGCGCCCCACGAGAGGCCCCAGCACGTGGGGAGGGGTTTCTCTCCGGGGGCATCTGTCCTTGCACTAGGCTTCTGTCACCCGTGGGGCTCAGCTGCCAGGGCAGGGCTGGCCAAGGATGGCAGCCCTCACATCAGTCCTCCCTACATCACGGGTGACAGGCTGTGCTCTGCCCAGCCAGGGCTGACAGATGTCCCCAGGGTTCCCCCCCTCCCCCCGCACCCACTGGTGCCCACACCCATTGGGGCCACCCAGGTCACTCACAGGTGGGAGTCCCCTGGGGTCAGGCTTCACAAAGAAGTTACACTTGGATTGTGAGGCCTCTGCCCAGCGCCCAGACCCTGCAGTTTAGGAGTCCTTCCTCCGTCCCTCTGTCTTCCCACGTGGCCACAGCAGTGATGGGCTGCTCGGTGCCTGGGTGGGGTCTGGGTCCCCCGCCAGGCATGCCTGCTGGAACGAAGCTGGAACAAAGACGGTTGCCAGCTCCCCTCGAGGTGGCCGAGGTGGCGTGTTAGTCCCAGGGCCGCACAGCTAGGATTTACGCCTCACCCCCGCCCCCGCACACGGCCTGCAGTGGCGGTGTCCCCAGAGGCACTCAGTGGCCACGGCCAGCCCAGACAGCTGTGTGCCCTGCAGGGGGTAGATGGGGTCTTTAGGAGTCGGCTCCAGGCAGCAGGCAGGTTTCGGGGTGCCCGTCGTGCCCCGAGTTAACTGCAGTTAATTCCGCTCCGTGTGTCGTAGCAGTGGGGGGTTGGCGCGCCGCGGTGTGAGCCGGGCTTCCGGGCCAGAGACCTGCCCTCCTGCGGGAGGCGAACTCCGCACTGACACTCCCCGACCCCCAGGGCTCCTCCTGCCGCTCCCTTGCTCCCTTCGTGTTCTTTTCCAGGCGTGAAACCACGCTGAGTCTGCTGCTCCTACCTGCCAGTGCCCACATCGCCACAGGCTCCCAGCTTCCAGAACCCCGCTCTGCCGCCTCCCTCCCTGTCCACATTCCCACGGGGCCCAGCTCGGGGCCTGAGGGGCCCTCTGGGCTCGGGCCGCTGCCCCGGCTTACTGCTCTGAGATGTCCACGATGTGCTCGTCGCCCCGAAAGAAGCCCCCCAACGCGGGACCCTCGCACTGTTGGCCGCTGGGGTGGGGGCGGCGGCCAGTGAGGCCCAGCACCCCCCAGCCTCCCCTCACTGCTCCTCCTCTGCTGCCAGCACATGGCATCCACCTGGCCGGCCTGTTCCGCCAGCTGTGACAGTGACCCCAGTGGAGCCCTCGGGCTGGCCAAAGCCCATCAGACAGTGTGCTGGACCCCAGAGCTGGTGGGTGCGGGTGGAGCTAGGACAGGCCTCGCCAGACCTGACCTCAGGACGCCAACCCTCGCTGTAGCTCACAAGCCCAGATGGTGGGGACCTGGAAGGGCTCTCATGTCGTCCATCTCCCCCACCCTTCCCAGTCCTGATTGGGTGAGGAGAAAGGCCACAGGTGTAGGAAATTGTGTTGCCCACAGCCCCTTGGGGCCTCTTGGTCCCCTCCAGGGTGACCAACGGCCAGGTCTGGCTTCTTCTCTTTGTCCCCGGTCCTGAGTGCAAGACGGAAGCCTGTTCGAGCTGCTCGCTCTCTCCTGAGCTCTGGGAGAGGCTCCTCAGTGACATCAGGCACTGGTCCGGTGTGACACTCTGCGCGGACTCTCCCCCCGTCTCAACAGCCACAGGCTAGCCTCATCCACAGTGGGGGCTGGACTTGTCCCCTCTGCCAGCCGAGCAGATGGCCTCTTCTGGATCGCCAGAGCCCCTGTTCCCTTCTCAGTTCGCGACTGAGTTTGTCACCGGTTTGGCTGGGCGTGTTAGTCCTGGTCAGGCCCAGGACTGGAGCCGACCTCGCCCAGCGAGCGGTGCATGTGCAGTGGCGGGGGAGGCGGGGGGCGGGCCAGGGGGAGGCGCCCCCAGCACTGGGCACACAGGCCCCCTCTGCTCCAGAGCTCTCCCCAGGCCGCCGCTGCTCGTCGCCTCACTTCCCCTGGGCTCCTTGCAGCTGACCGGCTAACGGGCCTTCTCCCACGGCTGCCCCTGTCTGGTCTCCGCTGCGCCGAGCAGGGCCAGTCCAGGGCTCCCCACTGGCTCAGGAGGAGAACGAGAACGGCCGTCTGTGTGCAGTGCCCCTGCGCCGCCTGGGCCACGAGTGCCGCTGGCACGGGCATGCTGGGAAGAGGCGGGGTGGTGGCTGGGCTCTTCCTGGGGGGCCCTGTCCGCCTCACCACAGCTGCAGAAGGGGAAACAGAGGCACTGCGCCAGCCCCTGCACTGGAAGACAGCTCCGTTGGTGTCCCTCCTGCCCCCACCCTGGCTCTGGCGAGACGGCCCTGCGAGGTGGCTCTCCGGGTGGTTTCTGTCATCTCGGCGAGTCTGATGGCAGCCGTGCGTTTTTGTCAGAGCCCGGTCGCTCGGTCGCTCGCAGTGCTGGAAGGTTCTGCGTGGGCCATGGGGCGTCACGAGCCTCTTCACAGCGCAGACAGCAGTGGCGCCACACCCTCTCCGGGTCAGGGTGGGGGGCGGAGAGCGCAGGCCCGTTGGAGCCCAGCGGCCGGCAGGTGGAGTTGGGCGAGCGCGTCGTGTTGCTGGGGGCCTTGCATGTCCATGCGGAGCGTCCGGCTTGTTCCTTGCGCCGTGTCCTTTCTTTCCAACTCGCTTAAAGAACGTGAGCACCGTTTTGTGGGGAACCTGTTTTCTCATCTCAGGTGCTTATCTGTCCGGAACCACGTGTTCCCCTTTCCCGAGCTCCCTTCTCTGTTCCCTTGGTCCGTCGGGATAGTTGTCACCACAAGGAGCCTTGCAGGGAGGCTGTTTGCCGCCGTCCCTGCCGGCCGCGTGGCATGGTAGCAGGCGTCAGTCTGGGCGTGGAGCTGGGGACGGGCCACGTGGGGCGGGGCGGTGCTCCGGGGGCGATGTGTGACCACGTACCCTCCGTCTCCCTCCCAGACGCTGGACCTCTCCAACAACCAGCTCCGCGAGGTCCCGGCGCGGCTGGCTGACTGCCCCAAGCTCAGGGAGGTCAATTTCCGGGGAAACAAACTGTCGGACCGGCGGCTGGAGAAGATGGTGCGCGGCTGCCCCACCAAGTCCGTCCTGGACTACCTGCGCAGCGGGGGCCGCGGCGGCGGGCGGGGCAAGGGCAAGGCTGACGGCCCCGAGAAGGAGGAGGCCCGCAGGAGGCGGCGCGAGAGGCGGAGGAGGGAGAGTGGCGAGGGGCAGGAGGACGAGGTGGACCGCGCCAGCAGGCTGCTGCTCCGGGTCCTGCACGTGTCTGAGAACCCCGCCCCGCTGACCGTGCAGGTCGGCCCCACGGTCAAGGACGTCCGGCCGTTCATCGTGGGGGCCGTCGTGAGAGGCATGGACCTGAAGCCTGGGAACGCACTCAGACGCTTCCTCACCTCCCAGGTCGGTGCACACGGCCCACGAGGGGCTGGCGCCGTGTCACAGTGCGTGTGCACAGAGCGGGGTGGCCCTGGGTCTCGGCCGCAGGGATGGGTGCCGCCTGCTCCTCCACAGACACCTCTCCAGTCCCGCCTTGTTTCTGAGATGGGTGTTTCCCGAGCTTCTGCCGGCTTGGGGGATTTTCTCATTTCTGTAATGGGTTACACAGTCCCCTGCAAGGAGGTATGAGAACGGTCAGGTCTTGGCAGCTGTTCCCACACGAGACGAACATCCTGATTTGTTTTCCTGTGCAGTTTGCCCAGCTTTTAAAGTAGGAGCCCCATCTTTGATGTTTGCAGACCCGGCACGTGGCCCGTGGGGGTGACACAGCCTCCCCCAAGTCCGAGTCTCCCGCACTCCCGGCCAGGGGTTTAGAACTCAAACCTCGGTGTTTTCAAGAACTTTTTAAGCCTGTTGTCGTTAGTTCAGGCTCACATTTAGTTCAGGGAGGGTTCTCTAAGTCTCAGATCCTCCCTTACAGAAGGAAGGAATTCTGCCCCTGAACAGATAAGACGGGTTCCCCGTGCAGGACCCACAGGATGCATTTGGGCCAGGGAGGCTGTGGGGGGCGGGGGCAGCACAGGCGCTTGGGTGCTGAGCCCCGCGGGTCTGCCGTTGCAGACGAAGCTCCATGAGGACGTCTGTGAGAAGAGGACAGCGGCCACCATTGCGACCCACGACCTGCGGGCCGTGCGCGGGCCCCTGCTCTATACCGCCCGCCCTCCACAGGACCTCAAGGTGACACCCCATGCTCCCTCTGTTTGCACTGTTTCTTTGCAGTTTCCAGGGACGCAGCCGCGCTTGTGCGCTGAGGCAGGTCGGGCGTCACCCCGGCAAGCACTCCCGAGTCACACACAGGCCATGTTTATAGTTTCCTTGAAAGTCCGCTTGTCAGAGGAGGGAGTGATTAGAAAGTGGTTTCCCGTATTTCCTCAGCTTCCACCAAACACTGGTTTGTGGACAGATTGCAAAACCCCTCGTTTGGAGTGGACGTGCGTGAACTTGGGTTGTCCAAGTCCCTCCACGGGTCGGTTACTCCCTGTGGCGCCCAGGGTTCCCGGGGGCCGCCGTAGCCCTGGTGCCCAGCTGCACGCCTGGCTGACCGGTGCCGGCCCCCGCCCCTCCCCTCTTGGCCTTCCAGGGGCCACAGGCCTGGGAGATGCCATCACGTGTGGCATGTTGAAGGTTCAGCCCAGCTTGGAGAGGACCGGCATGTGTGGCCGTCAGGTCCCTGAGGGGCCTCCATGGGCCCCGCGTGCTCACCCCCCCATCACAGAGAGTGCAGGGGGGAGCCGAGGGGATGCCGAGCCGATGTGCCCGTGAGCGGAGGACGGGTGGCGTGCAGTGGCGGTGGCTGTCAGGGGAGCCTGTTTGCATCTGAGCTCACCACCAGGTGTCCATCCCACAGATCGTGCCCTTGGGGCGCAAAGAAGTCAAGGCCAAGGACCTGGTGCGACAGTTGCAGCTGGAGGCGGAGGAGCACAGGAAGCAGAAGAAGAGGCAGAACCTGTCGGGCCTGCACAGGTCAGCGCGCCTCCCTCCGGCCCCCACCCCGCGGGCACTCCGGCCTCGCCCCTAGGCTGCCCCAACTTGCGACTTGCCCTTCTGGGTGTTAAGTGAAACCTCGCGGACTTCGTCCGCTGTCCTGGTGGGGATTCCGCGTGGGTCAGCAGCCGTGGCAGACGGCCTCTGCTGTGGCGGAGCCGGGGCTCAGGCGCTGCTCTGGGGGGAAGAGGCTTTCTTAAGCACGCGGGCCCTCACCTGGAGGGACGGGGGTCCTCCTGCCCAAAGCACATGCACGGGGACAGGGGAGGGCAAATGCGGTCACCCTGGCGCCAGGAAAGCCGTCCGGCCAACAGCGTCTTGTGCGCATCCCCCACAGCTGGGGCAGGGTGTGGGTGGCCCACTGCCCTAGGCCCATGTGAGCACGGACTTCAGCACGTCTCCCTCCCCGGCTCTCAGACGCCGTGACCTTCCACGGATCCGTCTCAAGAGCTGGCATCGGCCCGGTGCTCCCACGGTTACGCCTCTGCGTTCCCTGCCCCGCAGATACCTGCGCTTACTGGACGGGAAGGAGAGTTACCCCTGCCTTGTGGATGCGGACGGCGACGTGATTTCATTCCCACCGATAACCAACAGCGAGAAGACGAAGGTAAGGCCACGCCTGTGCAATCCCTGTGTCGGCAGCTGCGGCACGGTGACGTCCCGTCCACGCCAGGACCGTGTGGGCCCCGAGCCTGTGTCCCTGTCCCACATGGTGCCGCACCGAGGGTCACGGCGTGTGCGTCCCTGCCTCTCCTCTGGGAAGCGGACGGGCCTGGTTTGCGTGGCACCGTTTTTCATAGGTTTTTCCTCCGAGCACATGCTGATGTCTCTGGTAACTTTATTCTTCTCTGAAACTCTTCGGATTTAAGATTAAGAAAACAACTTCTGATCTGTTTTTGGAAGTAACAAGTGCTACGAGTCTGCAGACCTGTAAGGAGGTCATGGACGCCCTCGTGCTGGTGAGTCCGTCCTCCTGCCCAGTTGGCGCTCTGGCCCTGAGGGGCGGTCAGCGTACCCCCCGTATTCCCGCCGCCCCTCGCAAACGCCGCCCCCGGTTGCCTCTGAAATGGTATTTTTCCTTTACAGAAAATGGCAGAAATCAACAAGTACGCGCTAGAAAATGAAGAGGACGGGTCCCTTTCAGATCCTGACGCCGACGCGGTCTCCGGGCAGCCCCCAGGTCCCAGTGCGAGCTCAGGTGCTGCAAAGGCTGGGAGCACCCCGCTGGTGGTGGAGCAGGTCCGGGTGCTGGACGAGGACGGGCACCTGAAGGTAGTGTACCCCTCCAAGACGGACCTGGGCCTCGCCGCGCCCCACGTGACCGTGATCCGCTGATCCCTGGCGCCCCCGCCAGCCAGCCGCGTGGGTCCTCGGCTCTGCCCGTTGTGCGGACGTTAAGTCACATGTTCTCTCCCCGGTGGTTTGTAAGACCTACGCCTCCCCTGCGGCCGTCCGTCCAGCCAGTCCCTCCCGCCGCAGTGAGACCACGTTGCCGCGGACTTGAATCGTTTTGCCTTTCCACCGCCAAACTGTTTTACTGAGGCTTTTTACAAAATTGTCAAATATCAGAATTAACTGTTCAGAACATTCTGCAATCATGTGGACTCAGCCGCTACCTTCATTCAGGGGAAGAAAGACACGGATTGGTCTGGATATTCAGCTCTAACCCGGGAACCTAAACCACATGTTGCAGCGGGCCACGCCGTGACTTTTCTGCGATCTGGCAGCTTTGGAAACCTCAGCGTGCGGGGGCGCAGCCTCGAGGAGTGGAGAGACACCCCATCCCTAACTAGTTGGCCCCAAATTGTCCTCTTTATGAAAAAAAAATCTTTTAGGTGACTTCAGAATGGGCGGCTGCATTTTTTTCTTGCTCTTGTGGTTGGATGTGTCAGGGTTAGCGCCACAGCCCCCCGCCCCGTGCGGCCTGGAGGGAGCAGCCGACGTCAGAACACGTGGCTCGGGGCTCGCACGCGGCGCCCTGTCGTGGACTCGCCGTCCGTGGACGGGCCATTCTGCCGTCCGCCAGCTCGAGGACAGACGGGGGCGTCCGCCAAAGGTGAACTTGGAAGCCAGCAACCACAAAGATGGCCAGTGGATGGTTCTTCAGCGTTTCGTGTTTTAGGTTCTTTCCAGTTTTGAATGTCTTTGGCCCCACACCCGCGGCATGAGTGTGTGTGTTTCTGTGTGCAAGTGTGCGCGCATGCCCCTTCCTGGAACCCCAGGCCCTGGTCAGCCACGGGGTAGGGGCTTTCACTGACCTCCCTGCTTGGTGGCTGGGCTGGGTTACAAGACACCGACTCACTGGCTTTTGGTATTTCATGACCCCATCAGTGTCACGTTCCGTGACCTGCAAGAGACAGTTCGTGTGTTCTGCTGACTTGGGGAGCATTTGCGGGAGGCTCACTGAACCCATGCATTTAGCCATCAAGACCGGACACAGGGAAGCCAGGGAGCTCACGGAGGCAAGAGGTTCTCCCAGAGCTCAGCCAGGCTGCTTTCGAGGACCCAGGAGGGCTCTCGACATCTCCAGGCCCTCCCTTTGGTCCCTGGGCTGAAGGTGTGCCAGATGGTGGCTTTTCCTTGTTTTGTTAACCCCAGACCTAACTGACCTCTGTGCCGGTGGCTCTGGCTTGTCATCTCACGAGCCCTGGGCTCTCGGGGCGGTGACTGCTGTGGGTGGGCTGCCTGGCGTGGGTCTGCGGCTGGGCGGGCCACATGCTGTCAGCGGGACCTCGCTGACGGGGGCAGAACTGCCAGCCTGGTGCCTTCCTGCCGCAGCCCAGCCCAGTGTGAGGAATGCGGACGCACTGAGCTTACCACCAGAAACCAGACATCCTTCCTCTTTGCCGGTCCAGCCCGCAAATAAAAGTCCTTTAATAAAAACGTCTGCGTCCCCAGCAATTCCTTCCTTGGCGGTATTTCAGGGTAGTGTCTGGGGGGAAACAGGACCTGAACCCCTCCCGGCCCAGATCTTACCAGCAAAAAGCAAGAGGCATGTAACGATCGCGCGGGCTCTGCCCAGGGAGGCTGCTGGGCCCTCACAGGGGCACCTGTCCCCAGCAGGTCTCATTCATGAGTCGGATGTGGGAGACCGCTCAGCAGGGGGCTGCCCCCTCCCTGGCCAGGGCCTCGGGGGCCCACATCTGGCAGAGGCAACTCACAAGGTTGGTTGTGGCCTGAGGGCCTCTGCCTGCAGCCTTCCGCACAGCAGCCCGGCGCAGCCCGTGGCAGGGGACATGAGCCTGCGCCAGGGAGCCGCCGCTGCACCCTGCTCTGTCCTGACACCCGCTGGGCCTCGGGGTGCATGGAACAGGAAGGCCGGGTCTTGATGGCTTTTGTCATCGGCTGTAGCCCACGCGATGCCCTCCCCCCAAGCCAGGGAGGACCCGCAGGGATCACTGGGCAGTGCTGGGCTGAGCTGGAGGGGCTGAGGGCACCATCCTGGGACTGGTTCCCCATAGTGCCCCTCGCATGTGGACCACATGTGCTTGCTGCCCCCACCTGCTCTGTGCCCCCTCCTTGCTGTGCTCGGGCCCTGTCCCCAGCCCCTCTAGTCTGACCTGTCCCACACACTCACTGTGCTCTGCCTGGGGCTGCTGAGGTGAGGGGACCCTGAGGCCTGCTGGGCGTTTTGGAAGTGGTGGGGGTAGGGGTAGAGTGACCTCAGAAATGCTGGGCAGGCAGCCGCCAGGGGCCCTCCTCTTCTGTCCAGTGCCCTGGCCAGGCTCTGGGCAGAGGCTGCACCCAGTCTTGGAGAGACCCAGCCCCTGCACCTCCGGGGAAACTGCCAACATCCTAGAGCCCATGGAGGCTGTGCAGCCCAGCCGTGCCCCCCCAGCCCCCCCCCCAGCGGTGGCTCCAGGGTAAGGCTGAGTACATGCCAGCCGGCTGGCACCCCTCCGTCCTTGAGTGTGGCCCAACAGGGCTGGGAAACGGGTCTTGGAGACAGGTGCAGAGGCCCAGAGACTAGGGCTGGCTGGACCAGCTCCTCTGCCCCTTAACCAGCTTCCCTACCCCAGCCAGCCCCCATCACTGCTTGGAGACCCCAACCCAGGCCAGGCCCACCAGGCACCCCTCCCTCCCGTGGGCAGAGCCGGGGACCACTGGCGTGGTGCAGCCATCCCTAACAGGCAGGCCAGTCTTAAGGGGTCTCTGTCTGCCCCGGCCAGCTTGGTCTGCCATGTGACCTCCAGTCTCGGGGCCCAAGAGGACAGTGGCTGTCCGGCATCTCCCGCCCTCAGTTGTCTGGGAAGCACTCTGCTAAGGTGTTTCTGGCAAAGGTTTATGGGGCCTGAGCTGTGAGCTTACAGTCAGTAGGCGGGGATGAACAGAGGGCCCAGAGGGCACCTACTGGGAACAAGGCGGGGGACAAGACTGAAGCCCTGAGCCAAGAGGCCTTGTCCGAGGCCAGTCAGGTGAGGCAGGAACAGGTCCCACCAGTGGCCAGTCCTCGAGCCTGCCCCTAGGGGCTCACGTCCCACAAGAAGGCCCAGCCAGGCTAAGACACATTCCAAGGCCCAGAGCCAAGTGGGAGGGAGGACAGGCCCTTCCCACAAGCTTCCCACTGTTGTTGAGTGCTCTCTAGCTGGCCTCACGCCGGGCAGGCGCCTGGGGCCCGGTGGAAGAGGCTCTCACCCATCCTTCATTCAACAGACTTTTAATGGCTGCCTCAGCACATGGGCTCCCACAGGGCCTGGCGGGGAAGTGCCTTCCCACTGGATCCGCTCCCTCAAGGGGGACACCCCCATTCACAGCAGGGAAGACTGGGCGGTGAGCCCCAGACAAGGGCAGAGACTCCACCCCTCCCACTCCCCACCCCCACCCCCTCAAGACCAACTTCCAGGATGGGTTCTCTGGCCCTGGGAGGGTGGGCGAAGCCCGCCCAGGGAGGACCTCTCCCTGCAGGGGCCATGGGGGCGTGTCCTACAGTCCCAGCTCCAGCCGGCCCCTCTCCCAGCCACGTGTGTCCCAGCCTAGCTACGTGCTGCCAGGCATGTGCACCTGTGTTCCCATGTGCTGGCCAGTGACCACAGCACGGGCGGGGGTGGGGGGGAAACGTCTGTCCAGAGAAAAGAGTCTTCAATACGCGAGGACTGTATATATGGGGTTCTGTGTACACATGGTGGTGCTGGTATACAGGGGTCCATCCAAGCCCACGTCCCCGCGCACAGGCAGCCGGCCCCGAGCGTCCGCGTTGGACGGCCTCATTTGCACTTGTGCACGTAGTAACCAGTGAGATAGCCGAGGATGAAGATGGCCCAGAAGATGGCCACTCCGCCCAGCACCTTCATGGCAATGCCCAGCTTGCCCGAGCACAGCTTCCGGGAGATCCTAGGGAGAGAAGCACCCACACATGAGCCCGTCCCTGAGTGGACTGGGGGGCTAGGCTGGAAGGGAGAGGGCCCTGGAGCAGGGGGACCCCGAAGGAGGGTGGCCTGTGCACTCTGCCGACTCGGGAGACAGGAGGGACCCCAGCGAGGGAAGCCGCACACAGAGGTGCAGAGCCCAGGTTGGCCGGGACTGCCGGGGCTGGGGTGGGGCGCCCTGCAGCACAGAAGCCATCAGGAGGGACAGGAGGCGGAGGCTCCTCCCGCAGGCCTGTGGGTCCTCACCGCTCCCAGCTCCAGGCCGCCTCTGCGCTGGACCCAGCCGCCACGTGGACCTCGTCCCGGCTGCGGTCATCCCACCTGCTGTACTGGACGCCGCTCTCCTGGGGCTGCATGCTGTAGGGCTACGGAAAGAGGGGCAGGAGGTGGGCCGAAGCACTCACGGGCAGGGAGACCAAGGCAGGCGTGCGGGCCCCCGACTCCCGGTAACCCATGGCCCCTGTGAGCGCAGTGGCTGGGGCTCTGTGTGGGGCTGTGGTGAGGTGAAGGCCAGGGTCTGCCGGAGGGTTTGTGGGCTGGCTGCCCCTCCCCCATCTTCTCACCTGGCTTCCCAGGGGACCAGAACTCCAAGTGGTCCGGCCACTTGCTCAGGGTCACTTGGGAGGAGGCCAAGGCAGAATTCCAACCCCGGGAGGCTGCAAACCCTTCCCTCAGGAATGTGAGAGGCTGTCCCCACCCAGCCCAGTCCGGAGGAGGAGGAGAGGGGGCTCTGGCCGAAACCATGGGTCCTTGACCTCATAACGGCCTGCCTTCCCTCCCCATTCCTGACTGATAAGGCCCCAGAGCTTCTCCAGAGGCTGGGAAGGCAAGGGACGGGGCGGCGGCTGGTACGGGCCAGACCTTTCCCGGGAGGCCTGGAGCGTCCAGAGCGCCGGCAGCTGCGTCCTGTGTCCTCCAGCCGGTCCCAGTGGCAGCCCCTCCCCCACACCGCCTACAGGAAAAGCCAGAGCCTGTGGGTCCCTGGCCTGCTGGGAGTGCAGGAGCTGGAGATGCAGGGGTCTCCCTTTTAGGGACCCCCTTCCACGGAACCCCGGAGAGAGGCTTAAAGGCACAGCAGGCCCATGAATGGCAAGAGGCTAACCCAGAACCTCCCGACTTGCCTCTGCGTCCACCCTTCCCCCATCCTAGGCCAGCGGGAGGAAGGAAGGGAGCTTGTCTCCGAGCACAAGACCGCCTCTCAGGTCGTCTCAGGTCGGGGCACCTGCTTTGCCGCAGCCACTCTGATCAGTGGCTGTTCCCAGGGCCAAGGGAGGCCGCGTGTCTGCACAGTGTGGGCTGCGCTTCCCCAGGTGTGTCTGGGAAAGGGGCTCCGGGCCGACTCTGGGGCTGCCTACCTGATGTCCCCTCCTGCCGCCCGTGGGCAGAGTCCCCATTCTGTCCCAGCAGCAATGTGCCACCCCAAATGACAGCGGGGGCTAAGACAAGCTTAATACTTTGGCGCTTGTTCTCCCACGTCACCGGGAGGCCCGCAAAGGGCTGGAGTGGAGCAGAGCTCACCGTTTCTCACTTTGACGGAAAAAACAGCAGCCACTTTCCTCCTGCCCTCGCACGATGGCCAGAGCTGCAGAAGCCACACTGCAGCCCAGATACCCCTGCAACACCAGCCCTCACCCACCCTTGGCTTCTTGAGAAGAGTGAACCCCACCTGCTCAAGCCTGGGCTCCTGCGGCGGGCAGGGAAGCACTCCCACCTGACGGAGACTAGGTGGTGGCTCTGAAGCCACCTCGGCTGGACAGAGCCCCCAGAAGCTGGGGAGGTGCCCAGAGGGGGGGATCCTGAGGGCCTGGCTCTCCAGCCCCCAGCCCCGCAGGGTCCCCGGTACCTGGAGACACCCAAGCTGGGGACCCTCTGGGGCTACCACCGCATACCTCAGACCCCTTCTCCCCCAAAGCACCTGAGGCGCCCACAGCTTACGAAGGGAGAGTCCTGGCGTGGGGCCCGGACTCCGGCGCCCAGGAAGGCGGTCAGGCGGTCAGAGCCCGGCCAGTGGATCTCGCCCGCCTCTTCCCAGGCCGCAGGTCAAGGTCCGACGTGCAGCGGATCCCCGAGGCCTCAAAAAAAAAAAAAAAAAAAAAAAAACCAGAAACAAAATGAAGAAAAGGTGAAGGGGAGCGGCCCTGCGAGCAGCGGGAGCGGAAGCGGGCGCCGGGGTGTCCCCGCGGCCAGCAGGAGCCGGCGGACAATTCCCGCACGTGGCCGCCCGGCCGGGTCAGCGCTGCGAGCCCCCGCCCCCGCCCACCCCGCAGCTCCGGGACCCCCGCGCGGCCGCTCGCACGGCAGGGAGGCCGCGGCAGGCCCACCTCCTCCGCCCGCCTCACCACGAAGCTGCCCCGGACGCGCGTCCCACCGCCCTCCGTCCCCCGCGCCGCGCAGACGTGTCCCGGCGGGAGGGGCGGGGCCTGGGGCGGGGCGGCCGGGGGCGGGGCAGCGGCGAAGCCCGCACCCGGACGCCCACCCCAGGCCCTAGGTGTTCGGAGGGCGCCGCGGGAGAGCGCGCGTACTGAGGGGGGAAAGGCTGTAGGGGCTGCAGGGGAGAGACGGTGCTGCGGCGGAGCGGGGGGCACGAGAGGGTGCCGCGGGGGCGAGGGGTCGGCAGAGGAGGGGGCCCCCGTGGGCTGGGGTCTGCAGGGAGGGGGCTGCCCCGGCAGCAGGGCCCTCGGGGGTCCCAGGGGTGAGGGGACCGGGGACCGCGCCGGTGCCGGGCTCGGGTGCAGAAGCGGGCCCTGGAGGCTCCGGGGTCCGCTCCGACCCGTGAGGTGGCCCAGCCGGGGTGCGCCCGGGGAGCCTGCGCGGGGGTCCCCGCTGTTCCTCGGCTCCCGCACTGAGCCCGCGGCGAGCGCGAAGCGGTAAGGGCCGGCTGCGTACGCAGGCGGGTGGAAGTCGGGGACAGACCAGCCGCCGCGCTCGGGTGCCTGCGTTCAGCGTGTCGCGGATTCGTGAACCTGAGAGGTGCGGGACGCAGAACCGGCGAACGCGCAGATCAGGGTGCGTGGCCTCCTAGAGCTTTCACTCCGGCAGCAGTGACGGGAACAGGGGTAGAAAACGGCCGCCACCGTCTTCCAAACCGGTCCAAGATGTGCCCCAGCCAGGGGAGCCCCCACCTCATGGGTTTGTGCAGCAGGGGGAGGGAAGGAGCGGATGGGCACCCGGTCTCAGGCCTCCCAAGCCTGGGGTCTTGGGGTGGGCCCTGGCTCAGCGTGGGGGTCTCCCCAGGAAGGGGGGGGCAGTGTGTTTGTCCCCCAAGCCCCCATGAGTCCCCAGAGAAGGAAGAGCTGAGTCCATGGCCAAGGACAGAGTTTAATTCTAAAGCGAAAAGGCCGGGCCACACAGGGGGGCCCTGAGCTGGGTCCCCGCGTCCGCTGGGCGGGCAGGAGGCGTCTGGGGGCCCGGGCTGCATCTACTTGGAGGTGGTCTTCTTGGACTTGTTCAGGTAGGACAGGGCCTCTGTCTGCTGCAGGGGGGGCACTCTGACGCCTTTCTGTTTGAGCTGACTGTAGTAGTCGGCTCTCTCAGAGATGATCCTCTGTGACAGAGACGAGGCCGAGGCTGCAGGGACCCTGCCTCTCCCCCCACGAGGGCGGCCGGCCCGCAGCAATGGTGTGCACGGACAGTGGCTCTGTTCTCCAGTGGGGAGAGCTCTGGTCTGTAGCATTTGCTAACTTCTGGACTGGAAACAACCCCACCAGGGCTGAGCCCACCCCCAAGATGAAGCCACAGAATTTGGAGTTGGGAAGAGATGCCTGCCACAGGCGGGCAGGAGTCCCCTCTCCCCTGAAGCAGTGCTAGCTCCACTTATGTCCTCCAAGAATGTCAAGCCGCCCAGACCAAGAGAGCTCAGAGGCCATGGAGTCTGTCCCACGCACAGGGAGATGGCCGGCCCCCTCCCTCTCCTCTCCTGCTTTGGCACATGTTTGGTGTCCAGCAGAGGAAAGGGCTTCTTTCCTGGCTACTGGGGGCTCCTGATGACTCCTCCCTTCCCTCGCTCCTTCCCCCGCTCCACACAAGCAACAGGAGCCAGGCGGCAGAGGCCTCTCCCCAGGTCCTCTTGCAGGTCCCCCCACCAGGCTGTTGCTACCGTACAGGGCCCCACCCCACAACATAGGGGAAGGAAATCAGGGCTCGGGGAAATGTGGGTGCTGGAAGGTCATAGGCACCTGCTGAGGCAAAGGGCCGTGCCATGGGAGGCTTGGAGCATGGGGACAGAAGCGGCCCCTAATGAGAATCCATAGGGCCCTGCACAGAGCACATGACAGTCAGGGGCTCTTCTCCCAGATCCCCACCCCCAACACCGTGCCCAGAAGGCGGACAGACTCTCTCCCATGTGCTGAGGGCAGCTCTAGGGCTCAGTGAACCCAAAAGGTAGCCCACCGCTTGTCAGCCGAGGCCCACAGAGGTGGGGTGCTTGCTCCTACCAGCCCCAAAGCCTGCACTATTTCTCCGTACCACCCTCCCGCTGTGAGGCCTGTGCTTGGGGTCAGTGAGATGACAGCCTGAACCAAGGCCAGGGAGGGGGACCATGCCCAGGTCCTGCTGAGGTCCTAAGAAGCACCCCCCAAAGAGGACAGAAGCTTGGGGGGGTGCTCCTGCTGCTGGAGAATCTCCAGGACCTCAGCAGCTTGGCCCCATCCCCACTGCACCCCGGATCCGAATGCTGAGAGCAGCCTAGCCTCACCAGAGGGAGATCTGGTCCCCTCTCCCCAAGCAGAGAGCAAGGATGATCCCGGGGTACACAGTGAATGGTGACACAGCCAGGACAAGAATGGGGGTCCCCTTAGTCCCCAGCCACAGATCAGCAAGGGGCACCCTGGAGACAGCCTCGGGGACCAGGAGGCAGCCCAGTGCCAGGGATACCTGCAAAGCTTCTAGAATGTCATTGTCGGAGATCTCAGTAGCAAAGGACTTGGCCCCGGAGGTGCTGAAGGTGGCCTGGAGGATCTTGTTTCTCAGCCTCTCAAGCTGTGAGCAAAGGCAAGGGGGGAGCCAGTCACGCCCACCCCTGAGGGAAGCTTTCCAGAAGGTATATCTGTCCTCACTCTTCATAGCTTTAGGAACTGGAAGTGTTTGGAGAGGCCGCAGGTCTGCCTGTGAGCTAGAAGGTGCCGGATCAAAACCCAGACCCATGGGGTGCCTGGGTGGCTCAGTGGGTTAAGCCGCTGCCTTCGGCTCAGGTCATGATCTCAGGGTCCTGGGATCGAGCCCCACATCGGGCTCTCTGCTCAGCAAGAAGCCTGCTTCCCTCTCTCTCTCTCTCTGCCTACCTCTCCGTCTACTTGTGATCTCTCTCTCTGTCAAATAAATAAATAAAAAATCTTTAAAAAGAAAAAAAAAACCCAGACCCAGGGCGGCTGGGCACTCAGTCTTTAAGACTTTCTACTACTTTTTTTTTTTTAATTGAAGAAGTAAACCTGTACAAAAAAAGAAAAAAAACAGTACAAGTTCTCCAAAGCATCCCCAGGCCATCCCGTCCATCCCCAAGGGCACTGGCACGGCCCTTCCTACCCCGGGGGGAGACTCTGTGATGGCCCCAGGGAACACCCTGCTGGCGGATGAGCCCCTCGCTGTTAGCAGCGAAGGGAACACCGGCCCTCCGTCCCTCCCGTCGTCCTCCCACTGTCCTCCCAGCCCTCCCTCCCGCTCTCTGGAGGGTGAGGCCGTTCGTGCCCGGGCTCAGTGAGAGAACAGTGTGTGCATTAACCAGCCAGGCGCCCGGCGGGGACCAGGCGTTAACTAGGACGGAGCTAAGCCTGTCTAGTCTTGCTGCCGACAGCATCCTCGTGCGAGTGCCGTGTCCCAGCCCACCTCCTCCAATCTGTACCCCAGAAGCACTCAGACGGGTCCCCCAAGTTCCTCGTGAACAGAAGCCCTGACAATGCAGAAGTGTCACGTGGGAGCCAGCCTCCAGGGAGCCTGCCCTGCCTCCATAGGGCTGAAGGCCGGTCCACTTTGCCCCGGGACAGCGTTGAAGTGACAGAGGGCATGTTAGGAGCCCCTGGACCTTGGGTGGGGAGGGGGCTTCCTTTCTTTCCAATGTGGATTGAGGCTAGCTCTGAGCCCTTCCCTATGGGGTGTAGGGGTTACCGAGGGAATGGGGGCCTAGTCCCCTGTACTGGGAGGTGACTCCTGCTGGGCAGGGGTGACTGTCACCTGGGTGTCCAGCCACAGTGCCCTACAGCCCAGGTTGTCTCGGGCATTACTCACGGATCACCGCACCGCACCACTCCCTGCAGACCCCAGACCTGCCCCCACAAACTTTCTCAACGCGGTATTCCAGGCACTACCAAACTCACAGGGAGAACCAGACGGGGCCACCACGCCTCACCCACACTCTAGCGGGGGGACCACCGGATGATCCCAAACAGTTTTAGGAGAGCAAGGGGGCCCTGGGTGATGCTGCCGATCTACCCACCGGGAGGCTGGCCCCTGCGGGAGTGGGGGCAATCACGCCCCGCCACAGCAGGCACTGGAGGGGGAGGTGTCCCTTCGAAAACCTTGGGACACAGGACTTTCTCTTTTCTGGTTTTTGGATTCTGGATCGGTCGGCTCTTGGCTGATTTCCGTCCGGCCCGAGAGCCCTGCACCTCTGTCTGTGCCTCTGCTGGCCTGCAGCATGGGGGCTCCGACACGGGGTGGGGCTCTCCGCACCCCAGCTGCACCCCCGCGCAGCTCGAGGGGGCTGGGGGGTTCCTCGCCCCTCCAGCTGCAGGCTCTTGTGTGAGCAGCGAGGACGCTACGAACACCGGCTTCCCAGCACCGTCCGGCGGGTCGGGAAGCTTCCCGGAGCCGCCCGGAGCCGCCCGGAGCCGCGCGGGATGCACGCGCGCTCCCCGAGGACGACAAACAGACGGCGTTGCCCCGCGAGCCCGGCCCGGAGCGCTCCTTCCAGGCCGGCTACCCCAAACCTCGTGCCCCTCACGGCGCAAGCCAGACGCGGTCCGCCCGGCCTCGGGGGCCCCTCCCGCCACCCCGCAAGCTGTGCGAGCCCCAGCAGCCCTTCGCGCTCCCCGCCGGCGCTCCCGGAGCGCCTCCCCTGTGCGGGGGCGGGGCTAGGAGGAGCCGCGCGCCGAGGCCCCGCCCTCCCCGCGCACGGCCCCGCCCACCCAGTACGCGGCGGCCTCCCGCGGGGCGGGGCGGGGCGCGGCGCGGCGGGGCGCGGCGGGGCGCGGCGGGGCGCGGCGGGGCGCGGCGGGGCGCGGCGGGGCGCGGCGGGGCGCGGCGGGGCGGGGCGCGGCGGGGCCTACCCGGGACTGGGCGCTCTCCAGAGCCACGCGCGCCTGCTGCTCCGCCTGCTGGATCAGTTCGTTCCGGCTCAGCATCTCCTCCTGCAGCCACTTCCGTCTCTGCAGGTGGTTCTGGTTCTGGCTCACCTGCGCCTGCAGCTGGCTGACCTTGGCGTCGTACTCCGAGATGGCGCGCTCCTGCTTGTCCAGTTGGCTCTGCAGCTCCGACACTTGCTGCACGGAGCCGGGGAGGGCAAGGGAGTTGGCCCCTCGGCCCAAACGGGTCGCCTGCGTCCCCGCCCG
The DNA here is from genome assembly GCF_902655055.1 of Lutra lutra. Taxonomy (NCBI): domain Eukaryota; kingdom Metazoa; phylum Chordata; class Mammalia; order Carnivora; family Mustelidae; genus Lutra; species Lutra lutra. The sequence goes on from NC_062281.1 coordinate 195,602,960, forward strand.
CCTCTCCCGCGAAAGGCAGCCGACGCTCAGGGAGCCCCGGTCCGTCTGGAGCCAGCGACGGCAGAGGGGCTGCGGGAGCGCGCGCTCCCCGGGTTCCTGCTCCCCGGGGGCTGCCGCAGCCAGGGCCCGACTCACTGCCAAGGGCTTTCCGGCTCGTCTTGCCGGCGCCATCAGGACTGACGGCCGGAACAGCGACCAGGCTGTTCAACCACACCTGGCAGCCACCTGGCGGTCACCTGGCGGAGAAGAAGGTTGTCCTTCTCGGTGATGCCCGTTATCTCTTTGAGCTTCTTGTCTTCCCTGAGGTTGGAGAACTGGAAGGCAGACGGGGGGTTGGCTCAGGGGACTTGGGGGCAAGAGGACCGTCGGAGCGCTCGAGTCCAGCTTTTCTCCCCGAGCCTCGAGCCTCAGTACGGTGAAAGCGGTGGGATTTCTACCGAGGCCGAGAAGGGGGGAAGACAGCAAACACGTGGGGGCTGGAGAGCAGGGCCTGGAAGGCCAGATCCTCAGCCAACAGGGGTGGGAGTCGAAAACAAGCCCAGCTCACTCTTCTGGTCCCTAAATCTCAGAAATCCTGGTTCTTCTGGATCTGGAGCCTAATGTGGGGAGGATTGGTGGGTACTTTTCCAGAAATTGAGAGCTGCAGACCAGTCCCTGCCTTCAAACGGCCGGGAGCCTGCGCCATGGTCCTGTGCCACGAGGCTGAATGTTGGGGGCACAGCAGAGGGTCTCTGGCTGGGGAGGTGCCAGGCTCAGGGGAGGATGAACCCCCCAGGCTCCAGAGGGGGGATGTGGGTGCCAAATGTGGATGCCCCTGCTGTCTTCCCATCTTGGCTCCCAGAACACCAGTAGCTAGGCCTTCTCATTCTAGGCAAGAAATTTCCAGGTTCCCAGAAGAACTAACAAGATGACCTTCAAATGCTTGGCCCACATGTGCCCATGCATGTGAAGCACAAACTTACTACCACGTGCTCAGAGACCCCACTCAGCTCTGACATGAGTGAGGCTCTCTCAGGAATGACAGACACCAAGACAGGGACACAGGGCAATTGCAGGGGATTACAAAGGTTGGGGAAGTTGAGCCCAGCTATGGTGAGTGTTCCGTAAGGGATAGACAAGACACTGAATCGTGAAATGAAAGAAGAAAGGGCATTCAGAGAACAAGGGAGAGCTCAGAAACCATCCGTGGGAGAAAGCAGAGCACAGGAGTTGACTGGGTAAAGTGCCAGGAATGTGGGCAGTAGAGCAGACCCGGGCAGTAGACCCGGAGATGGGGAACAGGAGGGAGCAGACAGCAAGAGGAGGAGGTACAGGGGCCCAGGGACTCCAGGAGGAGGGTTCAAGAAAAAGACAGAGGGAAGAAAAAACAAAATAAACTATGAAAACTTCCAGAGCGGAGTTTCAGGACACCTGGGACAAAGACAGAGCCCAGCGGTTTTCTGTAGAGGCAGCAGCGGACCCAGACCGCAATCCCGGGCAAGCGAGAGTTGGGAATGTGCAGGGCTTCCCCCAGCAGCCCCTGCTGCGAGGGCCCACGGGCAGTGCCTTCACTGCAGATGCAAAGTGCTCTCCCAGCTGCGGTTTGGTATCCCACCAAATTCTACTGATGTGTACAATAAGGACATTAGCAGGATATGTGCCCCCCAAATTTACACACAATCATTCTTTCGTCAGAAGACTACTGCAAGATGCGCTCCAGTGAAAACACAGGAGTAGATCAGAAAAGAAAAGAAACCTTAATCCTGTTCGGCAAAACCTCTCTTTGAGTCCCAGATGGGCATGAGCTGCTGACAACCATACCCCGAGCACCCCATCGTGGTGGGACGGCACTGGCAGGAGGCTGACCTCCTTGTGCTGGGGGCCCCAGGAGTGGGAAGAAAGAGGGGAGCACTAGATCATGCGAGGATGGAGAAAATTCCAGGATGGACGTTAGAAGCCACCTGGAGACCTGCAAAGTGATTCCTAAGGAAGAATTGAGAGCAGTTGGCCCAGGGGATGGGCCCACGAGAGGGGCCAGGATGGGACACGCCCCTGTTGGATGACAAACCTGTGAGATTATTTCATTCTTTAGGCTGTGCTCATGAATAACTTCGATAAAACAAAACGCTTAGCAGAGGCGGGGCTCGGGGGACCGGCACATGCTTAACCCTGGGACCCGAGCATGCGGGGATGCTGGTGAGATGGTCAGGAGCCAAGCAGGCCAGGGAGGACAGTGCGGGCCAGTGGGCAGTGCAGGGCCCGGGGCGTGTGTGACCCAGGACAGGCCGTCCCGGCTCAGGATGGCGGGATGGGTGGGGCTACTGGTGCCCACTGCATGATGGGGCACAGCACCTTGTTGGACATGGCTTGTAACTGTTCCTTCCGCTCCTGGAGCTCCTTCCGCAGCATCTCGTTCTCCGTGCTCAACGTCTGCAGTTGGGCTTCCTGGAAATCCACTTGGCGTCGTAAAGATGCGATGGTCCCTGTGTGAGGTGTGGGGGAGGAGGAGAGAGGGCAGGGGGCTGGGACACCGAGACAGACGGGCTCCATGGCCCCAGGCTGAGGACGGCTGCCTCCTGCCTGTGTCCCTCAGTCCCCTGGGCCTCCCTCCCTCCGGGGGCCCCCGGGCCCCCAGGGCCCCACCTGTTGCGAGCGAATATCTGGTCCTGGTGATCTCCAGGTCTGCCTGGAACTCCTGCATCACCTGCTCGTACCCCTCCAGCTGGGCTATCAGCTCCTGCTCAAAAGCCTCCTCCAGGGAGCGGGAGCTCCGCCTGCACTGGTACTCCTCCTCCTCCTCCTCCTTCTCCTCCAGCTCCAGCTCCACCTCCTCCTCCTCCTCCTCCTCCACCTCCTCCACCTCCTCCTCCTCCTCCAGCTGCTCCTGCTCCTCACCCCCCTCCTTGGGTGCAGCCCCCTTCCTGCCTGCTGGGCCCTTCCCTTCCTCATCCTCCGCCGCCTCTGCCTCCGCGCCTGCAGCCTCTTCCTCTTGGCCGCCAAGGTTGTCCAGGTCCTTGCCTCGGCAGATCAGGGCAGACTCCTCCTGATGCCAGGAGAGGGAAGGAGTCCTAGGCAGGAGTGCAGGGGAGAGGGAGCACACCGCCCACTGCCATGACAGTCTCTGGAGACCACCACTGCCTGGCCTCACTGGGACAGGAGGGCTGGAGTCCCTTTTCTGGGAGCTGCCCTGCCACCCTGCACCTGGTCCCCGCAGGCATGGTTGAGGCCGACGTTCGGAGCTCAGGGAGCATACCAGCATCGCCCAGCAGCCCTGGACAGGTAGCCCGGGGCCCCACCTGCCCGCTCAGGGTCCGGCCGGCCCGCACCTGCCTCCAGCGCTGTAGCAACTCCTCGTCTCTGAAGAAGGTCTTCAGGATGCTCAGCCTCCCGGCGAGCTTTGGCACAGGATCCTGGAAGAGTCCGCATGAGCCCCAGGGTTCCAAAGTGCACCCTCAGCTCCCCCAGGTGACCTGCTGAGACCTGTCCTTCTGCAAGGAGACAGTAGCCTCTCCACATTGCCGGGGGAGGGGGACCCGGTGTCTTCCTCCCAAGGACACCGTCTTGGTGAGAAAGTAGGTGTTGACCTACAGATGGGCCCCCCTGGGGGGACGGTGACCAGTCAAGGGGCAGCCCTGGGAACAGTGTGGTTTCTGGCTCCCCTGGATCAGCCCCAGGGAACGGCCTTGCAGCAGTGGGCACCCCTGCTTTGTTCCAAGAGTGGAGGGCGAGCCCGCCGTGCCCCCGTTACCTGCCCCTGCAGGCCCAGTGCGGGCTCACACCTCTCTAACAGCCCCCAGAGGCCAGGGAACAGTGCAGGCAAGCCGATGCTCCCAGGCCTCTTCGAATGCCTGCTACCCTGCCCCCCGCTGGCATGACGCTATCCATGAGTGTGGCAGCTTGCTCAGGTGGCATCTTGGGGATTATGTGATGATCTGAGGCCCCACCCCACCTCATGTGTGCCCCTGGCCTAATGCCAGGGTGTATCCCCAGGTATGAAGGAAATCAGGTTTTAGAAAGACCAGGTGACTGACTGCCCCCCACCCCAGGTCCTGCCTCATTCCGTCCTCTGCCCAGACCTGGGGAGGGGCAGCTCCCCTCTCCCTGCTTTCTAGGCAAGGACCCTTAGCACCTGGCAGCCGGAACAGATGGGGTGAATCCGGGCCACCATGCCTGCGGGGACCATGGCTAAGCCAGGGCTGGAGACTTCAGCTGCTGGGGGCCTTTCAACTTCCAGGATCTCAGGGGGTCCGGCCCTCATCTTACAGATAAGGAAACTGAGCCCAGAGAGCGACATGACCTGTCCCAGGTGTGAGAGCAAGCTGGCAGCCTAGCACAGGGGTCTGAGCTTCCACGAGGACGTGGCAACCTTCCGGGATGATGGGGCCTTAGCCAGGGGCCTGCGGCCACCAGGACCTTCGGGCGATTGAGAGCAGAGCCCGTGGCTCGGCCCCTACTCACCTTCACGCACTGGCACACAAATGTCTCCTGGCCTTTGCTTTTCAGGAGGCACTTCAGCTGCCTCTTCAAGGCCTCCCTCTCCTCCTGGAGGGCCAGCACCTCCTCCTCTTTCTTCCGCAGCCGCAGCTCCAGCTCGGACAGGCGCTTCACCTCCTCCCCCAGTGACAGCAGGCAGTGATCCTAGGCACAAAAGCATGGGCAGCCCCTGGATGCCGCATGGGCTCCCCCCGACCTCCCGTCCTCTCTGGGCACCGGCATAGCCACATCTCCGAGCCCACAAAGAGCAGACCCTGACATCCCAGGCACTCCTGCCCACGGGGAGGCCCAAATCCTCACCGGGAGAGGCTCGAGCCACCTCCCTTTCAGGCCTGGGCCTGGCCAGCCTCTAGTCGCAGCGGGGGACACCGTTCTTCCACAGGGCCCCGCACCGAGCCAGCAGCACCCTGTGAGAGCAACCCCCTGGGGCTGGTCAGGGAGCCAGACCCTCTGCCCCTCCCCCGTCTAATCTCATAATCTCAGCGGTGGAGACGGGGTATGACCTGTTTGGAGCCAAGGACTAGCCATCGGAGTTTTGAACAGAGAGCACAGAAAAGGAAGAACCTGGGGCTGGCGGTGGACCCCACACCGTCCCAGGAGGGAAAGGAAAGGAACTTGGAACTCCTCCAGATATCTGGGATTGAAGTGCTAGGCTCCTGTGAGACCCGTGCATCAAAGAACCAAAAGGCACAGAGGAAGAGAAAAAATGTCTCAAACAGAACGATAACGAACATTATCAATATTCAGCTCCACAACTTCAAAATATCAACACCAAGTATTGAGACTTGTGCGGTGAGGCTGAACTGCGGAGAGGACAGACTCACAGCCGCCCACACGTGGGCCAGGGCAGGCAAGGAGAGCAGCGCCTGGGCATCCACCGGAGGGATCCGGGAAAAGAGGCTACGGTGGAAGGGAGGGAGCAACAAGGACGGGAGCGGAGAGGACCCAGGCGGAGGCGGGAGAGGGGAAGGGGGCAGGTGTGGCTGGAGCGCAGGGATCTCACGGGTGCACGGAATTATGTACAGACTAAGCTAAAATAGCTTGGCAGAAAGCACACTCCTTCCCCCGGAGCCATGGTGATCCAGACTCATGCACCTGTCTCGCAGCAGACGGCGGCTGCCGGAAAGGAAACGCTCGTGTCCCCTGGGGCCGCTGAGTGGACATCATCCCAGCATGTCGCTGCAGGTGGCTGTCTTGCCTCCAGGGGAGACGCGCTACCTCTGCCAGCTCAGACCAGGTGGAGACGAGAGAAAGAGAACCCTAACGTCAGCTTCCAAGCTCCTGGAGGCAGCTGAGCCTGAAGCCCCTCTCGTGGCCACTTCCCACAAGGGAGCGTTCTCCTTTCCGTGGTTTGCGAAGAACTTTGGTTGACATAGACCTGCGTGTCTCCGCTTCACTCTAGCCTCAGGTTTTCCCGAAAGCAGTCACAGGATACGGGCACTTCTGAAACGACGACGTCTGTCAGAAAATGCAGAGCGTCGGGAGTAAAGGTGACATGAAGGCCCGTGGAGCCACGCCTGGGCGTCGCGCACCCACCATCTGCCCCACACGGAAGCCTCGGTAGCTCTCAAACCACCATTCGAAGAACGGGAGAGACGAGGCCCAAGTTAGCGCTGTGGGGAATGGAAAAGAGGCTCTCTCCCCTCCCCCCTGCAGCCAGGAGGGGTATGAAGAGACCATCGGGGGGCTGCCTGGGTGGCTCAGTGGGTTAAGCCTCTGCCTTCAGCTCAGGTCATGATCTCAGGGTCCTGGGATCAAGTCCCACATCAGACTCTCTGCTAGGCAGGGAGCCTGCTTCCTCCTCTCTCTCTCTCTCTCTACTTGTGATCTCTCTCTGTCAAATAAATAAAATCTTTAAAAAAAAAAAAAGAGACCATCGGGCACAGGCTCCAACGAATAAATCGGAAAGTTTACATGAAACAGACACATTCCTTGAAAAACATGGCTTATCCACACTGAGACAAGAGAGGGGAGGAGGCCCGAGTCTCTTTCAAGGAAGCGAATCTGAGTCAGCAGCTCTCAGAGCCGGATGCCTCCCCTCACGCAGACTCTTCCAGAGAACAAAGCAGGAGAGAGAAGATGCCTCCCCACGTCTTGATTGCTTGCTTTAAGGCCACAGTGACTCTGACACCAAAGGCCAACGAGGGAAGGACGGGACCGGCGGGCCAGGCTGTCGGAAACGGTGACACCGAGTGTGACATCACGGCCGGTGAACTCACAGGCGGGCCTCTGCTCACGGAGCCGATCACTACTGTTTTCAAGAATATATCCTCTTCGGTGGAAATGGTGGGTCAAAGGTATGGATGGTGACGTCATGAGACATGCACGGCCCCCGCTTACCAGTGGGGACAAGACCCTGCCGGCTCAGCCCGCCAGCAGGCCCGAAGGTCTGGAAAAGAGCCGAGTCATGGGAGCCTGAGGAGGGTCCTGGGGGTCCTTTTTGGCCGCGTCTGGGGACCTGCTTGGACAGCTAAGCAGACACCCGAACAAGAGGGCTGGCCGGGCCTCCTCTCAAGCCGGGGCGCCAGGGTCGCGCTGCTGCTCAGGGCTCTGTGCCCGTGGCCGTACCTTCTCGTGGATGACTGAGATGTACCAGGGTAGCCGCCTCTTCGGGTAACTCCGCGCCAGGACGGGGCTGCTGGGCACCGGGCTCATGGTCTGGGATTCGCTCCTCTTCCGCAAGTAGTTGAACTCACAGGCACTCTTACTAAAGGGAAGGAGGTGCCCTGTGGAGAAGCCACGGGCGTCAGACTCTTTGCGGGCTGAGCTGCCCTGGGGCCTTCCACGGGGTTGTCCTCCTCGCAAGACCCCACAAGGAAACCCTTCACTGCCCAGCTGGGCTCCTCCACACCTCCTCCTGCTGGCCGCCTACGTCCGTCCCTCCCCATCTGTCCCTGTGTGTGTGGGAGAAATGGAGGGAGATGGTCAAAACAGCCCTTGGAGACCCCCAGAGGGTGGGAGCCAGGACACCAGGGGTCACGCTCATGGCCTGGACATTTGTGTGGGGCTTCCTCGCATTCAGAGGAAGGAGACCTCTGTGTGCGGAGATCATCTTTGGATAGACTGAAGCAAGCCCATTTGTGTGTGGGAACAGCACGTTCTACTCGAGGAGGGATGCATCCTCTGTAAGGGCTGTAGGGTCGGGCAGGGGGTCCTGGGAAGGGAGGCCCATGCGGGCATGATCAGGGAGCTCCGGGGGGAGCAGCAGCCCTGGCAGGTGCAGGCAGAGGCCCCAGAGCTTGTGTGCCAAGGAGAGGACCCCAGGGCCATGCTCATCCCGGTGGCAGCAGGCCCTGCCCTCACCGTCCACCTTCGTGTCCGAGGCCCGCTGGCTGCAGGACGGGTCCTGGGTCACCTTCCAGGAATCAGAGCCCGTGCACAACTCCTCAGCCACCTGGGCCGAGGTGGATGAGCCTGCAGAGGGTTAGAAACACCTGCTGATGACAGCTAAGGCCACATCTTCCCAAGAACTCCCGGGCAGGGACGACGATTTCCTCTCTTTTTAAACTTCAAGTGGGATTAAAGGTGACTTTTCTCGGTGGATGTACGGGATTGAACCCTGCGACTAACTCTGTCCTCCCGCCTACCATTCATGTGCCCACCAGGAACAGCCCAGGTGCAACTTAATCTCTGCAAACTGGTGGTCCTCCTGGAAGGTCCTGGAAGGGCCCAAGTTCCCTTCTGACACATGGCTCAGCCTCGAAGTCTCTGAAAGGCCCTTCTACCCAGAGGGGCAGGACCCCATCTCTCCTCAGCCATCAGGAATCACACCAGTGGCCGGGGCCCTGTGGACTGCATGTAGGACACAATGTGACCCCTCCGCCCATCCCAACACTGCCAGAATTCATGGACCGGGAATACTGGCTGCTCTCTGAAGTTCCAGCCCTGAGAAAGGGGAGCTCAGGGCCTGCATGGGTCAGGGCTCCTGCTTCTGACATGAACAAGGCCCCCATCGCTAGCTACAGGCGCTAAGCCTCCATGTCCCTGCCCCCTGTGGGGACGCGGACCAGTGTAGGCCCAGGAACTGGGAGGCATGGGGCACTGCCGGCCTGGCCACTGTCCCCTGTGACCTCTGAGTGCCTGGCTGCTCTCTCAAAGCCTCCTGCTCTCCCAGGTCAGAATGACATGAGGTCACACCAGACAGTGGCTGGGCTCCTTACCAGGGTTTGTTCCTATCTTTCGCCTCATGACCTCTTTCCTGCAGCTTCTAGAATTTTTGAAGCTTCTCCCTCTCCCCTGCCCCCAATCCTACTGAGTCTGGTGAATGAGAAATGCAAGAGAAAAAGAGAAAAGCAAGAGGCTTTCCCTTCCCCCACCCCTGCCGCCAGCCATGGGCGTGCTCCAGCTGGTGCTTCTACCCGCACAGTGAGTTCCCACCACTGGCTGCTGCTTTGGCTGACTAGGGTCGGGAAGGTCATCCCACTCCTCCTGGGAGGGAGGTCGTTTCCACGCGGGGGCCCCCTCGTGGGTGGCTCTCACCGTAATGAGACATGGACGTGGCCTTGGTGCTGAACTGAGGGCAGCCAGGGCGCTCGAGAAACGCCTTTCTCAGCTCATCCAGTTTGGCCGTGAAGCTGGTGTCCTCGGGGCTGGGGGCTTGCTTGTACTCGCCCTGCTGGAGTGGGGACAGCAAGACCCTGGAAGCCATGTGCACCAACCACAGCCATCTGCCCCCGTCCCCAGGAACCGCAGACTTCAGGACAGGCACACGCTCCCACTGGAGAAACTGCCGACATCCATCTGGGGCCTGACTTTCTTGTCTCCCTGAGCCCATGGTGGATTCGGGAGCCTGCCAGCTGCTCTGTCCCTTCCTCCTCCTCTCTTCCCCCTACTTCACTCTTTTTTGAGCCCCCCCTGACCCCCGAAGGCTTAGGGCAGAAGGCCACCTTCTCTCCCAGGTTTCCGGGCTGCCAGTTCTTTGCACGGCCAGAATCAGCCCATCTTCATCCATCATCAAAGCCTACTCGGAAAACCGTGTCAGGCGCCCAGGCCCTGAGGTCCTTCATCAAGGGCGAGAAGCAGGCCAGCCCCGCATTAGCTGTGCCGTGGCCCGGCTGTCCCCCTTCCCAGACCCCGCACCTTCTTCCTGTAGAAGCGGCTGATGGCCTGAGCCGACTTGCTGAGGGACTGCTGTCTCCGGCGGAGTTTCCATTCCGGGACCAGGTTGTCCCGGCTGGCCATGCATTGGAGAAGCATCAGGCCCTTCTCCATCAGGCTGGGCACCATGCTCTGCTTCTCAGGCGGGCTGGCTCTGCCGATGGGCACCATCCTTGGGGAGGGGCGGGAGGACGGGGGGTGCCTTGCACAGACAGCCCCTGTGCGCCTCTCTGCCTAGAGCAAGGTGTCGAGGGGAGCAGCGGCTTGAGCGTGGACCTGCTGCCGGACACAGCCCTGGACACGACCAACTTCGGAAGCTCTAAGTCCTGTGGGATCCTGGGAGCGCGTATGGCATCACAGATGTCTCCATAGCAACCAAGCGGGTCATCCGTCTTAATCTGCTAGGACCTGTCTTCACTGGGAAGAACTGTGTATCTCAGCCTTTCAGCCGTGCGAGGGGCTGCTTCCCTCTGGGGCAGTGCGCAGCCAACACCTGCACCACTGGCTCCCCTCGGGGTCAGCCGTCCACATCTTGGGACTTTAATCTTCTAAGTACTTCTCCACCTCGTTTCTCCACCTGTATCCCCGAGCAACTGTCACCGCTCGACTCTGTCACCTTTCCCTTGCAGTAATCTCCCCGTGAGTTTTGTGCGACACACTCTTTTTTTTTTTTTTTAAAGATTTTATTTATTTATTTGACAGAGAGAAATCACAAGTAAGCAGAGAGGCAGGCAGAGAGAGAGGAGGAAGCAGGCTCCCTGCTGAGCAGAAAGCCCGATGTGGGGCTCGAACCCAGGACCTGGGATCATGACCTGAGCTGAAGGCAGTGGCTTAACCCACTGAGCCACCCAGGCGCCCCAAGTGCGACACACTCTTAATTTATGTTCACTCCCTCTACCTCCATCCCCGCCTGTGCCCAGCAGCCGGCCCACTCCCTCCCCTGCACTTCCCCTCGTCCCAACGCTGGGCTCGGGTGTCACTGCCTGGAACAAGGAGCGTGCTAGGCACCCGGGCTTGAGTGAGGATAGAGGTGGCCCTCTGGGTTCCCGGGGAAGACCCCTGGCATGGGCACCACTGTCCTCACCCCCTCAGTCTGACCTTCTGCACCCCACACTGCGGAGTCCTTGACAACAGCACCTGTGCAACCCACTGTGTCCCGCCAAACATCGGTGAATTTGCTAGCCCGCGGTGAAATGCGTGGCTAGACGTGGCTCCAGGCATCTGCCCACAGTCGTCCTCACCTGTACCGTGCGCACGCACATCTTTGCAAACATCTCCCCTGTGCACACGGTCACACACGAAGCCCAGCCCGTCTCGGCCGTGAAAGCACATATGTTGATGATGGGATCCGGGGCAGGGAGGTCGGAAGGCGGCTGAAGCCCAGTGTCTGGAGGTCAGACCCCATCGCCGACGTATTAGGACCTGCGCGTCCCTGTCTAGTCCCCCCACCCCTCTGCGCCAGCTTGCTCGTCTCTGCAATGGGGGTGCAAATGGTACCCATCTCCTAGAGTTGCTGTGCGGATTTACTTGGGAAACAGAGAGAGAGAGAGAGAGAGGCATAGGGGCCCCTGGTCAGTAGAGCCCCAATGCCGGCTGCGCTCACCGCTGCGGTCCTCACCCTTCTTCCGCGCCGCTTCGTCGCCTGTCCAGGTGACCGGGAGCACCCGCTGCTGAGGCTGCGAACCACGGGGGCGACTGGTGAGAGCCCATCGTGCCGGCTCCTGCTTCACCCGTGTGCGTCGTCGGCAATCTGGAGCCCACGGAAGCCAAAAAGCAAATTCCTGCTGCCTTTGCCTTCCTTCCTGTGGTTCCGATGCCCTTGGTTCCTCACTGAGTTCTCCCTTACGGAGTGTCTGCCAGGTGCCAGGCACTGCCCGAGGCCCCAAGGGCACCACGGTGGCCACCAGACGGCCCACGTGGCGCTATGACCCAGGCTTCTCTTGACCCCGGGGCCTGTCCTCCCAGGGCCGCTGGCGGGATTCCGGAGCAATTGCTCTGACCTGGCTTAGATGTGTAGGGAAGACTGTTCCAGGACTGCAGCAGGGAGAGAGACTGAAACTCAACGCTGAATACGGTGCGGCGGGGTTGGGGGCTTCAGCCCAGGAGCAGTGGGAGAGGTCGCGGGTGGAGATTGCTCAGAGGGGACAGCAAGGGTTGGGGGAGTCTCGCTCAGGACAGGTTGAGCGCTCAGACAGAGGGCCTGGCACTGGGGGGTGTGCAAGAGGCATTTGGACACCGCCAGGGCTCCAGGGACTCTCTGGAAATGGGTCTAGGATTCTTGCTGGAACTGGGCTTGGCAAGAGTGGAGGGGGTGGGGGAGGCCAGGAGGGTGGCCCCGGCGAAAGGAGGCCTCAGAGAGGCCTGACAAGTGCCTCCCATGGGCCAGGCTCAGCGCTCCCAGCTGGGAGATGGTCAAGGACAGTCTGTGCCAGCCACAGTCAGTCAGGGACCCAGGCTGACGAGGATCCACCTCCTGACCAGCGTCTGGACCTGCGTCCCGGAGGCAGGAGGAGGGAGCTCTGAGGGCCCCTGGTTAGCAGTGCTTTGGCCTAGAAGTGAGGCCCTCACTTCTGACCCCCAAAGCAGACCACCTGGCATGCAGCGTGACAAAGGTGGGGGGAAGCGCAGGCCGACCCCGAGGGACGACATCATAATGTCTCCCCACCACCCTGAAAAGCTATATTGAAGTCCTAACCCCAGGACCTCAGCATGTGGCCTTACTTGGAAACAGGGTCATTATAGAGGTCATTAGGATGGGTCCCAGTCCGAATGGCTGGTGCCTTTACAAAAAGGAGAGACCGACGCAGACTCTCATGGAGGGAGAAGTCTTGCGGGGGTGGAGGACCAGAGCAAGGGCCCTCTTCGTCAAGGACTACTGCAGAAATAGGGGCAGGCAAGGAAGGGGCCTGCCTCCCCTGCAGGTTTCCCAGGCAGCACGACCCCGCTGACACCGAGACTTTGAACTTCTGGCCTCCCGCACTGTGAGAGCTCGGGAAGCTGGTATAGCCTCCCCGTGCCAGCCCTGAATGTCGGCATTCATGGGAGCCGCGTGGCTGGCTGTTCCTGCAATGGGAGATGTGCCCCAGGGCTGGGCTCGTGGACCTAGCATGGACCTAGCGAGGCGCGCACAGTGCCCAGGTGGAGATGGGCCTCGAGGCCACGCGTACCCGTAAGAGGGGCGTCCCGTAGTCTTGGAGGGGGGCAGGGTGAGGAGGACCCTGCAAAGCTCCCTTTGGGAGGTACGCTGAGGCTGAGTCCTGAAGGTTGCGTGGGCTCGGGCCAGGGGTGCCTGAACCTTCAGGCAGGAGGGGTGGAATCCCGCAGGAGCTGAGGCCCCTCCCTGGTCCCGGGCGGCTCAGGGCACCTGGGCCTGGAGTTTACACGGACTGAGGCAGCTTCTCAGACTGTGCCTGCGCGGGACTTGCCCGGGGAGGGGGGGGACTTGTGAAAATGCCGATTCCTCTTCGCCAGACCTCGGAGCCGCTCCTCGCTGCCCAGCTCTGCCGGCTTTCTCTCCACCCTGGCACTGGGTACCCCGGGCGGGGCACAGGGGCCCCGGTGTTGCACAAAGCCAACCTCTGACCCCTGGCAGCCAACCACGGCTCTCGCGCCTGTTCGGCCTCCGAAGAGAAAGGCTGCCGGTCCCTCCGAGGGGCCTCCGGAAATGTTACTCGTCCATGCCAAGTCAACTTCACCTACACGTGACCCTCCAATTTATTGAGGAACCGTGGAGACATTTTCACATGAGGCAGCGATAAACCATCTCATTTTTACAGATTCATACCAAAACCCCACCAATAAAGTACGCAATGCCAGCGATGTGCTTAACATGCTGGCCTTTTCCTGATCTATGCAAGCCTTGAACAGGCTTCCTTTCGTTCTTCCTTTCCCCTCACAAACACGTGTGCCTCCCACGGGCCGGGCTCAGCGCTCCCAGCCGGGAGAGGATGAAAACTCCATCTGCTGGGTCCCTTCTCTCAGGAGGCCTGCAACCGAGACATCATATGAGAAGATGAACAAAACAATTGGCTCCTTGATAATGCAGAGCTCCGAATAGAATCATAACTGCTCCGGTTGCAGATTAAAAAGTTAGAGAAGATATTTGCACACCCATCATCACAGCAGCATTGCTGACCATTACCAAAAGCAAGAAGTGACCCAAAGGTCCATTGGTGGGTGAATGGATCAGGAAAATACTTTATGGCCGCTGAATGGAATATTACTAAGCCCTGAAAAGGAAGGGCATTCAGAAGCACACCACAACATGGAGGAATCTTGAGGCCATCATGCCAAGTGAAATCAGCCAGCCGTGAGAGGACAGACACTGTGAGTCCACCCAGATGCTGGGGCGAGAGCAGTGAAACAGAGACAGAGAAGGTGAGAGGGTGGGTGCCGGAGTCTGGGAGGGGACCTGGGGGTTAGTGATGAGCTGGTAGAGCTTCAGTCTTGGTGAGATGAAAAGCGTTCCGGAGACGGACAAGGCACAGCAACGTGACTGTCCTGATGCCACCGAGCTGTATGTATAAAACGGCCAGTTTTGCGTTACTTCTGTTTTGCCATGATTTTATTTAAGGAATAACTTTTTTTTTAAGATTTTATTTATTTATTTGACAGACAAAGATCACAGTAGGCAGAGAGGTAGGCAGAGAGAGAGGAAGGGAAGCGGGCTCCCTGCTGAGCAGAGAGCCGGATGCGGGGCTCCATCCCAGGACCCTGGGATCATGACCTGAGCCGAAGGCAGAGGCTTTAACCCACTGAGCCACCCAGGCACCCCAAGGAATAACTTTTTTAAAGGTGTCAAAGAATCCTTTTCTTCCCCTCTGACCTTTCTTCCTTCTCTAGCAGATGCGGAGGCAACAAGACAGCTTGAGGACGGGTCGGGAAGGGCCCAGAACTCTCCAGGTTGTCACGGGCTGAATGCCCACATTCTGTGTGTTCTAAGGTCCCCCTCAGAACCTGTTGGAGGCAATCACACTGCTCCCTGTGTGGCTGGAGCATCTCCTGCGGGCCTGACCCTCTTCTGGGTACTGGGGTGGAAAGATGGTAGCCTTGTCCTTGCTCTTCTTAAGTTCCCGCAGAGGGAACACAGAAGGATAGCAGTAGACACACAGACACATTTTGGCTCATGGTAAAGGGCTCCAAAGGAGAGAGACCCATGGGGGCAAAGGGGGAGGTAATGGCAGATGCCGTGGGCAGGCTGGAGAGGATGGACTCTCATGGCAATGTCAGGGCCCAGAGGTGATGCCAAGGAGTCCAGCCCCAGAAAATCAGGAAGAAGAACATTGCTAGCCGAGAGGTGCTCATCAGCTGTGGTCGGGAGTGACCTTGGTTTGCTCAAAGAGCAGCAGAGGCCAGGTTCTTGGGACCCGGACCCCTCATGGTGGAGATGGTAAGAGCTTTGGCGGTATAGCCAGAATCCCCAAGGGTGACTCCTACTGTCCTGGTTTCCTGGGGGGTGTCAGACATAGCACGGCAAGCTCACAAGACACACGGCTGTTCTCGGGCACTTCCAGAAGCCCAAAGTCAGATGTCAGCAGAGCTGTTTCCCTCTGAGGACTGTGAGGGAGACCGTGTTCCCAGCCTCTCCCTTAGCTGCTGGGGGTTTGCTGGTGGTCATCCGCGACCCTCAGCCATAGGAGCCTCTTCCCCACCCTGGCTTCTTTTTTGCACGGTGTCCTCTCTGCGTGTGCCTCTGTGTCCAAACTTCCCCTTTGCATGAGGACGCCAGTCATCCTGGATGAGGGGTCCCCCTACTCCTGTAAACCTCATCTTAACCAATTCCATCTGCAATGACCCTACTTCCTAATAAGGTCACGTTCATGGGTATTGGGGTTAGGACTTCAACATGTGAATTTTGGGGAGACACAATTCAACCCTGGGGCGGGGGTATGGAGTAGCTGGGTGACACGTGATGTAAGGAGACAGGGTGTCCCCTGCACCTGGTGGATCCCTGAACTCTAGCTCTGGAATTAACAATACACTGTATGTCAGTCAGGCTCTCCAGACCCGATTCCGCAGCCTCGGGGCGCCGCAAACCCGCCCGGCGCGTAACAGGTGCTTGAAAACCGCGGGGCTGAACGATGCACCACTTCTGGCTTCACCGACCTGGAAGAGAAACACAGTAAACGCGGAGGGCGCTCCAGCTTCTTTCCATACTTGATTCGGTAAACTGTCAGGGCCGGTGCCAGTGCCCGCCTCGTGGGTGCTGGGGACAGCGCGGTGACGTGTGACCTGCAGAGCTTAGTCCGTCCGCGGACATTGGCTTTACCTTCCTTGTGACTCCGCCGTGACCCAGGACGGCCTCCTGAGTCCCAGGGAGGAGGCCAGATCCCGAGCGGACCGCGGCTGAGCCGGTACCGGCCTGTCCTTGAGCAGGGCCCGGCGTCGTGCTAAGACGACGGTCCTCAGCGGCGCGAAGGAAGGCGCTGCGTGTCCAGGGAGGTCGTGGCATGGACAGGGGCTCGCTCAGTTTCCAGCTTCTGTTTCACCTTCTGTTTTCCCCGCCCCTCAGCTGGAGCCCAGCCCCTAACCGCGCCGAGGCCCCGCCCGTCGCCCGAACCCAGCCCTTGTCAGAAGCGCTCCGGCCCCGCCCCGCTCCGACCTCCCCCGCAAGCCCCGCCCACAGTCCCGCCCCTTCCCCAGAACCAATCCCTTCTTAGAAGGGCCCCGGCTCCGCCCCGCGCCCAGAGCCCCGCCCCTCAGCTGGAGCCCAGCTTCCCCAGCCCCGCCTATACACCCGCCCCTCGCCCAGAACGAAGCCCTTCCGGCCCCGCCCCGTTCCCAAGGCCCCGCCTAAACCCCGCCCCTCCAAGAGCCACTCCGGTCCCGCTCCGCGCCCAGAGCCACGCCCCACGCAGGACCCGGCGCCCTACCGCCTCCGCGCTTCCGGTTCCGGGTCAGGCCGGGGTCGCGGGGGCTTTCGTCCTCCGGGCAGCGGCAGGGGGCCTGCGCGCCTGGCCCTCAGCCTCCGCTCGCTCCCGGGGCACCCCCGGCCTGCGGACCCTGTCCTCCCGCCGCCCCCGCGCCGTGGGCTCTTGGCCACGTGGCCGTGTTCCCGGCTCCCGGAGGAAACGGCCGTCGGCCGTCCGTGGGCTGCGGCGGGCGTGGGGCGAGCCGGCGGCGCGGGGCCGGGGCCCGGGGAGGCGGGGGCCGTGGTCCGCGGGCAGCGGTGGACGGCGGTCTGCGGGCGCCCACTCACCCCTGCGCGGGCGGGCGGGGCCGGGTTCGGGGGAGAGACAGACGGACAGTCAGACGAGCAGATCCGCGGAGGCCGCGGCCCTGGGTGCCAGGCAGCGGGGCGGGGCGGGAGCGTGCAGAGGCGCGTGTGGGCCGGCGTGTGGGCCGCGCCGGGTGGGGCTGGGTCCGCCGCCGGCCGCGCGAGGAGGAGGCGCCCGGCGGACAGAGGAGACCCTGCGGGGCTTGTTCCGGGGGTAGCCGCGCGGCCCCGCCGGCAGGAGGGCAGGGAGCGGGTGGTCGGGCTCGCGGCGGGTCGGAGGGCTGTGCCCGGACGCCCCGCGTCGTGTTCCGAGGCCCTGACCGGCGCCCGCGGCGTGCGTGGACGGCTGCCGCTGTGCAAGCGCTGCCCCGCGGGTCCTCGCTCTGCTCTGGAGCCGCCCTGGTGGGTCCCGGCCGGGCGGAGGCGGGAGACGCGGGGTGGGGGCGGGGCAGAGTGGCCCAGAGTTGGATTGGGGTGTCCGGAATAGAGAGCTTCGAGACCTGCTGAGTTCCTCAGGCCCTGCCCCCTCCGTCGCCCGGCGGAGTGGGACCGGAGCCCTTTTTAGGTAGCCGTGGCCGGCCTCGGAGCCGTGCACTGGGAGCCGGCCGCATTCGGGGCGCGCGCGGCCGGAGCCGGCTGGCAGGATGGCAGCGGCCCGCTGGTGCTGTCAGGTGCAGCCCGGGCCAGCGCGGGAGCAGGGCCGGCCCCCTCCCAGCCTGTACTGTCACGGGGCCTGGCCGCCGGGTTTGCTGTCACACTGACGGCGCCTGTCCACCGGTGACTGTCCCCCGAAGCCATAACTGCTCGTGAAATCTGATCCCAATTACCACGTTAGGAGGGTTTGATCCCAACGTAACACACACAGCCCATTCTGAAAATGTTCCGCTGAATGTACAGTAATGGGCTTTTTATCGCCTAAGCACGTTCATGAATGTTTAAGTTGGCACGTTTTTGGAAAGCTGGCAAATCGTAGATTTTAGATTATATATGATGCTCCCTGGCACCTCCCTTCTTGACTGCGAGTTTGCACGGGATTAATTGAAGCGTAGCGCAGGTGGAATGAACACCGTCGTATGTGAGCCGTACACGGACAAGGGCCTGAACTCCACACATTTTTGTGAACTGAACAACCTGTCTGGTCAGCCCCCTCCCCTGTCCCCAAGACCGCCTCGGGCCCCCTGCCAGTTCAGACGCAAGGGTGACGGCTGTGACTGTTACTCTGACAGTCTGCTGGGCGCGTGGCATACTGGGCTGCCCTGCTGTGTGCTTCCGCAGAGGCCGGTGGCAAGTTAATCCGGGGGCCAGGCGTTTGCCTTGAGGGCAGACACTGGGATGCTGCCGTGGTGACCCGTCAGAAATCCGTCCCCCATTGCTCGGATCAGTTTCCCTACCTTGTCAGCAGCACTGCGTCCGGATTCCTGGGGTGTCCAGTAAGGGGAAGTGAAACGAGGCAGTGTGAGTCCTCGGCTTGTTTCCCTGTTGCTGTGGCTGCTCTGGATGGGTTGCCTCACGGTGCACGGTCGGAATCTCATGTGCCTCGCAGCCGGCATCCTGCTGGCACTGTGACGGGAATCGCTCTGAGTCCCTAGATCAGCCTCGGGGAGAACTGACACCCGCACTGTAGGGTCACCACCCAGCTCTGCATTTGCTGTGGTCTTCACGGATTTTCTTCATTGCCGTTCTGTACTCGTCAGTGTCTAGGTCTCCTGCACATCTTGTCAGATGTTTTTGGAGCCATTGGAACTGTTACTCTGGTGGAGATTCATAAAGAGAAACCTCGCCGAAATGGAGTCTCACACCCTACTGCTCCCGCACATGGATACTGAGTTACTGCCCTAGCAGGAAGAAGGAGGGTCTCCTCGAGCCTCCGCCCCCAAAGCCCAGCCAGTGAGACTGTCACAGTGCAGACTCTGAGCTCCCAGTTTGCTGCAGTGCACTTTCCTTTTAGCACAGCCCTCCCAGCTCCCCGTTCCTCTGTAAAGTGTACCTCTCTTCTGTTCCCAGACCTGCCCGTGGTTTCCCTGTCACCTGCTTGTCCCAGACGGCTGTTCCCCAGAAGCCCATCCTTTTTTTTTTTTTTTTTTTAGATTTTTTAAATTTACGACAGAGTGAGAGAGGGAACACAAGCCATGGGGGAGCTGGGGAGGGAGAAGCAGGCTCCCCACTGAGCAGGGAGCCCGATGCACAGCTCTATTCCAGGACCCCGGGATCATGAAACCCAAGCCGGAGGCAGAGGCTTAACAATGGAGCCACCCAGGCGCCCCTAAAACCCATCCTCTGCTCGTAAAAGCAACTGGCCATTTTAGTTTTACAGTTAACACTTTTTAAATTTTCTTTTTTCATTGTTTAATTGCTAGTGTATAAAAATATGATTTTCATCTAAGAAATTGTATTCTACGACCTCACTAAATTCCCATGTTCTGTTGATTTGCTGTAGAGACGACTTTCTTCTTTTCTTTCTTCCTGGCTGGTTTGTTTTTCCTTTTCTTATCTCATTGCACTGGTGGGGACCTGTCCTGTGATGTGGAGTAGGAATGAGAAGAGCCTCATGTTGTGCCCAGTCAGGGTGGAGGCCTTTGTCGTTTGCGAGTGCGCTGCCCACGGTGAGTTCTCCTGGGGGGCGGGGAGCAATTTGCCTTCTGTTCCTACTTCACTGAGCGTTTTTGTGATGAGTGGGTATTGAGTTTTATCAAATGCATTTTCTGCTTCAGTTGAGACAATGGATGAATACCCAGTCAGCCTTGCCTTCTCCCAGAAGCGCGCCTGCTCGTGCTGTATTACCCTTGTTATACCTTGTTGGGTTCCATTTGCTGAATTCCTGGTAAGAATGTTTCCGTGTTGATGAGAGGGTTCTCTGTAGCTTTATGGCGTCTTCACATGGTTTTGGTTTCAGGGTAATGTTTGCCTCAGTGAGGAAGCTGGGCGTGTTCCCCACCCGCAGCCCCTTCGGTTTCCTGGACTGATGATCGGGCACTAATTTCTAAGCATATCAAAAGCCATCTTGAGCTCCGTAGGGTGAGTCGACACAAACCTGTAACACCCATTTGCCGGCGCTCGCGTCCTGCGGTGGCCGGGAGGCACCAACTTTTATCTGAAGCGGACTTCTTCAGTATTCCGTAAGAGGGGCTTGGGCTCTTAAGTCATAGCCTTTTTACTCAGAAACTGTGGGCTGACCATTACTTATGGGAAAGAATTCTGGAAACACTCGGGACCGTTTCTGAAGGACACACAGAGTGCTTCTCCCAGAGGGCCACCTCACCTAGGGACTGACCTCTTGGCCAGTCAGGGACAGGAAGGCTTAACGACAGAAGGGGCCAGTGTGCTTCTCGAGCTGGGGTGTCCTTTGAGATCTAAGATTTTTCTGCAAACATTTCATAACTCCGCATTTACGTTTTGGTGATCTGAGAATATTAGACGTATTTGGTCATCTATAGGGGCCGCATAGACTCAGGCCACTCCCCTGGGGTCCTGCCCTGGCCTGGCCACTTGGAGCCATGTGACCCTGCCGTGTTACAGAAGTGGGAGCTCCTGCTGGTTGGCAGCGCCCCGTTCAGAGTCCATGCTCGTCACAGATGGCAGTCTTGTCGCTGCTCCTGACCGCCCGGTGAGCACTCTGCAGCCAGTCATGTGGTGTGATTCCAGTGACCGACGCCACCGACACATGGACTCTGATCGGCCTGACGTTGTGCCGTGAGGGGAACACCTGTGGCGGTGGGAACGGAGGATGCGGAGTGGGGGCAGGGCCAGAACCCAGCCGGTGGCACTGGGAACTCCTTGTAGGGGAAACCACCAGCTGGGAGGCTGGTGTTCACTCTGCGGGGCTGCTCGTTGCCACAAAGTGTCAAATGCACGCGACAAAGTGTCAAATGCACGCGTAACTGCCTTTAGCGGTATTGTGATTTTTGGATTTGGTTTTACAAGTTGGTTTTGGTTTCATAGTTACATGAGGGATTAATGCCTTCTTTTATGTTATGTAGTTGTATTCAGAATCATTTAAGTCAGTGCTGGAAACGCAGGGAAGTTTTTTCCTTCAGAAGGTGTTTGCATCTTACTCAAGTTTGAGAAATACTGAAAGAAATTCCATCTGCCCTGGCAGACTTGGAGGTGGATGTATTTTTTCTGGGCCTTGTGCTGTCCTGTTAAAGGCACGTGCCTGACCCCTTTTGTCACCAGGAATAAGGCTCTGAGTGACAGCTGCCAGGCCTGAGGGTGGTCCGTGATCGTAGAGAAAAACACGGTTGGGATTTCCAGGCCGATCTGTACTCCGTGCTGTGAGTTCCGGGTGTACCGGCAATTTTCAGGGAAGGGATGTTCTGCGGGAGACCTACTTTGGACAGGCGGACCGCTGTCCTGCTCGGGTGGTGCTGGCAGTGGCCAGCCTTCAATCTGTGGATGTTACACGAACAGCCTCCTAGTGACTTTTGTTTTCAAGGACATACAACGATGTCTCATACTTAGGGTACTTTTTTCCAAAAAGCTACCCTGCAATCTCGAAATGAGATTTCTCATTTCCAGAAGCGAGAGTTAACTGGCTTTTTCTGTCTGAGTGTTATATATGTTCTAAAGACGCCTGCTCGCAGCGGGGTCTCGAGGGGAGAGCGCCGCTCAGGCTTCAGGCTCAGTCCAGCCGGGTTCTGCCCCTCACTTTGTGACTTTGGGCCCAGCCTCTCCGAATTGCTTTTGCTTTCTCTGAGATGCAGGGAGTGCGGGTCCTGTTACTGTCTTGACCAGCGTCTCAAATGCCTCCTAGTTCTGCAGGAGCGCGCTGGGCATGGGGTGTTTACTGAGGGATAAAACAGAATGGCCTTTGCACTGCTGAGCTTAGGATCTGGGAAGAGGGATAACTACCGAGCAGGTGAATAGCCAGATACTTAATTACAAAACTCACACAGTGCCTGAGGCGTTAGCATCCAGACGACAGCGTGGGCGGGCCACTGTCCTGCTTGTGTCCAGCGAGCTGCGTGGCTGCTGGCCTTGGAACTTACCAGCTTCGGGTGGGCATGGAGGGGTGTGGTCCCCAAGAGACTCTGGTGCGGGATTTGGCCCTGGGGCTTGGCTGACCAGATGTGCTTCTCACTCTGGTGCAGGGGGCAGGGGCCAGGGCAAGGCCAGGCTTGGTTCCCTCCCAGGCACTTTGAGCCACCTCCGAAGTTCTCACCGGAGCAGACCCGCTGGGCATGCCTTGGGGAAGGTCCGTCGGCTCTGCCTTCAGTGGTCTGTGCCCAGCAGCTTCCTGGGGTCTCCTGAGGAAGTCAGATGAGGACCCCCATCGTGGATGCGCACCTCGCTTCCCTTCTGGCCAGAGAGCCCTGCGGTGATGCTCTGGTAACAGCCCTCCAGGCTGGCTGCCGGCGTCGGCAGCGTTGGCTCACCTGTGACATGTGACATGGCTGTCATCACTTCGTCGCTAGGGGAAGTCACTCCAGACACGGCCTTTGCCCTGGGGAGTGCCCTCTGTGCAGGTCAGACTGCAGTGTTCCTTTCAGGGCTCTCCTACCACTGTCCAAGGGCTGGGGGTCCATTCAGGATGTGCCCCCCCCCACCCCAGTTTCAGGAGCAAGTAAAGGAATGTGAAACACATATCAGAAAGTCTGAAGAGTTATGACCAAGACGGATGGCAGTATCGAATCTCCCCGCTGTGACAAAGGGCTAAGAGGCGTCACACAGAAATGTTGTGTGTTTAGTGGACTTTCAGATTCATTATTTTAATACGCTCTGCTCTCACACCTCAGTGACAGGCCCTTTTCCATTCTCTGAGTTGCAAAGCTGAATGTTGGGGAGGGAATCCCAGCCAGGTAGGGCGCGCGCAGAGCAGCGGGTCACCTGTCAGCAGCATGGGACAGTGAGGACCGGTGCACCCTGGCCCGGCAGAAGAGAACCGAAGAAGTGGATGGCTCATCTATCGCCATTGCGGGCCCCTCCCTGGAGCTTTGCCCTCGCCCTCTGCTTTGCCTGGATGCATCCGTCCTAGGCTCTGTCCTAGGCTCCGCCGTCCTGCTGGGGGTTTCCTCGGATGTCATCCCGCAGGTCTCTTGCTGACCTGACTTAGTGCTCTGCTCCACTCATCCCTGCCCTGCGTGCTTAGCACCTGGCCCTGCCTCGGTCCAGCGCCGACTGTAGCTCACTGTGCACACATGGTGCCTTCTCAGTGTTCGCACATTCCAGTTGGGTCTGGCTGCCACATCCTCAGGTGCACGGTTCTCTGGGCACCTTCCAGACCCCCTGGGCGTCTCCAGCTGGGGTGCTGGCCTCTCCCCACCCTCTTAGACCCCGGCCAGGCACCATTGGGAGGGGTACCGAGAGCTCTTCGGACACGGTCTCAGAACCTTTCAAGGTCGGGGAAGTTCACAGGAGGAACTTGGATATGTGTGAGGGAGGCGCTTCCCGCAGGAGCCCCTGCAGCGTGGGGCCCGGGGGTCAGGGCAGGGTGGCCGGGTGAGCTCAGCAGGGGCAGCTGCAAGCTGTCTCTGGGGGAGGCTCAGAGCTGGAGGTGGCTGGGGCAGTTGTAGCGCGGCGGTGCTTGGAAGCAGCCGGTCATCTGGAAGGATCCGCGCAGGAGGCAGGCGTGGGGACGGCACCTTTCCTCCAGGTCCAACGAGATGTCCCGGCGCGCTGTCAAAGCCCGTCCTGTTCTTGCCGATGTGCAGACTTGGTCTTCGGAGGTTGGGGAGGTGAGTGGACGCCCTTCTCCTCCCGAGGGGCGGCGAATGTGCCGCCAGGCCTCCTCTTTTCCTTCTGGCACTACGTGCCGGTCGCCGGGATGCACGCCTTGCAGAGTAGCTGGTCTCCTTTTACCCGGATCATCGTTTTTGCCTCATGCAGTGGACACAGGAGACGTTTTTATATATCTGTAGTGATCGGCTGTATTGCTCATATCCTACTTAAAAAAATGTTTCTGAACAAAGATACGGAAAGCACCTTGTGCTGCAAGCGTTACCGTGTTCGTTCCTCAGACGCTGCCTTTCTTTGTTTCCCATCCAGTCCAGAGGTGTCGGTGGGTTTGTCACTGGGGTTCCTGTCTCAGTGATGGGGTGTGGGCACGTTCCGCTCAGCCCTCCACAGTGGGCCTGGGATAATCAACAACTCTGGGAACGGGATGAGCAGGTTTGGCTCAGAGGAGCCTGTGTGAATCAATGGGCCCAACCAGAAACGTGGGGCTGGGGCCCCGGTTGGTACACCTAACCCCTCCTGGCCCCTCCTGGCACCCCTGGCTTCTCCAGACCCCTCTTGACCCCGCCCCCGGCTTCTCCAGACCCCTCCTGGCCTCTTCTGGCTCCACCTGGCCTCTCCGGGCCTGCCTGCCTGTGGTGTCCCTGCGGAGCTCTCCCTGCCTCCATGAGTACCAGAGGAGTATGGGGATGGCTCCATCTGGCCTTTGTGTGTTTTCTCTTCTGCTTAGTTTTAGCGTAATGTCTAAAAGACTTGGGCCCCTGCAGGTTGAGCAGACTCACGAGGCCTATTTTGCTGGCGCATCGCCCTGTCTCCTACAGCCCGGAAATGCAGAAAGCTAAGAACTGGGAGAACAGAAGGGAAGCCCGCGTGGCGTCCGGCCCGAGGGAAGCAGACGGAAGCTCTCTCAGTTTTGCAGAGAAGCGTGAACGTGCTGGACTCCAGGCAGCTGGGGGCTGTTAGTGGTCTGCTCACACCCCGCGTGAGCTTTCCGAAGTCGAGACCTCCGGGCACCCCTTGGATGAGGGGTTGGGAGGCCGAGGCCGAAGTCAGGCCAGTGAGGTCAGGCATCTTTGCGCCGACAGAACCCCGTGTGGGCGCCCGGGTCTCTCCTGTGACCAGGCAGCCTGAGCTCGCGGCTCTGCGGTGCCCACGGCCTCATGCCACCTAAAATCTCGGAGAAGCGCAGAGGGGCTGCTGCAGGCCACAGCCCCCGCCTGTGGGGAGCCGCCGGCGCGTGTCCTGAGTTACTCAGAGACCGCCTTCGGAATGTGCTCTTTATTATGTTACAAAAACAAAATTTCCCACAAAACACAGCTAAAAAAATAACACATTTTCCCAAGATTACATTACCAAAAAAAGTTAATATCATTGGAGTAGATCCATTAATACTGCTTGAAGAAGCATCAATTACATTAAAAACATGGGTGGTATTTTTTTTTTTTTTTTTGTAACCTTAGGGCATTAAAGTGCTTTACCCTATGGAAACAGAGAAGTGGCCATCTGCATTTGAGACCTATCCCTGATCCGTGTGTGCGGGGGGCCTGGGCCATGGAAATGACTGCTCCCCTGTGGCCCAGCCCTGGTGATGAACTTTGCACACAGCCAAGCCTGTGGGGAGCCGTGAGGGGTGCGGGCCCCCCCGCAGCAACGTGCTCTCTGGCCCGAGCCCAGGCCGGCCGGTGTCAGTGTGGGCACGCGGCCCACCTCCCTCTCCAGGCTGCTTCCCAGCCAGAGCGTCCCTCCTGCCCCTTCGCCACTGGAAAAACCCCCGCCGTCAAGGCTTATTTGTTCTTGGTTTTCGAGTTCTGCAGACCCAGAGCTTCAGGCCTGCGTGGTGTTGCTCCTCACCATTTGCACCGTCTCCTAAGCAGGCCCAAGTTCCTACTCAAGTGATTCTCCTGCCTTGTTCTCCCCAAAGGTGTTCACCCTCCAGCACAGAGAGAGGCTCCAGGACGGCGTGTGTGGCCCGGGGCTCCGTGGGAGGATGACCTCCTCCCTCCCCTTTTGATGTTCAGGGCTCTGCCTGCTGCTCTCCAGCCCTTTCCTGGGCACCCGGTGGGGCCCCTGTGGCATTTCCTGCTGGACTGGGGCCCACAGGAGCGCGCCGCAGAGACAAAGCCAACGGAGCCCTGGGCTTGCCCCATCCATCTGGGTTCCAGCCAGGTTTGCAGACCCCAGCAAGTTGGGGATGAGACTCCAGCCCAGCCTTGATGCCCAAGGCAAGAGCACGAGAGTGTACTTTCCCCGGCCTCACGGTAGAGGCGGGGTGGGGGGAGCATGACATAAGAAAACGGTGGCACGGGCAGCCGCACACAGCCCCCAGTAGCCCTGAGTCTGCGGCCCGTGACCGTGGTCCTCTAGTGCGGCGCGCGCCTCCCTGGGGAGACGGCAGAGCCCCATGCGCACGGAGCCCCCCTGGGCTAGGGATCAGAGTCTGCTGCCCATTGGAACGAGCTGGTTCTGTTCCCCCGGTTGGCCCCTGCTGAGGGTCAGAACCTCCTGGTGCGCTGACAGCCCTGGAAGCTGGTCCCAGCAAGTGCGCGGGGCGGGGGATGACGGCATTATCCCAGACGCAGCTGCTCACATCCACACAAACGATGCTTTCGGTCAGTGTAGACTGGCCACAGGAACGGGCACGGCTTTCCAAGGCGAAGTCCTGGTCTGGAGGTGGCCCCCAGGGTGGGCTTGGGGTGGGGCTGGCCTGGGTTCTGTTCTGGGGCTCCCTTCCCCTGCTGGCCAGTCTCTGAACCACCACGCAGCAAGGAACATCCCCCCTTCTCCCAGGACAGACACGGGGGAGGGGAGCTGGCATTTTCCTACCCACTCCTGGTCCCGTGCGGAGTGGGACGGAGCTGGAGTCCTGGACGCCTGTGAACACGGGGCCTGAAGAGGAAGGCGCCTCCCACGGGGCTCAGGGCAGCCAGAACACACCTAAAGGAAGTGAGGGCTGTGCGGCCACCTTCCCCTGCCCAGAGGCTTGCCTGCCTCCATGGGGGCGTCAGCGGGGACCCGCGCGGGAAGGGGCTCACCCACGTTCCACAGGCGCGGCAGTGGCCGGTTGAGCTTGGGAACAGCCATGCGCTGGCACCCCCGTGGGCCTTTCTCCTGCCTGCTGGGACAAGGCGGCGTCTCTGTGGCCGCATGTCCTGCAGTGGACATGGTGCTGGGTCTGTCGTGTGCTGGCCACAAAGGCTCATGAGGTTCCTTGCAAATGAAAATGGCCCCATGCTGCCCCCAGCCCCCAGCCCGCTGCCCCCCGGGGGTCCTCGTGAAAGCCTGCAGCCCCACTGCCTGCCTCAGGACCACCCCTAGGAGGACAGGAGGGCCCTCCCCAATCGGGGCTTCCTCGAGCCCCACAACGGGTGCACCTTCCTGCCCACTGCTCCCTCTGCCTGGGAACGGTTCTCCCCACAGCCCTGAGAAAGGTGACCCACTGCCCTGCCCCCAGTTTGCCAGCACGGCCAACGGAGCGGAGCTGTCCCACATGGAGAGCTTCGCAGCCACACGGCAGGCGGACCCAGCCCGGCCCTCCACTGCCCCACCGCCCCGTCCAGCGTCGGAGTGAGAAGCCGCTCTCGCCTGGCTTGCCCTCTGTTCTAGCGCAGCTTTGTGCGGACCCGGGGAGCCAGGAATGCAGGTTGGACTCTGCAGGGAGTATCAAGGATGAAAGCAAAAAATAAAATGAAAGCTGACCCGCCAAGTGCAAAGGGTATCGTTTTATCAAATATTGACAATTTTCAGTATTCCGATGAGCATGCTGTCCACGTCTGTGCCGTGAAGGTCGCCGAAGGGTGGCGGCTATGGCCAGTGGTGTTGGCGCGGGTGTTGGCTGGTGGCCACTGACCAGAAGTGTCCTTGCCTCCCGGGAGGGACCACACACGTGGCAAACGCACTGGCCCCTGGGCCCCTCCAGTTCCAGGGAGGTTCTGGTTTTCCTCTTTGGGCAGGAGGTGGAAGGTAGCTGGTTTGAAGAGCGAGGGACAGACTGACACTCCAGTCTGGCAGAGGGACCCAGCCTTGGGCAGAGACAGGGTCTGAAGCATCGACCCAAAATAAACACGTTTTAGATACAATCCTGGAGCCGCTCAAAAGACATCGAAAAATACTTTGGCAGTCCATCAGCAGAGGGGATCCTCGTGTCCTGAAGGATCCCGCTGGGGAGCCGCAGAGCCCTAAGGAGGACGAGGCCCATGGTGGGTGACGCCAGCCCTCGGGAGCACCCAGGGCACAGGTCCCGCCCCGGCACGTCACGCCCGCTGTCCAGGGTGCTGCGGGGTGGGCCTCGTCCTTTCCTGCGGGCCGGCCTCCACAGGCAGTCTTGGACAAAAGCAAGAGGAGACAAAGCCAGGCTTCCCGGGGAGTCCAGGCCAGGGCCGCCGCTGGCCCTGCGCTGTGCCCTCGGCGGGCGCCCGCCCTCCTGCAGAGCCCGGCTCCTCAGTGAATCTCGCTCTCCGTGAACTCCTCTTTGATGGACTGTTTTCGGGACTTGCAGTCCGGGAGGTCGAAGCCAAAGTCGGCCCACTCGTCAGGCCCCGCGCCCCCGCCCGGGCCCCCGCGGTTGGGGATGGTGATGGTGTGGCGCACGCGGAAGTGCACGGCCTCCATGACCCGCTGCCGCTGCAGCTCCCCGGAGCTGCCGATGGAGATGGCGGAGGCGTTGCTGCTAGAGCGGATCAGCTGCTGGGCGCCGCAGTCGTGGCTCTGCTTCAGGGCCTGCAGGCCCCTCCAGATGGTCATGCGGTACTGGTCCGGGATCTTCAGGGCGCCGAGATCCTGCGGGAGCCGCGGGCCACCGTTAATGGCCCCGGCCCAGGAGCCCCCCCCGCCCCCCAGCGGTGGACTGCGCCGGGCAGAAACGGGGCAGCCAGTGCCAGCACGCAGGAGGCCGTGGCCTTCGGTAACTAACTGGAGAGCTGAGAAGGGGCGTGTGCGTGTAGGGGTGACATCACTCCTGGGCTCTGTGGACCAGCAGGCCCCGTGGGGGCCAGAGCAGATCACTCAGCCCCTGCGCCCTCCCGGCCAAGCCAGGCACCGGAACTAGCCCGGGCAGGAGTGGGTGGGGATGGGAGGGGAGGGCTTTCACAGAGCGACTGGCCCTCAGCCCTGGGTGGGGCGCTGAGCCCCTGCCGGGGCCGCCGGGGAGCTGGAACCCCCTGGGATCTGGGGCTCTCGAGGCTTGAGCTTCCCTTGGCTAACCACACGTTAGAGCTCAAGACAGCCCTAGGCTGTGAGCAAGTGACGTCTTTCACAGTTCAGGAGGGACTCAGAGGTCGGCCATGGCCCTTTGCTTCTAGCCTGGCACCATCTGAACCCAGGACCCACCGTGGTTGTGGGCGCACAGCAAGGACCGTCTTGCTTTCTGTGGGCCTCAGTTTCTCCCCGTGTAAGTGGCACTCAGCTGCACCAGATCTGAGACCCTTCTAGCTTTGGCAACTCTCTGTGCTTTGGGAACAGCCTGTCCCCCAAATCATAGGCAGCTGGGCCGCTGGGTCTGAAGGCGGCTTCACAGCCACATGAGCCACGCCCTGCCAGGGGCCCGGGGGAGGGGGGTCCCATCCAGCCACCGCCTGCGCAGCTGACCTCACCCCACCTCAAAGGCTGACTTGCTAGGAAGCCAGACGTGAGAGAGGAGGTGGACTTGGTCTCAGAAGAAGTGTTTTCCTGGATTTCCCCGCCTCCCCTCCCTCCGTGAGAGCAGGAAACCGAGTGCTGGGAGCAAGCAGAGGACGGCTGCGCCCTGGGCGGGGGCGCTGGGCTCCCGCCTGCGGGCGGGCTCCTACCTCGACGGTGAGGTTCTGCAGGTGGTAGACGCTCTGCAGGCCCTGGGACGTGAAGTACTCAATGCAGTTCGGACACCCCAGTCCCGTCAGGAAACTGCGGGGAGAAGGTGGGTGTGGACTGGCTCTAACTTCCAAGCACACGCTCGGTTGTGTGGCCTGGCGCCCCTGCCTGCCCACGGCCGCCCCACAAGCCCCTGTGTTTCACGTTCTCTCCCAAGCACCTGCTGGGTGCTCCCTCCCAGGCCCTCCCCTGCCGCTGTCTGGGCTCGAGCTGGCGCAGCAGATGGGCACTAGAGAGGCAGGAGAGGGGCTGAGGTCAGTGGCTTGAGGCAGGACCCAGCAGTAGCCCACGTACCTGACCAGACTGGGGTCAGCGTGGTAGGGGGGTGGTGGGGTGCAGTGGGACCCCGAGACCATGGACTGGGCACTGTGGCTGCCATTCATCTCACTGTCGGTCGGCAGGGTGTGGCCATGGTTGTTGAGAATCCCGGGGCCTAGGCAGGTGGCAGTGGGGACTGTCAGGCCCAGTCGGGTCGGGCCTCCCTGGCTCTGCACGACTGGGAAGAGAGCACAGTACGGACCTCCCCGTGGCGGGGAACGGACAGAGGACTGTCTGCGGCTGTGCCTCCCGCCCGTGGACAGCAGCTGCCGGTGCGAGGCGGCCACCGACAGCCCCGAGCTGGGCGGCAGCATCCACAGCCGGACCCAGGCTCTGCGCCTTCCCAGCCCGCTCGGGCCCCGCCCTGCCCGAGCCACGCACCCACGCGCCCCAGCTGCTCACCCATGGGCCCCAGGTTGGGCCCGGCCGCTGAGCCGTGCGGGGGCGGCTGACCCACCAGCTGGTTGACGGAGGGCAGCTTGTTGACGCCTCCGTGCGCTTTGTTCATGGGTGACAGGACGGGCCCATAGGGCGCTGGCTGCAGGTGGCTCCTGCTCAGACAGCGACAGCTCCTGGTCATTTCCCCGAGACCCCCCATGCGCTGGGCACCCCCTCCTCACCTGCGTTCCCACCCAGACCTGGGCCGGACGGCCCCCGCCTGCCCTCCAGAGCACTGAGGGGAGAGCTGGCCCTGCCGCGGGAACCAGCCGGTGGGGCTGCCGTGCTGAGCCCCCTCCCCGCCGCCTCCCGGTCAGTGGACACTTCGGAGGCCCCGTGGGAGAGGCAGGGCGGAGGCCCAGACAGCGTGGTGCACAGAAGGCTCCCTGGAGGAGGGGGCACCAGGTGGGGGCCATGGGTGCCTGCCCTGCAGGGCGGGGGTACGAGGGGGTGGGGGTGGGAGGGTGGACTCGTCGCCGGGTGTCAGCGGGGCGGGCGGCGCGGGGCGCGCTCACGGCCGAGGCAGAAGCTGCTGTTGCTGCCGATACGCGTCCACCAGCTGCTGCGGAACCAGCTCCGTCAGCTCCAGGCTCTCCTTCACCTTCATCAGGATCTCGAAGTTCTCCCGGCCCCGCACCTGAGCACGGACGGGGGACCCTTGGCACAGGGGCCTGTGGGGTCGCAGGGGCCTTTCACGGAGCCCCCTAGCATGCTGTGGCCCGGGAGGCCCCCGTTCCCCAGCAGCAGGTCTGCAGCCCGGTGAGCGCCCACCATGCCCCCCTCCCGTCCCGTCCCGGGGGCTCTACGCACTCAGGGTGCCAGGCGGGGCACGCACCAGAGAGGGAGCTTGGAGAACCCGGGGCTTATTGTGGAATCAGCTTCACAAAACAGAAGAACCGTCCCGGCAGAGCTCGTGGGTGCTCTGACCCACGCGGCGGCCATGGAAAGTGGGGTCACAGACACCGTGATCCCTGATGCACTGTCCCCTGGAGGGGTCCGCGCCCCCCACCCCCATCTCAGCAGGCCTTCTCATGTGTGGGGGAGGATAGCCCGCAGAGTCGCTGTCTGGGAGCTGCTTTCTCCGGGTG
Organism: Lutra lutra; assembly: GCF_902655055.1. Lineage (NCBI taxonomy): Eukaryota > Metazoa > Chordata > Mammalia > Carnivora > Mustelidae > Lutra > Lutra lutra. The sequence goes on from NC_062281.1 coordinate 195,634,103, forward strand.
CCCCATCCGCTGCCCACAGAGCCCCGGGTCTCAGCCCGGAGGTCGCCAGGGCCACTCACGTGCATGTAGTACATGTCCTCGTCCCCCTGCCTCCTCTTCTTCACGTTGGTGCCCAGGGCAGGGACGGCAGGGGGGCTCTGTTTAAAGGCTGCAAGGGGAGGCAGGCCATACGCAGGTCAGGCCCGCAGGACACTGCCACCCGGTGCAAGCCGACCCTCACGTGCGTGTGACCATGGACGGGCCTGGAGACCAGTAACCCATTCGAGAGGGGCCGACCCAGGGTGGGGTCGTGCCAGATGGCGCTGGAGCCAGGGCACCCCGTGGCTGGCACCCCCAGGCTGTCCCGCTCTGGCTGACATCCCGGGCGGCCCCCACGCCCCCGCCCCCGCCCAGCCTGCTCACCGCGCTTGCTGGTGGCGCCGTTCTTGGTGGTGCTCTCGCTCAGGGCCTGCTGCTCCCGGAAGTGGTCTTCGTCAGCCTTGCGGTCTCGGCCAGGACAGGCGCAGATGCGGCCCTCGAAGGACCGGCGGCCCAGCACCTGTCCGCTGGCGGGGGGCCGGGGGGGGGGGCCACAGCCAGGATCATGAGCCTCAGGGGCCTGCCTCCAGCCCTGCCAGCCTTGCTCACTCTCCCCGGCCACCTCATCCAGGGGGCTCTCGATGAGCCGGTGAGGGGACGCCTGAGCTCCTGGCCGCTCAGGGACACCAGATCCCCTGCCGTCCTCCTGAAGCCCAGCTCCTGCTCAGGGAGCCCTTGTGGGAGCCAGGGTGGGGCTGGGGGGCTCCGCCCCTCCTTAAATTCACCTCCAGGGCCAGCGCCATCCCTTACCATGCCCTGGATTCAGGTGCAGCCCCAGCAGCACTGCCCCAAGCCCCCGCTCCAGCCACCCCCGCCCACATGCCCAGCAGACTCACTCCCGGGTCTCCAGCGTGATGATGATGAGGATGGGTCGTCGGTTCATGCCCCCCACACAGCTGCTGTTGCACATGAAGTTGTACAGGATGGTCGTGAATTCTGTCCCCACCTGCACACAAGAGCAGGGCGGGGGGTAGGGCCGGGCTGTCGGCGTGCAGGCCCCAGACCACACCGGTGGGGGCTCCTGGGCTGGGTCCTGACTGGGGCGGCAGGGGTGGAGGCGGTCCCTGCCCTGTGGTCCTCTGCCCTCCACCCATCCACCTGCCTGCATCTACCTCCTGTCCTACCTCCGTCCACCCACCTACTCACCGATCCATCCATCCGTCCACCTTCTGTCCACCCACCCGTCCAACCCACCCACCTGCATGCACTCATCCACCGCTGTCCGTCCATCCGTCCATCCATCCAAATTATCCACTCCCACCACCCGCCCACCTACTCGTCCACCATCCAGACCATCCGTGCACCCCCCCGCCCGTCCGTCCGTCCATCCGTGCAGTGCACAGAGTGCCATGTGCCACTCAGGCTCCCGGCACAGAGCCCTGTGGTCTGGTTGCTCCAACATCTCCCATAACACAGACTAGAGGTCAAGCCCTGGAGGCTGGGTGTGCGCAGCAGGTGCACAGGTTTCTGTGGGCACAAGTGTGTGCTCTGCTTGCTGTGGGCTCTCCTGGGCAGAACGGAGCACGGCCTTGCTCTGGCAGAGGGACGGACCAGAGCCATCCGAGTAGACCCCCATCTCCAGCTCTTGCGCCGTTTCCCAGGGAGTCTGTGGACAGCTGAGACATGTACCCAGGACTTTTGACCCCTGGGCATCCCAGGACCACAAAATGGGCGGTTGTCATTGTCTCCCTGGGTCAGAAGATAAAACTCAGCCGCCGGTGTAGGCAAACCCGGCCTTTCACGGAACTGCTGGCACATGGCAGCCACCAGGGGGCGGGAGAGCCCTGCTTTCCTGGGGGCTCCGGCTGGTGGGAGCGGGGGCTAGGGAAGGAGGGACGGCAGGTGGGGGGCCTGGGGGGTCCGATTGGCCAGGTACAGGGATGGGGTTTGAGCGCAGTCTGGGGGCCAGAGCCAGGCAGAAGAAAGGTGGGGGCTCCCTGTGCCCACTCACCCTGGGAAGCATGGTGCACAGGCTGGAGGGCTGCGACCCAGTCCCCTCCTCCATCCTACCCCCAACCCAGCATCCCTGCTCAGCCCCCCACCCCTACTTGACTCCACCGCCAACTTTTCACGGCAGCCGGACACTCACAGGAGCCCCCGAACCTGCTGCTGCCTTCAGGTCACAGTGGAGCCCCGGGGCGGGGGTGGGGGGCTCTCCACCCCACCCACCACCCACTCTGGCCTCACTCCTCACCTCCAGACCCTGCCTGCACCCTACCCATCTCTCTCCCACAGCCAGAGGGGCCCAAGGGGGCCCCACCTAGACCTGCGCACAAGTGGTCAGAAATGGGTACTGGGTGTCAGGGCGGTGGGTGAGGGCAAGGAACTGCTCCCTGGCAGGCCTGGAGACGCTGGGGCCACTGGGCAGATGGACGGAGGATCGGAGGTGACGTGACTGCTCTCTGACGACCCTGTGGCGGCTGCAGGGGCCCCGGCCTACCTGCGGGGGCTCGTAGGGAACCATGACGCTCTGCCTGCCCGTGACGGGGTCGTCCACGTACTGGGAGAGGCTGTTGCCCTCCACGCGGATGAGGTGGCTGGCCGGAGCAGACTGTCCTGCCGGGAGGGGACAGCGCTTCAGAGGGGTGCCCGGCTGGGGTCTGGCCATGCCTGTGGCAGACGCATTGCAGCCAGCTGGGGACCACAGGGCCGGCCCCACTGGCCTCCTGGGACCAGCTGCCAGCTTTCGGGCCCCTGGAGTGCTTGGTCCAGCAGCCCACCGTCCTGTGGGCTCCCATGTCCAAGGGCCCAGGTGCCGCTGGGACGTAAGGGGGCTGGGGAGAGGAAACGGGGAGCCCACACTGCCCACCACTGCTGCCTCCCAGCCAGGGGGGCGAGGCCAGCCCTCCCCTGGTCGGGGTGCCTGGTGCGTCCCAGCCGCTGGGCACAGGGGCTGGAGGTCTCACCCTCGTTGAAGTCCCGCCCGAGCTCATGGTTGGGGCAGCGCTTCACGACCTCGGTCACGTGCTCCGCCTTCTTGTAGACGGGCATGGCCCGGATGATGGTGCCCGGGGGCGGCGGGGTGGACACCTTGATCTGGATGGGGCAGGTCTTGGCGATCTGGCAGTAGAGCTTCTTCAGCAGTGGGGAGTACTGGTGGGGGTGGGGGCAGGGTTCAGGCCCAGCCCCAGCTCAGCGCCCCCAGTGCAGACCAGACCCTGGCCCTCCAACGACCTGCTGGCCCCTTCGCTGAACGCCTCCAGCTGTCCTTCCTCCAGGCACCTCCTCCGGGCACCTCTCCCCCACTCGCTGGCACCTGGCCGGTTTGGGAGCAGGGAGCGCAGTGGGGCTTTCTGTCTGGATCTCTCTGGCTGGAGAGGTTAGCACCACTACGTCCCTCTTAGGGGTGAGGACAGTAAAGTCCGGGAAGCGAGAAGCTGCTGGAGAGTGGGGGCTGGGAGGCAGGTCTGCCTCGCCAAGCCCAGGTCTCCCCACGGTCAGCCTTCAGCTCCCGGACCGCAGTGGTCTGAAGGAGGGAATCTGCAGCATTGCATTTGTTTTCAAAAGCCCAGAGTTAGGCTTTCCTGGCATTTTGATGAAAAACGTGTGTGAGACAGGCTGGGTGCCCCTGTGCCCTGAAGCTTCAGGAAGGAACTCCCTAGAGCAGCGTGTCAGAGGTTGAGCTCAGCAGCTCGGCAGGGGCCACTGGTGTGGGGGCCTCTGACCTCAAAGCTCCAGTCCCTGCCACTCGGGACCCTTTTCCAGGGAGGATCAGCGCCCAGGGGACCACATCACCCACCTGAGGACCCTGGCCAGCTCTCGTGAGTTCAAAGGTGACCCTGATGGTGGTCACAGGGTGCCCACTGGCTTCCAAGCGGAGTGGCTTCTGGGGATCCATCCAGGCTCCTCATGCCTCCTTCCCGGAGGAACGTGTTCCTATCCTGACTCGCAGGACACTTCCTGTTCCCGCCCCTTAATCCCCACGCCCCCCACAAAGCCCCAGCGACCTGGAGTTGCCCATCACGCCCCACTGCAGTACAGCCAGGGAAAGTGTACTGAACCAGGAGACAGTGTCGCACAGAGGCTTCCGGCTGGGGTCTGCCACCACCATGTGCTGCATCGCAGCCAACTGGGGACCACAGACCAGGGCCTAGGGTTTACGGCGGGACCTGTACCCACCACGGTGTAGTCAGGGCAACCGAGGCTGGGTGCCGGAGCTGCTAGCAAAGGCAGGGCTGGTCTAAGCCCCCAAGGAAGCTGGGGGCCCTGACACCCTCAATCCTGCAAAGGTAAGACCCCCACTGGCCACCAGAGCTCCCTCTCCGGTCATCAAGGGACACTGTGGACCCTCAGGGACTCATACCCTTAGCAACTCCCAAGTATACAAAAGACAAGGGGTGGCAAATGCAGGGCGATGAGGCTGACCCACAGCCTGAGACCAGGGGGACTCCAGGGCCCTCAAAGCCCTGGGCCCCACAGTGGGAGCCATCCCTCCCCTGACGAGCTGGCCGGGGCTCCCTCCTGGAAACACTCACCCACCCCCAGAGTGGAGTCCAAGGGGGCATGGGGGGACAAGTGGGCTGAAGTCACCCTAATGGCATCCTCGGGGTGCTGGGCCCCGTTCAACTTTCCTGTGGTGCTGAATTCAGTACGTGCCCTTCCCACCCCCATCACGGATGGGAACTGGATGCCCCTGGGGCTCACCTCCTCACAGGTGCCCCACTCACCGGGGTCCCCCGAGCCCAGCGCAGCCTGCCACCCCATACCTCAATACCTGAGACCCCACCTCTGGGGGTAGGCAGAGTCCCCAGACCTATTTTGAATGTAGGAAAGAATGATTCCGCACAGCCCTGGGAGGGGGAAGGGTGAGGCATGGCTGGGAAAGCAGAAAACAGGGCTGCCTAAGGGCGGGCTTGAGGGGCCCCAAGGGGAGTGGGGGTCAGTCCTGCTTCCCAGGGGTGTCCGCTGACCTCTAGTATCCCCATCACTCCCCAAAGCACCAGGGTGGGCGATAAGCTTGGCACCCTGCCCAAGGACTGTGCCCAGAACAGCCCAGCCCAGCCCAAAGCAAACACCAGGTGCCAGTCCGTTCACACCCAGCTCTCTGGTCCATCCGCAAGCGAGGCTTCAGAACGGGTCCCTGACCCTCACACAACGTTCAGGTAGCGTCAGGCAGGGAACTGCCTGGCAAGCATTGTGGAGGCAGGAGAGCAGTCACCCAGGGGACCTTCCTGGTGGAGGAGGGCCCCACAGGCAACCACGAGCCTCAGCTGGATGGCAGGGACCTTCCTGACACGACTGATGACACGGTAAAGCCCGCAAGCGCTGTGGGGGGGCTCCTGCCTGCCAGGCCCTTCGACTCGCTAGGGAAGATGGGCTGAGCACTCCTTCCAGCTGCAGAAGGATCCAGACTTACTGGAGGCACCTGGAGACCACGCGGCCTGGTGCTGGCCTGACTCAGCTAGTGACCAGTGGGTCCGAGCCCTTCTGAGGCAGCTGTGGACTCCCAGGGACATCCCTGTCCCCTGCAGGGTCAGCAGGGACCCCAGCAAGGCCCACGGAGGTGTCCCGTGAGGGGTGACCTGGGGCTGAGGAGGGCATGCAGAGGACCCTCAGAGAGGGTCCTGCTTCATGCCTGAGTGGGGGCTCAGTGGGCAGACATGCTGAGGAAAGGCCTGGCCTGGGAGGGGGGCAGGTCATAGTCACAGGTGAGCAGCAGGAGAATGGCCTTTGAGGTCCGGCTCTCGTGCTTGGCCGCTGGGACGCTGTAAACCAGGAGACCAACCTCTCCAGGCTTTGGCGGGGCGGTGACTGACCACGCGTAATACCCATGGGCTCCTCTGTGCTGTGATCATTGCCACGGGAGAGGGTCCCTGGCCCCTCTGCGAGCAGGCCTGAGAGTGCTCCCAGGGGCGTGCAGACCCTGCAGTCCCCTCCCCGGAGCGACCACCCAGCGGCCCCCGTCAGTCAGTCAGCGACCTGCTGCTCCCTCCGCAGCTGCCCGGAAGGGGTCTGTAGACCCCACAAAGATCAGGAGCCTTGGCTCCCTGGCCAGCAAGGATGGAGCAGGACTCCAGGCGCAGCCCTGGGCTCCGAGCCCCCCTCACGAGGTCCTGCAGCCCAGTGGGGCGGGGGTGCCCCAGGGGTGCTCTTCGTGTCAAGACTCCGTCGGAGGTTTCCGGGGAAAACCGGGAGACCCGGGGCAGCGTGGGCGGGCGGGGGCCGGGCGCGCCAGGGTCGCCCCGCCCCGGGGAGGAGCCGCCGGGAGCTGTCCGCGGTACCGACGCCGGAGACGCTGGGCGAGGAGAGAGCGCGCGGCTTCTCCCTCTGCATCCCCCGCAAGGCTACCACCGGCCTTGGGCCTGGCCCCACTCCCACAGGGGTGTCCCCAGTCCCGGTCCTGTCCCGCCACCCCCAGCTGGCTGCTAATATGGCCTTGGGCACGTGCACAGGCCAGCCCCATCTCTGCAGGGGGCTGAGCCCACGGAGAATGCCAGGCCCTGTCAGGGTTTCCCTATACCCCGAGCATCTGGCTGGGCTACAGGGGCAGGAGGGGGCCCTAGGAGGGCCAGACCTGGGGTAGGGCCAGGTGGGGGCCTGTAGGAGATGAAAGCCTTCTCAGATAACCGGGTCTGTGTTGAAGAGGGCGTGAGCCCCCACCCCACCGCCAGCTCCATCTCTCCTCCCCCCGCAGCTCCTGGGCCCCAGGCCCTGGGCAGGTGGGGAGGAAGACTCTTGGGTCCCATCTATTCTATAGAAAAGGTCATGTAAAGACACTTCCTTTCCCTCCCTCCCTCTTGCCTCTTCTTCCCTAGAACCGCTAGATGGATGTGTTTCAACAGATTCTGAGCTGATAAAATCTTATTTATCTTCGGCTGTTGACACAGAGCCGTCTGGACTTGCCTGCTCCGGGATGTGCGTATTCCTCTGCGCCTGCAGGAAATGGTTTGCCCGAATGCTGGTGTATGCCCACCCCTGCCCTCCCCGACTCGGACCCTCCCCCTCCCTCCCCCCATCAGAGTCCGCGATGGCCCAGTCTGGCTAGGAGCCCGGGGCCTGGCGGGGCTGGCATGGGGGTTGCGGGTGGCAGGCGCAGGCGGCTCTGTGGCTGTTAATTTCCTCGCGCCCGCTCCCGGCAGCTGGGTGCCCGGCATGGGCAGGTTTGGGCAGGGGAGAGCGGAGAGGTGATAATAAGTTGTCTGTCATTTTCCAGGGACGTGTAGCATCTTGCAAACCGCAAATACCGTTAACCAGCTTGGGCGAATCTGTTACAACAGATTCTGGAAGATGGGGCTTGTGGTGGGGGGGAGCTTTTATTTTTTTTAATTATTTTTTTATATAGTCCACTTTTATCTGCTTCCCGTGCGTGCATGGGAGTGTGCAGAGCACATTTCTGTCCTCTCTCTGGCTACAGGCTCCTTTGAGGACCTGCTCAAGGCCACAGACCCATCTCTCCCTAGAGAAGCTCTATGGGTTCATAGGGCAACCCCTAAGATCCACATGGAGCCTAGGCCCACAGCCCCACTGACAGACCTTCTGGGTCCCCTTCTTTCCAGGTAAGGAGGGGCCTCCCAAGCTACATTGCTGCACCCCGTCCTGTGTTCTCTCCCATCCCGCGGAGGGGGGGCACGGGGTGGGCTCTGATAGATGTAAAGGAGGCCTGGGCGGGACAATGGGGAAGCTGCCAGCCCGGTAACAATCACCCCAGGCCACTTCAGAGCCCCCAGGGTCAGGAAGCAGTGAGAGTCTGGGCACAAGGAAAACCACAGCCAACACCCCACCTTGGCCTCAGGCCTGCTGGTTGGAGGCTCTGGGGAGCCGACCCACAACCAATGCCTGCAGACGTGTCTGATGAAGAAGGCTGCCATAATCCCCCAAGAGCTCCTGGCTTGGGGAGGGGACAGATGCATCTGCTGACAGATTGGACAGCAGGGGCTCCCCTCGCTGGGAGCCCAGAGGATAAACTGGAGGCAGAAACAAGGCTTTGCAGGTACCAAGTGACCCTGACCATTATCCAGGGGTGTCCCCAGAAGCTGCTACCTGGAGAGGTGGGTGTGGCGCTGGCGGGGACACCCCTCGGGAGCCAGTCAGCCTGTCCCACCACATCGTAGAGCCAGGTCCCACACAAGAGAGCAGGAGCCTGGGACTCTCAGGATCTGGAGGTACCGTGCCCTGGGAAATGGAGAGCGTTCCCCTCTCAGTCTCTAGGCCACAGGGCCTTGGTCCTGCTCAGTCCCTCGTGGCACACATGGCTGCCGGCCAGCAGGGACACCCTCCAGTGGCTTCTGTCCTGGGCTAAGATTAGGGTGGGCAGCTGTGAGCATGGAGCTGAGCCGGGAGAGAGGTGCGTGGACACCAGACCAGGTCTGCCGTGAAGAGGGAAAGAAGGCCTGGGGGGACAACAGGTCAGGAGGGAAGGCCCCCCCCCAGCCGCCTGGGCATTGAGAGACGCAGTGGGCACAGAGGGGATGGGAGGGCCCTGGGGGTCTGGGGACGCTGTGTGGGCTGCAGGAGAGACCGGCAGACAGTGAGCCCCGAGACAGGGTGTCGTTACCCTGTTTCTCTAGGGCTCCCAGGGTCTTCCTCGAGGCCAACCAACATCCCCTCTCCGCTGGGTCCACACACACCTGGTCTCCACTCTCAAGGTCATGTGCTGACACCAGAGAGCTGCTTCCGAAAGCTGCCGGCTCCCCGGGGGAGACAGCAGCTTTACCCCTGAGCTCCACTTGTCAGCACCAGGCTTGACCCGGGTCCAGGAAGACTCAAAGAGGCGTGCAGGGGACAAAGCCTGGACATGGTGCTGGATGTGATGCGCATCTTCCTCTGGCCTGGGGTCAGGGACAGGGGGACCAACAGGTGGGGCCCTGCCCTTGGCTTCAGTGATCCGGGCTGGGCACTGTGGGAAACTCTGGGTCTCTCTCTGGTCCTTATTCTGTAACCGAGGTGTGCCATCTGGCTTCCCCTGGGCCCCAAACATGGGACCTTGGGGATAGAGTGGTCTGGGGACACAGCTGGGCTTGCAGAGAGCCCCAGCACTGCCACCAGGAGCCACCCTCCTGCTCCAAGGGCACAGATGGGGGCCACATCTGCAGCACCGAGATCTGCCTCGGCCAGGCCCAAACCCGGGTTCCTCTGCCCCTGAACTCAGTTTCAAGCTTTGCCAGCTGGAGAGCCCATGCCTGCGTGTCCTGGCCTCCTGGAGAAGGCAGACACTCCACTGGCTGCCCCGGTGGGGAAAGCACTCTGGCCAGGACCCAGTAAGCAGGGCTGTGAGCAGCCCACAGAGCTGGTGGCTGGGGACAGAGCAGGGAGGCCGGCCAAACACGGGGCTCTGCTTGCCCCGGAGAATCCCCTCGATTGCCAGGGGAAAGAGTCACCCCCCCACCCGACTTGTGGCCTCTTGAGCGGGCTTGGCCTTGTCCACAGCGTCTTCTGCTCAAAGGCTAGTCACGAGATCCTCTGCCGTGGGCACACTGTCCCGAGACACACAGCTGGTCTGGCGTGCGCAGGCATGACAGGCCAGCTCCTTCCCCCAGTGTCCTGAAGCTTCCAGAACGCCTGGGGCTGAGGCCGGCCCAGAGGCAGGCGTGTCAGAGGGGGGAAGCTGCAGCCACCAGCCACCACCGTGGGGGCCGGTATTCAGGAGGGGACCCAGAGCCGGGGTGGGTTGGCTCCAGCGGGGTGTCCCGCACACACGGCCCGAGTGCCTCTGACCCTCCTGCCACAGAAGCTGCAGGCTGTGTCTCCACTGCAGACCTCAGCTCAGGAGGTGCCCTCTGGCCAGGAAGCCGTGCAGGCAGTGTCTTCGGTCTACAACTGCACTCAGCCAGCAGGAGAGGAGCCCGTGGCATCTCTAGTGAGCTCCGGGACACCCTAGACGTGTGTGTGTGTGGGGGGGGGTCATTTCCCAGCGTTTAACGCAACAGTTGGCTGGAATCAAGTTTTCATTGAACCTTGTAAATATCCAGGCATATGCGTGGGGCGAGGAGAGTTTTGGCCCCTGAACATCTCGGCCCCTGCAGAGAGCAGTGGCTCCGGGTGCCAGGAGGAGATGGGCCCACACGGCCTGATTTCATTCCCCCCATGAGGAGTGGGGAGAAGGCACCGTGCCCTGTGCCCCACGGCAATGGTGGAGGAGGCAGGTCTGCGATCCCCGGGGGGACCTAGGCTTATGGCCACTGCGGGGTCCCCCAACAACCTCTGAACGTCTACTTCACTGCAGCCGAGAGTGCTGGCCACTTTTTCAAGGGGGCTCTCTGGCTCTAACATGAGCCGTAGCAGCGTCACAGCCCTGTGGCCCCCCTGGGGGTGGGGGGCCTTTCACATGCAGCCTGGGCCTGCCCCTCCCCCTCAAGGGAGCAGCTCCTCTTTCCAGTTCCGACACCCTAGGCTTTCTGCCCCCTCCTCCTCCTGGGGCTGCCTGGACAAAGCCCAGGTGCGGCCGAGGGGCTTCCACCTAGAGGCCGGGGGAGCCGTGGCCATGGGAATTCTGAGGCCTGGGATCCATGAACTTGAGCTTGGCTTCCAAGTTTGGGATCTGAGAAAATCCTGACGCAGATTTCCCCCACAACTGACCACGGAAAAGCTCCCCTGGCTGCTTGGCCGAGACCCTCACCCAGAGGCCCCCAGGGCCAGAGGGGAGGATGCCCAGAAGAAGCTTTCCTCCTCCAGAGAGGCTGCTGACCCCAGGGGTTGGGGAGCCCGGCTGGGAGATGCACAGGGAGGGGTGGGGACTGGTGGCAGCCCCAGCCCCTGCTGCACGTACACCATTCCTTCCTCTGCTGGTCAGCCAGGAGTGTCCCGTAAGGCAGCTTGTTGGAGAATGGTCATTTGTCAACCCACACCAGGCAGGGAGGACGGGCGCCGGACCCTCCCTGGGAGGTGGCAGCTGTCACTCACTCATGGGCAAGCAGGAACCCCAGGCTCCTGGGGCCCAGATGGATGCTCTGGGCCTCTGAGGGTCAGCCTGTCTTCCCGGCAGCTCACTGGGGTCCCGGGACGTCCCCAGAGCTGGGAGAAGACTGCTCACTCAGAGCGCCCCTACACTCACAGGGGCGCACAGATGCTCCCCCCAGGCTGCTTGACGAAAGCCAGAGCTCGGGACCCCCTCTCCTCCTGCCTTTCCTGGGCCTCGGTGTCCCTACCATGACTGCCGGGAGGCTGGGCCTCTCCTGCACACCGGGGTGGGGGTGGGGGGGTGGCCAGCCCCCGTCACAGTCAGCACTGTCAGATGGACATTCTAGAACCTACGGAGCTATATCCATTTTGGGAACCAGTCCCAGAAAATAGAATTCTTCATAAAACATTGATTGTATCAGAACGCATGGACACCTACCCCCCAGGGGGCTCTCCCTCGAGGCTCCTACGGGAGCCCAGGTGGGGAGGGTACAGGCTGTCCTGGGCGCACCCCTCAGCCCCTGGGACTCAGGGCTTCCCGGCCCCACTGGGGCCTCCAAGGCCAAGTTCTGTGATCTCTGGGCCCTGGGGCTCCAGCTACACAGGTGGACAGAGAAGAGGTGATGCCCGGCTCAGGCCAGGAACAGCGGCGAGCCTGCAGGACACAGGTCTGCCCCGGGACCTTCCCACAGTGCCATCCGTGCAGTCTCCCCTGCTCACTCCTCACCCGTCTCCACGACAGACAGAGCCCTTCCCTGGCCTTAAATTCGTGTAATTGCTTCTGGTGCCAGTAAAAGGTATTAATTCCACTTATGCATTCCATAAACTTTAAGGATAACGCAATTGATACCATGATCGTGTTGGGACACCTCCGCTATTATTTTCCTGCTTGCAAACCTCCGAGGGGCTGGAAAGTTTTCTCCTGAATCCATTAGTGTTGACTCAGCCACACTCTGCCAAGAACCCTGGGGAGAGCCTTTGAGCCTCCCCGCTGCCTGCTTTCCCTGGGACCCTTCCCCGCCAGGAGGGTGGTGTTCACCCTGTGTGCACTGGCTCACCCCTGGGACGGATGGGCTGGCATTCACCCACGGTCATGTGTGGGACAGCTGGAGGCCACTCAGGGGGGCGGGCCACATGGAGCCCCCCCAGGGACTCGCTGAGCCCTCCTCCCACCCTGGTCCACCCTCACTGGCCTGCCTCACACTGCCCGGCTGGACCAGGGCTCCAGCCATGCAAGCCTCTTGGCTGACCTCGGAGTCCCCTCCCACACCTCCCAAAATGCGAGGGCAGTCCCCTTCCCTGGCAAGGCCCAACCTGGGAGCCAGAAGAGATGGAGCAGAGCAAGCTGGCCAGCATCCAGATGCCCCATCATTGGGCTGCTCCTCAGGACTCCTGGGACCGGCTGTCCGTGTCATTGCCAGCCCCTGGGGGGCCCCGGGACAGAAGTGGCCGTCAGGGCCCAGAGGCCAGGCTGGAGTGTGCTGGGTTTGGAGACAGGGACAAAGGCACGAACACTGCCATCCCTGGCCGGGCTCTTTACCGCCCACGGGGCCAAAGAGCATCATTGCCCAGGGGGACCAGCCCCCGCCCACAGCCCTGACCATCTAGCCTGTGTCTCCCCACAAAGCTCCTGACACAGGACAAGCCCCAGACAGAACAACCCCAGAGCGGCCATGTGTGCGTGCTTCCTAGGCATGAGGCCCTGTCCGCAGCCGTCCCAGGAGCCAGCGCGCTTGTCTACAGGGACCTGTCGGGCTACAGCCCTGCAGCAGATCAGAGGCCTGAACCTTGCCTGGTTTAGAACCTCGGAGGCTGAACACACACCCTTCCCGTGCTCTGCAATGTGCCACCCGGCCGTCCTGGCCTCCTGTGGGGGAAGAGGCCTTTGTCAAGCCCTGGGTGGCGACCAGAAGGGGCCGGCACCTGGGCACACGTGTCTGTGTGCATGCGTGTAGTCTCATGTGTGCATGGAGCGCGTGCATGGCTTCCCAGGTGTGCAAGGCGCCTCGTGTGCGAGCTTCGTGTGAGCACGCTGGCCTGCGAGCGGAGGGCTCGCCTCGGGGCTCAGGGAGCACATGTGTGAGATCTGGTCGCAGAGGGACCACCTGGGGCCGGGGGCCTCGGCCAGGCAGAGGCCAAAGACCCCATTAACAGCTGTGGTCCCCGTGAGGACCGGAGAGGGTGTTTTTCCCAAGCGAGGAGAGGAGTGAAGGCAACAGTCAATTTGGAATTGTACTTGAGAAAAATACGAATTATCTATCAGTTACCAGCCGGCCGGCATGGCGGGGGCCACGTGGGGCGGGGTGCCGAGGCCCAGACGTGCGGCCAGGAAGCAAGTCTGGGCAGCGCCCGCGCAGCCAGACCCCCAGAGCTGGGAGCAGGCAGGCTGCCCGGTGGTCCCCATCCGGCACCGTGAGCCTGCCCACCCCCTCCCCGGGCAGGGAAAGGAGCCTGCGGGGCGTCTGCTCCCAAAGAGCCGAGGAGCCAAAAATCTCATTATCAATGTCTGTCGCACCTCTACCCCTGCACTGATGAGGGCTGGGGGGGGGGAGCTGTGCACCAGCAGCTCACTCTCCCCTCCCCCAGCACGGCTGCAAGAGAGCAGACGCGGGGGGTGGGATGGGGTGAGGGGTGGTCAGAGCTTGGGGGCAGAGCCGCTGGGCACAGGTGAGCCTACCCTTGCCCCAGGCGTGACTGGCCGGGCCGACCACTCCATGCGGCCACGTGGGGCCAGACAACCATGACCCGCCATGGGCCCTCCAGTCCTAAAACTGAACCTCTGACAGGAGAGGTGGAAGCAACTGGGGGTGGGTTGGCAGAGACCCCAGGCAGGCAGTGGGGGCACAGTCAGCAGAGGGGCAGCTCCTGTCCCTCCCTGAGGACCAGGACCATCCACAGCACTCCAAGCCCCCCAAGACCCTGCAGAAACCCCACCAGCATCCTCAAACAGCAGAGAAAGAGCCAGGACCCCCCCCCCCAAGGCTTGCCAAGATTCCTAGGGGCCCAGCAGCTCAGGCCTTAGTGCCAGTTTTGGTGTGGGAGGGGCTGGGACCTGCGAGGCCAGGGAAAGGGCTTAGGAAACAGTATGAGCATGGACGTGGAAAGGGAGTGAGCCTCCTGTCGCCAGAGGTGTGTAAGGCATCTCCTGAGAGTCAAACCTCAAATCTGGGGTCGGGGAACCAGAACCGTACAGGCAATAAGAGAATCCCCCAGTGGGTACAGCCGTTGTCCAACAACCTCACCCAGGAGGACCAGCTCTAGGGCACTCGGCCGGGCCCTGCGTGCAGCTACGGAGACACTAATACCCGCTCCTGCTGCACTAGCCCCGGCCGCAGGGACGGCGTTCCCTCTGAAGAGCAACAGTGGCATCAGGGAGGCACGAGGACGAGGGGTGGGGCCCTGGACCGGGTGCCCCACAGCCAGCGATGGGTCAGGGAGGGGGGCCCAGCCAGAGCGAGAACCAGAGACAGCCGCAGGGACCCCCGGGCCTTGGATCCCAACCCGGACTGGCCCCTGCAGAGCCAGATGGGTCTCCCTGTGGATCCACGCCCCTCCAGCCCCCGAGCAGCATGGGAAAACCACAACCTGGCCAGCGGGACAGTGGCGGTCGTGAGACCCTGTTCCTCATGCGGCCGAGCCTCAGGGTCCCCTGCTCTGTGCTCGCCAGCCCCGCGGGGACTTCTCTGTCCAGGGGCCATTTCCAGAGGCTGGGGGAGACCTCCGAGCTGCTGTTCCCTGGAAGGGGTGAGGCTGCCCCACGGCCAGGACCTGCTCGGTGTCCCCGGGGCAGGGTCCTGGCAAGCGTCCTCATCCTTCTCCTGTGTGGGGACAGGAGAGCTGGAGGGCCCCCGCGGCTGCCTTTCCTGCCAATGCCCCGTGTGCCCTAGTCTCAGCAGCGAGCCTGTGGTCTGTCCCTGGGGGGTCTCAGAGTCCCTGCCCCCCACAGCCCTGTTGTCCGTCTCCCAGCTGCACCCACCTCCGTTAGGAACCTAGAGCCCCAACCCGGAAAGCCAGTCCCCTGGATGAGCACTTATTACCTGCCTAACACCAGCGAGCTGCTTGCCCTCCCCTCCGCTTTCCAGAGTCAAGGTAAACTCAGAGCACCCCAGGAGGGCCAAGGTGCACAGCATCCAAGCTGGCGGAATCCCCGAGGGGGCCAGAATGCTGCCACGTGCAGGGCGGGTGCAGGGGCGAGGCAAGACCTGAGTCCACAGCGCCCGTGGACTCCCACCCACCCCCCGACTTCCCGGTCGCACACTGGTGCTCGCAGATGACAGCCCAGAGGCTGCAGATGACAGCCCAGAGGCCGGGCAGGCAAAGCCCCAGCCTGCCAGCCACCAGACAGTAGACCTGCCTGCCGACGGCACTCCCTGGAGGAGGCGGGTGCTCACCGCTCACCCGTTCACCCGGGACGGCATTCTCACCCGGACCGGACTCAAGTCCCACCGCAGTGCGGGGATGCCAGTGGTCCGTCTCTGTCCCATGGACCTCGCTGCTGAGCTGAGTCTGCCCCTCTGGGGCCCCGCGGAGGCTGGCCACTCTGGCCGCACGTCCAAGGGGTGGGCACGCCCAGAGTGCCCAGCCCCAGACCCGCCTCCTGCCCAACGCTCCTCCCGGCGGTGGTGGGCCAGGTGGGAGCCCCGTGCCGACACCTGGCTGGTCCTCCCTTGCTGCCCAGCCGGCCGGCCCGGGGGGTGGCGATCAGCCCTTCCCACCCCACACCCCGGGATGCCCCTGGAAGCAGGGGCGCCACTCACCGTCCAGGTGGCTGACTTGGCCGTGCTGGACTGCTGGAAGGTGACGTCAAAGTGGTGGGGGCCGGGGTAGTCGGTGTTGGAGGGGATGGCTGGTGCGGGCGACATGGTGTCGAAGGTGGAGCTGGGCTGCGCGTAGGGCGAGTGGGTGGGCACACTGGCCGTGTGCTCCGGGGTGTAGGGGCTGGCCGAGGCCGCGCGGCCGCTCATCTGGTCCATGGTGCTGCTCAGCAGATTGAACTGGGACTAGCGTGGGAAGGGGGAGGGAGGGGGACACACAGTCAGGCTGGAGAATGGAAGCACGGCCGGAGGTGTCCTGTTACAGGAGCCTTAAAGGGCCAGCAGCGCAGTCATCCCAAATATTTCCCGCCCCCCCCCAACCTGACAGGTCACTGCCTGTGTTGGGATAAACTGACATACTCACCTCGCCCTCCCCCCTCCCCCTCCATCAGCCTCCCCGCGCCAGGGCTTCTGGGTTCCACGGAGCGCACCTGGAGGGCAGCTGCTGGGGAGGGGGAGGCTCCCTGCCCCTGGACCTCCTGCCAGGAGGTGGGCTCCGGCTTGGGGGTCAGTATCCCCGTCGCCGGACCCCCACCCCCGGCACAGCATGAAGTAGGGAGACCCTGGGCTCAGGGAGGCAGACAGGGCAGGGGGTGGCCCCAGGGTGTGGGGCCCAGGGTCCCCTTCTGCCACCCACAGCCTCTGTGCTAACCTGGCCCTGGGAGCCCAGCCCCTCCCCCCGGGGCCACACCCGCAGGAACACAGTGTGGAAGCATCCCCAGCTGCCCTCTCGGGGTCCCTGCCTGGAGCTCAAGGAGGCCCCAGCAAAGGAGGGGGAGGATGGATCAGATCCCTCCTGGAGGGCCAGCAGGGAAGACATCTTTCCCAATCTGGAGGCTTCCACCGGAGGTGGGTTGGGTCGGGGTACAGGGCTGCTGGTACTGGCCAGAGGGGCTTCTAGGCACAAACATGAAAGGTGCCCTCCCTCTGTGCCCGGATGGCCATGATGGCCATGATGGCCATGTGGTTTATTTTAATCCTCTCTGTGGGCCTGAGGTGGACACTGTTATTATCCCATTTTACAGATGAGGACAAGGACACTGAGGCATGGAGGGGGAGTGATTTGCCTGGGGTGAGGCGGTGGCTCCAGCCACCCTCAAGGCAGCCACCCTCAAGGCAGCCACCCTGAGAGGGCATTGCAGGGGACGGCCAAACAGGGGCAGAGGGCCTGAGGCCCCCCTTGGGGGGCAGAGGCAGACTAGCAGCCAGTGCAGGAAGTAGGGAGACTCGGGGCCCAGGGGAAGCTCGCCCTGCAGCCCCCCTCCACCGGACTGCCTCCAGGAGTGCATCCCTCAGGGCCGGAGGGACCGGCTGCTCAGCCGCTTCCGCCCCCACCCCGGGGGTCTCCTTCTCCATCGGGCGGGAGCTGGGGTTCCTCCCGCTTGGCACCCCCCAGGAAGGCACACATCCGCCTGTCTGGTCTGTTAGTGACAAGGATCTTTAGAGCTTCTACTGAATGCTCAGTACAAGGGATGCTGGAGGGGGAGGGAGGTGACAGGTAACAGGTGACATTGTTACTGAAGCCCTGGTTTGGGGTCCGCGGAGTGAGGCCAGTGCTTTCCTTGGATGCTCGAGCCCCTGCCCAGGCCTGGCTGAAGCTGCCATCTGGAGGGCCCCTTGGTGTGGGGGAGGGGTTGATAAATGTGGGGCCTTGTCCACCACCAGCTGGACAGGAGACCCTTGCAGGGCCCCCTGAGAACCCCTTCCCGCTCTGGCCCCCCACCACCTTCCTAGCTTCCTGCGCCTTCTCCTGTCCCCTGGGGAGCACTCCCCGATGGCCGGCAAGTGGAGAGACTGGCAGGTCCGCAGGTCAGAACGGGACCGACAACTGCCCCAATTAAGGAGCGATGGAACAGCCAGGGGGACCCCAGCCTTGCCCAGAAGTGTACTTGCTGGGAGACCTGCTGTGGGGTCCCTGCAGAGAGGCTGGGAGGGGCTGGGGGCCACAGCGACGGGGAGCCCCGCTTCCTTGGGGCAGGAGGAAGGTGCTCTAGGAGTCACTGTGCGGGACGGGAGCCCAGAGCTGGGGACCTTTTCTAAACCAACGCAGGCTTTGAATAGGCAAGTTGTGTGTTATGCAGAACGTGGCTTGTGGCTCGATAAAGCGATTTTAAACAAGACAGGCGGCAGAGGAACCAGCCTCCCATTCCACGTGGGGCCCCGCTGGGGGACACCCCCTGCCCTGTGCCCCCCCATCCCAAGGGCACGTCGTTTCCCTGTCCCCTCCCAGCCTCTGGTTTCTGTCTCCCTACAGGACTGCGGGCCTCACAAGGACCGCCACATGTCCCCACACGTGGGACTGTCCAGTCCGCAGGCACTGGCCACACGGGCACGTGGAGCATGGCCATGGCGAGCCAGAGGGGCGCGCAGCACCCGGACTTTGGACACTCGGTGCCACGAGGAAACGTAAAAAGGGAGGATCCACGCTCGGCTTCACACTGAGCACGCACCGAAAGCAACCTGCATCATCCCAATACACGGCGCACATTAGTACATTGTTTCCACGGGTTTCCTTTTACTGGTTTTCTACGTGGCTGCTGGAAGGCGCAAAATCACCCCAAGGGCCTTCTGCTGGAGGGCGCTGGCCCCTGAGCATCTGCCCCAGGAGCTCCAGCCTCATCCCCCCCTCCCTGCCTCACCTTCCTGGGTTCCAAGCTCCTCCCCGGTGAGGTGAGGGGCACTGCACGGAAGAGGAAGGGGAAAGGAAGGAAGAAAGGAAGGAAGGAGGGAGGGAGGGAGGGGAGGGTAAGAAGGATGGGGCATGAACCGGCCCTCCTGCTCAACCAAGCTGAGAGCCCCATGGGTCCTGGGCTGGGGAAGACGGGGTGTCAGCCTGCTCCCCAATCCAGAGTCCCTATGACCTCTCTCTTCCAGGACAAGCCAAGGCCCCACGGAGTGAGCAGTGAGCGGCTTCCCCGTGGCCACCCAAGGGCTCAGTGAGGACAGCCGAGGGCTCAGGACTGTTGTCCTCGCTCCATCCCCAACAGGAGGACAGCCCAGGCCAGCAGGGCAAAGGGCCCCTGTTCAGGAGAAATGAGAGGCAGGCCCATGATGGCAACATTGTTCAGATTTTAACTTGTCCACATTCTTTCCCAATCTGAGGTGGGTGCCAGGGAATTAGTCACTGAACCAAAAGAGCCGGCTGATAGCATCTGGGCGGGCGCAGCAGCCACGAGGCAGGAGGGAGCCCCGGAGGCTTCCAGCAGGCAGGTCCCCCAGAGATGCGAGGGAAGAGCTCCGCACACAACACCCAGACGGGGCTGCAGGCTCCCTCCCTCCCTCCCTTTGCCAACAGAGAGAGCCTGTCCCAGGCAGCCCGGAGCACACAGCCCTCTGACCCACAGCACTTCGGCACTTCGGCACTTCGCTGACCCGGTGTCTGGGGAGCTACCCTCTCCCAAGGTGGCACCTTGTTGGGTCACTGGGTGGGTGATAGCTGTCCCTTCGAGTCCTTCTTGGGGTCCTGTCCCCCCAGGAACACCTCTGACTGCACCCCCAGGTGCTTTGTGGGGCCGACTGTGGGGGTGACCCCGCTGGTCGGATGTGGAGCCTGTGTGTGACTCCCTTCCTTCCCTCCCTTTGCATTCCTTTCTAATGGAGATGGGGAGGGCCGTGGGGGACCAGCCCCTCACTCTCTCCCCATCTCGCTTCCTGAACCTGCCCGACACAGCCTCACGGAAGGCTGGGGAGCAGCTCATCCAGACCAGAGGCCCCTGGAAGCTGGGGTGAGACCCACTTGGCAGGAGGAGGAACCCAGGCAAAACCAGGACTTTTTTGGTTTGTTTTGCTTTCAATCAGAGCTCCCAAGAGAGTGGGCTAATTAGGACATGCCCAGCCCCAGGCGGCCCACATGTGCCTACTTGTGCGTGCAGAGCTCCTGGGCCCGACCCAAGGAGGGCTGCGAGCAAGCAGGCGGGGGTGCAGATGCCGTGGTGGCCTCCCCTCCGGATGGGGCAGACGATGAGCCGAGCCGATGAGCCGGGCCTGCCTCTGAGGCGGGCAGGCAGGGTCGGGCTCTGGGGGTGGGGGGGTGGTTTTGCTGGGGCAGGAGGGAGCCTCTCCTCCCAGATCCCCATGTGCTTGCTGGAGGGTCAGTGGGGACGACCTGGGAGCTCCCTCCACCAAGAGGAGATAGGCTCCCCCAGGCTCTCTCTGTCCGTTTGCTCCACAAACATGCTTTCTGCTGCTCTCTGCCCACTTGCGAGGGACACTGTGCAGGGCAGAGAAGGTCAACCTGCCCTCGGGACACATGCAGGGTGTTCAACTCTGCAGGGAGCTAGCCGGGTCCCATGGTCAGCTCCTCTCAGACCAGGATCCCCGGTGGGCCCATTTCTGCTCAGGCAAGGGCATGCACAGGTCTGGGGGGCCACGTGCTCATGGGTGTTCACACACAGGGCTCAAAACCCACACAGGGATGGGGCAAGGGGCTTAGACCTCAGTCTGCCAAGGGAAGGGGCCACTGGATGGGATGAGAGTGAGTGGAGACCCCCCCCCCACACACCCCGCTCCGTGGATGACCTGGGCTGTGTCTGAGCACCTGCTCTCCTCTGGAAAAGAAGCTGGACTGGACTGCCGGGGCCTCAGGGTCCCAGGCAAGGAGAATGCGTCCTGAGGACCAGCAGGGGGAGGACGAGGGGAACCCCCTGGGGTGCAGCTGTCCCGGCTTCCTGCCCACTCGGCCCTGCAACTGGGGGTCTTCTCCCCTGTGGATCTGCTGGGGATCTCCCCAGCAGCCATAGCAGAGACTAGCTCCCAAGCTGGAGACAGTGACAGGAGAGAGCTGTTGGCACTCCCACGCGGCGACACTCTGGCCTGTCTCAGCCTTCAACCCCATCCCCAGACCCTGCTACTTTGATCCATCCCACGCCCAGGGGGTGGCAAAGAACAGGGCCTGGTTGGGGGTCAGAGGCCTCACCTCCTGTGCACCCCCACCCCCATAGGTAGCAGAGGGTCTGGCCTGCCCACTGGTCCTCCTGCCCCGGGAACTCAGCTCAGCCCAGCCCCACAGCCCCACCTGCCAGACATCCTAGCCCAAGCTCCCAGCGCCCTTTGCTGGCCAAGCCAGTGTTGGGGGTCCCTACAGCTGCTTAAGAGACGGTGACTGTGTTGGCTATCCCAGAACATGGGCTCTCCTGGCCAACCCACTGCCCGCCTACAGGCCTGTCTGTGTGCCCAGGTCCGGGATGAGTGCCACCCACAAGGACCACGTCCTGAGGCAAAAGCAGAGAGACAGAAGGGACTCCCCAGGTCCAGCAGGGCAGAGCAGGGCTCCCAGGTCAGGAGACGTAGGGGCTGAGGACCCAGTCCCACCTGTGTGACCCAGCCTGGCACTCCACCTCCCATCTGTAAAGTAGGGGTGAAGCCATAGGTCAGGTATGGGGATCAGGAGAGTCCAGAAAGGCTATAACCTGCGACTTTCCTTCAGGAGGAAGGACCCCTGCCCAGGACACTCCCCAGATCCAGAAAGCCCTCCGTGCACGATGCACTCCTCTCTCCTTGTCTGCACAAACGCCCAACAAGGAAAGGGCTGCAGACGAGGCAGACCCGGCCAGCCCCAGGCCCTCATCCACTTGCTCAGAGGCCAGGGCTGAGCCCAAGGCACAGATAAGGGGCGAGCAGGAAACCCCTGTGTCCCAGAGAGGCCACGTCCCGCCATCTTGTCATGCTTGGCCGCGAGGTCATGCTCAGAAACTCTGGGCTGGATGAAACAGAGCCGGGAACTCACGGACGGACCCCAAGGCACACGTGGGCCACGGCCCCCACTCCTATTCTGGGCGTCTCTGGGGCTGAATGCGGGTCCTGCAGGAGCACCTGGCAGAACCAGCCACAGAGCGCGCAGCCAGCCTGCCTGCCCCGGGGCCAGGCCACCTCCCTGCACCCGCGCCTTCTTTTTCTCTTCCCCATGCTCAGCAGCCGGACTTCTCAAAAAACAGGGCTCCCCCGGCCGCACGGGGCAGCCGTCCCTTCCTGTGAGCAGGGCTTATGCAGCTGCATAAGATTCCTGTGTTACGTGTTTGTTTATATAAAACTGATAAACCAGCTCAAATGAGGTTTCGGGACGTGGACGGAAAACAAATGGTTTCTGAAAGCCTGTGCCCGGCTTGCTTCCTTGTGCCCTGCTCACTTCCCAGCGTCTGTGGCCCCTTTGGCGGACTCCAGGCGACTGAGTTGGGGAAAGCCAGAGCACAGGCAGGCTGTGACCATGCAGCGGCCACAACAGGTGTGTTCTCAGGTGTCACACGTGCTCTCTCCGGAGGGGACAGAAAACCTTGTCGCTAAAATTTACGACTCTTAGTATGTCCCCAAAGGCTCCATTCCAGGCTGACTCACTCACTAGTGGAGGGGACTGGAGGGAGAGAGAGGTTATTCAGCCTCCTCCCTGCATGGGGCCGCACAGGGGCAGCCGGAGACACTGGGTTCAAACCCCAGTTCAGGAAGCATCCCTTTGTCCCTGCCTCAAGGACACACAGATTCCAAAGACAGAGTTCCTGCACCTTTGGGTGGTGACATGGGGTCGCCCAGGGGGCTCCCCGTTCCCAGCCTCCTTTGCATACTGCTGTCCGTACCACAGGGCTTTTGCTCCTGTTGGTTCCCTCCCAGGACATTGTCTCCTCCCACCTGTAGAGCCTTCCAAGGCTCACCTCCTTCTAGAAGCTTCCAGGATCTCCTCCTGCTTGTATTCTGTGTTCTGGGGCTTTCTCTCCCACTTCCCTGGTAGAGTAAAAGACATCAGGATGCACACCCTCGTGGGTTCATATCCCGTGGGGTGTCCCCTTTCCAGCCAGCTCTGAGCCTCTAAAAGCTGAAGCTTGACCAGCACCAGGTTGGGGCATGGACACGCCGCGTGGTCAGAAGCGCAGTTTGTGACCCTCAACCCGAGCTACCGCCAGCCCATTGCCCGGAAGCCTCAGGGATCATGTCAAGTCAGGGAGCACAGACGCTGAGCGCCGTGCGCATCACAGACACGACGTTCTCACGAGGAAGGAAGCTGGAGGAGAGAAATCTCATTCAGAGAGGCTCAGGAAGAGGAAGCCCATCGCCGGGCTGCACCCGGAGTCCACGCACGGGTGGACTCGAGCAGTTCAAGCCGGTGGGGGTCGGGTCCACTGGTTTAAGGACCTGCGGCAAAGGGCTGCCCCAGCTGCCCCGCTGAGCTCAATGCCCCGGGAAGCTCCTCCTGGACACTGAAGCCCATGGCCCTCCCCGTGCAGAGAGCCCGCAGGGGTGGGCCGGCCTGCAGCCCTGTCCAGGCTCTTCTCCTTTGGGACCTTGGCCGGGCTCACAGGGATCATACAGGGGAACCCCCGGCCGGCCAGTGACGACTGTCAGAGTCCTCCATCCGTCCCCTGAGGCTCATGACAACGGGAAGTGAGGACCTTTCCAAAGCCCTTCCCCAAGAGGCCCAAATGCCACTCTGAGCAAATTTCCCCATGACCTTTCCAGATGGGGAAGGTGGTGACACAGCTGGCCTGAGGCATCATGGGTTCCTCTCTCCTTCCTCCTACCCTCCCCACCAGGCCTTGCTGGGAACTGGTGCCATGCCAGGCCCCCTGGCTGTGTCCACTGCTCCCCAAGCCTGTGGCACCACGGGCCGCCTGTGCAGCCCTAGGGCCTCGCAAACCCTTCTCCCTTCACAGCCCTAAGGGAACAGCCTGGAGGAACAGTCTTCGTGGCCCCCCCAAGGTCAGCTCCCGCGCACCCCACATTCGCTGCGGGCCCAGCACAGGGTCCCACCCTGCAGCCCTGGCAGAGAGCTGCCCTGGATTCCAGCCCTAACCCTAACCCACGGTGGGGTTCCCAGCCTCCCCGGCCCCTTCCTCGTCCCCTCCGCCAGCTTCTGCCCTCCAGCCTCCAGGCCCTACACAGAGCCCACCTCCCCGGGCAGCTTCCCGGCTCTGCTGCCCCTCCCGGCCAGGGGCTGGGGCTGAAGCTGAGTGCTGGGCACCCTCTCCCGCACTGGGGGAGGCGCTCTGGGCCCAACCTGGAGCCACACCCCTTTGATCTCAGAAGGCTCTGCCCGGTGTCTGCTCCGACCGCCATCCTCCAGCTCCCCAGAGAGTGCTAAGACTTCTGCAGAGTGTGAAGCTCCAAACCCCCTGCTCTTCTCCAGCAGGCCTGTCTGGGCTCGGGTGCGCCCCCACCCAGAGGGGAGCGACTGGCACGCCGTCCAGGCTTCAGGGGGAGACAAGTGGCCCACTTGGAGCAGGACGTCCGTCCCGCGGTGCTTCCCACAGCATCTCCTGGAGTCTGTGATTAAACGGGTGGAAATGCCAACAAGACAGAACTCGTGCCGGGGGAGGCGCTCTCTCCTGAAAATATGCATGAACGCGGTCTCCTCACCTGGGGCAGAGGCGAGGCCTTGCCCCATCCTCCGCCTGGGCCATGTGGAACTTTCCACGCCTCGCGCGGAGAACCGTGCCCGCAGAGGCCCGCTCCCGCAGCTGCTGGAGTGCGTGTCCGCAGGTCGTCCCTGCCCGCCTCCCCCTACACTCAGCCCCGCTGAGACACGGGGGCAGCGGCCTGCAGCGGGGGCCTTACAGGGCCCCCGGGGGGCTTGGGCTGCGCCCTGCCGGCCTCCATGGGGCTGCCGTGACACAGGCAGGCGGCCCACTGACATACAGGTTTTATTTTAACTCCCAGGGCACAGCCCCATCCAGGATGTCCAGGGTCTGCAGCAAAGCTGAGGCATAGCTCATGGGGTACCCCTTGGGCCTGAGCACTGCTGGGGACAGTCGGCCTTCCTGTCCCCCTGCCTGGCGCCCCAGAGCCTGACCTTACCCAGGCGTCTGCCCTGACATCCTTCGCCCACCTCTCCCTGGTCTGTCTGTCTGTCCATCCTGCAGGTGCTGATCAGCCCCCGCCCACACCAGACCTCACCAAGGGGCCTGCTGCTCTCCTTGGTGACAAGTGCCATGAAGGTGACAAGGACGGGGAGGGAGAGTCACGAGTGTGCCCCCTTCCGTGGCCGGGACCCAGGATGGAGGAACAGCCATGCACCACCTCAGTGAGGCTCTCGGCCGCTAGCTGGCTCACTGCTTCCCCAAGTCAAGGCTCTGGGGTGGACAGAAGGGCCGACCCAAGCCCCTCCCGACCGTTCTGTTACCCGACAGCTTCCTGGCGATAGGTGAGGGTAGCCCGTCCCTTCCCCACACATCTCCCAGGGTCTCCGGGGCGCTCGAGCCGCCGGCACCTCGCACACGTGGCCCACAGCCTCCCGCAGTGGCCGGAAAACCAGCGCGTGTGTAGGGGCTCAGGGCTTCACACTGGGCTGAACGCAAACACAGCCGGGCAAGGCGCTGGGGGAGATGGGCCGGGCACAGGGACTCCTCCAGACCAGAGAACAGAGAGCAGCGCCCGCTGCCCGAGGAAGGGCTGAGGGGGACGGTTCGGCTTGGGATCCCAAGCCAAAGGCTGTGGCGTCGGCCGCAGAGCGGAGCAAGGGGCTGGGCGATCCCAGGGCACACGGACGGGCTTCTCATGAGTGGGAGGCTGGATGGCGCAGCAGGAGGCTCAAGAGTAGCTCCAGGTTTTGGCCAAGGCGAGGAAGAGTGAATTTTCCACTCGCTGAGACCAGACACATCCCCAGGGGCAGGCGGGAGCTCAGGTCAGGGAGAGGGTGCCTGGGGCCGCCAGCCCATTCTGCAACCCAGAGCCCCAGCCACTCTGGTTTGGCTCCATCCTGCGACAGGAGCCCCTCCCGCCTGGTCCCCAGGGGCCTGTCCGTGCTGCCCGCCTGCGACACCTCCTTTCTCTTCCCCGCGGCACCCTCTCCTGGCTCCAGGCAGCCCCTCTTGTCTCCTGGGAGGACTCCGTCTCCTATCTGGTTACTCTTCCTCCGTTCAGCCCCCACCCAGGCCAGGACTCCCCTCCCCCGTCATCGGCACCTGACACCTGCCCCCAGTGTTCAGCCGCCCTCTGCCATGCCAGGCTTGTCACACTCTCCCTCCTCCCAGCCGCTCAGCCGGCCACACACAGCCGAGCTCACTCTTCACCCCAAATCCCCCTCCCACGGTTTCCCAACCAAATACACAGGTGGCGACTCCCTTCACCCAGCCTCCTGGGTCCAGCCTTGGTCGCCTTTGCCCTCCCCACCTGCCCAGCCTCCAGCAGATCCGATCCGGAACCCCGGTGCTCGCTCCTCCCCGCTCCCGCCTGGCCCCAGGTGCCAGGGCTGTGGGGCACCGTGCAGCGGCCTCGGCCCTGCCCTCCAGTGGCCGCCCTGAGCACTGCAGCAGGGGCTCCTCTCAACCCCCCCGCCCCCCCCCCCCCCCCACACCATCTCCTCCCTCCCCCTGCTAGTACCTTGGATACCCGAGGCACTTAGTACCTATTTCTTGATGCACGGTTGGCGCTTCCCACCAGGGCCCTTCCTGCCCAGAACCGCGCGTCTGCAGGAACGGAGAGTGACCGGACCCCATGGCACAGGGGTGCTAAGTGCTGGGGCCTCCCGTGCGGCTCCCGGACCGCGAAACAGCTCCCGGACAGCCCTATTTGTTCATGTTGGGGTTTTGGCTGGTTTGGGGCAAACCCCCTCCCTCTTTTAGGATGTTTACATGCAGCGGGAAGCGTCTCTCTCCCTCTGGGATAGAAACAGGAAGCAGACGCTTCTACAAGTCACTGTGCCCAGCCCGGCCCATCTCCCCCGGGGGCAGAGGCTTCGACATCCACCTGCCCGGGGCCCAGACACCCCAGAGCCGCCGCTCAGAGGATGCTCGCCGACCGAGATGTCCGTGGTCGACACAGAACCAACCCTGCTGGTCCCCGGGGCAGGGGCCCCAGCCACAGAGTGGACACCAGTGACCTTCCGCTGCCCACTGCTCCCTCCATGGTGCCACAGAGAGCCCTGTACCCCCCGCCCCCCGGGAAGGAGGCCACGCAGCAGCCGTGCTCAGCCCTGCCTCATTCGGGAGAAAGGGTTTTGCCAGAATCCCTGTATGCCCAGGCCCCTTGCTGGCTCGCTGGCCTCCAGAGCCCGGGGTCTCCCGGTTCTAACTCGGGTTGTGTACGTGAGAACATCAGTGACAGGGACACGGCCCCTCCTGGTTCCCACCCCGCCTGCACGGAGAGTCTGGGGGTCCGAGTCTGCTGCGCGCCGTGGAGCCCAGTGACACATGTGCGGGGGAAATGGTCAGTGACAAAGTGAGTGACAGAAGGGGGACGGAGAGGAAAGATGCCCCTCCCCAGACCAGCAGTCGCCCACACTAGTTTCAGACAAAAAGCTCACGTTGACTGAGTGCACGGAGCCAGGGCCGGAGTCAGGCCGTAGAGACGTCTCACCCACACTCCTCACCCCTCTTGGGACACACACATACACACCTGTCACTCATCCCATGGCCTTGCTGGGGACACACGCCCACAGGCACAAACACATACATGCCTGTCGCAGCACGCAGTGAGCACAACACACGTGCACACGTGTTCTCACTCATGTGCACACTCACATGCTCTCGCACGTAAGCACACGCGTGTGCTCACAATGCCGCGGAGAGTGCGCGGGTCTCTAGAGGTGGCCGCAAACCCAGGTCCTTGTGGCCCGGGCTCCTGTTCTCTGCCCGTGCAGCTTGGGAGCGCCTGCACTCTGTCCAGCTGTCCATCCTCTCCCTCTGCCCGCTGCTGGGTCTCCCACAGGGCACAGATGCCAGGGCCCCGGCTCTGCCCGCCTCCCTCTCAGGAAGAGTGGCTCCAGCCTCCACCTGCTCAATTAGCTGCCTGGTGCCTGGCTGGCCCCGGGGACCCGGCAAGTCTGGAGATGAGCCCAGGTCCCCAGGGCCCAGGCTGTGGAGACCAAGCAAACCTGCGGTCCCTTCCTTCCTTCCACTCTGCCAGGCTTTCGTTCTGTGAGATGGCGACAGGACACCCAAGGCTGGCTTGCCGCAACTCCTTGACCTTGAGCCTAGACCCAAGGAGCAGCTTCCCAGGAGAGGATGCTTTGACCTGGGAGCAGGTGAGGGCAGCCTCACCGTCCAACCCCCGGGGGCAAGGGTGACCTCCAGGGTCCCCTGAGCTCCTGGCAGCCGGGGACAGGGCAGGGCAGATGGTGGCCCCTGAGCCTGGGACAAAGTCCCCAGCCCGAAGCTGGGGAACCTCAGAAACCCCCACATCTCAGGGCAGCCACCCAGCACTGGCCGACAACCGCCTGCCCTCCTCTCCCAGCCAGTGGGCGCCCATCCCAAACCCCACCGGATGCCCCCCGTGCCCAGGACCAGCCCCCCAACCGTGCATCCTGCCCAAACCATCCTGCCTGCCCCGGCTTACCCTGAATGGTGGCCCCAACCGGCCGCAGGCACCCGACCAGGAGACAGCTTAGAGAACAGCCCCCTCCGCCCGCCTCCCGGCTGGGCCCCCCGAGGAGGATGGCGCAGGTCTGCCCCTACCGTGGTGAAGTGCCGCATGGGGTCACTGACGTACAGCATGGTGGGTGCGCGGAGGCCTGCACACGCCAGGGGGCTGGCGTGCCACGGGGCGAGGCATGGGTCTGCGTGGCCGGGGACCGGGACGGGGGTGCCCACGGCGGGGCGGGCTGCAGCCAGGTGGGGAGGCGCGCGGCTAGCGGGGCAGGAGCTCGGGATGCTCCCGGACACGCGGGCTGTTCGCTGGCATTCCCTTCTCCCGCAGCTCCGTCAGCCGCATCTAACAACAAAACCGGCGCCCGCCCCTCCGTCCTTCCTGCCTATTCATCACGGTCCAGGCAGGCCCCGGCTTGCCCACCAATGTGTCGGACCGCACCACGGGACCGCGTGGGGAGGGCCGGCGCTCGGGGCCAGCGCCTGCCCACCGTCCAGCCACGACCAGCTGCCCCCAGAGACGCCACCCTTGGGAGGCTTGGGGGACCGTGGGCCTCCGCCCCTGAGCACCAGGGGGCCAGCCCGGGGCCCCTGAGACCTCCGTAGGTGAGGCCGGGCCACCCCGGAGGGAAGACGTGGTGCTGCGGTCCCAGAGCCCTGGGCGGAGCACATCTCCCTCCTGCGCAGGGAGCACGGTGGTTCCCCGGGGACACCCCGAAGCCGGATGGAGAGAAGCACCCTAGAGACTGCGTCCCTGGTCCGCCCGCTGGGAGCCTTGCTCCCGGCAAGAGCTATGTGGCCCACAGCCATGGGCTAAGCTGGGGACGCGGTCCTCGTGCTCTGGTCCCTGACGCTGGCCGTGTCCCCACGGGGGCGAGCCCCTACAAACAGCGATGCGGCCCAGAAGGGGGACGGCTGGGCCCTGCCCGCCACAGTGTGCTGACCCCGAGACCCTCGCCACCTCCAGGCCTGGGCCTGCATCCCCGCAGCCCACCTGGCGGGGAGGTGGCCGTGGTCACCATGACGCCCTTCCTAGGGGCCAGAATCCTCGCTAGAAGCAGGCAGGGCGTCGGTAAATCGGCACACAGATAAATCACATATGTGGCCCTGGACGTGCCAAGCTCAAGTTCCAAGGCCCCAACAAGAGCTTACAGACCCACAAGGCGCTGGACGGCCAGCCCATTCTCACCACCTCCCCAGCCACCTCCCAGCTCCTGGGGGCCTGGGAGCCCCGGGCTTGGGGCACAGGGCGCTCCAGCTGAGGCCCGGCAAGGCATTCGCTGACCAGCCCAGACCCCCAGAGAGGGAGAGCCGGAGGCAGAGACACAGCCGACTCCCGGGACCCCGTGGCTGTCAGCTCCCAGCGCGCCGGGGGCCCCCCACACATCATGAGACCATGAGGAGGGGTCTGCAGAGACGTCCAGTTGGAAGTTCTGGCTGGAGGCAGCAGCGGAGAGCCTCCTTCGCCTGAATGCTTGAAGACGGGAAGGCCTGGGGTGGGGAGCCCCATCGCCACTCCCGTCCTGGTCCTGCCCCTCAGTGTCCTCACGCTTTTGGAGGAGGCTGAAGTGCAGGTGCCTCGTGGGCTGGGCAGGTGGGGGACAGGGGACAGGGCGCTGTGTGAAGTTGGGCCCCTCCCCAGCCTCTCACGAGGGGTGTCCCCTCCGGTCAGGGCAACATCTCCCCCTGGGGCTGGGGAAGCACAGCGGTCTTCCGAATCGGCTGAAAGCAGGGAGCAAAGGTGAGAAGAGCCTGAGGGGAGAGACCCTAGGAGTCTGGCACACAGGAACCCCGTGTGGGGACTGCACCCCAAGGTGGCCCCAAGATCCACACTCCGCCCTGTGTCCTGCACCCCTCCCTGGGCGGCGCTGTGAATGCGGTGACAGCCGCTGGGATTAGGTTACAAACCAGTCAACTCCGAGTCGATCAGCAGGGAGACTCTACGGGTGGGCCAGGCCTAATCAGGTAAGCTCTTCAAAGAGGTCAGGGCAACAACTTCCTAGCTTTATCACACACTCCCTGTGGGCCAACAAATTCCTGCTGGCCTCAGGGAGCAAACAGCCAGGTGGTAGAGGCACCCCAGGGCAGCAGACGGCAATCTCTAGGAGCTGAGAACGGCAGCCCTCAGCCAACAGCCAGCAAGGAAGTCGCAACCTGGGCTTGACAACTGCAAGGAACTGAATTTTGCCAATAAGCAGAGTCTGGAAGAGGCCCTGGGCCAGATGACATTCAGCAGCCTGGGAGACCCTGAGCAGGGACCCAAGGGAAACAGGCTGGACTCCTGACCCATGGAGACTGGGAGGTCATGGGTGCTGTTTGAAGCCACCAAGTGGGTGGTGAGACCTTGGGCAGAGGAAGCCAGGGCTCTGGAGTGGCTCAGGTCGCGGGAAGGGCCCGGGGACCCAAGCCAGGCCCAGGGATGCTGGCCGCCCAGAGGGAGGACACCAGGTCAGAAAGGCGTCTTCCCTTAAGCCCTGGTGGGAGCATGGAACACAGAGGACAGAGGGGCCATGGCCCACCCACACTGCGGGGCACCACAGAGGAGGCTCGGGCACCCCCACAGCGAGCCCAGGCCAGGCCCCGGACGGACTGAGAGCAGGTGTCCACGTGGGCCAGAGCCCCAGTGTCTGCCTGAGCAGCATCTGCTTCCTGTGCATTTGTCCTAAGTCCTGGCTGTCCAGGGGACGGGGACCGGGAGCCAGGGACTCTGTCCCGAGAACTGGCCCCCTCCTCAGTCGGTCGTCAGCTGCTCCCTCTAGGTGGCCTCCCAGGTGTCCCCACCAGCTCTCCTGATTCTAACTCACTAGAGATCGCACACCAGCCCCTCCTGCAGGACTCAAGGCAGCAGGAGATGCGGTGGGGTATGTCTTCCTCCTCCCGAGGGCACAGGACTCAACAGAAGGGCTCCAAGGATGTGCCTGCTCCGTCCGAGCCAAACGCCTCACACGCCGTCCTGACCACCCACAGGCTCTGCACCCCCCACAGGGGAGGTCACCCCAGGACCTGGTGCTGGCCAGGGCTTGGCTCCGTGCCCCCTAGAGGCACTCCCACCATGGCCTGTAGAAGGACGTGAGCTTGGGGCTCACTGGGAGAGCAGGCAGGCTGGGGGTCCTGGAGCTGACTGTGGGAGCTGAGCCCCCTCCCTGGCCTTGAGCTCTACCCCAACACCTTCCTTGGGGCTGCGGAGCCTCCCTGAGGAGAGGGCGTCCTTCCCACCCCCCTGCACACCTGTCCCCTTCCGAGGACCAGCCGTTTCCGGAGAACCTACTTCCGGGGTCCACACTGGGCTGTGCCCTCCCTTCTCCTGCCCTTGGGCAGAAGTGACCCCTCCCCAGGCCAGAAAGGTCTGCCCTGGGTGACCACGGGGGTCTTGAGCCCAGGCATCTGCCTGGCTGTGCGGCTCTCTGTGGGCACCTGAGCCCTGGGCAGGTGGTGGTGGGCCCCAGCCCGGATCAGCTGCGCCTGACGCCCCTGCGGCCACAGCCCGGCCCCCCGCCATGGCCCACCTGCCCACACCAGCTGTCACCACAGAAAGGCGCTGGGAGAGGCGGGAAGAGGCTCGGGGAGGGTGTGTGGGGGCAGGGAGCCCCACAGACTCTGTGGGGGATGGAGGGGGTGGAGGGAGGCAGCCAGGCTCAGCGGGGCACCCGCCATCTCCCTTTCATGCCTCATCAGAGCTGGGAGGGGGCCCCCTCCCCCAAGAGCCTGGCCCTCCTTTTGTCATTTTGTCCCCAGCTCAGAGGGGACACACAGGCCCTTAGCCCACACCCGGCCGCAGCAGAGTCCGGGGAGTCAGGACTCCTGCTCTGGACACCCGGAGGACCCACGGCGGGGGACTTCATCCTGTCTGGGCCCCCGCCCCGGGACAGTGGGGGGCCTCCAGGCCCAGTGCAGACCCCATAAGACTGCCCTACTCACGGCATCAGCCCACCCTCCTCCTGAGCCCCCGGGGATGCTGAGGACCCAACAGGCTTCTCTCCCCTTGCAGGAGATGGGAAGCGACTGCAGAGCTGCTGGCGCTGGCCGGTGAACCCCGTGGGGTCGGCTGCCACAGCCACTGCCCAGGGCAAGGGCTCTTCCTACAGGGACCCCATGGTGGGCAGGTGGCCACAGAGGCCCTGGGGTGCCAGGGCCTTCCCGGGCACAGCTGCTCCCAGGCCCCTGATCCCTCTTCAACACAGAGCCTCCCCCTGCCTCCCCCTGCCTTGCCCTGCACAACATCTAGCTTTATCACACACTCCCCGTGGGCCAGCCACCACCCTTGTCCTCTCCGTGCTGATGACGTAGATGCTCTCACCAGCTCAAGGTACAGACAAGGAAACAGAGGCCCGGGGAGTTAAGTAACCACCTCCCATGCCTCACCGGGCAAAAAAGTGGTAGGGATGGGATGGGTAGAGTGCCCCATGCCCACGAAGCCCGCCCGCTATGCCCCTCAGCCGTACGGGGAGCTGGGACCCTGGTGGCCATGACCTCAGGTAGCTCACCCTCCCCCCAAGAATCTGTGCACTGGGACCCCTCCAAGACCTGCTCAGGGGCCAGGTGGCCTCCTGGGGCCCCGTCCTCTTTACTGCCTGACTCGGTGTGGCAGGGGGTGGTCCGGGGACAACGACCAGTCCTTCCCACAGGGCTGGGAGAGCCCGTGCTGGGCCCCATACACGCGGACTGCCACCCGCTCTGCTGATGGCCACGGAAGAGGTGGAGAGGGTCACCCCTGGCCCCGAAGTGGACTCTCTTCTGGCCGTGGTCTGACTGCGGGAAGCTCCCATCCCATGGGAAGGAATCTGCCCCATCGCCTGCAGGGCCGATGAGCGGAGGAGACCCAAGGTCCGGACAGCGGGACGTGCCACCCCAGAGGGCTGATGCTACGTCTTGCCGCTGGACCAATGGCATGCCTGGGGGGTCAGGTCCCCTGTGACACAGGGCACGGCCGGCCCACGGTGTACGCACCAGCCTTCATACCTGGCCCGTGGGCTGAGTCGTGGCCGCGGGGTTGGCCGGTCCTGGGGATACCGGACTCCACCCCTGCTTTCTTGTCCCTGCCTGGCCTGGCCTCAGGACCTGGCTTCTTGTCCAAGGTTACCAGCCTGGAGTGGGGCTGCCCTGCCTCCCCCATCCTAACCCTGACCAACCAGGCAGCTGGATGGGGAGGGAGCTGTGTCCTCTGGCTCCTGGGCAGGACCAATAGCCCCGCCCGCACCTGGCTCCGGGCCCCTGGGCACACGGAGGCCCTTGGGTGGGACAGTCCGGCAGCGGCCTCCACCTGTATGTCTGGGCTGTGCTGGGGCCTGGTGAGGGGGAAGGGCGGGCGGGCTGTCTGCTCGGTCACTGGGCCCAGACCGGTCACGGAGCCCACGACGGGCAAGCAGGGATCCGAGGGAGGTCGACCGGGTGGCTCCAGGGAACCCCCAGCCTTGTGAAGGGAGCGTGGCCCACAGTTCGTCCCTGCACGACTTTTACTAGAAGGTGGGTCCCCACCTGACAGACTCGGCCCTCTTGCTGTTCGCGGAGGGGGGAGGCCACACCCTCGCTCCCCCAGGGCCGCTGAGAGGCCAGCCCCCCATTCCTAGCCCAGACACGCTTGGCACCCCACATCCTCCCGGGCGGACGTGGGGGCTGCCTCCCACCCGGGGGGCACCTGGGGCTGCCCCCTCCACCTACCAGAGCACAGAAGCCCCTCTGGACACCAGGGCCATGGCGTGTCCAGGGCCCTCTGCCCTCAAGGGGTGAGCGGGGCGGCTGGGGGGCGAGGCTTCCCACACTCAGGAGACCACACTCGGGTCCACCCTCCCTAGAGCTCCTGCCCCTCTGCAGAGTGGACGGTGTGAGTGTCTGGCTGTCAGCTTCTGACCGGGAGGCGGCCACTTAACAGACACTGTGTGGAATGACTGCGTGGCCGGCAGCCAGTTGGAGGGAGAGCCTGGCCCCCCAGCCACTAGCGGCCCCCTCGCAGAAAGCCCGGAGGGACCCGGACCGCGGGCCATCGAGTAAGCCTGCCCTCCCTGCCCACGCCCTAAAGCCACGCTTAGGCTTTAAGTTCACCGATAAAGAGTGAGTCACCGAAGCCCCAGGCCCTCCTCCCTGCCCCGCATAAAGGCAGAACTCCCCATCTGCGCTCTCTCCCTCTCTCCCTGCCACTGGCCGCGTGCCCCGGGGCCCGCCACGTGCCCTCCAGCCCCAAGAGTGACGAAGCCTCTTTCCAAGGCGCTGCCGTCCGTCCCGCGTCATCAGAAGCACAAGGGTCGGTCCAGCTGCGGCAGGAGCCGTCTGAGCGCTCACGCCCCAGACGCCGCCAGCCGGCAGTGACATCACTGACACACTGGGGAGAACGCTCATGTCCAGGAGGGGGACCCGGGCGGGGAAAGGTCTGGACCCTTGGCCCCTGGGGAGCACCTGGGATGGGGCAGCCCGGCCCATTGAGCCCCACCCTCCCCCTGCGTCTGCCTCAGCTTCCGCCCCTGCGCAACGGGAATCGACAGGTGGGGACGTCGTGAGCTGCTCTCACAGCGATGGTCTGAGCGAGGCAGGAGGCCCGGGCCGGGCAGTCAGATTTCTCAGACCCAGTATGAAGCGTTCTCGGGGGAAGCCGGGGACTCTGGAGCTCCCTGCTCACCACACCTCACCCCCGGCGGCCACGGCCCAGGTCGCGTGGGGGCAGCCTAGTGTCCCCGACGGACACAACTAAGGACACAGGGGACCCTCCTGCCCCTACCACTGCCTGCCCCCGGCTCATTCACATGCCTGGAGCCCCCACAGCCCTTGCTGGTTGCCAACAGCTCTGGGTTCTTCAGAGGGGATGAGGGCCTCCAACTGTTTGAGGGAGGGGCCCGGCCCTCCCGGCCTCCAGGGTTCCCAGCACTGCTCTGGCTCCTGGCCTGGTCCCCTGAGACGGACACGCTGGACGCAGCACAGCCACCTCCCAGGGAGACGGGGCAGCCTGGGGTTGAGCGGGGGCTGTTCCAAGGAGGCAACTGCAGGGGGGATACTGGGGATGGCAGGCGGCACTAGGCCTCCCTGGGCCCAGAGGTCCTCACACCTGCTTCTTATGCTCTACCCACGGTGACCTCCTCCTGACGCACAGGGCCCAGGACAGCGGTGCACCGGCTCACACAGCCCTGCCTGCTCGCCAAGAAGAACACCCGGGGCAGTAGGACCTGGGACATGGCAACAGGTGTCAGGGCCTTGGTGGTCCCTGCACGCCCCCACCCGGTCCCTCCTCTTGAAGCAGCAGCTCAGTCTTCCTTTGGGGCCCTCTTCCCACTCCACTCCATCCCATCCTGCCCCTGTCCCACGCGACCCAGGCTCATCAGAGGCACAAGGATGGCTCAGATCTGGACCCCAAACCGTGTTCAGACTACTGAGAGGCAGGCCTCTTGGCCAACCAGCAAAGAGGAGTCCTCCCTGCAAGGAGGGTGATGCCGGTGGGGCCTGGTGCCCTTCCACAGAGACTAGAGGCTGCCTAAGCACAAAGCCACTGTGGAGGAAGCAGGGCAAGAGACAGAGGCAGCGGTTGGATCACCTGGATCCAGCCACACCTGAATCCATTCCTACACCTGGATCCAGCCACACCTGAATCCGTTCCTACACCTGGATCTAGCCACACCTGAATCCATTCCTACCCTTGCACTAATGGTTTTAGGAGCTGGTACATTTCCTACTTTGCCACTGAAACGTCCTGACAACCCCTGAGTGCCTGTTTCCCGACTCTGCAGTCTCTGGGTCAGGACCATGCTTACCGCTGCAGACAGCAGCCCCACTCACCATGACAGGCGTGGTCATGCCCTGCAGGTGGTAGACGTCCATGCCAGCCTCTGGGCCGCCCACCACCTCGTTGTTTCCTTGGCTGGACTGGGGAAGGTCAAAGTAGGTGCTGTCTGGTTCCCTGGGAAGACAGGAACAGAGCCATCAGCCCCAGACCACCCAGGCCGGTGCTCAGGGCTGGCCCTCGGCTCCCGGGGGCCCTGCCCTGCAGCCCACCATCTGTCTCCTCTGCCAGCCTCTCCAGAGCTAGGCCAGCAGGGAGGGGCAGCCCCACCGGAGCTCTGTCCCCTGGACCTCTCCTGGCCCAGACTCTGTACTCTGCATCCCCAGGAGAAAGCCTAGGCCAGTAGCCCCACCTCCCCCTCATCCAGCCCAAGTCCAGCCCAGTGGCTGGAGGCAGTACTCACAGGGAGCTCCAGAGATGCTCGAATGTGGCCCCCTCATCTGTGGAGGTCGGCTGGGACATCTTTTCTGCACCCAGCCCGGAGGGTGGCTTGCTCTG
This sequence comes from Lutra lutra, assembly GCF_902655055.1. Classification (NCBI taxonomy): domain Eukaryota; kingdom Metazoa; phylum Chordata; class Mammalia; order Carnivora; family Mustelidae; genus Lutra; species Lutra lutra. The sequence goes on from NC_062281.1 coordinate 195,670,375, forward strand.
TGAGGAGGGGAGAAGGACCCTGGTGATTTGGGGAGGCCGGCCCATGCCCTCCTTCAGCATCCCCGGGGGCTGGGCAGGGTGGACACCCCTTGATACCCCCCACTTCATCCTCCCCTTTCTCAGGCAGGACCCCACCTTGCAGAGGGACAGGTCTGGCTCCAGACCCAGGTCAGGGAGGTGCCCTGGGCAGCAAGGGCTTCCCAGAGCCGTCCTTTTTGGGGGGGTTAAAACAGCACCCCTTTGCAAGGCTGCTGCAGGGCCCTTTGGGTGCTCGAATCAGAAGTCCTTGCTGTGCCTGGAGCACAGTAAACACAGGGACGGGTGTGGCCGCTATCACTGTGAACTGTGTCTCTAGGTTTGGTCTTTGAGGCCTTGGGCCAGGCCTGGGGGCTCCTGATGCCCCAGGACATGAGGACAGCTCAGATCCTGGGTCACCCCTTTCTTGGGAAGGGCACATGCAGGGCAGGCCCAGGGGCTGGAGCCGAGCCCGGGGCGAGGCTGGCTGTGCCCCGTGGCTGTAGGAAGTCAGCCAGCCGCCCTGCTCTTAGACAGGGTTCTCCCCTGTGGCCGGACACAAAAGCAGTTCGGACCCCACGAGGGACCCCCAGGCCAAGGCTGTGACGCTGTCACGAGAGCAGGATCACTGTACTATGGGCCCCCTGTCACAGATGTCCAGGGACTGCAGTGCCCAGACAGGCTAGCCTTTGTCCCAGGGTTTCCTCTCCTGAGAGCGTCCACACCCAGCTCCCACCCCGCAGTGGGCCTGCCATCCCAGGACCAGGCCAGGCACAGCTGGGGCCCGCATCCTCCCGTGGCGGGAAGGGGCAGGGAAACCAGAGCCCGCCCCGCCTACCACCCCTCCAAGGCCAATGCGGTGTCTCCCCTGAGCCAGCCCCCGGGTCCTTGGCAAAGGGCCGTGGGAATCAGCTTGGCTGCCATCCGCCTGGCAGTGTCCCAGCGGGCAAGTCCAGACCTGCCCCCAGCCGCTGGGGGAGGGAGGGCGCACCCACTGTATGTCCCTTCGTCCCCAGGTGGGCAGCTGCTGGTGGAGGTCTGTGGCCCTCTCTGGGGGTCGCCACGTGCCAGGGCACTGGTCTCAGGAGCAGTGGCACGAGCCAGGAGTGTGGCCTCAGGGGCTAGGCTGGGCACTGGCAACAGGAGGCCCGAGGGCTAAGGCGGGCTGGGCAAGGATGGCCTGGGCCTGGCAGCTCAGAGAGCACTGGCCCCAAACCAACTGTCCCGCAGGCTCAGAGAGGGTACGTGCCCGGCTGAGGTCACACAGCACAGCTGTATGCATGGGAGTGACCGACGGTGTTTCCTCAGAATTCAGAATTAGTCACCCTGCCCCCGTCACTGTACACACACCTTTAGCACACGACCTTCCCACGAGGGTTTTTTTATACTTTATTTACATGAGAGAGAGAAAGCGTGTACGTGTGTAGGCAGAGTCCCAAGCGGACTCCGCGCTGAGCCCGACCTCACAACCCCGAGATCATGACCTGAGCGGAAACCAGGAGTCCAGTTCTCAACCGACTGAGCCCCCCGCGTGCCCTGACCCCCACGGGCTTTAACAGGGCTGGGCGATGTGGGCTGGCATGCCTCCTGTTCTGGGACGATCACTCCCGCCCTGTCCCCAGCACAGTGGAGCCCAGTGCTGGGTGTGGCGCTGGTCACGCGGTGATTCGGGTGGTGGCCGTGGTAGGCGGCATAACACCAGCTGCCTTGGCAGAAACCTGCCCCCCCCCGCCGCTATGGTGGGCCCTTCCCGGGTGAGCAGGGATTGTCCGTGGAGTGGCCTCTGGGGGTGGGGAGCGCACGCCGATAGGAGGCCTTTTGGGTGCCCCCCCTTCCTCAGTTTGCTGATGGACCATCCAAGCCCAGAGACGGAAAACACTTGGCTGATGTCACACAGCAGACGGTCAGCAAGACCTCGCCAATCTAACCACGGCGGCCCACACCAGCCCTGATGCACGAATGGACAGACGCGGTCCATCCGTACAGTGGGGCGTCCCTTGGCCATGGGAGGGAACGAAGCGGGGCCCCTCGTGGCGGCTTGCATGAGCCTTGAGGACACGTTGCTGACCGAGGGAACCAGGTGTCAGGGTCCACGCAGGATGCTCCCACGCAGACAAACCCACAGGCCCCAGAGGCAGGTCCCCAGTACCGTTACCGGGCCGAGGGGACAGGGACGGGGTTTCCTTCGGGAGTGGTGGAATATTCTGGAGCCAAATGGAGGCGGACGTTGCAAAGATTGTGACTACAAAATGTTACTATGTGGTTTACCTTTCAAAGGGTTAGTTTTATGTTACGTGAATTTCACCTTGATTTAAGAAAAAAATGAATCAAAAAACCGAAGAGGCTAGGGTAGCATATGGGGAGCCCCGGAGCCGCGGAGCAGGGGCTGGGCACTTAGCCCACCGGCCGCAGAGAAGGGAAAACTCCCCATGTCCCGAAGCCCAGTGTCCCGGAGCTGGCACGGGGAAAGGGGACACATTCTGCCTCGAGCCTCTGTGCCTCCCTCCCAAGGGAACAGCCAGGGAGGTGGGACCCCAGAGACCCCCGACCCCAACCACCAGGGGACACAGCTGACGTGTCTGCCCTCAGCCCGCACCCTGTTTCGCCCCGAGCTGCACCCGGTCAGTCTGGCTCTGACCGAGGGGGAGGGGGCAGGGCAGACGGAACCCGTCCGGGCAGAGGGCAGAGGGAGCCGGTCCGGCCACACTGGTCGGCAATAGGAAACTAAGTGACCCCCTAGTCGCTGGGGCCCCCGTGAGGGCCGGAGAGGCATTCCAAGGGCTCCCCAGACTCTCTGCTGGCCGACCCCAGGTCCACTGCTCCCCCATCACCACTGCCTAGGCCAGGCCCTCCCTGGGTCCAGCCCGGCCCCTGCAGTGCCCCACACCAGTCCCCTCCCTGTCTAACCCCTCGCCCCAGGGGGCTGTCCCTTGAGCATAGGCAGAAGGCCCTAGTGTCTCGCTGTGGCCAGCAGGCCCTGACTGCAGGGCCCACCCCCACGCCCCTCGTCCCCCACAGGCCTCCGCACTACTGTCCTGGGCTAGGGGCACTGTCCAGCACCCAGGGCTCAGGTCAGAGGCCACCGTCTCCAAGAGGCCATCCCGGCACCCGGTTAAACCAGCTGCCACGACCCGGTGTTACCTGCGTCCTTCTCTGTCTGTCTGCAAGCAGGTCCAGCCTGAAGGATGCAGAGACACAGTGGCCCGCGTTTACCTGTTCATGTCCCGCTGGGCCCCTGGCCCAGGGCGGGCTCCAGCCATAGGCAGCCAGGCGTGCCCCCATGCAGGGCTGCCATCACCGTCACCCCCACGTGTCCTGCTACACCCGTCATGCTCCCCACCAAACCCCGTGTTAGGGAAGGTATCCTGTCCTGCCCATCGGGCTTCCCCACTGAGCCATGGGCACAGGCCTGGAGGGGACTTCCCCGCTGGCCTGAGACACCGGCAGTGGGCCCCCGCTTCAGAGGCGCTGATCTGATGCACATTCCCAGAGCGCCCGGTAGGCGGTGGGCGGAGCACTGGGTTCTTGGTTTTGGCCCAGGGTGCGATCTGGGGGGGCCGTGGGATCAAGCTGAGCACGGAGCCTGCTTGGGATTCTCTCTCCCCTTCCCTCTGCCCCTGTGTGCGCCCTCTCTCCTTCTCTCTCTCTCTCAGATAAATAAATGAATCTTAAAAGGAAAACATCCTGGGGCGCCCTGCCCAGGCCCCACAGCGGGAGCTCAGGAATCTGCATCTTTAACCCGCGCCAGGGGGTTCACCGGGACTCGCAGCCCAGCCCCCGCTCCGTAGGGCCCTTCCCTGTCCACCTGCAGGGTGGCCGCAGCCTCCACTGGTGACTTCACTCAGGATCTTCATTTTGGCAAAACAAGGGTCCAGAGACTTGCGCTGCCCTGTTCACAAGATGCCACAGGGCCTGAGCCCAGAAGCTACTGCCTCCATGACTCCCAGTCTCACTGGGAGGCCCCCCTGAGCTGGCGCACAGAGCCCAGGCCCCCGCGTCCACGAGTCAAGGGAGCCGCAGACCCCATCCCGTGGGCCCCGGGAGCTCCCACCAGCCATGGAGACGAGCAATGCTGATGTCGGGGCAAGGACCGGGGCCCTCACTGGGCACCAGCCCTGGACCCCGGGGGCCCCTCCTCTGTCCTCGGGGCAGGGGCAGGGTCATCCCTGGACCCACTGTGGCATTTCATCGGAGGACGGCAGAGGTGAGACCTAGGACAGCCCCTTGTCAGAAACACCAATGGCCCTAGTGACCCGCGTTTTAAATTTGGAAACATGGCTCCGGGCCTAAGGACAGTTGGCAAACGCAGCCCACCACCTTAAAGATCACGTGTTCGTGGGGGGAGGACAGGCCCCCGAGGAAACGTCTCGTCTGTGAGGCTGTTACGGAGGTCCAAGTGCAGACGCGGCCCGGACCGCCGGGGGCCTTCAAGGAAGAGCTGGTTCCCTTGCAGGGAAAGGGCGCTCAGCCTCTCAGGGAGCAGGGCCCCGGTGAGGCCGTGGGTGCGGGAAGTATGGGCGCCCACGGGGCCCAGGACCGCCTGGCCGGGGTTCAGAGCCAGAAAGGGTGCCCCGGGCGTCCCCGCTCTCAGGGCGCTGGGACTTGCTGGGGGCTCTGCTGACGCTGACACTCCTCAAGGAATTTCCAGCAAATTCCTGTTACTTGGGGGGTGTCACGGGGCTGCCCGCGAGGCCCCAGGACCCCCAGAGCTCGGGTGGGCTGGGGGCACCGTGCGGCCCAGAGCCGGAGTGGAGGCGCAGACAACCCCCTTCCTCTTCAACTTCTGCATGTGACACATGGGATTCCCGAGTCCCCAACCCAGTGGTCTCCGCCGGAGCCCCTCGGCAAAATCTGCCAACATTTTCATCATCAGCCCTGGTGGGGGAGGGGTGCTTCTCGACACCCCAATCTCTGTGGTCCCCTCACAGAGAATGTTCTAGATCTGGGGTCAGAGTTGCAGGGGAGACCTGGGGCCACACCACTGCTTCTCGGTGCTGCTGGCCAAGCCCTACATAGGGCCTCCGGGAGCTCACACCCTCTGTCACGCCCAATCCCCACGTGTCCCCTCCCTGCCACCTACCCTGTCCTTACATGTCCACTGACCCCGTTCTGTCCCCACATGTCCCATCCCTGCCTTCCATCCTGTCCCCTCTGCCCCTACCTTTCCCCACATGCCCCCCCCCGTACCCCACCCCCATCTGTGTCCTCCTAGGACAGTTCAGGCCCCAGTGTCCTCCAGGAAGCCACTGTCCTCCCTGATCCCTAAGCAGGACACTGTCTTCTCTGCCTCCCATCGCTGAGCAGGCAGTGGAGCACAGCTTCCTCTGCTTGGCCCCCAGGAGAGCCTCACTTGTCGGGCCGGATGGTGCCCTGTCCCTCCACCTGCCCCGGGCCCCCACACCACCTCCGATAAGCTGGGGCTCCTGTGACCCGCTGACACTTGACAAAGGGAAGCACCCCATGCGGGGGGATGGCAGTCCCCACCCCCTGTCAGCGGTCACCCCCTCCCACTGCTTGTAGAGTCCGGACAGGGAGTGGACGCTTGGCCTGAGCGCAGGGAGGGCAACTCGGGGCCATCGGGATTCCAGCATCTGGGGAGGGAGGGAGCTCCCTTTGCCCAAGAGCCCCGCTCTGACCCTGTCCCCAAACACTCCATCTCCATCTCTGACCCCGCGGGTATGATGTGGCTCCTTCCCACCGTCATCTCCCCTTTGCGCTCGGCAAACTCGGAGCATCACAGGAAAGGACCCCGGGGCCTTCCCGGGCCCCTTCCAACCAGCCCCATGGACTTGAGGCGACTGCAGACACTCTGGCGCCCAGAAGGGCCCTACCTGGGTGGAGGCTCCGGCGGCTGGCGGGCGAGGACCGAGGGAGCAAAGCTGTGAGAGGGCGCTTGTCCCCAGCCCAGCGGAGTCCCCGAAGGACGCTCCGGGCCCAGCTCCCGGCCCTCGGTGCCGACGGGCCTCTGCCGCCCCAATCACCCCCCAGAACAGGGGCGGCCCTCGCCTCGTGGGGTGCGGCCCGGACGGCCCAAAGTGCGTCCCTCCTCAGGGACCCGGGCCAGCGGCCATCTTTGCCCGCCCCGCCGGCCTGTGGCCCAGGCCACGTGGCCACGGGAGTGCTGGGCAGCCCCAGCCACGCAGGGTGGGGTGGGGGGGGTCAGGACAGGGCTAGCCGGATCTGCGCCCGGGACCTCCTGCAGAAAGACGGGGCCCCGCCGGGCCTGGTGAGGAGGACATGCCCGGGGGCCTCCCGTCACCCTGCACCGGCTCATGGTTGCCCCTCTGCCCAAGGGGGGGGGCGCAGTGACGGCCAAATTTAGCCTCTGCACCCTGGGCCAGGGTGCACTTGTGAAATAAGAAAACAGCTGGAGGCGCCCGATTAAGCTGCCCTCCCCGCCTCCCTCCCTCCCGGGCCGGGGCCCACTGGAAGGAGGCAGGGCAGAGGGCAGCCTCAGAGCCCCCTTGGGCCCTGTTCCTTCCCACCTGCCAGCCTCTTACCCCAGCCGTCAGCCTCCGTCACGGCCAGTGGCTGCCACCTGCAGCCGGCAGGGTCGGGGTGGCCTTTGTCCGGCACCCGGGCCCAGTGCGGAGGACTAGGAGCTGCCAGCCGTCCGGGTGTGAGTCTGGGGGTTGGCTTAGCACCCGCGGGAGCCGCACAGCAACTGTGCCCACCCCTGAGCACGTGGGCTTCCCACGCTTCCAGAAGGAAACGCCGGTAAAGCAGGCCGCCCGGGACCGTGGGGCTCCGGGGTCTGGCCCTGGCCAGGGGAGGCGGTCGGCTGAGCAGTTTCGGGAACCCACGACTTAAAACCCCAACACCCGGCAGGAAAGGGCTGTCACAGACCAGCTCCTGCAGAGGAAGTAAACCAAGAAACACCCAAGCATCGCCAGCCGCTACAGCACCCCGAGGCGGGCGGGGGGACCAGAAAATCTGCAGCTCCTTTGACTGTCGAGGTGGAAACATGCACAGAGAGGGGAGGTCACCTGCTCAAGGACACCCAGCGAGTTGGGGCCCAGAGTCAAACCCAGCTGTCTGGCTCAGGGAACCCTGCTCTTGACCCCACCCTCTACCTGGCCTGACCCTCCCCAGCCTGCACATCCTGCCTGGGAAGCCCCTTGCCCACCCCTTTCTTCACGCAGCACCTCAAAGCCCCACCCGCCACGAGACACCCTCCCTAACCCCACCGCCCTCTGCGGATCTAGAGGCGTCCCTCCTCCAGTCCCTCACCCGACCACGTGCAGGTCACACCTGGCCACACAACTCCTGACCCATGGTTTCCGCTCCGCAGCTCAGCCCTGTCACACACCCCAGCTCCCTCTCCCCCTCCGTACACGTCCACGCAGCCCACCTCTGCTGCTCTGTAGCCATGCGACAGGTGTACTGCCTAGACAGGTGTACTGCCCATTCCGAGCCACGTGTGCAGGGAAGAAGGGACACACTGAGCAGGGCGCTGACCCGGACACATCCCAGGAGCCTGAGAATCAGCAGTGAACTGCAGCGGACCAACGGTTCCTTAGAACCAGGGGTCAGTGGAGGAAGAAGCCAAGCCCTGGTCAGGGGTGGCGATGGAGAGAGGCTGGGCCTGGTCGCTGCCCTGTCCATGGCTCGTTAGACATACCCCCCGCACCCCGTCCTGGTCTGTCCAGGAGCAAGGCACCTGCAGAATGAGACACACCAGAGTCCTGTCACTGCAGCCTCCTTCACAACGCCCACCCCCAGCCTCTCCCGATACTAAAGGTCCCTGCCCCCACCACTTGTGGCCGCTCTTCCCAGGCCCAAGGCTGTCCAGCACACGGAGGTGGCAGCTGGTCCCTGTCTGTGCAGGGCCAGGAGCTGCCCTCCCTGGAGGGGCCTCCACCTTAGGGACCTGCTGGGACGGGGTCGCCATAGGGCCTGGGGCCAATGAGCAGACACTGTCCTCTTGCCCACTGGGCTGCGGGCACCGCTGTTCTTCTGATCTGTCTCCTCCCACCCCCTCCGCGGCCCTGTTTCAGGGTCGCCCTTCCATAGACTCCTAAGCTCCTCCCCCCGCGCGTCTGACAAGACTTCACCCAAGTTGCCATGATGTTGGCCCATCCAACCCTCCTCCCTCCAGAAATGTCCACAGAGCTGCTGCTGCCCACGTCCTGTCCCTGTCCGCAGCCTTGGTGCCCAGAATCTACTGCACGCTCCCTCGGTCCCGGCCCCGGCCCGGAGACCTTTCACTCTTCCTTATAACGCGGCAGGAAGGGAGACTCTCTGCACCCCTACTCTCTCCAGACGTTCTTATAGCAGCACTGAGAGGGTGGGTCACCTGCCCTGGGCCACACAGCTTGGAAGGTCAAGGCTGGGTTGGGGTCTTCTCTGGCCCCCACCAGGCAGCCCCGCCATCCAGGAGCCCCCGCTACTGGGGGAAAGACAAAGCTGCTTCCACCGCCCAGTATGAAGGGCGGCCTGAACGGGTGTGGACCACGGCCAGGGTCAGCCTGAGGGCACACGAAGGTCCACATCAGCGTGGCCTTTGGAGGTCTCCCAGGCTGATGTTGGGCTTGGGGTCCAGGGGAGAGTGGGCACCCGCAGAGTAGGGGGAGGCGGGACTGGACAGCCGTCTGGAGAAGGGACAGGCCCTCTGGAGACCACCTGAAGAGCCCTGAGCCCGTGGACTTCGGGGAGCCAGGTTCAGGGTTCAGCTCATGTGGGGTGCAGTGGGACGTCCGAGGGGAAGGTCACCCTGGCAGACACACATGGGCCCAGGAGCCAGAGGCGGGTGGTCAGTGAGGCAGGCCTCGGCGGGGTCCAGGTAAGGCGGGGGCATGTGGAACAAGTGGACAGTCCTGAGGATGCGGGAACAGGGAGGACAAGGACGCAGGTCCTGCCCAGGACCACCCCCTTCTAAGCCGATTCCTGGTGCTTAATGCCCTCTTTGGCAAACCTCCTCCCAGCTCTAGACCCGGTGCCTCCGGCCCACTAGCAGCTTCGTGCACACGTGGGGGTCTCTCTCTTCCCACCTGTGGGGCGGCAATGGTCATAGCCCACACGCACGACTGAGCTACACACGGACAGCTGGCAGGAGCCCTGGGCTGGCTCAGGGCTGCAGAGCGTGGCTGTCCGTCTGGCTGTGGGGCCGTCAGTATCTGTGACTGAGTCATCACTGGATCAGCTGGCATCCTGCATGCACGAGCGCTCCCACATGGGAGGGGACAGGACCACGGCGCACCCCGCACCCCTCACCTGGGTGGGCGCTCCCTCCGCCTTCCTTACATGGAGCCCGTGGTATTCACCGTCCCCTGCAGGGGGGCCGGGCCCCAATGATCCCTACCTCAGGAGCCCAGCCGTGAGGGCAGGACAGCGGTGGCAGGGGACCGACACAGGGAACGGGCCCTGCCGTCCCAGTCTCCGCAGAGGCCGCTGGGCAAAGCAGAGGGGTGGGTCTGGACAGGCTCTTGGGCTCCGTGCAGGTGACAGAGTCTGGACGAAGGGGGCCCCCCCGAGAAGCTAGGGAGTGGCGTCTTCCTCGGCAGGAAGTGGACAGTTCCCAGCAGGCCCGTGGGTGGAGGAGGGCTCCAGGATAACTTCTGCCCCCACCCAGCCCGGACCCTGCCTGGACCGCCCGGGAACAGGTGGGGTATAACGTAGCGCCCCGCCGTGCCTGGTCCATCAGAGGAGCCCTGGGCATGGCCTCCCTGTGCTGGCCTGGCCGCCAGCCGGCCTGTCTGCCACCCATGCCCCCCCTACTCTCAGGTGCTGGGGTTGGGGGGACAGTGGGGAGGGGCTCTGATCCCCGGGGGGCCCGAGGGGTGGCTGCTGTGCTGTGCTGTGCTGTGCGGCAGGGAGGCAGTGACAGGACCCCAAGCTCAGGCCTGAGAGAGGCAGGCGGGCCAGGCTGAGCCCAAGCCTACCTTGGCGGGAGCCCGGGCCCTGAGGGTCGAGGTCGGTGTGGAGGGGAGGCAGCTGGGAGGCCCACGGCCTTGGCTAGGCAGGCAGGCGGTGGCGGCAGCGTCCTGGTCGCCTAGGCAATGACACTGGAACCAAGGAAGCAGGGAGGCCAGCCTGGAGCCAGGGCAGCCGGGGCGGAGCGTGGCCGGGAGCCCTGAGGCCGGCAGGCGATGCCATACCCTCGGCACAGTGACCTGGTGACAGGCCCAAACCGCCAGGAAGCAGACCGGGAGCTGGGGAGGGGGCGGGGGGGGGTGAGGGCGGGCCGGGAGCCTGGGCGTCCACCTGCGTGTGTACGCCTCTGCTCCGCTGCTCCCGGTAGAAATGTCCGCACGCGTGCACTGGTCACGACTGTCCCCAGCTTGTGCTGGAGCAGCTTCCACGGGTCGTCCCAGTTCACCCGCGATCCGTCCCCCGAGGATGCGAACAAGTACAGAGCCGACTTCTCCAGTATTGGGTCTGGCCAGGCAAGTGCTGACATTCAGCTGTGTTTCTGCTGCCCACGGGGCGCGCGCACGCACAGATAATTCAGGTAGTTCAACGTGACAGGAGGCCTTGCCACTACATTCCAAATTTCCCAAGCACGTCCTCTTTGCTGCTGCTCGGAAGGACTTTGAGGCCTGGATGTTAGACTCATCTCCGTCTCCCCCCACGGGCAGCGGCGTGGAAAGCTGACGGCCCTGAATGACGGGGCCAAGGGACCCACTGATGGGATGAAGGCCAAGGGCTTCCTCCTGGCCACTCCTGGGGGAAGGGTCGGGCCGCAGCTGTGCGCTCCCTGGCTCTTGTGGGGCACGGCCCGGCCCCGCAGAACAGCCACGACCGCAGGCAGCCGCGTGCACGCATGGGAGGAGGCCACCTGGGTCGCTGTGAGTGTGAGGTGTTAGGACCTCACGAGACGGCGGGTGGGGGTGGGAGGGGTTCCCTGGTCCTGGGAAAAGAGGCAAAGGAGCCAGCGGGATGCCAGGCCCTGCCTCGTCGCCCTCACTCGGGGCGTAGCCAGGCTGCCCTTGGCTGGCCGTGGACCGCGGCAGGTCAGTCCCATGACCTGTTCCTCCCTGAAGCCGCCCTTCCCTGAAGCTGTGACCTTCTGGAGGGGGGGTCCTGTGGCCCATCACCTGGGCTCCTATGCCAGTGACCTCCTGGCATGCCCTCTTCCCCAGCCCGTTCCCTGTGGAGAGAGGGAAGGCCTGACTCCCCGGGGCTCGGAGACGCAGCCCTAATCATCTAGGGCTCAAAGAAACTGGGCACAGCCCCGACGCCCATGTCACACACAGAAGGTGGGTGGGTGGCTCCGAGTGATGACGGCAGACGGCCTCTGGCCACAGGGCAATTGGTACCGGAGGCCGGCTGCCCGCTCTGGGTGGGACGTTCCGCGGGCGCCAGACGAGCACTTTTCACGTCTTCTTGCCCCCGTGGGACAGACTTGGAAAGCTCTTCCTGCGACACTTCTGGGCGGGCCTGGGAGGTCCAAGTGGGATCCTCAGCCCAAGGCCTGTGCATCTTTTGAGCGGGAGAGCAGAAGGCCAGCCTGGCAGACGGCCTGAGCCCCCCATCCCTGTGGGCGCACATGGACTCTCTTAGGGTTCTGGGGTCAGAAGTCCCAGGATGGTCTTGTGGGGCCAAAATCAAAGTGGTTGCGGCTGCTTCCCTGGATCCCCCCTGCCTGCCTTCAGCGGCTAGGGATGCCCGCGTCCCGTGTCCCTGGCTCGGGCCCCCTCCCCGCAGCTCCGGAGCGCACCCCCACAGCCTCTGCCCCCACGGCCCTCTATGCCTCTGACCCGGGCCCTCCGGCTCCAGCTCACCGGATCCTTTGCCATGACGTGGGCCCCACGGGGGCTCACCATCACCTCTAGGTCCCTTTGTCATATGAAATAACGTGACTCTAGGCTCTGAGCCTCAGCTTTAGGGAGCCCCCAGGGACACACCCTGTCAGCTGTCTGTGTGGGAGTCAGCGAAAGCCACCGGGGCCCCCCAAGCCAACGCCAAGCTTCACGCTGGCCTGGAGACTGGGATGCCGACCACAGCTGGGGTCGGTGGTTGCTCATCCCCACACTTGAAGGGCTCCCGGTCCTGCTCCTTGAGACACAGCACACGCCCCTCTGAGACCAGAGGTCGCCTGGCTTTAGCCACGGGCGAGGGGAGGTGGGGGGACGCCAGTGAGGTCTGGCTGCACTCACTCCCGTCAGGGTCCCTCCTCAGAAGGCCCCCAGCCCCAAAAGCGAGTCAGGAAGTCACCCCGCCAGCAGACTACGGATCCACCACACGCTTCCCCTGCGTGCAACACAGATCAGACACGGGCTACGGTGCAGGCCCCGGGAGAAAACTCCCTCCCTCTTCCGATCAGCAGAGCGAGGCTCGCGGTCAGGCAGCTTCAACAACACCGGCCGAGGCTCGCGGTCAGGCAGCTTCAACAACACCGGCGGTGAGTGAGGCGAGGCGAGCCCTGGGAACAAAGCACCACTGGGAGGACCTCCCACCTCCCGCGCAGCCCAGGGCACACACACATTTCCTGCAGCCTGTGTTTCCTCTTTTCTACTCTTTCTTTCTGTTTTCTGGCAAGCCCCACGCCCAGTGTGGGGCTTGATCTCATGACCCCGAGATCAGACGCTCCATCACTGCGGAGCCCAGCGGCCCTGGCGCGCCTCTCTCTGTTCTTACCATACAGTACAGTCCTTGGGCCTGCGTCCCCTGAGCACCGGGTGGGCCAAAGCTTTGCCACGTTTGGCACGTCTGCTGGCACGCTTCCAAACGCCGAGGGACCCGGCGGCACAGGAGTGACTGAGAGGACAGGCCCTCTTGCCTCCCAGCCCCCACCCCACCGTCCAGACCAGTCCCCACCAGCAAGAACAAAGAAAGCTGCTGCTGGGGGCCCTAGGTGGCGGTGGGGGCGGGGTGGTGGGGGTTAAGGTCTGGTGAGCCCTGGCGTGGCTCCCACGTACTTGCACGAGGGAAGGGCAGGTGCCCCATAAACAGCGATCGTGCGTGAACGCACAAATAAAGTCTTAAGTGAAATATGGCCTATTTCTGCATTCTTTTGGGGAGTTTTGAAATCCAGAGAGCTTGGAAAACTAGATTTTCCTTAGTTCTGGGACAGACTCCTAAGCTCTCCGTGACCCTTGCTGCCCATTTAGGGTCAACATCCCCTTATGTTGGGGCACCTGGGTGGCTCAGTGGGTTAAGCCTCTGCCTTCGGCTCAAGTCATGATCTCAGGGTCCTGGGATCAAGCCCCGCATCAGGCTCTCTGCTCAGCGGGGAAACTGCTTCCCCCCTCTCTTCGCCTGCCTCTCTGCCTGCTTGTGATCTCTCTCTCTGTCCAGTAAATAAGTAAAATCTTAAGAAAAAAATCCCCTTGTGTTGTAGGAACAGGGGAGAGCTTGTCTGTGTGGTATTTCCCACGGACCCATCGGTGGTGTCCTAAAATACAGGATTCAGGTACTGTGTTACTTTCCTAAAATACATTTTTTTGAAGTCTGAATTCTGACTCTTTTAAAGGGGACATGGGATAAGGGATGGTGAGCCTCTTTTGGAAACCTTTTGGAAACCCTATGGCATCCCTAGATCAGACCGGGAGACACCCAGGAGGCGGGCGTGGGCAGTGCTCTGGGACCAGGCATGCTCACCTCAGCTCCCCGCAGCATCTCCAGGAGGAGGGGAGGGCCCTCTGCCTCTGGTCTTACAGAAGCCAAGCTTGGAAAGGGTTACAGGAGTAAGAGTTAGGGTGGCTTTGAGCCCACTTCTGGATGATTCCTAAGCTAGCCACCCTCACCACAACTTTTGTCGCCTTTTACCATCGTAAAGTTTTGTCGAGGAAATGCAAAAAATTTGGCAAGTCGGAAAGGGCACAGCAGGAGTCCACACCGAAGCCTCTGGCCCCTGGGCCCCTGGCAGAGCAGCTCCCGCTGAGAAGGGGACACAGGGGTTTTCACTGCAGTAAGGAAAGAAGGCAATCCCTCCAGGCTCTGCTGCTCAGAAAGACCCTGGGCCCAGACAGTCCCAAACTCTGAAAGTACAGCCTGCCAGGGTCCCCAGCCATTTACGGGGCAGCCCCCCATGCTGCATCCTTCTCGCAGAACACGATCCCCCAATTACTGACCCACACAGTTTCCTCTCAAGAGGAGACTTTCCGTTCTCACGCTTCCCAACCCCAAACCGACCAGAGGGAGATTGGACAGTGTTCGTGGACTTACACTGACCTCGATCTCACCATCGTCCTTTCTGCTATTTTTATCAGAATCCATCATTTCCACATTAATCCAATTAGCGTGGTGTTTACCGGTGCCTCATTCTTACATTTGCGCCTTTGTCGGGGAAAGCTCAGGGATGCGCTCCCTGCTCTGCTCCTCCTCCCTCATTACTGCCAAACAATTAATGGAGGAGCATCCCTGATCAAAAATTAAGAAGCCGGGAGCAAGTCGGGGCATGCCTTTCTCCGACAGAAGAGAAAACGAAGGGGGATGGCTAATGAGGGGCTTTTGTGGGTGGTCGGGGACAGTGGGAAGCAGAGAGCGAGAGGGGAAGGGGAGCTTGCCCTTCAGAGTGTCTCTGATCCTGGCGGTCAGAGCAAGGAGCTCCCTCCCATCTACACCCCAAAGAGGAGCTATGCCGCAATCACCCTCGGAGCACAAACTGCTGGGCCTCCTGGGGAAGCGCTGGCCGGCAGGTCCCTTCATTTAACCGGCTGCCCCCCCTTTTCTAAACGAATGTACCTTTCTCTCTGGTGGCCCCGATGACAGCCAGTGAGGGCTGTGCCCTCTTCTGCAGAAGGGACACCTGTGTCCCTGGCCAGCCCACACTCTGCAAGCTGCTCCACTCTGTCTCCCCACACAGGAGGGCAGGACCCACATCTGGGACCCGCTGTCACCCTCCCTCCTGTCCCCACACAGCCTGCCTGGAGCCTGCAAAGGAGAACCCCCTGGGTCTTGCTCACGCTGTGCAGAACGATGGAGAAAACATAGCCCAGGAAAGTCACCTCTAAAATCCCAGGCAATGGGGCAGGTGGGGGTGGGGGGGAGCGGGCATTCTCCCTGCACACTTCAAAGGACCCAATGCAACCCCTCCAAGGGGAGGCTACCAGCCCAATTAGCCAAAGGCTTCCCCAGCTGCCTGCTCCCCCTCCTTCCCCCCAGGGCCTGGCACCTTGGAGCAGCAGGTGAGCAATTAGAACCCCTTGCCCCCACCCCACAGGCACCCAGGGCCACAGGGAGTGGTTCTGCCAGCTGGCACTGGGTGGGGACAGCCAGGACAGGAACTTGCCACATGCAGCCACTCCGAGATGGCCATCCGCCCCCTACACAGAGTACCCAGCCCAGCCCTGCCCGCTTGGGCCCCTGCACTCTGGCTGGGGACCTTGGCAGGCTGGGCAATGCCTGGGAGTTCTGTGCCTGCCTGGTGGAGGAGGCAGGAGTTCCTGGGCGCTTTGTGTGTGCCCTCAGGGGTTCGGGTGTATTCCTGCGGCAACTCATGGGAGGGAAAGGCTAGAGCCTCTCTAGAGAGACAGGGCACAGTGTGGGGAGGCAGATGGGTGGGCCCCGAGCTCCCATACAGACTCCCAAGGCCAAGTGTGGTTGAGCTGGGATCTGGGCTGGGAACACGAGTCCTGACTGGTGCTGGCTCTGCCCCAGGCGTGCCCGGCATGCAGTCACACCCCGATGATGTGGGACATCTGGCCCCTAGACGGAGAGCGTTTCTGTGGTTTAAACCACCCACCCTGTGGCCAGTGAGTTATGGCGCCCCAGGAAACTTAACACAGCTATCAAAGGACTTAAAAGCAAGTTTGCGATCTACTTCTGCCTACAATTCCTTACAGGTAAATTGACAAGGTCCCCAAAAGGTCTAATAACTCATATGTTCAACTTGGCGACAGGCACAAACGAAATTTTGAGATTTCTGTTGCAACGGTCATGCACAATGAAAATATTGGTGATTCCTCTCGGAGAAGAAGTCACACGTACCCCTGAGGGGGGGCTTGCTGCCTGCGTCCACACTGCCTGGGACGCTGACATTCACTTTGCTGTCAAACACCGCGGGAGGCGCCGCCGTTTTCCCCACTCGAGTTTACAGCACCCCGGACTTCCACATTCTGCTTTAGATGGTTCCCAGGACCAGGGCTGGGCTGTCTCCTGTTCAGGATGCTCTGGTCCTGCGGGGTTGGGGGCAGGGGCGCTGCTCAGGCTGCTCCCCTCCCCTCCCCTCAGCATCTACTTTGTGGGCTGTTGTGAACGTTACTGGGAACAAGTATACGGAGGGTTCAGCTATGAGCCGCCACGGAGGGAGGGACGGTACCGGAGGGGCTTAGCCAACACTTGTTAGGCTGGATTTTTTTTTCTCTCTCCGGGTCTCTGACTTAGGGCAGCACGTCCGGAGGAGGGGAGGGGGGAAGAGCGCTTTTGATGAGCAAATGTCTGCTCTGCCATGATAATGATAACCGCAGTGCTCATCCCTCAGACCTATGACTTGTCTTTAACTTGAACCCCAATGAGCAGGGGGAGCGTTTCTAAACCAGAACCCATTTTCCTCTACAGAACACACGACGAAAAGATTTTCTAGGAGTCTCCCATAACTTACTTAAGAAGGCAAGCTTTTCAAAGGCGACATTGCTGTGTGTTTTGGTAACACACAGGTAGATGCTGCTAATTACAGGTGTGTGTTCTGTGTTTGTTAAAGAAGTCTGGGCAGGACTGGATGCCCTCAGCAATGGGAAAATGATCCACAGTGTACTGGGTGAGGGTTGGGGGAATGGGTCGGCAATAAAGCTTTTCCCACAGGAGGGAAGACCCCCACCCAGGAGAGCAAGGGAGAGCAGCTGCATTACTTAGCCGCCCCTCTATCTTTTCCCCTTTTTTGTTGTATGAAGTTAAGCCACCAGAGAATGACATATGTTAAAATATTGTCCCAGCCCTCCCACAGAAATGCCCGAACTGGGAAAAAAGGTGTGCCCTCCCTTTTCACGGGGGCTGGATAGAATAAACACACTTGGAAAATGCTTCTACTTTTTTGCAAACCCAAAGTTCACTATGTGTGCAATGGCTTTTTTCTCCGTTATTTTGTTTTAGCCACGATTTTATATAAGTATCTAGAGGACGGACTCCCCTTGAAACTGTCTCCCATGCGGATGACCGCGCAGCTTCTACTCCCCCACCAATGAAATGAGTTCCCTTTCGGGTGTCAGAACCTCGGGGTGAACGTTTGCCTCTCTCCTTAAGCCCTCAGCCTCTCTGCCTCAGTTTTAGCTGCCTCCCTTACACGTGTTCAAGGCTGTAAATCCACTCCTGGATGTGGGTGGGGCATAGTCTATAAATAGATCCTGAACGGAGGCATCTTCCCCACCATGCCGGGAACTGGGGCCATCAGCCTCGGCCCAAGCCCTGGGCAGATTCCTACCCCCAAGTCAGCCACTCCACTCCCTCTGCGGGGAGGAGGAGATCTCTGGGCCCCCGCAGCTGCCCCCGCCCCCCAGGCTCCCAACCCCAGGAGCAGCACCGAGGACCACAGCCGTCCCTCTGGGCCCAGTTAGTGGACGCCAGGCATGGACTTGTCCATGGAGAAGAGGGGATCTGGACCTGAGGATCCTGACTCCCACAACTACCTGCTTAACGTCTGTACCAGACCGGCTCTCCCATGGCTACCCTTCCGGATTTGGAGCCACTGCCCTGTTCCCTATAGCCTTCACCGGAAGGTCAGTGAGTGGCGTGGTGCGTAAGCGCTCTGGGGCCAGGGCCCAGGTAGCAGCAGCCAGACCAGCTCACCTGCAGCCCTGACCGCAGGATGACCGAGCACGCGCAGCTCTTCAACCCTTTCTAAAACCGCACGCACAATCCGCAAATGTGTACATTGCAAAATTTCAGACATCCCGTCTTTTCGTCCTCAATGCGATGTCCTTTTAGCTTCTATGAGTAGATCAGATGCCAGGCGGCCGGATGGAACAGTCAGCTCCGCGGGACAACGCGATATAGCTCGCTTCACTCATTTTCTTCCGAAGCTAATTATTACGGCTAAACAGATGAACAGCAACGATGACAGCAAACAAAGCCAGTTGTGCGAACGGTTCCCAAACATCCGGTTATTTAATAAACAGACACAGTCCATTTGGACCCACTGACCTCTGGTCAGAAGTTCGCCATACCTGGCCTCCTGGCCCCTTGCTGGTTGACAGTGGTCTACCTGTCACCATCTATTCATGTCACATGTGAATGCTTTCTGCATATCCACTTAGGGACCAGGCGACAATACAAGCTGAGTAGGAAGGTAATAGCTTCCTCCCTCCAAAGGCTGAGAGGACAGCGGCTTAGAGGCAAGGAGAAGGAGAGGGAGGCAGGATGGAAGTGATGTTTCCCCAGGGTGGGGGGGGGGCGACTCTGCCCCTCCTCTCTCCACCTGGACACACTCAGAAGACAGACTGGGCTTGGGGGGGGGGTGCAGCTCTGAACCACCTGGAGGTGGCCCTCTGGAACCGGGGCCCTTAGTCACCTACTCCATCGAGCTGGCTTGGTGGTCGTGCCCGGTTCTGCTGATCCAGGGGAGCCTGGGTCTCGCTCAGCCTTGGGGAGTGGGGGAGTAACCCCACAGGATTTGCGGAGCCCTCGTGGGTGCACACGAAGTGGGCAGGGGCAGGGAGGATCTCCTCTGCGACCTGCACCTTCACCAACTTCCACCAGCTCCTGCGCTCCCGCCGAGCCTCTTCCCCATTGCCTTCCCTGAGCCTCCCCTCGGAAGCTGGGGTGGACAGGGGTCAACTGGAGGAAGACCTCGGGGAATCCCAGCCCCAGCGCGGCTGTTCCTGGCCCCAAAGGCACTCGGACAGGACCCCGCATCTCTTGGCGGGGCTGAACTCTGCAGCTTCCTGCCGCCAGAGCAACCTCCCAGGAGCCGGCTGGACTCGGGAGGGACACCCCACGGTACCCATTCTCCCTGCGCCTGCACGCTGCCTCCCTCCTAGCAACCCCTAGCTTCGGAGCCCGAGTGCCCCCCGCCCTGCGCTCGGCCTCGGCAGGCCGCGCCGCGCTTCCTACCTGGTGCGGTCGGAGCCGGGGGCATCGACGCCGGAGCCGGCGGGCGCTGGCCCCGTAGTGGGTGCAGGGCGAGCGCGGGCTGCCCAGGAGGGTTAAATGGGCGCGGGGAGGGGAGGCGCCGCGGGCAGGGGCGGCCGCGGGCGTTAGCGCCTTGGGCCGCCGGCCGGGCGGGAAGGCAGCGCGGGCCGCTCAGCGCGGCGGGAGGAGCGCGGGCGGCGGGGCCGGGCGGAGGCCGAGGTGGCCGCCGGCGCCCCGCCCCCCCAGCTGGCCAAGCGCGAGTTGGGGTCTCGGGCGCACTCTGCCCCGCCTCCTTTCCGCCGCCTTTTGGCGCGCGTGGACCCCGCGCAGCCTGCCGGGCCGCCCACCCCGGGCTGGACGCGGGCCAGGCGCGGGGGCTCTCCCGCCGACGAGCGGTGACCGCGACCCTACGCTGGCTTGGGGGAGCGGGCAAGGGCGCTCAGGAGCGAGGGCGGAGAGAAGCAGACTCCGCGTCCTAAAGCCTTGTTTTGGCCTAGACGCCGCATTTTCCCGACACCCGGGGCTGCCCTCCCGCCCCCAACCGGCGCTGGGTCCCTCCGTGCCCCGGGCGCTCAGACTCCAAGAACAGGAGAAGGGCGTTCCTGGTCCGCGGAGGGTCCGCCCTAGCTTCGGGGAACAGGGGTGAGGGTCGCGGCCACAGGGCCGGGGGTGGAGGGGTGGATTGGGTGGGGCCGTTTGTCCCCGGGTGGCTCCAGGGGGACTCGGAGGAGGCAGCGACGTCTACACTGTCACCGACCCAAGGTCGTGGCCCCGCCCGGCATTGCAGAAAGTCGGGGACCCTCTGGGAGAGACTCTCTGGCCCCAGCCCACGGCCTTCCTGGGCGGAGGTTGTGACGCAAACACTCCCAGGTCACGGCCCGCACCCTGCTCCCTCCCCTGGCCACGGCCTGCTGGCCCCGCGCGCGGGTTTCTGTTCTGCGTTCGCGCAGGTACGCGTGGGTGTCCACGGCGAAACGCGGATTGTGCACTTGGAATTGCTCTCTACACGCAGAGACCCGCCTCAGGGCAAGTCTTCCCTAGGACCCATGACATTGACGGCTTCGCGCTTGTCACTTTCGGAGAGGCTCTCGGCGGCAGGCCCCTGCTGTGCGCTGCGTTCTGGGGCTCACGGGACCTGTTATCTGCCTCGGAACCGCCGTCCCCGGGCTTGTGTGACCCTCACGGCAGTGTCGCCTGTGGAACTGCGTCCGAGCCGGGCTGGTGCAGACCGGGTACTCCGGCCGCAAGGGTCCGCCTCTCACCTGGCGCGCCCGGCTCCCTTCTGCACACCTCCACAGCTCACCTCCTGGTTTGAAGGCGCGGGGGTTGGGGACACAAAGACGGATCACGGGCACGGATTGATTTGACCCGGGACAGAAAAAGCTGGCACCGCCTACCCGGGCGCGGACACGCATCCCCTACGGGTTTGTTCCAGAAAGCTGGGGGGCGTCCGCGGGGGGCAGGAGGGGGACTGTGCGCACCGAGGCGTGCTGGGGAGCCAGGCTGGGTCTGGGTCCCCAGAGGGAGGGTTGAGGCGCGTGTCCGGGTCCGCGCACCCCGGGAGGGTGCGGAGGCGCAGGCAGGGCCTGGGCAGGGCCTGGGGGAAGCCTTCTTCGGGGAAGGAGGACCAGGGGTTCCAGGAGGGCGAGAGGTCAAGGCGCTCGCTGGGGAGCGAGCAAGGTGCGTGACGCTGACTCAGGTGCGCGCGGCCCCGCGTGCCGAGGTTCCCGGCCCGCCTCGGGCCTCCGGCCGGTCCCTCTGCTGTGCGCGGGTCCAAATGCGCGCGTGCGGAGAACCGGAGGGTGCGCGCTCCCCCCGGCCCTGCGGAGCCCGCGTCCGCGTCGTTCTCCCCAGATCCCGGTGCCACCCGAGGTGGGCGAGGGCCTCACGACAGGCAGGGAGGTCGACGCAGCTTCAAAGAGCAAACGAATGCGCATTTACACCGCACGTGTGAACAGCACGCGCGTGTACACGATTGCGTATCAGCACGCGCGTGTGCACACGACTGCGTCTCTCAGGCGAGCGCGTGTCTGTGTGGCTGTGCCCGCGTAGTCACCTGTCAGTGTAAATGCCGTCCAACGGGACGTCCCTGCACAGCCGAACTTCAGATAAGCGGGGACTCTTAGTGTAAGTGTGTCCCGTGCGGTTTTGGGGACATTTATCCGCAAACATGATTCGTTGTTTGAAATTCAATTTGAGCGCACGCGCTGCGCCCCGCCCCGGCCCACCCCAGCGGGAGGGGACCGCCTGCGCGGGAAGCGGCGCTAGGTGGCGCGGGACTGCGGGAACTACAAGCCCCACAATGCTGCGCGGGCACCCTGGGTCCTGATAGGCTGCGCCGTGCTCTCGTCCTCCGTCACTTCCGGCCGCGGAGGTAGCGGTTGAGGCAGCTCTGCAGGGCTGGACTGACGTTCCCGGGCCCCGGGGTAGGCGGCCGCCATGAACTTCTCTGAGGTGTTCAAGCTTTCCAGCCTGCTCTGCAAGTTCTCCCCGGACGGCAAATACCTGGTGAGCGACCTCGGGGCCCGGGGGGAGGCAGCTCGGGGGTCCGCGAATACGGGCCTCGCTCCGGGGACCCGGGGGGATGCCTGGAACAGGGGCCCTGGGGCACGGGGCTCAGGCTGGGGTCCTGGGCGGGGGACCGGGCAGATACCCCGAGTGGGGGGCAGGTGACCCGGGTGCACAGTAGAGCAGGGGCTCGGGTCGGGGGGCTCAGGCTGGGGTCCTGGGCAGGGGACCAGACAAATATCCCGGGGGGGGGGGGTTAGGTGACCCGGGTGCATAGTAGAGCAGGGGATCGGGGCAGAGGACTTGGGCAGATGCTCCAAGCAGGGGCCCAAGGAACCAGGCTTGGGCAGGTGCCAGCCTCCCTGCCCCTCGGTTTCGTCCCTCAGAGGCAGGCAACGGCAGTCCTGCTTCACACATTTGCAGATCCGAGGGCATCAGCTCATTGTCAGGCTGACACGTAAGGCAAACTCCTGACTCCGCTGGCTGTGGTCTGGTCTGGTGCAGTGGTGCAGCTGCTGGGTCTTTTCCCGCCGCCTTCACCTGTGTCTGCCCCGGGCCAGAGGAGTGATGGGAGGAACAGCAGTCTGTGTCCCGCCGCACGGCATTGTCTGCACTCCTTTGAGCTTCTAGGACTTGGACTGTTCAATATTGGGGTGACAGAATGGTGCTGAACTCACTGAGCGACAACGTCCGGGCCATGTAAGCTTTGAAATAGGCCAGTATCATCAGTGTATATCCTCAGAACCTTGTGTGGGGAGGCAGGAGCGGGGAGATACTGGAGGTTGGAAATCCAGTAAGAAAAGATCATGCCTTCTAAAAGCGCACTTAGTTGTGTGTCTGAACTGACTGATGCCCCCTGGTTCTTTCTCAGATGGGGACTTACTGACTTTCCTGTTGTTTGTCTAGGTCTTTGAGAACACAACTCCTTTATAGAGGTGTTACTCTAAATCACGTAAACCGGCATTCAGCTAACACATACATAACGTCTTCTTAATTCACCCCAGGAGCCTTGGTATGTTACTCAAAGTGCTCCCCATAAATTAGGTCTTTAAAAATCATTTCTGAAAACCCCAGTAAACTGTGGAAAGAAACACTGTATTACTTTGCTTCCTTTTTGTTGCTCTGTGGTTTCTCCGCCTTGGTGAAAATTCTGCAGGACACTCCATTATAACGTTACTGGAATCCTGTCCTTCAAAGGTCTATCCTAAATCCTAAAGAAAGTAGATCTGTGTTGCCATTTTAATATCTTGCAACAGATTTGAGTTTCATAAGTGTGGATACAGACGTTCCATTTCATAAGGGGTTAATTGTAACTGATCAGAAAGCTACATTGTGACCCCTGTTTCTTCTGATCCACAATTGCCCTCCCCTCTCCTTTTGACAAAGTAAACTCATGAGGCCCCCCCCCTTTTTTTTTAAGATTTCATTTATAGGGGCGCCTGGGTGGCTCAGTGGGTTAAAGCCTCTGCCTTCGGCTCAGGTCATGATCCCAGGGTCCTGGGATCGAGCCCCACATCAGGCTCTCTGCTCAGCAGGGAGCCTGCTTTCCTTCCTCTCTCTGCCTGCCTCTCTGCCTGCTTGTGATCTCTCTCTGTCAAATAAATAAATAAAATCTAAAAAAAAAAAAAAAGATTTCATTTATATATTTGACAGACAGAGATCACAAGCAGGCAGAGAGGCAGGCAGAGTGAGAGGGAAGCAGGCTCCCGGCTGAGCAGAGAGCCCGATACAGGGCTGGATCCCAGGACCCTGAGATCATGACCTGAGCTGAAGGCAGAGGCTTAACCCACTGAGCCACCCAGATGCCCCTCATGAGGCCTTTTTAAGATGAAAGTTCATAGGACACAAACCAATAATCTAGTTTTACATTGATAAGGATAAGAAGGAAGCCATTAACATTTAAAAATCAGTTCTTGATTTCTAAGTTGTAATCTAATCTTCAGTCAGCACATAAGTAAATTCAAATTATTTGCTTAGATACGGGCATTATTAACAACCACGGCCATAAACTGTGTTCAGGAAAACAGCATTGACACTTACACATTTTCATAGTCAGTATTCGGAATGAGGCAGTGCAACTGTAGGAAAAATGTCCCTGCTTTTCCCTCCTGTGCTGGGAAAGCATAGTCGTCGTCCCACACGTCTCTTTGGAGCCTCCAGGATACCAGTGGGGTGTCCTACATCTCCAGTCAGTTCTGGCACGATCCGCCTGGAGACCCACAGGTGGGACAGTAGGCACCCCACATCAGATGCCAGCCACAGTGGCAGGCCTTCAGGTTCCCGAGAGACCCTTCAGGTGCTCACAGAACTCAGGGAAATACTGGCTTACATTTGCCTTTGTGTTAAAGCACGGGATAAAGGATACAGGGGACCAGCCAGATGGGTGGGGAGATACATAGGACAAGATCTGGGAGGGTCTCTCTCGTGTGCAGGAGCCTCGGTCCTTATGGGGGTGGGCTGCGTCATCTTCCCTGTGTGGTGTGTTCGCCAGCCTGGAAGCTCTCTGACCCCCACACTGTCGGCGTTTTACAGCGGCTTCCTCGTGGTCAGTTGTTAACTCCATGGTCAGCCCCTCTCCTCTCTCTGGAGGATGGGATGGGGCTGAAAATTCCAAGCTTCTAACCATGGCCAGTATTTCTGGTGACCAGGAAACCCACCTAGAGTTGCTTCATTAGAACAAAAGATGCTCCTGGGGCAGCTGGGGAGCTCAGTGGGTTAAGCCTCTGCCTTCCACTTGGGTCATGGTCTCAGGGTCCTGGGATCGAACCCCGCTTAGGGCTCTCTGCTCAGCAGGGAATCTGCTTCCTCCTCTCTGCCTGCCTCTCTGCCTACTTGTGATCTCTCTCCCTCTGTCAAATAAATAAATAAAGTTAAAAAAAAAAAAAAAAAAAAAGATGCTCCCGTCACGTCCTGAAACCCAGGAGGTTTCAAGGGGCTCACAGGAGTCCTGAGCCAGAGTCCAGGGCAGAGGCCGGTGCTCATGCTCTGTTCCCTCGAAGTCAGCCAGCGTTTGCACAGCATCCTTACGTTTCAGTGGGCCTCCTCAGCGAGGACCCGAGAGCTCCGTCCTCACTTCCTGTGACTCGTCTGCAGGGCTCGAGCAGCAGAGCCCCTGGTTAGTTCACAGAATTGCTCGTCCCACGTGGAAATGAGTAGAAAATGACTCAAGTGGAGAGTTTGAACAGAGTACTGTACTCTGGAATGTCAGTTTTCACACGTAGTTTGTATATTTCGACTGTATCCTGGAGGACTTCTCTGTTTGGAGCGGGCGATGCAGTCGGGAACAGGAGGCGGTCCCGATGGAAGACCCGTCTGAAGGGAGAGGAGGAAGGGGCACTCCTGCACGGAGGGGAGCACAGACGCTCTGAAGGCCCCTGGCTTTACACTGTAGACCATCGAGGCCTCTCTTTTCCCTTGCAGGCTTCTTGTGTGCGGTACCGGTTAGTGATCCGGGACGTGAACACCCTCCAGGTCCTCCAGCTGTACACGTGCCTGGACCAGATCCAGCATGCCGAGTGGTCGGCAGACTCCCGGTTCATCCTGTGCGCCATGTACAAGCGGGGGCTGGTGCAGGTACGCTGCCCGCAGGGCCCGCAGCCCCGAGGCCTTCCCAGAGCGCGGCCTGGACAGGGCGATCGTGTTCTGTTGCCCTCATGGTTTGGGGGTGGGGGAAGGGCAGTGTAGTTCAAAGCCAGTTTTGTCTTAAAATTATATTAGTTCTAACGGTTTAAGTACTTTCAAAACAAGAAAACACTTAGATCTTCTTAATTTGTAACGAAATGGACTTCCGTAACAGTGTTCAGAGACCCTGAACGTGGACATCGTGGGTTTTGGGAAGCGCACATGTGGTGTACAGATCCAGAGTCTCCTGAAGGAGCTCGTAGGGCTGGCATAGCCTGTTTAAAACTCAGCCCAGTGAGGTCACCCAGCGGTGTGGCTTCATGCTGCCGTCAGGCCCCGGCCCCTCCGGAAACACTGGGAAAGATGCCCTGGGTCGGGAGCTGGGTTCCACGTGGTCCGTGTGCTGATCTGTTGTGGTTCTGCTCACTAGTGTGTGTTGCAAACGCAGGTGTGGTCCTTGGAGCAGCCGGAATGGCACTGCAGAATCGACGAGGGCTCGGCCGGGCTGGTGGCCTCATGCTGGAGCCCGGACGGCCGCCACATTCTCAACACCACCGAGTTCCATGTGAGTGCGCAGGCGCCTGTCACTGACGATTGCTGTGAAACCGCGAGGTAGCCGGAAAGGGGGTGCACTTCCGAGAAAGACGTGCGGCTTAAGTTGTCTGAGTGTTAGAATCACATCGTGTCATTATGTCATCTTTTTACCCAGTTTTAAAGAAAAAGAACAGATTTTTAAAAAAGATTTTTATTTATTCACTTGACAGAGATCACAAGTAGGCAGAGAGAGAGAGAAGCAGGCTCCCCGCTGAGCAGAGAACCCCATGTGGGGCTCAACCCCAGGACCCCGGGATCATGACCTGAGTCGAAGGCAGAGGCTTTAACCCACTGAGCCACTCAGGCGCCCCAGAAAGGAGATTTTTAAAAAATTCTTCAGCTACAATTTTAAGGACTCAAGCAGACCCTCTGACAATAGGAGGTGTGCTGCACTGCGAACCAGCTTCCGTCTTCCCCTTCAGCTGCCTGACCTGCACCCGACCATCGGTCACTGCTTCGTCCTTCTGTTCTTCCCACACTGGCGCTCCCGGGCCCTGGCACTGCACTGGGCTCCACATATGGACACGGGTGTTTGAGATCTAGCCATAAGTCCCAGGATAGTAGAAGTACGCCTCAGTGTGTGAAATTAGGGAATTTGGGAAGTATAAGGTGTTAGGGTAGAAGGTCTTTGGTGTTGGCCATGTTTGTTTCTGTGCAGAAAAATCAACGAATCCCTTCAATGGTGTGATCTTTGAGGGGGTGTTAGAACCAGCATTTGGGTCTGAAACCCCCGAGGGCCGTCTGAGGTCTGGGCTCCCTGTTGCCCAGTGCGTGCATGCAGCAAGGCAGCCAGGAGGAGGCGGAGGACCCTGTGGGATGTCCTCTGGCGCGCTGCAGGGTGACCCGCGTGGCCTGGTCTGGGGCTCGCTCTGCCCCCAGCCTGCAGAGAGGCTGCTTCAGGGCCACGCGGCCTCACACGGCTTCAGCTTCCGCTGGAAAACCTGCTCTAGCTGTGGTGTCTGCGGACACAGGCTGCGGGAGAGGGAGCAGGACACGACTGGTTTCCCTGTGGTGCACACGTAGACACTTGCAGCTCGGAGTCCTCAGATGCGGGGCTCTGAGCTGTGTAAACGGCCTCGCCCGACCGTCTCCGTGGCTTGGACCTCTGGGGCCAGAACCCAGTCTCCAGACGGGCACGTTCCACGGGTTCCCTGCCTCCCATACGTCCCCATGACAGTTGTGTCCTTTGGACAAGGCACCAGAAGTCTCAGAAGGGAAACTGGCATGTGCCTGCACACACGCGTGCACACACTGCTGTTTGGTCGCACGTGTGTAAAGTTTATTACCGGAGTTTGTGCTCCGCACCCTGTGGCAGTCCTGTCCCTGATGGGGTCCAGTTCCTGCGCACGGAAGGCGTGCTTGTGCTTCCGGCTCCTCGCAGAGATCATGCCGTGCTGCGCCGGGACCACGCGTGACCTGCGTGGATGCCCTGTCTCTGCCCTGACCTCGGGGACTGCCTGGGTGAGGCAGGTGGCATTCAGCTTTCCGAAGCATTTGTGTCCGGCTTTAAAACGACCCGGCCCACAAGAGCCACAGGCTGTTGCCTCTGGCTTTAGTTTTCATTTCTCCGTCAGTGAGGTCGAGTGCCCCCATGTCTTGTTTTACACACCTGAACACTCTCACTCGTGAGGTGTGTGAAGTGTGAGTCTCACGCTTCATTTAAGTACGTGATTCAGGTTTGTGTGGAGCCTGAATGGCGTATGGGGTGAGGTAGGGATCCACTTTTAGCTTTTTCCCAGCAATGTTTATCAAGAACTGAATTTCTTTATATTTGCAGGACATTTTTGATTTTTAAAAAAACATTTTTAATAGATTTTTTAATTGATTGATGTATTTATTTGAGAGAGAAAGCAAGCACAGGTGAGGGCAGGGCAGGGGAGGGAGAGGGAACAGGAGAATCCCAAGCAGACTCCCGCACTGGGCGTGGAGCCCAGCTCGAGGCTCGATCCCGGGACTTGAGATCCTGACCGGCGCTGAAACCGAGAGTTGGACATTTTTTTTAAATTTATTTATTTGAGAGAGAGAGAGAGAGAGATCACAAGCAGGCAGAGAGGCAGGCGGGGGGGGGGGGCTCTGCTCTGAGCAGAGAGCCCGATGCGGGACTCGATCCCAGGACCCCGAGATCATGACCTGGGCCGAAGGCAGAGGCTTAAGCCACTGAGCCACCCAGGCGCCCCGAGAGTTGGACATTTAACTGACTGAGCCACCAGGTGCCCTGAACGTCTGATTTTTCTTCCTGTTCGGTTGTTGGTCTGTGGATGTGCCCGTTGCACACAGTCTGAGCCCCTGGGGTTGAGAGCGTGTCAGCGTCTGGGGGGGTTTCTGAGCGAGCGCGTGAGGCTGTCACTGGCCGAGCCCGGCGAGGCCGTTGTCCTGCGCTTGAACCTCTGCTGTGCCTCGTCCTTCTCCACCTCGCACGAGTCTCCCTGCCCCGTGGCCAGTTGTCACGGCCGTGCTGGTCACGTGACTGGCTCTTCTGCTTCGGGCCTGTTCCTCCCCACGTTGCCACAACCCGGCCCCAGTCAGTGGACAGACTTTCTCATGCGCATCCGCAAAGCCAGTCGACTACTGGTGAGCGGAATCCCCCACTTCTGGCACCTGCAGTGTGGGAACAGGGACGCCCTGTCCATCCCCACGCTGGCCCCAGGGGCCACGTTCTCTGTCAGTGGGACCACGTGGCAGGCAGGCAGCCACTGTGTGGCGCCGTGCCGTCGAGGGGTCCGTGGGTGGCTCCGGTGCTGGCGCCGCCGTGCTGCCCGGGGACAGGCGTTTGCTTTCCACCTGCCCTGGGACACACGGCGGGCTGTTTCCCACGTGCGCCGTGATGAGCAAAGCCGCTCTGAGCGTGCACGGGAGTGTGTTTCAGGGAGCCCCTGGGGTGGGATGCCAGGAGGTCCCCGCGGGCCATTTTAGGAAGCGGCTGACGCGTCTCCCACGCCCTTCTGCACCCCGGCCACTGGAGGCGAGAGCTCAGGAGCCCTGAGTCCCACTGACGCTCGTCACTCCAGGTTTCTGCTCTTGGTGCTGTGTCGTGGGGTCTCCTTGGGGTCTGGTCTGCATTTTCCTTGTGACTAAGGACACTCAGCAGGTGGTGGACTTCCACACCGGCCAATGGGAAGGGCACAGAGACAGTATTCAGAAACAAAACTAGGCTCTTCACTTGTAGGCTCTGAAGGGGTCTGGGGGGTTGTAGACGCTCAGTATTGGTTGCAGGTGCAGACGGGGGTTTTGATACACGAGTGTTGTGAAGCAGAGGCCCACGTCCCCTCCGGGCTTTTCCTGGGCACATGGGGCCGTGTCCATACCGCCGAGCACTTGGGTGGGAAAGGAGAGGACGGGCGGCTGCCCAGTGGTCAGCCCAGATGCCGCCGTCTTCGGAGGCACAGGGGGAGCCAGGCCGACCTCCCTCAGTGCTGGGGACCCCGGTGTCCCCTCCGGCGTCCCCTCCAGCGCCCCCACACGGGGACATGTGTCTCGGACTGCAGAACCTCTGCAGATCTGTTGCAGGAGGAAAACCGTCATTCCTTGGAAATTTCAAAACTCAGCGCACTTACGTTTGACCTTGTGTCTGTCGCCTACAACGTTACAAAATGAAAACCAAATACCAAGGGCGCGACGTTTCACAGCAGAAAACCTCCCTGGAACGACACTGGTTTTAATTCTGCAGCAAACGGCTTACTCAGGTCGCGGAGTGGGAGACTGTGGGAGGCTTGAAGCCCGTCTCGGAAACTGCGAAGTCTACACTGTTTTCTTTCCCTTTTCCTCAACAGCTGCGGATAACTGTCTGGTCCTTGTGCACGAAGTCTGTGTCTTACATCAAGTACCCGAAAGCCTGTCAGCAGGGTGAGTGGCCGGAGCGGCTCTGAGCCTTTCCGCGTGGCTGGGGTCCGGGGAGCGCATGCCCTCTCTATCACGGACACTTTGTGGCACACGTAGCCTCAGCAGCGTGCCTGTGCGTAGCCAGTCCTCTGCCTCCGCACCCAGACCTGCTAATGCCGCATCGGTGACGTCCCACACGTGTCTCAGAGGACGAGGTAGAATCAAGGGCCTCAAAGAATTAGGGTTTACACGTGGTCCCCTTCCCTGTCGGAGGACTGGGCCCAGGTGCCTTCAGCTCATGCCCCTCCCGGGAGCCGCCCCCCAACCCCAGTTCTGAACTTCAAGCCTCTAGGCCTCCTGGCGGCTACCCCTGTGGTCGCTGTGCCCGGAAGTGCAGCCAGGTGACCTCGGGAAGGTGCCGCACGCCTGGCCCGCTGCCGCCAGGAGCTCACGGGACCAGTTCCTGAACGTGCAGTCTTAGTCTTTCATTTCACGAGCAGAATGAGGCCTTACACGATTTGAATATTTTTCCATTTTTCCTGTTGCCATTAGCAGTTTGGAACTTGAATGAAATGCAACTGCACGTTCGTTTTTATCTGTACAACTTGGATCTCAGTGTCTCTCCGGAAGGTAAACACATTTCCTGAGTGGAAGCAAAGTCATCTGTGTGTTCTTCTGGCTCACGACGTGTGAGCTGTGACCCAGGGCTTTTTGAGCTCATACGGAACTGGAAAATTAACATTTTCAACCGAAGTCTATTTCCAAATTTTTTGCTTAAGTTCACTTCTTCCAAGTAGTTAAATTCAAAAGTAAAAATTCAACGTGTAATGACAACCGACTTTAAACCAGTGGAATTCCCTGTGACTTATTTTCTAAAGACGTGACGACCCGTGTCCTGTGAGGTGTGAGGCGCACCTTTTAGTAACATTCCGTGGTTCCCGGGTTTTCTCGCAGGTCCCGGCCCGGGGTCCACGGGGTTCTGCAGAGCAGCCCAGCGGGTGCTGGAGCCCGGACCACAGTCACTGCGTGGTGGCTCTCCTGTGGGCTGTGTGCACCCGTCCCTTCCCACGGCCTCTACTTCCCTTCCCATGTCCCGTCCCTCCTCGAAAGTGCGGTTTCTCCTGCTCGGCCGTGGACAGCAGGCCCTGTTCCTCTCGGCAGGGATCTCCTTCACCCGGGACGGCCGCTACCTGGCGCTGGCTGAGCGGCGCGACTGCAAGGACCACGTGAGCGTCTTCGTCTGCAGCGACTGGCAGCTGCTGCGGGTAGGGCGTGCTCGGGGAGCCTGCGGGGGCGGCCGACACGGGCATTCCTGACAGCTCTGGGGCCCCTTCAGGAGAGTGGGTGACAGTGTGACATCCTCTCTCCGAGTGCGGAGCATGGGCCCACCTGGTGTGCGGTGGACGTGACGAGCCGTCCTTGGGAGCCATTTTCCTTTTGTTAGCGTAGTGGGATTTGCGTGTGTGTTGCTGTAGGAGGAGGGGGAGTGCCTACTCTGGGCAAGATGCCAGGGTGCTGGGGTGCCGGCAGCCCAGGGCACAGAGCCCTGCCCTGGCTGGGCTTACATCTGCGGGAGGCCGAGTGCAGAGGAGCTTCTGGAATGGGAATGGCCATTCCATCAGAGCACCAAGGAGTCCTCGTTGACTGGGCATGGAGGGTCCTGGCACAATCTTGCCTGAGTTGGCCTTGCAGGAGTGAGGCTGAGCCAGGCGGGAAGAGGAGGGAGAGGGGAGCACGGGGAGGGCAGCATGAGGGGCTGTGCTGGGCCCTGTCCTGCCTGGTGGGCTGTAGCCACGTGCTGGCCAGCCTGGGACCTCCTTGGTGCTCTGGCAGGATTTTAATTATGGAAGGACAGAGCTGTAGACATTCTTGTCCATTTCTAAATACTAAATGTGTAAAATAAAAACCTCAGTTATAAATTGTGCCTTTGTTTAAGGAAACACTTTCAAAAGTAATGTTTCTCCCTTTTGCCTTTGGAAGCACTTTGATACGGAGACCCAGGACCTCGCAGGGATTGAGTGGGCCCCAAACGGCTGTGTACTGGCGGTGTGGGACACCTGTCTAGAGGTATAGAAAGTGACCAGGTAGACCTCTGTGACTTAAGCGCTGTGACCTGTGTTTACCTGAGGTTCCGCGGCGGCCCGGTTAGCCTCCTGGGCTCCGATGCAGAGCTGCAGTCCTTTCACCACAAAGTCCTTACGTTTGTGGCCAAGGTCCCCACTGTCGCCCCTGGGGGGGGGGGCTGTCTTCCCTCCAACGTCCCACACGCTGTCCCAGTCCTGCTGGCAGGTGTCTGTGTCCTTCCCGGGCTCAGGTCAGCGCCAGACTCCGCCACCGTGGTGTCTCCATCAGTACAAGGTCCTGCTCTACTCCTTGGACGGCCGGCTTCTGTCTGCCTACTGTGCCTATGAGTGGTCCCTGGGCGTCAAGTCGGTGGCCTGGAGCCCCAGCAGCCAGTTCCTGGCGGTGGGAAGCTACGATGGGAAGGTGAGGACAGAGCAGTGCACGCGGGGACACCGAGGGCCCAGCGCAGGCCGGGGCCTCACGCGCATGTTCTCTCCCCAGGTGCGCATTCTTAATCACGTGACTTGGAAAATGATCACAGAGTTTGGGCATCCAGCAACTGTTACTAATCCCAAAATAGTAAGTCTGGAATGCGGGCCTCCATCAGGGCAGTATTTGGAGAAGGGAGGTAGAAAAATGCGCTTTTCTCTTCACACTGTTCCTTGTGATCCAGGCACTTATATCACTAGAAACTTCTGTCACTGTGTTTTTCTTCTCTCTCTCTTTTTATTTATTTATTTACTTATTTTTAAAGATTTTATTTATCTGACAGACAGAGATCACAAGCAGGCAGAGAGGCAGGCAGAGAGAGAGGAGGAAGCAGGCTCCCCGTTCAGCAGAGAGCCCGAAGCAGGACTCGATCCCGGGACCCTGAGATCACAACCCGAGCCGAAGGCAGAGGCTCAGCCCACTGAGCCACCCAGGCACCCCTCTCTCTTTTATTTTATTTTTTATTTTATTATTTTTATTTTTATTTTAAAGATTTTATTATTTTTAAAGATTTTATTTATTATTTTTTATTTATTTTTATTTTATTTATTTATTTATTTATTATTTTTAAAGATTTTATTTATTTATTTGACAGACAGAGACCACAAGTAGGCAGAGAGAGAGGAAGGGAAGCAGGCTCCCCGCAGAGCAGAGAGCCTGATGTGGGGCTCGATCCCAGGACCCTGGGATCATGACCTGAGCCGAAGGCAGAGGCTTTAACCCACTGAGCCACCCAGGTGCACCCCCTCTCTCTTTAAAAAAAAAAAAAAAAGATTTGACAGAGAGAGAGAGAGACAGAGACAGCGAGAGAGGGAACACAGCAGGGGGAGTGGGAGAGGGAGAAGCAGGCTCCCTGCTGAGCAGGGAGCCCCATGCGGGGCTCAATCCTAGGACCCTGGGATCACGACATGAGCTGAAGGCAGATGCCTAATGACTGAGCCACCCAGGTGCCCCCAGAAACTTCTGTCACTGTAACATTTCACAGGACTAGAAAGAGTGTCCTTGCCCTATCCCTCCCCCTCCCAGATGTCACAGATCTGCCCCTGCTCTCGGCACTGTAACCAGGGTCTCCCACCTGCAGGCACTGAGCATCTAGGGCTGAGAACCAGACCAGAAAAATAGAGAGTGGGTGTCCCTGAGCAGGCAGGGACTGGCAGTGTGCTGAGGGATCATGGCGTCAGATGCCAGGAAGAAGTGATACAGGATCTGCGGGAGAAGCGGTTCAGGCAGTGGAAACAGGAAGTGCAAAGGTCCTGAGGCAGGTGCTGGGGGGCGGGGGCAGCCCAGCAGGGGACAGACAGACCCTGGCCTTGGGGAACTTGCCCACAGATGAGAAACATGAGTGAAAACAGAAGGAAGAGAGGGGGATACCTGGGGAAGTCAGGCTCAGGCGGGGCCCTGAGGAGGCACTGGGCTGGAGGTGTGGGCAAGGTTGTGGGAGGCCGAGTCCAAGCGGGCCGGGCCGTACTGCCCTGGAAGGGTGTGCTGCAGGTCCTTCCAGCCCCAGCCCCAGCGCCTTCTAAAGCTGTAGGGCAGGCCGGGGCTCCTCACCTCCTTGGGCACGGGCCTGTCAGGCCTCAGTCCGCAGATGCCCCCTCGTTTCCTGGGCCTTGCCCCCTGGGAAATGCCTGTGTGCGCTGGCCGAGCGATGCAGGTTTGTATGCCGCCAACACACCCGGAGGGCGTTAAGAACCCCACGAGGGAGCGGGTGTTGCTGGGCAGGGTCCCTCCTGTCCCCAGGAACAGCAGCCCTTGCCACGAGGTCAGGCGCCGCCATTATCAGGTGCTGTCACCGCCTGTGTTCCTGCCCGTGCTGCGCGGGCCGGCGGCAAGACTGTTGTGTGTTCCAGGTGGTGTATAAGGAAGCCGAGAAGAACCCGCGGCTGGCGCTGGGCCGCCTGGCCTTCCCCCCACCCAGGGCAGCAGCCGGCGCGGCCTCCAGCACGGAGAGCAAATGTGAGCAGCAGAGGGCCGGGGCCATCCATGTTCTTCTTTCCTTTTTGTTTTCTAAGATTTTATTTATTTATTTGGCAGAGAGAGAGAGATACCACCAGTAGGCAGGGAGGCAGGCAGAGAGAGAGAGAAGCAGGCACCCCGTTCAGCAGAGAGCCCGGTGCGGGGCTCGATCCCAGGACCCTCAGACCATGACCTGAGCCGAAGGCAGAGGCTTAACCCACTGAGCCCCCCAGGCGCCTCTGGACATTGTTTTTTTCCTTTAGCTATATTTTCCCTTTCCTGTAACACCTCTCAGCCAGCAGCCCTCACTCGGGGAGCAGCAGAGCTGGGGGAGGTGTTTGCTGATTGCCTCTAAGTGCTGGAACCCAGGCTTGACAGCTGGTGCTCCGAGGGCGATCTCCCTAATGACTGGGCAAATGCCCCCGGTCATCGAGAGGGGTAGGAGCAGTCCGTCCAGGGCCTGCAGCCGCGGGGCTGCTTGTGGGTCTCGGCCGTGGGGTCCCTGCTTCTGTGCGGCGCCATGCAGGCTCTCGGACAAGAGGGGGCACTGGAGCAGTGGCCAGGCCAGGCTCTGTCAGCACCCCGGGGGGCGGCCCGGACCCAGCGAGCACACTGCCCCCCCGGCCTTCTCATCCTCTTACGACCTTTTGCTGCAGGTCTTACGTCGTTTAAGACTTTCCCGTAGAGCAGTTTACGTGTACAGCAAAGTGAGGGGAAGGCCCCGAGTTCCCACACGCCCTTGCCCCGCGTGGCCGGGCACCTCCACCCTGTGGACCCCACTGCTGCAGGTGCATCTGCTGCCTGGACGCGGGACACGGCTAAGCCCCTACTTCATAGGCGTTTGCCTGACGTGTTCACATGCCGGTGTCGTTCTGCGGGAGGGCCGGGGGGTGGCCACGGTGGGGTCTCAGATGTGCACGCCACGACTGCCCCGCAGCACCCCCTCTTCCAATGTTCTAGACGAGATCGCCTCCGCGCCAGTTTCCTTACAGACTCTGAAGCCCATCGCTGACCGAGCAAACCCGAAAGTCGGCATAGGAGCGCTGGCCTTTAGTCCGGACAACTACTTCCTGGCGACAAGGAACGGTCAGTGGCCACAGGCCTGCACTGGGCCTCTCGAGGTTTCCTTGGGTGCCCAGGCATTCAGAGCCGAGAAGAAACCAGGTATCAGGCTTCCCGGAGTGCCGCGTCCTCCCTGGTGCTGGCACGGTGTGCCCACGGAAGCTTCTGGAGGCGCAGGCCTTGTCTGGCAGAGCAGCAGCCGGTCGACCGCTGGCCTTGTCCTCTGTTTGGTGAAGAACAGGGTCCAGAGGGCATGACAGCTGAGGGCCCGTTTTAGACAGGGAGGGTGTTTATGGTTTTTCAGGGCATACAAACAGTCGTCAGCCCTGTGAGCCTGGGGGGAGGGGCAGGGAGTGTGCAGCCCATGAAGACCCCAGAGCAGCAGCGCCCATGGGTCCCATGGCCTAGCCTTTGGGGCGCGGGGAGGAACCGAGCACCTGCCACATCTTCCCTCCTCAGACAGCGTCCCGAATGCCGTCTGGATCTGGGACATACAGAAGCTGAAACTCTTCGTGGTGCTTGAGCAGCTGTCCCCGGTGCGCTCCTTCCAGTGGGACCCACAGCAGCCCCGACTGGCCATCTGCACGGGCGGCAGCAAGGTGTACCTGTGGTCACCTGCGGGCTGCGTGTCAGTGCAGGTGCCTGGGGAAGGTGAGGGCTCCTCTGAGTTCCTCCTGGCTGGCTGCAGGCGGGACTCCAGCGGACGGGCACAGTCTGGCTCGTTGCGTTACTGTCTCAAGTGTGAAGCGAGGGTCACTGTCCGTGTCTTCGGGTAAACGTCACAGCCAGTCCCCAGCGTGCACACCCTGGCATTGGCCTGGGGCTCGCAGTGTCTCTAGGTTGTAAGAAGGCCCCCTGAGCTGATCTGGGGCTATGGCTGGGTCTCTCTGGGCCTGTCCTCTGCCCATGGGGTGTGGTGTTGCTCTCAGCCTTTAACCCTCTGGCCACCTGTCTTTCTCCAGGTGACTTTCAGGTGCTTTCTCTGTGCTGGCATTTCAGCGGGGACTCACTGGCCCTTCTCAGTAAGGACCACTTCTGTCTGTGCTTCCTGGAGACCGAGGAGAGAGTTGGCACAGCCTTCGGACGGCCAGGTGACCACACCTAGGCCATGTGCGTATCCGGGTCCTGGTGAGACCGAGGCAGGACGCCTGGCATGTGCCGGCTGCAGAGAAGGGATGGGCTTTCCTGGTCGCTGCTCCAGCCATGGTGGCCCACAGGAAATGATTTGCTGTTATCTTTCTATAGCATTTTTGTAAATATGTATGGTACTGATTTTTATTTAAAACAACTATTTCCTAATTCACAAAATGGCTGATGGCTTGTGTTCATGAATGGTTTGGTTATGAAAGGACTCCTTGTTTCAGGTTTTGGGGTCACTAATGGGAAGGAGCCAACCCCGTTTCTCCCTCAGGCGGACACCTGCTCTGCTCTGGGGCCCGATTCCCTGTCACTGGGTGGTGTTTCTGGAGAACGGGCTTGGGCTTCACATGGGCAGTGTTCTGGAGTGCAGGGAGGGGAGCCCTGAGCCCTGGAAGGGCGGTGCCACATGGGGAGGCGGGGAATGCAGGCCCCGGGGCCTCTGGGTCACGGTCAGGTCTGCAGAAGAGTCCACCCTGGCCTTCTGTCCATGGCAGTTCCGGCCACCTCTCAGTCCAGGTGCTTCTGACAGCGGCCAGGACGGAGAAGCACCAGGGCAGGAAGCAGGCTTCCAAACCTGGGTTTGTCAGCCCAGCTAAAGGCTCAAGGCTGGTTTGCTCGGCACTCTCTAGGTTTTCCTCTGAGCGAGCTGCAGCAGGACCGGAGTTCCGTACCCGACTGCGCAGCCAGCTGGCAGACTGACAAGGCGAACAGCTTCAAAGAAGGAAAGACATCTGTTCGATTGTAAATGTCTTTACTACGAGACCAAAAGCGAAGGCTCGAGACCCAGGTGGCGTGGAGGCAGCCTTTCGATGCGCACAGGCTGCTGCGTTTGGGTCCCAGCCATGCCAACTAAAGCCACGCCAGAGCTGTGGATGCGGAGGGAGAAACCGTGAGCCGGAACTTCAGGCTGGGGACACGTGCTCCCAGTCGAGCCAGCAAGCCGAGGGCAGGTGCGCAAGTGGGTGGCGTGCTGCGGTTCCCGCCTGGACACGCTCTGCTGGCTGCCGCGGCTCAGGCGTCATCAGGGCCACATGGACAGCCTTGGGTCGGCGTGGGCGTGGTGGTCACTGAGCAGGGGGGTCAGCAGCATATGAGAGGAGACTCTAATACGGTCCCTTTTATCAAAAGGGCATCTTGAAAAGCAAAGTAAGGGATCCCCATTTTAAATATGAAAATGAGAAACCAAACCTAGACGAGGCAGGGTCATCGAACTGTTTGCAAAGAACTAAGAAGGTGACTTAATGAACTGTCTCGAAGTGACTTCCTGCGGACTTCCGGGCCTGGGAAGGATGCCAGAGGTATTACACGGTACAAGTTTACAAAAAGTGTGGCTTTAGGTCAAACACATATTCACACAAAAGCAGCCATTATCTCGCATTGGACGAGGCCGACGGTCTCTCGCTCAGTTCAGCAGTCTGGCTTGTTCTGCATTTAGCTTTAAGAAAACGCATGAAATTTCAAAATACAAAATAGGACACCAAACAGAAAGGTATTTGCAACTACGGGCAGTGGGGTTCAGAGACCTCCCTGGATGGAGCAGTCCACACAGCGCGAGCGCCAGCAGGGAGGTTCTGGTGGGACCACACGTTTATTAACACGCCAGAGCGCTGGGGCGGGAAGGACCACGAGAAGCCAAATGCAGACACTCCAGGAAAAGCACGGAAACAGGTTCTAGAAGACGGAATACTGGCCAAGACAGGGACAGCTAGCTTCCTTTTTGTCCGTAGCTCCTATTGCCAGATGTCCACGACTCAGCTAGAGCATAGAATTCACTTGACTATTTTCTAATCGCGCTCAGACCCCTAAAGGTTCACCGCCCCGACCCTGCAGGGGCAGCAGAGCCGGTGTGTCCGACGCCCCGAGTTCCCTGGTCTGCCTGTGACAGCGTCTAGAAGCCTATTTTGCCTCTGGTCATGGAATAGCCCAATTTAGCTTCGTTGTTAATGAAGGACATCAATCCCACGTAGGTCTCAATGAGGAGGGGGCGCTCCAGGATCAGGACACCGCTGGCTTGCCCAGGCAAAGGACTCTCTTTTTGGGCTTTTTTGACAGCTTGAACTAACATAGCTTTGAAGCTTTCCAACTTTAAAGAGAGAGAAAACATGTTGCTGATCAGCGATCTACACCAGGAAACCCCCACCCAGCTCTGCACCAGCCCCCCTCGCTGCCCCTGCGTGAGATGCCTTTGCAGCCACAGCCTCACGGTCCCTCAGCTCGCCTTCTTGATGTGGCTCTGTGCTTAGCCCCGTGCTCACGCGGACACATGACAAGCCGCACAGGGCCTCGCCCTCTGCACATCACAGCAGATCTGCAGTGGGGACCCACCTAATCCCTCTGCCACTTGCCAGGCCAGTGAGGAGGCCACAGTGCACGGCTGCTGAGTGGCGTCCAGCTACGGCCTTACCGGGGCCCCAGGGCGTCCTCTCCTGGTGAACATAGACTGCCTGGAACCCCGCTGGGCCCTCCTGCAGGGCGATGGTGGCCACAAGGGGCCAGGCTGCACAGCCACACTGACCAGCAGCCACTAGCCACATGGGGCTATTTAAACGTAAGCTAACACTTCTAAAATTTAGAAGTCTGTTTCCTCAGTTTCCTATGACCGTTCACATGCCCCACGGCCACACGTGGCCGCCGTGGGGAGCAGGGCAGCGTGAGAATGCTGCCATCGCAGCTG
This sequence comes from Lutra lutra, assembly GCF_902655055.1. Lineage (NCBI taxonomy): Eukaryota > Metazoa > Chordata > Mammalia > Carnivora > Mustelidae > Lutra > Lutra lutra. The sequence goes on from NC_062281.1 coordinate 195,709,265, forward strand.
GGAAGCGCGGCTCTTAGGGTCTTACTTGGCACAGAGAGGCCGTCTTCTCATCCGCACCGGCCATCGGGTGCTCTATGAACGTGGCGTAGGGCACATTGGTGGACCAGGGGTTCCATCTGTTTATGAAGGAAGGACGGCTCTGCTTGTCCCACTGAATGCGAATCCCGAGACCTTCTCGCCTATGGAGAAGAAACGAGCTCACTCGGCAGGCCCCAGCGCTCCTGGCAGCCCGGTCGGGTGTGGGGAGTGACACCGGGACGCTGCTCCACGGCCACAGCCAAGACCTGCGGCGCTTCCAGCAGAGAGGAACTGGGCTCCGGGAGTAACCGCGGTCGCCAGTCAGCACGCGCCGCGCACTCTGGACGCGACAGACCAGGTACTGGTGACCCCGATCTTCCCACGATTACCGCAGGTTAAGGGGCCACGGGAAGACTCTGTGGGCGGGCTGCGCACGCCAATGACACGCCGGCAACTTTAGGGCTTTGTCCCCAAGTTCTCGCTGCGAGCTGGCGCCCTCGTCCCCAAACCCAGGCTCTGCAGCGGCTCGAGGCAGACAGCCCAAGCCTCCCAACCCGACTGGTCTAGGCTGCGCACGGTTCACGATCACTCGGTCCTGACCCGGGCCACGACTGTTCTCACGTTTAACGTGCAGGGACGTGTGTAAATGGACGTAACACACGACCCTTTTCCCGTTAGAACTCAGCCAGAGCAGAGCCAGACAGGACCGGTCACCCCTCCCTGGCCAGAGGTAAAGTGCTGGTCCGGTCTGCTCCGTCTCACCGCGAGCCTCGCCGCTCTCCCTCCAGCGCACCCGCGCCCGCAGCCCCGCGCCGCCCACCGCAGCGGGCCTGCGGCTTCCGCATCTGCAGACCCAAGGCCGCCTGGGGGGCCGGCCGGGAAGCGGGGGCGGGGGGGGGCCGGGAAGCCGAGGCCCGGGGCGGCTCCGCTCGCGGACTTACTTGTTAAGCGACTTCGGGGGGAACTGGAACTCGCCGCAGGAGATGGTGTCCACCGCGCTCAAGGCCACGCGCACCACCTGCCGGCACTGAAGGCCGATGAAGTCGTACTTGCAGATGAGCAGCGCCTGGTCCGTGATGAGCACCAGCCGCTCCTTCTCGTTGTTCCAGTGGTCGACCCTGCCCGACACGGCCCGTCACCGCGCGGCCCCGCGCCCCGCGCCCCGCGCCCCGCCCCCGCGCCCGCGCCCCGCTCACTCGGTCAGCAGCCACACGCCCTGGATGTCGCCGTCCTCCACCGGCCGCACCACCACGCCGATCTCCTCCACCGCCTGCTCGATGGTGCCGGGCTGCGCGGGCAGCGGCGGTCACGCTCCGTCCGCCGCGGCCCCCGGCCCCGCCTGCGGCCCCCGCCCGGCCCGGCCCCTCCCCGGGACGCGCAGCCCGGCTCACCCGGAACACGAAGTACTCCTTGACGCGGGCGCGGCGCGTGGGGTCGTGGACGCTGAGCGGCCACAGCGTCTGGCGCAGCGGCGTCCCCGCGCCCGGCCGCCCCCCCGACCCCGCCGCCGCCGCCCGCGCCGACCTCCTCGCCGGCCGCCAGCACCGCCGTGGGGCTCGTGCCCGCCGAGTCCACCGAGTCCCGCAGCTGCAGCATGGCCAGGCCGGCCGCCGCCCCAGACCCCGACCCCGCACTCCGCAGCACAGACCCCAGACCCGGCCGGAAGAGGCCGCAGTGCCGTCGTCGCCGTCGCCACCGCCCCCGGCCCACCCCAGCGCCGGCCCCGCCCCGGCCCTCCCCCTGGTCACCGCGGTTGGCTCGGCCCCGTAGGCCCCGCCTCGGACTCCGCCCCTTCCCGCCCCCTCCGGCCCCGGCAATTGGCTCTTCGCCAGCCGTCTCCCGCGATTGGTCCTTCCCGCCGCCAGTTCACAATCGCTCCCGCCCCTCTCCGCGCCGGAAGCGCACGCCGCGCGCACACCCATTTCCTCTTGACGCGAGGGGGAGGGGGGCCCCCGGGGGCTGGTTGCCAAGGAGACGCAGAGGGTGCGCTCGGAGTCCCGCGCCAGTTACCCGCGGAGGGGCGACTGCCCCCGCCCGCGGGCCCCGCCCCCGCCGTGCGGTCACCGTACCCGGACGAGCCCCTCACTCCGTCGTCTCCCTCCGCCCCCTCCGAGGCCCCGCCCCCGCCACCCCATGCCCGCAGCCGCCGCCCCGGGACCCGACCCCCCGCTCCCCTCTCCGACGCCCCCTCACCAGCGGTCCTGGCGTCCCCGACGCGACCGCAGGCCAGGAGGGGCCGAGGGTGCTGGAGGCGCTGCCCACAAGGTCCGCATGGCCGGGCGCCCCGGACGCGGAGCTATGGGGGGGCGGCCTTCCTGCGCCCCAGCCGCTCCGGACCGCGCAGCAGCGGCCTCCCTGCGCCCAGGACGCGGCCGTCACAGAAGGGGACAGGGGGGCACAGGCCACTTGCCCCTGCCACTCAAGGGTCAGAGCAGGACTCGTGCCCCCAAGTGTCCCAGCCCCGCTCTAGTCCGCCGGACCCTAGAACTGCGTCTGTTCTTCCTGGGGTGACGGCTTTGGCCGGAGCGGGGCCACTCTAGGCTTCTGCCCTGCGGTCCCCCCAGGGCGTGGTCTTGGCCCCCACAAGCCCCAGGCCGTCTTCATCACCGTCCCCCTCGGGAAACCCAGGGGCTGTGCATCCAAAGCCTCACCCGGCGGGTCACTTGGGACTGTGCCACCCCCTTACTCCCCCCACCCCCAAAGCTGTCTGGCCTCACTCATGCTGTGTCCATCCTGCAGCACCGGTAGCGGCCCCCTGCCCCAGGGCACGCTGCCATTCCCGGGGACTCCTCACTACTTCCTTCTTTGCTTGTCATCTAATAACCCACCCGGCACGCACGTGCCCATGCCCCTCTGTTAGGAGAGCTCGGGTGCTGGCCTCTACGGATGCTCGCGCCTTGGGTTTATAGCCACTTTCAGAGTTCTTTAAGTTTCCCCAGTGCCCCGGGATGGCCACACACCACTGTGTGCGCCCCCCAGGTTGGAGAGGGCTGGGGGCTGGCTGGGCCCTAGAGTGGAGGCCCTCACAGGTGATCCACGACTCAAGGATGTCCCAACCTTCTGTTCCCCAGGACCTCCCCCAAAGAAGGGGGTTGCAGGGATGCGCACAGCAGGTCCTCGATGCCACTGACCGCTCCCCCTGGGATGTCCTCCTCTACAGAGACTTGGGGCCCCAGAATGTGGAGAGAACCTGCCTGGTGCGGTGGGAGGGCTCGGGTCCTGGATCCCCCACCAGAGACTGGCCTGAGAATCTGCGCTTGAATAAAGACAGCCGGGAGGAAGGGAGCAGGCACAGAGCCGTCCGTCAAGTACACGCTCAGGCTGGGGGAGCGGGCAGGCCCAGAGGGGACAGCTGCGCTGGGCACTGCGGCTGGGGGATTTGGGATTTTTCTGTTTCCAGAGGTTATGGGTCCTAGCCAGGGCAACGGAGGCTGCGTCCAGTCATCTGAGGGACGACTCCTACTGGTCGGGGGTGGGGGGAGTTTTTGGACCTACAAGGTTCCTGCCAGAGCCGCTGAGGCCACCCCCCGCCCCCCACTCCCCGGCTGAAACCGCGGTAAGAACATTGTATAATGAGGCTGTGGGTCCCTGTGGGCTGGAAGGAAGAGTCCAGACCCGGAACCTGCTTTCTGGGGCAGCCGGCCCCCGGAGGTGGGAGACCATGAAGTCACTGCCTCCCGCTGCCTCTCCGGGGCTCCTGTCTAGCGGCCTGCTCTGTCCATACTGGAAGAGCTTACGTGGTTTGCTCCTTGGAAGAACACAGAGATCTCACACATGCCGAGTAGGTGTGCCAGCCTGGGAGCACAGTGCTTCTACCCGCTCGGGCCTGCTGAGGTCGGGTGGGACAGAGGCCCCTGCCTTCTCTTGACCCCGGGGCCCTGACGCCCTCTTTGGGCCCTGTCCCTGGGGGAAGGTGGCAGAGAGCCTCTCTTCTCTGGCAGCCAGAGCTGGGCGGAGCCTCTCTGCCCAGTCCCTGTGGGGTGGCCCTAAATCAGGCCTCAGAGGGACTGAGCCGCTTGGGCCAGTGCCCTCTGACCCCTCTCTTGGGTCTCCTCTCCATATGGAGGGGAGTCGCAGTAGAGCCAGGGACCCGTCCAGGCTGGCAGCTGTGGGCTCGGGAGGCCCTCTGTCTGGGCCTCCTCTCACAGGGTCCTGAAGGGTCCTGCAGGGTCCTGGCCCCTCTTACCTCTGTCCACGAGGACTGGCACAGTGAAGCTCCCTGTGCCTCAGTTTCCTTCTCTGTTGAGTACGGGTAATGGCCGTTCCTACTTCCAGTGGCTGTTGGGACGCTGAAATGAGTAGATGTCTGTGGTGTGTCTAGGCCCTCCGCCAGGCCCAGGTTCGAGTCCGGTCAGTGTCACCCGTTCCCCTTATTCATGCTGGTCCCAAGTGCCAGTATGTGCACAAATATTGCCTTTGCTCCCAACACGCATGCATGGTGGGCGGTGTTTCCCCCTTTTACGGAGGAGGAAACAGTCCCAGAGAGGTGGTCACTTTTCGAAGGCCACGCATCAGCCAGAAGCTAAGACCTCCTGAAGTTCCCAGCCCGTGCTCCCGCCCCCCACAGTCTGCTCCCATGCCAGGGACTCCCTCGAGGGGCGGGCAGACAGGAGTCCTTCCACTGACACAGTGACAAAGCAGTGGGTTCCCGGGACAGTGACCTCCAGGGGCATCTCCCCAGCGTGGGGGTTGGGAAGGGGAACCAAAGTCCAGGAGACTAGGCTGCCAGCGGGCAGGTGTTTCCCGTGGTGGGGTGGGGGATGGACAACCAGCCCCCGAGTGCCCCGCCTGCCCTGGGTCTGAGTTCTGGCCTATCCGTACGTACTCAGGGCTGACTGTGGACCCATCACTTAACCTCCCGCCTCCCTTTCTCATCTGGACAGCAGGACTGACAAAACCTGGCTCACAGGTCGTCGTCCGGAGGCTTACAGGAGCTGATTGGTACAGAGGGGACCTGTCCGAACAGCCCTCCATCAGCGTTTGTGCCCCAACAGCCCAGCCCGTGGAGATGGCCAGCGAGCGCCGTGCAGGGCAGGGGAAGGCAGACTAGGGCCCGACCAGTCGCGGTGCGGAGGGAACCAGGACCCGGGACCCAGGGGTTGGGGTGCGCTTATGGCAGGAGGACACTCTCTGCTCACAGACAAGGTGGAGAGAGGTGAGTCTTGGCAGGGACAGGACGAGCATCTCTCTTCTCCAGTGGGGAGGGGGAGCTGGCACTTCGGGTAAAGGCGCTGGGAGGAGCAAGGGGGTTGATTAGATGCAAGCATGGGGGTCCCTGGACGGCTGGGGCCTTGGGCCTTTGCACTGAACCCTTCCACAGGGCAGCCACTGGGCGTGGGAGGGACCGGCGGCTGGACTAGACTAGAGAGCAGGCGATAGGCGTGTCGCTGGGTTGCTGGGGTGCAGGACAAGGGAGACGGGAGGGCAGGTCCCATGAGGAGTATTTGCCGAGGATGGCAAGGGGTGAGACTTTCACCCCAATTGGGAGCGAACAGGGTAGGCTGCCAGAGGACAGGAGACCCTGGGTCGCAGGGGACTGTCACAGGCAGGGCTGGGTGTTGCTGGCGTGTCCGGCGGATCAAGGGGGAGGGTGTCCAGCACTGTCAGAGCGGTGGTCCTTGAGGCTGCGTTTCCAGTCTGGCTGGAGGCGGCAGCGGGTCTGACAGGGACTGGTGATTGGCAGGGCAGGTGTCAGAGGAGGTCATGGAGAGGATGTGACCGCGGGTTACCCTGGAGCTGGCCCCTCACGCTGCCCTGTCATTGGGACACATGCTCTGCCCCATTCCCACGGCAGGCGCCGCCTCCAGGGCCACAGCCTTGAGGTCATGCGGTGGCGTTCAGGTCATCACGGTGTGGTGACCGAATCCGGGAAGGCCCCTGAACAAACTTTAGCGTCAGGAGGGTGTGGCGATCTCCTTGGCTGGTGGCGCCCAGGAGAAGCCTCGCAGGAAGTCAACCCCTTCCAGAAACCGCCGCCCCCCCTTCTGCAGTGCCCGCCTCCTTCTCCCGCTCTGCCTGCCCCGGAGACATGGGGGCACCAGGAGGGACAGGAGAGATGCCCTGCGCGGGCGTCCTTAACCTCTGTGTGCGGAGGGGGCCTGTCCGTGAGATGCCTGTGGGCCGCCTCGGGTTCCTGAGTGCAGGAGGCCCGGAGATCCGCAGTGGGTCCCACACTCTGGGGAAGGGGTGCGGTGTGCACGGTGGCTGGCGACGGAGGCCTGGGGCTGTGCAGTGGACTCGCCTCCCCTGTGGGGACTTTAGAGGGACAGGGAGGCCCAGCTAGAGGCTGAGGGTCGGGCCAGAAAGCTGGGCGGGGAGCAGAGGGGAGGCTGTGCGGGCACCCACCACGTCTGGCTTCCGGCCAGCAGACAAGAACGCTCGGTCTGGCAAAGCTAGGAGGGCGCAAGCCGCCACCTACGGAGGTCCCGGTGCTTGCGACGGAGCCCGAGAGGGACACTAGCCGGTGGGATCCCTGAGAAAGTGAGGCCCGCGAAGGGGAGAGGGTTGTGAGCCACCGTGCACGGAGGGCCCCAGGCCGTCCGATGCCAGCGCCGTGGAGAACTCCACATGCTCATTACGCTAGACTTCCAGGACCAGAGAAACAGACGCCGAAACCCCTAGAAAATGCGTTCTCTCCGTCTCTTCAGGTTGTAAATCTCATCATGTCCGAAATGGAGGCTCCCGGGGAAAACTGGGGCGTTGCCCACCGTCGCCCGGCCCCGCAGGGGAAGGGGGCTTCGACCGCATGGACCCTGCCTCGGAGGCCCCCTCGCCGGCCACGGCGGCTCAGGGGCAAAGACCGATCTGAAACGTCTTCCCCACACGCGCTAGGAAAAGCTTCAGCCGTGAGAGCAGGTACGGACGCCTTCCGTCTGCACGACACCCGGCGGGGCTCGGCGGCTCCGAGCTCGAGTGACCCCGGGACATCCGTGTCTGTGTGTCTCCGGACGTCTGCAGATGAGGGCTCCAGGCGGGCGACGTCTCCCGACGTCCGAGGCTGCTGCCCAAATTTACTTGAAAAGGGGCTTTCTAAACTGTCCTACAGAAGCAGCTTTGATATCGATAATGCACGTATATAAAATGGCAAGTTTTCTTTTGTCTGGTAACAGGACAAAGTTTTCCTGGACTATTGGTCTTTCTTGATGGGATTGTGAAAGGTTTTTCCTTACCTTTGAACTCATCCTGGGGCACCTGGGGGGCTCAGTGGGTGAAGCGTCTGCCTTCGGCTCAGTCATGATCTCAGGGTCCTGGGATCCAGCCCCGAGACCCGCTCCCTGCTCGGTAGGGAGTCTGCTTCTCCCTCTCCGTCTGCCCCTCACCCCACTCGTGCTCCCTCTCTCCCTCAAACAAATAAACAAAATCTTAAAAAAATAAACGTAAGAGCCTCTGGGTTTACCTGCCAGGAAGACGGCTTCTGTGTTGTATCACAATCATTTCCTGGGCCGCCTACTGTCTCTATCGGGTCTGTGATTGCTCAAGAAAATGGAGTCTTCTCCAGTAGAACAGTTGTTTTTTAATAACCGTATAACCTTCTAGATTTGCCTTTGAAGCCTTTCATTATCAATTTGATTCAATGGTATTGTTTCCCAGTGACGTCAGACCCCAAAAGTCAAATTCTAAAAGAAGTCTTATTGACCTTGAACTAAGTTTGGGGTTTCTGCAGAGGTCCCTGGACCATCTCCAAAGATGTGTTCTCTCTCCTTTTCGCAGAGAGAGGTCACACTAATGAGACTCACGGACTCGCTGACTCCCCGGGAAGCATGGTCAAGCTAGAAGAGACACCGAACTTGTCTTGTCTACGTTTCTATAAAATCCCCAAGAATCCACTGTGTCCCGGCATAACGGCAGCCGTGGTGACTTTAAGACGTGCGTCCCAGGCGCACCGCGCTCCGCTGGTCAGTGCAGCGCAGCCAGCTCTCAGCGCATCTCCGGCCACGGCTCCTTCTCCCTGGCGCTCTCCTCCGCACGCGGTCACGGCTTCTCTCCACTGCTTTGCAGGAGTGTTTCTGCAAACGGGCTTCATCCTCACGGAGACGCATGGAAGAGACCCCGGGAGGACCGGTTTCTGGTAACTACAGCCCACGTGTCTTCACATGCACGACACCAGAACCGAGGTCTCTCCGGTGCCTCCCCAAGGCTCCCTGCCAGTCCCACCCCACCCGCCTGTCCCTGCTCTCCCTCCCCACACTCCTGAAATGGGCGCATTTCATCGATACACAGTGGTCACCTGTGAGACACTCCGTGGGCCTGGCTGGAGCATCTGTGAGGGGGCAGGTTGGACCGTGAACACGTCCCCATGACAGACCACAAACATTCAAGGTCCAGGCACCCCCATAAAGTTTCGGGGTCTTGTCCGGTGAGGTGACATGCACATGTCCCCAGAATCTGTGATGGAGAAGATGCTGGCCTGCCCGTGCCCTAAGAACAGGAACGAGGTGCAGGGTTTGGGGGGACTTGGGGGCCTGGGAGGACTTTTATTCCCCACCTGATGCAGCCTGGGGAAGCAGGGGCAGGTGTGCGAAGGCGGGACTGACAGTGACCTCGGGAAGAAACGCCAGGGGAGCTGGTTCCAGCTGTGGCATCGTGGCAGCCAGGATACCTCACACTGAGGCCGTCCGGGACTCCGGCACCGTGGCGGAGACAACAGGAGGGTCCCGAAGACTGACGGCTGCTCTGGAAGGGGCCGGGGTCACAAAGACCCCGCAGAGCGCCAGCTCCGAGCGGCACAGCGCTCCTCCAGGAGCCTCTCGCTAATGAACTGCCTGGCGTGGCGGGGACTTGCCTGCCCAGTGGGGGGGGGGGGGGGGCGAGACCATCTTCCAGCGGCCACCTCCACTGTGGCGCAGAGCCCCACGCTGGCCACGTGGCATGCCTGTTCTCAGTGGAGGCGCGCCCTGTCCAGCAGCCCACGGTCCCCAGAAACGCAGCCACTACGAGGGCCTGGGGGGAAGCCCGCAGCTGCTCCAGATACCCGCACCCCTGTCGCCGGGGTGGCCCCTGCAGCCTGTGGGGGGCCAGCGCTGCCTGGAGTGCGGGCAGTTCTGTCAAGGCCGTCCGTCTGTCCACACGCCCACACGGCCTGTCGTTACTGCTCTACCCAACACCGACCCCATCTGGGTGGCGACAGGGACAGACCAAGCAGCCTGCGGTGTGGTGGGCAATCCCTCGCGGGCCCCAGCCATCAGCCCTGTATGTGGAGGCTGTTTTACAGCGACGGACCCCACGGCTCCGACAGTGGAAAGCCGAGGGGTGGTGATCCTGACTAAGACTTTGTAGGTCAGGATATGCGAAAAGACACGTGGGGTGGCCGGCCGGAGACTTGGTGGCCCTCACTGTCTTCCCTGTCCTGGCTCCTCAGGAAGATGATGCCCCAGCCTGGGGATAAGCCCCAGCAAGTGAGGCTTCAGTGGCTACAGCAGCCAGGGCTGGGGCCGTGGCAGCCCCCAGACACCAAGGATGCTAGGTTGCCCTTGAAGTCCAGCGACCTGGTCAGTGCAGGGACGGCCGGTCCTATGTGTCCGTGACCCGACTCAGGGTGATGCTGGAGGAGTCCAGGGCCATCGGCCAGAATCCCCAGCTCACAGGGGACCGGCACATGGATTGTATTGGCCGCTCCTCTGAGCGAGGGTTCCATATGCCCCGGGCGTGTGCAGACGCTGCCTCTGGCCCGACCCACGCTGTCCCGGCCCCATGTGAGGCAGGCTGCCTGCATCAGAGAAGCAGAGCACCTAGACAGCGATGGGGGTTCAAAGGCCATGACGTGGGGGCTCCCCCGTCCCTATAACCCGCAGCAGCAGGGGTGGTGGACAGGAGAGACGGATGAGCAAAGCCACATATGAGGTGACTGACCAGTAATGTCACCTCGCTGGGACCACTGACATACGACCCAGGTTTTAATACCTTTCATCGATCCCCTGGTTGGATCCATCACCCCCCAGCCCAGATTGGGACGCCTGCAGAGGTGCCCAACCCTGACCGACACTGTGCGGCTGGCCGGGCTGGCAACCGGCTGTCCTGCTGGAAGGGCTGGGCCACCACTCGCTCTCCCGGGGGGGCCCGTTATTAGGCCACACACTCAACCTGAGGAAACGCAGTGTAGCTGGCATGGACCGCACACCAAGTCCTGGCCACAGCCCGCCCCCCGGCCACTCCTCATGCCTGACTGGGCTGCCTTCCCAACAGCCCTGTGGTGGGCACCCCCGAGTCCAGGCCCTGAAGCAGCAGCTCCGTCTCCCCGAGGCCGGGTGGGCTCACTCTGTTGCTTACAGGACGATCGTTCAGCCCCAGCCCTGGGCCCAGAGCTACAGCACAGGACCAGCCTCGCTAAACTCACCCACCACGCGGCATTTGAGGCCGGTGGGGCCCCGGAGAGAAGGCCGTCGTCTGGAACGGGAGGCCTCAAACCTCTCCACTGCCTCTAGGGGAGGCGCCCGCACCGGCATCCAGAGTTCCTGTGTTTGGACCTGATGAGTCCCATAACGAGTCTTCCTCGTTAAGTCACACTGAGGACCCAGGTGAAGGCCTGGAGTGCTCTGACCACCGGCTGGCTGCAGTGACTAAACCCAGGCTTCAGATCACGGGGCTCTTGCTGGAAAAAGGTTGTTATCTTGGGAATTACTGTCTTAACCTGTGTGTTCTCTGGCGTGGGCCTGGGCTGTGTCAGGGGCCCTGCCTGCAGTGCGGCCGGAGAGCCCCTGAATGAGCCACGTCCACGCTCACGGCTCCTCTCGCTGGCCACTGAGGGTCCACTGCGGAAGAGGGGCGCGTGAGATCGCGAGAGCCAGTCACGGGTCACCGAGGGCTGGGAGTTGTGACCGCCAGTTGTCCCTGGAGCTGGCCCTCACTCTGCCCTGTCACTGGGACGTGCGCTGGGCCCCCCATTCCCATGGTGGGAGCTGCTTGCAGGGACGTGGCCGGGAGGTAGTGTGGATTTGAGCCTGTCCGAGGATACCGGTGACTGAGCCCCTCGGAGGCTTCTCTGAACTTTAAGATTCTGGCGAGCAGGTGCGGGGTGCCTCGACTCCCAGTGGCCAAGAAGTCCCTTTGCTTGTCACACTGGCTCCCTGCCCACCTGGTGCATAGGCCTCTCTCTGTCTCCTCCGGCTCCGTGTTCCGAGACCGGCCTGGGACCCAGCGGCTGGAGGGATGACACGTGGGGGCCCAGTTGGAGCGAGACCGTGTAGGGAAAGCGAGAGCCAGACATCCGGGCGCTGTGGACCACGAGTGGGGTGCTGGAACCGAGATGCCACAGAGGGAACAGAACTCTCTGCCTGGTGGCAAGCCCAAGTCTCCGTCTTGGGAGGAAAGACCGGGCACGCGGGGCCCAGCATTTCTCAGGATGGCGGTGGCAGCGGGCATGAGGAGAGGACGCCGGCCAGGGTGCCTGAGCCTTTGGTGGGTGTGGAGGCACCCTGCGGGCCCATAGTTCAGGGGACCACAGAGGAAGGTGGAGCCTGGTTGCTGGTGCAGGGTTCCCGGGCGGCCTCGCCGACCTGCCACACCCCGGGGCTAACACAACAGGACTCGTCCTCAGCTCTGTAGTCCGGAGGCCCAAGACCCAGGGGCCTGCCGGGCTGCCCTCCCTTGGAGGCCTGAGGGGAAACCTTCCTGGCCTTCCCAGCATCTGGTGGTTGCTAGCAGCCCTCGGCCTCCCTCGGCCTGGAGCCGCATCCCGACAACCTTTCTTCTGGGGTCCCACGGCTGCCTCCCCCGTGTGTCTCCCCGTGTCTCTTCTCGACACCGGTCACGTTGGACGAGAACCTGTCTGATGTCGCAGACCCCATCTCCAGACGAGGCCCCTTTAACAGGCCCGGGGTTAGGACTTGATGGATCTGTTTGGGGGACACGACTGCTGTAGCAGGTGGCCCATCTGTACATGAACGACAACAGGGTTTCCATCGGAAACCGCTGGTCATGAGACAGGGAACGGAGGCTCCTGGCTGGGTCCCCCTGGGTGTGCAGTACTTCTTCCTGGGGACTTTGGACAGCAGGTGGCAGAGTAGCCCACGCGCCCAGGGCCTTCAAACCAGAGCGCCTTGCACAGCGGAGATGAAAACATCATTCTTCTTCCCAGGAGGACTGGGAAGTGAGGATTCTTATCTTAACTTCCAGATGTTGTGGTTTAGTGTTTTATGAAATCAGGGCGCCCCACCTTTGATGTCTGTCTCGAATGGAAGCAGCGGTCAGGGGCACGAGGGGCCAGGCTGATGCAAACAGGAGCCCCAAGCGTGGGGTCTCAGGGCCCTGGGCGTGCAGGCTCCCCGCGGTGGAGGTTAGCACACGGCCCAGAGAGTGTTCCCGTTCACAGGGTCCATGGGTCAAGCTCACTTTCCAGAGACAACGCACCCTGGGTGAGACCTCTCCCTCCAGGGTGGGACTGGGGCTGCCTGCGGGGCTGGCTGGGGCTGGGAGGCCCCGTGGCTGCAGGGACGCATGGAAGAGCTATCACGTGGTGCCTGCAGACCGCCCACAGGCTTTGGCCCATCCCAGCAGAAGCAGGGACAATGTGGTCGACAGAGAAGCACCCTTCCTAGCAGACGGGGGGCTATGGCCTTGGGGACCTAGAGGCAGGTTTCTAAACGTGGCTTTAAGGCAAATCAGCAGATTTGGGGAATCGAAGGGACAGTTGTCTTGTGGTTTCTAGAAGCCGCGTTGTTTTGGTGGCCACGTCTGTCACACCCGCTCTCGACCAGAACGTTGGTTTTGCTCTGCCTCCTCCAAGACGCCCACCTTGCTGGGCCCAGGTGCCCTGAGGGCTGTCTCTGCACCTGCGGCCCAAGCAAGACGCGGGATCCGTGAGAGGGTCTGGCTCTGAGAAGCTGCCCTGGGGTGAGCTGGGGCCGGGAGTTCTCGGAACGCACACTGGGGATCGGTGCTGGTTCCGGTCAGCACAGCCCGCGCGGGGAAGGGGACACATACGACCTTGTTCTTGAGAAATGCCGGGGCCGCCCCACAGACAGCGTGTCCCGCGACAAGTTTCCGTATCTACAGGTCTCGGCTTCCAGAGGAACCTCTGCTCTCCCAGCGCCTGAGAGCTGCTGAGATCCTGGCGGGAGGGGCCCCCAGCATGCCCTGTGGCCGGCCAGCTCCCCTCTAGGCCAGGGGCCCCGCGGACAGTCCCCGGACTGCGCGCCTTACACTGGCTTCCTGTGCCTGCCAGAAACATTCACAGATGCCGTGGCTAAAATAGACGGCCCTTCTCCAGTTCTGGAAGCCAGAAACGTGAAATGCAGGTGCGGACGGGGCTGCTTGCCTCTGGGGGCACCAAGGGATGACTGTCCAGGCCTCTCCCCTTCCTCCCTTCTAGGGGTTGCTGTGACCTTCACTCGTAGTCCCAAGTCTCCCTCTCGTCTCCATAAGGACACCTGTGACTGGGTCCGGGGCGATTTCATCCCAAACATCTTTAACTTAATTACGTCCCCAAAGACCCCTTTTCCAGATCAGTCTTGTGTGCAGGTACTGAGGGTTAGAACACGGATCTATTCTTTTGGAGACACGATGCAGCCCACGATACCCCCGGTCCCTGGTGTGAATGGTGTGGTGTTTGCTCTTGCTGGAACAGGCGGTCTCCACCACCCTGGAGCCGTTTCGGGGCCTGACGCCTTTCCTGCCGCTGTATGCTGGCCTGGGGATGGGGGAGGGAGGGCCTGTGGTGGGGTTCGTTCACCGAACAGCAATCGAGTCCAGGCTGAGTGGGAACCAACTTCGGAGGCGCGGCTCTGCCGTTTCTGGTTCATACACGAGGACTGAGGAACAGAAAGACCACGTCCAGGGCCACACACAGGACATGAGAGCCATCTGGGGGTACGCAGCTCATCAGCAGAGGGCCCGACCCAAGATCCTGCTGCAGACCCCCACGCTACGGTGCAGGAGACTGCGTTCATATCTCTTCTGGGGCAAACGAGCAGGGTTAGGAACGAACTTCAGAAGCAGCCGCTCGGAGACTGGCCTCGGAACAGGCACACGGGATGGCCCCCATCTCTGGCTCCAACAGCGTGGATTCACCGTGGCCCCTCCCAGGGCTGAGCTGCCCTCTGCCTCCAGGCTGCACAGAGGGGGCAGGTGGGAGTGGGGGATTCAGGAGACAGTGAACTCACCCTGCTCTGGACTGAACTGTGTCCCTCCGAAACCCACACGTTGAAGCCCTAATTCCCCGTGTGCCTGTATTCGGAACAGGGCCTTTCCAGAGGTAATCAAGGTCATTGAAGTCGTAAGGGCCCTGATCCTCCAGGGCTGGTGCCTTTTAAGAAGAGGAAGAGACCAGGGGCACCTGGGGGGGCTCAGTGGGTTAAAGCCTCTGCCTTCGGCTCAGGTCATGATACCAGGATCCTGGGATCGAGCCCCGCATCGGGCTCTCTGCTCGGCCAGGAGCCTGCTTCCCCCTCTCTCTCTGTCTGCCTGTCTGCCTGCTTGTGATCTCTCTCTGTCAAATAAATAAGTAAAATCTTTAAAAAAAAAGAAGAGGAAGAGGAAGAGACCAGAGAGCTTTCTCCGCCTGATACCGCCTCCACCAGGTGAGGACGGAGAGAAGGCACGCTGCTTCCACACGCCAGGAAGAGGGTCCTCACCCGGACCCGGCAGTCGGCGCCTTGATCTTGGACTTCCAGGGGACTGGGAGGAAGTGTCTGTGTTTAGCCTGCGGGGTCTGTGGTGCTCTGTTCTGGCCGCCGGAGCTGACCGGGCACCCCCGCGGCGCCGCACTTCGTCTACTCTGTGTGCTTTACTGGTTTCCTCGGATTTACAGGCAACACAATAGGGGGTTTACTTAAGGTCCCCAGAGCCAGACCCCCGTGTCCGGTTCTCAGATCTGCAGTTCACGGGCTGGGTGGCTTAGGGGTGCTCTTCCCCGCTCTGACCTCAGTTTCCCCATCTGCACAATAGGAAGGCATCGGGGCCGGCCTGGCAGCCTCCGTCCCCAGATGACACGAACCGTCCATGTGGTGATGAGGGCTCAGAGAGTTGGCGGGGCCGGGGGGCCCGGTGCTAGACGGCGGCTGGTCCCTCCTCCCAAGCCCCCCGCCCCCAGCCAGGGATCCTGTGCTTCTGTATGAGGGCGAGGTGAGGGCCAGTCACCCGGACCACGTGAAGTGGTGGGCCAAGAAAGAGGGCTTGTGGCCTGGGACACGAGCCTCTCCGCCGGTGGGGCTCTGCAGCTGGGCCTGGCAGGGGCCCTCCCTCCGCGCCGTGTGTGACTGACGGGATGCCTCCCTGCTGGCCCCTCGTCCGGTTCTACCCAGCCCCTCCCCGGCTCTTCCAAAACCTCCTGACGGGGTTGTTTCCACCCCAGGGATGCCCTGGACCCTGGAGCACCCGGTCCTCACCCCTGAAGTTGGTGAATTCCAAACCAAAACCAGGCCGGTTGCTTGGCTGGTTGATTTTTTTTTTTTTTTTAAAGATTTTATTTATTTATTGGACAGAGAGAGATCACAAGTAGGCAGAGAGGCAGGCAGAGAGAGAGGAGGAAGCAGGCTCCCCACCAAGGAAAGAGCCTGATGTGGGGCTCGATCCCAGGACCCTGGGATCATGACCTGAGCCGAAGGCAGAGGCTTTAACACTCTGAGCCACCCAGGCGCCCCAAGGCTGGTTGATTTTTAGGGAAATCTCCACGTCCAACACGGGGCTTGAAGTCAAGACCCGGAGATCAAAAGTCTCGTGCTCTCCTGACCGGGCCAGCCAGGTGCCCCCAACCAGGTTTAAATGGGGGGAGAGAAATCCTCCAGACGACACTCCTGCCCTCCACAGCCTCTGGGGAGCCCCACGATCTGCCACCACAGGCTGCCAGCCGAGAACACCCGCGCAGAATCAGAGCAGATGGTCCAGGGCGTGGTCGGTGACCAGCCGTGTGGGTGTCCAAAGGGCAGTGTCCAGAGGCACACGGAGGGCTGCAGAGGCTACACCCCAGCCCTTCCACCCTCTGCCCCGCAAGGGAGGGGTCGGGGCACCCGAGTGGCGAAGGACGGAGCGTCGCCGAGGCTTACGAGGGACGGAGGGCTGCGGGCTGCCCCTAAAGACGGGCGCCTGGGTCCGAGGTCCGTCGGAGTTGGTCCCTCGGTCGTAGGGTACCTGGGACTTGCAGTCTGAGAGGTGCGGGAGCGCAAAGGCTAGGGGCGAGGACCCGAGGCGGGCTGGGGGCGGGGCTGGTCGCGGGGAACTGGGAGGGGGGCGGGGCGGGGTCAGGGTGGGGGGCGGGGCCCGGGCGGGGGTCCGGGCCGTGGGCGTGGCAAAGGCGGGCGGGCTCCGGCTACCGGGCTGGGCGCGCAGTGTGGCGCTAGGCGGACGCGGGCGGGCGGGGAAGCCGGACCTTCCGCACCTGCGACGCCCGGGGGCTCGGCGGGC
Organism: Lutra lutra; assembly: GCF_902655055.1. Taxonomy (NCBI): domain Eukaryota; kingdom Metazoa; phylum Chordata; class Mammalia; order Carnivora; family Mustelidae; genus Lutra; species Lutra lutra. Next base: position 195,725,618 of record NC_062281.1, read on the forward strand.
ACCTGCGCTGCGCCCTGCGCGTCCCCGGGCCATGGCGCACGTGGAGGCGGCGGCTCCGAGGGCCGGCCGGGGCCTCCTGTGAGCGGGGGACCGGAGCGGGGACCCGGCGCGGGGCCGCGGGCACGATGCCCGTCCTTCCGGAGGCGAGGGCGGCGGGGCGCGCGGTGGCCCTGGCTCTGGTGCTGCTGCTCCCGGCGGGGCCCGCGGGCGCCCTACTCCGCCTGCAGCCGGGCCTGTGAGTAGCGGGCGGGGAGGGCTCCGCTGGACGGCGGGAGCCCCTGGGCCCTGGGCAGCTTTGTCCCTGGGGCTCTGACGCAGTCGGGCGCTTGGCCGTAACTGGGAGGGTCGGGGCTTGAGTCTGGGGGCGCTTCGGTAGCAGGACCGCCTCCTCCTTCCCTTTCCCGCCGTCTCCCTCCCCTCGGTAATGCGCGTCCCCGCGCGCGCCGGCGGAGGCTGCGCTCCCCTCGGGGTCCTTGCAGGCAGGGTCTGGCTGGCCATGGCTCCAGCTCCGAGAAGGCAGGAAGGAAGCAGACGGTTCTCACATCCTTCCATAGCCTGCCTCCTGGGGCCTGGGGGGCCTGTGCCGGGGCGGGTGCGCCCAGACAGGGGGCCCCTGGACGTGGTTTATGTATTAAACACGTGCGTGCTGGGGCGGAGAGACAGGAGAAGGAATTCAGTACCAGAATGGGCAGGAAGAGAGGGTCAGGGAGCCAGCTGAGATGAATTCAGTTTTGAAAGATGATTCCCCAATGGGCCGTTTAGCGGTCTCTCTTAAACAGCAGATCAGTCCTTGCGCTGGCCTCAAAGGACAGCTAGTGCCAAAGCGAGCTGGGGAAGAGAAGGAGAGCCACCCGCCGGCTGCCCCCACTCCAGGGCTCCTGCAGGGTGTCGGGCCCGGGGCCTGCCCGATGGTGACAGGCTGTGGAAAGCTGCAGCAGGGCAGGAGAGTGGCCTGGCCTGGGTTAGGGACTCCTGCCCAGCACCTGGCCGTGCAGGATGGTCACTTCTAGGCAGAGATGGGGGAGGGCAAGTCCTGGCCCCAGGGCCCCTACCCTGGGTCTTGCTTTCCCCCAAGCAGGAAGATTTCCCTGTGGCCTTTCCAAAGAAGAGGGGGTCTTTGCATCCAGAAACGTGAGTGGCCCGAGTCCCGACTCTCTGCGTGACTTCTGCTGGACGCTTTCCTGTGGTCCCAGAGAGTTAGTCTAAGGGCAGCTGCAGCCTCAGAAGGGCTCTCACAGTGGGGTCTGGCCACTCAGCCTGCCTGCTCTTTGCAGCATTAGTGGGGGACTTCCAGAAGCCCCAACTCCTGGGAATTCCAGGGTGCCGGTCAGGGGGACAGCAGCTGAGCCCATGAGGACAGAGGGCCCCTCCTTAAGAGGCGGCTTCTGCCTCAGCACGCTCATGGAAACTGCTTGTCACCTCCCTGGGCCCATTTCCCTGAGCCCCCCAAGGAACGGATCCAAACGCCTGTGAGTTTGACCTGCTTCCCTGGGGCTCCAGGAAGCCTCAGGCCTGGCCGGGGCAAGCATTTCAAACCAGCAGCTAGTGGACTGCCTGAGGCTGCCTTCTCTTCCTGCTCCATGCTCGCCCATAGCCGCCTCTCCCTTCTCTGCTCCGTCCTCCTTTTCTTCCTCCTCACGGAGCCGTCCACGTGGCAGGGGTCGCTGCCCCTCTGGGGGCCTGTGTCCCTCTTTCTTGGTGGAGTGTCTATTCTCAGATCGCCCCAGGCGTGTTGAGTTCTGCGACACCTCGGGGTGCGCCTTGCTCTGCCGTCTCTGGTTGTTTCTGAAGCAGCCGGTGTGGACCTGGGATGCAGCTTGGCCACAGCGGGCACTGCCGGCGGGGGGGGAGGCAGGAGGGAGGGCACCCTTCTGCGAGACCCCAGCAAGATGACAGAATTCGCTCTTTGCTCCTCGCACCCCAGACGATCCGGGGGGCGGGGGGCAGAGAACAGCCAGCGTTCCAGAAAGTGCTTCGCCCACACTGGTGCTGTGCCCCCCTGCCATGGAGATGTGATGAGCCCGCAGGGCCTGGCGCGGGGATCCCCAGCCTCTGTGGCTTTCCTGAGCCACCTGGCGGGCCTCTGGGGGAGGCTAAGAGAAGAGGGGTGCTGGGGGGAGTCCCACTGATTCACAGCCCTGGGGCTCAGGGGGCCTTTGTGGACCTGTGGGAGCCCGTGGCTGGTTCTTTGGCTCCCACTGGCTGGCCATGTCCAGATTCAAAACCTTGCAACCCATCTTTATGTATCTGTTTGTGTCTCTGAAGTGAATTTCTTATGGCAGAGTGGTTGGCTTTCCTTCCTGGGGCCTGGAATGACTGACTGCTCAGTGCACGTGGCTGGCCCAAGGCTACTGGTTGGGCTGGCAGGAGCAGGGTCGGGACAGGAGACGGTGTCCCCACGCACTGGAGTTCCAGCTGGCTGTGGTCCTAGCCTGCGGGGCTCCAAGCTGCACGCCGGGAAGCACGCAGGCCAGGGGGACCTGTGTTCAGAGGCCCGCTGCGGGGTTCACAAGGGGAGCCCGTAAGAACAGACGTGGCGCAAACGCCCCTCGGTAGCCTGACCTCTGGACAGGGGTGTGTGCGGCCGAGCAGCTCGGTGAGGCTGGCTGTCTCTCCCTCCCTCCCAGCCCGGCTTTTCCCATCTTCACTTCCTCACCTTGGGGCCATCATCCGGGGACCCAGGGGCAGATGTCCCGCAGAGCTGTGTTCTCGTCGTCGTCTGGGAATTGCCTTCCCTCCCCAGATGGGAAGCAGGGGCCCACGGCCACTTGGGCTGATGCTGGGGTCTGTCTGTTCCCTCCCCCGTCCCACCCCCTCCCCCCTGCACATGGAAAAGATGGCCAAGGTTGTGCTTGTGAAGCGCTGGGAACTCCCCAGAAGAGATCATTCTGGAGCTCACCCCTGGCCCTGTGGAGCCTATGGGGAACCCACAAGGCTGCAGCTGTCCTCAGGGCCATGGGGAGCCAGGCCTTGAGGAGGAGTCACGCAGGTGCCCCGGGATAGGGACAGGGCATGGGAGAGTGACTGGAGAGCTGCTGCAGAACCCTCCCGGGGGCAGCTGGCCCTGCGGTTTGAGGAGGGCCAGGAAGGGAGGGTGTCTTTGGGGAGAAGCCAGCCCACCCCACCCTCCTCAGAGGAACCTGGCTGGCCTCTCAGGTGTAGCAAAGCTTTGCCTTCTCTGGGACTTTGTGAAATTTGCCTGCTTGGGGACCACCCTGGTCCCTGAATCCGGGCACACCTGGGGCAAGCTGTGACCCTCTGCTCCCCTCCCCTCCCCTTCTGGAGCAGGGCTGGGCCCCTTCTGCCTCTTCTCAGCCTCCTTCTCCTTCCTGAGTGTGGCGGGCTCCTGTCCATACACTCGCGGGCAGGGGTTCCCGGGGGGCCGAGGAGCCCGGAATCACGGGGCTCCCACTGTGGCCCCCACGCCACGCTCCCTGGAGGCTCTCCTCCTTCCATTCCTTCTCACTCTGCTTGTCCTGTCTGGAGCCCACACCCACCCAGCCACGTGCCTGGCACCCGCATCTCAGGGGCCATCTCTGAGGCCTGCATGGCTGGGGACGAGGCGGCCTAGAACAGGAGTCACGTGAACGCTGGGTTAAAGCCACTGTTCCCACGGGCCCCCCAGTACCCTGTTCAAGGGGGCAGTGGTATCTATCCTTTGGGGTCAGCAGGATTAGAACACCCCTGTGGGCGGCATGGGGGCCCTGCCTGGAGGACCCTCGGACAGGACCCTCTTCCTCTGAGGCCCACACCCTAGAGCCGGGGCCTGCCGTGGGGCCTAGGGCTCCACCAGGGGGGAGTGGGGGCCAAGGGACCCCCCCCCGACGGCTCCACACCCCAGCGTGAGTGTGCAGGAGGACTGGGGCCCGCTGGCTCTTGGTGGCCAGGGCGCTGATGTCTGTCCTCTGTCCCAGGCCCCACGTGTGTGCCGAACGGGAGCTGACTGTGGTGGGCCGCCCCCAGCCCTGTGTGCAGGCTTTCAGCCGGACCGTGCCCGTGTGGAAGGTGGGCTGCGGGCGGCAGGCGTGGTGCGTCCGCCAGGAGCGGAGGTATGTGCTGGGGTCCCCGAGTCCGGTGTGGGAGTGGGGTGACGAGGGTGGGGGGCTGTCCTGATCTCAGGGCCTTCTGGGAGCAGTGGGGGCCCTGCAGGGAGGAGGGGGAGGAGGGGGTTCTGTGGGAGGGGGCTCTGAGGCGGGCGGGGTCTTGTGGGGGAGGCGGGGACCACACAAGAGGTGCAAAGCGGGGCACCCAGCCTGCTAGGCTCTGCGGGGCTGCTGAGGCCGAGCCCAGGCCTCATTCCCAGAGGAGCTGGCGCGAGACCTTTTATTGCTCAAGATTTTATTTCAAAATCAAATTAAGGAGTGCCTTTGCATACCTCTCCACATTTTACAGACTCGGGCTCTGGAATCTGCATGGTTGCAAAGTGGGGCGGTGGGGGGGCCTCAGCGCGGGCCCCTTCCCTGGCTGGCAGCCGCGAGGCCTCCGGGTTAGGTGTGGGGAAGGCGGGAACAGGCCTCGGACGGGGTGTGGTGTCCAGCTCTGCAGTGAGGCCTTCGGGAGTGGCCTGCATGGTGTCCGTGGAGGGTGTGAACTCCCTTCCTGGGAGCTTGGCGGTGTCTGGGGACAGTGGCCACTGCCTCAGGTGAGCCCAGGGGCCGGGGACGCTGCTCCAGGTCCTCTGGTGCTCGGAATGGCAGGGATCCTGCAGGATTGTCGGGGGCCGAGAAACCCCGGCAGAAGGAAAACGGCTCCCCTCGTGCTTCCCCAGAGAGGCCCCTGTGCAGTGTTCCCAGCTTGGGCTGTGTCCCCCCAGCCACTTACCATTTCACCGTGAGCAGTGAGGCTGCCGGGAGCACCGTAGCCCCCGGGCTGGAGAGTCGGGTGGGTAGCTCTGCTGAGAAGCCCCCGGGCTCCCCATCGCTGGCTCCTAGGCCCCCAGCCTGGATGGGGTGGGAACAGCGTTTTCAAAGCATCCGGGTGCCTTCAGTGTCCTGGTGGGGCATCTGGGGGCGTGGGAGAAAAGTCCCCCTGCCTGGGAGGTCCTTGCTGTCCGTCACTTGGGGCAGGGGCTGTGGGGTCTCTGTCAGGCTTCCTGCTCCAGGGCAGAGGCCCACCTTCCCTAGCTCCAGGTCTCTGGGACCCTCCCTTTGGGTTCAGCAGGAACAGTTTGGGTCCCTGGCCTGCTTGGGGGCGAGGTCTGTGGGGTCTCCTGGCCTGCAGTGCAGCTGGGGCTCTCCCCGCCCTGCACGGGCTGTTCCCCCCCCAGCCCTCCACTCCATGTGAATGAGATCTGTCTCACCACTGCGGTGTCCTGTGGGGTTTCCTGAGACCCGCACCAAGCACTCACTGGGTCTGGCCCCACCTCCCTTCTGTGGGGCTCCTGGCTGTGAATGGGTCGTGTCCCTTCCCGTGATCCCGCAGCAGAGCCCCACGTGCTGGCTCCGGACACTTGCCCCAGTGCCTCGTCCAGATGGTCCTCTGGCAGCAGCCGCTGGAGCTGGCGCACTCCCTTTCCTCCTTCTGGAATGCACAGAGGCTGCGGCTTCCTGGGAGGCGGGCCCTGCCCCCCGGCCCCCTGCTCCCCACCTGCCAGTCCGGGGCAGCTCTCCTAGTGCCTTGGGAGCATCTTCCCGACAAATCAGCAGCCAGCACGGGCCATGCCAGGTCTGAGGAGCCCCCGGCTGTGTGGAAGGCCCCTGCCCCTTTGCGGGGTACGGTCCATGCAAAGGGAGGAGGAAGGAGTGCTTGGAGGCGCCAGGAGCCCCACGGAGTCCCTCCCCTGGGCTGTCCCCCAGGTGTCCTGCCCTGTGGCCCACGCTCCAAGGGGCCTGCACAAGGTGGAGATGTGTGCACAAGCCCGGCACCCCCGTGCCCCCGTCGCCCTTGACCCTGCTGTGAGCCGCTCCCCGCTGGGCCCGAGTCCCCGTGATGGGTCCCCTGTGAGCTGTTGCATCTGCCCGCCTCTGTGAGCCGTGTCCCCGTGAGCCGTCCCATGTGGGCTGCAGCGGAGCGAGGGGGTGGCTCTTGGGGCCTGAGGGGGCAGTAGGCCCACCCGCTGTCTCGGAGGGTCTGTAACTTCTGAAGGTGGGGGGGAGGTGGCAGATGGTCTGGTCTTCTCTGTTCTCCGGGTGACCGTGAGGAGCGGCACGTAGCCCTGGGAGAGGGATAAATATTTACGATGGAAGGGCCCAAACACTGTTTGCTCTGCCAAAAACTGTCCACTGCTGTGGTCGGTTTCCCTCCAGGCGAGTGGATTCATGTCCTGCCAAAGTGGCCTTTTGCAGAGCTCTCCCGAGCTGCCGTGCGCGGCAGGAGCGCCTGGATTCATGCTTCCGGGAAGTGGCCTTGTTTGCTTGTTTGTGGGGTCCCTGGGCTTCCCACGACTCCCCAGGGCCAAGCCCCAGCGAGCGGAAGGGTGTCACATCACCTGAAAACAGTGGTCTGGGCCCTTGGGCTGCTCCTGGGGCTCCAGGGTCCTTGACCCCACGGCTGCTGGGGACCGTTCCTACAGACAGTGGTGGCACAGGCTTGCAGGTCCGAAGGCTGCAGGTGGCCACGGGGCATTCTCTTCCTCTTGTTCCGTCACTCTCTCTGCTTAGCCTTCATGGGAGCTGCTCCCATCCTGAGTGGGAACCGGCCCGGCTCCAAGGCCTCCCCCGAGAGGCCCTCCCGCCCGCTCCCCTCTGATCTTAGGGCTGTGTGCTGGTCATGCTCTGGTCCTTCTGCTGCTGTCCACGGCGCTTCTCCCAGTCACCCTGTCTCCTCAGCTCAGCCCTATGCTCTTCAGGTGGGGAAGGGGTTCCTCACGGATGCCCTAGGGCCATCTTGCTGAGCCCTGGTGGGCTGAGAACTTGGCACCACCCGGGTCGCAGCCTGCCCAGTGCTGGACCCTAGGAAGCCCCGCTTGTTCCTAAGCTGGGCACTTTGGGTCAGGCCCCCGGTGCTCAGGTCTGGCCTGGTGATGGGAGCCAGATGTGGGGAGCTGGGCCCGCAGCTGGGGTGGAGAAGGAGTGGGGTAGCACCCGCCCCACCCCCTGGGAGAGCTGGCCGGGGCCCTTGTTGCTGGCTGCGGGCCGGTCGCCTGCCCCCCTCCTGCTGTCCCTCTTCACGTGGGTGCCGCTTTGCTTTGGGGCACAGACCTTCCACCCGCCTATAAGCCTCAACCTGCTGAGCTTGAAACGGGACGGGCCAGAGAAGCTGCGCAGGGAGGGGTGGGGTGAGGGCCCGGGGCGTCGGGAGATGCCGCCAGCACTGCGTCTGCACAGTGAGTGATTCCCGTCTCCCTTCTTTTCTAGAACCATCTACTACACCGGCTACAGGCAGGTGTATGCCATGGAGGCCCAGACCGTGCTCAGGTGTTGCCCAGGCTGGAGCCAGCGGCCCGGTGACCAGGGCTGCCTCTCCCGTGAGTGCCCCTTCCCGACCCCGAATCCGTGCGTTGGAGGCCATGTCTGAAGGGGACATGGCTCGGAGGGCTCCGAGCAGAGGGTGTGAGGCTGTCCACCAGTGCTTAGGTTCCCGGCATGGGGAGGGGGTCTGAGGGTGGCCCTGAGCCACACGCTGCTGTCTGTGGGCTCAGCTGCCTCTCCAGGGTCCCGTCATGGAGACGTCCTGCCCCACCATAGCCATGGCCTTGCTCTGGGTCCTTCTTCTCTGTTCCCGAGTGTGCCCTGAGCTGGGCGTTGGGTCCCTGGCTTCTGTGGACTGTTATCTGTGAGACTGTAGCTCCTGTCCTGCCTCCCGTCCTGGTGCCCTGGGCCGCGGTCTCCCCTTCTGCTTCATGGAGGTTTGCCACTGCCTCCCTGGGAGGGGGCTCCTGGTAGAACGCGAGGGAGTGGGAGCCGTGTGTCCGCACACGCGAGCCTCACTGCGAAGCCTCTGCTTCAGAAACTAAATGGGACTCACAGCTCTGGAGTCCGGCTGCAGGGAGTGTCTGAGGAGCTGTTCCTGGCCTGTGGGTGTAGACACAGGTGGGCCGGCAGGTGGGTGTAGACACAGGTGGGCTGGCAGGTGGGTGTGGCACAGGTGGGCCGGCAGGTGGGTGTGGTGCATGTACGTGGGCAGCTGGGGTTGATGGGATTAGGAGGTGGCAGTATCCCCTCCCTAGAGAGGTGGTTCCAGAGGTCCGGCCTCCCCTGAAACAGTGACAGGGCTCGCCCTGACGTGAGGGATGGGGTCATGCAGCAGGGGTGGCTGGGGGTCCCAGCTCCCCCATGCTGGGACAGGAGCTGGACCTCAGGGGCTCTGTTCCAGCCTGTCTCTCTGCCCCTGGGTCCCTCCACACACAGGCAGCATGGGAGCCGCTGAATGGGGGCAGAGATGCCTTTATAGAAACTCCAGTGGGAAAAAGGGAAGAGAAGGATGCTGGTGCTGTTTTTCTGGGAGAGGAAATGAATAATTCTCCCCAGGAAGGGAGCAGAAGGGAAGAGGAGAAGGAAGCAGCCCTGGCTTCCCTTGTGGGCAGGAGAGGCTCAGGGGACAGGGCGGACGCCTGGACACCCGCCAGCTGGCCCTCCGGCGGGAGGTGCCCCGGGCCTTGGCCCCTTCAGCAGTGCTTCTCCCACCCCCTCTGATCCTGGGGATGTGTGTTTTCCCTGCTTCTGGCTTCTAGGAAGACAAAGGAGTCTGTTGACTGGGGGTGTAGGGAGGAGGTCAAAGCGGAGGGCCCCGGTTTCCGCTGAGACACGGCTCCCGAGGCCTGCTGGAGGCAGCCCTAGTAATCCGGTGAGCGGTGGGGACAGGCGGAAGAGGCAGGGGCTATGGCACGGGGTGGGTTGGGGAGCACGGCCTTTTATGCCTGGGGAGGGCCGTGGACACGCAACCCCATGGCCGGCCTGGGGTGGGGGGCCTTCTGCACTTGGCTTCCCGGGCTGGGGGAGTAGTGGGTGTGTACACTGCATGGGCAAGGGGACGGGGGCCAGGGCGCAGGTCAGGCTTGGTACTGCAACGTTCCCAGCTTCCATACTCCTGAGCTGGGGTCGGAAGGCTCTCGGTTTCCCCTGTGTCTTAGAGCGACCTTCCCAGGGTCAGGGCTGCCAAGGAGCAGCAGGGTCCAAGGGCCAGCTGCATCCCGGGAGGCCAGGTCGGAGGCAGCCCCGAATGCTGGGTTTTCAGGAATGGGAGACCGATCTGGCACAGGTCCACGGCCCTGCCAGTCTCTCCTTGCACGATGGCTCAGCATGAGCTCCTGGCCTGGCCTGCGGCTCTGTCTGCCTGTGCTGGTGGCCAGGAAGGAAGGCTGGCTCTGCCTTGGCCTCGCCAGCTAGTAGGAGGGGGTACAGGGCTGCGGGGCGGGCAGATTGCCAGCAGGTGAGACCTGAAGCCGCCGGGGCAGCCTTGGCCTTGTGGAGGTGGAAGAGCTGGGCTGGGGACAGGGCTGGGGTGGTGAGGAAATGGGGGTGTCTCAGCCACAGGGCCTGGCCTTGAGGGTCCCAGTTGTCCCATCCTCCTGGAGACGTGGACGGGCTCCCACGTGTATCCCAAACTTGAGGCTTTGTCTTTCTTGTTTAAAAAAAAAAAAAAAAAAAACAAAACATTTTAGTGCAGGATTTACTTATTTCTGTGTCTGGATTTGATTTGAAGGAAAAGGCCTGGACCCGGCCTCTTGGGACACCCGCTTGTCCCCCCAGTGTCTGGGTCACCGGCCTGTGAAGGGAGGGAGGGCCAGAGAAGGTCACGTGGGGCAGAGCCTGGGCCTGGGCCCCCTCCCCCAGGGATGGCTGTTTCTCAGCTGGGGCCTGGCAGGCCTGCAGGGGCTCGGGGGTTGCCGAGGGAGGCAGGAGCCCATGTGGGAGCACTGTCCCTGTGGCCAGAGCACAGAGTGGGCTTTCTGCTGTGAGCAGAGTCCTCAGTCACTCTGTTTCCTGCCCCAGACGGAGTGGGTGACCAGAACCCCCAGCCCCTGGGAAGCCCTGCCCTGCAGTGTCAGCTGAGAGTCTGGGGGGCTGCCTTTGGCCCCCTTCTTGCCGGCTTGGGTGTGGGTACTGGGGCTGGAGGCTGGGTCAGGGCCCTCTGAGCTCCTGAGTATGAGCAGTGGCTGGGGTTCTGGGCCCCCACTTGGGAGAGGCGCCCACTTCCTGCGGAGGGGCCTGGGGGTCAGGAGTCTCCGCTTTGGCCCTTCCCCATCCCTGTGCTGCTCCTCCAGTCCTCTCCGGCACCGTCCCCCTGTCCCAGCCCAGGCTGTCTGCAGACGCAGGAGGCTGGGTTGGGCCGGGGGCAGGCCCCCTGCTGCGGACGGCCCCAGCCGGGTGAGACGTCCTCGCTTCGCGTGACCTGGAACCATAGCCACGTGGGGGGCGCTGTTAGGGCCCTGTAGGCTCGTGTGGGAGTGCAGAGCAGACATCGTGCTGTGTGAGAGAATGACAGGAAGCCTCTGAGGGTCCCGGTGATTTCTCAGGGACGCACTCAGTGGCATGGGTGACCTGGAGGTGACCAGAAAGGAAAAAGGCTGCCTGGGTGGGGCGGCATTGCCTTGTGACCAGGGGGCTTTCTCAGGTCTGCATGGTACGTGCGTGCCCCACGAGCAGCTGGGCGCTGACCCTTTCTGCTGTTGGGGTGCCCAATTCCCGCCCAGCCCCTCTCTTAATTCCACGTCCCTCTCAGTGGAGTGTGGCTTTCCTGGACACCCCCGTGCCCAGGGCCCTGGCTCCCCCTCATCTAAGGTAGCCTGAGCGTGAAGGTGCTGCCTGCAGACCCTAATGAGGTGCCAGGAAAGTGCCCCGTGGCTCCTGCCCTAAGTCTGTGCAGCCTGAGCCCCGGGCATCTGAGGAGGCTGCAGGACGGATGGCAGACCCTGAGCAGGTACGAGGAGCCACGCCTGGGACGTGGGACGGCAAAGGGTTCTGTGGTCTGGGAAGCTCCGCGTAAAGCACAATGAAGCAGGTTCCGTCTTTGCAGGACTTATCAGAGCATTTAACATGCTAATGTGGCCTGTGGGTTCCTGAGAAAGGCTATGTAGTATTTTCCAAAGCAATCCTTTCTTTAAAAAGAAAGGAATAAAAAGATACAACAAAGTTGAAAAAATAAACAGTGTCCCTAAGGCACGCGTGGGAAACGGAGCCGGGCGAGCGGCGGGACCGTCGTCCGTGCAGGTCTGACAGCGAGCTCTGCACTGTGCTCAGGCGCAGGAGTGGCGGTGACAGAGACCGGGACTGGCCCTCCCTCCAGCGGAACTGCGGTGCTGTGGCAGCGGACAAGTGGGCAAGCACACGGTGGTTCTGTGCCAGCCCATGGCCGCTCTCTCCGGGGACGGCTGGGGGGAGGGGCGTCTGGCTGGTTGGGGCGTCGTTGGGGGGTTGGGCGGGACTTGGAACAGCTCAGGTTGGCTCTCTGGAGGGTGGCGGTGTGCCATCCCAGTGTGGGGGAGCCTTCCTGCTCCGTCCCGCGTGCTCCCCGGTGTAGGGCTGCTTCAGCCCCCTTCTGCCCGTGTGTCCTCCTCTGTCTCTGAGCGGGGCCTGCCGGGATCTGTGTGAGCTCAGTCACTGCCTTCGTCACGCCTGCAAAGACTCTGTTTCCAAGTAAGGTCCCTTTCTGAGGTCCCGGGGCCCTGGTGAGGACAGGAAGCCCGTGCAGGGTCTGGCTGGGGGAGGGACACGGTCTGCTGCAGGGGGCAGAGGGGACGCTGGGCCGTCAAGGAGCCAGCTCGGGCCTGGTCCTGGGGGGGTGGCGGAGCGCGGTGGGAAGTGGCCGGATTCTGGACGTGTGGATGGAGTGGGAACTAGGTCTACACGGTGTGGCCCTGGCTGGGCTTTCAGGACCCCACGTGTGCCCGGGCTGTGTGGGGCACAGCCTTGCCCTTGACTCTGGAGCTGACCCTCAGAGGCGACCACGGCCTGCGGAGGGCACTGTAGGGCGGCCATCCAGAGCTTTCCCCACAGGCTGTCCTGGCCTAGCGTGGTCGCTCGTGGCTTCTTACCGCCCTAGACATGCCAGGCCGGCTGGGGGAGATCTGTGGCCTGTCAGGGCTTCACACGAGTGTGGGGGGGATTGACGTGGTTTGTTGTCACAGGAGCCTGGGATGGGCCGCGTGGTGGGCCCACGGGACAGAAGCCAGGGCTGCTGACCAGCTCACAGGCGTGCCCTATAGCTCTTCCTCCCTCCTGGGACACGGCCGTCTCCTCTGTGATCCTGGGGCTGCGGGAATGAGTAGCAGGAAGACTGCTGGGGGTCCCGGGGACGGCTGCCTCTGCCTTTCTGCCTCGCGGTTCACTTTTCCTTTTCCGTTCCGGACGCGTGTCAGCCCCGCGCCCAGCGTGGGAATCTGCACGGCCAGCGCTCTGGCTGTCCTGTCCTTGCTGTGGACGTGGACGCCCACACGGTTGCTGGGGGCCGTGTTGCTCTGCAGTGAACCCCTCACCCCGCCATCTGTTTCCAGATGTGGAGTCACAGCCGGACTCATGGTGCTGCGTCAGGCATGTTTGCACGCTCGTGCACACTCGTGCACTGAGCCGGCATGCTGTCCACCCAGGGAGCTCACCCACGTCACAGCCTCACATGTGCGTGCACGGTCCACGCCCGTGCTCACGCTCACACGGACCTGTGTGTGTGTGCAGTCACACGCACTCACACGTGGATGGTCTCCCACGTGCTGACACGCTCATCCTCAGACATGTGCCCACACCACGTGCTCATGCACACATGGGCTCACGTACACACATGCGGGCACTGGACACAAGTGTTCATGCTCACACACGTGCACCACATGCCTGTCCGCTAACGTGTGTGTGCGGTGCTCACAGCCGCAGCAGTGCCGCACACCCGCCTGCACACACGCACCATCCGCTCACACTGGCAGCCACGGCTCATGGCCCACACACTGAGCATGTGCTCCTCCCCGTGCGGCTCTGCCATCCAACGCGGGGTCCCGGGGCTGGGGTGACCGCCTCCCTGCAGTACGGGTCTGGGACGAGGGGAGGTGGGGCTGGGGGCTTGGGGTCCCGACCTCTAGCTTCCAGCTGGCATTGGGTTGAAGGCCAGCAGGCCTCTAGCAGAATGGAGAGACAAAGCAGGAGGGACCCAGGGCCTGTCCTGCCCCCTGGGCTCCCAGGGACGTGGCCTCCATCCTGTAGCTGCCCCTTGCTGGGAGGCGGGCACTGAGGGCCCAGCTCCCGGCCACTCTGGGTGGCTCTGCCAGCACCTGGGGGAGGTTTCAGAGACACTACCCTGTGGCTTGATTGATGACTAAGGACTGCCCCGAGCCAAGGTGCTCATCCGGCCACCCTGCGGTGCACAGTGCCGTCTTCACCGTCACCCCCTCTGTCTGGGCTCCCCCCACCCCCCAGCTCTGCCTGGTGCTGGCTTCCCAGGCCGGTTGCTGTGGGATCGTTGGGAACACGCGTGTGTCCGCTTGGGGTTCCGCCCTGCTGTCTGCCCCAGCGGCCCTGGGAGAGCTTCTGGGCCCCAGGGCTGTGTAGCACACAGCCTGTCTCTGGCTGGCCTGGTGGCTTCGGCCACGGGCAGGACCGGGCCTGGTGCTGGAGCCACTGCTTCCCTTGCCGAACCTGGGAGCCGGGGACCTGCGGACCTGCGGGGGTCGGACTGGGAGCCTGTGTTCAATCAGGCTTCTCTGAGGTTTCTTTTTTTTTTTTTAATTTTTAAATTTTCAAAAAGATTTTATTTATTTATTTGACACACAGAGAAAGATCACAAGCAGGCAGAGAGGCCGGCAGAGAGAGAGAGGAGGAAGCAGGCTCCCCTCTGAGCAGAGAGCCCGATGCAGGACTCGATCCCAGGACCCTGAGATCATGACCCGAGCTGAAGGCAGAGGCCCAACCCATACCCAGGCGCTCCTCTCTGAGGTTTCTGTGAGCCAGGCCCCGCCCTGGGAGCTCACGTGGGCCCCCACACCTACCACGTACCTTGGTGGTGGGCTGATCCCCCGTTGTGGTGGAGGAGCTCCGGCCCGGAGAGGCCCCTCCCAGGCTCCATCCTGAACATTCTGTTGGCTGCAGGGAGGGGCTGAGCTCGCCTGCAGGCCTGGCCAGGAGGTGCCCTCAGCCCCAGCCAGCAGACAGCCCTGCCCCTCCTCTGGGGATGCCGAGGGGGCGCTAGCACGGGGATGGGGCTCCCCTGCTCCTGGGCCCGGCCCTCATGGCAGGGAGTGGACGGGAGCCAGAGGCATCGGCATGGGAAGTCCGTAGGAGGCCGAGCAGCTGGGACAGACGGTGAGAGAGCAGGGCCCAGGCCAGGAGCTTTGCCTTGGGTCGGAGTCGGTCCCTCCGGCCCTGGCCTGCTGGAGCTACAGAACGCACGTGGGGCTCGTGGGCCTCTTGAGCAGAGGTGCCAGGGAGAAGGCTGACATTTGTGCCGCACGCACGTTTGGTGAACTAGGCCGTGTGTTCAGAGCCTGTGGGGGTGGGGGTGGCCCCGGAGACCAGGAGAAACTTGCGTGCCCGGATCACACCTGCCCCGCCTGAGGCCACCCCAGCAGGCAGCTGCTTAAGGAAGAGAAGAGCAGGGCCCATGGGCCAGCCACGTGGCAGTTCGGGGATGTGGCCCGGGCCCACATGGGCAGAAGCCCAGTGCTTGCAGGGGCGCGGAGCCCCGTCACCACAGTGAGCCCGTCCCAGGACAGGGGCCACCCCCGCTCCTGCAGCAGGGTCACGTGAGGTCCAGCCAAGGGCAGGTGTTTCGTGGTGCCCACCGTAAGAGAGCATGGCTGGCGTTAAGATGCCACAGGTGTCCCGGGCACCTGGGTGGCTCAGTCGGTCGAGCGTGCGACTCTTTGTTTTGGCCCAGGTCATCTCATGGGTCATGAGATGGAACCCTGTGTCAGGCTCCGTGCTCAATGGGGACCCTCATCCCTCCCCCAACCATGAGTGTGCACGCACACCTGTGTGCTCTTTCTAAAATCAACCAATCTTTGAAAAGGAAGGAAGAAAGGAGGGAGAAGGGAAGGAAGGAAGGTGTCCAGACGTGCTGCCTTCACCCTGGGGACCGTGCTCCCCAAATCCATCATCCTGCAGACTGGACGCCCCTTGGGGCCCCACCAGCCTTGGTTCTGGGGATGTGGGTAGACCTACCCTGTGTCACCCCAAGGCCCCAAGGTCGGGGCAGCAGGGGTGCTTTGCGAGCGGCCCCCGTCCCAGCGCCTCCAGCCCCACTCCGCACACCAGGGAGGGCGATGTTCCTCCTTCTTGGTTCAGATGGCGGGCGGGGACCCCATCAGCCCTGCGGGTGGGCTGCTGCGGGCAGCGGGTCTGGCTTTGGCTCAGGCGGGCCCTGGAGCAGACACTTGGCGGAATGAAGGTCGCTGAGAAGAGCGTGTCCATGTGTGCAGATTGCCCGGCCTGGAGCTTAACCCGAGTTTGTTTCTTCCTTTTTTCTTTCTTTTTAAAAAAATTTTATTTATTTATTGAGAGAGAGAGAGAGAGAATGAGAGAGAAAGAGAATGAGAGAGAGAGAGGCCGGCAGGAGAAGCAGACTTCCCGCCAAGCAGGGAGTCCAACGCGGGACTTGATCCCGGGACTCCAGGATCATGACCCGAGCCGAAGGCAGTGGCTCCAGGTGCCCTTAACCAGTTTCTGACCCACCGACTCACAGCAGACAGAACACGTGTGCGCAGGCCTTGCCTGCTAGGGCATCCGGGCCGTGGGGAGCCGGTGGGGGTTTGGGGCAGAGGGAGATGCGTGCATGATGGTTCCTGGGAGTCTTCTCCAGCCCCGTGGGACTCCCCGGCTCGGGCCCTCCCTCTGCTGGCTCAGCCGTCGGAGAACGGGCCGCCCACGGCAGCGGACCCTGTGGGCGCCCCCGTCCCAGGTCACCTGCACCGGCCCCGGTATTTCTGACTCTTGGGAGGCGCTTCCTTCAGGGCTCCTGAAGGTCCTGTGGCCGCAGGCCTGGCCAAGCTGAGTCTGAGGGACGGTCCCCAGGAGACCCCCGGCCCCGGCCCTGGGAACATAGTAGGTGTTTCAGAACACATTTACTGCTCGGAAATCTCTAAATTGTCTGCCGGGCGCCCATCCAGCCGCCGTTCACGGCCCCGGTCAGGTTTTCCCGGTGTCTGTTGCTGGCCTGGTGCTTCTTCCCACACGGGGTCGCCTGGGTCTCACCGCAGGTGTCAGACACGTGGGTCTAAAAGCCCGGCTCTGGGGGCGCCTGGGTGGCTCAGTGGGTTAAGCCTCTGCCTTCAGCTCAGGTCATGATCCCAGGGTCCTGGGGTCGAGCCCCACATCCAGCTCTCTGCTCAGCAGAAAGCCTGCTCCCCGCTCTCTCTCTGCCTGCTTGTGATCCCTCTTTCTGTCAAATAAATAAAATCTTTAAAAAAAAATAAATAAAAGCCCGGCTCTGGCTCCTGGGCTCCGCCTGCCTGGGCGTGAGTCCTTCCCGTGCTTGCTTGGGCCGTGTCCTTCCTCGGCCTCCGGCGGGGCGTTTTGGGGTCCTTGTCTGCCGTCTGTGCTGCCCCTCGGAGGCGTGGTGGGAATGGGGCTGTGCCCTGCTGCTGGAGGTGACCCTCCTGACGCAGGGGAGGGAGACCCTGTCATGCAGCCCAGCCCGCCCTGTGGGGTTACGCAGGGGAGGCCCCCTCCTCTACCACTCGCCCACAGCCCAGCTCCACGCCCGCCAAGCAGGCTCTGCCCCCCTGGCTTCCCTCTGCAGCCCCCCACTACTCCTGCATCCTGCCAGCCTCCCCGGGAGAGCCCCTTCTCGGTTTGGGGCATAGTCATGTATCTTTGTCTTTCCCGTTTTCGTTTCTGTGGCTGTGCCTCCCTACGCACCCCTCCGTCTGGGGACACCCCAGCTCTGTCCTCCCGCGACGGCCTGGCCACCCCCGACCCTGTCCGCCTGTAGTGTGTTCTTGCTTTTCTTCCTTCGATGGCGCCTTCGGGGTCTGCGTGTGGGCGGGACCCCGGAGCGCGGCGCCTGGCGGCCAGGATAGGGTCAACGCTCGCTCTCAGGGAGTCCATGGGCACAGTAGGGACAGGGCCATGCTGTGGGTGCATATGGTGTGTGACATTTGGGGATGATGCCGGTTGTCCTGGTGGGTGGCAGCCCAGAGCGTCCCGGGGTCTGAGGGGTGAGCTCACGGTATGGGGGGCTTTGTGCTCAGCGGACAGGAAGGTCACAGCGGCCGTGGGGAGGAGAAAGCGGGCGAGCAGGGCGAGCAGGGACAGTGGCCTTCACTGGCCCCGTGGGGCTGGGGTGCCGGGGGAAGGTGGGCGCCACGTACCCTGGAGCTAGGTTCCTGCCTTTAGCCTCTGGGACGCGGCTGCTGTCCGCACCCCAGCTTGGCCCTCGGCCGGCCTTCCCTGTGTGGGCTCCGGGGTCACCGCGTACGTCCCCCCACACCCCTGTGGCGACTTCGCCCCCAGCCCCCACCCCCACACCCCTGCGGCGACGTCCCCCCCCAGCCCCCACTCCTGCGCATTTCGGACACGCCCTCGGCTTCAGGTGCGGGGCTGGAGGGAGGGGCTAGAGGGAGGAGGCCCGGAGTTCACTTGTAGGGGGGCCGGAGCAAGGGGGAGCACTGCCCCCAACACTGGGACAGCGGCCACAGTTAGGGGACAGAGAGGAAGAAGCATTCCACAGAGGACCCTCCTGACCCCAGGCTCTACGCAGAGGATCCTGGGGCCTGGTCCCTGCTCACGGGCTGTGCGGCCTGGGGCCATGTGCCGCCTGTCTCTGAGCCTCCGTTTCCTTACCAAGCGCAGTGTCCGTCCCAGAAGGCTGCCTGGACCCATGTGCTGGGGCCTCCTGCCTCCTGGAGTTTCTCTTCCTGCTCCTGGTGGGACCCACGAAGTGACCCATGAAGTCAATGAACCCATGGTTCGCGCCAGGCTCCTGGAGGCTTTGGGGGTAGTCACTGTGCCGAGCAGCCCCTCACCTAGTGAGCACCCCTGAAGCCTCCGGGCTCAGGCCCAGGCTGGTGGGGTCCCAGGGTGGGGGACCAGTCTCCGCCTTGACCGTACACCCCTGTGCATGGGGATATGATGGGAGGCGGCTGTAGGACCAGGAAGTGGGTGCTGGGGTACCCGGGCCAGCCAGGGTCGGGGTCCTCGCTGTGATGGGGCTGGCGGGCAGTTTGGGGCTGCTGGGTCCTTGGGGGCTGCCTGCCCAGTGTCGTGGACAGGCAGCTTCCCACCCCTCATACTTGTGCTGCGATGGGACGATGGGGTTCACTGGCCCCCACGCCATGGGTGGGCAGCTTCCTGCCCAGTGGGGTGAAGTGTGGGGAACGGTCTGGGGGCAGGGGTCTCCTCTAGAGAGGTAGGAGGGGGCCTGCCCGCCCCAGCCCAGAACCCTCCTTCCATCCCTCCTTCCGGGCTCTGCTGGCCTGTGCCGGCATTGTCCCTCCTAGGGACGATGGTTGGCATCCTCGGGTGTGAGCAGGAGGGCTGGGGTCCTCAGTGGTGGGCTGTTCCCCTGCTGCCTCTCCCTCCCCACCTCCTCGAGAAAATGAAAGGGGGGACTTCAGGCTCTGGTGGCAGTGGCAGTGTGTGACCCAGGACAGAACAGAGCTGGGACCAGTGACCCGACGGCAGGGTCGGGGTTGCCGGCCTGGGTGATGCCCCCCATCCCCCAGGGTTTGGGGCTCAGCTCTCAAGGTGCATTCTGGGGTTCCGTGGGAGGAGGGCTGTCCTCTCTGTGGCGGGGCTCTGGGTCCTGTCTAGCCCGAGATTTTGCCTCTTGGGGGACATGGTCTAGGGTCCCCAAGGACACTGCGTCCTGTAGGTGGGCTGTGGCTGTCCCTGGGCTGTTGCCCGTCCTCTCATGCTTTCTCTCCTCTCTCCACAGCCCACTGCAGCGCTGGCATCTGTTTCAACGGTGGCCACTGCATGCCTGGCTCAGCCCAGCTATGCTACTGTCCCCGAGCCTTCCAGGGCCCCCGCTGCCAGTATGGTGAGTGGACGGTTGGGCATTCTCCCCTCCACTGCCTAGCCCTGCTCCTGCGGCTTGTCTGACCTTGCTGGTGGGGGGCCAACCCTGGAACTCCCCCCACAGACGCCCTGCACGCCGTCATCTTAGAGCCCCCCCCCCCCCGCCAGTCGTGGTCTCCAGAGAGATGGGCAGGGGCTGCCCGGGGTGCTGGGCAGCTGGGAAGTGGCCTGGCCCGGAATCTCGAAGCAGCACTCCTGCCGTGCTGGGGACCCTGGCGTCCTTCACGAAGAACGAGGCAGGGGCTTGCTGGGCCCTACTGGAGGCGGCTGGTTCGGGGAAACCGGACACCTCTGTAAATCGATACATCAGGGAAACCCGTCTACGCTGCCCGCACTTGAACAGAAACCCAACGGAGTGAATTTTCGAAACCTCGTTGGTTTTATTAACTGACTCGAGTCAGGCAGAATCCCATCTCGCAGAAAGGAAAGGTTTTTAAAGGGAAGAGAAAGCGCACGAGAAAGGAAATTATCAGCCGGGCCAGTTGGCCCTTCCTGGGGGGACGTATCCTGGCGCCGACCGGGGGGTACTGGAGCTGGCGGCTGGCGGGTGCCGCTCCGGGCTGGGGGCTCGGTGCCCCGACGTGGGGCCTTCAGCTACGTCGTGCCATGTTGGGGGCTGTGCCCACGGGGGATGCTGACTGGGTGCCGGGCGGGGCGTCCGGCTTCGAGGGGCCGCCGGGCTGACTGCGTTTTTGTAAAGAGGAGCACAAGCGGATGGGAAGTCAGGAGGCCCCACAGACGCTCCTCCGAGTTCTTGGTGATGGGGAGGTGTGAGCATCTCGCTGGGGTTTCCTGCTTTGTCCAGTGTCTTCAGTGAGCACGGAGCCCTCAGGGTCCCGTCGGGATAGGCGCAGGCCATGCCGCCCGCTGAAATGAAATACCCGTGGACAGTTTCCGGGGCTTTGAACCTGCTCCGGGCGAGCAGCAGTGCCTCCCTCCAGGTGGACGCCGGGGCGGACGTCCTGCGCCACTCTCCAGTGCCTTGGAGCCCAGTGGGCAGCCGGGAAGGGGGCAGGTATCAGTTAATTGTGGGGAACAGGAGGCCCCCTGCTTGCACAGGGGACCCTGCCCGCTGGCTGGTCCCTGTGTGTCCCCCTGTGGTGGCCTGCCCTCTGTCTCCAGCATGGGCCGAGGGCAGGGGTCCTGGGAGCGGCTGGGTCCCTGGGTTCTGAGACGGGGGCCGGCCGCTGGGGTGCTAAGGATTGGAGAAGTGGTCAGGCGACTGCGCTTGCGTACCCAATGCCCTCTGTTAGCCGGAAGGTTCTTGGCTGAGCTGGTTCCTCGATCCTGCTTCTTCGAGGGCTCCGTGGGCTGGGAGGACCGAGGCCTGGGCCATGGAGTGAGGCCTGCTGTCGAGAGCCCTCCAGATGCTGGGGGGCTCCTGCCCCATGCTCTGGTGCCTCAGCCGGACCTCCTGACGTTAGGACCCTGAGCCCCTTGGCGGGCGGCAGCTGCTGGGTGTCCTCCTGGGGTCCTGTCTCGAAGAAAGGCTGGACATTCAGGGCTCACTGTGCAGGCTAGACAGACAGGGCTGGGTATGCAGGGTGGGTTGTACAGAGGTGGGTGTGCTGGGTGGGGAGTGCAGAGCGGGTGTGCTGGGTAGGGTGTGTGGGCTAGCAGGGCTGGGTGCAAAGCGTGGGTGTACCGGGACAGGCGTGCAGGGCCTGTTGTGCAGGGGTGGGTGTGCTGGGGCCGGTGTGCAGGGCCCCATGTGCAGGGGCGGGTGTGCTGGGGCCGGTGTGCAGGGGCAGGTGTTCAGGGATGGGTGTGCAGGGCTGTGTGTGCGGGGCTGCATGTGCAGGGGTGCCCCTGCCCGTGCCCCCACCCGCACCCCAACAGCACCACCTTCCCGTCTCTCCATCTGGCTCTGGATGAGGTGGGCACGGGCTTCAGTCCAGTTGGGAATATTTAACGACCCCCCAATTATAATTGATTCCAGTTTTGAAAATAAAAGCCATATTTTTTTCTGGTTCCCCCAAATTCTTTCATTTGAATCAAAGCATGGGGGGAGGGAGGCATCCCGCGGGGCCGACTGTGGAGCGCAGAGGGGGAGGGGGCCCCTAGGAAGAGCCCCTTCTCTGCCTGCCCCCCTCCCGGGGGCTGTGGCCTGTGGGGGAGGCGGTGGCTTAGCCCTTTGTTCCACCTCCTCCCCACCCCCGCCCCATCCCCCTCCAGGAAGGCGGAAGGCAGGGACACAAAGGGGGTCTGTGCTGGCAGAGCCCAGGGTGGGGGCCCGAGCCTGCAGGGCTCGGCCCCCCTTGGTGCGGCCAGAACTAGCTTCTGTGTCATGTACGTGTGACCCTGGGCAGCGTCCTGGACCCTGGTCACTCCATGTGCCAGGTGGGGAGGGAGAGTGATTTTCTGTGGGTCCCAGGGGTCGGCACAGGTGAGGCCCAGTGCCCCCGTGGGAGAGGGGTTGGCAGCGCTGTCTCTCCCAAGGCCAGGTCTGCTGGGCCTGCGGGCGTGAGGGTGGGTGATCTGGTGGCCGGGGTTGTCCCAGGCTCTTGGGGTAACTGCCTGCGCCACCTGCCCGAGCTCCGTCCAGGGGCCTGGGGTGGGGACACCCTGCGGACGAATACCCCCCGCCCGTGGCCCAACACCAGCAGACAGCAGAGGAGGGCTGTGTACCGCGGGAAGCCCTCGACCCATGGGCTCCTGGGGTTCTGTCCGTCCCCTGGGGGAGGTTTGCACCCACAGACAACACAGCTCTGTCCCCCTTCGGTACCCAGGTCACACGTGTGTGCTCCTAGTGAGCGGTAGATGCCCTCCCCACCACACGCGTGCTGCCTGGCTGCCATCACGGGGTCTTTAAAGGAAAAACGGGCAGGAGACACAGCCCCAGGAGTGTATGACCTCTCAACCCTGCTGTGCACCATGACGGGGCCGCCAGTCCTGTCTTGGGACTCGATCTCACCTGACCTCATGGGACACAAGCAGGTGGAGAACTCAGGTCTGGGTTATCTCTGGTAGCTTCTCGGTCCCAGAAGCTTTGGCGTTGGTTCCTCTCTGGGCCTCAGTGTCCTCACCTGTAAGACAGGTGGGTTGGGTAGGTCTCTGAGGCAGTTCTGGGACTCAGGACTCTCAGCCGAGCAGAGAGCTGGGCAGCCTGGAGGGCTTCCTGGAGGAGGTGGGCCTGTGAGCTGGGGAAGGTTTGGGAACGTGCAGATGGTTCAGGGTGGGGTTTCCAGATGAAAGAGAGACTAGAGCAGAGCCTCGGGGAGAGGAGAGAGCGAGTCAGCGTGGAGGGCTTGGGTGGGGAGTGCAGATGAAGGGTTAGCCTGGAACCCCCAGGGCCCTTGCCCGCCCTCTCTGGGCTGGTGGAAGACCTGAAGTCAGGACGGCCACTTTGGGGCTGGCCCGACAGGTGCCCCGGGGGACCCAGTGTGACCTGCTCCCCACCCCCCACGCCAGCCCAGCAAAGACCGAGGTCTGAGATCCTGCCTGGAGCCTCTATGCTCTGGTGGGTCCTGCCTTCTGAGCAGGAAGCCAGTGGGTGGGGGACCCTGGGTGGGGCTGGAGGCGGCTGCTCTGAGAAGTAGAGGCAGGCGGCTGGCCCCGAGGGCCTGGGGGCCGGAGGCAGGCCCCTGGCCCCGGCTCAAGGGCAGCTCTGTTTCTAAATTGGGATGATGTCTCAATAGAGAGGGAGCCAGCCTCCCGGCTCCCTGCGGCACTGCCCCTGTGTCTGAGGGTGGGAGTCTGACCCCTGCCCTGAGGACCAGACGCCACCAAGGGCGGCTCTCGGCCAGCCGCTGTGACCAGGCCTGGGAGCTGCTGCTGCTCCGGGAGCCTGGGCCTCATGGGGGTAGTGGTGGGGAAGGCAGCCAGCGCTGCCCGCTCCCGAGGGGCTGGGGGCACAGTTCCAGCACCCGTGGGCTCCTGCCGCCTGCCGCAGCATTGCCGTCCCGAAGCCGGCGGCCACAGAGGCCCTCGCCTGGCCTGAGTCCTTTGGAGCAGCTCAGCCACTGTCCTGCGGGTGTGGTCGAGGGCTAACCTGTCCCCATCTGCCTCTGACCTCGATCCCCCCGGACTCCAGGTTCCCTGTGCCCTTCCCTGTGCCCGCGTGGTGTGGCCGGGCCGTTCAAGAGTCCTGCTGGCCATCAGGAGAGGGGTGCTTGCTGACCCCGCAGCTGGGGGCACCCCTGTGAGCACCTGGGCTTCCCTGGGCTTCCCTGGGAAGCTGTCCTCAGGGTCCAGCCTTCGAGGAGCTTGGTGGGCTCTCTGGGGAATCAGAAAAGCCAAGCCCGCAGTGGCCCGCCGTGCGTGGCTCTCCCACACCTGGGTGGCCGGTTGTGCTCTGCGTCCGGCCTGAGCGGACAGAGTGGCCACGGGCTGTGTCTCACGCACCCTGCTTTAGCTGCATGAAGCCCTTCCTTCAAAGACACAGCCTTGCTTTCCTGCAGGAGGGGGCAGGGGGTGTCTGCCTGGCCTGGGGGCACCTTGGCCCTTGGGAGGGCAAGGCCTGGGGCGTCAGATGGAGGGGTGAGTGGTGGCTCTGACTCTGCCCTCTGGCCTCCGTCGTGCTGCCCTTGGCAGTCGGCGGGGTCAGGTGTGGCTGCTG
Organism: Lutra lutra; assembly: GCF_902655055.1. Classification (NCBI taxonomy): domain Eukaryota; kingdom Metazoa; phylum Chordata; class Mammalia; order Carnivora; family Mustelidae; genus Lutra; species Lutra lutra. The sequence continues at coordinate 195,749,051 of NC_062281.1, forward strand.
CAGGGCCATTGTGCTGGCGGGCCGGGCCACGTCCCTGCAGGGCCGTGGTGGGGCTGCCAACAGCCTGTCTAGGTCGGCCGAGAGTGGCCGCGCGCAGAGTCGGAGCCGCAGTTTCAAAGTGGCTGACTCCGGGGGCGTTTGTGTTCACACAGTGAATCACTCAACTTCCAGGTTTGACCTCCCCCCGCACTCAACCACAGGGGCGCCTCAGTCTTTTGGGATGACTGTGGCCTCTGGGCCTGCCTCGTGCACTGTGGGGCTGTGGGCCTTCCCAGGACGGACTCCAGAGTCGGGGGCTTCCTACTCCAATTACAGGCAGGAGGACCAAGGGCAGACCCTCCTGGGAGCGGGGGTCCGAGAGGCTGCCCCGCCTGCCCGTTTGGTGAGTGAGGAGCTCAGGGGCCCCTGCCTGAGTGGGGCTACTGTCCAGGCAGGGCTGAGGCTCAGGTTTGGAGGACAAGCCCTCCGCGCCTCCCGTCCCCGGCTGCCCCAGGCTCGAGGCCCCGCCCCATCCTCCGGGTGGTCTCCTGAAAGGATGCCATGAATCTGTCCTTTGCCTGCCTCAGCCGCACTGTGCTGTGCCCCCCTCCCCAAAGATGACCCACACTCTTCTGTGACATGTTCTCCCCTGGACTGCAAGGGCGGTCCTGGGGTGGACCCTGGACTGGCTGGTTGCTTGCCCATTTTATAGATGGGGACACGGAGCCCAGGCCATTCCTGAGTTGCTGGGGTCAGTGGTGGCTCAGTGCTGGCCAACTCTTGGACTCACTGCACCGGGCTGGACGCTCGTGGTGGCCCCACTGGGTGGTGTCTGGGGTCTGTCGGCGCCATACCCTGTAGGGGTCTCCAGACCGGCATGACCTCGGGGCAGACAGGCTCTGGCACAGGGGCTCCCTCTGGTGTGTTTGAGGCCAAGGGCTCTCTCCTGGGCTCTGGCAGACTTCTTCCCGGTGGCCCACTAGGCCGAGCAGAACCCTCAGCTGCCCACCGTTCCCAGAAGCCGCAGAGCCTCGTCTTTTGGAACGCAGCTGGCCGTGTTGATGGCTCAGCACTTTCTATCTGGACAGAGGGATGGCTTGGCCACGCCGAGCGGGGCGGGCTGCCCGGCCCCCGGCCCTTAGGGACCACCGCTCTGCACAGAGGCTGCCCCTAGCCCTCCTGCGCCCTTCAGGCCCTCTCTGCCCCTGTTCTCCACCAGGGGAGGGGAGCGGAGGGCGAGGGCCTCTATGGCAGCTGTCTGCCTGGAGGGGCGCTCCTGGCCGGCGTGGTGGCCCCGTGGGTGCCCGAACGACAGGGATCCGGGTCAGCAGAGGTAGCTGGATGGGGCTGGGGGTGCTGGGGCAATGTAGGGGGTCCGTGCACTTGGGGACTCTCGGCCTGGACGTGGGGGAGGCCCTCACAGCCCAGCAAGGACTTACATGCGTGGAAGGAACTTGCTTAGGAAGCCGTGGGGGTCCTCCCTCCCCTCCTGCCTGGCTGCCTCCCGGATGAGGTCCCCACCATGCTGGGCCCCTTCTCATTGCCCCAGTGGGCTGCCCCTCTGGGGGTCTCTGGCTCACCCCTCATGCCCAGCACCCGGTGATCAGAGCCTTCATGAGTCAATAAAACGAAGCCGTCCACTGAGCTGTCGCTGGGGACCTCACCTCGGGGCCCCTGTTTCCAGAGGAGCCCTGCCTGGGCTCGGGAGCCCGTTTTGGGCCTGCCTCTGCCTCCTTAGGGGCTGAGCCCTCCACCGGGCCACATACCTGGCTCCCGGCCCAGCAGCTCCCTCACACCTTGCAGAGGGAGGCCCAAGGCGGCAGGCAGAGCAGCTCTGGGCGAGCCCTGGACCCTGGGCTGCTTTCTGGGTGCTTGGAGGGTGCCTTGGCCCCGTGTCCACTCCACCCGTCCGAGCATGGGCCGCCCGGAGGCCTGGCTGTTCCGGGGGCAAATCCTAGGAAACGTGCTGGTAGCCTGTTTTTAGGATTCCTGGGGCTCGTGCCTGGTTCCCTATCCAGGCTGAATAATTAATGAGGGGTCTGCGAGCAGGTCTGGCGTCGGCATCCCGGGTCTGCTCTCGGGTCTTGGCGGCTCCCGGCATTCCAGAGCAGGGCCTGGCCCTCTGTGCCCGGGTCGAAATGGGGCCTGGGCAGCGTCACGTGGAGCCAGGCGGCTGATAAAACGGCCGTCACTGCGGGAGGGGAGGGGGTGGGCAGGGGTGCCTCCGGCCACCCTGGCTGCCAGGGGGCTGCTGCCTGGCTCGGTCTCCGTGGGGCCCAGGGGTCGCCCCACCTCTTGGGGCTCCACCTTGGGGTCCTTGGAGGTCCCAGGAGGGAGGAGGCCACTTCCCCACCGAGCCCCGTGCAGCTGCCAGTCCTGCCTTGTGCCTTTCTGCAGGGCAGTGTCAAGGCCAGAGCGGGGCAGGGCAGGGCACAGGCATCCCACACATCCGAGCCCTCCCCGGCGGACGTGGCTGCCCTGACCTGGGGACTCTCGACCCGAAGCAAACCGCAGTGGGTGTTGTGTGTGTGGCCCGCGAGCCCCGGGGACAGAGGAACCGGATGGTCCCGTGACCACTCGGTTTGACTGGACAGTTTGGAAGATTCCTGGACGCTGGACTCCTGGGTGCTTGGTCCCGGCTCCTGGCAGGGGGACTTCCTGGCCTAGCCCAGCCTCGGGGCATGCACAGACAGAAGGGCCGGAGCTCCCGGGCCTGTCCCTTGCGCCCGGCCCTGCGCGCCCGCCCTCCACTCTCCCAGCTCCCTGGGCTACCTGACGCCCCCCGGCATGGCCCTGGCCTTCCAGTGGACTGGCTTCGTGCTCACAGTCTGTGGCTTCCCTTCCAAGGACAGGCATTGCCTTTTCTGCTCAGGGACAAAGACGGGCGAGTTTTGCAGCAAACCCATGACAGGACTTGTTCAGCAGGAGAGGCATGCTCCACACCTCGTGCACCGAACATCTCTGTCCTGTGCCCCATGCGTGCTTGGGCTGTACCCTGGCCGGGGTGCCGGGTAGACGGCTCTGCCCGGTGCTGGCCCGGCTTGGGGGCCTGGTGAAGGGCAGCAGCCTGTGTGACCACGGAGGGCGCTGGGCCTTTCTGGGATCCTGGATTCGTCGTCCCAGAGGTCAGGGGCACAGGGGTGGGAGCTGAAGTCTCTAGGGGACCTCCCGCAGGTGTCTGTGCACCGTGGGGCAGGTGGGCCGGGCTCGGCCGCAGAATTCTGGCTCCCTGTCCTGGTTTCCCTCACCTGCGGCACCACCATCACTTCAGGGTCTCGGTGCGGGGGCCCTGTGCCAGCCCGTTCACCGCCAGTCCTCTTGGGCTGTTTGCCCCCGTCTAGGGGCCTCCTCCAGACTGAGGGCAGGGCAGGCTGGGGTGGGGGTGGACCCGGGCTGGCTCTGGGCTAGGTCCAGGACAGACACCACCTCCCAGGAGCGGCTGTGCTCTGGGGCCAGCGTCTCTAGGCACTGCCAGGTCGACAAAGGCCCAGAGGAAGGGAGGGGCGGTGTCCTGGGGAGGAGGTCGCTGGTGCTGGCAGGGTACTTGGCGCTGGGCAAGGACCTTTCTCTTCAGCCCCTGTGGGGACAACATGTCCACTGTGGGGGCACCTGGAGCTCGCATGGCCCGTCTCTCTTTTGGGCTACGTGTGGGGTCCCTGCAGTTGGGACGGCCCTGCCGAGGCTATGGGACTAGGTGGGGTCCTCAGGGGGCAGCATTCCTAGCCCGGTGGCAGTCCTCTTGTCTGCCCTGTCTTGGGGTGACGTGGCGCAGGGCTGAGCGGGGCGGCCTGTGTGTCCCCTGGCAGCTGTGAGCACAGGGTGGGGGTAGGCCGTGCTGGCTACTGTGCTTACAGCCCTGTGGGCCGTCCCGTTTTCTGTGTCCTGGGAACAGAGGTGGAGCCGTCCGGATTCCAGCGTGAGGGGCAAGGCGCCAAGGTTTCTGGCCCTTCTGTGCTTTGTGGCGAGAGGACGGCCTACCTTGGCCCCGCCAGCCCCGGGATGTAGCCGCCGGACCCAGAGCTGTCGGGAAGGGCCTCCTGTGAGCACCGGGGAGCGTCAGGATTGTGCAGGGAGGGTCTGGGCAGTACGGCCCCTCTGACTTGGGCGCTCAGACTGTCGGGATGCCCGGAGGCTCGTAACCCCCCAGCCCTTTGAGGCCACGGACACCCCTGCTTCCCATGGGGGGGCAGACGATGGGTGGAGCACATGGGGCTGCGGGACCTAGCCTGGAGGGCTGTCTTTGGGAGCGACCCGAGCGCCGGGCTGGGGCAGTGGGGCCGGCCCACGTGGGGCTGCAGAACGTGGTCAGAGTCCCCGTCTGCCGGCCACAGTCCACAGTCCACGTGGAGGAGCCGAAGCTGCCCGTTCCCGAGTCCAGGCTCCCGGAGGGGCAGCTGGGCCCCGAGGCTGGCAGAGCTGCCTGGACCCCCGGGCCATCTCTCCAGGTGGGTGGGGACCTGGTCCCCCTCGCCCCGATGCTGTGGGGCGGGGATCTGGTTTTGTTGGGGCGGCTGCCCTGGCCTGAGGACCCAGGGGTCGGAGGTGGCTGATGGACAGTGTCTGGCCCAGGCCTCTTCCTCTTCCAGACTGAACTGTGTCCCGAAGGGGAGGCAGGCTGGCTGTGGCCCCTCCCTGTGTGTCCCAGAGGGCAGGCCCCAGGCCGGGTCCTTGCCGGGCCCTCCATGTGCTGTTAGAGTGGGTGAGGGGCAGGGGGCTCCACAGCCTGGCCCCCTCATGCCCCTGCTCACAGCCTGTTCTCTTCCGTGGGACTCACTGGGGCGGCAGCTACCCTGGGAGCCTGGGAGGTGGCCCTGAGGGTGGTGGGTGGGATCGGGTTTCTGGAGGAAGAGGGTGTCCTGGGGCCCCAGGGCACAAGGCTGTTGGGATGGGAGGACAAGCGAGCGGTGCCCCCTGGGGCAGATGTCCATACAAGGCCAGGCCGTGTTCCCTGCCCTTCTCCATGCTGACCTCTGCCCTCCGCCGGCTCCGGGCTCTGCGGGCGGGATGAGGAAGGCCCAGAGGCTAGGGTGGTGGGACATGGGAGCCCCTAGCAAACGGGGCCCTCCGCCCCCGGCCAGCTAGCCGTGCCCCCAGCATCCCCCAGCCCTGCCAGCCTTTCCAGAGGCTTCCGCGGGCAGCAGGAAGGCACGAGGGAGCAGCCATGGGGAGGGGGAGGGCTCACAGACCCCCTCCTGGAAGGGGCTCCTGCCCCAGCATGCCCAAGTGGGTGCCCACCCTGCCTGTGCCTCATGCCGGGCACTGGCGCCCTCTCGTGGCGAAGAGAGGCCAGAGCGGCCGCACCAGGCCCCTGGGATTTCAGGTCCCTGAGTTCTTCAGCGGCTCCTGAGCTGGTCCAGCCCCGCGACGGCTGGTGTCACCCGGGGTCACTCCTGACAGCTGCTGAGGCCTGTGGGACACCGTAGGAAAGGGGATGAGACCCAGCTGGGGCCTTGGGCGAGAAGGAGGGGGGATGGCCTTGGAGGGAGGGGTTGAGAGTGTGACTGGGGAGAACAGGGGTGAGGGAGGGGGCAGGAGGGGTGGAAGTGACAGGGGCTGCATCAGTGGGGACTGCGGCTCTGCGGGCTTAAATACTTACCACAACGTGGGCCGTGAGCCGGAAGACCTGGCGGGTCTGTGGGCGGGGGCAGGGTCAGCGTCGGGGGTCGGCCAGGCAGGGCCCGAGTCCCAGCGGGTCTGCTGGGGCACAGCCAGGGGACGACTCGGCACTGGTGACTGAGCACCGCTGTGGAGCGAGGCCGGCCCCAGGACTGCTGGAGCTTGAGGTCGGGATGGTGAGGGGCGGAGAGAAGGCCGACTGCCCGTACAGGCCCGGCCTGGGGGGAGGGGTGCCGCGAGCCAGCACAGGCTGGGGGAGGGGTGCTGCGAGCCCAGCTCCGCGTGGGTGTGAGGGAAAGAGGCTTCCCAGGTTCTGGTCTTCGGGGGGGGGGCATAGTGGCCCCTTTCCTGACATCGCGAAGACCAGGGCCAGTGGACACATGCGGTTTATGTCTAGTCCTCTGTGCCAGGGAGGTGCCCTCGGGCCTGGGGGGTGCACCCGTGCCCGGGCAGGGTGTGAACACTACGGGGCCCGAGGCTCCAGATGCCGAGGCAGCCACGTCGGCCTGTCCTGTCTGTGCTCCCATCTGTAGGTTGGGCCCTAGCCTCGTCCCTCCTCCTGGAGGCATCCTGGGAGCCAGAGGAGGGCTCTTCGCAGAAAGCAGAGAACTTGTGCCCCAGTCCCAGGAGAGCTGGTCACCACCCTTCATCTCCCTCTTTCAGCAAGCGCTCCTCCAGCCAGTACTTGCTGGCTTTCGCTGTGTGCCCAGTGCTGCCGCGGGCAGGTCCGGGGCAGGGGGCAGGCTTCCTGTCACCAGAGCAGTGACACAGGTGCTGGAGGGAACGCGGAACTTGGGCCTGGCATGGCACCAAGCATGGGGCTCAATGCCGGCGCCCTCAGGGACTTGCCCTCGAGCGAGGTCCCCAGTGGTCCGCAGAAGAGGCGGTTGTGGAGCTGGGGGGCCGTGCGTGTCTGCTGAGGGTCTGGGCAGCTGGGACAGGCCACCTGCAGGGGAACTGTGACATATGGGCAGGCCTAGGGGTGCTGCTCACTGTGCAAGGGCCCCGGGCTGGGCAGGGGGCTGAGCTGGCTGGTAGAGCAGGAGGCCGCTGGGGCCGGGACCCTTGTGTGGCCCAAGGAGTATAGGTAAGAGGTGGGTGGTGCCAAGGTCCCCAGTGGGCAGTGGGATGCTTCTCTGGAGAGCCTGCCCACGGGAGAGTAGGGCCTGAGCGGGGCCAGCTCCTCCCCTCTGCCACAGCCATGCTCCAGGCCGGCCAGGGCCAGTGCTGCCGACCCCACTGGCGTCTGGGCCGGGGCGGGCCTGGCTGAGGGGCTCCTGGTGGGCCAGGTGCACAGCTGACCAGAGGTTCAAGAGCGTCCAGCCCCAGGGCCGCACACCAGGGAGGCAGGAGGGGCAGACAAGGCTTCTAGCACCGTGTCAGAGCCCAGCTTGGGACTCCCCCTCCGGGGTGGCTGGGCTCCCAGCGGGGCCACAGCCCCGTCCGTCTGGGTCGAGTTCCGGGCTCTGTTTCAGGGAAGAACAGGGAGGTGCTGAGCGCCACCAGCCCTTCCTGATGGTGGCCTAGAAACTGAGCAAGATGCAAAGAGGGTGTCATATCCTGTTGTCCAGACCAGAGGGTGGACGCCTGGTGACAGGGCCTCCAAGGCCTCTGGGTTGCATGGATCTCAGGTCGCCACTGTGCAGGGGATTGGATTGGCTGTGGGTGGACTGGCTAAGTCCAGAAATCAGGCTTCTTGGGACAGAGAGAGACCTGCACACACATGTCCAAAAGGAGACACAAACGTGCACAGTGCGCACAAGTGTACACGCATGCGCACACATGCACAGTACTCGTGTGCACACACACATGATGCAGACACATGTGCACAACGGAGGGACGTGCACACACACGCACAAGGTACACACACGCAGAATAAGACATGCATACGCATACATGCACCACACACGCACATGCACAAGGCAGACATGCACGTGCACACATGTACACACATGCACAATGGAGTCGTGCACACGCACACATGCACACAATGCCTGTACAGGCACAAGCACACGTGCACATATGTGCACAGGCAGACACGCACACATGTGCACAGTGCACACATGTGCACAGGCAGACACATGCATACATGTGCACACACGCACAGGCAGGCACACGCACACACGTGCACGCGTGCACACACGTGCACGCATGCACACACATGTGCACAGGCAGACACACGCACGTGCGTGCACAATGGAGGCCCATGCACACATTCAGGCACACACACAAGCACATGCACGCAGGCTCACATATTCACGCAGACAGAAGACCCGGCTCAGGGTGTGCGTGGCTCAGCCCACACCAGCCCTTCCTAAGCCTCACCCCTGTCACGGGCGCAGCCACAGCCACCGAAGCCATGAGCCATCTCGGGAACTCGCTGGTGGGGGGAGTGGAGACCTGGATATTTGGGGAACCAAGGAATGTTCTTGGCTCTCTCCTGGGCCTTTTACATTTTGTCTTGTTTTCTGGGAAACAAATGGAAAAAAAGCCCCATTCCCACATATTTGAAAGCTGATTTGTATAAACAGACCAGACCCGATAACTTTCAGGGTAAACAGAGAAACTCTGTCTGATGTCAGGGAGGCTGTTGTGTGTCCTGGGCTGATGGCAGGAGGCGGGGGAGCCCTTCTGGCCCTGCGCCGGCTCTGTCCACTTCCTTCGGTGTCTTTAACGACACCTTCCTGTCCCTCGCCCCCGGAGGCCTGCTTGGGAGCCTTCGGGGCCCCTTGTCTCCAGTTTTGCCCAAACCCCTACCCCATCTCGCACCTCGGGGCCCTGCCTGAGCAGCAGCTGAGAGCCCCCCACCTCTGGCCCTTGTGCTTCGACGGGGCCCCCCAAGGTCTGCTGGGAACCCGAACTTCCTTTTTCCACTGCCTCCCGGCCAGAGCCAGTGTTGGCCTCTGCCTGGTGGGATGGTGTCCACCTCGCCTTCCGAAGGCGGCCTCCTGCTGGCAGGCCCTCTTCCTTCCTGGCACCCCCTGTTTGCCAGAGACAAGGGTGTGTCTGGCGGGCAAGGAGCCTCGCAGCCTCCTTGACCCCAGACCACCTCTGGGCCTGGCCTTGGGGACATAGGGGGCCAAGAGCTGAGTCCTGGAATCTTCCGGGAGAGGCCTGGAAGAGGGAGAACCCGGTACCCCCACTCTTGACCTGTCCCTCTGACCTCCCAGAGGGGACTGCCGGGTGACCCTGGGAATCCAGAGTGGGTGAGGCCTGTCTGCCGTTTCTAGGCGACCCCCTCTTGGTTTCCATGGTTTCCCTAGAAACCACGGACGGGGCGGTGGGGGGGAGGTTGATGGGCCCTGGGATGGACTCCTTTGAACCTGGGGAGCTTTCCCTGCCTCCCAGGCTGTCCTCCTGCAAAACCACGTGGACAGCTGCGTGTTCTTAGACGCCTATCGCTGAGTGACGCAAGCGTGTGGGAAAAGGCCATGCTATGTGGCTCCAGCTACAGGACATTCTGCAAAAGGCAAAGCCGCAGAGACTGCACAAAGATGGTCGTTGTCAGGGCTGGGGGAGGACAGGTGGACAGGTGGAGCGAAGCCGTTCCCTGCGACACTGTCATGCGTGCACATGCTTGTCAGAGCCCCAGAATGCCCAGCACCACGTGTGAGACTCAGATGAGCTGTGAGCACGCCTTCCTGGGGGTGTGTCCGTCCTGCCTGCCGTGGGGACGGGTGGCAGCGCGCACAGGTGGGATGCGGGTGCAGAGTAGGGAGTGGGGGCTGTGTTTGGGGAGAAGGCAGCCCGTGGAACTCTTCATACTTCTGCTCAACCTTTCCATAAACCTCGAACTTCTCTAAAAAATAAAATCTATTAATTCAGACCAAAAGGAAGCAAGAACCCCGCGTTCTTTGCCTCAGGCCTGACCTTGCCCGACCCCGTCCGGAGGGTGTCTTCCTGCTCCTGGGTTGGGGTCGACCTCCTGGCTTTCCTTCTGTGCCTTTCTGCGTGTTCTTGGTCATTGCTCAGCATGCGGATGGACGGGGACGGCTTGATGGTTCTGTCCCTCTGCCTGGCCCCCCGCCGTCCGCCTGCTCAGAGCCACTGGTTTCTAACTGTCATTGTTACGGTGATTGTAACTTGATATTTGAACGGTCAGGTGGTGAGGTTCCTTGTGTGAACTTAATTCCATTTAGCACACGTTTTGGATTGGCCTGTAACCATGGCAATCCCATAAAATGTGCGTGGCATTTTCTGCCCCTCCACCCCCCGCCGTGGGTTAACGGGGGTCTCTTTGGACCCAGGGCCTAGAGTTCCATCTGGGAACTGGTGAGCTGGTCACGCACAGAAAGGACCAGGTGACCCGTGGGCCCTTAAGCCACTCCGACCCCGGGAGTTCCTGGCTGGGGCAGGAGCAGGAGGGGACCCCAGGCAGAGGCATGATGGCCCCTCAGCACAGCCAGAATCACGCCGTGCCCAGGTCAGGGACGGCTGCTCCATCTGACCAGCTGAGCCCACCTCGAAGAGGGGCCCATGGCCAAGCCCCCTGCCCTGGGCTGTGATGGGATCTCTGATGAGATCCTCAGCCAGGGCCTGGGGTAGGTCTGCCTCCCGCTGCAGCTCCCCGCCCTGCCCCACCTGGTGCACGCCTCCCTGGAGCCAGGAAGCTCGTCCTTGGCCCTGGCCAGGGCGGGAATGTGTTTTGGGAGCGGCAGGACAAGCTGAGGCAGGTGCCTAGTGGGGCAGCACCATGCTGAGAGAATGTGGGGGGCTCAGAGGTTCCCTGCAGCCCTGGGGGTCTCTGTGTGTCTGTAATAGGCCCGCGCGGCTGTGGTGGAGGGTCGGGGTCTAGGGTCCGGTCACGGTGGGCCTGGGCCCCGCCGTGCTACTTTGGGCTCTTGGTTTTTACCCAAATGGAATTAAAGAGTGGCTAGTGCCTCCGTGCTCTCCGAGCCCCGAGCCCCCTGCCCCGGGTCGCCCTGGCCGCCCTCCACCGCGTGCACAGCTCCCCCGTCTTAGAGACGAGGAAATGGGTGCAGGGGGGGTTGTGACGCGTCTTGTTCACCCGGAGGCTGGGAGGCCCGGGCAGCCCGGACCCGCGCCAGCGGGACCTCAGCCCTACAGTGGGGCGCTGCCTCGCCCAGCTTCCGGCGCGCACGGAGCAGACGCGCAGAGGGGGCCTCTTTTAGCCTCTGGCGTCTCGGGCATGGGGCTTGGCGGGGGATGCCCCGGTGGTGGGAGGTGCTCCCTCCGAATTCCTGAGGAGGCCCGGGTGCAGAGGTGGGTGTGGTGGTGCCCATCAGCCAGGGACACTGGCCTCCGGCAAGGGCACAGGAAGCCTCAAGGAGGCTCCTTGATTTCAGCTCGGGGACTCTGATTCGGGACCTCTGGCCTCCAGGACGGTGGGGGACAATACCTTTCCATTGGTCAGGCTCCCCGGCGGTGGTCCTTTGTCCCAGCAGTCTCAGGACATGGTATGGCCACCTCTGGCTGCAGCTAGGACCCCCAGGCCCCCTTGCCTGACTCTAGGTGAATTTCCCGCTCTCCTGGCTCAGAGCCGAGTCCCTTCTGCAGCTTTGCCCTGCCAGGGCCCGGGGCCTGGTGACCTGGCCTACACTGGGCATGAAGGCCCCCCAAGGCTGGTTAGGAGCCCCCCACAGGGCCTTGGATCACCTGTCTTTGGGGCCTGAAACTCTGCCAAAGACAGGAAGTAAGGTGCACGGGAAAGGGGGCTCCCTCGGGGTGGGGCGGGTGCCTCTGCTCCGCCCCACTCTGCCCCGGCTCCCGCGGCAGGCCCAAACCCGTTGCGGCTGGGAGCAGGCACAGGGGCCCGCAGGGCGAGCTCCCACAGGGAGCCCCAACTGTCCCAGCTCCCCAAGGGAAGGGGGTGCAGCTGGGCTCTGGGGGCGGGACATTCCTGGGGAGACAGGCAAGGCAGGCCTGAGCCACACACATGCACCCTCGACCCGAGGGGAGGCCCCCATGTTGGTGCCTTCTGGCTTGCTGGCTGTGGGAGGCTCCCGGGTGCCCCCTCTTCCCAAGTGTTGAACCTCTGTCCTGCGGTGGAGCCCCCAGGGAGGTCCCTCTCCAGGCCCCTCGCACACACGGCTCTTCGTGAAGGGTACACAGAGACCGGCCCCCCGTGCCTGCCACTGCGGAGCCCAGAGCGGCCGACTGCGGTCCAGCTGCCTTTCCTCGCCACCCCCCCCCCCCGCCTCTCTGGGGGTCACCTGGCTGCAGGGAGGGGATTCCCGGGCTCCTTGCAGGCCGTGCCTCCTGAATCTGGTTGCTCACAGGTAGCCCCAGGCCTGGGTGGGCCGGCCGGATGTGGGACTGTCCCGCGGATTCAAGGTGCAGCTGTCTCCCTGCCCCCGGCCCCTCCCCTGGGCTTCAGGGCCTTCCTCTGCGAAGTCTCGGCCTTCGTGATGCAGAGTGAGACCCCCATGCTCATGGCCTCCTCTTCCTCACAGACAGGGCGGGGGTTCCTCTGCCCTCCCCGCTCTGCTTCTTTCTATAGATGCCCAACCAGGGACTGGACGTGTTTGGGGGACACGGGGCTGAGGAGCTGTGCCCCCTCCACCTTCCAGAATAACTGTGGGGGCCCTGACCAGGCCACCTGGAGCAGCCAGGCAGGGCAGGGGCAGGGGGAGAGGCTTGGGGTCCACTGGCCTCACAGGGGTCTCAGGCTGGGAGTAGGGGTGAGAAGGGAGAGGACTAGCAGGCTCAGGAGTGCAGGGCTGCCCAGGTGGCGGAGGGAGCCTGGATCCGGGGCCCCGATGGTCAGGCTGGGGTCCTGGGGTGCTGCCCCGCACCCTCGGAGAGCGGCCACGCCTTCTCACTGTTCCTGCCACCCTAGGCCAGGGCCGCAGGGGCAGCTGGGTCCATCTGGAGGGTGGGGAGGGGCAAGGGGCCACAGGGTGCAGTTGGGGCTTAGCTGGACAGAGCACAGCAGTGGGCAGGACACACGCACTGCCCTCCTCCATCGGGGGCTGCCCTGCAAGGTCCTGTCTCCTTTGTGGATTGGAAGCAGTGAAGATTGGAAAGGTGGGGGACCCCACTGGGGGCCCCACATGGTGGTTTCCTGGTGGCCCTACCCTGCCCTGCTCGCCTGGGGCGACTGATGGCCAGTTCTGCAGGAAGGTGTGGCTCTGAGGGCCATGTCCCGCCCTGTGGGGGGAGCGTTAGGGGCAGTATCTCCTGTTCCCTGTGGGCTCCTCCAGCTCAGAGCTGGTGGGGGACAGCCTAGGTCCCAGCTGTGTGTGGGAGGCTCAAGGTCGTGGGGCCCCTGCTGCGTGTGGGCTGGGCAGTTGGCAGTCTGTGGGAGGGTCACCTTGCTGTGTGGCCAGGGCGGCCTGACTTGGGAGCCTGGAGCCACGTGCCTGCCTTCTGTCACCTGCTTCCTGCCTGGGGCTCTGTGGGCCATGAACGATGGGCCAGCCCAGGCTGGGCTGGCCCTCATGGTGGACCTGAGAGCTCATCGCTGCTCCCAGGCTGCTGGGGGATGGTTGGTGGGGGGCACACAGGCTGTGGGTTGTGGGCCCCCTCGTTCCCCAGGACCCTGGCAAAGGGGCAGCAGTCTGAGGGCTTCTCACTGCAGTTCCTGGTTGCTGGTCAGTGGAAAGGATAGGGCCTTCGGAGCCCTTGCCCGGCAGGGTGGCCGCCCTGGACCCCCCTTCCTTTCATACCAACCCCTGCAGAAGTGTGGTGTGGGATCCACCCGGAGGAGGGCTTTTTTCTGCTTTTCTTTGTTTTAATTGAGGTGACGCTCAGGTCACGTAAACGAAGCAGTGGCGTTTAGCACATGCGCTCTCGGGCACATGTCACCCCACTTGCTGCAGAACGTGCTCGTCGCCCCTGAGGAGACCCCACGCCCACCTGTCCACCAGCCCTGGTGGCCACCCACCTGCTCTCTGGGTGTGCAGTGGCCCGCCCTGCATGGTCCCCACAGGGGGACGCCCAGCGTCCGGCCTCCACCGTCTGGTCTCCTTCCCCAAGGGGAACGGTCTCCGCGGCTCAGCCCCACGAGGGGCTCCTCTCCGTGGCTGATTTTCTGTGGTGGATGCGGCCGGTGTGTTTACCGTTTGTCCAGTGCCAGACATTGCATTGTTCCCGGCTCTGGCCGTCGTGACCTGGGCTGTGATGGACATTCACGCACGAGTGTCTGTGCGAGTCCTGCCTTCGAGTCTTCTGGGCACGTGCGCCTGAGCGGAATTGCTGGGTCCGTTGCCAACTGTTTCACTTGTTATGGGAGGCAGTGTTTTCTGCGGGTGGAAGGGTCTTCCCGGAGTGGAGAGAGCAGGGAACAGGGCACTGTCCCCATCCTACAGCCTGGCCTCCTGGTTCCCATCTCTTCTGCCACCACCGGCAGCTTTGGGGAGGGTAGGGGTGCCCGGGGAGGGGCTTGGGGAGCAGGAGCGAGGAACGGCCAGCATTTCCGAGTCGGCGTCTGCATCACATGCCCACGGGGGCCTGGCTTGAGGGCCAGAGGCAGCCTCCCTCCAGAAAAGGTCACTGTCCAGTGACCCCAGCACTGGGAGGAAGCCCAGGACCCCTGGACGGAGGCTGGAGCCTGTGTGGGGCTGCCATGCCTGCCTGTGGGACGGGCTCTGCTGCGCCTCTCGAGGGAGAGGCCGCGTCTGGGGGTCGCGTGGTTCCGAGTCATGCTCTCTGCCGGCGTCTGCATGGGCCCCAGCTCTGGGCCAGGGATTGTCTCCCAGCAGCTCAGAGCTGGGCTGGAACCTGGCCTATGACCTCCAGATTCTGCCTGGGCTCAGGCTACCCCTGAGACCTGCCAGTCGGAGGAGCCCGTGTGGTGCCTGCTGGGCTGGGAGACGCACCCCCAGACTGGCTTCGTGGGTGGGGAGGGCAGGGAGACCCACCCCAGTGGAACGCTGGTCCATGCCTCCCAGCCCAGAGCCGAGTGGGGCCTGGGCTGCAGAGAGGAGTGTGGGCTGCCAGCCGTCATCTGCTGGCACTGGGGCCCAGTGCACCCCATCCTGGGGTCACTGGTGGATGGACAGGTCCCTCTACAAGGAGCCAACTGGTGAGGTTTGTGAAGCGCGCTGGCCTGGGCCCGCGTTTCCTGGGATCTGCTTCCAGAAACCCTGCACAGACCTGGAGCCCTGACAGAGGCCAGGCTGGGGCCTAGTGCCCGGGAGATGGCCTTCCAGCTCTGGGGCCACCTTTCCTTCCCAGGCCGCGCAGGGGCTCTGGGCCCTTGGCTGCTTGCCTCCCTCTGGCCCCATGGCCCCAGCCTATGCCTGCCCGGTGAGCCAGCCCAGGCCTAGCTGCTGTACCAGGGAGAGGTCATCCCTGGCCTCATCCTGCCCCTGGCAGGGCTGCTGACCACCCTGGGGTCCCCACAGAACCCACCGTTACCTGCCAGCCCTATCCAAGAGTGCAGTGGAATTGTAAGACAATGGCTTCAAGCGGGGCAGTGACCCTCCCTGGGCCCTTGCCTCTGCGCCATCCCCTTCATCTCCCATGCTCCCCCCTTGCCCAGGATGCTGGGTCCCTTGCCTGTGTCCTCGAGCCCCAGCCAGGTGCACAGCAGGGGCTTGGCAGAGGGGAGCCCGCCGACTCTGGCCCTGGTCAGGATCACGTCCCATGCAGTCTGGGCCGCCGTGGCCTGAGGAGGGGCCTGGGGGAGGGGCAGCCCCCCACCCCCCACCCTCCTGTCTCTCTGAGGAGTGTGATGTTCATTCTGCGTTTGCTGAGGGTGTCCTGCAGCCCCCTGTGTGCTGGCCTGGGCCGGGTACGGAGACCCAAGACTACTGGGGTCCTGTCCCTGTGCTGAGGGTGGCGCAGATCCAGCCGTGGGCGGAGACAGGTGCCGAAGAGCCCGCCTGACGCTGAGCCCCGTGGGGCTTCCTGGGGGTCCTGGAGCCGAGGCGTACTGCCCGGGGCTCGGGGGCAACCGAGGGCCTCCAGGATGCCCTACCAGCGGCACACGGAGCCACAAGCCGGTACACACCATGGGTGCCAGGCCAGCACCCAGGCCTTTTTCTGGGGTGTGTGGTGGCCCATGGGGTCAGGGTGGGGTGCTGGCAGGGGTGCCGTGCCCTTGTGTGGCCACGCGTGCCCAGGCCCCTGTCGACCCTGTGTGCCAGCAGCTAGAAGGAGCTCTCTTGGGTCTGCGGCCTGCCTGCCTGGCACACACCCTCCCTGTTCCCCACTGAGCAGCCAGAGGTCAGGACGGGCTGGAACTTCCCTGCGCCCCTCCCACCTGGCGCACTCCTCGTCCACAGGGCTGGCTGCTGAGTCCCACCCTGACTCCTGCCCCGGGCACCCCAGCTCTGACCCCTGCGCTGGGCCGACCTCTGTCTCATCCTGTGTCATTCTCTAGGAATTCCCAGAAAATTCCTGGCTTTAACCTCTGCAGGCCTGGGCTGACGGTTGCCTCCCGGCCCTCCCGAGGAGAATTCCGGCCACAGCCCTGCCTGTGGGACTGTGGCCGGCTATGGCCTCAGTTGGACTTGGGGTCTTGTGGGGACACTCCCAGGCAGGGGCAGAGGTGATGAAGCCATCAGGGGAGGCTTGGCCTGGCTGGGAATGCCAGCACGGGGCTGTCTGAGCACTGAGGCTCTGGGAGAGGGGCTGCTCCCTGCGTGGCCAGGAGGGGCCGGGGCTTCTAGTAGCAGCAGCCTGTGGGCCGCACTGGCCCCTGACCATTTGTGTCCTGTGGCACTTTGGGGTCTCTGCGTGGTCTGTGCCTGCCTCGGGGTCACATTCCCCACGACACTGGGGGAGCTCAGCCTTTGGCCTTGAGAGGCCAGGAGGAGAATAGGGCCCCTCTCAGACCTCGGGTGGGCAGCCAGGGGGACAGGGGTGCTGGGGGGCTGAGGGGACTGCTCCTCCACTGTTACCCTATTCCTCTCCCTCTCCCTGTTGGCAGCTGTGACTCCATAAGGTCCTGGGACCAGGAGTGTGTGGGGCAGTGATGCGGGTCTGGGGGCAGCTGTGAGGGTCTTTTTCTGGCCTCAAAGAGGTGGGGGGGGGCTTGATTCCCTGGGACACTGTCTGCGGGACCAGAACACGAGCATAGGCCGTTCTTGTGAGGACCCAGAAAAGCAGGCATCGCTCCTGTCTGGGAGAGCAGGGCCCACTCCTGGGCCAAGCTGCTTCTGCATGGCCTTCCGGAAACCACCCCCACCCAAATGCTGTAGGACAGGCTGCTTGTCCTGGGTGGGACCCAAGTGCGTGTACCGCCCTGGCTGTGGGACGGACACGTAGGGTGTCCCCCTCTCGTGGGGTCTGTGTGCGGGGGTGAGGTTTGCCCATCTCTGCTGGTCCGTGCCCTCTTATGGCCTCTCGGGTCTGGGGCTTGGGATGGGCCGTGGCCGGGGGGCTCCTCACCACTCACCAGTGTCTCCCTCCACAGACGTGGATGAGTGCGCCGACGGGAACGGGGGCTGCGAGGACCAGTGCTACAACACCGTGGGGGGCTTCTACTGCCGCTGCCCCCCTGGCCACCAGCTGCGGGGAGATGGCAGGGCCTGCCAAGGTAGGTCCCGGGCCCGGCCCACCATCGCCCACTGCCGCTGTCCCCCACCTGCCGGGCCGGGCCTGGGGTTGCCTCCTCCGTGGTCCCCAGGGCCGCCCTGCGTGGGGCCCCCGTGATGGGACCCTCTCTGCCCAGCCTCCTCACCATGCCTTTAGGGCGTCCACGTGTCTCCGAAAGTGAGGCTTGGGGGGCTCAGAGAACCTGTTGTGGGTCGAGGGCGCCCTGGGGGCTGTGTTGGGGGAGATGCGGTGGGGAGGGTAGGCGTGGCCAGCAGGCCCGAGCACAAGCACTGGGGGCGGGAGGGTGGGCCATGTCCCTGGGCGTGCGTGCGGCACCGGTGGGCACTGAGCCCTGACTCAGGCTTGCTGAGGCCTGGGCCGGCCCCGGGGAAACTGTCTCCCTCGGCCAGCAAGATCAAGAACAGACAGGAGATTCCTCTGGGGGTGGAGAGGGAGAGGGACGATTAGGGGTGAGGCAGGGAGAAGGCAGAGCAGAAGGCTGGTGCTGGCCCTAACCCTTCACACTCCTTTGTTGGGCGTTGCCCCCACCTGACCCTGAGTGCATGCCCATCAGGCCGGCGACATCGGTCCCCTTGCCCCATGTTGGACTGTCGTCCCCGTCTCCGTGTCCCGGGAGAACGCAGTCTCCTGCTGGGCCAGCCAGGGAGGGGGGCGTCTGTCAGAGGGCTGGGGGGGAGCGTACAGCCTGCTGGGCTGGGCTCTGGAGTCTGCCCTGCAGAGGGGTTTGCACACATGGGGTGTCCCTGTGCTGATTCTCCTTTCCAGCGCTTTCACGGCCAGAAGGAGTCTGGAGGGAGGGGAACCAGCGCAGCAGGGACAGGGTCCTATGACCGATGGAGGGCGGGCAAGAAGGACTCCCCCGAGTTCTGGCTTTGGCCTTGGTTTCCTTTCTGAGAAATGGGTCCCCTTGGGATGAGAGAACCCATGGGGTCTGTGCCCCCCACCCCAGGACGCACTGCGTGCAGGGGAAGTTGGGGCAGGTGTCCCAAGAGCCAGGGTGTCTGGCAAGGTGTCTGGCCAAAGCCAGGTGTTCGGCAGCCCATCGACGTTGCAGAACCACGGGGCTGGGGGTTTGGTGCCAGTGAGGAGAGTCCCGGGGGTTTGGGGACTGTGTTTGAACGTTCCCACCTGGGAGCCCCCCTGGCCTTCAGAATGAGACAGCTGGACGATTCCCTCCTCTACAGACAGCCTCATGCTCCCCTAAGCGGGGAGCAGGTGTTGGTGTAGTGCATGAATTGGGGGACCCAGAGTGGGCCAGGTCCAGGGCAGTCCCATGAGCCTCAGCCCCCTGCCAGCGCCCCCGGCCTCTGCGGATCCCAAGGATGCCCTGGTGCAGGACACACACGTCTTCCCCTGGTTCCCCCGGGCGTCAGCCCAGGCACCCCCGGAGGATCCCGCTCCAAGCCCCTGCCTGCTGGGGCTGGCCTGGCTCGTCTGGGCCTCAGCTCCCTGCATCCGGGTCTCCAGCCCTGGGAAACCGGCTTGTATACAGTTTGAGATGGCCTCAAGGTCCTCGCCGTGAGGGGCTTTCTAGCCCAGGGGCCTCCCAGATTGGGGCTGGACCTTGGATTTCCTATCCTCTCCCTCAGCCCCCAGAGCTGGGAGAGCAGCTCCAGCCCCTTGTCTGTGTCCAGGAGGCCCTGGAGAAGGTGTTGGGGCCGCTGCACAGCTGGGGTCTTCTGACCCATGCCGCAGGCTCCCAGTGCTGACCTGGGGCCCCGGCGGCCGGGGCGGGTCCTGGAAGATAAGTGTGCATTCCAGCCACCAGCCAGAACCCTGCGCCGAGTCAGCACAGCACAGGGCCTGCAAACACAGCCTCTCTGAGTTCCTTTAGGAAGCTTTGGAATCCCTTAATCCACCAGGTCCCGAAGGGCAGGCTAGGCTCTGCCATCTGGCATAGCTGTCCGAGGGCAGCGCTGTGGACAGAATGACCAGGAGGGAGGTCAGGCCAGGGGCACTGGCCTCAGACCCTGCATCCCACAGGGCCGGCCCTTTCTTTCCTCCCCATCCCAGGCCCCTCCTTGGCCTCGGCCTCTGGGAGTTTGCAGACCCCTAGCCCTGCGTGTTTGGGATGGCTGGAGCCCCGAGTCACCGCGGCCGGCAGCCGAGAGCCAAGCGCCTGCTGTGTTTTCTCTGTCCCCCTGCCAGCCCAGCCCAGCCCCCCTGAAACTGCAGCTCCGGCCAGCGCACAGGACTGCTGGGGCGGCCGGCGGCCGTGAGCGAGCAGAGCCAGCAGGAAATCAAGATGTTACCTCCGAGGGGAGGACGGCTCTGCTCGCTCACACGTAGGGTGGTGCGCCCGAGGTGATGGTGGGGTGAGCCCAGAAACGGCTCCCGGTGATGAATGGACACTATAAAACCCTGAGCGCTGGCGTGGGAGCCTGGCTGGACGGCGCCTTGGCCCTCGCTCCAGGAGCACAGCCAGGCCCGTGTGCTTGTCATGTTCTGGGACACCGTCCTGGAGCAGGAGCCATGAGCTCTGGGAGGCGGGGAAGCCGGGTGCACGCGCGTCTCCAAGGCGAGGCTGCACGGCTCCTGCTGTCTCTCGCTTCCCCGGGGGCGCCGACTCGGCCTCTGTCTGCCTCCCCACATCTGTGGGCGGAGGCTTTAGGGAGGCAGCGGGGCTTGGAGAGAAAGGCAGCCCCTCTCCCTGTAAAACTTGTGCCCTGACAGCCCCAGGGGCTCCGGCCCTGCTCTCCATGTCAGCACCTCCGGGAAGGCCATCCCAGCGCTGGGCTCTGGCGTCCGTGAGGTCCCCGATGAGCCTCAGCTTGGTACCTTGGGTGACTCTGAACCTCAGTCTCTTTATCCAGAACGTGGGACGAAAAAGACTCTTGGCTCTCCAAGAACCACAGAGGAGCCGGGAAACATCTCCAGGCCCCGGGCCCAGCGTCCATGGGGGCGCCCAGCCAGCCCCAGGACAGCTTTGGTGGGGAAGGGGGGTGACGGGGAGCAAAGGGCCATCCCACCCTGAGCTGGACCCGTCCTCCACCTGGCCTTGGGGCACTTGCTTCGTGAACAGGGTCCTCAGGAACCCGGCCCTGGGGTTGTGGAGACCACCCTGAGGCCAGAGTGGGGGGTCTTCGCGCCTGCCCCATGCCCTGCCTCACCCCACGGTGGGCTGGTTGGGTCCGCGGTCCGGAGCATCCCATCTGGAAGATGTGGCCAGCTCCACGCTAGGCCAGATGGTGTGGCCTGAGGACTGCAGTGACATTGCTCCTGCTGGGGGGAGGTCTCGGTCCCACCCCCCGGGGGAGAAGGAGGCTGCCGTTTGGAGAGAATCGGCTGTCTCCCAGGGGGGATGTGAAGCCCGCAGGCCCGCTTTCCCACGGTGAGCCGCCCCCGGTTCCCACCGCTCTTAGCCCCCTCCTTGCAGAGATAAGGGAGGCTCTGGGGAGGGGGCAGCGGGGCTGCAGGGGTGAGGGCTGTGCAGGGAGCGGGAGCTTCCTCCGGAGCACGTCCTTCTCGGCCCAACGTGAGAACAGCTGGCTCTTTTGTGGGGTGCTGGGTAGGCTCACCCTGGCTTCTTGGTTCCGTCTTAGCGCAGGGTGGCTGGGCAGGGCTGGGGTCTGCATGGGGGTGTCTGTGGGAATCCCATGGGGACTTGGGACAGTACCAGTGTCCCTGCGTCCCAGCCCCCGTGGGCCCAGCTCGGGTGTCTGCACTGAGCAGGTGGCTCTCAGGCCCCCCCGGCCCCTGGGGGACACCAAGGGGACCCACTGCAAGACACGTGTGCTCAGGGTAGTTTGGGCACAAAGTGGCTTCTCCGTGGCCTCGCCCGCCCAGCTGCCCACCTCGGCTGTGGCCATGGGCTCCAGGCCTGTCTCCCTCCTGAGAAGCTGCTGGGCAAGTGCTTCTCTCTCCCTCCCACTCTGCCTGGCCTGACTGCTGGCCTGGCCTGCACCGGCCTCCTGGAGATGGCTGCCTGCGTCGCACCATCCCGAGGGAGAGGCAGGAATGTGGGAAGTGACAGGCCTTGATTAGGAACCTCCAGGGCTCGGGCTCAGGGCTGGGAGGGCCGTGGGCAGACTGGAGCCAGCTGTGCTAGCCTGTGGCAATGCCCTGGGGGGGGTGGCCAGGGGAGCTGCTTGGGACCCTCATCGTGGCACCTGGGGGGCACCAACTGCCCTTCCATAGACCTTCATGGGGGTGGGGGGCTTTCTCTGACCCTGTCCTGGAGTCCTTGGTCCCTCCCACCCACCCAAGAGAGTCTCAAGGGAGGTTCTTTGATTTCCCAGGACAACCCTGCTAAACCCGGAGAAGGGGAAGGGTGGCGGGAGCCGTCATGGTGATGGGAGCCATCATGGTGACCGCAAGAAGGATGCCTTGTCTCGTCCAGTGCACACTGCAGGCCGGGCCAGTTCCGCTGCTGGTTCTCAGGCTGCCCTGGGGCCCCACCTTATAAAAGGCAGCGGGGGGCCTGGGTCGTGCACCTGCAGTGCTACGTCTGGGCTCACACAGCTGGGGGCAGCGGGGAGTAAAGCCTGGAGTGATGTCCTGGGCGCTCGGGCCCCATATGGGGGTCCCCGTCCTATCCCCTCCGGCTCGGGCCCCGTGTGGGGGTCCCCGTCCTATCCCCTCCGGCTCGGGCCCCGTGTGGGGGTTCCCGTCCTATCCCCTCCGGCTTGCCGGCTTCTCTGGAGCTGGAGGAGCCCCTTGTTTGTTCCCTACCGTCCAAGCTGGCAGGGCCTGGCACGTAGTGGGCACCCGACAGGTGTCTGTGGAGTGACCGGCTTGTGTGGGTCCAGAGACGGGGACGGGAGAGGCCACCTGGCAGGCTCATCGCGCACCTGCGGGCCTCAGAGCCCAGCCTGCACTCACTCAGGCCTTCTGGTCGCAAAGCCCCTACCTTACTCCTGTCAGGGCCTGGTCCCCTGGCGGCCTGTCCTCTGGACACAGGCAAGCAAGTCTGGCTGAGAACCGTGACCCTTCCAGGCAGGATGGCGGCCTTTCCGACTGGGTGTCCGCAGCCAGAGGCCTCCGCCGTCGGGCACTGAGAGTCGAAGGCTTTTCTTCCTCGATGCTGGCTGTTTTCATTCCTTTAGTGAGCACATGGGGCAAGTATGCCCTTGGGTGCGGCCAACTCGGGAGAAATGAGCATCGCCACCATCAGCAGTCAGAGCCTGCTGGTGACAGCCTGGCCCGCGGGCCTGCCCACGCCCTGAGCCCGGGGAGACCTTAGGTGGGCAGCTGAGCCCTGGTGCCCGAGGCCAGTGCTGGGCCTGGGGCTGGAGGCTGAGCGGCAGGGCGACAGCTGGGTGCAGGGGCTGGGCAGGCCGGTTCCAGTCCCTGAGCCCTGACCTGCCGCAGGCGTGTCCTCATGCTCCGGGATCAGCCAGGGCAGGCAGACGCGTGCTCACGGGGATCCTGCCCTGCTGCGGGGAGGGCAGGGCACACAAGTCAGGCTGGAGCCTGTCCCTGTCCCGGAAGCTTCTGCCACTGAGCTGGGGGCCTGCTGTGGGGGGCGACCACTTCCACCTGGAGTCGATGGTTCAGGGTCTTGGCCTGGTTGCCCGTGGCAGTACGTGAAGCTCACGGCGTCAAGCCTGGGGAGGGCGGCACATGGCCCCTCCTAGCCTTGCTGCCTGGAAGGGTGGGAGAGGTCACACCCTCTACTTCTCTCATCTGTTGCCCTGTGGGGTTGGGTCCCTTCCCTGTGAGTTTGTGCTCATCCTGAAAGCCCCCCCCCCCCCCCCCCCCCCGCCACAGTGTCCAGCCCCCTGATTGGATTCTCCCGCCTGTGGCTCTGTCCCTCCCTGTGGAATAATGGTCGCACCTTCCCCGCCCTTGCTGGCTCTTCCCCAGGCTGCTGTGGAGGCAGGTCTGGGCTGAGCCTCCATTCCCGTCCTGCCCTGCTGCTCTGGACCCCGCTGGGCTTCTGACCCCACCCTGGCCTCAGCCGGACAGAGAACCCCACTGACAAGCCCTCCTCGCTCCCTGCTCCTTGGGCTCTGCCCCGAGCCGCTCTGGGGATGAGCAGCTGTACAAGAGCGCAGATGGCCAGACCCCAGGACTAGCGTATCTTCCCTGAACAGACCACAGGGAGAGGGAGTGGTGCTGGAGCCGGGACCTGGGGCTGGCCGGGTCAGGCTGGCTGGGTGGGGAGGCCCTCTGGGCTCACTTGTCCCTCTGTATTTCAGGTGGACAGTGTCCGCCCTGGGCTCAGCCTGTGCAGTTGGTGGCCTTGAGTACTTGCGGGGTGGCCGGGGGGGCTCAGAGAGGGGAGGGGCCGACGGCCCGCCCTGCCAGCTCCCAACTTGGGCACCTGGGCGAGAGCATACAGGCTGCTGGCCCGGGACACCGGCAGAGCTGGCCACCAGCCCCGTGCCCACAGCATTCTGCACTCAGGTGTGGCCTTCAGGTGGGGGATGCACAGCAGGAGGCGTGGGCTATTGGGTGCAGGCCTGGCTGTGCACTTGGCTGTCCATGGACTGCTCGATTCTGGCCATCTGTCTGGGTTCCTGCTGTGGACCAGAACCAGGCCCAGGGCTTCAGCCAGGCTCCCTGCCCAGCATTCTTACCTGTCTCTGCGTCCTCAGCCGTGCACCTGCCCTGATGTCCTCTGATGGGCTGGAGGGCGCACATGTGCCCTTCCCCACTACCTGGCCACAGGCTGGCTGGCCACCTTCTCCAGGAAAGCTCCCCATTGGTCAGTTTTGCCACCTCCTCTCCCTCGAGTGCAGCGTGAGCTCCAGGGCCATCTGGGCAGTGCAGTGTCCTCCATGAGAGCCAGGCCTTGGTGGCCGTGGCCCAGGTGGGGGCCGTCCACATCCTGGACTCAGGCACTCCCAGGGCTGGACCTGGCCTCCCCACGGCCTTTGCACAGCAGCCGGGGAGTGAGACCAGCAGTCAGCTGCCACAGACAGGGCCTCGTCACGCGCACACACGTGTGTGCCCACGTGGGTGGGAGGCCTCAGCCCCACTCCGGGCCAGCTCTCTGCGGGTGCCTCCCAGGCCAGACTCGGCCCCGGGCTCTCTGCTGTGGTGCCAGCGTCTGATGCCCCCAAGCCGGCTGGTCCCCGGAGGAGAGCGTGTGGGCTGGAGGCTGCCCCACCTTGGGCTCTCGGGGGGGCATGTGTGAAAGAAGAGGGGTACCCCATCTCCGCCTGGCCCAGTCAGGGGCAGCTGCAGTGAGGACTGGCAGCTGGGCTCTCGGAAACAGCCCTGGTTTTAATTTTCCTTCCCTCTGCTTGGGCGAGGAGTCCAGCCGGGTAATGGGTTTACCATGAGGCTGGCGCGGGGACCGGCCGGGTAATGGGTTTACCATGAGGCTGGCGAGGGGACCGGCCGGGTAATGGGTTTACCATGAGGCTGGCGCGGGGACCGGCCGGCTCCGGCTCCTGAAATCAACCCGGGCAGCAGCCTGCGGGGGAGGGCGTGGGGGAGGGACGGGGTCTGGCGTCCCACGTGCAGGCAGGCCGGACCGCGCGTGGCCCCAGACCAAAACTGACCTCTGGACCTCGGGGCGGAAACAGCCAGGCAGGCGCGGGTCACCCGAGGGCCCAGAGGAGGCCGGGGCACTACTGAGACCCCCTAAGGCCAATGGAAGAGGAGCCCGAGACAGAAGCCTCCTCCAGCCCCTTCCTGGCCCTTCTTCCCTGCTGCTGGGGGTCCTGTCAGGGGCTCTCCGGTCGCTGGCCTGTCCTGTTACAGTCCCTGTGCCCACTGGGACACTTGCTGTCAATGCTCACCCCCAGGAGGGACAGAGGACCTGCCTGACTCCAGCCGGGCGGGGGCGGGAGTGAGCTGAGGTGCTGGCAGAGCCTGAGCCGGGGGCCCGAGCGTCCTGGGGCGGCCTGTCCCTGCCCCCCTTTCCTGTGAGTGGGGTCCAGTCCCCGTCCCCGCCCCCACCCAGCACTGGGGCTGCCTGTGGGTGCCCCGTGTCTGCTCCTCCAGTCTGGACCCTGCTGTGCCCGTGGACCTGCCTCCTCAAGTCTGGGCACCCCGGGATCCTGAGCAGTGACTTCTGGGGGTTTCTCCGGCGCCTCTCCTCTCTCACGCCCCTCTCCCTGCAGAGGGTTTAGCCCCTCCTGAGGCTCAGGGACCGGGGAGCGCCCAGCTCCCAGAAGACCAGGAGGGTCCAGACCCACGGTTTCCCCCTCAGGGACCAGACAGGGCCGATGCCTTGGCCTCCTCGGGTGCTGCTGGAGGGTCTGCCTGCTGCACGTCCTGACCCCCGGGACAGACAGAGCACAAGTGAGGGAGGCTCCGCCGTGCTCTGCTTCCTGCCCCCGTCCCCGACCCAGGAACGTGTCACTTCTGCCCTGGAGCCCCATGTCAGGGTCCTGTGACAGGATGGACCCAGCCCTCAGGGAAGTGGGGTGTTTGTGGGGCGGCCCGGGCCCTCACCCCAGCCTGGGTCCTGGTGAAGGAGACCAGTGGCCGCCCAGCTTGGAAAGGAAAGCTGGAGCCGGCCTGCGGGGTGGGGGGACCGGCTCCTCCTGCTGACACAGACATTCCGAGGGCAGAGGCACCCAGCCCGCATTTCCGCATCGAGAAAGCATTTCCCAAACAGCTTCCAGACCCCACAGCCTCGGGCCTGGATGCGACCGGCGGCACTGCAGTGGGGGAGGGGCGGCGGGGCGGCCGTGGGCACCATCTGCACGGCTGGTGGCGTCCCACACTTGGCGGGCTGCTCCCTGCGCGGCCGGGCCCGAGTCCTCCTGCAGGGCCTCGTGGGGGCTGGAGCCCAGAGCCCTCCGCGGCCCCCTGGTCCTTCCAGGGCGTACTGCTGGAGCTCATCTCATACCTCGCCTTGTCCCGGCTGCTGCTCCCAGACTGTGCTCTGCCCTTGCCAGCCCCCGCCCCGTCCCCGCGCAGGCTGGAATGTATAGCAGTCCGCATGCCAGGGTGGAGGCCGCCCCTCGGTGGGACAAGAGGGCCTGAGCGGTGCTTCCCTGTCAGCTTATCGGCACGGGCAGGCGGCAGTGGGAGCCCCAGGGACATGGCTTTGTATGATAGGGACTGTCCTGAGGTCCCTTGGCTCTTCTCAAGCTGGTGTGGCCAGGTTCCAGGATGCCTTCTGGGCTGTGACTTCATCCACCAGGGAGCAGGGAGGCTGGGTCCCAGGATGCTACCCCTCTGACCTTTGGCTCTGGACGCTGCCGTGGGTCTTGCTGCTTGGGCTGGGGGCAGGGATCCCGTGTGCAGACCGGCCAGCCGCTTGGGCTGATTCTTACGGACTCTCAGTGCAGCATTTTCTGCATTCGCTTTCCCCATCCTCTCGCACGGCAGCCTGTGATGGTCTCCCTCGTTACAGACGGGGAGACGAGCACAGAGAGGTTTGTCCCCTTGGTAGCAATCTGGGGGCTGGGCACGGGGAGACCAGCACCGCCCCACAGAAAGCCATGTGTGTAGTTTTAAGTTCTCCCGAAGCAACGTTAAAAAAACTAAGAAATCAGGGACATTGATATTAATGATCTATTTTACTTAATGCCACATATCCAAGTAAAACCACTTACAGGTGAAATTCATGTAAAAAGGACGAAGGCGATTCCTCACTTCTGTATTGTACCAAAAAGCTGGTGTGTTTTACGAGGACGAGTGGCAGCCCCTGGGCTCAGTGGCCGTGGGGGCTTGTGGCCCTGCCCTGGGACACAGAACAAGGCAAAGCCCTTTGGCAGGGTGGGCAGGACTTGGGGGGCTACACGAGGAGACCGAGACCGGTGCCCCCCGCTTCCTGTCTGGCTCTTCCTCCTCCCACGACCCTGGCCCTGAGAGACATCAGGGTGGGGGCTGCATGGGACTTAGGGACCCCTTGTGGGATCTCTGCAGGGCCTTCACTCCAGAAGGGCGCTCTTTTGGGTGTACCCAGGGAGTACCCCAGGCCCTGCTGCCCAGCGGTGAGGGTGACCTCGGAGTCAGAGCTCCCGATGGTGTCCCTCTGCCCCTCCCTGGGACACAGAGCTTGTCTCCATGGCCTCCTGACCCCTGCCTCCTGACTGGTGGCCGCGGATGGGGGGACCCTTGGCTTCCCGGTGATCACTGGTCTGTGGCTGTTGGAAAATGAGATTTACACCCCAGTGAGAAAGTGCTGCTCCGTGCGGAAGGCACCACAAGGCGATCCGACAGTGTGCCCATCCGGGAGACTTACGGGAACTCCCAGGGTGAGAGGCCCGAGTTCAAGGGCTGGTGGGCCGTTCAGATGGCGGACAGGAGAGGGGCTCACCCAGGAGGCGCTGGCAGACAGGCAGGCAGGGGGCCAATGGGATGGGCCGGCCTCTGTACCGCGGGAAGACTGGGTGAGGCGAGGTGGTGCCTCTCTCCCCGGACCTGGCCCATAGGTGGGCTGCGCAGAGTGCCGGACAGCAGGGCCTTGGCCCAGTTGTTGGCCAGGAGGTGGGGTCTGGCCTACGCAGGGTCCCCGGGTGAGACCTCAGGGGCCGGCAGGGCTTGGGGGTCAGATGCTCATGAGGCCCGTATGCCTAGGTTCTTAGGAGGCTGCCTGCTTGGGACTAAGCTGGAGCCTCAGGCTGTGCCCTCGAGCAAACTGGGGGTTCAGGGCCCTGGGGTTGGATGTGCCTCCGAGGCTCATGTAGCCGGACACCTGGGGCTCGCTGCCCTTGATAGGGAGTCCATTTTTGCTCCGAACCTCTCCCACCTGCTGCAGGGGTATAGGGACTCCCTCTGGGTGCCAGCCCCTAGCCAGGGGAGTATGCGACAGTGCAGGGAGCCGGCCCCGGTTGGGGCCTGCAGGCCTCTTCCCCCAGGTGCCTGGCTCCGACCCACCTCACACTTGGCAGACCCCCGCCCACCTAACTGTCCTTCCGAAACCCCCAGTGGCATTGCCAGGGTGGCCTTCTTTTCTGCCTGGGTGTCTTCCGTGTAGGTGTGGGGACGCATGTGTCCGTGGGCACGCATGTGCCCGCACACTTCTGTGCGGGGCGGGGGGCTGTGTGTCACGTGCGCATCTGCACACGTGGGTCTGTTTGTGCACGTGTCCCCGCCGGTCTTCCGGACGGTGCCTGTGTGCCTGCGCGGGGCTCCGCGTCTGGGTGTGAGAGCGCGCGCCGCCCGAACGCACGGGGCGAGGGGCGGTGCGAGGGGGCGGAGCGGGGGGGGGGGGGGGACCGGCGCGGCCCGCGAGGGCGGGGCGGGGCGGGGCGGGGGCGGCCCCAGCGCCTGGAGGATTTGGCCTTCACCTGCGGGGGGCGGAGGGAAAACCGAGAACAAAAAGGCGCGGGGCGGGGCGCCGGGTTCAGAGCGCGCCGGGGCCGCTGGGGTGCGCGCAGCTCGCCGGCCGGCCATGCGAGCGTCCCGGGGCCGCGGGGCCCTGACGGCGCTCTGGTGCCTCGGGCTGCTGGGGGGCCTGGAGCGCGTCGCGGGCACGCACTACAGCTACCTCTGGAGGGGCTGCTGGCCGTGCCACCTGGGCCAGGCCGGCTACTCCGTGAGCGCCGGGGACCGGAGGCCAGGTGGGCGCCGGGCGGACTCTGCGCGGGGTGGGGGCGTCGGGCGGACCCTGCGCGGGATGGGGGGTGCCTGGCTCCGCCGCGGGTCCCCTTTGCACCTCTTCTGAAGCTAGCGCCGGGGCTGAGAGCGCGGAAGCTGCAGGGAGCCGGGCAGGGGCAGTGCCGCTGGCGGCCGCTTCCTCTGGGACAGGGCCCTTCCTCCCTGAGTCATCGGACCTTCCGTCCCCCGCTGACCTGGCTGTGGGGTCTGCTGACAGCCGCACGGTCTCTTGACTGGAGGGAAGAGAAGTAGCCCCTTACATTTACCTGTGGCATGGGGTGGGGGGGACATTCTCCCCCGCACTGGCAGCTCGTGGTTGGGGGCAGGTCAAGAAAGAAGACATCTTCAAAGGAGAGCCCTCGGGTCCCTAAGCAAAGTCTGCCTTCCGGGGTCCCTAGAGCCTGGCCCCTTGGCGGTCGTGTATGGATGTGGCAGGTGCCATCCTTTCCATCACCTTCCCCAAGCCTTGGGTGTGTGGTCACCCCGGTGAGCTGCAGAGGGAGCCCCGAGACCCCAGCAGCTCATGGACAGCGGATACACCCTTGTCCAGGTCTGTCCTGCCTCTCCCTGCCCTTCAGATCTGGTACCCGCAGTGGGCCGCCCTCCCCGAAGGAGGGCCTCAGATGTGGGGGCCATCATCCTCAGGAACGGGAGGCGGGCCCTCCCCTCCAGACCGGCCCTGGCCCCTGAGTGTGGCTCTGTGCAGGGCACCTGGTCTTCTTGGAGGTACTGGCCTTGCTCCGCTGTCCTCTGGGCCATGTCAGCTGGGTCTCAGGCTGGGACCCCACGGGGTGGGCAGCCGTCCTCCCACTCAGTGGCTCAACCACAGCCAGGCCGGTGCTGTCACCGTACTGCTGGTGACCGTAAGCGCCGTGAGGCAGTGTAGCCTCCAGAGGGAGGCTGTGTGGGGCTGGGTTTTGGGGAGCTCCCGCCCAGCTTGGGCCCGCGCGGCCTTGCGGAGAGGAGAGGACGAGGGCCCGTGGATGACAGGGTAATATCTCTGGGCATGAGGACCCTGGGGCATGTTTGGGGGCAAGCAGGATTCTGAACTTGATAACCACGTGAGTGGCCTTCCTGGTGGCGTCCCAGAGGGCCCAGGTTTCCGGGGAAGCATGCACGAGGCTTTGGAAGAAGGGGATGATGGGGCAGAGAACGTGTCTGCAGGGGGCTGTCTGCTCTACCCGCCTGAGCCCCTGGCCCGGGAGCTGGGGGCCCCTCCATGGGCTCCCCGCGGCATCGAGACTGGCTGCCCAAGGACGACCGGGGGAGTCAGCCCGGTGTCGGCCCGGCGACGTGTCCCCGTGTGCCAGGGTGGGAGGCAGTTTCCGTCAGCAGACCACCGAAGCTCCAGCCACACTGCTCAGCCTGGGGCGGCACCAGCATGCCCCCCGGGCCCGGGCCTGCGTGTTCCCCGGGCCCCTGGCTGCGCCCCGTGCGGGCGTGAGCTGCACCGATGCGTGGCAGCTGGGCCTCAGGCTGCCCAGGGCCGGGGGTTGTGCTCCAGGCTCTGGTCCCCGGTTCCATGGGCTCAGCCTGGTAGGCTCAGGGCCTTCAAGCTCTCTTTCAGAGACCCTTGGGGTCGGGGGGCACCCAGGCCCCCCTCTGTGCTGTCTGCAAGAGGGACATCTTCTCTGTAGTTCCAGGGCCTGAGGTGTCAATGCCCAGTCTGGGGTGACTCAGGGCACTGGTCCCACGGCAAGAAGCACCCTGTGAGGGCGAGTGTTGGCTGGAGAGAGCAGGCCCGTGGGACCAGCCCCGGGGAGGGCATCCGGCCCCCAGAGAGCACAGGGGACCTCACTGGGGGGCGGGGGGGGCAGGAGGCCGGGCTGGACAGAGGCCCCGTGTCTCCCCATCTCTTTCTCCCTGATGTCCTGTCCCCACCTTTAAGGGCCTCGTGATGACTGTGGGCCCACCTGCCAAGTCCCTTTAGCTGGCGAGGCTCCAGGGATTAGACTGCGGACCCTTTTGGGGGCCGTTACTCAGCTGACCCCGCTCTCCTTAAAGACATTGAGCCTGTGGCTCTCAGTCCCAGCCACACCCGCCGGGTCAGCTGCTGCAGGTGGCTGGAGTCGGCGGAGGACAGCGACCCCCACGTGGCTGACTCGGGAGCCGGGCAGGCAGGGTGAGGGACGCGGGTCCTTCATGGCTTCCTGAAGGTTGGTCTCCTCCTCGAAGGGGCCCCGGTAGGAGGTCAGGTGGCCGCGTGCCCTGCTGCTCTTCCGCAGGCCTCCCTTGCCCGGAGGGCTGAAGGGGAGGCCTCAGGCTCTTCAGCCTTGAGCTGCCTGCTGCGTCCCTATGCCCGGGCGGCTGACAGTGCCCCGGGTGCCCTGGAAGAGGTGTCTGAACATCATTGCGCCTGCTGGGCCACGGCTCACAGATGCTGTCCCCGCCGGGGCCAGGTCACCAATCACCAGGGAGGGCAGGTCCGGGGGCCACTGGAGAGCTTGGGGCTGCCGTCCGTGTGCCAGCCCCTCCCAGCGGGGCCGCTGTGGGAGATGGCTTGCAGACGTGGCCCTGTGTGTCTTAGCAAGGAGTAGGCTTTCTGTCCGCTGGTGTGGACACTTGAGTCTGAATGTTCCTGTGCGGGCAGCAGGGGGGCCCAAAGAACAGTGGTCACATGGGCAGGGGTGGGAGCCAGGCCGGAGGCCCCAGCCGTCAGGGCCGCCCAGCTGGAGGGACCCTGCTGGCTGACGGTGGCCTCCTGCCTATGCCTCCCCCGAGTGCTTCATCCCAGACTGTCCATTTGCTGTCCTTGTGGCCCAAAGGGCTGCTGGGCTGGCCGAGGGGTTGACACTGTCCTGGGTTCCCCTTGTGTCCCAGACGGCTTGCTCAGACCTGCCTGGGAGCTGCTGGAGGATCTGGCCGCCCAGCCAAGTGTCCGAGCAGCCTCTACCCCAGCTGGGGTCTGGAGTGAGCCGAGCGTGATTATGAGCTGCTGGCCGAGAGCAGGGTACCTGGAAGCCAGTGTCCCTGCCCACCAGCACTCCCGGCCCCAGGGCCACATCAGGAGCACAGCAGCCACTGGAATGATGCCTGGCAGGGTTGGTCTGGACACTGAGGCTGCCGTCCACCCCACCGGCCCCACAGACTACACATACCTGGCATGTCTTCCCTGAAGTTTCGCTAAGCACCTACTATGTGCCTGGGGCCACGTCCCCCACGGTCGCATCTTTACCTCCTCTCTGAGCCCCCGTGGGGGGTTGCCCGCACCTCCCTTCCAACCACTTGCCACCCAGCTGACTCTCCCGCAAGAGGGCCCTGGGTCCCTCTGTCCCCTACCCTCCTGGGGACTCTGCTGGGGCCCTTTGACCTCTGCCTTCAGGCTTCTTCCCGAGAACCACCCGTGTCCATCCTGAGAAAGCTCCAGGCTGCCATGGGCAGAAGAGAGCCTCCCTGTGTCTTTGGGCCTCTCCCCAAGGCGCTCGGCACGACCCTGGGGGTCTCCTCAGGCTGACCCGGTCTGTGTCTGCAGCAGAGGCCCTGGCCTCCTGGAGTTGGTTTGGTGTCATTTCTGGGGCTCCAGGTCTGTTCTCCGCACGTGGGCTGGTGGCACGGTTCCCGTGTGTGTGGGAAGCACAAGCTGGTGGGTGGGTGCGGGGGATGGCCAGGGGGAGCCTTGCCCTGATGCCCACCTTTGGCACCCTTCACAGGCGGCCTCAGATGGCTGGCATTTTAGGAGAATGGAAGCTGAGCGTTTTTAGGGGAGGGAACCAGAGGCTGGAGTCATGCCTTGTCGATGTCAGAGTGGAGCGTCTGTGTGTCTGTCTCCCTGCTTTTGTGGTTGGGGAGGCTGGCGTCTGAGAAATGTGGACTGGCCTGAGGCCCAGCATGGGCTTCCAGCCCTGTGCCTGGTGTGCTGGGGGCCCCCGTGTCTGCAGCAGCTCCCTCCCTCGGTCTCCAGGTCTCCCACACAGTTGTGTCCCTCCTGGCGTTAACCATGCACACAGGTATCTCAGCAGCCTGTTCTGACCACTTCCGTCTCTGCCCAGCCTCCCCGGGAGCCCGGGTTGGTGGACGGAAGTCTGGAGGGAGGGATGAGAGGTAAGGGCAGCTCCAAACTTCCCCGTGTCTCTGCGTTCCTGCAGGAGGAGGTGACCCTCCTGGGGTGCAGGCCCGCGGGCACCCGGCTCTGGGGAGGGTCTTCCTGCTTCTCCAGGTCTTAGCTGGGCTCCTGGGGTGGCCCCCCAGGGCCTTTGGGCTGGCCTCATCCACTCCTGGTTAGCACTTTCTCTGTGGCCTGGGGTGCTGTGGGCATGTGTGCTGCTCTGGTGGCTGGTGGTCTCGGATGGAAGGTGTTCTCCCAGCAGTGCCTGGGACCTCCATGACGTCCTGTCCTGGGGATGTTGCTGGTGGTCTCCCGTCCCTCTGGCATGGGGAGGCCCCCAGGAGACCCAGGCAGATATCACCCACGTTAGTTTCCCAGGACCAAAACAAATACAACAGTAGACGTTGATCCTCTGACTGTTTTGGAGGCTGGAAGTTCAACATCAAGGTGCCAGCAGCTCCCTCCGAAACCCCCAGGGGAGACCCTTCCTTCTCTCGTCCTTCCAGCCTCTTGTGGCCTCACCTGGTTCCTAGGCTGTGGCCACCTCATTCCAACCTCTGCCTCCCCGCGTGTCTCCTGTGGGGACCCTGGTTGCTGGATGTGCCCCCCCCATCCAGTGCGGGTAACTAATTGCGTCTGCCTCTGAAGGTCACGCTCTGAGGCTCTGCATGGATGTGAATTTGGGGGGATGCTGTTCAAGCCTCCTCTCCCCTAGCCAGAGCCCGAACAAAGGCATCTCGTGCATTACTGGCTTTTCCTTTTGGGCTCACGGGTCCCAGAGAAGCAGCTGGCCCTGTCCTGAAAGTATTTCCGGATCTGGACCTTCGGGGTAGAGCACGAGCTCCAGGTTCAGTCTCAAAAGGCCTGAGAAGCTGCTCCCCCCCCCCAGCCCAGTGCCCTCTGCAGCCGCTGCCTTGTCCAGACCACTGCTCCCTGTGTTGTGTCTGACCCCCAGGGCTCCCCACGTTCTGGCCACCCCGAGGTGGCGGCTATTTCCCCCCAAGCAGGCTGGCTGGGTGTGAGGGAGGGGCCCTGCCTTCTCCCCACTCTGCTCCAGCAAGCGTGGGCTCGGAGCGTGGGCACCTGCGCGGGGTTCCACTGTGAGGGCGCCTGGATCGGGGTCCCTGGGGCGGCTAAGCTTGGCCCGTGTCCCTGTCCAGATGTGGATGAGTGCCAAGTGCACAACGGCGGCTGTCAGCACAGATGTGTGAACACACCAGGCTCTTACCTCTGCGAGTGCAAGCCCGGGTTCCGGCTCCACGCGGACGGCAGGACCTGCTTGGGTAAGTGCCCGGCTGCCCCCCACCCGGGCTCTGTGCCGCCTCCCCGCCTGGGTTCCTGGCCTCAGTGGTGCCCCCACCGTCCTGGCTGCGCCCACCGGGGTGGGGCGGGGGTCCCCGTCCTCCTGAACCTGCTCAGGGGCTTGTCCTGCTGCGTGTGTGCTTCCCCTTGGGGCCCTGGCTGGCCTGTCATGGGGCAGTGCGCCCTCCTGAGTCCCCAGGGCCTGGCTCCTCCATGCTGAGGCCTGTGACCCTGGGGTGCAGAGGCCACGTTCCTGGGGTTCCTCTCTCGACTTGGGGAGGAGCACTTGGGCCAGCACTCTCTGGAGGGCTCTCAGCCGAAGCTGTGGTGCTGGGTCATCAGGGGCCCAGGACCCGGGGACCAAACTTGGGGGTGACTTCGGTGCGGGCTGGGTGGGGGCGGCTGGTGAGGGCAGGGGCAGGGCCAGCATGAGGCCACTCTTGGCCTGCAGAACTGGGGTTCCTGGGCCCTGGTCCCCCCACCCTGGCCTTGGGAAGCTTAGGGGGTTGGGCTGTGGCAGGTCGGGAAGAGGGAGCCGAGAAGCAGGACCCCGACCCGCACTTCCTCTGCAGGGCCTTTGTCTGTGGGGAGTAGACTTGTTGGAGGTGCCCTGGCCACAGCGTGCTGTCCCTGCAAGCATGGAGGGCTGCCGGGTGAGGGGGACGGTGCCGGGTGCCCGCTGAGGTGGAGGGTGGAGGGGCTACAGGCCGGGGTCTGGTGCTGAGCCCTCCACTCGCTGCCCCCCCCCGCCTTGCCCCTCTCCTGCCTGGCTCTGGACGCAGGGGCCCGGGGCCTGGGGCTGCTGTGTCTGGGAGGCCATGTGATGGTCATTCTCGGGGGGCTGGTGCGGGACGCCCCTCGTTTCTACCCCGGAGATGCAGAGTGGGCCCGGCAGGCTGCGAGTGGCCTCATTCCTGCACGCTGTGCTGCGATGTGGCAGGGCGGCCCGCCAGCCCCGGGGGGCCCTCCGGGCACACACTCTCACATGTCCGGGCGCCGCTCGGGGAGGGAGGCAGCTGCTCCGCCGTTTCTCCGGGTCGGGAAGTGGAAACAGATGTGGGAAGTGTTGTAATGTGCTTCCAGACAGACCCAGTGGGGGTTGCGGCCCCCAGTTGGGGGTTGGGGGGTACTTCTGGGAGCCTACTGGTTCCCCCAGGCTCCTGGACATCCCGGAGAAGGGTGTCCCTGGGGCCCGGGCCATGGTGGGCTGGGCTCGGCCTGGGGGGTGCCCACTGTCCCCTCCCTGCTGGGGCTCCCCCATGAGGGGCCTGGGGCTGGGACCCCCCCCACGTCTCTCGGGTCTCCCCATGTGCTGGTGATGCTTCCCTGAGGTGCCTGATGGCAGGAATGCTCACTGGTGTTGGTGAACAGCAGGTAAAGGCAGGGGCGCCTTCCTGGCCATGGAGGGACAGGTCGTGGCCTCGGAGAGTGTCCTTCAGCTGCTAGCTGCGGGAGGCCTGGAGGGGCGCCCCTCGTCCTTGCCCCGACCCGCAGCCCACCCCGGCTGGCCGGAGTCTTCCCGGGCGCCCTCCCCGCCTGTGCTCCAGGTGCAGAGGTCTCCGTCTGTGGCATTGGCTTATCTCAAACATCTCTTCGGGGTCTGCCGCCAGGGCTCCTGGGCATGGTCTGCACAGCCTGGCAGGAGGCTGCTGGGACCTCACGGTCGCTCGGCGGGCAGCCCCAACACCGTGCTCCCAGGCAGGCCCCCCGCTCTCTCAGAGCTGGTGCCCACCTCCTGGCTGCTCCCCGTTGCTGGGAGTGGTTTCCTCAAGGCTGTTGTTGGGCTTCCCCTTCTCGACTGGAACCCCCAGCCGGACGTGCTCGGTGCCCCACTTACCTGCACACGTCTGGCTCTTTTTGGTGGCTTCTTTGTACTGATTGCTCCCGGGAGCTGAAGCGTTGCTAGGGTGCAGGCCGGGGCCCGGGGCCACCTGGGGGGTGGGGTCTGGAGTTGGGGTGGGTGTGTCAGGCTTGGTCCCCTGGGAGCTGCCCTTTCTGGAGGGGCCTGGGCCTTGCTGAGAAACTTCCAGAGTGGACAGGCCTCCCCAGGGAGCTTCTTCGCAGGCAGAGTGGAAAGTGTTTGATCTTCTCGCTAATGCACCCCTTTTGGTGTCTGGGGGACCTGCCCAGCCGCAGCGTGTCCTTGGGTGGGCGGGCGGGGACGAGCAGCTTCCAGGTGGGGGCCTGGTGGAGGGCAGTGCTGGACCCTCCGCGGGCTCTGAGTGGGGGAGCTGGACTTCCTGCCACTGAGAACTGTGGGGGGCCTGTCCCCTCTGCTCTGGGATTCCCAGGGTACAGGACACGGAGAGAAGCTGGGCCTTCTCTAACCGAGGTTTATGGGGCACCCTCGGAGCTCAGACCACCCTAGGCTACAGGATGCTCACAGGGGGAATTGGGATAGGAATCCCGCGCCCCCAGCGGGGCCCAGCTACACAGCTGGAATACAGCTGCTCTGGAACCCCTCCCTGGGGCCTGCTGGGAGCCTCTTCTGGGGGAGGGGTGCCGGGACCTCCCCTGGGACTTTGCAGCCTGGCAGAAAACAGCCCCAGGCACCCACTCCCGTCCAGCAGCTGGGAGTAAGAATTACCGAGAGAGCTGGAGGTTGGGGGTGGAGAAGGAGCCCCCCCCCCCCCCCCCCGCAATATGACTGTCGTTTCTGTGATGCCATGTCACGGGGTCCTGAGGGATGTCGGAAGTCCTCTAAGGCACATTCGAGTGGGGGCCTTGAAACACAAGGGGGGCCTTGAAACACTGTGGAACTTGCCTCCGGGGCAGGGAGAGGACAGGAAATGCACAGCTTTCTCCCATCTCTCCTTTCTAGAAGGTCTGATGAAAATAAAACACAAAAAGGTTTCCATTCTTCCAAAAGAGAATTTGCAAGAAGGACTTCACCATCAGCCTGAAGCCCCGGAGCACCACCCACTTAGCTTGGGCCCTGGAGAAGGGGGCGTAGCCTGGCATCTGGCATCATGGGGCTCTCCATGGCCAGGGAGCCTTCGTGGATGTGTCCTCCAGCCTTGGGGATGGGAAGAGCAGGGCCTAGTGTTAGTCTGCCCTGCTTGTCACCCTCGGGCCACGGAGCTGGCCTCTCTCCTTTCCCGACTCGGGGCTTAGGGCCTGCAAGTGGTTTGATCAGGGACGTGTTTAGGGTTAGGGTGTTCTTGCTTCTCTGGGACATCTCGAGGAGGTCCAGCCCGCGAACCCATGGAGAGCCGCTGCTAGGCACTTTAACACTTGGGCCTGGGAAGCCCACTTCCCCTGGGCAGCTGTCCTGTGGTCCCTTCTGGATCCTGCTCTTGGACGTGGGTGCTTCTCCACATCCCCTTAGGCAAGTAGGACCTCAGGGGGTCCCTGTGATATCACCCTCCAGTAGCGGGTCCCGTGTGATGCCCTGGGCCAACCACTTGGGAGACCTGGGCTCTCCATCCTCCCCCACAACCTTGGCCTCTGCCCCTATGGCCTTTCGGACTCCTGCCCCCCCCCAATTGTGCTGGCAACATGCACTCCCCACCCCCTTCACCAGTAACTAGATGTCCTGGTTCCCTCTCCTAGGAGTCCCATGGGCCCATGGTGCCCACGGTGTGGGGGAGGGGCTCCCCAGCTCTGCCTTTTCCTGGGCCTTGGGGCAGTCTCTCTCTTTCCCAGCCAGGCCAGGGTGTCTCCCAGTGAGGGGGCAGGGAGGGGAGTCCCCAGGGAGGCTGCGTGGCCCCGCTGGAGGCCCCAGGCAGCAGGAAGGTGGAAATCTCCAGGCTAGTCTCCAGGCCCATCCCCGCAGAGTTGTGCCGTTCTGAGAACATTCTCCAGCGGCCCCCAACCCCCAACCCCGCAGGCTGTGGCTGCTAGAAGTCGCCTTCCTAGCCTCGAGGGGCCCGTGGGTCTGGTTGGGGCCGCTGGAAGGGCAGCCCCACCCCTGGGACGCCCCGGGATGCTGCGGCTTTGCTCAAGCCCAGGAGCCCAGCGATCAGCCTGCCAGTGCCCGGGGGCGACGGGATGGTCCTGCTCCAGCCCACGGGAGCCGGGGCAGTGGTCAGAGCCCGGGCTGGACGAGGACACCCAGCGGGGAAGCAAGGGCAGCCGGGGCCGTGCAGCGGGACGGGCTGGAGCCAGGTGTGGGGTCCGGCGGCTGGGCTGCAGGAACAGCTTGTGTGTCACACCTTTGCTTTACCCCGAGGTGGGAGGTGTGGGCCGGCGGTCGGCATGGCCTGGGTCCTGCCCCACCCCCCGTGGCTGTCTGTCCCTGGCTCGGACTCCAGAGTGGTGGCGGCTGGTGGGTGTGTGGTCTGTGACGAGGCTGGCCCAGCCCCTGTCACGGAGGGGGAGGGTGGCCACTTGCAGAGCTGCAGTTCCTCATGGCCGCCTGCCGTGCGGGAGCCCCAGCCCGGGGTCGGGGAGCAGGATGGCACGCACACGGCCGAGGAGCTGGCCACCCCTGCCTGGAGGGATGGGGTGGGCAGAGCCCGAGTGAGTCTCCCCTTCTGCCCTGCCATGCTGGCCCTGTGCCCAACAGAGGGCTTTCCAGAAGGAAGGACCCTGTGGGTGGCCTCTGGCCACACGTGGTGGGAGGCTCTTGGGACCTAGAAACCAAGCCAGTCCGAGGGCCGTAATTACCAAACCCCGTGAAGGCAGCGGGGACCAGAGCCGCCCCAGCCTGCCCAGAAACCACGGGGCTGGGTGTGGAGGCAGCTGCAGAGCCGGCCGGCGGCCTCGGCGTGCTGCTCACAGCAGTGCCCTCCCGCGGGTGGCCGGCCGGGCAGAGTCGCCGCCCACCGCCCCACCTGCCGCCCCACCTCCGAGTCACTGGGATGCCCCCGGGTCCAAGTCCGTGCTCAGGTCTCCGGGCTGCCCCCATGCCTGCACCCGCAGAGACCCTGGGGCGCGGGCAGAACGAGCCTTCCCCCTTCTCCCCCGCCCCATGTCCCTGCCTCCAGCTCAGGTAGCCCCAGCCTTGGTGAGTGGACGCCTTGCCTGCAGGCCCCTGGGTGGTGGCGGCCTCTGCTGGCAGGAGGCAGGCTTGCAGCCCAGCTCCTCGAAGCCGCCTGCATCTGGGGCTGGAGCGGGGGGTCCCGGAAGGCCCAGAGGGAAGGTCTGTCAGCTCGGGGCGCTGTAACAGGTCCCTCCACAGAGTGGCTTGAAGAACAGAAATTTATTTTCTCGCCGCTCTGGAGGCGGGAAGTTCCAGATCATGGTGCCGGCCAGTGGGTCTGCTGGTGGGGGGCCCCCTTCCTGGCAGCCCCTCTTCCCGTGGCCTCCTGCATCGGAGAGAGAGACGCAGAGATACAGAGATTTCACGTCCCTTCTTATAAGGACACAGGTTCTGCTGGATCAGGGCGGCACCTTTATGATCTCATAAAACCTAACGTTTCTCCACGAAAGCTCTGCCTCCGAGTTCATTCACATCAGGGGTTCAATTCAAGGGGTACGCCAGTAAATCTCGGAGGGCCGCGAGCACGCGCCCCGGACCTCCTGTTTCTGCCAGGCTCTCACCTTTGCTGCAGGTCCGAGCGGGGTCCCGATCGGCGGGAGTGCCTGGGCTGGGACGTGGATTCCACGGCTGGGTTTTGAAGTGACCCGAGGGGCCTGGAACCTCCCCACCAGCTCTGGGCACTGGCCACACCCAAGCTGGCCCCTCCCTGAGCTGCACAGCCCAGTGCCCGAGAAAAATCTGTGTCGATGAGCTTTCCGGGAACCCGTGGCCCGGGTGTGCTGTATGACACGGGGCTTGGCTCCCCGTGCACACAACTTGGGAACATTGGGAGGTTAGGACTCGTTCGGCATAGCACGGGTGGGAGCCTGGGCTCCCTCTGCTTGCCGCCTCCCCCCGCCTCAACCCAGTGATTTCTCCCCCACATGCTGCCCTGGGCCAGGTGCCTGATTGTCCCTGGGCCTGACTTGGGGGCTTAGCCTGGCAGGGGTGGCTCCTGGGCCCTCCTGGGTCCTCCTCCCTGTCCTGCTGGCCCCCCGCCCTGTGCTCCACGACCCTCTCTCTGTGTGCCTGTCCCACCCTGTCAGGCGGAGCACTGGTGCCCGTGATGAGTCTCGAGCGGGGATGCTGCTGGAGTCGTGAACCCAAACAGCCCGGGACTGGGGGCGCTCAGCTCATGCTCAGAAACGTCTGAGTGATGGCGGTGGCTGAAACGGAGCGTGTCAGCGTGGATTCAGGGGTGGCAGCTGGGGAAGGGACTTCGCGGCTGGGGGACAGCAGACAGTGGCTACCCTGCCGACCTTGCTTGGGCCCAGGCCTCACGTCTCTGCCGCTCTGCTGTGCACAGGCCAGCTGCAGCAGGAGACACAGCCGATGTGGCCACCCTCGTGTCCTCCCTGGGCACAGCCCCGTAGGGCTGGGACCCTCGGCAGGGGCTCCCTGACCCCGTGTCTCCTCACGTAAAGAAAGTGGGCGCTCTCCTGAGTGCTGTGTTCCGGATTGCCCAAGCCCACTTGCCCTGTCTTGAAGGGAGTTCCTTCTGCCTTCTGCGTGGTCTCGGTGTCCTCAGAGACCTGGGGCCACACGCCTAGTGGCCGCCCCTTGACACTGCCAGGCCTGCCGCTCCTGCTCCCCACAGAAACCGCTCCCTCGGAGCTGGAGGGCAGGCTTCTGGGCCGCAGTGGCCCTCCGTGGCAGCCCCACACATGCCTGCCCTGACCTGATAGGTGACCGGTAGGAGAGGGAAGCATCTGAGCCCCACTGCCCACAGCCGGCCTGCTGCCTCCTCTGGGAGCCTCCCAGGCTGCTCGGCCTCTGGCCTTGGAAGCGCCGTTTCTCATGGGACCCCGTGTGGTGCTCTCCATGCTGGGTGATGCCGGCTGGCCCTGGAGGGCCCGTCTACACCCAGTCTTCGGGCAGGCGGGGCACGCGGGTCTGGAAGCTGATCACGGTTGGGTACCCCGCATGCGGGCCGAGCCGTGAAGCCAGGCCTGTGAACCCTATAGGAACGGCATGCCTCTCGAAGTCCTGCTTCTGGGACAGAGACAGAAAGGAAAGGGGCGTGGGGGGTCCTGAAGGGTTCTGCAGGAGGTGGTCGGAGCCCGATGAGGGTGGGTCCCCCGGCTGGTCATCCCCCTGGGCTGTATCCACCACTCCTGTCTGTGTCCCCAGCCATAAACTCCTGTGCCGTGGGGAACGGGGGCTGCCAGCACGAGTGTGTCCAGCTCACGGTGACCCGGCACCGCTGCCAGTGCCGCCCCGAGTTCCAGCTCCAGGAGGATGGAAAGCGCTGTGTCCGTGAGTGTGCCACCCTGGAGATGGGCGCTGGGGCTGGGACTCCCACCGGGACTCCCCTGCTCCCCATGCCACACACCCACCTGGGAACCCTGAAGCCCGAGCCCCAGGCACAGATCCTGGGCTGGCCTCCCTGTGTGGCCTCTGGGGCTGGAAGCAGGACTTGGGGGAGGCAGGGCCCCTTGGGTGGTGGGGCACCGTCTGGCCCCCAGTGGGTGTGGTGGGGAAGCCCCTTAGGCTGTGCTCTGGGATCGTGCATCTGCTGGGGGCAGGAAGCCCGGGATGGGGTGCACGGGGGATGGGGCAAGGAAGGGCATCCTGAGTGTTTCTCAGTTCTCACACCGTCCTAGGCTCCGTGTGGGCATGTGGGACCCAGGTCCCGGCCCTTCCGGACAGGAGACGCAGGCAGGGCCCCACTTGGCCTCTTGCTCTGGGGTCTCAGGCCTGTCATGGGAGGAGGAGCTTTGCTGATGGAGATGGTAGGGCAGGCTGAGGGTCTGCGAGATGTGGAAGTGGGGGGCCGTGCTGGAATGAGGCAAGTACTGAGAGTACCCCCCAGACACACACACCTGGCCTCAGGGTCCCAGGCCAGAGTAAGGGTGGCCCTGAGGGCTGAGCAGTGGGGGACAGTGGCATGGGGCTGCAGGGCTGGGGGCCTTAGGACTCCTTAGGTCTGAGTAGGAGGAGGCTCCAGAGGACTTGGGATGTCTTGGAGGTTCCCACATTGGGGAGAGGGGGACCCCTGCTGAGCCCATTAGACTGGAGCCCCCAGGGACAAGAGCCCTGGTGGGGGATTCAGGAGAGGCCTGGGCACCCCAGATCTGCTGCAGCCCCCGTCTTCCCTCTGGGCCTGTAACCACAGGGAGGAACCCGTGCGCGGAGCGGAACGGCGGCTGCTCGCACACATGCCAGGCGCACCGCGGCCTCGCCCACTGTGAGTGCCACTCGGGCTTCCTGCTGGCAGCCGACCGCAGGTCCTGTGAAGGTGAGGCACCCCCCCTCAGGCCCCAGCCGGGCTCTGCACCCCTCCTGGGGCGGGGGACAGGGAGGGGACAGGGACACACTCAAGGAGCCCGAGTCTCACTCCGGCAGAAGCAAGCGGATGGTCTTGGGCGGTTTCTCAGTGATTATGGTATCAGCTTCGTGGTACATGGTCATCAGGGAAGTGGGGGGAGGCTGCGGAGAGAAGGCAGGGAGCATCACTGAGCCCCAGGAGCTCCCTGAGCGGCCGGCTTCTAGATGTTTCTACGGCTGTCGTTAGCACGTGCACGGAGAATCGTCCAGGTCCCAGCCGGGTGCTGCTCTCTAGAAGGTGCTCCTTCATGCCTCGCTTCGGGGACGCGGGCTGCGCGGGCTGCCACGTGTCTTACCCCGTCGTAGGAGTTCGGGGGGTCTTGCGCGTCCCCCATCACTGTCGGGGTGCGTCCAGGGCGGACGGTGGCCGTTTCCCCAGGCATCCAGGTGGGGGTCTGAGCGCAACCCCCACGGCTCCAACCCCGGGAAGGATCGTTTCAGGCGTCCTGCATGCCGGGGGCTGCGGCAGGCTCAGCAGGAGACCGGGCCGAGGGTCAGCTTCACCCCGAGGACCTCAGGGGGTGACCAAAAGCAGTGTTGGGGATCAGGCACTTCCAGCCAGTGCTGCGGGCGGGAGGCTGATGATGGCCCCTGGTCCGCGGCCCCTACCGGCCGGCCATGGAAAGGCCCCCCAGGGGCCGGCCCGAGACCCGGCCTGGTGGCTGGGGCGGCGCAGCTGAGGGAGGTGGGCTCAGACGGACC
Source organism: Lutra lutra (assembly GCF_902655055.1). NCBI lineage: Eukaryota > Metazoa > Chordata > Mammalia > Carnivora > Mustelidae > Lutra > Lutra lutra. The sequence continues at coordinate 195,791,902 of NC_062281.1, forward strand.
CCCTTGCCCGAGGCTGCTGGTCCAGACCTGTGCTCTCCTCGCTCTGAGAAGGAGCGAGGTTCTGACCCCGAGGGCTGTTGATGAGAACACCAAGCTCGGAGGGCATGTTGGGGCGGGAAGTGGGGAGAGAGCCCTGGGTCTGAGCCCTGAGCCCCACTGGGACCCCTCCACCCTGAGGCCTCCACTGGGGGCCGCACCTCCCAGAGGCCTCCGTCCCGAGAGCCCTCCACTCGATCTCTCCCACGCAGATGTGGACGAGTGCGCTACGGGGCAGGCCCAGTGTGCCCACGGCTGCCTCAACGCCCAGGGCTCCTTCACGTGCGTCTGCCACGCGGGCTACGAGCTGGGCGCTGACGGCCGCCAGTGCTACCGTGAGTGGACAACGGGCAGGCGCGGGCACCCCAGGCTATGGAGGGACCTGGAAGCAGTGACACAGGCCCCCCGACCCCATGGGCACTGGCGTGCTGGGGCCGGGCCAAAGGGATGAGCTCTCTGGTCATCTAGGGGCAGGGCTGGGTGTGGGGGCTGAGGTGGGCCCAGGGCCGCAGGGGTTATGTGTAGGGGGGTGGGGCTTGGGGCGAACATTCCAGAACCCGCCTAGCCCAGGAGCTGGGGGCCACCCATTTCCTGATAGGATGGGCCTGGGGGCTGCAGGCTGGCTGCTGGGTTTGGGGGTACTGTGGGGGGCTCACCAGGACCCCTTCCCACGTCCCTGCTGGGGTGTCTCCCGGCAGGTATCGAGATGGAAATTGTGAACAGCTGTGAGGCAGACAACGGGGGCTGCTCACACGGCTGTAGCCACAGCAGTGCGGGGCCGCTGTGCACCTGCCCCCGCGGTTACGAGCTGGACGAGGACCAGAAGACGTGCATCGGTGCGCGGCGGCGACCTGCCCACAGCCCCCCGCCCCCAGGCTGTGCCTTGGTGTGATGCTGTGACTCCACAGCTACCACTGGGTCCCCTCCCTGGGCTACTCGCTCTGCTGGGGACTGGGCGGAGGGTGGGCCCTGCTGAGCGCCTGGCCCCCGCGCCCCGTCGGCCCCGTGTCACTGAATGCCCCGGTTGCTGGCAGTGGCGCCTGGAGCCCTGCAGGGTGTGCGGGTCCTTTCTTCAGGGGGTGCTGCTGCGGGATGGACTCCCCAGCATGCTGCAGCCTTCATTCCGGCCCCCACAGCTGGCAGGCCCGCCCCAGGGCCGCGGCGTGTGTCCCGTGTGTCCCTGGGGCCAGATGCGTGGCAGTGTGTGCGGGGCCCGTGTGCTGTGGGCGTGGGAGGGCATGCACGCGGGCAGGTGCCACGGCCCTGGTGTGTGTCCTGCAGACGTGGACGACTGTGCGGCCTCCCCGTGCTGCCAGCAGGCCTGTACCAACAGTCCCGGTGGGTACGAGTGTGGCTGCTACGCCGGCTACCGGCTCAGCACTGACGGCTGCGGCTGTGAGGGTGAGCGGGTGCAGGGGGGCTGAGCGTGGGGTGAGAGGGGCCCTACCCGTGCCCCGCCCCAGGGCCCTGCTTGGACACCCGCTTCTGCAGGGCCCTGCCACCTGCCTGTGCCCATCCCCCCACACTGGTCCATTGGGCGCAGGCTGGCTGGCGTCTGCCGTCATCCTGACGCTGGGCATCGGAGGACTGCCGTGGAGGTGGCCTCCAGGAGTGGCTGTGGCCTCAGTCACACGTGGGTGGGGGCGGGGTAGGAGGGCACTGCTTCCCCGACCCCAGAGGATAGGCCCCCGCAGCCCTGGGTTTGTCCGCAGATGTGGACGAGTGTGCGTCCGGCCGCGGCGGCTGTGAGCACCACTGCACCAACCTGGTGGGCTCCTTCCAGTGCTCATGTGCGGCCGGCTTCCGGCTGGATGAGGACCGCAGGGGCTGTGCCCGTGAGTCTGCACCCCTCCCCACAGGGACCCAGCCCTCTAGCTCCTGCTCCGGGTGCCCCTCCTCTTCCCTCCCGCTGCAGCCGGCCTGGGGCAGCAGGTGGGGGAGGGGCTGGCCATCCGCACCCTGCAGGGCAGGGGGCTGCCCGGGGGGTCTTGGGTGGTCCAGTTCCTGCCCTGTGCAGGTGACACAAGGGACAGAGGACAGTGTCCAAGGGGAAGAGAGCTGCCGCGCCCCCACCTCCCCGTCCCTCAGGAGGGCAGCTGGGATGCTCCCTCGTCACTGTGCTGAGGAGGGGTGGGGCAGGGGCTGCAGGGCGAGACCAAGGGGTGGGACTCAGGTTTGAGCCGCCTCTGGGCACCGGCCCTGAGGGCAGGAGGGTCTGGTACCAAGGAGGACAGGGGGGTGGCAGGCGCTAAGAGGCCTTTGTGCTCCCTCCCAGCCCTGGAGATCCCCGAGGTGGACCTGGATGGCCAGCTGCCCTTCGTGCGGCCCCTCCCACACGTCGCGGTGCTCCAGGATGAACGGCCTCCCCTCTTCCAAGACGACTATGTCGGGGTCCAGGAGGAGGAGGAGGAGGCGGTGGCGGCAGAGGTCCGGGGCGAGCACACACTGATGGAGAAGTTTGGTGAGAAGTGGGCCCAGCCGTGCGGCTTCTGCTTGCAGGGACCGTGGCTCGTGCTCCCTCAGCCTGGTCGCTGCCCGCCCTATGGTCTTGGGCTTGGGGAAGAGCCCGGTCGTGGTCTCATTTGACCAAGGCTCAGAGAAGGTGCTGGGTTTGCCCAGCACACGTGCAGCTGAGTCTGGCTGGACTTGGGCCCTGACGTGCCCCCTCCTCCCTGGTCTGTCCCCAGTCTGCCTGGATGCCTCTTTTGGCCAGGATTGCAGCCTCACGTGTGACGACTGTCAGAATGGGGGGGCCTGCCTCCCGGGCCTGGACGGCTGTGACTGCCCCGAGGGCTGGACCGGCCTCATCTGCAATGAGAGTGAGGCCATGGGGCTGGGGGTGGTGGGTGTGATTTCTGGGACCTGCGGCAGCCACCCTGGGCAGGGTCCCGGGGACAGGCAGGGCCTGGCGGCTGTCCCTCGTGGATGGTCCAGGGCAAGCAGACCAGCAGCTGAGGCAGGGAAGAGTAGCTGGTGGGCGGGCCGGTCCTGTCCCCGTCCTGCGTACGGCAGCCACCACCCAGGCCACTCGGCAGGAGGGTAGCTGGCGTGCCTTTGAGACCCGCTCTCGCAGCCCCGGCGGGTGACACTGGGCCAGGCATACTGTGCTGGTCGGTCTCCCGGGCTCTGGCTGCTGAGAGCCCCGGTGAGAAGGTGGACGTGCCGGAGGTCGGGGGAGGGGATGTCTGCGTGGGGTGGGGCTGGGCCGAGGGCTCCAGTGCTGCAGCTGGGGGCTCTGGGCGGGGGCTTCTGAGCTGGGCGGCTTGCGCCCGGGGAGCGTGTCTCAGTGTCCCCAAGGGGCTGCCGGGACCACCGTCGTCTTGCAGGCTGGCGACCCTCACGCTTCACCGTGCCCCTGCAGCTTGCCCTCCGGATACCTTCGGGAAGAACTGTAGCCTCTCCTGCGGCTGCCGGAACGGCGGGACCTGCGACCCTGCGACGGGCGCCTGCCGCTGCCCTCCCGGGGTTGGTGGAGCCCGCTGTGAGGATGGTGGGTGCAGCCCCGTCCGGGACCCTGGAATGTCCCTGGGGTGGAGGGGATGGGACACGACCTCTCAGCGGGCGCTTTCTCCTGGCCTCCGGCCTTCAGGGAGCGGGAGGGGACGCAGCAGCGCAGTGAGGGCGGTGTGGCCTTCCCTCTGTTGGCTTTTCCTGGGGCCCAGCCGCAGCACACGGGAAGACTTGGCCGACTAGCACATCTGCCCTGGGGTCCCCTGCAAGGTAGTGAGCTCCCCGTTCCTGGAAGCATTCGAGTAGAGCTGTTTGGCGGCTGGGTGGGATTTGCCTGGTCCCATGGCTGCATGGGACAACCGTGTTGTCCTCTCGAACTGTGAAGTGTCTGCATGTTTGGAGGAATTTGTGGGTCCCCACAAGGGTCCCAGGTGACTGATGCTTTACCTTTAAGACCCTTAGAGTTCCGCCTCTTTGGTGGACACTGTAGCCAATGAGCTGAGAACTTCCCACTCAGCACGGGGGTAGTTTCAGTTCCTGGAACCTATTCCTGGGGCTTCGGATGGCAGCCTTGCGGGGCCGTCCTCCTCCCCCTCTGGTCAGACCTCGCGGCTCCTCCGCATCCCTGCCCTTCCCTTGGAAGCCCGCCGTGCGCGGGCAGCTGCACGGTGGGGCCGCGTCCTTCCAGCCCTTGCCTCTGCCTTCCCCTGTCTGGTTTCCTCTCCTTCCTCTTTTAAGGACACTCATGGGTTAGGATAACCCGGGGAAGTCTCACCAGCAGATCCTGGGGACTTAGGTGTGGACGTATTTCGGGGTGACTGTCTAGCTCCCTGTGGCCCTTCAGGAGGCAGGCCTGGGGCAGGACTGGGCCCGAGGGAGGTGCCTCGGGAAGGAAATCCAGATGCTCTCTCCTAGCCTGGGGCCCCCTGGGCTTGGTCCCGGGATGCTGGCCGGTTGAGGCTTCTCTGGGGGCCGGGGGGTGCTGGGTGACCACCGAGAAGTGGATGTCAGGATGCAGTAGGTGGGGTGGGACACAGGGTTTCAGGGTGAGGTCTCTGTGCATCTCCCACGCGTATGCTCAAGAACGTGCTTGGCTTCGCGCCCTGGGCCATCCTCCAGACCACAGACGCTGGGGAGACAGGCCAGCCGGGGCCGGTTGCCATATGCATGGCTCATCTTGGGTCTGCCCTGTCCTCGTGGTGCCCTTGTCTGCCCCCTGGGCCCCTCCCCATCTGGGATGCAGAGTCCTCAGGTGCTGGTGGCCCTGCCCAGGGGGCCTGGGCCCCTCCTAGCTCCTGTGCTGGGCACGGGGCCCCTCAGAGTATCGCCATGGGCGTGGGACGCGTGCGGGTGGGCACTCAAGGGGCCCGGCCTCCCGCAGGCTGCCCCAAGGGCTTCTACGGCCGGCAGTGCCACAAGAAGTGCCACTGCGCCGACCGTGGCCGCTGCCACCGCCTCTACGGGGCCTGCCTCTGTGGCCCGGGGCTCTACGGCCGCTTCTGCCACCTGGGTGAGTCCCCTGCCCTGGCCGCCGGCGTCTGGGGGGCGGGGCGGTGCTGCCACAGCAGGCCTGCACACTCCCGTGCCTTGCTGCCTGCACCCTGGCTCGGGAGGGACCCTTCCTTTGCAGAGGGCAATGCAGGGCTCAGCGGGGTCCCCCGCCTGGGACATGGGCCCCAGGGACCCAGAGCCATGTCCTCCGGACTTCAGGGTGCCTGGGGGGGGCGTGGTCCCCGCCTTCTGTCGCCCCTGGTCCCACAACCGGGCTAAGGGGTCAGCGACAGCTTGGGCAGGGGCAGACCTCCCTCGGAAGCTTCTGGGTTCGGGGCTCACCTTGGCTGTTGGGGTTTGCCGGCAGCAAGGGTGAGTCCTAAATCTCCAGTGGGGCTCCCTGAATCTCCAGGGGTTACCCAGGAGGAGTCACCCCTCCCTGGTGGGCTGTGGGGGAGATGTGGGTGATGAGCCGACTTCATCTGGGAGCTCCGTATGGTGCTTTGTAGAAGGATCATTTAAAACGGGGAGATGGGGATTCCGAGTCTCCTGGCTGGGAAGTGGTGGGACCCAGGGCAAGGACCTGGACTCCGTGGAGACCCGGTTTCTCATCTATGAAACCAGCACGGTGGTCCCAGTGGCTGGGGCGGGTGGTGCCTCTCTGCATGGCTTTCGGGGGCTGGAGACCCAGGAACCCAGGCGGGGCTCACGCACACAGGTAGGCAGCCCCCTGTCTTGGTTCTGTGGGTGCAGCCTGTCCGCCATGGGCCTTCGGGCCCGGCTGCTCCGAGGAGTGCCGCTGTGAGCAGCAGAACACGCTGGTCTGTGACGGGAGGGACGGCAGTTGCTCCTGCAAGGCCGGCTTCCGGGGCGAGCAGTGTCAGGACGGTGAGTGCAGGGGTGCGGGGTGGGGCCCCCGGCTGGCTGACCTTGCAGGTCCCTCTCTCCTCGCCCCTGCAGAATGCATGCCAGGCTTCTTTGGGCCTGGGTGCCTACAGGCGTGCACCTGTCCTCAGGGTGTGGCCTGTGACCCCGTCAGCGGCCAGTGCGGGAGGCCATGTCCAGCCGGCTATCAGGGGAAGGACTGTGGTCAAGGTCAGTGGCTGGCCCCAGCCCCCCGGAGTGCTGTGACCAGGACGGGGAGCCGCCAGGCCACCTGGCTCCACCCTCGTCACACAGTGGTGACTGCACACAGGTTGGCCTGTCCCTGTGACCATGGTCTGGGCTGCTGGGGCAGGAATGGTCTGTGTGCCCAGGGAAGGGGTCGCCTCCTCCAACGTTGTGTCCTCCCCCCCCCCAACTTGTTAGCTACAGTGTGCTCAGTGTGCTGTGACCCGGGGGCTGGCTCCCTGTCCTGGTGGGCCGGAGTCTGTGGGACCCGGGCAGCTGCTAGAGCGCAGGCTCGGGCTGGAGGTACGGCGCGGCGTGTGGCCTGTGATGAGGGCCGTCCACATGGCTGCGCTGGCCTGGGCTGCAGGGTGTGCGTGCAGAGCGGTGGGCCCGGCTGGGACTGGCTGGACTGCAGCCATCCTCTCCCCCAGGGCTATTTTGATCCTGGGGGCTCTGATCACAGCAGCTCCCTCCAGGGGCCGCGCCCGCCTTCCTGGGCAGGGCCGCCCAGGTTTCCCCGTGGGGCGGGCTGTGTGCAGGGTGGTCGTGGGGCAGGCTGTGTTCAGGGTGGTCGGGCTTCCAGCGAGGTGGGCAGGCAGGGCTCTGCCTGTCCCCGCAGGGAGGTGAGAGGCTCCGGGCCCCCACGTGCTTTGAGGCAGCCCTACTGTGGGCACAGAGCCCCTGGGCTGGTCCTTCTCAGAGGTCCTCTTTCCTTGGTCTCCTCTCTTCCCCAGGGTCTCACTGCCCCTCTGCTGGGCAGAAGAGGAGGGGGGCCCAGGCCTCCAGGTCCTCCACACCCTCTGAATGTGCCTGGCTCCCATGGCAGCAGCTGTCCTGCTAGAACAGGGCCATAGCCTGGAGTAGAGTGGTGTCTGCAGACCCCCACCTCACCCCACCCCACACTCTCTGGGGATCTGAGATGGGGGTAGACTTGTTCTCGGCTGGGTGGGGGAGGAAGGAGGGTGGAGCTGCTCCCAGGTTGGTGCAGGGTGCCCTCCAGGGTGCTGGGTGCCCACAGAGTCCATCCTGCACCCCCCTCTCCATGCACGGTCAGCCCAAGCAGGCCCCTCCCTGCCTGGGTGCCCCACGCTCTGCCTGCTCCTGAGATCCCCATGGTCACCTGGGGGACCCTGGCTGAGCCCATCAGCCCTGCTGGGGCAGGGGGGTGGCTCCACAAGGGGGTGGCTGAGGCCCTTCCTGTCCCTTCCTGCAGAGTGCCCGGGGGGGACATTTGGTGTGAACTGCTCGGGGTCCTGCTCCTGTGGAGGGGCACCCTGTGACCGGGTCACGGGGCAGTGTCTGTGCCCCCCAGGGAAGACGGGGGCCGACTGTGGGGCAGGTGAGTGGCCGTGGTGTCCTGTGATCCCTTCCCCTCCCTGTGCCCGCAAGTCTGGGGGGTCTCAGCCCTGGGCCCTGTTTGAGGTCCCGCAGCCTACAGACCCCAGGCCTGTCCTTAGCGGCTGAGAGCCCACACCGAACCACCCTTGGGTCTGCACTGACCTGGGAGCACCGGGAACCTGTCCGCACGTTGCCAGCCTGTCTCTCTGGGCCTATGGTTTGCCCTCCAGGCTGCCTGCCCACCACCCGTCCTGGGGCAGGGGCTCCTCTTCTGGGGGTGGTGCTGTGCGGCCCGCAGCCCAGGGAGGGGTTGGGGGTTCCCATGACCTGTTGTTCCCCCTCTCCTGGGCCGTGATGCAGGGTCAGCAGCCAAGTCAGACGGGGCCAGCGAGGCCCTAGGGGATACTGACTGGCTGGGGGGGGGGGGGTCTAGACTGTCCGGAGGGGCGCTGGGGGCTCGGCTGCCAGGAGATCTGTCCAGCGTGTGAGCACGGTGCCACGTGTGAGCCTGGGACTGGAGCCTGCCTGTGTCCCCCTGGTTACACAGGCAGTCGCTGCCAGGACCGTGAGTATGGGTCCCCCGACCCGCAGTGCGTAGCCCCGATCCTGTGCCCCCACTGCCCTGGCTGAGCCTCCCCTCCCCCCGCCCCCGGCCCGCAGCGTGCCCAGCAGGCTGGTTCGGGCCCGGCTGCCAGATGAGATGCTCCTGTGCCAATGATGGGCATTGCCACCCGGCGACGGGACGCTGCAGCTGTGCCCCTGGATGGACCGGCCTCAGCTGCCAGAGAGGTGGGTGGCCCAGGGCTCAGGGTGGGGGGCCAGAGGAGGGCCTGTGCTCGGCCAGGCCTGTGTGGGCTGACCAGCGCTCCATTGCAGCCTGTGACAGCGGGCACTGGGGACCCGACTGCAGCCAGCGCTGTGACTGCAGCCCAGGCCGCGGGAGCTGCGACGCGGTCAGTGGCCTGTGTGTGTGTGAGGCCGGCTACACAGGCCCGCAGTGTGAACAGCGTGAGTCCTGGGCCACCCACAGCCACACACCCCATGTGCATGCACGCCCACGCGCCCACGCATGCACGCACGCAAGTACCAGGGGCTCTGGTCCCGCCCTTCTGTCTGCGGGGCAGGCGGAGGGTCTCGCTCCCTGAGCTCCCTCAGCTCCCCGTGTCCCGTTGGGCCCAGGCTCCCCCGCCCCCCGCAGCCAACCCTGGTCTGTAAGGTCACCTGGAGCACCAGGCAGGGAGAGCAGGGACCTGGCACCGGGAGGAGGGGAGGACCGAGGGCCATGAGCTTCTGCATCTGTCCCCCACCGCCCCCCAGGCTGGGGCAGCTCCAGAGGCTACGCCTGGGGCTCCTACCTCCCCGGGTCGGAGGAGAGTGCCCCATGGTCCCCGCTCCCAGCCGGGATGACAGAGGTGCAGGCGCGTCTCAGTGGGTCTCCCCCACTCTGGCTGACCGTGGGCGGGGGCGGCATGTCTCAGGGTGTCCCCAGGGCCACTTTGGGCCGGGCTGTGGGCGGCAGTGCCAGTGTGAGCACGGGGCAGCCTGCGACCACGTCAGCGGGGCGTGCACCTGCCCGGCCGGCTGGAGGGGAACCTTCTGTGAACGCGGTGAGCTGGGGCGTGTGCCGGGGTGGAGGGCGGACCCCGCCACCCTGGACGTGGCCCATCACAGCCCCCCCGCCCCTCCGCTCTCCACAGCCTGCCCGGCGGGCTTCTTCGGCCTGGATTGCCGCGGCATCTGTGACTGTGCCGCCGGGGCCCCCTGTGACTCTGTGAGCGGCTCCTGCCTCTGCCCTGCCGGCCGCTGGGGCCCCCGCTGTGCGCAGGGTGCGTGAGGCCCAGGCCGCCCTGGGGGCTCCTGGAGACAGGCCGGGGCCTCCTCCTCCAGCTGCCAGGTGGCCACTTAGAGACCCGTTGGCCATGCTGAGGGGTGCCCAGGCCAGAGGAAGGGAAGCCTGCCCAGCTGCCCCAGGTCTGCGCAACCCCTCTGGCCCCTGACGTCCCCTCCCTCCTGCAGCCTGCCCTGCCCCCACCTATGGGCACAACTGCAGCCAGACCTGCTCCTGCTTCAACGGGGCGTCCTGTGACCCCGTCCACGGACAGTGCCGCTGCGGCCCTGGCTGGATGGGCCCCACCTGCCTAGAGCGTAAGCCCACCCCCACCCCAGGAACACCACCCCCTCCCCGCCGTGGGTCACACAGGTCACGTGGGCGTGGGATGCCGCAGGACAGGAGACTTGGCAGGAGTGGTGGGCAGGGGGGCCAGGGCCTGTTGCGCCCCACGGGGCACCTGGCACGATGAGGGGGAGGCAGGGAGGTGCCGAGCTCCCCAGGGCGGGGTTGGTGGGCCCAGGGTGGCCTGGGGTGGGTCGTCTTAGCGGCAGCCCTGGGAGAGGTCCTCCCTGTGAAGTCTGGTGCTGGGTTTTGGGGGGACCGGAAGGTGCAGAACCACCTGGGCTGCCTCTTGATGGGGGCGAGGCGTGGAGCCCGCTGGGCCGGGCCAGGCTGCTTGCTGTGAGCTGCTCCCCTCCCACAGCCTGCCCCACGGGCTTGTACGGCGACGGCTGTCAGCACACCTGCCTCTGCCAGCACGGGGGCACCTGTGACCCCATCTCAGGCCACTGCACATGCCCCGAGGGCTGGGCTGGCCTGGCCTGCGAGCAAGGTGAGCCTGGGTCAGGCAGAGGAGGAGGGGGATGGGGGGAGGGCCAGGGTGTCCGTCCTGGCTCACTCTCTACTCTCTGGGGGCATGGGGGGGCTTTCTGCAGGCGGGTCTACGCTGTGACCCTCCCCCAGGTCCCTCTCCTCCTCAAGGACAGGGGTCCAAGGCTCTGGGTGCGGGAGGCACCGGTGGGGTGGGGGTCTCCTGGGCCCTGGCGGCGTGGGGCACTCCTGGGGTACTGTGCCCTGCAGAGTGCTCCCCGGGGCACTTCGGAGCCGGCTGTGAGCACAGTTGCGGGTGTCTCAACGGCGGTGTCTGTGATGGGCGCTCAGGCCACTGCCTCTGCCCCGCCGGCTGGACCGGGGACAAGTGTCAGAGCCGTGAGTGGGCCGCATTGGGGGCTGGGGTGCAGAGGGGGCCCAGGAGGACCCACTGGTCCCGTCAGGGGGTGGCCTCAGCCTCGCTCCAGGGTGGAAGGCCCCATGAGGTGGTCCCTTGGCAAGTGGGGGCAGGGGCTGCCGTCCGAGCTCCCGGGGGTCTCCTGGGGGAGGGGTGGGGGGCGTCTGGCTCTCCTCGCACCCTGGGAGCCTCTGCCTCGCCTTGCCCACTGCAGCCTGTGCTGAGGGCACATTTGGGGCGCGCTGTGAGGAACGCTGTGCCTGCCGGCAGGGGGCCCCCTGCCACCACGTGACGGGGGCCTGCCTCTGCCCCCCGGGATGGAGAGGCTCGCAGTGTGAGAATGGTGAGCCCCTGGGCCCTGCCAGCACCCTTGGGTGGGACAGTTCTTGGCATGGGGATGGGGGTCCCTCCGGCTGCACCAGGGCTCCCCACCACCCCCCGCACTGGCTTCCTGCAGCCTGTCCGCGTGGCTGGTTCGGAGAGGCCTGTGCCCAGCACTGCCGGTGCCCACCCGACACCGCCTGCCACCACATCACTGGGGAGTGTCACTGCCCACCAGGCTCCACAGGTCCCGGCTGTGAGCAGGGTAGGTGACCCCACCCAGGGGGGCAGAGCTGCTGGTCATGGAGGCACACGGCCCCCGAGCTGCACCCGACCGCTCCACGCGGGGCCAGGACTGACCTCTCCCGCCCACACCCCAGCCTGCCCACCCAGCCCCTCTGGGTGGAGTTGTGGACGGAAGTGCCCGCTGGGCTGTCCTCAGGAGGGGCTGCTCATCCTAGAGGCTCACCCCAGCTTCTGGCACCTGCCCCTGTCCCTGCAGGGTGCCCCCTGGGGCGGTTTGGGCCTGGCTGTGAGAAGCACTGTGGTTGTCTCCCCGGGGCCTTCTGTGACGCAGCCACTGGGGCCTGCCTTTGTCCTGCCGGCTTCCTGGGGGCAGACTGCAGCCTGCGTGAGTGGCTGGGGAGGGAGGGTGTGCCTGCTCTCTGGGCCTTGGGGGTGGGGCCCCCTGACCGTCTGTCTTCTTGATTGTCCCACTGCGTTTGGCCGAAGGCTGGGCTGAGGTGGAGGGTGTCCGTGTGACACCAGTGTCCCTGCCGCCCGGCTCTGTTTCCTCCTCCCCACACCCTGCAGGGTCTTATGGACCTCTGTGCAGACGGAGGCCAGCTGGGCATCCCGCCGAGGACAGCGCCCTTCTCTGAGTTGTGGGGACTTCCCACGGGTTTGGGAAATTGGTTGGGCTGGTGGGAGTGGTTGGGGGCAACAGGGACTCACTGTCCCTGCAGAACTGGCCTGGCCTCCAGCCGAGCTGCGGGGGGAGGAGAGATGCCAGGGCGGGCAGGGGCAGGGGACGTCCCTGCAGCCCATCCTGTCTCTGGGTGATGTGGCACAGAGAAGGAGAGCCGGCAGGGCTGGCCACCGTCCTCTTTCCTCCCAGCAGGCTGTCCACAGGGCCGCTTCGGTCCTGGCTGTGCCCACGTATGCCGGTGCGGGCAGGGAGCAGTGTGTGACCCGGTGACTGGCAGCTGCTCCTGTCCCCCCGGGAGGACTGGCGTCCACTGTGAGCACGGTGAGCGCCCACTCTGCCTGCCTGTCGTCTCTCACAGATGCCGTGGCATCAGCCCTCAGTGGAGGCTGATGAGGAGAAGCCGTCGGTTCCGAGGGGAGATCCAGGTTCTCGAGCCAGGGGTGCATTCGGCCAGTTGCCTCCGCTGATCCCGTCAAGCCGCTGGCAGGGGCCGGACACTGTCCACCCATAGCCTCTGAGCTGGAGGGTCCGGCGGCTGTTTTGTCTGAGGACGGGGCCAGCTGCCCAGCTCAAGTCCTGTGGCTCTTTCTGCTGGGCCCAGAGGCCAGGGACCCCAGGAGGAGGGAGGCCTGGAGCACAGGGTGTGGTGGGGGAAAGGAGCAGTCATGGGGCTCCTGCCCGTGATGGCAGTCCTGGGCCCCATGACCCCATGGCCCCTTGGCCTGGCTCCCACCCCCCGGTCCCTGGTAGGTCAGAGCACTCTGCCAGTCTTTGGGCCTCATCAAGGAGTCAGCGACACTCCCACTGACCCCCTAGGTCTTCGCCCGTGGCAGCAGAGTTCTAACCGCTCGGGCCTGGCACAGCCAGGCTGTGTCCTCACGTCCGGGAACCTACAGCAGCTGCACGTCCGGGAACCTACAGCAGCTGTGGGCCAGATTATGACAGGGGCTGTCTGGAGAGCCTAGCAGCCTGGCCTCCTCAGCCTGGAGGATGGGCCTGTGCGGAGGCCACCACCTCCAGGAAGGCTGCCCTGATCAGCTTCTGCCAGCTGGGCAGGCACTCTCCGCCCCTCCTCAGTGCTCAGCCAGGCCTGGCATTTGCGGAGAAGAGGGATGAGTGGGCAAGACACGGCTGCTATCTGCTCCCTGGCACGTGTGGGGCAGAGACTAGCCCCAGGAAGTGTTTGTTGAGTGAAGGTGGTGGGGACATGTCCCCAGAGCGTGTCCAGTCCCGGAGCTCTGACTGGTGCCTGACTTCTGCCCCCAGGCTGCCCTCAGAACCGGTTTGGCGTGAGCTGTGAGGGCGTGTGCTCCTGCAGGAACGGGGGCCTATGCCACGCGGCCAACGGCAGCTGCTCCTGTGGCCTGGGTTGGACGGGGCCGCGCTGTGAGCTGGGTGAGCCGGCAGACTGAGCCCTGTTTGGGGGGGGGCTCTGGACCCCCGGGGAGAGCACAGGGCCGCTGTGGGGGCTGGGCGAGACCCCCCAAGGTCGTGAGAGTCAGGCTAGTGCCCGGGGACCGCCCCCGGGTCCCCTGCTCCTCCGCTGCGGGAGACCGACCTGCGAGCTCCCTCCTCAGCCTGCCCTCCCGGTCGCTACGGGGCCGCCTGCCGCCTGGAGTGTTCTTGCCAGAACAACGGCACGTGCGAACCCACCACCGGCACCTGCCACTGCGGCCCTGGCTTCTACGGCCAGGCCTGCCAGCACCGTGAGTCCTGGGGCGGCGACCCCGGCCCCCGTGGCTGCTCCTCCTGCGTGGGAGATCAGGGCCCATGTGGGCTTTCATAGCGAGGGCCGCTGTCCCTTTCTCTCCCGGTGGCGGCCCATGAGATAAGGCCTGGCTCCATTCCCCGTGGGACTCCTCTGGCTCAGGGTCCCACGAGAGCAGGTGAACCTCCCACTGGAGCCCCAGACTTGATGGGGGGGATCCAGGCCCAGGTGGGAGAAAGGGCGAGCACGAGCCCCTGAACCAGGACCTTTGCTCACTGGGGGCGGACTGAGGTAAGGGCTCTAACAGGGTTGTCCTTCAGCCTGTCCCCCTGGCTTCCACGGGGCTGGCTGCCGGGCCGTGTGTGAGTGTCAGCATGAAGCCCCTTGTCACCCCGTCAGCGGTCAGTGTGTCTGCCCTGCCGGCTTCTCTGGCCAGCTCTGCGAGAGGGGTGAGTGCTCTGTGTTCCCATGTGCTCCCCTGGCCTTGCCGTGTTGGGTAGGGGACAGGAAGGGATGCTGAGTCCACTGTCCCCCACCAGGGTGTGAACCAGGCTCTTTTGGAGAGGGCTGCCACCAGCGCTGTGACTGCGAGGCAGGGGCACCCTGTGACCCCGTTACCGGCCAGTGCCTGTGTCCCCCAGGGCGCACAGGGGCCGCCTGTAACCTCGGTGAGTCTGGGGTCCCGCTCAGTAGGGCACGGGTGCGGGTCTCTGCTGGTGGAGAAGATTGTTTGTGCAGGGGGGCCCCTGCCCTCCAGTGCCAGTCCCGGCCTTCTGTACGGGGGTGCCCAGCGTGGGGCTCCTGCTCTGGGATGTCAAGGGCTCCTGCTCTATGGCCGGAACGGGAGCCCCGTGAGGTGGGAAGGAGCCTCCTGACCTGCCAGCCTGCTTGGACATCGAAGGGCCTGTCCACGGCAGGCTGTGCACCTGACCTTGCCGTGGTGGGCTCGCCTTGACCTGGGGCATCCCTGATGGCCCGGCCCCCTTTGTCAGCCCTGGGCTGGGCAGGTGCCCAGGACCTGGCGCTTTCCCGTGTGGGAGCTCACACAGGGCAGGAAGAGTGAGGCCCAAGAGGCCTCTGCTTCCTCCACCCCTCCACAGAGGGCCTGGGGTGCCCTGGCCAGAGCAGGCAGGATGGCCCTCAGGCCGTCTCTCCCCCTCCCTCCCGCCTGTAGATTGCGCAGCGGGCTTCTTCGGGCCGGGCTGTGTCCTGCGCTGTGGCTGCGGGGCTGAGGCGGCCTGTGACCCCGTCACCGGGTGGTGCCACTGTGCGGACGGCTACCTGGGACCCACCTGCCAGCAAGGTGAGTCAGGCTCCCGAGGGGAAGGCAGGAAGACAACCGGCTCCCCAGTCCCGCCACGGCGAGAACCCGTCCCTCCACCCCACACACCGGGCTGAGCGGCCAGGCCAGCTGGCGAGAACGTGGCTGTCCCCGCCGGTGTGCTTGGCTCCTCAGGGGCGGGGAACACGTGCTGGACCTCAGGGCAGGGTTCTGCCGCCCCGTGGGCTGGGCCGGACAGTCCAGTGTAGCCGGGCGCTGACCTGGCCCCCCACCCCTCCCTGCCTTGCCCTGCGTGTGTGTGAGCCCGTGCACGCGTGGGCTCGTCTGCGTGCTGAGCCCTGTGTGTGTGCACACCAGTGCCCGCCGGCTCCCGCGCCAGCCCTGGGTGGGGGGGTTGCCGTGACAGCGGCTTGGCCTCTTGGCCCCCACGGCCCCCACAAGTCTGCAAGCAGAACTCGGGGTGCCCCTGGAGCCTCCCAGTCAGCTCGCCCAGGCCGCCGAAGGGAGGGGAGATGTGCTGGGAGGGTGGCGTCCCGGGCCGCTGTGTAGTCAGGGGAAGCCAGCAGCCAGGTGGGGAGTGGGGAACCCCACCTGCGGGCTGGATGTTGTATACGCGTGTTTTTGAGCCTGGCAGCCCAGGCCTGGCTGTTAGGAGCCCTGGGGCGGGTCCCACTGCGGCCGCGGGCAGGGTGCCGGCTGCGGCCAGAGCGCCCCCATGGCGGCACCTGGTGGTCAGGTGTGGTACTGCATGGCAGCCCCGGGCCGTCCGGGCTACTGGGACATGTAGCTGGGGTCTGGGCCCTGGTTGTCACCCTTCAGGCCAGTGGGAAGGAGGAGAGGCAGGGCTGCGCTGCCTTGCAGTCCTGGGCCCTGCCCCCTGCCCTGGAGTGGACTGGCCGGCTTCTTGTAGAGCCCCCGCCATGCTGCTGGGCTGGGGGCACTGGGAGCGTTCATCTGGGGAGGGAGGAGCCCTGCTGTTGGCATGGGTGTGAGCAGGGCACAGGCTGTGCTGGGGAGGACGCTGCAGGCCTGGGTGAGAGAATGGCCTTGCATTTGGGGTATCACGGGCCTGTGACCAGCGACGGAGGCCAGAGGACGGATGAGGACTGCGCACTAGCACACAGCGCGGGCCCCGCGGGGCAGCGGGCGAGCCACAACCTGGACCTCCCAGATGAGGCAGAGGCTGGGGAGGGAGGAGGGGCCGGGCTGCCAGGGCAGGAGGGGACACGGGAGGTGTGAGCCCAGAACTCCAGCAGCTTCGAGAGTTTCCACCTGCCATGGCGCTGACCTTTTCCCGTGTCTACAGCAGCCTCACAGCCGGCGTCTCACCGACCAGCACCGGGGCTCAGCAGCGGGGCCGAGAAGCACTAGCTCAGAGACAGCCCCCAAGCAGGCCCGTCTTCCAGGCACCTTGGCGACGACTGACGAGGGCGCCTGTGGGCCGGCCAGGACTCAGCCCAGACTGCCCGGCCCTGCAGCCTCTCGCTGGGCAAGGGGAGGGAGGCCCCACCTGGCCCAGCTCCAGGGAGCCCAGGCGGTGGGCCCGGCCTCCGGCTGCACAGCCACACAGCCACACAGCTGCAGGGGCCGCAGGAGCTGGGGAAGCCCTCCCCCCACCCCCCTGCCACCCCCTCCGCGACCCTGGGTGGGGACTGAGGGCAGGCGCAGGCGCAGAGAGGGGTCCCTGCGCTCTGGGCAGGTTCTTCTGGTGCTAGGCCCTGGGACTGCCGTGCTCAGCCCGGCCACCTGCCGTCGTAGCCCGCTGTGTTTATGGGCGGCTGACCACGTCCGCTGCACCCCTGGGCCCTGGAGTGCTGCCTGTCCCTGCCTGTGCCCCAGGAAACCCTGCTGCGGGACTTTGGGGCCCCGTGGGGTCGCTGGGCACGAGCTCCGGTACATGTGCAACCCAGAAACCCAAGAAAGAAGCCGCCACTTCCTCGTGGCCTGTGCTGTTGTTGCTTTGGGCTCACTGTGCGGCCCTTCCAGTGCGCCTGCAGGAGTGTGTTGGGACAGGAACCTCCTCCAGACCAGGGAGGCACCACAGCCCCCCCCCCGCCCCATCTGGTCCCTGCCCCTCTCTGGGGGTGGGGTGGACATGAGAGCTGGGGTCTGTCCAGGTTCCTGGTGCTCTTGGGGGGCACATGGGAGCTGGTCTGTGTGTGGGAGCGTGGCCCCGCGGGGAGGAGGCTGGCCCGAGGGCAGGGGTGACGACATGTCTTCAGGGAGTGTACAGTGGAGGGGGTGACGAGCATCCCGGGGGCGGGTGGCCAGTGGACTGGGTTGGACCCAGATGGCCCCACCGGGCACTTAGGGTTTGAGCTGTAGCCCCTGCGTCCCCCCCAGCACCAGCCTAGCTGGCGGTTATCCTCAAGGCAGAGGGTCTGGTGGAGCAAAATGAGGGGGTTCTAGCAGCCCGTCGGTCTCCTTAACCAACTAGGGAACTGCCCGTCCATGAAAATGTCAGTGGGCTGTGTCCAGGCTTTCCAGTAAGTGGAATGAATGCTCCCGGAGGGGACAGGGTGCCAGGCTGGTGATCAGGCTGGAGAAGCCGTCCTGGGAGGAGCAGTGGGGAGGGCGGCCCGGGGGCTGGACAGCGGGTTCTGCCATCTGGGTGCTCTGCTGGGAGGCGGCAGGGAGGCTGGGAGGAAGAGGATGCCGGAGAGGAAGGCTAATGGAAGTGGGGGAGGAGAGGTGTTAGCCTCTGGTGAGGCTTTAGAGCAAGAAGAGAAGCAGGTATGGGAAGCAAACACGGGAGCGATCTCAGACAGAAGCACTGGATGTGGCAGAACTGGAGTGAGAAAGCCACAATGTAAGGAACTTTAAGGAAATGACCAGCAAGGAGGGGTCCTAAAAGGCCCAGGAAAGGACGGAAACCTGCGTGTCAGACTTGAAACTCTGGAAACGATGACAGCGACGTTCTGTTCTCAAAGCACCAAAGAAAAATTTCTGGAACTCGAAAGTGTGTTCGAGTGTCTGAGAAACAAAGCCAGGGTTACTCCTGGGGGCTGACCTTGGAGCCGGAGCTGAAACCCTGGCCGGGGCATGCTTGCCAGCAGGGACGGCGGGAAACGCGTCCGCTCGTGGCAAAGGAGAATGAAACATTCACCGTGACTGACCACAGAGGCTCGGGAGCAGGGGTGGGGAGAGCGTGCTGTGTCCCTACCTGCTGGGGAGGCACGTGACAGACCCAGGGTGTGGGCGGGGGGAGGGCCCCTGAGTGCATTCGCCTCCCAGTCAGGCAGGCCTGCTCCCTGCAGGAACGCTGGCGGGCTGGGCAGCCTTTCAGCCCCTGGAGGGCCTGTCCTCGCCGGGGCGGAAGGTGGGAGGGAGGACCAGTAGGGTGAGGACGTAGATCGCAAAGCCCATGCATGGGGACAAGGGACGGTCAGAACCCAGGTCCCAGGGTGGTCTTAGACCCTGCTCGACGGCATCTTAATGGTGAAAGATACCCCAGAAGGCTGGACGTAGACGCATGCTAGGTAAATGAGAAGAGAGCTGGGCTACGAGCTCCGGTGTTTCAGGGTGAAACCTGGGAATCCGCGTGCGGACGTCAGCTCGGGACAGCGGAGGCTCGGAATTCCCAGAACGGAGGCTGGAGCAGCTGGAAAGAAACCGTACCAGCTGGGGAGGCTGACGTGCTCTTGAAAACACAATAAATAAGGCAGACAGGCCACGGGCCACGAGAGAAGTCTAGTAAGCTTCAGCACACGGGACACAGTCAAGCTCACAGCCGTGTGTTCGTGCTGTTCTGCGCACAGAACTCACGTGTGTGTGTGTAGGTGTCGCCGTCACACATGGGGCCCCGCGGCACTGAATGGCTGTCTAGATGGGGCCCCGCTTGCTCTGTGCTGGACCCCCACCCCCCGGGATGGATGGGGGCCTGGGTAGGGCCCTGTAAACGCTGTGGAAAGAGCGAACAGCTTCCCCGGTGGGGGGGGACTGGACGCCAGCATGTGTCCCGCCCCTGCCCCCCATCCCTCCCAGCAGTGCTTCCCAAGCCCCACTGGGTGAGAGCTAGAAACTAGGATGGGAGGCTGTGGGGAAGAGAACCCTGCCCGGGGGCCCAGGACGCAGAAGGGCCCACAGACGAACGAGCAGGACTAGGCGTGAGCGGGGTGAAAGTGTGGCCGTCCCAGGAAGCGCGTAGAACCCAGGAAGGGTGACAGAGCTTCAGCAGAGGCTGTGACCAACCAGGAAACCGCACAGGTACGACATCGTTCAACATGGCAGCAAGACCCATCCGTGCCCGCGGTTTATCAGGCAAAAGGACACACAGAGCCCTGAACCCTGCCAGGGGTGGAGGGCCCCCAATCTGGTGTGACCCCAGGCCCGAGCGCACCCTGCGAGGGGCTGACAGGTGATGGCTGGGGGAACGGGGTAGGGGTGTCTAACACGGGCCGGGGCTGACAGGACAGGTGGCAGTAACCAAGGGTGACAATGCAGTGTGTGGAGGTCATGGACACCCAGGGCCCCTGAAGGTCTGGATGGAGACACCGACCTGCACGCCTAAGGGGCAAGGGGCAGTGGGTCTGGGGGCTCTCGTCGTGGCGAGGGCATGGGGAGCCCCAGGCACTGCTGGGGTGCCACTGTGGGCACCGGGAGGTACCAGATGTCTTTAGGGCCTGGGCCCGCCAGCCACCCGGGCCCTCGAGGGAAGTGGGTCCTCCCTGCAGAAAGGCCCCAGAATGTTCTGCAGTGGTCCTAGCAGCAAGTGGGTGGTCTGGGACAACGTGGTGTCTGTTCCCTCCCGGGACGGCGGACGCCATAGGAAGCCGTGATGGCCGCCCACCCCGCAGCGGGCAGAGGCTCTTGGGGCCCGTTTCCCCGCCTGCGACAAACAGGGCTGTGCGGCTGGCTGGGGGAGGGGCTGGGCTAGAGGCCTCTGGAGACCCCTGCCCAGCCCAGCAGGTGTGGGTTCTCCCCAGGACGCCCTGGTGTCTGGGGGTGGTGGGGGGATGAAGGGGGGTGGAGGGATCCTTTAAGGCCTTAAGACCAGCTCTGCTGGAAGATAAATCAGAGCAGGCTCTGCTTGGGAAGGGCCAGGGTCCAGGCTGGCCTGCTCTGCCTCCAGTAAGGGACCCCAGGCTGAGCAGAGGCCCTCAGGGGGTATCGAGTGGGCACTGGTGCTGGGGGAAGCCCTGGCTTTCCTCTCTTCACCTTCCACCTGCCTGGGCTCCTCCAGACGTTAGCAGCCAGGCCCTGTGCTTCCTGATCCCTCTTTGAAGGGTGTCTGTTCCGCACTGGACGGCTCTGCCCTCCCTGGGGGGACCCAGCACCCCAAGCATCCCGGGTTCTCTCCCCCCCCCCCCCCCGGCTGAGCATTCTTCCTGCTTGCTGGGGGGGAGGGGTAGAGGAGGCGTCAGCCACTCTGCAGACGGAGGAGGACCCAAGGCTGGGTCCTGGCGTTAGGTCAGGACATTAAGGGCCGTCCAAACCCTCCCTGCTCCATTCGCTGAACACGCCCTGGCCCGAGGACGGCTGTAGGCTGGGGGTCCGCGGTGAGAGCCAGCAGGCGGGTCACCCCGCTCCTGCCGGGCACACACACACCTGCACAAACACGGCTGTGCGCCCGTGCCCTGTCCTGGTGGCCCCCTCACCCCCGCCGGGCTCTGGGAAAGGAGCTGGGAGGTGACCCACCCCTCAGGTGGGCCAGTCGCAGTCCCAG
Organism: Lutra lutra; assembly: GCF_902655055.1. Taxonomy (NCBI): domain Eukaryota; kingdom Metazoa; phylum Chordata; class Mammalia; order Carnivora; family Mustelidae; genus Lutra; species Lutra lutra. The sequence continues at coordinate 195,812,290 of NC_062281.1, forward strand.
TCGGACAGGGAGTGGGAGGAGCTCCTGGGGCCGCTTCCAGAGAAGCCCCGCCCTGTCGCCAGCCCTGAAACCTGACCTGTCCCATCCCCCATCACGCAGAGTCCCCGCCCAGGACAGCGGGGATTTGACCTCCGCCGGGCCCTTCCGACTGCCTGAGGCCACGGACGTCCCCTCCGAGGTCGGTGGGGAGGCGCTGCCCACCCCCACCCCCACCCCAGGTGCCGAATTCCTTCTCCTCCAAGATTCCTCGGGCAGGGCTCAGGGCAGCACCGCCTCCTCCGCACTTGGACCTCGCACTAGCTCCGTCTCCAGGAGGCCCGGGTGGGGCAGAGGGCCGGGTCCCATCACTCACTGCCCGCAGGTAATGGGGAGCCACGCTCCTGGCTTCAGACTGGGCAGATCCTCCTAATGCCCGGAGCTGCCACTGCAAAGACAGCACTGCCCCCGCCTAGTGGCCCTGGACCGGGGACAGACCAATCGCAGGACTGGCAGGACATGACCCAGCCTTCCTTGCCTTGCCTAGCAGCCCAGAGCCCAGGCTGGCCTGCCCTCCCCACCTGCACGTGCACGGCCGGGGGGAGCAGATGGGCTGAGGGAGGTGGGGACTAGGGGACATAGTAGCAGGGTCCCCAGTCCCACTGGCCAGGCTGAGCCTTGCAAGGGAGAGTGTGGGGATAGGGGTCAGGAGTCCCTGGCCTTGCCCTGCACCCTTCATGTGGATAGTCAGGCCAAGGCCACAGAGGAGCAGGGGGGACCACGAACAAGGGGTTCTCCTGAGGCCCCAGGACCCACCACAGGTGCCACACCCGGGAGCCAGGCCTGGCCCTCGGCACCTTGGGGCTTCCGCAGGTACTCAAACGGCGTCCTCCTGGGCAGGTTGCTAGGGAGATCCAGGTGTTGAAGAAATACTTTAATGTCTGTGAAAACCTCAGCATCTCCGCACTGTCCCCGCAGGGTCACCTCCCTCCGGCAGGACCTCCTCTCCGAAACTGGGGCTGCCCGGACACCCAGGCCATCTGTCCCACACGGGGACAATGGAGGGAGCTGAGCCCATGTCCAACGCAGCCACAGGGCGCTGGGGGAAGGGCGGGGCTCCTCCCTGGGGCTCCAGGGAGCTGGGGCTCACCCCGCTGGGGGTGGGGGGGGTGTCAGGCCGCTGTGGCCCGAGAGCTGGCTGGGAGGACGGTCCTGGGGGCCTGCAGCATGCCTGACCTTCCTCCCTGGAAGAATCCGGATCCAGCATGGGGACTCGTGAAGACCCAGACCGTTCCGTTTCCTGGGACAAGCAACCCCCCCCCCCCCCCCCGCCCCCAAGCCAGGCCGCTGCTGGAGCCATCTGGAAGCAGAGCCTGGCCACCGTGCGGTGCGGTGCGGTGCGCTGCGGGGCGAGCGGGCTACACATCCGTCTCCACCCGCAGCCGCTCCATCCGACGAACGTTGCCCTCCACGGCCACGCGGCTGGTGATGCTTCGGGCAAAGTCCTCGGGGAACCAGCCCATCTCCCCGTCCCTCAGCCGCTCGCCATAGACCCAGCCTGAACACAGATGTGGGGCAGGTGAGGGCAGGGTCTGGGTTCTGGGAGACACCAGGGCCAGGCCTCCCGCAGAACAGAGCACCCCCTGCTCCTCCGGCAGGGCCTGGCCCCGGGCCCCGGGTCCTCCAGCCGCTGCTCCGCCTGGACCCTGGCGTCAGCGGCTGAGCGTGCCCTGGCCAGCTTCAGGGCCCCCAAGAGGAGCACAGCCGCCCTCCTCCTGCTGAGGACAGAGCGACAGAGAAGCTGGTTCTGATCCTGTGACTCAGGGACCTTTGAAGAGACCCTGGAAGGAGGGGCTGAAGGGCTTCGGATCAGGCCAGGCCCACCGAGAGCCGGTGCAGAAACCTCGTCTGGGGGACCAGGCTCAGGGTCAGCTGCCCGCACCTGGCATGCTCCAGACCCTCGTGGGGGCGCCGGACGGACTCTCACTCTGGGGTCCACCCCACCTCCATCTGGCCACCACCCAGGCGCAGCCGTGCTCACCGTCCTCCTGCTCCAGTACCAGGACCACGTCGGCCTGCTGCAGCGAGATCTCGTCGGCCTGCCTGGCCAAGTAGGCCTTGGTGATCTCCACCTGGGGCAGGTCTGCGGGGGCAGGAGGGAGCGGGTGTCAGCGACAAAGCTGTCCCCAGGAGGGCCAGGGCCAGGGGCTCTGCTGCCCCAGGTCGGGCAGGGCTCCCCTCCTAACACATCCCTCGCGGCCCGGTCTCAGTGGGGCCTGGGGGGCTCCGGACACACGGCTACTTCCCTCGAGGCCATAGGACAGGCTGCTCCTGCTTTCAGAGCCAAAGCACCAGCGCCAGCAGAGGGGAACCTGGCTTCTAAGGGGCAGGGCTGGAGCCGGGGTGACAGGTTGATGGGCACTGTGGCCTCAGTCAGCTCCAGTCCCTGGGCGCGGGGCAGCCTCCTCTCCCCGCACAGAACGGGAAGGCCCTGGGACAGAGCTGGGTGTGTAGAAGCACCCACGGGTACGCGGCTCTGGGGTCCCTCACCTGGGTGGCTCACCCTGGGGGCAGGCAGTGGCATGGACAGAGAGCTGGTCAGAGCCTCTTAGCTCCATGCCAACACCCTGCCCAGGCCCGGGGATAGGACTGGGAGCCCTGCTCAGCGTGGAGCAGGCGCTTACCTCCTTTGTTGGTGGGGCCCTGCCCCTGCCTCTCCCTGTGCGTGAGTGCCGTGATCCACCGGGCCCGGTCACTCCTGCAGTTGGAGAGGGGATGGGTGAGGCCCAGCCTGGGGGCCTCTGGCTTCACACGTCCCACCCGCAGTGTGGCACCGTGGAGAGATGGGGGTCACACGGCCAGGGGTTCCGTGAGAGTGCCCCCAAAACCCTCAAGGCAGTGGCCACGAAGGCTCACGCTGCCTGGGTGCCCTCTCCTGACCCCCACAAACCACTGAGGGGCTATGTGGGGGAAATCACGGGGCAAAAGGGAGGGCAGGCAGGCTGACCCTGAGTCCCACCTGCCCAGCGTCCTGGAGGCAGGCGGCAGCCTCACCCCCACCGCCCGGGCCACCCTGTCTGCTAGTGCTGGGCCCCAAGCCCACTGTCCCGTACCAGTTTAAGGCTTTAAACCTTCTGCCTCAGCTTCCCATCTGGAGGGAGCATGGAGACCAAGCCAGCCCTGTCCCTGCCTCCCTCATCTGCTGAGTGTCCGTGGTGCTGGCGTCTCCGTGTGCTGCCCACACACTTCCAGACGGTTCTGACCTCACTACCCCCCACCCCACCGCCGGCACCTGGGCTCCGGCCCAGCCTGGTTCTCAGCAGAGGCCTCCTGCCTCAGGGCCTTTGCACAGCCGTGCCTCTGCCAGGCTCCCCTCCCCACATGGCATTGCACCAGTCAGCCCGCCCCACCGGGTGCTCCCTTCCCTGCCTTGCCTTCCTGCTTTGCTGGTGCCCCTGGACACGCCCGACGGTCCAGCTGCTCGTCTGGCTGGCGTGTCCCCCTCCCACCTGTGTGAACTCTGGGAGGACGAGGCTGCCCTGGCCTCCAACGCAGGGCAGGGCTCACGGCAGGTGCCTGAGAACTCAACGGCACGAACCCCTGCTCCCGGGAACCCTCCCCTGACTCACGCAGAGTCGGAGGACAGCAGGATCTTCTCCTGGAGGCCCTCACTGTTGCGCAGCAGGGTCACCCGGAAGGGGTGTGGCACCGAGGAGCTGCGGGTGCCACCGCCGCCCAGCAGGCTGGGGTCAGAGGGCTCCATCTTCTGGACCCGAATGTGGTCCACCTGGGCGTAGTCCTGAACCATGAAGCTGTCCTCGCTGCGGGAAGACAGGCGGGCGGCCAGCTGCAGCGGGGGGTCTGTGGGCAGCCTGGGGCCCCTACCCAGCTGGGGGGCACACAGAGGGATGCGCCTGAGAACCACCCCCCAGAAAACATGGGCCGTGTGCTCTCTCGTCTGGGCCGGCAAACCCTGCTCTGCGGGCCATGAGAGGCGCCTGGCCACCCCACACGTCGGGGGATGCAGGCCGCTGCCAGGGATGGGCCAGGCTGCGCGGGGGACTCCAACTCTGAGGTCAGGGGCGGCTCAGGCCGCTGCCCCCACGCCTCCCCAGGCCTGATCGCAGGGCCACACAGCCCGGCACCACGGTGGCCCACCTCTTCTTCTTGGTGACCACCAGAACGTCGTTGAACAGAAACAGGTAGCATGTGGGCCGGCTGGCCAGTTTTCGGAAAAGCCTGGTTTCTTCTACCACGAAAAGCTCCCCACGCTTCAGCAGCCAGCGGGAGGCAGAGATCAGCGGGAGGGACTGGAAGGAGGAGCCGGAGAGGCGCCGCAGCTGGGGCGGGGGCCAGGACGGCGGGGGTCCCTGCCTCCAAGAACTGGGAACCGGCCTCCCGGGCTGGACCGAGGAAGGCAGGGCGATGTGGCCTTGCCTCACACAAAGGGCTATTCAGTTGGGCGACAGGCACAAATGGCACAGCTGCTCTGTGCCAGGTCCCAGCCCTGATCCCGCCCAGCAGCCAGGACAGGCCCGTCCTGCCTCCGGCCAGGCCCTGGGGCCCTCCTAGCACCTGCTGAACAGTCTCTTCAAACTGGGAAGCAAAAGCCATTGTGGGGAAGTGTCCACACACCCTCACACCCTTCTCTAGGCCTCCGTGCCCTGCCTCCAACACTCGGGGCCTCCTGTCCTGCCCACAGCACCCGCCGCCCCCGAGCTCCGGCCTTCCGGGCAGCCCCCAGAGGTCAGCAGCCCAGCGTGACGGAGGACAGTAGAGGCCGGGCCCAGAGAGCCGCCTCCAGGCCAACTCCTGCGGAGCGGCTCCCGTGGGGAAGTGTCTGTGTGTCTGCTCCTCACCCACTGCAGGACAACCCCGCCCCCGCCCCTGCCCCCGCGGAGGCAGGAGGCCCGTGGCCTGGGACGTAGCAGGGCCTTGCTCAGTGGGGACAACGGCTTGGGCCCTGCCTGCCTGGGAGGGCCTGCAGGATGTCTAGGCCTGTCCCCAGAACCGAGGGAGGCCCACGACCGGAACGGGGCCTGATCCCGTCCTTTACCCCATTCTCAGCGCTGCTGCGGGAAGCCCTGGCCCGGGGCAAGCCCTCCGGCCCGCCCCGCCCCGCTGCCCGCCCCGCTGCCACCCCTCCTCAGGCAGCCGCCCCCAGACAGCCCTGGGTCGGGGAGCACAAGCCAGAGAGACCCGTACGCCCACCTAGCCCCAGGAGGGATGATTCCCACCAGGGGACCAGGAGCCACAGGGGACATTCTAGGGCCCGGGGCTGTGCCCCTACCCTCCCGGGAGCCGGCTCAGGAGGGGAGGGGGTGCCTACCTTGACCCGGCCGAAGTCCAGCCGCGCGTGCAGCTCGTACATCTGCTCCGTGCGCTCCATCTTGCGGGCGCCCTCGTTGCACTGATGCACCAGCTGCGGGGCCGGACGGCAGGCGCTGCCTCGGGCTGTGGCCCGGCCCCCCCGCCGCCCACGGCTTCCCAACCCACTCCTGGCTGCCCGCTGCCCACAGCTTCCCAGCCCACACCCGGGCCGTCCTCGCTGCCACCCCCACGACGGGATCCCCGACCACGCGCGAGCCCCTCTCCCTCTGGGCCTCAGTTTCCCCATCAGCCCCGTGAAAAGCCGGAGATGGACGGTGCAGAAGCCCACCCTGCCCTCAGGGTCCCCCGCACTAGGCGGAAAGGGACAGACCTCGGCTTGGTCCAGGTGCCCGCGCCTCTCCCCCGGACGCCCCTCACCTTGCTGATAGCCCTGAGCGCGCGGCTGGCGGCCTCGTACCTCTCGGGACGGCCTTGACTCTTGAGGCAGAGAGTCTGCAGAGCGGACCCCGCATGTCAGGCGCCGCATACCCTCCTGCGCTCCAGGCTTCAGGCCTGCGTGGGGCATAGCCCCCCACCCACAAACAGCAGACCCAGGTGGGGGCTGCGGGGAGGCGGAGAGCCCGTGTCCAACAGGCTCCTGCCAGGGCCCCGGGGATGCACAGCCCCCAAATGGCTCCTGCCAGGTCAGGCTGGCAGATGGGACCCTGGAGAGGGCACCTGCCCAGGACCCCAGCCCTTCCCGTCCGCAGCTGTCTTGGCCCAGTCTGGGGAAGCCCCCACAAGGACTGTGGAGGGTCTAACATCCCATGGGTCCACACCAACAATCCTCCAAGCACAAGCTGTGCACTGCCTCTGGAGGCTTGGCAGGCTCCCGAGTCTCCATCTGCACGTGTGCATGGGACGCACGCCTGCCTGTGTGCAGGTAAGACACGGGCACCTGCACATGTGCCTCTCACCCCGCCGCCCCTCGGGCCCACGAGCGGCATCTCAGAGGCCTGAGGCCCTTCAGGGGGCTCCTGGGAGCCTCTTGCTCCCTCCCCAGCGGGGGTCTGCGTATCCTACTCACGTCGGTCAGGAGGGGCAGCCGGGTCACCCTCTGCATGGGGAGGATCAGGAAGGAGATCATGGGGAGACCCCCGCACGCAGGACGCTTCTCGATTTCCTTCAGGGCCTCGTGGAAGGCGGCATTGCTGTTCCTGCAACAGGGAACGTTCCCTCAGCTGCGACGGGGGGCCAGGTGCTGCTGGCAGATGCCGGGCCGTGAGCAGGACTGTGCCGCCCGACCAGGGTGCCCGGAGCGGACCCCCGGCCGCAGGGAGCCCGCGCTCACGTCAGCTTTTGCAGGGCGCGCTGCTGGTAGACCTCGTTGGAGCAGTAGGCGACGTAGGGGTGGAAGTGCTTCTCGGCGTGCTCCTCCAGGATGTCGCTGATGTCCTCCACGCAGACCTGCGCCTTGTGCCGCTGCTCCAGGGCCTCGAAGAATCTAACCGGGCGAGAGCGCAGTGGAGGCCTGGCCGTCCCCCAGCACGGCACAGGCACACGCACACGCATGCAAACACGCACGCAGGGGCAGGAACCTGGCAGGCGCGTGGGGGACCCGCCGCCTGGGGAAACCCCAGCACACCGGCCGCTGAAGCCTGACAATCAGGCTGACCCGAGGGCCTTTCCTGCTGGATTCTGGCAGGGCCTCCGGCTGACACCACGGGCCGCAGACAGGCAGGACGCAGAAGCCGCCGCTCTGATGTGAGTCCTTGGACTTGGGTCAGACCCGCCGGGCGCCCTGGTGCCCTCTGCCAGCTCAGTGTGAGGCTGGGGGCTCTGGGCGGGCTCCCCAGCAGTGGTCACCAGGTCCTGCTTCCTCCTGGGGTCCCCTTCTGAGATCACTCTTGACCAGAGATCAGGAGGACAAGACCGGGAGGGAAGGTCCCAGGCCCCCAACACTGCAGACACCATGGGGCCTGCCGTCAGCCCCACCAAGCTCCGGGGATGGGGACACCACCAGCAGGAGGGGGAGGATGGGCAGTCCTGCCCCTGCGAGACAGGGGCCATGCTCCGGTTACCCTCGGGGAGGCCAGGGCGAGTCTCAGGGAAGGTGAACAAGGCCCTGGCTTTGAGGACGGGTCCCTCAGACCCTGCTCGCTGGGCCCTGCTTGACCCTCTGCCCTGGGGGGCACCATGCGTCCATAAGGGGGAGCACTCGGAGAGCCCCAGCTCCTGGGCAGCCCAGGAAGACGGGGATAGGAACGAACAAGGACCCTGCCCCCTTGAGGAGGGCATGGGAGGCCCCAGCTGCTCAGGTGTAGGGCTGCATGCCAGTGCCTGGTTGGGTGGGCCACGCCGGTCAGCACCTCCCCCAGCCATTCCAAGGGTTTCGAGAAAGTTCTGGGAAAGATAGCCATCAGCTGCTGACCCAAGATAACCTAGTCCCAGGAAGGCCACTGTGACTGGCTCGGAGCTGCCAGAACCCAGCTGGAGCAGGAGGCTGGACCGTCGTACCGCGGGACAGTGATGGCCAGCCAGAGGCCCTGGGGAGCTCGGCACAAAGGGGACAGCTGGCCCATGGTGGGTCCAGGCCCTCCGCTGTGCCTCGGGGATATGGAGCAAAGGGTCAGAGCCAGTGGAGGGCAGCCGCCTACCCCAGGCCCCCGTGGAGTCAAAGGCTGTGAGTTTCCCAACACTGCTCTGCTCTGTGGCCCGACCTGTCTCCAGGGACAAGTCAGCAGCCCTCCCCCTGCAGGGCCCTGAAACCCCACGGGGGTCACAGGCAGTAGGTGCAGGCCAGGATGCAGGGAACCGGTCTGATGCTGATGTGAACCAGCCAGGGCCGCGCCACCTGCCCACCCGCCCCACCCGAGGCTGCCAGGGGCCCCGGACCCACCTCCTCGGGTTAGGGAGGACGCTGGGGCAAGAGGGGAGGTGTCCTGGGGTCTCCTGGGGTCCAGGGCCGTGTGTGGGAGTAGATGCACACACACTCACAGACGCGTGTGCACACACACCCAGCCGCACACCTGCACAAGCACAGAGACGCACACACGCAGGCCCCTGCAGGCCCGCGGCGGCTCGTCCGGCTCCTCCTCCACCGCCAGGCCCTGTCACCGGAGCCCCGGGCCGGGCACCGGACACCATCGGGCACAACAGGACCCGAAGCCCCAACTCGAAGCGCCTCCTGCCTGCTCCGTCCCGTGGCCGCTTCAGGGCTTGGTGCTCAGCCTCCGGCACGGGACGTCCCGGTGGGGGGATGGGGGGTGGGTGTGGGTAAGGCGCCCGTCATCCAGCACGTGCTGCACCGTCCGACATCCGAGGGACGGGACTCTGGAGGCAGGGGCGCTCAGCCTCTCACGGAGAGGGCGCCTCGGGTCCCTGTGTTCCCTCCCGGCCCCCAGCGGCTCCCAACCTCCCACCCGCGGTCCCAGACCCAGACTGTCCCGAGACCCCAACAGTGCCGAGCTGCCCCGGGGTGGGGCCACCCTTGCGGGCGGGCGCACAGCTGGGCCTCACCTCTGACTGGCGCTCAGGACGTCCAGGATGTTGGAGAAGAGGTGGTGGTGCTCCGTCTGGGTCATGGTGGCCCGCAGCTCCCTGGACTGCAGGAACTCGGCCACCAGGACGCCCAGGCTGTGCTGGTAGGAGAACTCCGACGTGAGGATCTCAAAGATGGCCTGGCGGGGATGAGGGCCGCTGCTGGGGCCACCGTGCACCTCGGGGACAGGGCCAGGGTGCAGGGCAGGCTCGGACCAGACATCAGCAGCAGGTTAGAGGGGTACGTCTCATGCCCTCGGCTCAGCCTCTCGTGAGCTGTGACGCTGGCAAGGACCCCCACGTGCGTCCAAGAAGGGGTGATGGAACCCCCGCCCCCGCCCAAGCCAAGGGCATCCACCATCATCCCAGTGTCCGGCCAGGAGGCGGGAGGCATCGCCGTGGCCGACGTCCTGCCCCGTGTGCTATGTGGCCTGCACCAAGTGGACGCCCCGCCCAGCCCCTTACCTCCTGCCGCTTGCGTTCCTCAGCAGACAGCTTGTCCAGGAGGCCGGACTCCACCACCTGAGGAGGGCACGGGCCCGGGAGTCACAGGGTGGGCACATTCGGGAAGCCCAGCCTCCCTCCGAAGAGCCGAGGAAGAGAACTGAGCGTCCAGAGGGAGTGGCTGGCGGACCCCGCTGGGTGGGGAGGGGGCTCTGTCCCACAGAGCTGGCCTGGGAGCTGAGAGGCGTGCTGGGGACAGAGCCACAGCTCAGACACACGGGCCCAGTGAGTCTGCGCCCTGCCCATGAGATCTGGGCACACGGTCCGGCTCTCCATGCCCTCAGGCCCCAGGGCCCCAGGCCGGTAAGCCCCCGAGCTCAGGTGGTGCCCCGAATCTCCGGCGGCGTGTCCTGACCCGCCCCGACCCAGGAGAGCACACGCCTGCAGCTGCCCTCCCTGCCCACGGGCTCCAGGGCAGCTCTGTCCCTGGGCTCTTGGGGATGGGTCAGGAGTGTGGCTGTCCTCCTGGGGTTGTGGGGTTCCTCCCCACACACGTGCTCGGGACACCAGGGCCTCTGTCCCAGCCATGCTCTTCCCGGGGCCCCCGCGGCCCTACTGGGCAAGGACAACCATGATTCAGATGTGGAGAGTGAGGTGGCAGCGTGACAGCGGCATGTGGCTCTCTTGAAGCCGAGGCCTGGCCCTCTCCCTTCCCCTGTGATCTTGGACCGCTCGGACCCTCTGGTACTCTCCGGGAGGCAGGCCCCTCGGAAGGGGGTCCTTTTGCCCACAGCTCTGGCAGATCAGTCCACGTAGGGAGAGAGCGAGGGGCTCACGGGCGGGAGGCTTGTCAGACGAGTGCCGCCAATGGCATGTGGCCCTCGTGGATCTCCCCCATGGGACCCAAAGCCACGGAGCCCTCAGGGCAGGGCAGCCTGGAGGACAGCAGGAAGGGAGCTCCCCACCGCAAGCTGGGCCCAGAAGGTACTTTTGGAAGGCTTGTCCCCACACCAGAGGGACCAAGGCTGGCTTTGAGGAGCCAACCGCCCAAGGGCTTAGGCTCAGGACCTCAGCCCTCCATCCGGGTCCTACCTCTGGGAGCTGGCTCCAGGTGACCTGGGCAGGCCGGTAGCTTTTGACTACGATGGGGGCACCCGCCTTTTCCGTTCCATCGGGGCTGGACGGTTCACCGAGCAAGTCATCGTCGGACTCATGGCTGGTGTTCAGGCCCCGTTCCCGGATCTCCTGGTAGAACCCAGGGTCTGGGGAGAGGGACTGTGTCACCTGCAGGCCGGGGGACTCTGAGCGGGCGTGGGAACCTGTGAGCCTGCAGGCTGAGTCCTTCCAGGGGGGCTCTGAGAGTGTCAGGCGGCGCAGGGCCCCCCAGAGCAGGCTCCCCTCCGGCTGGCTGGCTCCCATGGCCGTGCTGGGCCCAGCCCCGCACTGGGGTGGCGTCCCCGTGCAGAATGTGGCACCTTCAGACTGAGACTGAGCCGACAAATCCCAGCCATGGGGGGCCGCCTTGGGTGGGGGCTGTTCCCAGGCCGGGCCGAGCACACGGGTTGCTGGCTCCCCGGAGCCCATCCCCCAGAGGGCAGTCCCCGCTCTCCGGCTCTGCAGCAGCCCCACGGCGACGGCGACCCGCTGGCCCTGGATCAGGGCAACCCCCACGCCCCTCCTTCCCATCCCGCCTCAGATCTGCTCACCACGGCTCCTCTCCCTGGGGCAGGAGGCTTGGCTCCTGTCCGCCCCCCACCCCCAGGCCCACGGCTGTCTAGAGGCTGGGGGCTGGCAGGGAGGGAGGGCCCTTCCTGGCTGGGTCCCTGCGCCCTAAGCCCCTCACAGCCCTGGGTGCTGCATCCCGACGGCACAGACCCCTCCCCCACCTGCTGGGGGGTTCTGTCGGCATCCCACCCCTTGGCAGGCTGCACACACTGCTCTGGGCCCTCCTGAGCCCTGACACCGGGCTCCTTGCACACTGTGAAATGTACAGGCAATGCACACAGCGTGGGTGTCTACACCCGGGGCCAGCGCCCTCTGGCTGGCCTTGGTCCCACCGGTCACTACAGGCCTGGCACATGCAGGGTTGACAAACGTTCCCTGGGGTGAGTGCATGGGCTCTGTCTGTCCCCTGCCCTTGGAACACTTCAAAAGGGAGCACGAGGGAACTTTCTAGACCCAACAGAACGGCACAGATGAGCCACCGGGACCTCCCGTCCCTGGAGAAACCCCTCTCGGCATGTTCTTGCCGAGAGACCAGCCTCCCCTGCCCCCCAGCAGCCCCAGAGAGACCAGCCTCCCCTGTGCCAGCCGGGCCTATGGTGGCTTCCTGAGGTCACCTCCCTCGGCCACACTCACCGTCCTTGAAGGAGCCCTTGTGCGCTCGCTTCCGCCCCAGCGTCCTCTGTGCAAACAGGAGACACACAGACACACCAGCAGTCAGCGGGGTGGGGAGGCAGGTGTGAGTCGGCCTTGAGCCCTCTACCCCTGGGGGGGGCCAAGCACCTCTCGGCACCACGCGTGCAGCCTGTTCAACAGCAGGGGCTCTGCCAGGCACCCACAAGATGCTCAATAAACGTGGAGGGAAGCCAGGCCACCAGGCAGAGGCCAGGGTGGGTAGGATGGGGTGGAATGGGGGCTTGGAGCAGGCAGGGCAGGTTGACTGGGAGCTAGGCAGATCCAGGAGGTCTGCCTGGAGGAGAAAGCAGGACTGAACTTATCAAGAGCGGGTGCTCAGGCAGGTGGGGTGTCCCAGCCGGGAGTGAAGGGAGGCCCACGCAAGGCTGGATGGGTCCGGCCAGAGGGGCTGAGGCGGCCCAGGGCTGGGAGCTGGGTGGGGCCCCACACAGGGCCTCCTGCAGTCTGGGACCTGGGGCGGCAGGAAGGGCAGAGTCTAGGTCCCAACATGGGTGTAGGGTCCCAGCAGCTGCTGGCAGGACTGCAAAGGCAAGTGGGGGTTCTCGGGGATCCCCACCCGTGGCCCCAGCAGCCACCTGCTCAGAGCCTCCTTGGCCGGGACACGGTGTTTTCCTGAGTGGGAAGCCGTGCCGGCTCCAGGAAAGGGAGAGCTGATATCTCGGACGAGTTGGGGCTTGACAACTCCCTTTGCTGGGCTGGAAGGTGCGGTGCTCCAGCCACACCCGGGTCCCCCGTCCTGTGCCCACCCAGTGCCCCTCGTTCACACCTGGCTTTAACCCTTCCTCCTCGGGACCCTGTCCCCACCCCCGCCCCTGCCCTGAGCAACCAGGGAGCCAGCCCCTCCTCGGTGCTCCGATGGCCCCCAGACCTGAGCACCCCAGAGCACCCCTGACCCCTCACTGCCCTGGGAGCTCCCTGGGGCCCTGCCTCCAGGGCCCCCCTCAGGACCCCAGCACCAGCCGCAGGAGGACTCGGGAAACGTCGGTTGAGCTCTTGGGCCAACAGCAAGCTGGCAGCTGGCCTGGTCCTAGGCTGGGGGCTGCGGGGTTCCTCAGGCAGCTTCTGGGGCCTGGGCAGCTCAGGGAGGCAGGCAGGGGCCGTGCCCCACCTCCAAGGCCACGGGCATCTTTCAGCGGAGGACAGCGGCCAAGGTGCACCCCAGGGCTCCTGCTACATGCTGGCTTGCTGGCACTGACTTCTCCCTGGGCTTGGCTTCTCCCTGGGCTGGGGCCACCGCTCACAGTCCCAGGGCATTCCTGGCAGAGGCGGCCGCAGGAACAACTCTGGGCACACAGACCCCGAGCAAGGGCGCCCTTCCCACTGGCCCCGGGCCAGCCCCGCTCTCTCAAGAACACTGGAGCACAAGGGTGTTGGGCAGGGGAAGGAGGGCGTGCGGGCAGAGAGGGTGTCAGACTTCTCCTGAGCCCCCATGCAGGGGCCCATTGGGCAGACCGATCCAGGCCAGGTGCCGCTCGGAAGCCCTCCCTACAGCTTGTCCAGACAGCCCGGCTCCCCTTGGGGCTCAGAGAGAGGGGCTGTTCCCTCTCACTGTGGCTGAGAGTGGGGACGCTGGAGCCTGAGAGCCTGGGGAAAACCCCCGACCTTTCTGAGCCTCAGCTGCCCCATCTGTAAAATGGGGATGTCACACTCAGCTCACAGTCTGCCCATGTGAGCGACCGGGGTGAACCAGGTCAGGGATATGCACACAGTAGACGCTCCCTGGGCCCCTCTGCACCATTAGGTGAGGCCCTGTCTACAAGCTCCCGAGGCCCCTCGAGGCAAGGCCCCTGCCCCAGTGTCCAGGCAGATGGGCCCCTACCTTATTCTTGGCCGGACACCGAGCAGGAGGTGGACTGGGCTCCTCGGCCAGAGCTTGGAGCTTGGGGCTGAGCTGGATGGGGGTCCGCTCCCCGCCCGGCGCCCCCAGGCCCTGCATGGCTGCCCGGTAGGATTGGTTCCGCAGGTTCCGTCTGAGCGCTCCCTCGGGGCCCGTGTCCACGTCCATGTCGTCCAGGGAGAAGCTGGGGGCGGAGACGAGCTGGGGCTCCCTTCGGGCAGCTTCCTTGCTGAGCACGGCCGCCCCAAAGCTCTGGTGGCGGGCTGGGGTCTTGGCCTTGCTGGACACGGCCAGGCTTCTGGGGATCAGCTGCTGAGTGCCCATCTTGAGGGCCACGGGGCTCTGTGTGCTCAGGATAACGGTCCGTGGCTCCTCGTCCTTAGTGGACAGAGGTGGGGGCACCGAGGTGTCCAGCTGGAAGGCGGCATTGTCCCTGACCTGCAGGGAGTCCCGGACCATGGGCAGCCCGGGTGCTGGGTTCCCCTTGGCATCGAGCCGCAGCTCAGAGTGGAAGCGGTATTCCAGCAGCTTCTCTTCCAAGGAGCTGTCCGAGTGTCGCTGGGACATGCTCCGCAGCCACCGTGCCCTGGGGCAAAAGAGCAGGGGTGAGGGCAGCATGCAGATGTCCACCCAGCAGCCCCCCTGCAGACGGGCCCATCCATGGCTTCCCAGCACCCGCCCTGGCCGGAGACCCCACTGGGGATGCAGGGCTCGGAGGCCTGGAGCAGAGCTGGGGAGGGCCTGGCCCCCAGCCCCCAGGACCCCTGGGGAGGTGGGCTGGGAGGCTTAGGCCTGCAGGGCCCCAGGCGGCTGGGACTGGGCCAGAGGACATGCCTGCTTCCTCCGGTGGGCACACACACGGAGGACAGACCCCACGCCCGGGCTGCAAGCGTGGGGCAGTGCAGGCCACCTGGACCGGGGCGCTGGAGACCTGAGCTGCGGCAGCCCTGGGCCTCTGGGTGCCATCTCTTGCCGGTCGGTAATGCCGTCTGGGGGGTCTTCTGACGCCCGCCTCACATAGCGCGGGCCACGACCCCAGCCTCGGCTGCGCCCCCAAGCTTGGGAGCAGCAGAGCCAGGCTCTGCCGCGCTGGGTTGGGGGTATGACCTCACCCCACCCCCCAAACACCCCGGCTGTCCTCACTCTCGGTGTACAAATGGAGAAACCCAGGAGCCAGCCCTGGGATGGGGGACAGGAAGTATGGGTCACCAGGCTCTGAACCCAAGTCCATCTGATTTCAGACCCTTCTCTTAGAGGCCCCGTGTAGCTATTCGGCCACGGCTGGTGTCTGCCAGCCTTCCCACACGTCCAGGGACACACTAGGCGTTCTCCCCCATTGATGAACTCAGAACAGGTGAACTCAGAACGGGGCCAACAATCCCTTTCTCCAGAGCCTGGCCGGGCATGGTCACCGCGTGTGCGTGGACAGAGGGGAGGGAGGTGCTGGCAGAGCCCGAGCCCCAGCCTGCTCTCCTTGCATCCTTTGGATGCTCATCCCCCCAGGGCCCCAAGCCCCCAGCCGTGTGGAGCCCCCAGCCGTGTGGAGCCCCCAGCCGTGTGGAGCCCGCTGACCGGCGTCTGTGGCCCAGCTGTTTGCTCATCAGGGCTGAGGGGTCCGCTCCACTGGCGTGGACGGCCCACACCACCTTCCCACTCGGGGTCGGGCAGAGCCAACGCCAGCCTCCCGCCTCTGGGGCACCAGCATCTGGCCAGTGACCGAGCCGTCCTGAGGGGCCACCTGCCGCTGTCGCGTCGCTGCCCTCTGCTGCGTTTTCCGCCTCCGTTTCAAAATCCGCAGATGGGCAGAGTTGCGATGAGGCGGCCTCCGGAGGCAGGAAGGGTTGCCCAGCCCGGCCCGGCCACAATGCCGGAGCCCCGCGGGAATGGAAGGCCGTGTCACCCTCCTGCTCCTTGCTCTAGACCTACAGGCGGGACAGGCGCCAGCTTGGGACGACTTGGCAGGACTGCCGAAAACTCACTCTGTATCGCTTCCTTTCAGTTTTAAGAAAAGCGCGGCGCGGCTCCCTGCACCCTTCCTGCAGACACACAGCTTGCACGGGTTACGAGAGCCAGCGAGGCTGGGAGCCCATTTCTCGGATGATAGAATTATGTCTCCACGTCACCAGCCCAGGGGGCCCAGGCTGGGCGCAGTTTCGCTGCCCGGGGCCGTGTGCCCTGCAGGCAGACCTGGGGCAGGAGGCAGGCCCATTGTCTCCGACAGTCCTGGGAGAGTGAGGGTGTCACCTCCTCTCTCCCACCCTGGGGGGTGTGCTGCTAGAGGGGCCCGGGCCTGTGCTGGCAGGTGCGGAGCCTCTGGAGTCGAGGGACCCACTAGGAGGTCCCTGCCCAGGCCTACCCCCGACACTCGCCACCCAGTCTCGCATCGGGCCACGTCCCCTGGGAAGTTCCAGGCCTCAGCTCCAGAATCCGTCTGCGAGGGGCGGCCGGGCTCTGGAGGGGTCTGCACCAGAGTATAGTTGGGGGCCCAGCCGGAGGCCAGGCTCCCCACACCCCCGATCCTGGTGCACACGCTCTCTGCTAAAACCATCCCAGAGAGGGTGTGCGGCCGAGCCTCCTGGTGACAGGGAGGGGCCGTCCACGGAGCTCCAGCTACCCCCATGCCCGCAGGACACCGCCCACGCATTCCTAGGGACATTCTGAGTCACCAGCAGCTAGGGCGGGTGGTGCCATCCAGGCTCACCCACCCCCATGTTAACTTTGTCTGCATCTAGCCAGGCCGGGCCCGGAACGGGGTTTCTGGCAGACGTTGCTCTATCTGGGGTCCAAGCAAAGTGCACCCACGCAGGTAGGGAGCCTGAAGCTGCAGATGTCTGCCAGGGCTCTTCTTCGAGGCTCCTACCGCGGCTGCACACCTCGTTGCTGCACGGAGCCCAGGATGCAGCAGAGCCAGCACTGTCCCCGCCCCCCACCAGCCCCGAGCCGTCCTTCCTCTCCCTCGCCCCCACCCGAGGCCCCAGGCTTGGGTCTTCTTGGCCCTGTCCTCTGGGCCTGGACCCTGGACCCCAGACCCTGGACCCAGCCAGGGGCACAGCCTCTCCCAGCGTAGGGCAAAGTCTGCTCTGGGGCCTGAGGTGCTCCAAGGAACCTGTCGGGCGAGCCACTGCCGGGTGTGACCTCCGTTCCCAGCAAGGTGGCCGCACCCACAGGCCTGGGTTGCCACCAGTCCAGGGACCAGGCCTACAGGAGAGCGGGTGCTGTCTGGGGCTCTGCAGGGCCTCGGAACCAGAGGAGGCTGGGGAGCCACCGCCCCCACGGCCACCCCTGTGTCTCCTTCCTCCAAACGTTTGGGTTCCCACAAGTCCCTGGGTAGTTCAGTGGGTTAAGCCTCTGCCTTTGGCCCAGGTCATGATCTCAGGGTCCTGGGATCGAGCCCCGCATCGGGCTCTCTGCTCCGCGGGGAGCCTGCTTCCCCTCCTCTCTCTCTGCCTGCCTCTCTGCCTGCTTGTGATCTCTGTCAAGTGAATAAATAAAATATTTAAAAAAAAAAAAAAAGACAGGTGTCGCCTCCTCCGCTGCTCTGACACCTGCCCCCATCCCCTGACCCCCACCCCAGGCCCCACAGCCAGTCCCTGATTCCTGCTCCTGGAAGAGCTCCCAGGAGGAAGGCCAGCATCGGCCCCTCTCCCAGCTGGGTGGACGGGACTCCAGCCCTGTGTGTCGTAGCGGGACGCCCGCTGCTGGCCTCCCTCGTTAATCATTCCCTCTTGTTGACTCGTGTTTTCCTCCAGCTCCTTTCCCCCAGGGCATTCCTCGTCCCTGCCTCGTCTGCCTTGACCCTCTGCTCCGCACAGTCAGTGCATCGGCTCCGCGTCCTCCTGGGCCCCTCCCCCAGCCCCACCCTCCCCAGTCCTTTCCTGGGTCCCCCACCTATCCCAGGCTCCAAGGCGGCCTCACACAGGAGTAACGGGCTGAGATCAGGGCCCGAGGGAGACATTTCCTCCAGAACAGGAGGTCTCTTCTGTGGTCTAGGGTTCTGCTGCCGGCGAGACGTCTGACGCATTTGACCTCGCCTCCTCGGATTGTGGCCTGAGGTCCCCCCGGCCCGCTTTAACTGGGGAGTTCTGGTGCTCCGGCACACAACCCCAAGTTCACCCCTGAGCCACAGGCTCGTGCCCCCTTCCAACCCCGTCCTCGGGTCTAGCGGGTCCGGGCGTATGCTGGGGACATTTTGTCCACACGTCCTCCCCGTTTTCTCCAGCCCCTCTCTCGGGGGCAGCCTGGGGTAGGCGCTCAGGCCCCTGGCGTCACCTCCGCACCCTGCCCTCTCCCACCCCGTGCTCTCATCCCTCTGCCCTCCCGAGGGCGGATCCAGCCTTTCCACCACACCTGCCCCGCTGCTGGACTGGCCTGAGAGCGCCGGCTCCTGCTCCAGGACGCTTACGGCTCCTCTTTGGCCTTGGCCCGTCCATCCTCTGGGCCCGTCACACCCTCGCAGGCACCAGGCTGTCCTCAAACGCCCAGCGGTTCTGCTTTGCTGTCTGCTCAGACTACGCGGAGCCCATTGGCCTCGCGTCGGGAGGCTGGTGTGCGGGGGCGCACGCACACACGTGAGCGCAGCTGCCCCACAGGCTCCTGGGCCCCCCCCTGTCCCGGTGTCTGCAGCCAGCGGCCTCTGCAGAGTGGCCATCCCAGTGTCCTCGCTGCTGCTGGCCTTCGCCTGGTGCCCTGGGGCGGGCGCGAGGGAGGGGCCAGGGCACAGACTCTCCTCTCCGCTGCCTCCGGGCAAACACCGGCCATGCTGTCAGGGCAAGAGTGTCGCCGAAAGGGAGGCCAGATGCTCCGACATCTCGGGTCCCAGGGGTGGGGCTGCCCCCGGCACAGGGGGCCCCGTGGAGATCCTCCAGGGAGGCCCAGGGCAGTGAGGGCTGCGTGCTACGCGTCTGACTGCCCGAAGAGTCTGTGGGTGCTTTGGGAGCAGTGACAGTCGCTGTCCCCAGAGTGGGCTCAGTCCCGAAACTGTGAACGCTGGCCATCAGGGTACTTGCTCTGTCCTGGGCCCCTGCCCTCAGGCTGCGTCCTCCCCAAGAGGCCCTGGGGTTCCATGCACGGACTTAGCTTCCAGCCACCAGAAACTTCCAGGGATGCATCACGGGGGCTTCCGGATCCGTCCGTGACACCACTGGGTGACTTCCTGCTGTTCCTGCTCCAGGGGGCTGGGGAGGCCAGTCCTCCGCTGGATCCTTGTAATCCATGGCGCAGAGTCTCCCTCCGCAGCACGTGCAGGGTGGGAAAGGGGCACTTGCTGTGTGGGACGCAGGAACGGCAGCAGGTGGGGTGGGGGGAGGACCCGACTCTGGGGGGCCAGGCTGAAGCGGCACTCGGCACCGTCCTCACTACGGTGCGGCCCCTCATAGCCCAGTGCCCCCTGCTCCCTCGTTCTTCCCGACAGATGGGCTTCTGGGACTCAGGCGGACTCTGTGCTGTCTCCCCGCCACTGCCTTGCAGATGGACCAGCGGCTCTGCCCACAGCCGCTCCCCCAGCCAGCAGGACCCACACCACTTCCCCTGTGGGGCCTCCGTCCCCTCTGCCCTGGCCTTGAGGTCTGGCTGACCCCACCCTGCCTGGTGGGGCTCAGCCTCTCCAGCACCATCTGCCCGACCCTGGTCCTTGCTCAGGCTGACTCGAGCCACAATGATGGGCTTGTGCTTGGGTAATTCTGCCCGGCCAAGGTCAAGCCTCAGGGTCACACGGAATTTGGGGGCAGGATTTGGTGTTTTAAGTCACAGCGCACAGCAGACGGTGCCATCTGCAAGACGGCTGGGGGCGGCTTGGGACTCAGCTGGGGCAGCCGCCCCCCGCCCCAACACTTGGCAATGCCCAGAGACATTCTTGGAGGTCGCAGCCCTGGGTGTGTAGGTGAAGACCATGGGCACCCCACCCCAGAGAACATTCTGGAGCAAATGTCTGCAGCGCCAAGATGGAGAGCCTGGCGTCACTGACCAGAGGGCCCCCTGCTCACGGTGGGGCTCAGGGAGACCCACCTGGCCACGGGCAGCCTCACACCCAGCCTGGCAGCAGGGAGGGACGGTGCCGTGCCCCACCCCCTGCCGCCCCTGCCACCCCCGGGGCAGGAGCCTCCTGTGGCCTCTTGCTCTGAGACTTCCCGGCGCGGGGAACAGTCAGAGAAGCCCACCTCCCGGGTCAGCCTGCAGTGCTCCCCCTGCAACCACAGGCTCACCCACGGCTCGCCGGCTCCTGTCTCTCGGTCCAGTAGTCCCATAAACTTGACCCTTATCCCAGACTGGGCTGACATGCATGGTGTTCCCCCAGGAAGCCCCAGAGCCCCGAGTCCGACAGGTCGCCTGACCCGGTGAGCAGCAGGTGTCTTCCAAATGCTTTCTTGCCCGCTGGGCCTGGAGATCGTCATGCCCTTCCTTCGGAAGATGCTATGTTCCCCGATACGTGAGCAAAGCTGGTGGGGTCAGGCTGCCTGTTAGCAGAGAGCTGGGCGAGGATGGGCCAGCGGGCGAGCAGAGATGCTTGCTGGAAATAAAGACGCCCCTACACACGGGGGGCGCCTGCGCACGTAGCTGCGGCCACCATCCATCTGGAAACTGAAACTAAAATTCTGGGCACCAGACACAGGGTGAGAGGCAGTGCCTGTCGGACCACACACCCAGACCAGCGTCCTTGGGGGTGGCACCCGAGGGGACCCCACAGTCCGCTCGGCTGCCCCCCTCGCTTCCTCAAGCACAGTGCAGAGCCGTCCCCGTTGGGTTGGAGCCCAGCCCTGGGAGCCAGAGCCCTCCTGGCACAGGTGTCTCCCCGCAGATGTCCCCGAGTGGGGAGGGGCCCTCTGCTAGGCTCACTCCCTCTTCCTCTCCATGCAGCTTCTGTCCAAGTGACTGAAGACCTCACTTCTGGGAACCCCCAAGACCCTGCCTCCTGCTGCTCTCTCCCTGAAGGACTCAGGAGACCTGGGGAGAGGCTCTGTCCTGTGGCCCGCAGGCCTCGCCAGAGGAGTGTCCAGACCGGGGACTCAGGTGCGCTGACTCAGGGCCCTCCCTGCGGGCACCCGACACCTCCCCTTCCACACAGGAGGACACTGCGGCCCGGGGGCTTATGTCACTTGCCTGAGGTCACACGGACCCAGGATTTGAACCCAGGGACCGCCACACCCCTAAGCACTAGGCTGGGGTGTGTGGGGTCAGACTTCGCAGATGCCCCCGGAGCCCCCAGACACAGAACAGGCAGACTGTTCACCGTAAGGTCACAGGGAGAGTCAGGCGCTCCTGGGCTCCAGGACTGGTGCCCATGTTCCCCCGTGCCCCGTGCGGGGCTGAGGTCCGCCCCAAGCTCAAAAGGGATTCTTGCTTCCCAGATGCAGAAACGGAGGCACGGAGACCGGTGGGCAGTAAGAGGGGCCCCCGGCCCTCAGGAGCGCCCCCACTCCTCCCTCCCTCCCTCCCCTACGCGCTGAGGGTGAGCAGGACGCCCGCTGCCGCGTCTGCTCCCCACCCCCACCCGTCCCACACCCCCCACCCCCACCCCCGCCGCCGGGGAGGCGCTTCCTTCCGGGTTGCTGGACGCGGGTCTTCATCTGGGGGCCCCTAACTGGAGGCCAAACTGGGTTTGGGTAGCAGATTCTCCAGGGTTTGGGGGGAGGGTGGTTTCGTGCGCCCCCGCCCCCCCCATTTTCAAAGGTCCGGGGGCTCCCCGCGGTCTGCCGGCTCCGCGCTCTACGCAGGAGAGAAGCGTCCCCTCGGGGTGCGGACGCAGCCGCCCGGGGGCCGGGAAAGGCAGGGGCGGCGGGAGGACGCCCGAGGCCGTGGGCGGGGTCCCTGCCGGGGTCCAGCCGCGGGCCAGGCTCGCTCCGTCCGGGAGGCGCGGGCGCAGGGACCGAGCCGCGAAGTTCCGCCGACGGGCGCAGCGCCGGGCGGGGCGGGGCCGCGCAGGGGAGAGAAGGCGCCCCGGGGTCACCGGCTCTCCCCGTCCCCAGCTCGCTCCCCCGTCCCCAGGCTCACCTGCGCCGCGGCGCGGAGGACGTGGCGGCGAGCGGGCGGCGGCTCCTGCGGGTCTGGCTCCGGGCCCCGCGCCCCGGCCGGGCGGCCGATCGGGCCGCGCTCCCAGCCGCCGCCGGGTCCCTCCCAGGCCCCGCCCCCCACTTCCTGTGCGGTCCGCGGGGCGGGCGGGCGGGCCAGGTGGGCGCCGGGCGGGCGGGCGGGCCAGGTGGGCGCGGGGCGGGCGGGCGGGCGGGCCAGGTGGGCGCGGGGCCGGCGGGGCGGGGGCCGGGCGGGAGGGGACGGCGGCGCGCGCCCCGGGCACCTGGCCGTGCAGCCTGCGTCACGGTCCCCACCTGGCCGGCCGGCGCTCACGTGACCCGCTGGCCCGGCGGCCGCACCTCCGGAGGGCGCCGCGTCCGCCCGCCGCCCCCGCACCGCCCTCCTCGGTGGCTCCGGTCTGTCGCCCGCGGGTTTGGGGCGGGGCTGGCCGGCTGGGACCCTGAATCCGCTCCCACTCTCCTTCCGGGCCTGGCTAGGCTGCCTCCTCCTCCAGGAAGCCCTCTGGGAAGCTGACTAGCTCTGCAGGGAAACCTGATCTTTGCGAGGCAGATGAGGCCCCAAGCTCTGGCCCCAGAAGGCGGCCCAGCGGGGCATAAAGCGCTCGCGCTGCCTTTACGGTGTGGCTGTGGATGTGAAATGTGGGTGCCCGGGAGCGGCCAGTCACGAAGGAATTCTTGAAGCCTCTTGGGTGCAAAGAGGGTGCTTTTATGAAGGCAGGGGGACAGGACGCCCGGGCGGAAAGAGCTGCCCTGGGGTCCCCAGGAGGAGCTGGGAGGGGGTCGGGGAGAGCGTAAGTCTCTCAGGAATTTGGAAGCCCCCCAGGAGGGGCTAGCTGAGGTCAGGAAAAGGTCATTTCCGGAAATCAGAGGGAGGCAAACCCTAAGAGACTCTTAACTCTAGGGAAAACACAGGCTGCTGGGGGGCGGGGACGGGGGGCGGGCCCGCTGGGGGATGGGCAGTCAGGAGGGCACGGGATGGAATGAGCACTGGGTGTTACTCGAGGCTGATGCATCACTGACCTCTTCCTCTGAAACCATTGTGCACTATATGTTAAATAACTGAATTTAAATAAAATAAAAAAAATTTTTTAAAAAGGAAAAGTTCCTTTATTACTGGCTAGTGAACCCTCAGTCATGAGATGCTGCAGATGTGTATCAGTGGGCCATAGGCCTGGGGGTGATTGCTAACACGGACCTTGGGGAGGAGGGTAGAGATAAAGGAAGTCTCCAGAGGAATTTTTACAGGATCCTGGAGGTCAGGCTAATGTCAAGCTAAGGTTACTTTCTGCCTCTAGCAGAGTATTAGCCTCGAGGCAGCTGAACTCCTGGAGGAGGGTCAGTGTGCCTGTCCCAAGGGTTTGTCAATGGACTGCAAAGGAAATTTAATTTTTTGTAGATTTTTGTAGATTTCTTTTGCCTCCTTTGTTCTGCGTCTCAGCTGTTAGCACCATCTCCTGAGGCTTGGAAAGGAAGGTGCCTGCTGGTCTGCACAAGGTCCA
The DNA here is from genome assembly GCF_902655055.1 of Lutra lutra. Taxonomy (NCBI): domain Eukaryota; kingdom Metazoa; phylum Chordata; class Mammalia; order Carnivora; family Mustelidae; genus Lutra; species Lutra lutra. Next base: position 195,835,338 of record NC_062281.1, read on the forward strand.
GCGGACTCTAAGCCTGGCCTTTCCAAGTCTTGTCCATGGAGTTTGCCCTGAGCAGAGGCTGCTGCCGCCCCGCCCCCGGAGAGTCCAGGAATCAGGGTCCTTGTGCAGGAGATGCCAGGGGCTGGGACAGGTCGGCTTCCATCCTGCGTCAACCTGCCCTTCTGCCAGGCAGGGTCCCTCCTTGTCATCCTGCCCCGCACTCAGCATCCCCCACTCCCGCCCCACACCAGCCCCGGTGGCAACAGTAGCGTGCACTCACCATGTGCCCCTGCTCGGAAACCGTCCATGGCTCCTAGTGGCCTCTTCCACCAAGGGCAGCGGCCTCAGCTCTGGCATGAAGCCCGCCCCTCCGCTCACACTCTACCTGTGCGGCCACTGACCTTTCCAGGGGGAAGCCCGCAGGACGGCTTCCCAGGATCCTCCTGCACCAGAGATCGCGCCCTGCTCAGGAGACCTGAGCCCTCCTGGGAGAGACGCAGCCTCTTGGCCTGCTGAGCTGGGGGTGAGGTGCCTGTGGAGGCTCCGAGAGACTGTGTGTTTGCCCCACGTCACTGGGTCCTGGCCTCCAAGACAGCGATGTGTCCTGGCTCCACCCCTCCTTCAGCCAGAGTCCTAGGAAGGAAGGCTCGGGAGCCGATCCACCACTGCCCAGAAGCCCCCGGCACAGGGACGTGTTTGTTACATGGGCACGTCCTGGTGAGAGCTGACAATGTCACCTCTCTTCTTCCGGACGTCCCAGCCCTTCGTCTGGGGCCAGCCCAGACTTCTTTTGCAGCAAGGGCTCTCCTCCTTCCTTCCGCCTTTCCCTCATGCACATCCACTGAGCCCCTACTATGTGCTGACCCATGTGCAGGCCTTGGAGATACAGCTCTGGGCAAATCTGACGGTCTCTGTCCTCCGGGCACTCCCTGCTTTGTGGGGTGAGGAAGGGGGTGCCAGCCCCTCTGTTCTGCCCCTGAGAGGGCTAGAAGACCTGAGACCTGGGGGCTGAGCAGGAGTTCGCTTGAGGAAAGGGGGCGTGTTGGGCCGGGTGGCACTGGTGCAGAGGCTGCGGGGTGGGAGGGAGTGTGCTCAGAATGATGGCCTCAGGGCAGTGGGGCTGCGGTAGAGGGAGCAGGGTGGGGGAGACTCGCAGGGCTTCGCCATATGGGGATGGCAAAGAGCGGCAAGGAGCCCCTCGGGGTTGAAGCAAAGGGACAGAATGATCAGGTCTGGCAGAAAGACCCCTCTGGTACCTGAGGAGAGGGCAGGGTGGAGGCTGACACAGGTGCCCTGAGCCCCAACCCAGACCAAAGAAGCTAATGTCCTGCCCTGCTTGAATACTTTCAGGATGGGGAGCTCACCACCTGCCGGTGCAAGTCGTCACGTCGTCTGCTTCAATCACATTCTTTGTTAAGATTTAGTTTTATTTATTTGACAGAGAGAGTGAGTGAGCACAAGCAGGGGGAGCCGAGCAGGAGGGAGAAGCAGGGTCCCCGCAGAGCATGGAGCCCGACGCGGGACTCAATCCCAGGACCCCGGGATCATGACCCGAGCCAAAGGCAGATGCCCAACCACCCGAGCCACCCAGGTGCCCTTAATCACATGCTGTAGACCTTCTTGACACGACATGGAATCCAGATGTTCATCGTCTTGACATGTTCCCCCAAGAGACTTCAAAATGTGCCAAAATCCTTCTCAAAATGTGGTTTTCCGGACAGAACCCAGTACCATGCCAGGATAAGAAAATGGGGAAACGCTCACCTCCTCTCTTCTGGATATTATGCCTTTGTTAATATAGCCTCTTTCTGCCGTAGCTCTTACATGTGTCCATCCCACAGCACAGAGCCCTGGGCCCTGTATGCAGCAGGTGCTCAGCTAGTGCCCGGTGAGTCACTGATGTGATCTGAGATCCCAGGGCTCAGCCCCAGAGATGCTGGGTGATCCGTCTCTGGGCCACCCAGCTCGATTCTACTGGACCCCACTGATGGGGCTGTGCATTTGAGTGAGCTTTCAGACCACCTTGGTCCCTTTCCTGACCCCAGGGCTTGGTGCAGTGGGCAAGGTGTAGGGGTGTGGCAGCCCGCAGGGCACCGTGTAGCCTGGGGCCTGTCTCACCTCCCCTCCTCCCCCCGCACCTACCTCTCCAGGCTGGCGGCTGTGTTGGTTTCCAGCTCTGTGTCAGCAAGGAGGGGTCACAGCCTTGAGGGGCCGGCCTGGCATTTTCTTGGGTGTTGTGGTTGAAAGAGGGGTCCTGCCCAGCACGCCCATGGCCTACCCGATCCTTGCCCTCAGTGCCCTCAGTCCCCTGCGTCCACCCTGCAACAGGGAGTCAGGTAGCACACACCCCTGTGCAGTGGCCACCTGGGCAGGGCTCACCTTGGCCACAGGAAGGTGCCCTGTAGGGCGGTCAGCGCAACCTGTGAGTGTGTGTTGGGGGGGCGGGGCTAATGGCTAAGCCTGTGGGCGGAGGCCTGGGCCCTGGACTCACCGCGTGTAGGAGAGCTTCTGGGCCGCTCCTGGGAACGGTGGGGAGCTGCTGCCCTCCAGAGGCCATCCTGGGTTCTGCACCCACAAGGCACAGCCTGGGTTGGGGGTGGGGTGGAGCAGCGGGGCAGGACACCCCTGGAGAGAGCAAGCCCCGCGGGTGCCCGACCCCCACGCAGTGCTTTCCTATAAAACCTGCTTTCAGAACTTGGCCTGGTCGCTGCAGGGTTGGTCCCCTCCCCACCCCTTCCGGCCCTGGTTGGGCGGTGCCTGTTTGACCCCTCCAGCCCCTGAGCCTGGCTCTGCCGCCAAACTGGGGGGCTCTGGGGGGGGGGGCATCTCCCTGAGTCGAGCTGGCTCAGCGTCTGACCGGGGCTGGGGGACCCAGAGTGAGTGGCTCGGCGTCTCAGTCCCTGCTGTCTCAGCTGTCAGTGTTGGGGGGCGTGAACGTTGACCGAGGAGCTTGCGCAGAGCGCCTGGGAGGAAACGGCCCCCCCGGGTCACAGGTGGTGGCGAGCAGGGCCCCAGGGCTGCCAGCAGGGGTGAGTCTCTGAACTCTCCGCACCCTGTGGCTGAGACCCTGAGTGTGTGGAACCAGGTTAGGATAGAGGCGGTGGCCCTCCTTCCCTGCTTTGGGCCTCTGGGCTGGCCCTGACCCTGGCGGAGAGAGAGGGCTCCCCATCACAGGGTTTGCACGGAGCCCCCCCCCCCAATATAATCCTAGCCCCAGCACCTGTGATGTGCTCGTATTTGGAAATAAGGTCTGTGCGGATGTAAGGAAGACAAGGTCATACTGGGTTGGGCCGGGCCCTAAATCCCGTGGCTAGGGTCCTTATAAAAAGAGGGAAATTTAGAACCAGAAGGCCAAGTGACCACAGAGACGGAGGCTGGGGTGATGTGGAGTGACCGCCAAGGGACGCGAGGACGACCAGCAGCACCAGAGGCTGGAAGAGACCGGCCAGGACCCTGCGCTCCAGCCCCCAGAGGGAGTGTGACCCTGCAGCCACCCTGCTCTCAGACCTCCAGCCTCCGGACACACCACGATCCTGTTCTGTGGGTTGAAGCTGCCCAGGGAGCCCACGCAGAGGCCCTGTCCCTTCTCATTGTCTCTCAGACCTCCCCTGCCCTCTGCCGAGTCTGCTGCTCCCCCGGGGACACACGCTCATGAGGGGGCTGGGGGTGTCCTGCAGAATGGTGACTGGCACACCAGGTCTCACGGAGCTCTGTGCGGAGGGCCTGGCGGGGACTGGGGGCCACCCTGAAGACATCCACCTGCATAGCCGGCCAGGGCTCATCCTGCATCCCCCAGAGCCTCCGTCCCAGCCTGAGATTTCCGGCCTTGAGAACCGAAAGGCAGAGGCAGGCAAAAGCAGCTGCTGTGGCCCCTGTCCCCTGCTCTAGACCTCGAGAACCTTGGGGTAACACCACTGTGCTATCCCCGGACCCCAGACCTGGCCACGGCTGGAGGCTGCAGGCTGGCCTAGCTCCTAGAGCCAGGGTCCCGGGACTGGAGCCTACACAGCCACGTTTACCTTACGGGGAAAGATGGGGGTCAGCCGCAAGCTTGGCGCATGGGCAAGCTTGGCGCATGGGAAATGAGGGCCCCTTCCCATGCAGCGTCCCCAGCAGGGGGGAGGCTGTGACCCGCCCACCCCATAGCTGTCTAGCACTTGCTCTGAGAAGTGAGTGCCTGCCACCCGCAGGAGCCCCTTTCCCGTGGCTGGAGGGGATCCTCTGCAGCGGCTTGGCCTGCGCTGAGTCTTCCGGACACTGCTCTGTCCCTGGACCGCAGCCTGGAGAGAGCATGCCCTGGGGCCAGCAGTCCTCTAGGACGCCTGCTGGTTGGAACATCCTGGTGTCCAGGGCTGAGGACGAGGCTGCAGGGTGTGTCCCTCTCCCTTTCCAGGGCTGCATGGACAGTGCCCGTTGCCTGCTTCCCTCCTTCCCTGGGGGCCGCAGGGAATGTGCTGGGTGGAGGGAAGGGGCACAACCACCTCCTTTCTTCTCGGGCCTGGCACTGGGCTGACCTTTCACTCACTGCAGGGCCCCACGGGGCCTCATCCAGCCGGCGGGCAGCTGGGAAAGGTCTCTTTGGTCTCGGATGATGCTGTGGCTGTGAGTGGGCCTGAGGACAGAGGCTCCTCTGTGCTGGGCAAGTGCAGGCCTGGGCCTGAGGGGTCCACAGATGGGTGAGGGGGCGGTGCAGGGCCTGGGTTGCTGGGGCGGGGCTTGGCTGCTTCTCAGGCCCACCAGCGTGGCCCTTGCTGAGCAGTTCAGCCCAGGGGGCACACGGTCACTCCTTGCACCTTAAAGAGCAGATGGTCATTACTTTCTATTAAGCACCTACTGTGTACATAATTTTATTGAATTCTTATCGAATTCTTACCGAAACTCCCCGAGGTGTGTGTGTCATCGTCCCCGCATAACCGAGGGGTAAAGGCTTACCCACTGTCACCTTGCTCGTGAGTGGCCCAGCCTGGATAAGAGCCCAGACCTGTCTGACTCCAGAGCCCTGGCCCCAGTGTTGTAATCAGGGATTACTTCAGGTTTCCAAAGAAGTAGGGAGTTAAAACAAAATGTGTGTATTTGACTTCAATTGAGAATTTAAAACATCACAGACATATTGGCTGTGATGAGGCAGCTCCCACCATCATCAAGGAGAAAACGGAACAGAAAGTGCAAGAAGCATCTATTTTCAGATGTTGGACAAGGGGAGGGGGGACACTGGCTCTCGGGAGAAAGAGGCAAATCAGGAGGGCCCCATGGCTGCCTGACTTTTTTCCAAGGGGTGAAACATGGTGGTCTCACTGAGTTGGGAGGGCAGATGTGGGGTTCGGGAAGGCGGGGGTTGGGGGGGTCTGTGGGCAGCAGTGCAGAGCTGGAGCTCCAGAGACCCTCAGAAATGCTACTCTGTGCATGTGCAGGGTGAGGTCTCAGGGAGCGAAGCAAAGAGCAGCCACCAGGGTGAACGGCTCCCAGTGTCCATGCAGGCCCAGGGACACTTAAATGCCAAGCACCCAGAATGAAGGGACCTGGTGGCCACCCAGGGTGTTTGATGGGGACCAAAGGCAGTGTCTCAGGTGAGGGGCTAAGCTCACCCCAGAGCATAAGGTGAAGGTTGCTCTGTGCCTGCCCGATGAGCTTTGCAACAAGACTTGCAAAGGCCAGGATGGTCTCCACCATCCCTTAACACTGTTGGCACAAAACTCAATATTCTTAAAAACAAGAATCTAGGATCTCAACAGTTTAGCATTTATAACCTCCAGCACCTGATAAAATATGACAGGACATGTGAAGAAGCCAGAGCATGTGAAGAAGCCACCTGTAACGAAGGGGAAAAGCAGTCAATAGACACAGAACCCAAAGTGACACGATGATAGAATGAGCAGGGAAGGCGTTTAAAACCGAGACAAACTGTAGCCAAGGATTTAAAGGAAGCCGTGCGCAAAATCAAAACAGAAATGCATGGTGAATATCTCAAAAGAGAACGTATGGGACTGAATCAAATGAAAATTCTAAACATAAAAATATACGACATACGAAATGAAAAAAAAAATGTACTAGCTGGAATTAGCAGCAGGTTAGACGCTAGAGAAGAGAAGACCCTTAAACTTGAAGGTAGGATGATAGGAGTTATCCAAATGAAGCATGGAGAGAGCAAAGCCTGGAAAAAGTAAGAAAACCTTGCTGATTTGAGGCTGATACCATGCAGTCTAATAAGATGTGGCCCCAAGTGGGTGAGGGGAAGATTTGTTTAACAAAGTAATGGCCCCAAATGTTCCAAGTGTGAGAAAACCTACAGCCCCCAGATTGAAGAGCTCAATGACCTCAGAGCGGCGTGAATACAAGAAAGGCCACCACAGCATCTCACGGTCTGACTGCTCGTCGGGAAGCCCTCGAGCCCGGAGAGCCGGAAAGCCATCTGTCATGGGTTAGATCTGTCCATCAAGATGTCCGGTTCTGATGAAGAACCAGAAACTTTTGGTGAAAATCAAACTGCAAGTGAAATCAATAAATTTTACAATGAAAGTTGCGAGAATTCATCACCAACAGGTTTGCGGTGTAAGACACGTCAAAGGAAGCGTTTTGGGCCAAGAGGAAATGATTGGAGAAGTAAATTCGGGTCTTCACAAGTCACAGAAGCCCACTGGAGACTGTAAACATGGGAATACACCTGACTTTCTTCTCCTTTGTATTTGAACAAGTTTTTTTTTTTTAAGATTTTATTTATTTATTTGACACACAGAGAGAGAGATCACAAGTAGGCAGAGAAGCAGGCAGAGAGAGAGGGGGAAGCAGGCTCCCTGACGAGCAGAAAGCCCGATGTGGGGCTCGATCCCAGGACCCTGAGATCATGACCTGAGCCGAAGGCAGAGGCTTAACCCACTGAGCCACTCAGGTGCAGCCCCTTAAACAAGTTCTTGAGGCTCTTTCAAGCAAGAGGAGCCCCGGCCCGTTATGGAGTCCGTGTCACGTGCGGAAGAGCAGCATGAGAGATGGGAGCGTGAACAGAATTACACTCTTGCAAGGGCCAGATCGTTTACGCCAAGTGGTATATTGTCACCTAAAGATGGACACTCATAAATTAAAGATAAGACATTTGACCCCACGTGGTACTTGATAAAGGTCTGGGCCCTGCAGGGACAGTAGGAAACGTTGTCATCCGGGTACAGGCAACTACCGCTGGCATTGCGCCCCGTGGCGAGAAATGGCCGGCGTTCTCCCGGGGTTCTGGACCGAGTCAGAGGGGTCCGCCCTCCCAGCTTCTGTTCCCTGTTGGTCCTCGTTGGGGCAGCAGGACAAGAAAAAGCCAGAAAAAGTATGCCTTTTGGAAAAGGAAGAAGAGTCGTTTCCCTCTCCCCATCTCTTTTCTACATGACCTGATGCCCTTAAATGACCCGAAAGTGTCTACAGGTCATTGTAGCTGAGATGGGAGCCCCCCCCCCGCCTCCCCCCCACCCCGCAACTGCCTCGTCTGGGGCTGGCCTGTATCCCCCTCGGGTGCATTTTTATTCTCTTCCTGCACACAGACACTGTCCTAAGTGGCCTGCGGGGCTGCTCCGGGCATTTTAAAACTCTGTGTGGAGGGTTTCTGCTGGGAGTCTGTGCTCCTAAGCTCTGCACTGGGTGGTCCGGGGGTGGGGGCTTGGGCACCTAAGGGGTGAAGGACGGGCTCACCCTGATGCCTGTGGCCGAGCAAGGCTGGGAACCCCGGAGCTGGCCCTCGCTAAGCCAGGGTCCCCTCTGCTCCAGCCGGGGGTGGTGGGGGAAGGGCTCCTCCAGGGTGCAGGGACGGCGTGGACCAGCCCTTGCCAGCCTGAGCAGAAGCCCCGTGAGGCTGGTCTACGGACTTGGAGCATCTTGATGGACCCAGGCCTGAGGGCAGGGTGGGCGGGACGCGTGGTTTCCAAAAGTGAAGTTAACTGAAACACACCTGTGGCAAGGCCTCCCCTTCGAGGCTGAGTCCTCCAGCCGGCATGGTGCGGAGCGCCCTCGCCGGACAACGCCCCAGCCCGGCCCCAGCCCGCCCCAGCCCGGCCCCTGCCTGCCGCTTGCCGCTCCCGGACCGCTGCCTGACGCTGGGTCGCGCTGGGTCGCGCTGGGCCGCGGCCGGTGCGCGTGTGTCGGTGGTTTTCTGTGCGGATGAGCCGCGGTCCTTCCTGCAGATGCGGCCGTCCACGTCCGTCTGCTTCCGAGACGGAGCCCCCGGACCTCGGGGCGACCAGGCCCGGAAATAGGACTCCGACCTCTGACCCACGGTCTGCGAGAGCCAACCCGGAAAGTCGAGCGACAGCCCGGGACGGCGGGACTCGATCCATCACCCGCGCTTCTGTCTGTGTTGCTCCCGCCCCCAAGGCCGGAGCGGCCGGAGGAAGCCTCGCAGCCCCCCACCGGTCTCGTGGGACGCCTGTTCTCCTCACTGCCCGGCTCCCAGGCCCCCATCTGGGCTCACCTGGAACCTTCCCTTTTTCCGCCATGAAGCTCCTCCCTGCCCTGCCTACATTAGAGTCTCCCCAAATCAGGGGCGGGTGGTGGACTCCCTGCTGCCCTGAGCTCCAGGAAGCCGACTTCACCGGCTCTGGCTGTGGGCGTGGCCGCCCTTTGTGTCCACGCTGGTGCTTCCCCTCCCCAGTGGCTGGGTGGGCGGTTCTTCCCAGTTTGGGACTATTGTGGCAAAGCCGCTGTGAACGTGGGCGTACAGGTCTTTGTGCGGACGCTGGTCTTCGGCTCACTGTGTTCTAGAAAATGCCGCCTGCTCTCACCAGCTCGAAGGCTTCCTGGAACCCCCTGGTTGGGGGCCTCCGGCATCCGAGGACCACCAGTCAGATCCCGGGACGGATGGGATGGCTCCCCCTCTCGAGGTTTTGGGTGGGCCCCAGTCCCCTCAGTGGGGTCTCAGCTGGTGCCCAGGCTCCCCCTTCCTGTAACCTTGAAGATCCAACCTCTTCTGTAGTGGACCCTAGAGCAGACTCCACTTCCCTTTCTCGAATTGGGAAAGACCCACGCAGAACATGGGGCCCACACGGCAAGCACACACTTTCCTTCGCAGAGTTGGCCAACCTACCTCCGGACAGGCAGTCCCCTCACATCCCCCGCTCTGGCTCCTCTGGCCCCACAAAAGCCACCTTACGTCTGACCGTTTGACCCCAAATTAGGACATGTCTTGATTTTTGGAAGACATTTGCTGTCACGAGAAATAAGGTTAACAATTCTCAAAATAGCTCCTCTGCAAATAACCGAGAAGCTCACTTGGCTCAAAATGAATCTGAGGAGGGATTCAAAAGCATCTCTTTTCCCAGAAAACAGATTCTTCATTGACACATTTTTCTCTAGTTGATTTCCATCCCCCATTTCCAAAATGGAGCCTTTTTCTCAGTCCTTTAAGCGGGGAGCCGGGCTACAGAAAGACAGGGTTCCCTTGTCGGCAGGGTTCTGTTTGTCTCTGTTCTCCCCTTGCTCTGGGGTCCCCCCGACAATAGGGGTATTATCAGACAGCGCCCTGGCTGCAGACTCCCCTCTCCCCTCGGGGCTAAGGAGGAGAAAAGCTGCCCGGCCCTGCCAAATGAGGGTGGGAGGGAGTGCTGTTCCAGCCAACGGAGCCCCAGCGGTGGGGGGGGGGCGACTCCAGGGAGGGCTGTGTGTGTGGGGTGGGGGAGGGCTGGACACCATCACTCCTTCATTCGGAATGACCTGGAAGTGAGGCCATTCATCAGATTCATGATTCACATGATCTGTCCTCTGAGAGCGGAAATGTATTTCCCAGAGAGGAGCCTCTCATGCTGCCTCAGTGCCAGGAGCCCTGGGGTGAGTCCCACATCTGACCATCAGGGGCGTGACCTCAACGACATCACCGAAGCTTCCCCAGTCACGTCTGGGAGAAAAACCAACTTGAAGACATTTAGATGCTTCCCCCAACCAACACCTCACTGGGGAAATTGTTTCTTTCCTTCGGTGGCTACAGAACTACTGCTACAGGGACCTCCGGACCCCACCTCCCCATTACCCCCATCAGAGGGGGTTCAGGCCCCTCAGAGGCCCTGGAGTTCCCAGAATCTGTGTGGAAACTTGCCTGGAGTGAGGGACCTGATAGCAAGCCATCCATCCATCCATCCACAGTCCGTCCGTCCATCTGTCCATCCGTCCATCCATCCACTCATCCATCCGTCCATCCACAGTCCGTCTGTCCATCCATCCATCCGTCTATTCATCTATCCAACCATCCACTCATCCATCCATCCAGTCCATCTGTCCGTCCATCCATCCATCCATCTATCTACTCATCCATCTATCTGTCCATCCATCCACAGTCCATCCACTCATCCATCCATCCATCCATCCACAGTCTGTCCATCCATCCATCATCCATCCATCTACTCATCCATCTATCTGTCCATCCATCCACAGTCCATCCACTCATTCATCCATCCATCCATCCACAGTCCGTCCGTCCGTCCATCCATCTGCTTGTGTAACCCACCTTCTGCTGAGGTGTTTGAGGCCAGGCCTTAGGGAGGTACGTCCTGGCACTTTCCATACCTACATTCCTAAATTCAGTGTAGGTGGTGATTTCTGACCAGGAAACAGAGGCTCAGGGGCCCCTGCATGTTCTGGGGGTCGCAGAGGTTGTCTTCGGAGAGACTCTGGACCAGGCACTGTACAGCTTGGGGAGGAAGGCATAGCCTCCCAGTTTCTCTGCTGGACACCGCAGTCTTCCTTCCTGCCTCACACACCCAGGGGGGCCTCGTGCCGTCTTGGCGAGGGTGGGGGTTGTTCTGTCAGAAAGACAGCCCGCCACCTCGCCCCGTGCTCTGGTGGAAGGAGAGGGACCACAGGGAAGACTCTGTGGGGTAAGTCCCCTGGATTCAGGGGTCGCCCCCCACACTCGAGTGGGCACACGTGGCTGGTATGCATTTGCTCAGGGTCTGTGTCTGGCTGTTGCCTGGTGGGCGGCTCAGGTCCTGGCTGGGGACAGTGCAAGGACAGTAAGCACAGCCAGCATGCAGGGCGGGCGGTGAGGAGGGCCGGCCGGCGGGGGGTCCACCCTTATGAAGGGGCGCGTTTGGGATCGGCCTTGCAAGGTGGGGTCCTGCACCGCAAAGAGGTCCCAGGCAGGAGTTCATGGGGGCTGGCTCTGGGCCCAGGTGCACCTGGAGGTGACATTCCTGAAAAAGGGGCCACCTGGAGGACACCCCTGGAGGCCGATGTGCTGGGCGGATGCACTTCGGGGAGCGCGCCTGGGGCTCATGCTCACTGCAGAGCCGGCCAGGGTCGTGCGTACTTTCGCTGTGCTTGTGTATTCTGGACAACGTGGACAGCAAGGGTCCCTGGCCTGGGGCAGTTTTGGGGTGATGGCTAGGCACGTCTCACAGCCTGTTCCTGGGGACCCTCGACCCATGCTGCCGAGCCTCACTGCTGGCCACGCTCTGAGCCCAGGCCCTTCCCCCGGCCCCGGGGGGCCTCCGTTCTCCCTCAGTGACACTCGGAGTGGGGGCGAGACGTACAAAAGCACACAGATTTATTGCATACCGATCTCATGTATAAACTCATTATCGCATCGGAAAGATTACATTTGGTGTACAGTCCCACCCTACGGCGCTCGCCTCCGATCAGCTGCCCCAGGCTTCATCTTACAGAGCTTCTCTGCACAGGCACGTCTGTCTTTATCACGGGCGTCAAAGCAGTCTGCAGAGTCATGTGGGTGACATCCTACCCCGGGCAGCTCGCCCTTGTCCTTCCCTTCAGCGGTGCCCACGTCGCTCACGGGCCGCGCTTGTTGCCAGAGCAGCTCTGAGCTCCTTGTCTGGAGGGCGTAGACCCTAGTCACATATTTGACAGGTGCCTCTACTGAATTTTCCTTTTCATAAAAATTTCACGAACAGACACGATAATGACCGCTAAACACGAGTCATGCACAGTTTACTTAGAACAGAAGCAATTTACAATCGGGGGACGTGGGACATACACCGGCCTCCTTCTCAATGGTTTTTTTTTTTTTAAACATTATATGAAAACCTGACATTTACATTTGATTTCTTTTTCAACACTATACAATTCTAAAACAAAAACAAAAACAAAACCAAAACAAACCCAAACAATGAAAACAAACTGAACCAAGTCTGTCCTGCAACAGCGGCAAGAGGGCGACGCGGCCACACAGGTGTGGAGCTCTTGCCGGCAGGTGGACACGTGACGCGCTGCGACACGGGGCTCGGCCTCCCTCGCGGCGGGAGTGTCCACGATATAAGACACACCGATAGAAACCTCCGGAATCATGTTGCTCACAAGTGAATTGCACATTTGGAAAACTCAAGCTGCCTTTTGTTTTTATTTTTTCCAAAAGCGGCGTTCCGAATCGGCGGCGGAAAGGAAGAACGGAACGGCCCGGAACGCGAGGAGGAGAGGGGCGCTCCTGCAATCACGCAGAAATGTCTTGTCACAGTATCGCTCGCTGCTGCGGGGAAGGTTCATGGCTTCTGAAACCCGGCTGACCTCCACCGACCAGGAGCGGCCGCGGCCTCGCGACCCCAGCCGGGAGGGACGAAAGGTGCCCGGCTCTCCTGGGTGGCGCTGCGTCCTCGCCCCTCCCCCAGGACAACACAGTGAATACAGCTCAGTAGATCTCAGTCACGTGGGCAGGGGGACGGGGCTGAGGGGCAGGGGATCAGGGCAGGGGGCCTGGGGGCCACAATCCAGTGCTTTGAGGCTGCAAGGCTGCCGACGGTGACATGTGTCCGGGCGGGCGCTCAGTGAAGCAGCAGCTAGGACAGGGGAGGCCGAGGGCCTGCGAGTTTCTGGGGTCAGTCTTGGGCCACGGAGGTGCTGGGCTTCAACAGGAAGGTCACGTGGGCTCAGCCTGTCCACTGATCCACACTCAGGGTCCCAGGCCAGCTGGAGGAACATGCACCCCTCGGTTCAAAACAGGGGAATCTCTGGGTCCCACTCACGGAGGGTCTGGCTGGCCAAAGGTCGGCAGCTCCGTGCGTCCTACCCAGTTGTCCCAGGAATGAGAGCAGCATGGGAGATGGTGTCAGTCTGCTGGGGGCCGGGCTTTGAGGGGCAGTGGAGGGGAGAGCTGGGAGCCTTCCTTTTGAGTTTCCATTTGGGGAGGTCAAAGGTCCAAAGGAGGAACACTGTTGATGCTGGACGGAAGGACCCTGGCCCAGGGGGTCCCCAGGTTGACAGGTCTGACCCTGGCCACCACCCACGCACACAGGGGTCAGCCAGCCTGTAGCCCTGTTGCACCCAAGCTCCGAGACTGGGGTCTCAGAATTCTGGCCGCCCAGCCCCCTGGCCCCCACGGTCCAGGCTGGTGTGGCAGCCCGGGGACAGAGAAGAGTAGGGAGGGTGGCTCGCTGTCATCGGGGGCAGGGAGAGGCACCAGGGTAGGGACGAAGTGCTCCCTTTGTCAGGGGTCCAAGGACAGACCTCCCCAAATCTGCCGAGTGCTGGGCCCCAAGGGGCTGAACGTTTAGGAGAAACGGGGCTGACTCCCATCGTTTCCGGGAGGACAAGATTAAGGTCTGGAAAGGAGCAGGTGGGGCTCTGGGAAGGAGGGAGAGAGAAGATGTGGCCACGGCTGGCCACATGTGACAGATGGCCAGAGCCTGCAGAGCAGACCAGAGTGGGTGGCCACGGCCCGTCTCGGATCTGGGACCGTGGAGAACAGACACTCAGGTTTCTACCCGACCAGAGTTCCTATTTCAGGCAGAGACAGTCATATCGCAAAAAAAAGCACACGCCTTACTCTTTAGCAGAAGAAATATAATTTGGGTTTACAGAAATGGGCATTTGTATCTGAGGTTGACTCTGCAAAGGGGTCCCACCTGGAGGGAGGGGAAGTGGAAATCCCACACGGTGCCTGGCGAGCCAGGCAGAGGTGATGCTTGGGGCGGGGGGCGTGTTTGCCGAACCGCACCCCCGGGGGCTGCGTCCGCCCTTCCTCGCGCAGGGCACCCCGCCGGCCTGCGGGCGCGGTCTCGCCGCCTCCCGTGGGCCGGGAGCAGGTGGACCCCTTCCCCCGGGGCCTGCGGACATGTGGCGGCCTCTGGGACTCCCCACACAGGCCTCCCAGCGCGGAAGCACACGATTGTCGTGGGCCTGGAGCGGCCGGGCCCCGGGCACACAGCGGCTCCGACTGGGCTGCTGCCCCGGGGCCAGCGCCCAGGGCTCACGCACCGTCCGAGCCCCGTCCCCGGCGCCCCGCACCCCTACCGCTTGCATCTACATCCTTTTTTAAGGGCAACTTGGATGATCTTTTTCTCTTCCTGTTGGGACATTCTTCTTTTTTCCTTCCAAACAATAAAAGAAATAAATAGAACACTTGTCTTAAATGTGAATGTAACTGAAACTCTAATTTAACAAAAACACGTGATTGTCTGGAAACGGGCAGCAGGATCCGTCGGGGGCGCGGGGGTATTTGGCACAGTAAAAACCTCCCCACTCCCTGGTTCTTGATCACACGACACACGACCTTATACACGGTTTTGGTCCCTCACTAGATACTTATATTAACATCATTTCTTCACAATAAGAATGTCTAATGCCAAAATACTGTTAAGGAAAAAATAAAATAAGAAAAGAAATGAATTAGAAAAAAATTACAAGTTATATACAGATTAAGGTAAATTCCATCAGGGAAAAAGAAATTATGATTTGAAATTGGCCCCTATGGGAATAATTTAAAGCCCATCTGCATGGAGAGGCAGACCCGGCCTGAGCAGGTGCCGTCCGGCCGGGCCCTGCGGTCTGGAGCTGGTCTGGCCCACCAAGGAGTGGAGGTGGCCCTTGTGTCCTGGAGCCGGGGTCTCACACAGGCAGACAGCCCGGCAGCCTGGGGCAGGGGAGCTGCAGTGCACACGCCAGGGAGGCCACGGGTTGGAGGGGGACGCCCGCTTCCTTCCCCTTGTCCGTCTGACGGGGGTGGGTGAGGGGGGGCTGGAGACCCAGAGTGGCCGTGGGGGGCCGCACGGGTGTGGCTGATGTGCAGACCCTGCCGGAAGAAGCATCGGGAGCCCGGGCCACCTCTGCTCGGGGGACCCGAGCCAGCACTCTCACACCTCCCCCTTAAAATTGGGGGGTCTTGGCGGGGGCCACAAGCATGAATCCCATGCCGCACACGTGGGGACACGGGCGGCAGGCCTCTCTCGCAGCCTTGGGCCAGCCCAGGACACCATGTCTAAGAATTCTACCGGACAGTTTGAAACTGCTCACAGGCGGGGGCCCCAGGCCCCGCCATTCTGTGCGGGGACACCCAGGATCCCGTTGGCTTTACAAATATGGTCAGGGATAGAAAACGTCTCCGTTATCTACAGTATAAAGAACACGCCCGGACACAGTACAGTTTCTGGGCAGGTTCGGGTTTGCAAAGACGCGGAGATTTCAAAGCAATGCAAAATTACTTTTAAAAAACAATTTGCAAGTCATCTTTCGATTTCTTTTTTTAAAAATACTGTCTATTTTAAAACCACATGCTTAAATAGACTCTGTCGTCAATAAGATTACCAAAAGGGTTACTCCTGTAATTCTCATTATAAAAAAATCGTCTGGGCGATCTCCCTTTGAAGAGCACACCCGCGTCTGTCTGGTCCTTCCTGAGACACCCGCGGGTGCCCTAGGTGCCGCTGCCTTCATTGAGTCTGGGGTTCAAACCCTGCCCTCACCCACGGGGTCGGTCCTGCGAGGCCGCTGCCAGGCCGGCCTTGCGCTGTACCCTTCCGGAACGCTGTTCTTAAGACCAATTCTTGGACGGTGGGCCTCCAGGACGGCTCAGGGACTCCTGGGTTCTGAGTTTTCATTGGAAAAGTTAGAGCTGAGCCATGGTGTGTGTAGCGGGGACGGACGATGAGGACTGGTCGACGCGGGTGATGGGGAGGGAGGTCTCTCTGGCCCAGGTCACGCCGCTCCCCGAGGCTCCCTTCTCCATTTTCCACAGCTGGGATGTCTGTGGGGACGATGGGGCCCTGAGGTCGCCCTTCTTGGACTCTGACCCCGGCCCCTCCTGGGCCTGTCAGAGGTGGTTGATGGGGTTAAAGGCTCCAGACTCCGGCGTGGCTCCTGTGATGTTCAACCAAGCATCCAGAGGGCTCTGGGAGGAGGTGTGGAGAGGAGCGTCCTCGGAAAGGGACAGCATCATTGCATACGCCTGGCCGGGGAGAAGACACACACACACACACACACACACACACACACACACACACACACACAGGACAGACAGGTGAGCTGGGGTTCTGAGATCCCAGGCTGGCCCTTCCTGGCCCCCCACTGCCTTGGGCTGGGCTCAATCTTGCCCAGATCCAGACTGGGAGGGGAAAGGTCAGAGTCTCCCCTAGGGCCCAGAAGAGGAAGATGTGGTAGGTGCTGGGGCTGGGGCTGTGCGCAGGTCAGCTGGGCTCCCGTGCAGAGGGACGAGGTGCCGTGGTCCTGGCCTCCATGCACGGGGTCTCCCCTGCTGCTTCCCCTGCATTCACCTCTCTGCCCCTCCCCCACTTTTGCGAGGGCCCCAGGAATCCTGGTCGTCTGTAAGAGGCCGTCCCTGTCTGGTGGGCCTGGGGGCTGCCCCTCTAGACAGCTGTGGGGACAGCACACGGCTACCCGGGGAAGCAGATGCATGGCCCGTCTGAGCTGAGCCCAGAGGAGGGAGCACGGCTACTCCGTGGAGCCACAGGGCACGAGGCCATGGGACCTGGGGCTCCACTCAGAGCAGAGCGGGATGGGGGAAAAGCCAACCCTCCTCCCACCCAGGCTTACACTCGGGGACAGGATTAGTAAAAGACAAAGACAGACACGCAGACGAATTTCGCTGAGACTTGGGTGGGCTGACCTGAGACCCTGCCCCTCCAGATGGATGGAAGCCGGAAGCAGGGCCCTGTGGCCACTTGCACTAAGGAACGGGGTTGAGGCCCGCCTGGGTGCTCTCGCTGACCCTGTCACAGTTCCAGGTGGGAATTAGTGACCGCGTGAGGACAGCTGCCTTTAAGAGAAGCCTGGGCCATTGCCAGGCTTGCTCGAATCAGAGAGGGAGGGAGGCCCACACAGCTTCCAGGCTGGGCAGCTGCCCGTGGACGCCTGCCACGGGGGATGAGAGCACAGTGCCCCACGCCCCTGTGAGCACACGGCTCACATTCGCCGGTCTCAGTCTCTCCCTGCCCCACCCCTGCTTGCGGAGAAGTAGTGGTCACTTGGGTGTCTCTCTAGCTGATGCAATGGGCCCGGGGACCGTGGTCCTGCTATGACCCAGGCACCGGCCACCACCTCCAGCCTGGGGGTGCCGGGGCGGGGGGCTCTGCTAGGTACCTACCTGGTTCTTAGCCTGCCTGTACAGTGTCTGCTTTAGGGCCTCAGAACCTAGTGTGGCATTAAGCACATCTTTAACTTCAAATGCTTCCTCAGCTGCTCTGCGGAGGTCCAGCCCCTTCCCAAAAGTCGGCATCGGCTCCAAAGCCAACAGACCGCCCGGCCGCTCCTGAGCACACCTGCGCCAATGACCGGGGAGAGGGGCCTGGCGTCAGCCGGTCGGGCCTCTGACGCCCCACTGCGGGCTCCGTGCCGGCATGCACGCCCCGGCATCTCCACGAGCCACATGCACAAGGACACGGACACACAGACACACGGACACCTGGACGGAAGCCACATGGATGCAAGAGGGGGACGGACAGAGGGGCGTGGAGGGTGGTGAGTACGTGCACACACGTCGCAAGCAGCAGGCGGGGCGCCCGGGTCTCAGGGAGCGGAGGACGGGTCTGGAGGCAGCTCTGGAGGGGCCAGGACTCCCAGGAACCTGGGGCCAGGGGTGATTGGCCTCCCTGGAGCTCAGGCCTCCTGGACCTGCAGGGCTCTCCCCAGGAGGGTCTGGAACGCAGGGGCACCCCCGGTGCCAGATGTAGGCGGGGTGGGGGGCACTCGGGCCATACGGGTAAGGGCCCCAGCTGGCTGCATCCAAGCTGTGCTCAGCCCCTGCTCTGCACAGCCTGGCTCCGGCCCGGACGTCACTGCCCGGGCCCACCACCAGAGACAGTGGGGCGGCCGGACCCGCTCCCTTGCAGCTCCCGCCTCTCCCTCCCACACTCTGCCTCCAGGCCTCGGCTAGTGAGGGAGCCTCTGGGAGGTGGGCTGGGCCCTGACCCCCTTCCTCAGGCCGGGGTTCACCTGGGCCTGTGAGCGGGGAGCCCCCCCTCCCACGGTGGAGATGCCTGCTGGGAATGGGGGTGAGTGCATGTGGGGGATGGTGGGGTCCTGGGTGGTTTGAGGGTGAGGCCGCCTTTATGACGCTGGGGCACCAGCCTGTGAGGCTGCCCAGGTCCCGCCCCCACGGAGGGCCGGTACCCACCTTCGTGTGTGCTCGAAGCCCACGGCCAGGGAGGTGGGCGGCTCCTCATCCTCCTCGTCCTCGTAGGCGCCCTGGGGCTCCGGCGTGGGGGACACGGGGTCACCCTGGGACTTCCCCGCCAGACTGTCATCGTCGTCGTCGTCCTCCTCCTCCTCCTCCTCCTCCACGTCCTCAGGCTTCCCGCTGGCCAGGCCCGGGCATTGGGAGCCACTGTCCAGGTCCTGGGCCTCCGGCCTGAAGCGACAGGGGAGGGAGTTGGTCTCAGACCCCGAAAGGCCTGCGACCAGGCTACAGCTGGCTCTGCCCTCACCCTGTGTGAAGAGAGTCTGCGTTCCTGGTCATGGTCTTGGCCGCCGTCCCTGTGGAGTGGGCCGAGGAGAGAAGGGCGCCCCTGAGGGCATGGCAGGGAGGGGCCTTAGCAGCAGGCCTCCTGTGATGCCAGAGGGAACACTGGCCACCAGGGATCCCGGGTGTTTGTGTTGAGGAGGAAACCAATGCCAGTCAGGTGGGGAGGGGTTCTTAGGTGCTGGAGCTGGGGTTGGGCACTGCACAAGGGGTGTCCTTGGGGAGGTTTGCTGATTGACCCTTGCTTACTCCTCCTGGCCAGCCACGAAGACATATGTAGGGACACTGGCCACCCAGAGTGACGGGTCTCTTCCCTAGCTGGGAGGTCCGGCACCCGGGGTGTCGCAGCACGAGTGCTGGGCCGCTGTCAGCTGGGGGGGCCTGCCCAGAAGGGTCTGCTTCAGAGACTGGTGGCTTCTGTCCTGTAGGCCAGGCCCCACCTCATTTCCCTCGGGGTCACTCCAGCTGGCAGAGACTTTTCCACTCCGGATCCTCGTTTTTAAAAGGCAAGAGTCCAAGCTGAGCGAGGGCGAGCCTTTTTGTTTCTCCAGGAAATGCCGCTCGCCCGGGGACCACCTGGCAGGTGTGCAGCACGCTGGAGGGGGGGATGGGGAGGGCGGGCGCACACCTCCTGAGCCCACATCTGGGCACCCGTTCCTCCTGACCTCGCATGGCCCACAGGCATCTGTCCGCGGCTGTTGGGGGAGACAGGAGTCCTGCTCTTGGCATTGAGACAGAGCGAGAGGCTTTCCGAGTGAGCTCCGGGCTCCAGACCCAGCGGCTCGTGCAGATGGGCCGGCCACGGATGCCCCTGGTGGCCAGGCTCTCGGCCAGCCTCGTCTTCCCTCCTTGCCTTTTGCAGAGGTGACCTGCCATCCCAGATGGGCAGAAGCCTGCCTGACGCTCCCCTCCTCAGGGGTCACCTGTGCTGTCGCTGGAACATGTCTGTCCACCACCAAGGGCCCTGAAGCCCAGTGGCACGGGCCGGAACCAGGGAGCTGCCCCTCTCTGGCTTTCCACTGGGTGACTTGCAGGCCAGAGCCCGTGCCCTCGTGGTGACATGGGGACACCCCTATGCCGCGGATGGCACGAATAGCACGGGTGGGTGACTTGGGGGCTAGGACATGGGTTACGTTCCCCAGGCAGCCCCCGGCAGGTTTAATCGAACCCAAGGGCACTGTGCGGGTCTACATACGAGCCCTTCCGGGGGCAGGGAGCGCGGCCGCCACGGCCCATCTGCCCACGGGCAGGAGGCCTGCACCACGCAGGGGTGCCGGGGGAGGGGCGGCCGGGACCGAGGGGGGCCCGGCAGGCTGGCGGCAGCTCCAGGCAGCGAGAGCACTTGCACTTCTGTCCTCCAAACAGCCACCTGCAGCACGTGCTGCCCCGGAGCCGCCGGGACCCTGCACCGGCCCGTGCATCAACCCCAGGAACCCGTCTCTCCCTGAATCTGGACCTAGAGGTTGGAGTCCGAGACCCAGGCACCGGCGGGCCTGCTTCCTCCCGAGGCCGCAGGTGCTGGCCCCGGCTGGTGGTCCTTGGTGCCCTGGGGACAGGCTTCTCCGCATCCCCCCAGCTCTGTCACCTTCCCGTGCTTCCCTGCGTGTGGTCGGTGTCCCGCTCTCCCCTTAGGACATTGTGTGGGGTTGAGGGCCACCCCGATGACCTCGTCCTAACCAACCACATCTCTAAAGACCCTCTTTTCAAATAAGGCTCCGTTCTGACGTACTAGGGGTTAGGATTTGGTGGGGGACAAAATTCAGCTCAGATGTTAAAGAGGTTATAGGACCAGGAAGCCTGCCTGTCCCTAAATTCTCCTTGATGGTCAACAGAAGGAAACTGATTGAGAGGGGAACTGGATAAGGTCGACATTGGCCCCAAACGTCTCACCACTTCACACAGACTGATGGATCCATGTCACCTGTGATCGTGGTTCTCGCTCCTGACCACGACGTGGGGCATCTCCTGGAGGCTCCCCAGCACCCAGGACAAGGCCTCAGTGGGATAGGCCATCCGAGGGCCTGGGTTTGTGGCCAACTCTGCCCTGGGGCTTCCCGAGGGATCTGGGGCCGGTCTCCTGTCTGAACCGTCACCAGGGGCTGTCGGGAAAGCCCCAGTTAGATGCTCTGCGGTGAAGGTCAGGGTGGGGCCGTCTCCTCTTCCCTCTGTCCTAGTGGGTTTCTTGGAGAGGCCTCCTCTTCCTCATGGCGGAGAGCTGGGCCTGCCACCTGGGTGCGAGCGTGAGGGCCTCACTGGTGCTCCTGGAGGACCGAGCTTCCCATGGGGAACGCCGTTTGCAAATGCTTATAGGTTCTTCACCGGCCTCTGTCCTGGATGCAGGGAGTCTCAGTTCAAAGGATGGTGTTCAACAGCCTGGTTGTGTCTCGTTGCCCGTCTGCAGGGCTCTTATAAGGCCTGGCACCCAGGTCTTCACATCTGTGACTTTCTCTGAACGCAGGCTCCATGCCTCCCCCAAGGGGCAGGTATCTAGGTTCCTGTGACACCATGGCATGCGTGCCGGCAGCTTGGGATGGACGGGGCGCTCTGTCCACAGCAGAGCAGGCAAGGTGGCACCCGGACCGGAATCCCCACTGCTGAATGGGGCTCAGGCTCTGGGAAGTAGCCCGCAGCCAGCCTCTCCCACCACACCCTCCTTGGAGCCCACCCCAGGCCCTACCTGGCCAGCCGGTAAGATCACCTTCCGGGGGGCATGACTTAGGATGTGATGGTCCCAGACAAAGTCCAAGTGCCACGTTCATTTATAAATTCAACAAGACTTCCCCGTGCCCCCGGCCCTGTCCCCTAGGAGTACCGAAAACACAGCCTGTCCTGGAGGGAGCCGGGTGTGCTGAGACCCCTCCTTCCTCGCTGGAGGTGGGTAGGCATGGAGCCGGGCCGGGTGGGGTTGGGGGGGCGCTCGGTGCACAGATCTAAGGGTGGGGCTCTGGCTGTTAGGTTCTGGGCCTGACTTGATGGCTGGAGCAAGGCCCCCCACCTTCTCTGGGCTCAGTTTTCCGCTGCAGAATTAGGCGATTGCTCCCCAAGGCTTCTTGCTGTTTGGAGAGCCTCTGATTTTCTGCCAGCTGGTCTGGCACCAGTGCTCACCCAGGAGAATGTCTTCCTGTGGGGTCTGAAGTGCCCTCCCCCGAGGGCCCCCAGAGGAAATGCCCCTCCCTGGCTGAGCCTTGGGATCCAGGGTTGTGCAGGATACCTGCTACGTCTCGAATGTGAATTCTGCTGTTTTCATGTCACGGTGTGCATGTGTCAGTGTGCGTGCGTGCACGTGCATGTTGTGCGTGCATTGAGTGCACACGCGCACCTGTATATGCACGCGTGGTTTCATGTGTGTATACACGCGCATGTGTGGGCACACGTGTGGATTTGCATGCACACACATACGCCAGTGCATGCGCGTGCACGCCTGTGTACACACGGTGGTTTCGTGCACACACGTATGTGTGCATGCATGTGTGTGCGCACACATGTACACACATGCACGTGTGCGAGAAGCCACAGGCACGCACACATGTACACACATACATGTGTGCGTGCCTGTGTGGTCTCGTGTGCATGTGTGTGTGTGTGTGTGACACTCCTGTTGGGACACCTCCAGTGCCTCGGGTTAAATGGAGATTGTCTGGACTCTCAGACTGCAGGAGGGTTCATGGCGGGAGCCCTTGCCTGGTCCACACTTTGCCGCCCACCGTTGACACCCACACCAAACCAGGCCAACATGTTGGTGCGGCACCCAGAGCACCACACCTGTCATCGGTCAGGATGCTTACTCCGCTCGCCCGTCCAGACCCAGACTCGGAGGCGGGGTGGGGGGGTGGGGGCAGTACTTGCTGAAGTGCCGCCCCCCCCAGGCCACTTGCAGGTGGCAGAGCCGGGGACAGAATGGATGCCCATCAGTCTCCCCCCTGCTGTGGCCCCAGTCCCGTCTGGGGGCACCCTGGGGGCCAGTGCTGGCAGAGGTGCTCCTCTGGGTGTGGCCACACAGGTGGGCTCTGGATCTAGGCCTTCTCGGGGTCCGGAATCGACTTCTTACCGTTTGTCCGTTCGTGTTGTTGCTTGGTTCATCTCACTGTTGGCAATAAAGTTTCTGATTTCAGAGAAATAGGAGTCTTCTTTCTCGTCTAAAAGTGCGTGGTTGTCGGACTCGGAGGTGGGGGAGGAGGCACTGGTCCCTAGGTGGTTCGTGAGGACCCCAGAGTGCTGGCTCACTGTGTGGGGGGAGGGGAGCGTCAGAGCAGGGGCATTTCTCATTTCCCTCTTCCCTCCCTCCCCTCCCCTGGCTTCCCCTCCCTTTCCCGGTCTCCTTTCCCTGTCTTCCCCACCCCCCTTCCTTTCCCCTTCCCCTCCCCTCCCCTGGCTTCCCCACAGTCCCCTGCCTCCCCATCCCCTCCCGTCTTCCCCTTCCCCCTCTGCCCCCCTCTCCTGTGTCCCCACCCCTCTCTGTCTCCCCGCACTTCCACCTGATGTCTCTTTCCGATGTAGCTCCTGGTCTCCCCCCCCACCCCATCACAGCGTCTGGCTGCCCCGGCTGCACCTGGGGCGTGCTCATGCTCGTGCTTCTTGAGGTGCCGGTCGAGGTTGGTCTGCTGCCCGAAGCAGCGGTTGCACAGGTGGCACCGGAAGGGCTTCTCCTTGTTGTGAATGTTGCGCACGTGCCGCTGGAGGTTGGAGGAGATGCTGAAGGAGCGGTCACAGTACTTACACCTGGAGAACACACGCGTCTCAGAGCAGCCCGGACCCTGCCCTGAGGGCTGAGCCCCCACTTGCAGCCTGGCGGAGACGCCGGTGCCCCCACCCCGTTTCCCAGGGCGCTGCTGCCCCAGGGCGGCTGGCTGAGCCCGCCAAGCCCCTCGGGGGCAGGAGGAAGCGGTCCTCCGTCCACTGACGTGAAGGAGGCGGGTGGACGGTTCCGGGCTGCTGCAGGGGACCCTCCCCGGCCTGCAGTCTCCCGCCTCTGCGTCTGGGTCCCCGCTCCGAGGCCCAGTCCGAAGACACATGCCCCCAGCGGCCTCGAGGGGGCGGCCATGCACCATGGAAAGACCCTCGGGAGCGCCCCGCGCCCACCGCCCCCAAGGAGGAGACCTGCTCGGGGGTAATGTTGCTCCCTGACCGAGAGGCCCCGCCCTGCTTGGGGGCAGCCGCCTGGGACCTGTCCGCGGGTCCTCCAGCCGCAGCCGACTCATAGGGGGGCTCGGGGGCTGCCCAGGCCCTCTTCAGCGTCGGAACTCCCCGGAAGGAGGTGCGGGGGCTCCCGGTCTCGCCCCCCATCGGGCCGCCGTTGTTCCAAGGACGGCAAACGACCACAGCCTCTGGGCGAGGGCACCGCGCGCCTCGAGATCCCGCCACTCCTAGCGCCCGTTTGAAGGTGACCGCCAGCCCGTGCGCTCGGGAAATGTGAAAAAGGCGCTTCTTCCGCCAACGGCTTCAGTCGAGTCCACAGGACTGTGCGGCGGGACAGGGAGGCCGGCCTCGGGTGCAGGGACCCATCCGCGCCAAGAAGCCGGAACGCGAGAGCGCGAGCCTGCGGCGGGGCCGGGGCCGGGGCCGGGGCCGGGGCGGGGGCGGGGGCGGGGGCGGGGGGGGGGGGGCCCCAGCACAGGACTGCGCACCCCGGGGTCCGCACGGCTCGCCGGGCGCCAGCGCCTCCTGGTGGCGGAACTCGGAGCCGAGGCCCCGCGGCCTCCAGAGCGGCCCCCGGGGCTCTGAGCGCCTCCGCTGTGTCCGGTGCACGCGTGCGCACACGTGTCGTGTGTGCGCGTATCTGGGTTCAGCCCTCGCCAGGGCGGCTTCACCGGCCGTCAGGGACCCACGGGCCCAAACACGCTCCTGCAACGGGACAGGAGGCTGGAGCAGGTCCCCGCAGGGCGCATGCGTGCGGGGTGCGGCTTGGAAGGTGCCAGGGACCGGTCCCGACCTGGTGGCGGGGAGTTCCCACCGGAGGCCCCCCGACCCCGATCACTCAGTGCAGAACCCCGGCCTCGCGCCCTGGGTCCGAGCTGTGCCGGAGGGCGGTGTCGGGTCGGGCCAGCAGGCCTGTGTGAGGTGGCCTTCGTGGCGCTGCCCCGTGACCCCTGTGAGGGCAGTCTGGACAGTCACGGTGCACCCCGGGCGCCCCGAGGTAGGAAGACGCAGGCCCCCACCAGCGTGGGGCCTCCAGGGCTGCAAGCGCTGGGCCAGGAGCCGAGCTTTCTCAGCCTTGAGGGGCAGCTTTGTGAAACTGTCAGCGGAGGCCAACCTCCTGCCTCATTGCCCCCTGGGGGCTGACGATGGACCCACAGAGAACAGGGAGGCCCCTGCTAGAGGGGCCCCAGGTCTCCCACTCTCTCATTCAGTTCCCGGAGTTCCTTGGCTGCGGGTTCGCTGACTCTGGCTTCCTCTGCAGCTGGGGGCCAGGAGCATCTGAGATCTTGTCAGGAGCAGCCTGGCCAGCGCTCCCGGCCTCCTCCCGAGCGACCCTCTGCCTTCTGTGTGCTCAGCCCCGCTCCGAGTTGGCCTGGTTAAGCTGCTTCTAGCCCCTGGAACCTGGGGCTTTGGTCACGGCCTGTCTTCCCACGTCTCCTGACGTCCTCAGACCCAGCGAGCACCACCATCCAGGGAGCCTCCTCGAGGTGGGGTCAGCGGTGCCGGGCTAACCTGGCAGCCCGGCGCTCCCCCACATGAGGGGCCAGAAAGGAGGGCTTTTAGGTCCCAGGACGCACTGTCTCACCCCGTCACGGACGGATCCTTGCCCTCCGTGGTGTCAGGCTCCCAGATGACCGTCCTGCCCCCCACGGCGATCGCTCAGGAAGGACCAAGTACAAGGCCAAGCCGGTCTGGGTGCTCGCCTCTTGCCCAGGGAACGGGCCTCCCCGGGGCCCGTCCACACGTGGGCTCAGGCCCACCCGCGCACAGCAACCCCCGCCGTGTTTCTTCGGGAAGCCAGAAGGGTTTTGACAGGTTCCCCCTAACAGTGTTGTATGGTCCCCAAACGGTCGGAGGCCTGAGTAGAAGACGGGGTTGCATAGGGTTGTTTCCTGTGACCAGAAACAGGGCTCTCTTTCCAGTCTCCGTGGGGCTGGAGGGGGGCAGGGGGAGCCGCACGTTCAGTTTGCTCCCGCAGAGACGGGAGTGTGGCCCTCTGCCGGTTCTGATCTAAATCAATGGCCCAGACCAAGAAGCCCATTTGAGACTTAGGGGAGCAGTGAGCCCGGGCTTCCAGGAGCCGAGTTCTCAGAGCAGCTGGGATTTGCGTCGTAAACACGCTGACAAGTGGCCGGGGGAATTTATGGCCTCGCTGCGAGAAACGGCACGGCACTGCGGTCTCTGCGATGGGGAGTGGCCGGCAGCGCTGGCAGAGGAGGGCCTTGAGAGGACCTTGCAGTGACCGAGGCACCCCCCCACCCCCCCAGGGAAGCCAGCGAAGTGGGGGTGGCCAGCACGGGGCGGGGGAGGGCGCAGCGTCCTCCCCGGGACCCAGCCGGGCCACACCAGCTGTCCCAGGGAGTGCAGGGCAAGGGAAGAAAAGACATTTTTGAAATCCAGCCCTGAAAAACAGAGCTAGAAAGCAGGGGGACAGGTTTGGGCCACCAGAGGAAGGGGAATGGGGCCTCGCTCACGGGGAGGAAACGAGCCGCAGAGGGAGAGTCGTGTGTCCCCAAAGTCAGAACCTCACGTCCCGCAGGAGCACGGAGGCCAGCCCGCAAAGGCACGTGTCCAGAGCGTGGCCACGGCCCTGCCCAGGAGTGTCCCAGAGGGACCCCGGGCGTGGCCTCCAGGAAGGAGGCGAGAAGCAGCCCCCTCACTGCTGAGGCAGGACTTCTGTCTGTCCAGCCCACATCGTAACAAGCCCTCCTTGCCCCAGTGTTAGGGACTGAGTGTGTTCAGCTGCACCGTGTCTCCCAGCCTGAGGCCAGGATCTCTAAGCTGGAGAAGCCGTTAGCCGAGGACAGGGGGCCTAGCAGGAGAGTTGACCTTCTCTCCAGGAAGCAAACCATCGGTCACATGGAAGGGGCTTTCTCGCTTGGAATCGGGGCTTTGGAAGACGTTCTAAGCGATTTCACATAATCTCAGGCAAGGATGGAAAAGGAAGAGTGTCCCGGGTTGTCTGGTCTGACTGTCACCCTACAGCCGGCTCGCGAGGGGCCTCGGATGCACGTGGTGGCGGGCACAAGTGGGGCTGGCCTGGAGCCGAGCTCAGAGGCCAGCAGCAGGCGCGGCGAATCGGCCTCCCCAGGGGTGGGGGCTTTCCCCTCTGGTGGGGCCTGTCCCCGGGACGGCCTGTTTCTGTGGACGGATGGGCGGACGATAGGTGAACTTTCTTCTTCCAATGACCCAAGTGAGCCGGACGGCAGAAGTCACGAGCACCACACTCCCCATCTCAGGGCTGCCCCGAGCCAGATCAAGTCAGGATTTGCAACACAAACTTTCAGAGCAATTATTGTTACACAAGCCGAAACTCACAGATTGGAGAGAGCAAAAGAAATCAATGGTAATTAAATTCTTCTATAAACACAGCCCGACCCTCTGGGGGCTCCCACGCGCAACACCGTCCAGAAGGCAGTTCTCATTTCAGGTAGGAGGCCAGACCAAGTCCGTCCTTCCTCTGCGAGCCTCTGTGGAGTTGTAAGCCACTTTTGGGGGTGGGGGTGGGGGGCCTGCGGGGGCACCCAGCTCTGTAGAGGACGCGGCCCTGTGGCGGTCGGGGCGCCTGTTACATCTGGGGGGGCATGGGACCACAGCTCCGGCGGGCTCCCCACGTGGCCGGCCTCCCCAGGGACGGGGACGCACACTGAGTGTGGGGCTAGCGGGGGCCTCCGTATGGCCAGACTGTAGCCGTCTCCTGCCGCCAACCTAAAGCCATGCTAAGCTCCTTCTTCCCAGCGACGGCCACTCACCGGACCGGGCACACCCGGGGTGAGGTCGTGGCATCTAAACCAGCACCTTCCCTGACTTGCCCCCTGGTCACCACCACCTGGGGCTCTCATTAAAAATGCCAAATCTCAGGCCCCTCCCTGGGGGGGGGGTCCCTGTCACCCCAGCCTTCTGCCTGACAAAGCCCCCCGGGGAGCCCCGGACCAAGGAGCAGGATCTGCTTCTGTGTGAGCAGAAGGGGCTGCTGGAGCCGCCGCAAACACTGACTCGGGGCCGGTCACGGTCTGAGCCTCCGTCTCCCCGCTTGGGAACAGGAAAGGCGGGCAGCTCCCACACGGACTTGCGGTCCAGCTGCATCTCTGCAGGCAGAAGCCCAGCATGGAGGGACAGGAGGGGAGCAGACACGTGGCTTCCATCCAGGGCTGGCAGATGAACAGAGCTCTCAGGACACCCCACCCTGGGCTGGGACCCGAATTTGCACGGATCTCCTTTTCCACTGCCCGCCCTTCCTCAGGCACCCGCCCTGGCCCACTGGCCACTAGCAGGGAGGGGTGGAGCGAGGCTTCCCCAACAGCCCACCCTGGGCCCTGGCTTTGGCCAGTGCTGCTCTGAATGCCCTGCCCCAGGCGACAGCGGGAGGTGGGCAGCCGCTCCCGGGCACCCCACTCTGGGAGCGGGCAAGACTTCAGGAAGCCCACTTGGGTGGCTCTTGCCTAATCTCTAGAAGGCCCCAGGGCCCAGGATGGCGGTGGTGTCAGCAGGGGGCCAAGGAGCCACATGACACAAGGGTGCCGGCTCCCACCCCACCCTCCCTGTCTCACCGGACACAGGGCTGCCGGCTCCTACCTGTATGGCTGCTCCCCGGTGTGTGTCCTCAGGTGTCTCGTGAGGTTTGCTGATCGGGGGAAGATCTTGCCACAGTACCTGGGGTGGAGGGCGGGGGGGTCGTGAGGCTGTTGTACGGCTAGACTCTGGCACCTGTATGCTTTCCTGATGTGGTTCCTCCGACTTGGGGTCTAGGCCCGAGGCCCCATACCAGGGTGGGGGCAGGCGGGCTCCACCGACTCTGGCTGCTGGGGCAGGGCCCCTTCCCTGAGCAGCCTGAGGGCGGCTGAGCTGGCTTGCCCCCGCTAGGACAGGCTCGTGCAGCTGGAGATGGACGCCGGGATACCAGGCTTTCACCTGACTCTGGGGCCTTGGTTACACGGGGACCAGTCCCCCTCGGCCTCAGGCCCTCCAGGCTCTGACTGGCTAGGCTAAGGCTGCGTGTCCTGGTGCTCACGGGAACACAGCCCGCTGGGGCAGGGGACTTCGGGCCCACACACACACGTGGACCGCGAATGACTGCCATCGGTGGACAGACTGGTGACTGCCACCACGCTGTGCTGTGGCTGTCATGGTTCTTCCAGGAAGCCCGAGCTCACGGCCACAGCGTGAGCCCTGTGACTGCCTGGCCGGGGCCGCCCGCCAGCCCCCACGCCTGCCTCACCTGCAGGTGTAGCGCTCCTTGCCCTTCCTGAGGATGGGGTCCGAGAGAGTGGGGGGCGGGGACCGGAAGTTGAAGGGGTGGTGGGGGAGGGGCTGCAGGGAGCCCCCCGAGTCCGCCTTCATGGCCGCGAAGCTCTCCAGCTTGTCTGTCATGGTCTCGATGGCGGACATCTGCCGGCAGGAGAGTGGGAGAGACGGCGGGTCCTCCTGAGGAGGCTGGCCTCACCCCCCAGGCACCCCCGGGGTACCCCGGGGCCAGGCACGTCCCCTGCTGGGCCAGGGCCAGAAGCTCGTGCAGGCTCCGGGCTGGGGGTGCAACCAGCCCTCTCTGGGGCTTCTTGGCCTCCTGGCGGACACTCTTGCTTCCTGCGTCCGGCCCTGCCTGTCCTTTCCTGGAAGCCCCGCGTCAGCCCGGGGCCCAGGCCGGGGGAGCCGGAACCAGCCTTCGCCAGCTCGCCTCTCTGCCTGGCCGGGGGCATGTGGGGCGGGGGCAGCCTGCAGCCTCGCGGCGGCAGTCCCCAGATTTGGAAACCCCCCAGCGCCATCCTGCTGGCCTGACACTCCTGGACAGAATCACATTCTGCTCTTCTCTCCTCTCTCTGTCTGTCTGTCTCTCTGTCTGTCTGTGTCTCTTGGAATAAGGCAACTCCCTGCATTCCGGGTTAAAAGCGTCCGCGGGTCTGGGCCATGATTGCCGGCAGAGTTCTCCAGGGGTCCCGCAGCCCAGGGCCAGATGCTGCCAGCTGAACTGCCAGAGCAGGAGGCCCACGGGACGCAGCGCGGGGTGTGGTGACAAGGACAAGAGGAGCCACCTCTCCAGGCCTTGGAGACGCTGAGGGCTTGCTCGGGGAGGACTTGGGGGTGCGGCCTGGCCATTTCCACCTGGCGGGCAAAGCTGTGATCAGAGCCCCAGACGGCGCCTGTCCCTGAGGGCTCGGGGTTTGGGACCAGGACAGGGCAGGGGTTGCTGTTCCGCTCTGTCCCCCGGGGCGTGCCTGTGCCGTCCTCAGACACACGCTGCCCGCCCGCGCTGCCCACCCTGTCCCTGCTGATGGGCTGAGGGCAGCTGTCTGGCACCGTGGCTCCTCCACGGCCAGGACGATGGGGCCACTGCCCACCTGGCTCTGTCTCAGTCTTAGCCACAGCCTTAGAAGGTTCTGGAACTCTCCACACAGAGACTGCCTAGAGCTCCAGAAGTGCTGAGGGGCCAGCCCTGTCCCCCGGGACTGCACACGTGTGTCAGGCTTCCCAAACCGAAGGCCCTGGCGAAGTCCTGCTTAGCACCTGGGGGCCGCCGTGCGCTGACATCACGAGGAGTGGCCCCGTGCTCCGTAGAGCCCATCGGTCCTCATGCCCAAGTGATGGCCTGACCTCAGACCACTTAATTGGGTGACCTCCTAGTCCTTCTCCCCTCCCCGTGCCCCGTGCTCAGGCCCAGGGGCAGGCAGTAGGGGCAGCAGGGCCGGGGGGAGCGGGCAGAGGGACAATGGGCCGCCGGCCCCCTGCCAGGCCTCCCCTCCTTAGGCCTGGGTGGGTCTCCCTGAGGCCGCCCAGGTCCGGCCGCCCAGCCCGCTCTGCCCTAGCTGATATCCCCGGTACTCCCGGCCCGGCTCCTGCACAAACACAAACACAGGATGTGCCTGGTGGCCTTGTCGGCTTTTTCCAGCCTGACCCGAGGAAAATCGGGGGAAGTTATTAAGCAAAGCCCACAGCCCCAGCGAAACAATGGGAGGCACTAAGTTTAGCTGTGAACCCAGGCAGGGGCAGGTTTCACAACCTGGGGATGTGTGTCCAAGGTGGGAAACACGGAGAACAATGGCCTGGTCCGGAGTCTGGCTCAGGGCATCCCACAGTTCGGCTCCCAGGATCCCCAAGTGGGGTGGGGGAGACTGTGGCTCTGGGGAGAAGGCGGGGTCCCGAGGAGGGGGCACAGCTGGGCCCTCAGGCAGAACCAGGGAGCCTCTGCCCGGCTCTGCTGCCCATCCCCGTGTCTGCGGCATCTCCGTGCCTACGCCCTGTGGGGACAAGGCCGGGGGCTGGACACGGGTGCCTATAGGTGGGGTGTGTGGCCACGGCCCAGACTTGGGGGTTCTCTTTCCCAGAGCTCCAACTTTAGTCTTAGTGGTCACCCCTGCCCGCCCCACAGCTGTGGGGGAGGGGGGCCCTCCTGCCCACCACCTCCTGAGACCCTTTGTTCTTGGGGCCAACCATCTGCTTCTGTCCTGTTCCCCACCCCCTGTGCCCCCTCCCGTGCCTGCTGCGCTCAGGTCCCCGAGCTCCCGGTCCTTTGTAAGCGTCTTGCTCACACCTGTGCTGCTCGCATCTGTCCCCCACGTTCCAGGTTTTTGGACTCCTTGCATCTGAGCTTTTGTCCACTGCCTTGCTGACGCTCACTGCCCCTCCGAGAGCCTGCGCTGTGGTCGGTGAGCACCCCACAGTCTGGGGTCTTGGGCCACCTCTGAGGGACCCAGGGGCCTGCCCCACAGAGCACCACCCTCCGTTGTCACACGTCCTGGCCCTTCTCACCCTCTTCGGCCTCGTGATGACCCGTAAGGGCTGTGGGAGAGAATTCCTGTGGGCCTCTGACAGGCAGGGAGGCTGAGGTCTGCCTGGATGGGCGCTCAGGGCCAGCACCCTGCAGAGACCAGCCTGCCTGGGCGGCCCTACTGGAAGGCCCCAGCATTGGGGTCCTAAGGCGCGCCCTCCCAGCAGGCTTGGTGCCCCGGGGCCTTACCTGGGGATGGAAGAGGAGCGGGGACGGCCGCAGGTACTTCTCCTTCAGGACTCCCACGGGGTCCGTCACCTTCCGCTTCTCCACCCTGCTGGACAACACCACCGAGGGTTACGTACCTCACCGAGCCGCCCGGGGCTGAGCAGGGACGGTGTCCCCTGAGCCCCCCAGTCATGGGGCAGGGGCCCCTGCTTCCGTGGCCCCCGATTACTGTGTCTCACCTGACACGTCCCACCTGACAGTGACGGAGCCCACCTGCAGCTCCACGGCCTCCGAGCCTGCCCCTGCCTGATCGCGCGCTCTACAACCTGCACGTGCTCCCCATCACCACACCGGGGCCAGGGGGTCGCCGGGGCCTCCCTGTGGTGGCTAGGTAGGGTCTACCTAAACCCTTGCAAGGGCAGCTGGAGAGGATGATTCTAGAATGTTTTCCAAATGCTGGCGACAACTCCGCACGGCACAGAGAAAGTGGCCGGGGAGGGTCCTGAGATCCCTCCTGGCAACGCCAGCCTCAGTCTCCTCGCGGAGGCAGAGAGTCACAAAGTGCCATCTGGGGACACCAGCCACGTCCCCGCAGGCAGACACGGCCCCTCTGAGCACGCCCTACACCAGCCGCTCCCTTTGGACCGCATGAGGGCCTCGCTCTAATATGGCCTCCCACCAGGGCCTGGCTGGGACGGCGGGAGCGCAGGACGGAGCGTGTGGGGGATGGAGTGGAGCGTGAGCCACAAGAAGACAGCACAGCCCCTAGGAGGAGCTCTGCAGGACCCCCAGCCTGGACGGAGGGAGAGGGAGAGGGGAGGCTGGGAGGGTCCTCTCCTGGATAGGCAGTGTTGGTTGTGCGGGAGGCTGGCTTGGCGGGCATCTTGCTCTGAAGCCTGGCGGTGTTAGGGTTCCCTAAACCTGGGGGATGGAGGACGGTGGGTTATGTGTGTGAAGGGAACAGGATCTGGGGGCTGGCCTGTGGGCACAGTGCGGGGTTTCCCGGGAGTCCCCTGGGAGTAGGGGAGGGTCCCCACCCCTAGCCCCAGGGGCCAGCCTGCTTCCAGGCAGATGGGGTCACCCACAGCTTTGCCTGGGGAGAGCCCTTCAAACGCCCATTCTTTTTTTTTTTATTTGACAGAGAGAGATCACAAGCAGATGGAGAGGCAGGCAGAGAGAGAGAGAGGGAAGCAGGATCTCCGCTGAGCAGAGAACCCCGATGCGGGACTCGATCCCAGGACCCCGAGATCATGACCCGAGCCGAAGGCAGCGGCCCAACCCACTGAGCCACCCAGGCGCCCCAAATGCCCATTCTTGTTTCTCTTGATGGGCTTGTGTGCAGGGAGATGATGTGGGCGACCCTGCCTTCGGACATCTTGCAGGTGTCTACGGGCAAAGCTGGGGCACAGGCATCGGCTCCTCAGCCCATGGCCCCTAGACCCACTGCTGAGTGCAGCGGGCAGGACCTGGCCTGGCCTTTCCTCCGCCCACCCCCCACCCGGCGGCTGTCTTGCTGGTATCATTCTGTCCCACGTGCACCTTCGTGGATCCGGGCTCCCCACCCGCACGCCCACCACCAGGCTGCTCCTGGCCCCTTGGGAACGCAGGCCTCGTGCTCCCGTGCTCCCTGAACACGGGGTGTACACGCACGTGTGTCTGCATGCAGGCCCCTGCCCCAGCCGGGCACGGTTCCCGCCCCACCAGGCCTCCCTCCCAAGGCCCACCATGGGCACAGCCCTCTCTCCTCAAGGCTCAGCCTGAGGCATAGCACCCGTAGGCGAGACCCCTCCCACCTAATACACCCACCTGATCTAAGCTGGCCCAGAGACGGGGGAGGGGAGGGATTCAGCTGGCCCCTCCCTGGGAGGGCTACCAAAGGGCTGGGGCTGATGTTTGCAAACCCTCCAGAGCCCCACCTCCTCCTCCCTGTCCTCCCGTCTGGAGACTCTGCTCTCTGCTGGGCCACCGGGAACTCCCTCTGTGGCTCCAGAGGCTGGTAGGGCCCCCCAGGGTGGCCTTGGGGAAGTGCAGGCGCTGGGAACAGAGGAAAGGTTGGGAGGAGGCAGGGTTTGTCGGGAGAAGGTGGCTGCAGACAGAGGGGGACCCGGGTGGGGTCGGAGGGGAGGCTGGGAGGTCCAGCAGCTGTCAGCGCTGCCGCCTGGCCGGCTTGAGGGCCCTTGGGAGAGCAGGTGAAGGCGGGGCGTGTTAATACCTGTAGATCGGGTCCATGAAGAAGGGCGACGGCTTGGCGTAGTGCAGGGACGGCTGCTGGGGCAGCTGCGCCGGGCACGCCCTGGGCAGCCCGTCCCCGGTCCCCAGCTTGCGCTCCCCGTAGATGTGGTTCTTGCGCGGCTCTCGCCCCCCTCCGTTCTGGCTGGCTCGGGCGCGGCCTCCGATGCTCAGGTCCAGCGGCTCCTCCTCCTCGGACGCCGGGGCTGGGGGCGCCTTGGGCACGGGCAGCACGGGCTTGGCCTCTTTTGGTTTGGTGGTGAGGTCGAAGGGGGACTCGGCACTGGGGCCGCCCAACTTGAGGGCGTCCCGGGGTGACCTCGGCTCGGCCTTGACCAGCAAGTTGTGGGCAAGGGAGCGGTCCGCGAAGGGGCAGAGGGCCGGGGGGAAGTTGGGCAGGAACTGGAAGGGGAAGACGGAGTGGTAGGGCAGCGAGCCGAGCTTCTTCTCCTGCATGCCCACGAAGCCGGGGCCGAAGTACTTCTCTGCGATGGAGGCGATGGCCTTGATGGAGTCGCCCGCGGCGCCGGGGGCCGCCAGCAGCTGCTCGTCCGGCGGCGGGAAGAAGGTGTGCTGGGAGTAGAAGACGGGCGCCTCGCCCAGGCTGTTCGGGGCCCCCGGGGGCGCTGCGCAGACCCCGCGCTCGGGCTCACCCTCCGCCGCCTGGCCCTTGTCCTTGGCCCTATCCCGGTCGCTGTCCACGTCACTGTCTGCGTCCGAGCCCGTGCCCGTGCTTGTGTCCAGGTCGGTCCCTGTCGTGGTGTTGACGTCCTCAAAGTCACTGCCGTCCGACACGTCGCTGCCTCTCGCCTTGAGCTTCTCAGCGTAGGAGTCCTCTAGGCGATGCTCGAGCTTGTCCTCGGGTCCCGTGGCGGCCGTGGTGCCCTGGCCGCTGTTGCCGACGGCGGAGACGAGGGGCAGCGCCGGGTTCCCCAGTGGGCTGGGGAGCTTGGCGTCCTGGGTGTGGTTCAGGGGGCTCTTGAGCAGCGGTGTGGGAGGTAGCAACGGTGGCCGGGGGTACAGGGATGGGGGGAAGATGCCCGGGAAGCCCGGAGCGAGGGCGGGGAAGGCGGGGGGCGCCGCTGAGAAGGGCAGGCTGCCCGGGTGCGGCCTGGACGGGAAGTACTCGCTGAAGCCCAGGCCGGCGGGGTTGAGGCCAGGGGGGGGCTTCGCCTTGTCCATCATGGGGTTGGGGTTCAAG
Source organism: Lutra lutra (assembly GCF_902655055.1). Taxonomy (NCBI): domain Eukaryota; kingdom Metazoa; phylum Chordata; class Mammalia; order Carnivora; family Mustelidae; genus Lutra; species Lutra lutra. The sequence continues at coordinate 195,870,471 of NC_062281.1, forward strand.
GGCAGGCCCGGGGCAAAGACGCCACCTGGCGTGTAGTGGTTCTTGCCCTCGCAGAAGCGCCGGTGTTTGTTGAGGGAGGAGGTGGTGCTGAACATCTGCCCACAGTCCTTGCACCTGATCTGCGTGCGGCAGTCGGCGTGCATCCGCTTGTGCCGGCACAGGTTGGAGAACTGGGTGTAGGATTTGTGGCAGACCTCACCTAAAGCATCAGCAGGAAGCAAACACAAACACGGTATGAAATTACCGGGAAACCGTGCGGGGGGAGGGGGGCTGGGCGCTGCGGGCCCGCGATCCGGAGCCGTCTGCACGTGTGTGTGTGTGTGCGCGCGCACGCATGGCACACGGTATTGTGTAAGCCGGTGTACGCATGTGTGTCTGCATGCACGCTTGCACGAGTGTACACACACTGTGGGTGCACGTGTGCGTGCACGTGTGGGTGTGCACACAAGTGTCTGCACGCGTGTTTGCACGTGTATGCCTGTACCTATGGGCTCGTGGGTGTAGGTGTGCACATATATGCATCTGCACAATTCTTGGATGTGTGCATGTGCACCTATGGGCACACGTGTGTGCATGCACGTGTAAGTGTGCTCACATGTGTCTGTGTGCCTGCTCACATGCCTGTGTGTACGTGTACACAGGCACATGCATGTATGCATGTCATGAATGTGCGTGCACGTGCGTTTCATGTGTGTGTGTGTGCACATCTGCACACGTGCCTGCATGTGTGTGCACACGTGTGTGTGTGTGTGTGTGTGCACACCCTACCCCGGGGCTGGCCTTCAAGGGCCAGCAGACTAGTGACGATCACCCGCGCCTGCCCACTTGGACCAATCTCAGGCTCCTCAACCTCCACACAGAAGCCGGGGCGCGTCTGCTCTCTGCGCCAGTCGTCCCGGCAGTGTTTGCAATGTGGGGGCCCAGGTCTCCTGAAATCGCTCCCCAGGGGTCGGAGCCACAGCGTGTGGCCATGTGTGCACCTGCTCCAGTCCCCCAGAGTTCCCTGCCACTCCCTGACCCCCTGCGTGGCGCTGTCCCAGTGGGGAGAGGAAACACCAACCACCAGAGCGCTCCCGCTTTCTGTCCTGGGAGGGGGCCTCGGAGTGACCGGCCGCTCAGGGATTCTTAGTCGGGGTATCTGGGCCTGGGAGCACGGCTCCTGGTGCTGTGCGCTGCCTACTGTTTGGGCCTGGCTAGAAGCTGGGGGCGTGTTTGAGGGAAGTGCAGCCCCCCGAGATCGGGACGCAGAAGTGAGCCAGGCTCAGGCTGATGGGCACCGGCCTCTGCCCTTGACGGGAGGGGGTGGGCAGTGCCAGCCAGAGCTGAACACCAGGCCCCAGCGGCCTCGGGGACCCCGCCTGGCTGTGTCCCCCGTGGCGGGCGAGTTCAAGGTTGTCAGCGAAACACCAGCTTTTCTTTCTTTCTCTTCTTGTTTTTCTAACCAGAAAGGGAGGACCACACACGCAACTCACGCTCACACACTTGCATGCGTATCTCCGCAGGACAACTAGCTTCCTAGGTGCAGCCCGTGGGAACGGCGGCTCGCTCCTGTCTCTCGCCCATCACCGGTCCCGACTGCCCGCTGTCCCACTGTTCGCGCCGGCGCTCCGGCCCCACGTCACCCGCTTCTCTCGGTGCGGTATCTACGCATGCTAAGGGCCCTGCCTCCCCATCGTCCACGTGGTGGGACGTTCTCAAGGCTGAGGGGGGAAAGTGCGGCCTTCTCAGATCAAACCTACCTTCTTCGGGAGGTGGCTGACCCAGGGGAGCTGAGCCCCATGGCCGGTCTAGAAACAGACTCAGGTTGCCCACTGGGTCTCGGGGCAGCCAGGCCTTTCCTCGGCTCAGGCCTCACTGGCCAAACATGTGACCCCTCACTGCAACCCTGGCCCAGCTCACCTGGGCTTGGTTCATGGCTGTGGCCAACCTGAGCTTGGAAACTGTCCCCGACCAGGGCCCTCGCCTGGGGCAGCTCCCAGAAGGGCCTCTGGGCCAGCACTGTGCCTTGTGGTGGGGAGCCTGGGACCCTCAGGGCCCAGCCCTTTGCTCATAGGATGGAGGGGTCTGGCAGAAGTGCTGGGGCTACAGACAGATCAGACAGGTCCTGGACCCGGAACACCAGCCACTCACAGATGGCAGAGAGAGGTTGGCTGTCCACGGGGCCTACAAAAGCCTGGGCAGCCAGCCCAGGGCCCTAGACGCAAGGCCAGCACCTGACAGAGAGGCCCTACCCACCGCCCCCAGAAGTTCCTGTCCTTGGGGCCAGCGGCTGGACGCACACACACTCACTCTAGAGCGTGTCCTCTGTGGAGAGCCCACAAGCAGGCTGACCGCCCACGTGCCTCCCGCGTGCCCCCACGCACACCCGGGCCCCAGTACAAGAGGTGCGGCTAGGAGAGAGCGCGGCCTTGGCTGTGCGCTCAGTGAGGGGCGGGCTCAGGCTTCTAGCTGGGTTGTAGTGCAGATCTGAGGGGGCTCCCATCTGTGCGCACTAGCGATGGTGTCACCATGGGCTCGTGCCCTCTGAGCCACCCGTTGTCCTGCAAGGGGCCACGCACTGGGATGCAGAGCTGTTTTCCCAAGCCCAGCATGGCCCTTGACTGTGGCCCAAAGCACGCTCGGTCGTGGCCTGCAGGACGTGCCCATCACATCTCACATGCCCACTTTCTGAAATCTGTGCCACCCTATCTGAATGATATGTCCTGCAGGCCACCTGGCCACGCCTGGGGTTTTCTCTGTATCTTCACCCGTTAGCCAAAAGCTGAGACACCCTAGTGAGTGTGCCACATGGCCGGGGCAGGGCTGTGCCCCCTGTGCTCTGCTCATCCGCGTGCAGCCTCTGTGCAGGCCGTGAAAACATTGGGCTCGGGTCCTGGCAGAGCACCATGGTTCCTGGAACTTCCATTATTAAACACCCTCCAAGGAGACTTCACTCCAAGGAGACCACAGGACCTTGTGTCTAGGTGCCCAGCTAGGCAGTGACCGTTGAACCTGTTTGTACAATTTCCTGCTCCTGAGCTCACTTCAAAACCCCAGGCTGTCATCTGAGGCCCCACGGTGGGACTTCCGGGGACCCTCACGTACAGAAAGCAGGACACACATCTCTGGTCCCCATCACAGCCCCCAGCTCCCACCCTTAGCCACGTTGCCGCTTCCTGACCCCCTCCCCGAGGGACCAGGCCCTGTGGCACCACCGCTCACCCTCTCCCTCTAGAACCTGCCGCTGACCAGGGACGGGGCTGGTGACCCAGGAACACTGGTTTCTCGGTCATCTCCAGCAGGGCACTGGAAGCTTGGGCTGGAGACAGAGGGTAGGAGGAGGGCACGGCCCAGCCACGCAACAAAGGCCAGACCGGCCAGTCGGCATGTGGTCTCTGTGGCAGGTGTCCTACAGCTGAATGGCAGCAGGAAACCACCCCAAGCCCAGCCCTTGATGCCATGGGGTCCGAGGGGTCCCAGCCCCTCATCTAGGCCCTGGGGCCAGGGCAGGGCTAGAGTCCCTGCTCCGCAGCGTGGCATGAGCACCTGGTCACTTCATGTCTATGACCTCAGTCTCCTCCATCAGGTGGAGACAGTGCGGCCCCTCCTTGGTTGGATTCTGAAGTCCGCTGTGAGATGGTGTGTGGGACGACCCCCCATGACCCAGGTGACCAACCCGCACAAGCTCCCGGGAGGTGATGACTCAGCAGAATTCGTGTGATGGCCCCGCGCGACCTGGGGACGGTGACCCGTGTGACCTCGTGTGATGGCCCTGCACGACCTGGGGATGGTGACCCACATGACCTTGTGTGGACGGTGACCCCGTGCGACCTTGCAGGGATGGTGACCTTACGTGACCTTGTGGGGACGGTGACCCTGTTGACCTCATGGAGATGGTGACCCCATGCGACCTTGTGGGGGTGGTGACCCCACATGACCGTGAATGGATGGTGACCCTGTATGACCTCATGTGGACAATGACCCCATGTGACCTCATGTGGATGACGACCCTGTGCGACCTTGTGGGTACGGCAACCCTGTGTGACCTCGTGTGGGTGGTGACCCCATGTGACCTCGTAGGGATGATGACCCTGAATGACCTTGAGTGGACGGTGACCCTGCGTGACCTTGTGGGGATGGTGACCCTGAGTGACCTCGTGGGGAGGATGACCCTGCGTGACCTTGTGGGGATGGTGACCCTGAGTGACCTCGTGAGGAGGATGACCCTGAATGACCTCGAGTGGACGGTGACCCTGAGTGACCTCGTGGGGATGATGACCCTGAATGACCTCGAGTGGACGGTGACCCTGCGTGACCTTGTGGGGATGGTGACCCTGAGTGACCTCGTGGGGAGGATGACCCTGCAAATCATATGAAATTACGGCTCAGCGCAATCCCGTATGACTGTCAGCTCCCGGGTAGAAAAGACTCTTCTGTGGCTTCTAGACCCACCGAGAATAAGGTACACGCCCCTGCGCTGGCTCCCATGGCCCCCAAGCGCGGGTCCCTGTCACCTCTGTCCACTCTTCTACTGTCCCCCTCATGTGCTCCCCCAAATATGCCGGCCTCAAGCTCCCTCTGTTCCTGTCCCCGCCCGAGCACCCCCGTCCCGCAGGCGCCCCCTTGGCTCCCATCTGCCCTTCCTCCAGGTCTCCGCTGGACTGCTGCTCTTTTGACAAGCCGTCCTGGCTCCCGCCGTGCTCACAGGGCCGGGACCCCCGGGCCGACCCGGGCGCTCAGAGAACCTCCGAACCTTGTGGCACCGCCTCCGGGCTGACAGGCGGGGCCCGTGCGCCGTGACTGTGCGTGCGGCTTAGCCTCTCTCCTGCGCTGTACGTAGGTGCTGTGGCCACAGGGCATTTACAGCTGGCGCCTGCTGCCTGGGCCGTGCAGGGAGTACACAGGTGCCCTGGAGGCTGCCGTGGGGATGCGCAGGGCTCAGCGGTGCCGCTGGGATTCCTATGCCTCCCAGAGCTCAGGCTGGGGTGTGGGTGCAGGGGAGAGTAGACGGAACAGGGTGGGTGGACTGCGGGCTCCTTCCACAGGACCCAGGAGGCTGAAATGGTCCTTCCCCACCTCTCACCACCCACTCTGGGCATTGTGGAGGTAAGCGATGGGGAGGAACCAGGTAGAGCAGGATGAGAGAAGGAGACCCCAGCAAGAGAGAGATGGGTGACCAGGAGAGCAGGTGCGGCAGAGCAGGGTGGGGAAGAGGAGGTCCCGGGGGTGGGGGTCCAGACCCTGGGTCCTACCTGGTAGAGGTTTCTGAGCAAGGAGGGGTCCAGCAGAAGGGAGACCCCGGGGACTTCCCACCTGTACCTAGCCTCAGACAACTGTTGATGGAGGCCGATGGGGATGGGGGGAGGCCAGGTTGGGAACAGGGAGGCAGTGGAGGGGGAGGGGAGGCCGGTGGGGGTGGGGACCACTTACATATGAAAGGTTTGACCGTGCTGTGGATGTGTTTGTGCTGCTTGAGGCCCGAAGAGGTGGCAAACGTCTTCCCGCAGTCAGGGCAGGCGTGAGCGCGGGCTCCCACGTGCTGGGAGCGGATGTGGCGCTGCAGGTTGCTGGGGTCGGTGAACACCTTCGGGGACAGACGTCAGGACTCACTCCCCTGTCGGCCCAGTTCTGGCCCCTGGGTGGGGCTCTCACTGCTGCTGAGCCTGGCCGGGATGGGTCTCTGCTTTCAGGGTGACCCCCGCCCCATGACCTCAGGGGAGCTGCCAAGCCTCCCACAGACTGTGTCTCCAACAATGACTCCTAGGGGAGCTGCGGCCGTAAAAGCGGGAGCCCAGAACGCATTTTTAGGTGGACGAGCTCGGACACACAGGTGGGGGCAGAGAAGACAACGTTTGGTCTCCCTGACCTCCTCCCAAGCTGTGTGACCTGTGCTTCTTCCTCCTTCCCGGGCAAACCCGAGACCCAAAGGGCTTCCGGCCTCTTACGGGCTCTGCCCACTTCGCCTGCGTGTCCGCGGGGCGGGGCGCGGGCCGAGCCGCAGGTGCAGGGCCGGTTACCTTCACGCAGTTCTCACATTCGAAGCGCTTGCCACTGTCATGGGACATCTGGTGGCGGATGAGGTTGGACTTCCAGTTGAAAGCCTTGGGGCACTGGTCACACTTGTACTCCCGCTCCTCTGTGTGCACAACCATGTGCTGCTCCAGGCTGCACGCGGATGGGGACAGGAATCACTGGGCGCCTGCCTGCCTCGCTGCCTAGCAGCCCCCCGGGCCCCTGCCTGCTTGGAGAGGAGAGGGAGTCCCTGCAGCGGGTCTGGTCACCTCCTCTCCAGACAGGCCAGCGGGACGGAGGGGCAGAGACGGCCCTCCCACCGCACAGGGGGCAGAAGCCGGGCCCTTCTCCAAGACCACTCCTCCAGGCAGCCAGAAGCCAGGCAGGACCCCAGCTCACAATGCCCGGCTGCTCTTCAAGATGATCTTAACCTTGAGGCTGACCTTGGGCCTCGGAAAAGGGGCGCTGAAGCTGCGGACATTGCCCTGAGCCCCGGAGTGGGGGTGGGGTGCAGGAAACCCAAGGCCAGCCCTGGCCCCCTCAGCGCATACACACCAGGGAGGTGGGCCGGGGGTGAGCGGGTGGGTCTCCCACTGGGGCCCGATAAGGTGGGGAGAGCCCAGCTGCTGGGCAGGGGCGGCTGCACTTGGATGAAGGAGCAGCTCCTGACCCCCTCCTCTTGGGGGACGTCCTGTTCCCCCTCCTGTCCCAGGTGTGACCGTTAATCTCCGGGAGCAAAGCAGCAATACATCACGGCCCGTTAATTACGGGCCCAGCCATCCGTTCCCATCAGAAGCGCTCGGTTCTGGAGCACTGCCGGACTGAATCTTTTTCCCTGTTGCTAATTGTGATTTATGTGTTTATGTAAAGAAAACGCGGACCCTCTTGAGCTGCGCTTACCGCAGAGGGCCTCAGCCGGGATTTGCCCAAATGCTCATGTTCTCTGTCATCTGTTCGGGGTGCAGGGTTTCCCATCCCTGGGGAGTCCACTGTGGGATTGGTGTCCGGTTCCCGGTGACACCACAGCCACTTAGTGACCGGATGGGGTTTTACTCTGACCTTGCCAGGCCGTCCGAGAGACATTCTCAGAGGCCGGAGGAGGGGCCCACGCGGAAAAGCCTTCAGACTTGCCTGGAACTGGGACCTCAGTCCTGGCTCTCTCCCCACAAAGCCCAGAAGGTTCATCCTTCCTTCTGGTTGCCATGAGTCCTCGGGGTCCCCACTTCTCAGGGGAGGGCCAGCTCATGCCTCAGTCAGCTCAGCTCAGTTCTAGGCTGACTGTGTGCTGCCAGCAGAGCAGGCCTGGCTCACCGTGCCCGTGTCTGTGAAGCCTCCCAGGACAGCTGGGGTCCATCTGTGGGGGGCAGAGGCCGGTGCCTGGGGTGGGGGATCAGGGACCCTTGGGTGGCTCCTGCGAGCCCCTGCACACTGTGTGAGAAGGAGTCCTGTGTGTCCAGAGGGTCAGGTCACTCCACGGGTCCCCAGGCAGCAGGGTGCTGCCACCACCCCCCCGCCTTGCTGTTCTCAGACCCTGCTTCGGAAGTCTCCTTGGGGCTCGACACTGCACATCCCGGGGTGTGGCCTGCATCTCTCACTCTCCTCCTAGCCTGTCTCCATGGAGACATCCCTGCCTGCAGAATGGCTGGGCCAGTGATATCTCTGCCAGCCCCTTGTGGATCTTCTAGGGGTGGGGGCTCAGACCAGGGGCCTGGCCTTCACAGCCAGAGCCGGAATCCCCTGTGCTCTGCAGCTCCGGGGCCTACTGGGTCCCTGATGCCAGATGAGTCCTCTGGAGGTTCCTGGCCCTGAGGTGTGCCACATGGGAGCGGACCCTGTCTCCACCTGTCCCTGGAGTTCCTTGCGCATCAGTGTGGACAGGGCTGAGGGACAAGGACAGACCCCTGTCTTTCCCAGCTTTCCCTCTGTGCCACCAGGGCTGAATGAGTCTTCGGGGGCCGCTCCTGGGGGGACGGGAGGCTGGGGGAGGGGCGTGGCGGGGGAGGGGGGCGGCACCTGTACTTGTTGGGGAATATCCGCTCGCAGTCCTTGCACTCGTGGGCCTGCTCGCCCGTCCCGCCACCGAGCCCCTCCGGCTTGAGCTCGTCGGCCAGGCCCTCGTAGAGCGGGGCCCCCACCGAGCCGCACGCGTACTTCTTGTGGCGCCGCAGGTCTGTCTTGCACTGGAAGAGCTCGTCACAGGCGTCACAGCGGAAAGTGGGCTCCTCCGCTAGGAAGAGAGGAGGGGAGGTGGGTGGGGAGCACGAGATGGGACCCGGGCCCACCCGCCTACGGCAGGGGCAGGGGCACGGTGCTGTTCCACTCCTGCTTCCCTCCTGTCCCCGCTTCCCGGACCTTGGTGTGGCTGCCCCAGGTCCTGTGTCTGCGCCATCAGAATCGGAGAAGGCCTGGGCCCCACCCTGCATGGCAGGAGGCCACCCGGGGCTTGAGAAGGCCCGGCACCGGGGAGTGGAGAAGGACGCTGGCGAGCGCTTTGTTTATGAATTAGGAGAAAACACGCTGCGGAGCCCTAACGCGCCTCATAAATTACTGTCGTCAAGGTCAAACAAATTAAAAGGGGGGGCAGCTATTATTAAGTTTACGAGACAAGATCCTGACCACCGCGCCAAGCCAAACAGTCAGCTCCAGGCCGTAAATTTCCCCGGGGAGACGACCTCTGGGCCCATCCCCAGGCCCCACCCCGGGCGACGGCTGGCAGCAGCTCCTCTGCGGAGCGGATGACCCCTCCCTGGCCCAGGCGGGGACAGAACGCGTGCATAGAAGGTCTTGCACAGCTGCTTGGAAAGGTGTGCATGTGTGTGCTGGTAGTGAGCGTGGGAATGCACGTGCGCTCGGGCGCAGGTGTGTAACTCTTGGATGTGAGTGTGTGTGTGAGCACGGGTGTGCAGCTGTGACACAGGGGGTGCGTGAGTGTTTGCATTCGAACATACCTGCATCCACGTCTGTGCGTCTCTGCAAGAATGTGTAGGAATATTTGTGCCTCCACACTTGTTTGTGTGAGTGTGCACGTGCTTCTGTATGTGGCTACACATGGGAAAATTTGTCCTGGCGTGTGTTCACGTGTTCATGCATGTGCATGTGTGTGCGAGGGCAGGTGTGCATGCTCTGTCAGTGCCCACACATTGCACATCTGAATGTACACTTCAGTGCACACATGTGGGCATGTGTGCGTCACATGTACACGGGTGCACACGCTATGCACACACATTTGTGTGAGGCTGATCACATGTCATGTGTGTAGAGTGTGAGTGCATCGGAGCATATGTGTATATGTGCACGCGTGTATGTGTGTGAATGTGCAGGTGTGTGTGCACCTGTGTGCGTGTGTGTGCATATTTTACTGTGTGTTTTCATGCGTGTGCGTGTCTCTGTGACCATGTGAGTATATGTTTGAGAACGTGTCTGAGTGTGAATGTGTGTGTGTGTGAGCACGTCCGCACATGCAGAGCTGAGCCGTGGTGACCTTGGCTGACTGTTCACCGAAATGGCCTAACCCTGAGGGATGTCAAAGCCAAGGAGGCAGGGAGGTGGGGGGCGGGCAGAAGGGGGCTGTCCCTGCCTCCTCCCCTGTCAGAGAGACCATAACCTTCTGAGTGCCGAGGAGAGGGTGGGGGATCTTTGCAGCCCAGGCAGGGGGTTAGGGGAGAGAGCTGGGGAGAGTGAGGGCCTCCTGCTCATGACTAGAAGCTTCCCTGAGACTAAGGCTGGAGGTGTGGCTCCCGATGTCTGGTCACAGCCGGCATCTCCACCGGCTCCCCCCACCATCATGAGGCAGACTCTGTGGGAGCTGGTTCTGGGCTGCCCCTGGCTGGGCCCCCAGGGCTTGGATGACACTGTCAGAGGCACAGTGTGACTTCTGTTCACGTCTGTGTGAGGGAGTAGCTCTCTGGGTCCCAGGGAAGGGCCTCAGGGACGGGCCGGGTGGGCTCCAGTGCAGGTCCAGGCGTCCTGGCCGGCTCACAACGGACAGCCTGATGTCAAGGAAGTGTTTGTTTGGAGGAATTCAACACAAATGCGCAACAGCAGCTCGCGCTGAGTCTGGCAGTCTGGGACTGAGAGCATGGGTTTGAGCCTCTGGGCTTGGAAACCTCTGCCCCAAATATCTCCCAGCAAGGCTGCCCCTGGCACTTGCCCGAGACAGATGCTGAGCTGCAAAACGGAGGGGAAAGAGGCTAGGCCTGGCAGTCCACGCAGACCCCAGACCCTGGGCGGGGGACACAGGGAGGGTATGTTTGCCAACACCGAGGCCAGTGGCATCCAGGCCCAGCCAGGGTCAGAGGCACAGGAGCCGTGGGGCCTGGGGCTGCCTGGAGCACAAGGACAGCGAAAGTTCTCGAACAAAACCCATCCAAGCAGCAGCCGGTCCCCAGGGAGCAGCGTGCATTGCTGGCCACTAAGCCTGCAGACGACGTTCATCACGACATAGGCCCCCCACCGCCCGCCCCCTGCCACGTCTACACAGCGTTGCCTCCAGAGTCAAATTCCCGCGTGAACCCTTCTGGAGAAATGCCTCCTGGGAAAAGAACGTGTCCGGCAGTGGGGACACCCGAGGCCTTGAGGCCGCCGCACAGCAGGCCCTGGCTAGGAGCTTCCTGCTGTTGGTGCACAGACGCCATCCACGCGCCCAGGGGCAGACTCTATGCCCGCCTGGCGACCAGTAAACGGAGGCCGGGACACCCAGAGAGCAGGCGGCAGGGCTGTGTAACCGGAGCCGAGCCGCCGGGCGGGGCCCGGGAAGCGCGGTGGCAGAGTCCCAGCTTCCCGCGAGGGGCCCAGTGCAGCGCCAGACATGGCGTGTGCGCTCGGAATGGCCTGGCATTACCCCGCGGGCCCTCGTCATCTTTAGAAATGTGGATTTCCTCCCCATCTGAGGACTGAGAACACCATTTCAGAACGGAGCCGGATGCCTCGACCCCTCAGAGCCGCCCCTGTGGGTTTGTTCTGACTTCCTGGGGCCTCCCACCGCCACCGACGCTGTGAGTCAGTTCGAAATGCCCGTTGGTAGTTGACTCTTTCTGGACCCAACTGAGAACAGTCACAGAAGTTGAAATTTGAAAACAAAGACGAGAAGAAAGGCCAACCCCACCCAACCACCAACCAACTCCACTTTCTCAATTTCGATCTGGAATTTGGACTTAAAATGAAAACTGAGCCCATTGCTGCGGTGACAGCATGTGAGGACGTCCTGAGGCCGTTAAACAGATGGGGTGGGGTGGGGGGGTTAAAAGGCGCCCTCCTCGCCCTCATCCCTCCACGGACCCAAGTTTGCGAGGGTGAAGGATGGAGCCGGGGGCTGGCGGTGGGTGAGCCTCGACACCCGCCCCTCCCTCACCCCGTGCTATGGTGTGGACAGGGGTCCCAGCTTCCCTCATGCAGGTAAGGCGGGCGCAAAGCGTCCACGCTCGGGGCTCGCTAGATGCCCCAGGAAGGATGGGCCCTGCCCGTGTGGTCCAACTGCCCAGCACGATAATTCCATGTTAAAAAAAATACTAAGAGCGACCGTTCTCCTCTGGCTGTGGTGTGTTACATTGTATCATATGCTGCTGCAGCCGGTATCATATGCTGCTGCAGCCGGCCGAGTTGTGGCGTATGTTATGTTGTGTTATATTGTATTATAATCTGTCTGGTGCGCTTTATATGCAATTCACTGTATCCTCTTGACTTTCTATGGTGGGGGGAGTTAACAATTTTGAGCCTTTCTCAAAAGAAAAGCGTATTTGAATGGAAATTATTTTCTTTATTTTCTCCCAAGAGCAAGAAGCTTTCCCGAAAGAAATCTTTCCCTTCTCTACTGAGCGTAAAAACAAAATAGAAAGTCGCTGGAACTAATGAATGCGAAAGTGGCTTCCCTCTGCTCTGAGTCACTTGCCGGGGAATTGGAGGCGCGCTCCTTTACAAAGCTGCGGCTGGGGAAGAGCCTTCCCGGGCTCAGAGCTGCAGGCCCCGCGCGCTCTGTCCCCGCTCTGCCCCCCGTGGGCCGGGGACCCGGGACGCTGTTTCTTCTGCGTGTACCTGAACCTTGCTCCCCGGCAAAGGCCCCTGCCCCCGACGGCAGCACGCAAAAGTTGTAATTAAAAACTGAACTCCTTTCATCTGAACCCGCTGGGAGTCCATGGGGTCCGCGAGCTGGGGAAGCCCCGTGTCCTCCCAACGCGGACTGGACCCGGGTGTGCCCGCCCGTCATGGTATGTGTCAGGTGTGCGCCTGGCGGTCTCTCTGTTCTATCAGCAACTTTTCATGGCCGAGCAGGAATGTAACAGAAAAATAAGTCAGTGCCTAATGGCTTCAGAGAGCCGAGGGGGACACAATTATGTGGCATCTACATACTAATCTGCCAGACTGAGCCTCAAAAGCGCTGGAGGGCCCACTCCAAGTTCCTGCCGTGATAAGGGGCCTCCGCATTTAGCTGGGGCTGGGATAAAAGATTTTTTATGATAATTATCTTAGTGAGGAACATTTTTGCATTTTCTTTCTTTGCGATTCCGAGTTTAGCTAGGGAGGGGGCGGCTGTTGGGGGGCAAGGGGGTGACCGCCACAGCAGAGAGTATGAAAAGTCAGACATTTGATTCTGGACTATTGTGTGTGGAAAGCAATTAGCCCGCAAATGTTTGATGAATTATTAGGGAAATGTGGACCCAGCTTATTTGAGATCGGGAGCCGGGGTGGGGGGAGAGGGGCGGTTGGTGGTGGTGGGTAGCAATCAAGGTTTTTTTAAAACCTTTTGGAAGAAAGAAGTTTCATTACACAAATGAGATCGTGCCGGGCGCTCCCCTGAGGTAAGTGGGTTTATCTTTCCGTGTTCTCCTGTGCTACCTGAGCTCTACAGGTCTTTCCAACAATTATTTTAAGGAAAATGAGACCATCCCCTCACGACCCAGACCTCGGCCATTTATTTTTCTTTTCTCCACGGCCTAATTGGAACCAAACTTCAGAGGTGCATACAAATAGGACCCGGCTCTGTGGCCTCTGGAGCGGGAGCTCAGAGACATGGGCCACGTGGAACAAGGACCCTCATTGCTGGGCCACGCTTGGGGATCGAAAGGGTAAATTAAGGCAGAGATCTCTGCGTCGGCTCAAGCCCCAGCCAGCGCCACTCCTTCATGTGATAGTATTAGAGGAACTTGTGGTCAGTGGCGTTAGTCATTATGCCCCTGTACCTTCGGACGGGAGGGAAAGAAAGGCAGGAAGGGGAAACCGGCCTCCCCCTGCTCCAGCGTGAACGGAGTCACCAGCCCCCGCCAGGAGGGGAGGCTGCTTCTCTGTTCACTTGTGGGGTCTCGTTCCAAGAAAAGACACCGTGTGCCGGCGGCGGCACGCAGGGAGCCGACGAGCAGTGCTCTGCTGCCAGCACAGCATTCCTCGAATAGACTGAGAAGCGGTTCCAGACCCCAAGGTGAATGGTACATTGCTCCACAGTGTGGATGAAGGAAAATAATTTTTGCATTTCAGAAATCCTAGCCTCTTTGCAGCAGGAATTTTTCGAACGTCCTCTGAGATGCACTCGGCCGTGGTTGAGGGAGGGGGCAGGGGAGCCCCTGGACGAGCACAGATTGACGAGTCAGGAGCGACGGGCAGGGTCAGTGGGAAGAACTCAGCTGTCATTCCTGCCCCTGTGGGACCCCCGGAGCCCCCTGGGTTGCCTCTCACAAAATCAGTTTTCCCTTAACGTTTCTCTTGGACTTTTTGCTGTTAACTGTAGGCAGGCACAGCTTTCAGACACACACACACGCCGTCATTGCCCTCTCTTCAATGAGCCCCAAATGCCTCCCAGGGCTCTGGAGGGTGACGGTTTCCAAGTCATAAAACGTGTGTTTTTGTTTGTTCTTGTTTTTGTTTTTGTTTTTTTTTTAAGTACTGGGGTTGATAATAATACTAGATATTTTAAAAAATCCCCCTGGGAGTCTACCACCACAAAGATATGGTGCCACACGACAGCCACTCACGCGTGTTGTCTGGAGTGCCGTCTGGAATGCGGCGTGTGGCTCGTGTAACTCAAAGACGGGAGAGAACGATGCTTTGGCTGCGAGACTGGGAGGGGGGCCTGGGGCAGGAGCCCAGGAGTGCGGCCCCCGTCACGCGGTGTGATGCGACGGGAGGTCTCGAGCTCCTGCCAGGCGGGGGGCTTACCATCCAGACTGGAGGGCACCGTCCCCAAGGAGTATGCGCCTTCCTTCACGTGCACGAGCAGCTCCTCCCCAGGCTCAATGTCCTTGATGACTTTATAATAAATCTAGGACAGAAAGGCAGAGAGAAGGGGTGAGCATGGCCGTCCTTGCTCAGGGAGCCATGCCGGGCACAGGCAGGCCACGCCGCTCCTCGCAGGGCCCGGCCGGTTGGCCACTTGACCTGCCTACTAACTCCTGCTCAGAGGTCCCCCTCTGGAACTTTGCAGAACATACTCAGAAGGACCGCATCCCTTGGAATTTGTTTCATGCGGTTGTTGGGTGTTGGTGAAGGGATTGAAATCGGCGAGAAGCCACCTGGAAGTTCCCAGGCAGGGCACGTCCCAGCGGGAAACACCAGGGAGGGAGGCTCTTGCCAACCGGGAGCAGGACCCAGCATGGTTCTCAGGGTCCTCGTCCCAGTGTGTAGGCCAGACCCGCGTTGCTGCTGGGCGGGGGGGGCTTGGGGGTCAAGAGTGAATCTGCATGTTCTAAACATGGCCATGCGCGCAGACAGAGGCCCCGCGGGCCAGGGCAGCAGGCTGGGACCCTCCCACGAGTGTGGACACCGTTCCCGAGGGAAGGCAGAGGGGCGCATGCGCCTGCAGCGAGCTCTGTGCCCAGCAGCCATCCTAGGCTAGATGGGCGCTCACTGAGAACAGGCAGGGTGGAGGGGGTCAGGGCAGACGCCGTGGCCTGGGGAAGCAGACTCAGGTCGAGGGGAGGTGAGTTTGGAATATCTAACCTCAACGCTCCAAGGAGCCCTGTGGCTTGCCCACACGTGGCCTCTGGAAAAGGGGCCATCTGCCCTGGAGGTGTGGCCAAGATCTGGAAAACCCTGAGGCTCAGAAGTGCACCAGGGCAGGCCCATTTGAGATGGCACCCAGGGATCGGGCTCTAATGGCCTGGGTGACTGTGGGAGAGGACGGGGGTCTTTCCTCCCTGGGACCCCCTACCCTCTCTGGAGAGCAGTGACACAGGTCCTGGGCGGAGGACAGGTCCCGGGCGGAGGACAGGTCCCAACTCTTCTCATAGTGGGGCTGACACCAGGGGTCTTGCTTCTCAAGTCCAGAAATGTCAAACTGCCTACCACCCGGGTCTCTATCCAGATAACAGGGGTCAAGGTGCTTCCAGGAGCCCGGAGGCCAGAGAGAGGCCAAGATGATTGCACATGCCTTGGGAAATGCAGGGGTCCCAGCTTCTCCAGACTGATCCCCCCGAGAGGCCCTCCAGCACTGCCCTCTTGCTGGAGGGCCGGGGGTGAGGGATCAGGCCAGACCATCCAGCAGCAGCGGGACGTGGCACGGACACCCAGAGACTGAGCGGGGCACGCGGCCCGCATACCACTCCTGCCTCTCCTCTCACCCCCAGGCCCCGGGAAGCATCTGGAGGGCTGAGCTTCCTCCTCCCTCACCGGAACCCTTTTCCCCTCCACAGGCCATGTCCATGTGGGCTCCCACACAAACCACTGGTCCTGACTCGCCCCGGGACAACAGCAGGGAGCTCCCAAGAGGACACACAGAGCCCCACTGGGTCCCCAGCGTGCTGGGACATACCCCGAGAGCACCCAGACAGCAGTAATGAGACGGTGGGCAAACTCCCTCTACCTGCACTAATTTCCTTCGGCTGCAACGCGGGATCGGTGACAAGACTGTAAAACAGAGACGAGACTCTGGCCATTAAGCCCATTGTTGTGACCCCAGTTCTGTGTGTCCATTTATCTAAAGAATGACAGTGACCAAATAACTGTTTCATAAAGATCATACTCGAGCCACTGCATTTCAAAACGGGGTCCAACGTCTGCGGGACTCGAACTCCAACAATGCCAGGGAGGCCCCAACAAAGTGGGCTGTTCCGCCGGCACAGCACCCTCCCATCTGCCCGCCATCGCACCAGTGGGGGCACAAAGGCAGGGACTGGCTGGGGACAGAGGAGGGTCCGCGCCCCGGCTTCCCCTGGGGCCCGTTAGAGGGCAATATGGGCCTGCCCGCCGCCAGGTCCCTCCCCGAGGCCCCGCTCTGACCTGGTGTCCCGCTCCCGCTCCGTGCGAACGCCTCCTGGGGCCACGTCCTCCCTCCGTCCTCCCTCTGGCTGGCTGCTAGGCTCCTACTCCGGGCTAGCGGGGGCTAAGTGTGGCCCGCCTCCCCTCTCTGCCTCCCTGTCCGACCCCCTCGGAGGGCCACCCTGCCTCCCGGGACCCCCTCCCTCCTCACCCCCCTCTCCCAGTGCTGCTGGCTCTCCTGGGATGCCCCCCCCCACCTCGGAGCTGGACCTCCTGGAATCCCCTACGTCCTCCAGGGCTGCTGAGGTCCCCGCCCCCACACCCTCCCAGCTTCCAGGGCTACCCCACCTTGCCGGGACCCCTCTGCAGCCCCAGCCGCACTCCCAGACTGCCGGCCTCCCCGGGACCCACAGTCCCTCTGCCGGCACAGCCCCAGCAGGAGCCTCAGAGCCCAGGGAGGGTCTAGAGCTCTTGGCTGTGGGGAGCAGTCCCAGGCACAGCCGGCACCCTGTCCCCAGCCCTGGACGGTCCTCTGGGCACCTGGCGGGGCTGGAGAGTAGGACACGAGGGCAGTGGCCCTCAGCCGTGGCTGCCTGGACTTTGAGCGGCAGATGGAATTAGTTGCTATTAGTGCTAATTGCAGGGCCGGGCCGCGTGGGGGGCGGGGGCATCCCCAACATGTCTCCACCTGGAAGGGGGGCCGGAGGTGGACAGGAATCAGCGCGACCTTTCCTCGAACTCCGCGGGTGCTGCCTCCGTGGGGGGCATGGAGGTATGAGGGCGACTGGGGTGCACACAAGAGCCGGGGGCTTTCACTGTCGGTTCCCACAGGCACAAAGGCCGTTATCAGCCAGACCCGTGGAGAAAGTCACAGTTCCAGGTCCGCGGGCTTTGCAGACTTCCTGGGACAAAGGCCGGCTGTGGTGGGACGGAGGCCTGGGCGGCTCCCGGCCTCTGGGGTGTTGCAAACGGCGCGTGGACAGAGCCGAGACTATAACACGATTCCCGAGGCCCCTTCAAAGTTCTGGACGTGGGCTGGTCAGGTCCCTTCCACTGTACGCCCTGCAGCGGGTCAGGTTCAGACCTGAGGGCGGGTGGGTGTTGCGGAGGGGCCGAGGGCTCCTGTTTCCATGGGGTGGGGTTGAGGGTCGGTTCCTCCAGGAAACAGAGCCCCTCCCCACCCTGATGCCAGGCCGGCGGCCACGGGGATAGAAGCCAGGTCCCTGGAGGTGACAGCACCCAGGAGGACACGCCCCCCCACCCCCCCAGCAGCTGCAGTGCCCAGGTCCCCAAAACCCGGTCTCCAGGCTCCTGGCGTGCAGTGGGGGAGACCCCGCTGGAGCCTTCCCCACCCCGGGTTCATGATCTGAGAGCTAGGGAAGCCGCAACAGCTGAGTTCACGGGAGCCCATGCACGTCTGCCCTTACAGAGCTTTCAAAGGAACGAAGCCAAGCAGAGGGGGTCTGAAGTCAGGCCCTTGTTTCAAAGTCTTGGGCTCTCCACGAGCACTGCAGCTCCGCACCAAACCCTGGTCCTCTGAGCGACAGCTGTGCTCTCTCCCCCCTCTGTCCCTCTCCAGACGCAGGGACTCGGCTCCCCGCAGGTGGCCAGAGCTCGGGGACAAACGAACGGCCGTGTTCCACACTGGGTGGGGATATGGCCTGAGAAAGGTTGGATTTCACCCAAGATGCGCTCGGGCACTGGCCCTTCCGTGGAAACCATCACCGGCCCCTGAACAACATTCTTTGAGATCAAATATTTCAAATTTAAAAAAAATGGCTCTCCGTTTTGGAGAGAGAAACTCACTTTCTTGAGTTTGTTTTTTAAATATCAAACGAACTCACAGGGATAGGTGCTGTGAATATGAGTTTACGTTCCATGATTTTCATTCCTGTTCCATCTTAGAATCTTACACGTTAAATTGTGAGGAAATCCACCCAAACTACCAGGGTGCCACGAGGAGGTGGGGGCCGGGCCACACTCCCCCCCCGCCCCCCACCACCCCGGAGCAGACGCGTTTTGTAGGAACACGGAGGTGGTCAAGCGCTCCTGCTCTGACCAGTTTGAGAGACGTTCAGGGAGGGTTTCGGTCACATGCACGAAATCTTTGTGTTTTTCTGTCCGCCCTGGATTTGGGAATCGGGCTGGAGTCGTGGGGGCCTCTGGGGTGCTACTTGAGGGTCTCTTCGTGAGAGACAGGCGCCCAGTGAGGGGAATCAGAGTGGCCTGGCTGCCTCTGGCCCGTCTGGAGGGAGGACGCTGGTCCTTGGGCATCTTTGTCTCTCTCTCAAGACCCCTGGGGAGCCGGGGGTGGGGGGGCTCCTGTGCTGTCTCATTGCTTCTAGGACCTAAAGATGCTACATGTGTCTTCACGACTTGCTGTCCCCAAACTGTGGGCAGTCTGTGCCTGGGAAAGTCTTGGACACCGGGCCCAGAGGCTGCCTGAGGGCTCGAGCATTTGGAGTTTACAGAACCACGGAGACCCGAGCAGGGACGTGCAGACAGTCTCTTCCTCTGGGTGACAGAGGAGACACTCACCATGCTCCTGTCTGCCCCTGTGGGGCTGAAGCAGTTGTGTCCACGTCCTCACGGTCTCGCCGCTCCGCCCCGTCACTTTCCCAGCCACACACACGTGGGGAAAAATCGGCACATTTCTCTCTGCCTTTGCGGCGCGTTTGGACCTGGAGAGTGTATCCGTGTCTACACAGACGCTCCCGGCTGCGGCTAGAGAGACAGTCTTCGACCTCCGGAGGGGCATCTCCTGATAACGTATCCCCTTCCACAAATCCGGACGCGAGAGCGCCGCTGGGAGCGCGAGGGCGCGCTTGAATCTGTATCTTATTCTTTGCCGAAGAGAGAGGATCGGTTTGCTCTGAATGCGCAGCTTTCCGACCCCAAGGCATTTGATATATACCTTAAGTCTTCTGAAAACCCGCCAAGAAACGCTACAATGAATCCTCTGCCCTTCTCGTTTCAAAGGGGAAATTGTATCTAATTGTTTGCGAGCTACAATGTTTAATTTAGAAAATGGTGGGGGTTGAGAGCAGAGGGAGAAGGAACGGGGCGCTGGATGCCATCCCGTGAGTTCCAGCCCCCGCGGATCGCTCACAGGCCGTGACGGGCGACGGGCGACAGGCAGAGGGGTCCGCGTGGAGGGAGGGGAAGCGAAAGTGAAAGAGAAGCAGCCTGGGCCGCGCTGGGCCGGGAGCACCGGGTTTTCATTAGAGCGAGCGAGCGAGCGCGGGCTCTCACGCACACGGCTGCGTGCTTATCGGCTGGCTCATCGGCTAACGAAATGCCTTCCTTTAACACGCCCGTCTGCTTCCACTTTGGGGAGCCCCGGCCCCAGGCTGAGCGGTCTCTGCCCGGGGGGAACGTGCCGGTGGTGTTGGGGATCCCCCGCCACCCAGCCGGACCTGGGGGTGCGGTGGGGGCCTCGCGGCCTCTCCTCAGAGTGCCGGGGGGCCTGGAGCCCCTGAGTCATGCTCCCCGATGTCTGTGTGTGACCCCAGCGCCATAGCACGCCGTCCTCAGCCCCGCTGGCCGTGTGAGGTCCGTCGCCGGCATCCTTGCCCTGGAGGGGTGAGGCGGACCGGGAGAGAGCCACACGGTGATCAGGCCCGCATGCGCCTTACTCCCAAGCTCTTGTTTTCATTCTGAACATGGAGACCAACCCAGGGACAGACCCTGTCCGTCTCCTGAAACATTTCAAACGAATTTGTTTGCTCATAATTGCGGGAGAAAGAACCACCCAGGGGTGATCTGAGTGTCTCAGATTTTCCGAGAGGAAAAGCAGGAGCTGGTGGGCGGCAGGGGGAGAGGGAGGCGAAGTCGCCCGGGGCCGGAGGCGGGCTCATGCCACCCAGAGTGAACTGAGGTGCCCGTGGGCTTTCCTTCGCCTTCCGTTGACGCTGAGTGGGAAAGGCAAATCAAAGCACCCCAGCATTTTCGGCTGTGATCTGACTACCCCCAAAAGTCCCGGAGAAAAGCTTCGTCCGTTCAGCCGTCTACTGTGGACGCTCTGTTCCCAGTGGCCCGGCCACCTCTCTGTGGGCTCCATGTGGGTAGCAAGCCACAAGTCACTGTTGAGTTGATGCGGCCGAATCCAGGAGGAAGTTCACGGCCTGGCATGGCCCCTGCTCGTGGGGCTCCCCAACCTGGAGCCTCAGAGAGGACAGAGCAGAGCGACTGGCGGGTCACCCGTCCTTGAGGCCCCTGGGGCCGGGACCTCTCAGAGCCCCGGGGTGCCTGCGGGGGGAGTCTCGGGGCATAAATGAGAAGCTGGAGGCAGGGTCAGGCTCACGGCCATGGGTGCCACAGTCCACGGAGGAGATGCATGGCTCCCTCCAGAGGACACGTGTCCGGTCCAGAGCTGCCGCCTCCTCAGCCACCAGATCATTTCTTCTGGGAGCTGCGACTCCAGAGACTTTTTCTTCGGGACCCCAAGACCCACTCCTGACCCGTCTTCTTCGTCCTCTCAAAACCGGGGCTGAAGTCATGTGACTTGAGCTTCTGAAGACCGTCTGGCAAACCCCACCCTGCATTGTGGATCTTCGATTTTCAGTCTGGACGCTGTCCCTTCCGTGTCTGTGCCGTCGGGAGCCGGTGTGTGTGTGTGCGAGATGGAGACAGAGAAAGGAGAATTGTTCGCTTCCGTGTGTTTGCCTGTGTGCGTGGCAGGGGTTGTCCGTAAGTGCAGGAAATCCTGGTAGAAACCCTTGGGATTATGGAAATCTGAGAAACTCCATTAACATCGTGTAATGTTTCCTTCTCAAAGAGAAGCCTGTCTCCAAAAATCTTTGTTTTATTATTAATATTTCAGGGACATTTTTAGTCCACTTTGTAGCAACCCGTTTGTTTCCAACAGTCGGGATGGGAATGGAGACACTTTCCGCAGGGGCCGTGTGGCCATCCCACCGAGAGAGCTAGTCAGCCTTGGGGAGACTGCTGACAAACTCATTCTGTAATTAAAAGCAGTCCATTAGATCCCTCTCAAAGAGACATTTTTAGGAGCACCTGGGTGGCTCAGTCGGTGGAATGTCCGACTCTTGACTTTAGCTCTGGTCATGATCTCCCAGTCGGGGGTTCCAGCTCGGCATGGAGCTCACTTGGGATTCTCTCTCTCCGTCCCTCTGCCCCTTTCCCTGCTCTCGCGCACTCTCTCTCTCAACATAAATAAATGATTTTTTTTAAAAAGGCATTTCTAAAATTTGCTTTATTCAAGCAATGATTACTGAGGCCTGTGCAGTTGGATCCAAGTGCGGTTCCTCACACTGTTAGAGTCTGAAATCATTAGGATTATTTTACAAAGGAAAATATGCCCCACAATTTGCCCATTTTCCTCTGATAACTGAAATGCAAAGGTAAGACTTTGAGATGAAAATCAGGGCAGCTGACAGCCTTCTGAGCACCTCCCGACCTGGTGCCCATCCGGGGTCCTGCCTCTCCCCTGCTCCTGCTTCCCTGGGTGACCCGAAGGCCCCTCCCCACGGCTGGTGAAGCGCGCAGGTGCGCCTCCTCGGGAGGGACGGGACGCTGTCGGGCACCCCGTTGCTCTGTAACACCGGGAGCGACCACCTGGTCCTTGGAGGCGCTCCAAGGGTGGGGGGCTCCACTCTCCCTCAGAGGCTGGGGATCTGAAATGCCCCAGGTAGAGCAATGTCGACGCTCTGGGTCATGACAGTGTGGCATATGCTTAAATGGACACCCCAAGTTCCATCGGAGCTTGCGAACTGAAATGGGGGTAGTTAATCCCCCAAGGCCACGTCATCCAGCAGGTGGGGAGGGGCCTGAAGGAATTTTGATGTCATAGTGGGATTGAGTAAAAGCGCCAGGAGTGTTTCGGACCCTAAGCCGGATCCTTGGGAAAGGTAAGCACAGGGGGACCAAAGTGGGTTTAAGGGAACCAGTAAGTGTTAAGGACCATCACTCCTGCCCAGAAGAAAGGGCTCTGTCCCCTGGTGGAAAGAGACGGAAAGACGTTGCTGCCAAGCTGTTAATTCCGCCGCGTGGAATGGACACACACACTCCCCCGAAATATTAATACAAAGACAAAGAAAGATGTTTGAGGACAGGCCCCTCATTGAGAAGCTCCCACACCTGCTGGCCTTTCCAGAACTTGGACACAAAAAGGTACCTACTTTGCTACTTAGGTTTGGTTCAAACACTCGAACAAATGTGTTTCATAAATAAAGAGCACAGACCTCCATCACTCTATTCTGCATGTCACAGAAATGCCCTCCTGGGCCCGGCCCCGCGGTGCTCCTTCCACTGCCCCCCAGCTTCCGGACACACGGCCAAGGACACCGTGGCCCACAAAGGAAGGGGCGTTGGAAAGCCCATCTCTCCACGTGCCTACCTCCGATTCTCCGCCACTTACATTTCACCTTCATTTGGAGGAAGGAAAAGTGTTGCTGTTTTTTTTAAGGTCGGATTTTTTGTGGATCTTCTTTTGCTTTAATTTCCTCAATATGCTTTTGTGATTTTCCAAATGCTGGGTTCTATGTACAAACTGCAGTCATCCCAGGCGCAGAGGCATGTTCTAACTTCGCCGGCTTGTGAAGCAAGGACCCACTCGTGCCCAGCGGGGAACGGCTCAACCCAGGCTGAGCCCCGGGGCCGAGAAGGAGCCTGAGCAGAAGAAGGAGAGCTGGGGGGCAGCTAACGGGGGTCCTAGGGACCTCCCTGGTGTTGCTCTCTGTGTTTCTTAATGCAAAACTGTTTCTCTGAAGTCAAGTGCCTCGAACTGCTTTTAATGGTTTGCACAGGCGATGGGAGAATGTGCCCTTTGTTATGTGGTCTCTGAAAACATCTTTGAAAGCAGTGGAATCCCTTTTGCAGATGAAATCTCATGTGTAACCCCAAGATATTATAGGCAAAAGCCAACGGCTCTGATGGGAGGGGCTGGGCCCCCCAGCATTGCGAGGAGCCCGGCGCTCTGGGAGCTCAGTGGAAATGTGCCCGAGGGGTCTGGCTCTGGAGCATGGAGGCTCCAGGGGCCACTTGCAGACTTGTAATTAAAGACATAAACTGAGAGCTCCCAGCACTGGGGACGCGTGGCCTTCCTGGTCAAAAGAAACTCTGCCTGGCATCTTCTGGCCTGTACTGCTCACGGGCCTAGAGGGCCACCATGAGCAGTTGTGGTCCTAGGGCGGCACGGACCATGGCTAGCATGGACCCAGCACGCCGAGCTGGGCCCTCGGCCTCTGGAGGGTTGGCTGCAGAAGTCAGGTGTCCCTTGGTGCTGAAGGGGCCAGGGGCTGAAGTCAGGGCCACTGAGCTCAGGAAGGCTCAGGTGGCTGTGACTGGGGCCAGGATTTTTTGCCCAAACATGTCCGGTTCCCTCCGAAGCCTGGCCCGGACGCCATAGGGATGACGGTCAGCTCTCGGAGGGCAGTGCTGACCCTTTTGGAGGGAGCCTGGCCAGACTGAGCCCTGGAGACGATGGCTCATAAGTGGATGGGCCGGGCTCTGTGCTTCCCTCCTGGGGCAGCACAGCAAGGACGGGGACCCCTGTGGTTTCAAGACCTGCCGCTCCCACGGCTTTCCGTCACGGAAACCACCATCTTTGGGTTCTCGAGCCCCGGCCAGCTGCCAGCTGAGCTCCTCGGCGGAGCAGCCGTGGGGGGTCGCTGAGCGCCCGGAAACTCTGCCCTGGTCGTCTGACAAATCGCCACCCCGCCGCGGGACAGGGCCGGGCAGGAGCTCTTCAGCTCGAAGGCCCCTCTTGTTGGTCTGGGGGCCGAGCCCCCCACCCAGGGCCACTCCGAGGCCCACACGCACGGCCGCACCCACCTGCTCGTTGATCTGGCACATGGTGAGGTTCTGGTCGTCGCAGGAACACGCCACCCGGATGTACTTGAGCCAGCTGCCGGAGCCCGCCTGCCCCACGTCCGCGCACAGCTTCTCTGTGCTCAGGTCTTCGGAGATCTGCCGGGGGGGGCAGAGAACCGGGGAGGGTCAGAGGTATCCTGTGTGCGAGAGTCTGCACGATGCGCATTTGCCCAATGAGGGACCAGCTGCTCGGGCCCTGGAGGGAGGCGGTCCAGCCTCTGGGTCTTGGCAGAACCCCCGGGTGATGGTGAGGTCCTCATCCCACCCAGCTGCCCGTCCCAGGAGCCTCTGAGAGTCCGGTAGAGGGGTGGGAGGCTGGCCCTTTTGCTCACCGAGCAGCCGGCTGCCCTGGCCTGGCCACGACGGAGGCCCCCGGGGTTGCAGGAAGCCCCAGCCGTCCCACATGTGAGAAAGCAGAGGCTGCCGCGTCTGAGAACAGAGCCCTCTGTTGAGGGGCGCTGGGGTGCCCGGCTGCAGGAAAACATTCTAGAAGGTAGAGGTGTTGCTGGGGTGTGTGGCTGCGTCCAAGCCGGTGTGAGTGTGCGTGTGCACGTGTGCATTTCCCTGCCAGCACTCACGACGCCCCGAACGTGAGAAAAGCATTCCGTATTCTTAAAGGCGGGAAGTTTCCATGTGACACCTGGGACCTGGCCTCTCGGTCCACCCTCCGAAGCCGGCGCACCCGCAACGGGCTCGGTGACTTTGTCGGTGCCACGGGGCTCTGAACATGCGCCTCAGGGTGCGCATCTTTGAGCGCGTCATTTACCATCCCCGGCCAGAGGGAGGGGTGCCCCTGGACCTCGGGAGCCTGAGGTGAAAAGGCAGCAGAGTCCCCTCCCATCCCCACCCCTGCTCCGTTCCGTCCCTGCCCCAGGATCTGAATCCAGAGCCTGGGGCCAGCAGCCTCTTAGGCCAACTTCCTGGGAGGTCCAGCCCCAGCTCTTAGCGGGTCGGAGGGAGGGCTGAAGCCTAAGAGGAAAGGGTGTCCGGGTGAGCAGGGGCGTCACAGTGACCTGATACGTTCAGGGAGGGCAGGTAGTGACCTGTCCCAGCAAAGACCAAGGAGACCGATTCCAGGCACCGTGGCCTCTGGTTCCTGGAGCGTGTCCCGCGCACCTGCTCTGCACGATAGGGACCTGGGAAGGGCAAGAGGCTGGCGCCCCGAGGCCCGGAGACGCTGCTTCTGACCAGCAGCTCAGGAAGCTTTGCAACAGTGCGGCTGCCCCCCAAGTGTCCACAGACCCTTTCTGGATGGCCAAGGGCTGTGCCCGGCCTCCGAGGGACGAGGAAGCGCAGTTTCGGGGGCAAGGGTACTGCTGTGGGAGGCACAGAAACTGCCTCGGCCCCGTCTGCCCACGCACAGTGCAGGGCTCCTGGAAACCCCTCCTGGACCCACGCAGCCCCTCCCGTGCCCGACAAGTGTCAGAGCCAACAGGCTTGGGCCCAGCTTTGTTGGAGTCCCCGGAGGCTGACCCGGAAGGGATAAACCCAGGAGCCTCGGGTCTGTGATTCTCCTCTCTGGGGGGCTTTTCCCAGATGGGCTTAATTCTGAGAGAGGGGAGAGGGGCCAGGAGTCCTAGCCAAGGGGAGAGATGAGAGATGGACAGGCAGGGATGGAGGGACAGCGTGGCACAGAGAAGCTCTCTGTCCAGCCCTCTGCCCTCTGCTGCCTGTGTCCAGACCCTCGGGGCGCCCGGGAGCACGGGGGGCATCAGGAGGCCACCGCAGGCTGGCCACAGGGGGAGGAGCGTAGGCCCACATGGGAGAGGCCCCTGTCCGGCACTCACACCTCTCAGGGGCCCTCCTCACGCCTCCCACCCCAACTGCAGGAAACCCGCAGAGGACCCACAAAGCAAAACCTGGGGTTTGCGGCTGTCAGCTGAAAGGTCGGCGCCGCTGCCTTCCTCTGCCGCAGGGAGGACGGGGGTGCCGGGTGGCCAGGACCCACGCACCCCTCCCCTCCCCCTGCTGGGGCCTGGCTCTGTGGGGTGCCCACCCCACACCCTCTGTCTCTATCCAGCTTCGCTTGTGGCACAGGCTGGGGCCGGGGAAGAGGCACTCGCTGCCGGGACCGTCACAGCCGCGTTCTGTCCCCGCACCCCTGCTGTCGCAGCTGCTGCCCCTTGGGGCCCCCTTGCTGCCTCAGGCGTGTGGCTTCACCCTGACGGGCGTGGGCCCGTCTCCCCACCTGGCCGCTGCCAGAAGAGTTATCCCTAACGGACCAGCCAACCTCCGCTCTGAGTGCTTGGGAGCCCCTGTCCCGTTTGCTCACGTATGTGCACGCGTGTGTACATGTGAGCATGTGTGTGAATGTGCACGTGTGTGAGGGGCATTCACGTGGGGGTGGGGGCGGTCAGTTGTGTTTTTGGGAAAAGAGAAAGCAGTCCCAGCAAGTACATGGCCGAAGGCAGCCTGCAGGCCCCCCACCCTGACCAGAGACCCTGGGCTCCCCGCACCTGCCCCTCCCTGGGGGTTCTGCCCCTCTGAGGCCTTCTGCGTCCTCTGCCACGCCCCACTCTCCTGTCTGTCCTCCCCACACTGCCCCGCGTGGGACGGTCCTGGGATGCGGGTCTCAAACAGACTTGGGGGCCCCAGGCCAGGCCCCGACCCCGGGTGGGGACTCGGGGTCCTGCAGGCTCACTCCCCAAGAGGCTAGCCTACCAAGCCCCACACAGACTGGACTCCTCTGCTGCCCCCCATCTCTGTCACACTGGAGGGGGTGTGTGACCCTTCGGCTGCTCTAGGGACTTGTCCTGGGGGAGATAAGGCAGAGCAGAGGAGCCCCAGCTGCCCTCGGTGCTCAGGCTACTGTGGGGTCCTGTCCCGCCTATGCCCGCCCCTCCCCTGGCAACCTGGCCTGCCATCTGTGAGCCAGTTCCCCGCTGTGTGCACCCCTGCGGGCCCAGGAGCCCACCACACTGCCGCCCACCCGGTCGGTCCCTGCCCCCCGCCCCGGAACCATGGGGAGCGCCTTCTGGATGGGAAAACCCGGCCTTCCGGTGAGCTTGCCGGTCTTCGTCTGACCAGCCTCTCTTCTGAAGGTTGGCCCCTGTCCTGACCCTTCCCTGTGCTGGGGAAACCGCTCCAGGTCCCTCAAGCCCATGTGAAGGGTTGGTCACTCAGCCACACGGGACACTGGTCTGTCCCTGTCCCCATCTGGGGGCAGCTCCCCAGCCAGCAGCTTCCTTCCTGGTGACTCCTGGGAAACGCCCTTCCCCTCTGGCCCAGAAGACCTGGTCCCCCAGCCCCTGACCCTTTGGCTGGTCATGGGGTGGGAGTTACCTCCGGGCGGGCGCTGAGGGCTGGAACCCTACCTCTGAGCAGCAGCAGGGGGGCTGCGGGCCTTTCCTCCGGAGAAGGCAGAAGTCCCAGTCTGGGGGCCCCTGAGCCAGTCAGGCAATGGGGGGAGAGGGCCCAGGCCTGTGTCCACCATCGTGGCTGGGCATCAGGGGTGTCACCTGGGCGCACCTGGGCCCACTGAGTAATGGAGTGGGAGGGAGGGCCTGGAGCCTGGGAGCCGCTGCTCTCTTCTTCCGACCGGGGAAGTGCTCCCGGGACGCAGACCCCGTGCCTCTGGCTCTGCAGAAGGACACCACAGGCCCATGTCCTCTCGGACTCCAGGAAGGCAAAAATGGGGCATAGACGTTTGCCTGCCCCTTGCTTCCCTTCCTCTCATCTGTCCGTGCTCCCTGGGTACTCTGCAGTGGCTGAGCTGGGCCGCTGGGAGTGCGGTTCTCTGTGCCTGCGCCAGCCTTCCCTGGTCACCGAAGGCCCCTGAGGCCCGGACGGGTATTGTCCTGTTTCCTGTAAGAGGAGATGGAGGCCCCAGCAGTGGGGGTCGGGAGCTGTGTCGGGGGCCAGAGGTAGGGTCTTTGCACCTGGTCCAAGACCTATGGGGTCCCAGGGTTGGGAACGCAGGCCTGGTCACCACAGGTCCCTCTCTCGGCCTCTTCCACAGTGAGACACTCCAGTGCCCGTGGGGCAGGTGAAGTCCACACTCCTCCCCGCCACACACCAGCTTGGTGGCACGGCTGAGACCTGCTCTGGCCCCAGGAAGCCAAGATAGTCACGAGTGGATGGGAAGGATGGGTACCGAGCCCCAAGGCAACAGGGTGCCCAAGGAGGAAGGAGGGCATGGACCAGCCCCCTGGGCACCCCCTCTGGGCCCCTGGCCCCTTCAGCCAGCAGTGGCCTCCAGGGCCTTGGGGCTGAGTCTCTTCCCAGATTTGAAAACTGGCTCCCTGGCCCAATCCCGTTCCAAAGCCTTGCTCCGGGTATTTGGGGCTGAGCCTCAGGAATCCCAGAGCCTCCAAAGGAAGCCGCCCTCCTGCCCATTCTCCCCACTTGGCCTCACAGGCCTCCCTAGCCCTGGTCCCCCTGCCAGGTCCCCCAGCTCATAAATCACCCCCATCCGCAATGCTGAGTTATGAAGCAAAAGGATGGGAAAATTCTCGTAACCTTGACAATGTTTTTGCACATCATTTGAGGTTTCCTGCACTTCTAATCTGTGGGCTCTGTGCTAGGCTGGTGTTCTCACATCTACTACACCCAGCCGGCCGCCGGCCCTGTCCAGGGTGTGTGCGCAGGCCGGGGCGCCAGGCGTCCATCGTCTGCTCTCCTAACGGATTCTGAGCACATAGGGAGGCGCGGGCCTGGGAGTGTGGCCTCCTGCCACCCCAACCTGGGGCGGTCCAGCAGCTTGGTGGAAGGCCGGGCATGGCGTCTGCCTGTGGCAGCGGCCTCCTTCTCCTACCCCAACCCCTTCTCGAAGGCCCACAAGCCGCGTGGCTCTCGTTTCCGCACACAAGCGCACACACGCGCACTCACACCGTGCTTGGGACTGACGGGTCCACGAGCAGCTACAACAGAAAGTCCGTTCTTGCGATGGAAGGAGGTGGGGACCAGGCCTTCCGGAAACAGCCCCGTCTGGGTGCAGACCCGGAGCCTGGATGAACTCATACATCCTGTCCTGACTCTCACCATGGGGCTTGGTGGGAACCTGACCAGGCACAAAGTGGCAATGCGGCGGGCAGTGCAGGGTCACAGTGCGGCTGGGCAGGCAGCAGGAGTCCTGGCAGGCGGGTCATGGGCCTGGCCCTGGCCCACACCTGCTCTGGCTGTGAACGGGGCATGGGGGGCGCGGGGAGGGAGGGTGGCGCGGGAGGGAAGGGGGGCGGGGCAGAAGGGGGCTGCTTCCAGGAAACACAGGTGGTTCCTGGAGGCCCTTTCTCGAAGACCAGGCCAGCCTGGCTCCTGAGCTCACGAAGAGAGGGGCTAGAAAGCCCGTGTTTTCTGGGCCTTTGCCTCGAAGAAGCCGGGTGGGGCTCCCAGATGCGGTGGCTGTTGTGTCTCCAGGAGGCAGGCGACAAAGGCCAAGGTCTTTGGTCTCAGAGACCCAAGAGCAGGGCCCAGATGCGGCTGGTGCAGGAGGCAGCCGGGGTCCCGCACGGGCCTCTGACGGTCCTGGGGCTGCGGTGTCGTGCCCGGGTGGCACGCAGCCTCTCAGTATAGAGCCGGAGCCCGGAGCGTTGTGGAGCCCTGATGCCCTCAATGACCCAAGAGAACCCGCAGCCCGGCAGCTCCTCAGGCCGCCAGGCGCCACGCAGGGCTCTCACACCACCTCCCGCTAAGTGTGCAGACTCGTGGGGCCTGCCGCTCTCCTGGGGTGCGGGGTGTGTGGCCGGTGCCCGAGCCTGCTCCCCCTGCCCCTGGGTTTCCTCTCGGCTCTCTGCCTCCTACCCCACCCCTCCCTTCCTCCCAGCAGACTCAGCCCTTCACTCCCCCTTCAGCCTGGGCGCGAGCTGCAGCGACGGGGAGACCCCCCAGCAGCGGCAGGGTTTGCAGAAAGCTGGAGGTGAAGCAGAGTTTCAGCCCCGCGTGGCGCAGAGCCCAAGCCCTCCCCGGGTGCCCCGGAGCGGGACTCACACTCCCTGAGCATCGGTAGCACAGGGGACAGGAGAGGGGCCGGGCAGGGCTCTGTGGAGTCATCTGGGGCAGAACCCCGCTCTCCGGCCCTTGGTGTGAGCTGACCACGACCTTGCTCCAGGGGGTCCCCCACGCGCTGCGGGCAGAGGGCGTGCCTGGGGGCTGGGCTTCCTCCCAAACGCGTGTCTCTTCCGACAGCTGTGCGCTGTGGCCCTGACCCAAGACAGACACACGGGCAAAACGGTGATCAGACAAGCACGTTCAAGCGTCCAAGTAAATAAAGGAACGAATGCCTCAGGAGGGTCAGTGACAGTCATGGCCATGGTGGGGTCTGTGTAGACCTCAGGCCACAAACAGCCTGTGAGGTGGGCAGGGAGCCTTGCAAAGGGGCAAGCACCCCGTCACTAGGGGAATTCAAGGAGGTCTTGGTGGCCGTCCCTTCAGGGTGCTCAGGAGGGAGGCTGGACTTTCTGAACTCCACATGCTTTCCCAGGCCCGAAATTGCATAATTCTTCACTCGACAACCCCAGGGAAGCTGTCGGGGGTCCTGCCTCCGTTTCTCCTTTGGAACTAGAGAGCCCCTCTCCTGATTCCTGGCCTTGGGGAGGCCTGTGTCTCCAGGTGGGGCCACACTATTATGAGGAATCGGTTTCTCACTGGGAGCTTGCAGAAGACCCCCAGGACGGAGCCCCGGGCCCACACCACGCCTGGCACCCAGAGTGTTCTAGGGTGTACGTGCTGTGGGGCCATATTTCCGGTCCCTGGTGGCTGCAAGGACAGCAACTGCCCTGGCTGGTGGCACCTGCTCGTGAGCTCTTCAGAGATCGGCTGGTGGGCTCTGCTACCACAGGGTGATGAGGGCAGTGGCTAGAAGCAGGGTCCTTCCCTGGGTTTTCTGGGTTGTCAAGAAGTAGTCAGGGGGCCAGCCAGGAATCCTGAGGGGGTCCCCAAAGGGGACAAACCAGCTCTGGCTGAGAGTAGGAGAGGGGCATCCAGCGAAGAGACTCTGTCCTCTGTGTCTCCCCTCAAGACCCTGCCGGCCACCTGTGTGTGGGACTCTCGACAGTTTTCGGCGGTGTTTCCAAAGAGAAAGCCCCTGGTCACTGAGGGGAGCCCTGGGCCCAGCCTCGGCCCCCAGCAGGGGAGGGCCCGTGTCACAGCCCGGGGCCAGTGTCCCAGTGGCCTCCTGAGCGGGAGGCCGAACAGTGGGAGTCCCAAGGACCCCCTCCCCTCGCCCCGCCCCAGGGGGTGGCAGGCTGCTCTAGCCACTCCCAGGGGGCCACTGTGACCATAGGCTGTGTTCTCAGCCGTCGCTGATGGGAGCACATGATGACATGAGCCTCTCGCCTATGATGTCATCTATAAACTGAATTTTGGCAGCGGGGGCCCTGTGTACAGGGGCGTCCTCCTTAAAGGTGTCCTGCACTGTGGTCAGATGGAGAGTTCTTCTGGAAGGTGAGCGCCCTGTGTGTGACAGCCTGGTTTCCGTTGGGAGCAGGGTGGAGAGGAGGCCGGAGGGGACACTGAGGCAGGTGCAGGGATGAGGACTGCCCCAGCCCCTTCCCAGGACGCAGCTGAGAACCAATGGATGAGCCCGATGCTGACATTCTCCACGTCCCTGCAGGGAGCCTCCTGTGTCCCCCCGGGGGCCGCCTCCATCCACAGTGCCGTCCCTTCCTCCCAGCCAACCCCGGAAGGACACTGGAGCGTGTCAGAGTCTACCGACACTTCCCAGGAAAAGCAACCGGGCTGACCGAGGTGCTCAGGCCGGGGTCCCGCTCTGTCCTCTGCTTGTGGACAGTCCTGAGCACAGCCCCGTAAAACCGGCCTCATGTCCCCATGGGGACACACACCTGGCAGTAGGTGCTAAAGCCTCTACCACCCCCGTCACTGCTGGATGGAGGGCGATCTCCAGCTGCTCTAAACCCCCGGCGCCTGCTCCCGCTGCTGAGGAGGGAGTGGGGCCCCCACCATGTGGCCTGAACCCACCCAGGAAAGCAGGTAACCTCGGACCCCGGGCCTCCCTTCCTTCTGACACCCTGAGGGGACAGCTGGTGTCACAAGGGTGTACTTGGCCGAGCGGGTCTTGAGAGGTTTCTGACCTCAGATAATCCAGGTATAATCTGGGTACAAATGCTCTCTGCCTGTGTGCACCCCCACCCCGAGCTGGGACAGCGGGGGTGCCAAGAGCCGTCTTGTGGGTGCGCACGTGCAGAGGCACGGTCCCGCCGGGACCCCCAGCAAGCCCAGTGCAGAGGGTCCCAGCCCTACTGTGCCCCGGCTCAGGGGTTCCTGCTCCTGGCGGGACAGAAACATCACCTCGGCTCCTGGTGGCCGGGCCTGGAGGCTGACCGGGGGTTTGAGGCTCAGGGCAGTGCAGAGCCACGAAGAGCCACCAACTTGCCAACACACGGCACGTTTGGGCAGGTGAGGGCTACCAGCACCGACAAGCCCCCCAAATCCCGGCCCGGCTTGCAAAGTCCCCCAGCGGGCAGGTTCCACGCAGGCGCCCCTCCCGGGCCCCTGCCGGCCCGCCCCGCCCCTCGGGCCCCTGCGGTTAACAGCCACCAGCCCAGATGTTTTTTCCAGCCCTAATTTCATTTGAAGCTGGGTCCGGAGCAGAAGTCTCCGAGCCTGGGGCTGCTATGACCACAGACTCAGCTGTGACATTCTGAAGTGAGACACTGTCGTTTTGTTCTTGATCATAAAAAAGATTGGAAAAAAAACCCCAAGCCACCAAACCCAAACGCTTGTGGTGGTGCCTCTGCCCAGGGGCAGGTGGGAGCCCAGGCTCTGCCGCAGGAAGCAGCCCCGCCGTCAAGCTGATGCGAGGCCCTAAAAGGTGTCACACTCGTGACCCTTCTCTGGCCACAGAGATGGGGACGCACTGCAGAGCCTGTGAACGGCCTCGCTCACGCCCGGCAGGTGCAGGGGAAATTCTCACAGCGGCTGAGCTGCTCCGAACGGGGGCTGGAGACTTCCCAGCACGGCCGCACGCGCCCTGAGACCTTCCTCCTGCTGGACGAAAGCCCCAAGTGTGGAAGCCAGGCCGAGACGTCACCAAGGCCCCCCTCGCCCAGCTCTGTCGCCTCGGCTGGGACTTCTGCGTCCTCCAGCCCACGAGCTCGGGGGGTGCTCGCAAGTCCAGGGCCTTGTCCTCACGCCCTCTTGGTCCTCCCTGTCTCTGGGGACCACGACTGTGCAGGCCGCACCCAGGACTGGCTTCCAGACGGGCCGCTCAGAGAACCAAATGCAGCCGGGTGGAGAGAGGTTCGGTGTCCGCACCCCTCCTCTCCGGACCTTCTCCACGGGCAGCCCACTGGGCTCTTCCCCACACTTGGTCACGAGGAGGCGACGTGTTCCTCCGGCCACCACCACGTGCGGACGGCAGACACTGTTGTCATTGCTCCAGCCGCTAGCCACTGCTGAACCTCCCCACCAAGTCACGAGAGTCACACCGAGTCACATATCACCCCGTTCCCTAAGGGGCAGCCACTGTTGCAGCCACCTTTGTAGATGATGAAAGTTTACACAGAGGAGCTCAGGAACCAGCCCAACGTTGCACAGCAAGAAAAGGGGCAGACAGGCTGGGTGAAGGGAACTGGCGGCCAGGCTCACCCCTCCTGTGATCCACGCAGACGAGTGCTTCACACCCGGCCAGTCTCGTCCTTCTCACCTCTCTTCTACCTGAGCTGCTGGCCAAGAATAGCTTCCCCAGAGCCTTGCCAAGGACGAAGGTTCAGCTGGGGCTCACTGAATGTCTCCACAGATGAATGGCCGGATGGTGGGTGCATGGGTAGATGGATGGATGGATAGGTTGTTGGATGGATGAATGGAGAGACGGTTGGATGGACAGATGATTGGATTATTGGAGGGATGGATGATGGCTAAGTGGATGGATGGATGAGTGGGTAGATGGATGGACGGGTGGACAGACAGTTGGATGAATGGATGGTTGGTTGGATGGATGGATAGACAGATGGATAGATGGTGGACGGATGGATGGATGCATGGATGGAAGGATGAGGCACAGTTTTGTAGACCTTCCCTGACACTTTTGGCTTCCTACACTTCCCAAATGAGATATAAGGGAACATCCTTCCAGGACTTGTAAAGGCAGCAGCACACAAGGACACCTCTCCCACGTCAGGGTGGGCCCCTCTGAGGGGCTCTCACAGTCCCTGCCCCATCACAGTACAGATTGCAGTGGGCCATGACTGTCTCGTCCCCATCATTCCTTTCTCTTCCCATGGATGACAATGGCGTTCACGGTTTCATCTGGCTGCTTCCCAGATCCCGGCAGACAACGCATGCTCAGTGAATAAGAGACAAAGGGGCGTGGTGCTTCTGGACACCTGAGCTCCGCCCCCCGCCCTATTCCATAGGCTTTGTGCTCTGCCCAGTGGCTCTTTCCTTCCTCGTCTCCCCTTGTCACACTCTGGACCCCTTCCTTCTTGTTCCCCCACAGACTCTGCTCGAGGAAACACACAGCCTCCTTCCAGCTGCCCCGCCTTGCGGGAGGCCAGAGTTGCAATTCCTCCAGGGTCCAGTGTGACAGTATGACTCCTCCCGGGGCCAGGTGACAGCATCTCACTTCCCAGGACAGAGGCCATGCTGGCTTGTCCGTCTCAGCATCCTTTGGGACTCGGCACACAGCAGGCGCTCGGCAAGGCTCTGGCGGCGGCCAGGATGGGGCCGGCCGGCTATATTTACTGCCTCTCCTGCCATCAACCCAGTCTCTCTGAGCCCATCCTTCTTCCTCCTCGGGGACGCGTCGGTCTAGAGAAGCTCTGTGACTCATTGCCTTCCATATCGGGCCTCATGTTTTGAGACCGGCTCCTGCAAATACCTCAGAGCCGAACTTGAGCAAACACCTGCCCGTCCCCAGAAGGAGGGCCCGCTGCTCCCTGACATACAAAAATGGTCATTGGCAGAGGGCTTCTGGGGCTGACGCTATTGTCTTTGGATGCCCTGCAAATGGGCAGTGCTGGTTCCTTCCCCAGAAGGCCCAGGTCTGCGCACATTAACATGTGGGCCTGGGGCTGCCTGCACCTGCCCCTTCGTTCTGGTTCTAGGGAGATCGGAGGCGCGCTTTTCCTCCAAACAGCTTGTAATGACCCTGCTTCCTAGGGTTTTCCTCCCCAGGACGTGCAGAGCTTCTTGCTGTCTAGTTGGTTAAGTGAGGTGAGGCTCAGGTCCTGTAACTATGATCCAATGGGCTCTTCCTTCCTCTCATACCCCACCCTCCCCAAGGACCAGACATGGAAGACCGATGGGGAGGGGCGGGGCCCTCTTTCTGGAAGTCACGGGCTTCTCTCAAGCTGTCATCCCGGCCAGAGGCCATCTGGTTTCTCAGGTATGGACCTCGGGACGCTCCCCAGGTCTGCCCTTGGATGTGAGCTCAGCGTGAGGCGTCTCCCTGGGAGCCCGAAGCCGGCTTCCTTCCCAAGCTGGGGGCGCCCTCGGTCCGATCGGCAAGTTTGAAAACTATTCATAGACAGAAGTGGGCAAAGTCAGTCTTGAATGACAGATGGGACCAATTAAATTCAGTAGCCCTCCCTCTTTCCCCACGTTCCAGCCCTGCTCCTACAGCCAGTCACCTCTGACGAGATATGTCACAGGAATTAGAAGTGTGTCCCCCACGATGATGTTACCTGGATCCCTTTCAGGTCCACACCAGCCAATTCCAAACATCTATTCAAACCCGGGAAACAGAATCGAAACGGTTTATTAAAAACCTAATCACGAGCATTTATACGACACAAATAGTTCTGAACGGCACCCACCACCCCACGGCCCCTCCTGGGGACAGCACAATACAGCCGATTACCCAGAATTTAAACGGGGGTGTTTGAGAGCCTGGGAACATTTAATGGGGATCTTTCTTTGTGAGGATTCTGCTATTGTATTTTTTTTTTTTTTTTCACTTGAAGAAAGGCAAAGGATGGGAGGGCGCATTCACTTTCCTCCCTTGAGTGATAGGAGAATATATGGCTTACTCTGGCTCTGCTTCTATTGATGCTGTCGGGATGTGAATACCAGCCCATGGGAAGAGGCAGCTCCCTGCCTGCTTGGTGGGACTGGTACAGCGTGGCTTAGGGTGACTCCCTCTCAGCTGTCCGGAGCCAGGCCGCTGGCAGGTGAGGGGATTGGAGGTCTCTTGGGTGGGGAAGCCGTGAGGGCAGACGGCTCCATCCCTCTTCAGGGCCCCGGCTCTAGGGGCAGGGCTGGGTGGTGGCCATCGTTCTGTCTTGGCTTCCTGGATCGTGGGCTCCCCCACAGACAGTGAGAACAGTTCTGGGCAGAGGGGTTTCCTTTGAGGTCTTCCCAGCCGGTGGTGGCCACCAGGGCTTGCTCACGGGGCCCCACTCCGGTGGCTGGGACCCCCCCAGACGTCCTCCAGATGGAGGTGCCAGAGACCTGGTCTCTGGGGTAGCTCCTGGGTTCCCAGCCCCACGCCAGACAAGCAGTTCCTCGGCGATCCCTCGAAGGTCGGGAGCGGG
The DNA here is from genome assembly GCF_902655055.1 of Lutra lutra. Classification (NCBI taxonomy): domain Eukaryota; kingdom Metazoa; phylum Chordata; class Mammalia; order Carnivora; family Mustelidae; genus Lutra; species Lutra lutra. The sequence goes on from NC_062281.1 coordinate 195,906,905, forward strand.
TGGTTCCCCCTCCCTTCTCTTTTCTAGAAGGTTCTCTGTCTCTTGAACCAATGTAGCACTTTACTTGTATTTTGAGTTATTTTTGTTCAGTCCTCATCTCAAGATGATCATTTTGAAGTTATTTCTTCAGTGAAAATAGTCTCCAGGTTGATTCTTTCCTGAGTGCCTTGTGTTGAAGACGAGGCGTCCTCGTTTTACCACCCAATCTAGTGTTTTAACAACATAATGACAAAGACAGCAGAATCGAAATATTTAAAATCAAGTACACGCCCCGTCCCGGTGATTCATTTGTGCATCAACTACAGATTGTGAAAGCCGGCTTCGGAAGCGTAATTACTTGAAAATACACGACTACCTCACTCCGGTCAATATTTCCCATGTATGCGTGTATTCTACAGTGAAGCAGAAAGGCTCTCGGAAAACATCATCTCCCTAAAATCCTGGGGTGCGCGTCACAGCTACGGGCGCTCGGAGTCTGGCACTCTGCCGGGATAAGGCCCCAACCCCGCGTTGGATGGTGAGTCCCCGGCTGCGTGTGTGGCCTCCCCCAGTGCTGTCCTGCCGCTCCTTTAGATGAAAACCAGACGACTGGCACAGTTGGGGGCCAGTCCTAGACAGGGCCTGCTGTGGCTCCCTGCGGTCAAGAGTATTTCTGCCGAGTCTCAGAGCCTGGGGGTGACGGAGGACCCCAGGCTGGGTCATGCCTGGGCCCCGAGGAAGGCTGCTGGGGTCTCGGTCAAGGCCCCTAGGGACGCCGCAGGTGGGCAGGTAGCATTATCCCTGGGGAAGGAGCCCCGTCCTAGGTCCTGGCCTCAGGCTCTTTGTGCCCTGGGGAGGGGAGGGGCAGGGACCTTGGCAGGGGGAGATGACCCAGAGGATGACCACCGGCTGGCCAGGCCCAGGGCCACCGGTGTCACCTCATAGGCCATGACCGCACAGTGGCAGATGCCCCAGACTGCGTGCTCCGTAGACACACCAGGGGTCCTTACGCCGTAACCACTCATGAGAAGATCCTACGTCCTCGGCTCTCTGCCGTGGTTGGTGGAGACACAGCCGGACGGACTTCAGATCCTGGGATGTTCCCGTGAGCAGCTCACAGGCAGACGGCGGTCGGAGTCATTTTCATTTGCGGGGAGAGGGGAGTAGAACGTGAGTGAAAACCCCCTCCAGCTCAGCCAAGACACCTCCTTCCCGATGTGGGCTCGGTGTCCCCTCCAGCGACCTGCCTCAGAGGGGCTCTTTTTCTTCTCACATTTGGGTGGAAGAGGATTCAAATTAGGTTTGAGATTTTCGTCATGCTGTGGCTTCTGGAGGGATGTCCTTTCACAGGGACCTTCGAGGAGCTGTTAAGTCCAGGCACAGCCACGAAACTGGAGAGCCGTAGGGCTGCACGCACATTTTAGACAACAGACAGACGCTTGGCCATAGCGTTTCCGGAGAGATCCGGGCCCTACTGTGTCCTAGCGACTCCCGAAAAGCTATCTGGCTGTCTGTGTGCTGGATGTGAGGGTCACCCGAAAGGTGGCTCCTCTCCGGCCCCCACCTCAGCAGCAAAGCTTGCCTTCGACCTTCTCTGTGCTGGAGGAGACCCCCCCCCACCAAGCCTCAGGCCACACCTGCCGTGCCATCCACACACATGACCTCCTGTCGGTGGACACGGGGGAGGGAGTGACCCCTGTCCTGGGGCAGCCTGATTCCTGTCCCCCCACCCCCGCCACAAACACCCCTTTTGCTTGTCGGAGCATAAACGCTGCGAGCCACGTGGTCGACATCTTGAATGCAAAGCAGAGCAAAAGGAAATGGCGGAGCGGCCCCCCATGGCCCCCCATGGCCCCCCACAGCCTCCCATGGCACAGAGTTCCCTCTGTGCGCCACCAGCCGGGGTGGACCAGGCTCAGGGTGCGAGGACGCGGTGACGGCCCCGTGTGATGCGATAGGACGTTAACCACACATTCTAGTAATAAAATAAAATAAAATAAATACTAATAAACATTCGACCTCGAGTAAAGATCCTTCACGAGACACCCTCGTCGTTTTCCTGCCCCCGCTGCAGTTTTTTCTGGAAGGGCTCCAGCGAGCCCAGGGTGGTGCAGCGGCCTTGTTTTCGGAGGGAACAAAAGGTCTTTCTTAGTTGTAAGGGCCGTCAAGTTTATCCAAATATTCTCAGCTTGCTACTAGCCCCTTTCTGAATTGGTATTTCCAATAAAAGGACACTTTGTATCTTTAAGCCACACGCCCACCCCCCCCAGCAAGGATGCGGAGGGCAGGGAAGCCTGCTGGGCGCCGCGGTTGCCTCTTCCTCGGGGACGGGAGGGAAGGGGGCGGAAGGGGGCAGCCGCGGGCTGAGCACCGCGGTCAAGGCTGAACTCAGAGGGAAGGGGACGGAACCCGCGGGGGGGTGCCCACCCCACAGCACACCACCGACGACGTAGCATCGGCTCTCATTTTGTGCAAAGCCCGTCCAGGCCTCCAGGCTCGTTAGGTCCTGAGCGCGCTCAGAGGCAGGGCAGAGAATTCCTTCCAGCCGGGCTGTGAGGCCTGTGTTCTCGCCTGCAAGCGGCCTGGGGGAAGCCCGCCTCTCCTCTCCCTGCGAGGCATCCGTTCCTCGCCCTCTGCCCGGACCCCCTCCCGCCAGCCCGCCCTCGCGCCCAGACCTGTGTGTGCCCCACGCCCGGCAGAGCGGTCCCCACAGCACCACAAAGGGCATTTCCTTCCCCACAGCCCTCCTCCAAACGGCTCTGATTAGCGTTAATGATAATTCTCATTAATCACCGTCAGCGGCTGCAGAATGGAAGTCAGGCGTCAGCAAAGTGACAGGAGCCACTTAGACGGTATTTATGACTTGCGCGCGCCGTGGTGGCTCTGGGCCCTGACCCCTCTGGCCTGTGGCTGACATCGTGGCCAACATCTGGGCTGTGGCTGCCCAGCACGGAGCCCTTGGTGTTTCTCCTCCTAGCCTGACCTCAGGGATGCCACCAGCCTCGGGAACCCTCCTCGTGCTCGGCTGAGCAGAGCGAGGGGAGGGGGCCTCGGGCCGAGGGACGAGGAAGACGCAGGACGGGCTCTTGTGTTGCTAGCAACACCTTCCTTCCCAGAAGCCCCCAACCCCCTTTCCTCAACCTTACCTCCGGGGAGGGTTGTCTGTCCCCGTGGAGCCCAGCACAGACCGACCCAGCTCAGAGGGGGGACCATGTTTGATCTACCTGCGACCCAGGGCCACGCACACAGTAGGGGCTCAGGGGAGGCCCATGGCTCAGCACGGGCTGTGCGTGGGGCCCAGGGGAGCTGCAGGCCAGGGAGCCCGTGGGAATCCAGCAGGATCCCCCACCGGTCAGACAAGGTCTTGGGGTCATCACTGACTCTGCAGCCCGACTCACACGTCCACGCCACACGTACCGCACAGGACCCATAGCCGCCCGCTCTGGGCTGCTTCGGGAGCCCCTCCTCCCACACGGCCTGGCCCACTGGCCCAGCGGCTCCCTGGCCGGTCAACCCCTGCTCGTCTCCTCCCTTTGGCCCCCACGTGTAGCCACGCGCCGGTCCGGCCCACGCGGTCCAGAGCAGCGTGCTTGGCTGTGGGAAGGACTAAGTCACCCGAAAACACGGCGTCTCGACAAGCAATCACAGGAGCCTTGGGCCGGGGTGGGTCCCTACATCGGGCTTCCGTCTGCCCGGCTGGACCATGATACTAAAGGCCGTGCTCTGGCCCTGGTCTCCAGAAGGCCGGTCCCCCTTGGGCAGCGGGGTGGGGGAGGGAGTCGCTGCTCTGGCGGCGAGGAACCGTGTGGCCGTCAGCCTGGTTTCATTTTGCCCTCGCACCGGGGGCTGCGTGCAGGGGCGCAAGGTCATTATGAGGCTGTTGCTGGGGCAAGGAGGGTCGGCGGGGGTGGCTGGGGCAGTGGCTGGTCTGGATGTAGAGGCTCCAGTAACCTGGGCTGAACTGGAAAGGCCCTCGGGACATGGGCTGCCGGCCTCACCCAGAAGCGCCCTGGCCGGGGAGCTGCATCCCTGCAGGGTCACCGCCCGGGCATCGTCCGGCCCCTCTGCGCTCCTGGGCGGCAGCGTCGGGGTGAGCGCTCCAGAGGCTGCTCTCGGGGACCCACGTGACGGCAAACCAGGAACCCCGAAGAGCCCCATGAAACCGCCTGCAGTACAGACCTGCGCCCCAGACCTCACCCCGGGAGGAGAAACATCTAAAGCAGGGGAAGCCCTGTGCCACGGCGGAGCGGGGTGGGCTTGGGCTGGTCTGAGCGCGGCCCTTCCGGAAGCCCTGCTGCGGACCAGGCAGCGGGAGCCCCTGCGGCCGCCATGAGGGAGCAGCCCTTGGACTCCTCCTGCGAGTTCCCGTGCTCGACCCCCAGAGCCTCAATCACGGCCTGGCCCTGGGAAAGACGCAGCTGCCCAGGCTTCCCAGGAGCCCCCGGCTACTCAAGGGGGGCTGCTGGCATGGATGCCCCGGTCTGGGATCTGGAGGCATGTGCTCCGCGTGGTTCTCACAGGAGTGGGGCCTGCGAGGGTCTGGGTTTGGCTTGTCCGGGTCCTCCTCCTCCTCCTGCCTTCCTTCTTCAAAAGGACTTTCGTCCTGACAGGCAGCTTCCGGCACATTCCCGTGGGGCAGCAGTCATTCCTCTGGACACAACCATGAGGTGGCAGCAGGGCCGGCGTTGGGCCTTTTTGTGGGGTCGGGGGGAGCTTACGCAGGATGTTCTGCCTCTGTGAGTGTAGACGCTGCCCCCCAGCTCCCCCAGCCGCAGACGTCTGTGAGTGTAGACGCTGCCCCCCGCTCCCCCAGCCGCAGACGTCTGTGAGTGTAGACGCTGCCCCCCGCTCCCCTAGACGCAGACGTCTGTGAGTGGCGCGCAGGAGCAGCTGGACGTCTCGGCTCTCCCGTGCTCACCTGGACTCCTCCCCGAGACCCCCCGGCCCGTTCGCCGGCGACTCCCTCCACAGGGGGTGGAATTCCCCAGAAATAACTATCTTCCTGTGGAACATTTCATTAGGGATGGTGGCGTCCATTTCCCCCCGATGGTTAGACTGACATCACATGGCTGCGATTATGATACATTGAAAAGTCCACAAAAGTTATCAAAGGACAATGACAGCAGCGGACAGCAATCATGGGGACACCGGCCGTGGGGCATGTGGGGCATGTGGGCCCTCCAACACAGCCTTTGTCGGGGGGGGATGGTGGCCGCTGGCACCTGGCCTGATGAGAAGCAGGTGTCCCCTGGGGTCCTCTCTGCGCATGCCTGGATCTGCTGGCTGGGACAGCCCCTGGGCTGCACCCAGCCTCCCAGGTCCTAGTCTCTTCCTCTCTCCTGGGGGAGATGTCCCGGGGGGTCCTTCACCACCTTCTACGTAACGAGGCTGCCCGTGGCGGTGCCTTCAGATCCCTGCCCTTTGGAGAGTTCTGGAGAGACACATGCTGGTTCTTCAGAAGGAGACGGAGCCCTTAAATCAAGCCCCCAGTGCCCTTGGCCAGCCAGGCGGGCCTGGAGCCCCGTGTCAGCCAGCCACCTCTGAGCTGGTCATCTCATGTCCGTCCAGCCTCCACCCTGCTGGCCCCACCTGTCCTCACTGTCCCCAGCTCCTCCCCTCCCGGGAACCTCCTGACTCCGTGGGTCTCCTGCTCGATCCCGTCTTCTTCTTGCCGGAGCCGTGGTGTGTGGCTGCGCACCTGTGCTTCTCGACATCCCCTTGGCTCTCAGCAGAGGACCTCCTGGCTGTCCTGTGCACAGAGCGGCCGAGCCCCACGTCACCATGTCCCCTCTGTCATAGAGTTTTCTGTGGGATTTGAAATTTGTACTATAAATGCCAAGAGGGGAATGAGGCATCTGCTGGTGCAGGGTCACGGTCCCCAGATGTGTGTTTGCCCCGGGCTCCTGGCAGAGGGGTCTTGCTGGGAGCTGGGGCTGAGCCAGAAGGGGGTGCTTTCCCTCACCTTCCGCATGGACATCCCGGGGCTGGCTGGCCACCAGCAGACGCCCGCACAGGCCTGTGGTCTTTCGGGCTGTGTCATTTCCCGCCTGCCCAAACTCCTTCCAGTTCATTCTTCTCCCTGGCCTGCTTTGGGGCCTTTCCGCAAAGTCTGGGACACCTTCCGTCCTGTGCAGCTCCTCCTTCCCCCGAGGAAGCCAGTGTTTGCCAGTTGTTGTGCTCTAAGCGGACCTTAGGGTTACAGCTGGGTGACGTTTCACTACACCACGGACAGATCCCGTGGCTGTGTCGGACAAACCTCCGTCTGTTAGCTCTTCTCCCCCTTAACCAAACAGTGATCATCCTGGACTCCACATGGGCTTGAGGGGGTTCCCCAAGTGCCGGGAGCATTGGGGAAGGTTCTAGATAACGCCTGCTGCTGTGTTGGCTCTGAGTCCTGCGTGGCTTCCTGTCCGCTGGGACCCTATCTCCATCTGGGCTGCGCAGGGCCACAGGGAAGGGGTCCCAGGAAGGCCCCGCCATAGGCACTTGCTGTGCAGACGTGGCTGTGGTTGTTGGACCAGTGTCTTCACTCAGTCTTGCTGAGGCAGGTCCACTACAGAAAAGGAGATGTGCGGAACCGTGGGCCATGGCTCATTCCCAGCCTCCTGCGGTGGGACAGGGCCTGCCATCGCTGCTGTGACTTCCCAGGGTTGTTCCATGTGCGGCGTGGGGCAGGACAGCCCGGTGGCTCCTGCTGTCCCTACCGTTAGCCAGGACAGGCTCGGCTACCACCGTGGCCCTGGTGGCCCTCCTGGGCACAGCACTCGGCCTACCAAGGTCTCCCCTCGTCCCAAGGACCACAACGCCCAGCTCCAGAAACTGGCCCTGCATCCTCATCAGAGACAAGGCCTGCAACCCTGTGGCCACACAGCGCCGGGTGTCCTCACCCACCAGAGCTCGACACGGGCTCCACCGCTGCGGCCAGGGGCTCGTCCGCAGGAGATAAGCTAGGGTACACTCGGCCTGTCCCCGACGGGAGGAGGCACGCCCCTCACACAGCATCTCGACCTCCAGCCCAGCAGACAGGACCTTCTATTCGAAAACAGCAGTGCAGTTCTGGAAGAATCTGGCTGCGCGTAGCGGGAGACCAGCCCTCTGCCGGAAGTCTCTGGCCTAACACGCGGGTTCTGCACATACGGTCAGCATTAACGCGCCGTGTCCCCGGTGACGGGATGAAAGAAGCATTGGATTCGTTTCCAGAGCTTCCAAGTAGGTAACAATTGGGGACAAGGGACTGCGGCCGGCTGAGGGGACACGTGAGTGCATTACGTTTGCCTGGTGCTTCTAGCCGGAGCTGAGCGGCTGCAGGCGGCCCGACCACGGTGTCTATGTGTGGGGATGTCTGTCTGCACGTGGGGGCTAGTGGCGCCCGGACGAAAGCCTGTGTCTCGACATCCGTTTTCCCAGAGTCCTTGCGCCCTGCCCACGTGGGGCGCTTGTCCGGGGCTGACTCCCGTACAAAGCTGACTTCCCGGCAAGGCCGCTGCTGTCCCGGCCTCCCTCTCCATGTGAGCTTGGCGGCCGCTGCCCTGCTGTCCTACAGATGACACACAGTTTTGTTTCTTCCACGGGGAAGGAAGGTGCGTTGGCCCATGGTCTTCTAGAGACTCTTTAAAGGCCCGTAGGACAGGGTGTGGAGGGCTGCAAGGATAAACCGGGGTGACCGGGGGCGGGAAGGGAAACCCGAGCCCGAGTCCCTGGAGAGAGACGTTCCAGAACCCTGGCCTCGAGCCCTGGATAGCAGGCATATCCTCGCGACCTCAAGTGCAAGGCTCAGGAAGGGCTGCTGTAATGTCCTTTCATGCCCGGTGGGGTTCCACTGAGAGCCTGGCAAGATTCACCCAGGGCACCGTTTTGCCCTGGTGTGGACACAGGTCCGCCGTCCGGCTCTACTGAGATGGCTGCTGCGGCCTAGGTTCCTCTGTCTCCCCGCTGCGGACCGTGCTCCACCGCTGGGGGCTGTCCTGGGTGCCACAGGGTGGCATGCGGTGTCGCTGGGCGCCAGTCTGTGATGCCTGCCACACGTGTCGCAGGCCTTGCCCGCGAGTCCTGGGGGGCGGTGTGGCCCGTGTTGAGAACCACCGGTCTCTGCTCCTGCATCACTGGCAGGGCCCTGGGAGCACAGGAGCCACTTTGTAGGGAAGTGGGGGTAACGGTCCGAGCGGGATTCGGACGACGGCCTCGGCCTCTCTCCTGGGTGTGCTCGTCGGGGGCCGGTGGGGAAAACTGTGTTTCTGGGTCCAGGGAAGGGAGGAGGAGAACTGGGCCGGGACCGAGGCTCTCGGAAACGCTGACATGGAGGGCACCCACCCAGGAGCCTTGATGCGGCTTCTCAGCTCCGGGACCAGACGGCACCGCGGGTCCCCCGGCCAAGGCTGCATGGCCAGGGACGGGAAGAGGCTGCGGGAGCCTCTCCAGCCCGGCCAGGGCGGCTTCTCCGGGCGAGACGAGCCTCCGCCCGGCGCACACAGCCGCGCGGGCACTGAGAGAAAGGTGTCCTGCTCGCTCAGAAAGGGTGTCGTGAACGGAGCGGCGCTCCAGGGTGGAGAGAACACAGCCCCCAGGGAGGCGGGCGTCCTCTCTCTCCAGGGCAGCTCCCGGTGGGCTTGACCACGAGCTCCCCCTTCACAGCCTCCGCGGGGACACGAGGGCTTTGGGGAAGGACGTGGGGACACGAGGGCTTTGGGGAGGGAAGCGGGGACAGGAGGGCTTTAGGGAGGGACAGGATCCATGTCCTGGGCATCGGGTCCTCAGGCCGGGGGTGGGGGCCATTGGCTGCACAGAAGCTGCGTGTCTGCACCCGGCTGTGGACCATCGCGGCTCCCGCCGGGCTGGGGCAAGGACCTGGGGACCGCACCCTGCGTCTGTGTGGGCCCGGCATCTGGGCAGGGCACCGGGCGGCATGTTTACTCTGAGCAAAGCCGCCCGTCTGTTTGCAGACCTGGCATCCCAGCCACCGGACGGCAGGTGGTTCGGTTCCCTGAACATTTATGTAGTTTGGGATGTTCTCACAGTGGGGGGGGGGGTGGCCGGCTTCCAGGACCCACCTCTGACTTTACCTACCCCCAGCACCCCACCCAGCTGCTCGCTCCCCAGCTCTAGCTCCTGGACCTCGACCTGCCCCTGACATCACTTCCCTAGCCTTGCCCTTGCTCATCTGTGAAATGGGGGCAGTGCCTGCATGGTGGGGCTGCCCTGGGGCTTAAGCAGGACCAGAGACGTCTGCAGCCACAGGGGCCCCGCGGCATGGATCCGTTCCCCGTGCTCTGCAAACAGATGATGGGTCCGAGGACGGCAACGACGCTGTTTGTCTGGAGGACGAGGCTCTTGGCCACTGGCCTCCCCTGCCGCGGGGATTGGGCGTGCACACTCACGCCGAGCTCGGCTCTGCAGGTGAGGCTGGGGTCGGTTCGGAGCTGCCGTGGTCATCCGTCTGCCCTTCAGGCGCCGGTGGAGGTGGGGGTTATTTGCTTCGGATTCAGGAAGTTCTGCTCACACCGGTGTGAGTCACGGGGAGGCAAGCGGCACCGTCTCGGCAAGACCTGGAGGAACTTGGAGCCTTCAAACTGCACCCGATTCAAGGCGTGGGTGGCAGCTGTCACCTCGTCACCGAAGGGCCAATTGTTTTTGTCGGGAAGTGTGGGCTTTTGTCGGGAAGTGTCAGGAAGTGGGGGCTGGTGCCGAGTGTCTTCGCCTACGGTCCTCCCTGATCTCATGACTGGGGGGTTGGGGAGGAGAGCCCGGGATCAGAGGGCACCCCGATTTCCAGCTGGTGGCACGAGCGGTCAGCAGCCACGCCCGGCACCCCCGTCCGGCTGTTCCCCTGGCGCCACAGCTCGGCTTCCTCCCGCTCTACCCTCTCATCCACGTGACCCCAGAGTGCTGAGTGTCCCCCCGAGTGGCAGGTCGTGAGGGTCGTAGGAGCAAATGTGTGGGCTGCACTCAGCACCGCGTGCTCAGGGGGAGTGGCTGTGTCCTTGTTTTCACTGTCACTGATGCACAAACCAGGGCCTCTCCAAACCATACCCTCACAGCACGAGTTAGGAAAGCCTCTGACACCACCTCCTGGGGACATCGGTGAGCGACGGGGCCACAGCCTCTCTCCCAGGACCCTGCCTCATCCTGGCGCGGAGACACAGCCCGTGTGTCCTTGGGCACAGGGCCCGCGACACAGACCTCGCGCGTGCTGTCAGAGAGCTCAGCTAACTGTTGGCCTCAACCCTTGTCGGCTCACCGGGAAGCTGAGGCCACGCTGCTCGCCCAGCACTGACAAAATGGACAGAAAAGTGTGGGTGGGTGGGCCCGGCTATGGGGACCCAACCGGAAGGCAAGGGGGTGGGACAAGGGGCAGAAGCGACTGAGGAGAGGAAGGGACTCAGCCCCATGACTTTGTGACCAGCTCCCGGTGGCCTCCCCCCGACCCTCCAGCTTCGGCTCCTCCCCTGCCACGGCACCGGGGCCCACGGCTCCGCAGCACACATGCAACACCTAGAGATCCATGCGCCCCTCGCACACCCGCAGGTCAGGGCTTCCGGGCCCGTCGCTCCCACCACCCCCCAGCTGGCCTCCAAGGCTGCCCCTACTGTCATGGTTTGCTCCCTGTGACAGTCCCGGCAAACTGCCTCTCTTCTGGCCCGCCCACGGTGATGCTGGGCCTGCGAGTCGTGCCCCCTGCCTGCCCTCGGTGCCCTTCTGCCACCAGTCCTGCCTCCGCTCTGGAATGCCTGGCCAGGCACACGCGGCGCTCCCCTCCCTGAGCCCTGCCCACGCCCCACACGCAGGACCTTCAGCATCCGGACCCCGCCGTCCCCGCATGGTTGCATATCAGACACACGGCCTCTTGGCTTCTCTGACCTGCTGGGACTTGCTGGAAGCTAGGCTCGGATTTCATGTGTCTGCATCCCAGGTCGCTCGGCCCGGGCTGTGGAGCCGCGCTCTCTGGGAGGAAGCCACTCTGCTGCCCAGTGAGAATGGGCTTCTGCAACCAGCCCAGCCCCACCCAGCCAGAGCCCTCCTCCAGGGGCCTCTGGGCTCTTTTTACCCCTTAGTCCCCCGAGGCCCCCTGCCCTCCTGTCCGTTGCTGTGGTCAGCACCTCCAAAGCGTCTGTCTGTCCTTGAGGGCACCCCCAGACAAGGAGCGACGTGGAGAATTATGTGCCAAGGCCAGGCCACATCTCCCATCTGTCCCGTATTGCCCTGCCAATGCCCGGATTTCGGGATCCCTGGCCACCTGACCTGGAATGCTATTTCACTCGTTAATGCTGATCCGCTCAGGCTCTCCCCGGACCAGTGTCTCGGAGCGAGGACAGGAATGTCCTTCCACAGGTGTGGAGAACCACCGAGAGCCTGGAAGTCCATGGCTTCCCCTTCTCTTGGGTCCTGTGGCCTGGCCTGTGTACTCCAAGCAGCCCAGGGCTCAGCTATGTGCGGGTCCCTAGGCCTGGGTTGGCCTCTGGAGAGACCCCTGCGGGTTTGCAGAGCAGCTCCTGGCCCAGCTGGGGACCAGTACCATCTCTGGGGAGGGGGGCTCTGCAGCGCTGGGCAGCCCAGGAGGACAGGGGCCGGCCCGAGCCTTCTTGGGGTCCATCTGCTGATCTCACGGGAGGCAGTACGAATGAAATGCTGGCGGACGGTGCGTGTCACCAGCCTGTGGCCAACACGGCACGAACGTGGGTTACAGGTGGCTGACAGTGGGGACCAGCTTCCAGAGCGGCGTCCCGGGATGACCCGGGACAGAACGGGGGCCGCTGGATGGAGGCAGGTCTGCCTTTACCAGGCAAGCAGAGGTGCCCTGGGCCTCCCCTGCCCCAGCGAGCCGTGGGGACCCGGGAAGCCACACCAGGTGAGCGGCGGAGCCCCACGCAGGTTGGGGGCAGATTATCCTCCGTCATAAACTTTTACCACATTTCACACCCGGTTAACTTTTATGACCCCTCCAGGAGGAAGTGGAGGCAGCTGGGGAGCCCGGGGAAGCAGGCCAGTCGGGGCCACGGGGGTGACCCCCAGGGGCACAGGGGCCTGGCCGGGGGCCAGCGTGTGAGCCCCCCCCACCTCGCCCCCGCAGCGGGGCCTGGGGGGCTCAGCACCACACCGGGAGCTAGCTCGGGGTGCTGCCCAGAAATGGCCCCCGCCTGGCCCCCCGCCCACTCCGCACGGAGGCCCCAGCCCCTCTTGGGGACAAGCCTGCAGGGCCAGCCCCCCCAAGCGCCCCTTCTCTCTTGCACTGAGCCCCCCGCCCCCGACGAAGCCGCAGCTCCCGCTTCCGCGTCACTTCTGCACACGACATGGAACTTTGACGAGGACCACATGTGGCCTGGCCCACACCCCGAGCCCCCTATTGTTCATGAGACAGGCCGAAGCGGGTGGGGGCCCTGAGACCGGGGGGCGAGGCCGGGGCGGGGGTTAATGTCTGTTTTCAATATGCGGCCAATCGCGGCCTTTTTTCCCTGTTTCGTATAATTTTATACTGGGTGGATGTATTTAGGGCCTGAATGGTCTGACAGTCATGATTGATACTGTGCATTAGGAGGCCTCCAGCGCCGGCCCTGGGACGAGCTGCGCCAGTCCGCCCTCATCAGATGGCCGGGCCGCAGGCCTATTAAAAGCAGCGGGAGACCTTGAGGCTTAATCACAGAGGCTGGGCTGCGAGGAGGGAGAAGAAAGGCTGGGGACAGAGAACAAACGCGGTGATAGAGCGCAGAGGCGGAAACGCTCCCGGGATCGCCCCCACGCGCAGTCAGCCCCTGGACGGCGCAGCCGAGGAGGGGACAGGACGGGGAGGGCCTTCAGGGAGGAAAACAATTAGGAACCGCAGCCCCGGCCTGGAGGCCACAGCGCCACTGGGCGGTCTGCGAGGGGCAGGGGTGCGGGGCTGGGGGCCGAGCTCAGCGAGTCCCCCGATGATGCACCATGAGGTGATGCAGGACCCCTGCCCTGACTTGCCGGGTGCCCCCAGAGGACTGCCGCTGGTGCCTTGTCTCCCAAGAGTGTCCCCTTCGGATGTCCAGGGTGTGGCCGTTCTGCTCTCTTGGGGTCTGGGGGTGGGTCTCCGGGCGAGGCAGACAGAAAGACAGAGAAGCAGAGAGAGAGATAGACAGAGACAGAGACAAAGAGAGAGAGACAGAGACAGAGAGACAGAGAGAGGCAGAGACAGAGGGAGAGAGAAAGCCATCAAACTTGTGGCTACAGTGCCAAGTGAGACGCTCTGTGGCCCGGGCATAGGAAGGGGGGCGGTCCAGGAGGGAGGGGGACGGTCCCCGTGGCCCCCCCCACCCTGGGCACCTGGGTGCTGCTGAGGCCCTGACGTGGTTTGGACCTGTGTGCATCCTCCGGGAGGAAGGTGTTCCTGCTGGTAAAAGGAGGGGTTGGGGGGAGGGAGGCTTGGTTTGGTCTGAAAACGAGGCTGAAGCTTGCTGAAAATTTTTCAGAGCCCCTCTGTTTCAGGGGAAGGGGAAAAAACAGGTTTGGAGCCAGCGGAGCTCTGGCTGCAGGGACCTCGCTGGGCACCCCCGGCTTCCTTCTCCTACAGGCGGACTCAGACCTCCCAGGGCCAGTGTGGCTATCATTATGGGGGAAGGGTGGAAATGAATAAAAGGCAAAAACTCCCTTTGAATTTTTACATAGAAAATATAAAAACCACCCAGTCTATGTGACCAGAGGTCAAAGTGCTCCTGGTTCCTGTGGGGATCCAGCTGTCACCATCGCCAGGGAGGGCCAGGCAATGGCTCTGGACCTGGCTGAGTCCTTTGGGCCTGCAGGGTCGCGGGCACCCAGCTGCAGGACCGGGCAGGGTGGGCAGCCTCTCGGGGAGAAGAGCCCCTGCTCCGGAGAGCTCTGGCACCTGCTGCCTGGCGTCACTCCCCGTCAAGTCCTGGTAGCGACGGCTCTGCGGGGCTCCTGGGTCCCAGCACAGAGTTTTCTTCTAAGCACAGCCAGAGGGACATGGGTTCCCACGTCTGAAATCTCTCAGTAGCTTCAGAACACCTGCGCTAAACAGGGTCTTTTCCACCTGAAAGGTTGGGGGGGGAACCCCACCTTGCGCCAAGTCCCATGGGGTTCCCACTGTCTGCCCCAGTGCCCAGTGGGTGAGGCTGTGGCCGGGACACAGGCAGGCACTGGGCATGGCCTGGGTGTACCCTGGGGGGCTCAGCTCTGCTCAGACAACCCCAAGCCAGTGGCCACACCCTCTGCAATGCCAACCAACGGCCACTCCTAGGAGGAAGGGCCCGCTGGGGGCTGCCCGGGGAGCCTGGCCTTCCTGGGTCTGGGAGACTGCTCGTGCCAGTTCTGTCATCCGCAGCAGGCCAGCAGGCAGCGGGCAAAGACCCTGACGGTCCCCTCTCTCCGCTGGCTATTTTTGGATATGGTTTGCTGATTTTTTTTTTTTTCCCTGCAAGGTCTGGAATAAAAAGGTCTGAAGTGTAGGTGGGACACCTCCTTCAGAGTGGGCTCGGGAAGGGCAGGGCCATGCGGCCCAGGACAGCTAGGACTGGCCAGGTGCGCACAAAAATGAAGCCTGGAAAGAGGAAAGCATTGGCTATTGCATCGGGGTGGGGGGGGGGGCTGCCTCACAGACCCAGAGCTCTGGCCTAGGGAGGGAGCTGCTTGTTGGGACACATCGCTCTGCTTTTGAGCTGAAGGAGGCCCCTGGGACCCCCGGTCTGGGTGCCACCTGTGCCGTGGGTCCTACTTGCCAGGCACTCCCAGGCTGAGACGCGCCGAGACCTTCAGTGAGGCCAAGCTGCACCCCAGACCCACCAGGGAGGAGCCGGCCCCTGCCTCCTCTGCCTTCCTTCCGCCTGGCAGACACTCCGTCCACAGCCCCGGCACGAGGGGCCCCAAACAGCAGGGGCTGCTGGCATCGTGCGGGCCCCGCCGTCCTCCACACATCTCAGGTGGGCCGGCGCTTCACGCCTTCGCACTTACCTACCCAGCCCCCGAGCGCAGCCCCAGGCCACCCAGGTGTGGAAACGGGGATGGGGGTCCTCTCCAAGGGCACTCAGCTCTTACGGGAATAGGCTTCCCAGGGACGGGTGCGCGCCTCTGACTTCCGCTCCCCCCACTTGTGCTCGGTGCTCGGGGCTGGGGCTGGGGTTGGAGGCGACGAAACAGAGTGATCGCGGTGGCGGGGCCCTGAGCGATCCCAGAGCCCGGCCAGCCAGGCCCCCGATTCCCCATGCCCGGCACGGGGTCGGGCCAGGGCTCGGCGCCGAGTGCATCCTGCTCCAGCACTCCCGCAGGACCTCCAGCCGTGCGGACGTCCAGGCCCCCAGAGCTGACCCTCGACCTGGCTGGCAGGAGAAGGCGTGGCGTGAGATGGCTTTGACAGACACCCCGAGCCCCTGGCCGACCGCTGCCCTGGGCCGTCCTGGGACAGGGATGCCCACTGCGTTTAGGATGACCGCTTGAAACAAGTGGACGCTGGGCTTGGATGGTGACGGCTCTTCCCGCCCTCCCACTTGGTGGGCGCCTGACCCCCGGGTTATCGGGGCGGCCGCTTGCACGGTGACCTCATTAAATGCGGTGGCCACGTCAGCACCTTTCTGAAGCCCCTTTTATCACTCACAGCGTGCCGGTGCGCCCCGTCGGCACCTCCTCCCCGACACGGCTCTATCTTATCTCCCTCGGGGTGGGGACCCTCACTGGGAGCCAGAGACCAGGTCTGGGAATGCCTCCTCCAGACAGCCTGGCCGTCAGCTGCTGACACGGCCGGGGGTGGGGGCAGGGCGAGCGGACCGAGGATTCTTGCGGACAAAACCGTGCAGACATGCGTCGCCTTCTGGCTCCTGAATTTAATAATGCTCGGCGAATGCTCGGGAAGCCGGTCAGGCCACTGCTGCGCGCACGTCCCCGGCCCCGCCAGCCTGAGCTCACCCAGCCCCAGCCCCTGTGGTGGGAGGACACCTGTCCTCTGCAGAACCCAGTGGCTGGTGTCGGGAACCCCGCGTGTGGCTGGGGGGTCACCTGGCATTCAAGGTCACCTGGCAAGAGGAGCTGGAAGAGGGGTCCAGAGACGCCTGCCTGCACCCCTGCGCTCTGGCCGCCGGCTCAGTCCCCTTCGTGAATGGCAGGCTGTGCCTGCAGCTCCGATGAAGACGGCTCTTTGTCCCCTGCCCTTGGCCCATGATTTTGGGGATGGTGCTGAGCAGCTGCTCTCCTGCTCTGCTTCTCCCAGGCCTGCACAGGAATACTAACAAGGGTGCTGCCCAACCAGGCACCGAATGTCTGCTCCAGAGAGCTCAGGGTTGGGGGACAGTGGGGGCATGACAGTTCCTGGAGCCCCTGCAGAGCCGCGGGCCTCATGCTCAAGTCAGACCTGCAGAGAAACACCCGGGGCCAGGGGCCGAGGCCGGGGCCGAGGCCAGGCCAAGGCCAGTGGGCCGGTGCCTGGGGCTGGCCACTCCTGCCCTCTCTGAGTGCCATCCTGAGCTCTCCGTGCTCCTCTCCTCACCCCTCCCTGGTCCTCTCCTGGCCCTTCACTGCTCCTCTCCCTGTTGCGAGCAAAGCCCTGCTTCCTGCCACCAAACACGTTCTCCGTGTCCAGCGGCCTGACCGGCAGCTTCTGGCTGAGGCAAGATTAGCCCCTGAGACACACAGCAGGGGTCCAAGTCCTCAGGGGGACCCAGGGCCCAGCACCAGTTGTGGGGATGTCCGGAGGGGCCTGTGGCCACATGGGAAAGGCCAGGAGGGACATAGGTGGTGCCCTGCCTCCCCCAGGGCCCCCATGGCCAGGGCTTGTCTAGGGAAAGTGCCCAGGGACTAGAGGTGGGGACCAGGGCCGGGTCAGCACCAGAACAGTCTGTAGCTTGCCCTCACTGTGGCCCTGAGCTCCGGCCTCCTCCTCCCTCAGGGCCTGCCTGTCCACGGTGCTGGTGCCACAGCTCCGAAGTCAGAGAGGTGCCCATGTCATTCACCAAATTGATCGGCCACCCTTCCCCATGACTCCGGGTCAGCTGCCCTGAACAGGAGTTGACCCTGCGCTGCTGGGGCTAGGATGCTCTGCCTCTCCCTGCCGCTCCGCCCTCCGCTGGCCCCTGGCTGCCTCTTGCACTCATTCCACAGCCCTGCTTGAGCAGCCACTGGGTGCAGAGCTCTGCCTCAGGTGCACAAAGGATGGGGACAGACCTGGCAGAGGCAGACAGACAGCATTTACCCATGGGACTTAAGTCACCCCCATGGGAGGTTGAAGTGACCCCAGACCCCTTCTGGGATGGAAGCTACGGACTAGAGGGCTCGCCCTCCCTCGGCCGGATCCCCACCTGGAACCGAGCCGTAGTCCTGCTCAGCGCCGCGGCCTGCTCTTGGCCGCCGTGCTGCCTCTCGGCTCGTCTGCCTCGCATGGAACCTCACATGAGATCAAGCCCGGCATGAGGGGCCTGGGAGGGGCCGTCCCAACCCCCTCCTGCGTTCCCAGGGCCATGAGCCATTCAGGACCCTTCCTACCCTCCTGGGGCAAGACTCTACAGCTGGGTCTTTGAGGTCCTCCAGGAGCTCACAGGGAGGCTGTGAGACGTCTTCTGGGCTTCCCTGAGGCTGGCTGGGCCCCCATGCCAGCGCTGAGTGCTCCTGGGGTGGGGGCAAGGTTGCAGTATGAGCCCCCTGAGATGGAGGAGGTCATGGGCTGTCTCGGAGGAGAACATGGACACTGGGGGAGAGGGAGGGCAGAGCCTTGGGGACACGGTCGGCAGGCCCTGCTCTGAGCCAGTTCAAGGGACTGGTCAGATGTCCAGTCTGTTCAGCCCCTCCATGGACACTGGCCACGCACCGGTCAGACTCCAGGGATAGGTGTGCAGCTGCACCAGGCCCTTCCCCTGTGCAGCTCCCAGCCCGTGGAGTGTGTGAATCAAAAGGGAAGTGGACGCTGATTTAAGGGTGCTCGGAGCCCGAAAGGCTGGGGGCCTGGCTCACCATCAGGACATTTCTCGGGGGGAGGTGGATTTTGCGCGGCTCCTGGGAGACTGGGGCAGGTGGAGCTGAGGGAAAAGGGCCCCAGGGGCAGAATGGAGGGAGGCAGGATGAAGCCTTGCCTGTCCTGGGGGACCAGAGGGCACCCAAAGAGGAGTGATGGGGACTCAAGCTGGGGGCATGATAGGGACAGGCGGGTCAGACTCAGCCATTCAGATGGATGCTACCTCCGGTCAGACAGGCCCCCCCGCCCCAATCCACAACGGCCACATCAGCAGCCGGACACTCAGCTTCTGGGAAACCACCGACTGCTTTGTACGGACCGCACGGCACAGACACGTCTGCCGACCTGCCGGGGGAGGGCACTGCTGCTCGCCACCATGGGGCAAAGCCAACGGGAGAAACAAAAAAGGAAACCTGATAAACAGTTTCCATACCCAACATTTTCCACATTCAATTATTTTTAAATTAAATAATCTCTCCCTAGAAGAAAAAGGAAAGTTCCCACTCAGCTCAGTCCAGCCTCACAAAGCCCACATTGTGGGGCCCTGATGGAGAATGAGTCTCCTCGGAGCCCGCCCCTCAATGCCCCCTTTTATGCTCGTGCTCCCAGGCAGCTCCTCAACCACTCCCACGTGGTGGAGACCCTGGCCCACGGCCACACGGCCTCTGTGGGGCTCTGTCGGCCCCCGGGAACCCAGGCGGGGGCATCAGGCAGCCCGGGCAGGGCGAGAAGGCCACCAAGAAAAACTGAACTACGGGAGGCAGCATGGAGAGTCTGAGGGGTGACTGGGATGGTTGTCCATGGAGACTGGGTGACACATTCAGATCCAACCGCTGGGAGGGTGTGAGGCTCATATCCGCCCCCCAGGGTCTGAGACCCAAGTCCTCGTCCTACCAGTTCGGTGTTCTTCAGTGAGGAGCTGAGCCAGTTTGAACCCCGCCATTGCTCGTGGCGTGGTGACAACAGTGCCCGTGCCAGCCACCTCCCTCTTGCAGCAGGGGTGATGGAGCGAGCACACAGACGTGCCCACGGAACCCTAAAGGCTGGGAGCTCCGGGGGCTCGGATCCCAGAGTTACCCTGGCAGAGTGGTTGACGCCGGAATTCTCCTTCCGCAGAGGACAACTCTACACTCCGGACAAAATACATACATGAAACATGGACGGCGTTAGAGAGTGAATAAAAGCAGGTGGAAACATCAGGGAACCAGCCCTTGAAAGAAAGAGCTGTACTGGTGAGGGTCCCCCATTGTCTGGCTTTCTGGCAGAGGCCACCGTCCTCTCTACCTGCGGTGGGGCCACTGGAACTCCAGGAGAAAGCCCTAGTTTTAGCAGACCGAGGGGCCAGACGGCGGGGTTGGAGGTGGCCAGGGTAGCTATAAGTGGAAGGAGGAAATCCTGGAGAGGAGGGGGCCACACACAGGGGATCCCCAGTCTGCACTGAACCCCTCCAACCCCGGCTGACCCCTGCACTGGCCATGCCTACTGGAGAGCAAGGGGCCCAGCCACAGGCAATGGCGGGAAGGTTCCGAGAGCGGAGCAGCTCTTCCAGCTGTTGTCCATCACAGCTGGTGTGAGAACATCTTGGAATTGGAGTCCCGTCAACTCAGAGGGGCTTGGCGAAGGCCTTTGACGTTCCATTAAAGCCTAGAGGGGCCAAGCCTTAAGAGTGAGCCTGATTCCTGAGAGTGAGAGCAAGGCCGAGACAGGCACACGCTGGCGGAGTATCAGCTCAGCTTCTGCAAGGTGAGCTCCTGGCGAGCAGCTGGGGACCGAAAGATCTGCTTTAGGACAAAAACCAACATTCTACAGAGGAAAGCACAGACTCCAGAGTTTCTAAAATGTGTTGTGTCTAAAGCAATAAAATAAAAAGCAAGTGCCAAGTTGTATAAGGAAATAGGAAAATGTGACCCGTAGTCAGGGGAAAACTCAGTCAAGACATGCTGACTCTGATACGACCCCGATGTTGGGATTAGCGACAAAAACGTTAGAGCAGCTACTGCAAATGCGTCCAAAGATATAAACAAAAAGGTCATCATGGGGAGTGAACAGATAGGAAATGCCGCCAGAGAAATGGAAAACGTAGTGACGAACCAGACAGGATTTCTAGGACTGAAAAGGACCTGGTATGAAATGGACGTGTCCTCGGATGGGCCTGGAGACAAGCTGAAGGTTGTGGGAGGGAGTGTAAATGAACCTGGGGATAGAGTCATGGAAACTGTCCAGTGAAGATAATAAAAAAATATTGAATCAAAAATGAACAAAGCCATAGTGACCTAGGGAGCACTATTTGATGTATGTGTAACCAAAGTCCCAGAAGAAAAGAAGTGATGGAAAATGGAACAGAAGAAGTTTTGAAGAAAAAACAAAAAGGCTAAAAAGGAGCACTTACTGCAAAGCATTCAAAAGTACCCTCTAATCAAAGACTCAGTTAAGGACGTGAAAAGGCAAGCCGTGCCCTGGGAGGAGATATTGGCCGCACATACAGATGACGGAGGACGGCGTCTTCAGAAGAGCTCCTCAAAATCAACCGACACAGTGGCGGACAATCCACTAAAAGAAAGTGGACAAGAGCTGAACACGAGTTTCACGAAAGCCGTTACACCCAAGACTAATAAGCACACGATGTGAAAGTCGGCTCGCGCCACCAGAACGTGAGGGTGGATGACAGTAATTGTCACGAGGGAAGGAGCAGCTGGGACAGTCGTCCGTGACCGGCAAGGATGGGGAATGACTCCTTCCTTTGGAAAGCAACGGGGTGATGTCTTAGCAACCCGGACAGACACTCACCAGAGGACCCGGGGACTTTACTCCTAGAGGACTTACTCAAGAGAAGTGAAAACTTCGGTCCACAAAGGCCTGTCCATGACTGTTGGTCGTGACTGTATTCACGTCCGCCCCGATCCAGAAATAACCCCACACACTGCGCCCGCAGGACAACAGACCAACAACTCATGGTCTGTCGATGCCCTGGGTGCTGCTCGGTGACAACACAGAGGGTGTTGCCGGCAAACGCGGCAACGCGGCTGTGTTACAAACGTCGCTAGGTTGGGCAGAAGCAGGTGCGCAGGGGTGCAGACCTAATGGGTCTCCTGGTATGAATCTCAGAGGTGAGGCCCGGGAGACTAACCGGCAAAGAGCCAGGAATCGGAGCGGGGCTGCCCGTCTGCCCTGGGGAGCCCCGGCTGACCAGCCTGGGGGCCACACAAAGGCTTTGAGGTCGGTTCGGGTGGTGTTACGTCCGTCCTGAGCCATCTGGGCGCAGCTCACGGTCAGCCCTGTGTACTGTTTCTGTGATGTATCGTGCATGTGGGGCTCCGAGGCCATGCGCCCTGGGCTCGACCTCGGCTGCACACCCCTGGCTGCACACCCCTGGCTGGACAGGAGGCTGCATGAATCTCCCACGGTTTTGGGGCCTCAGGTCTCTGGTCCCTGTGGATCGCGGTGACGGCTGAGTGAAATGACGCCCATAAGCCCGCAGACCAGAGCTGGAGCAGAACCAAAGCCTCGGCCCTTGTAAGCTCTTGCTGTGTTTCCTGGAAGTGGGCTGGAGCCCCGCTGGGCACAGTCCCACGCTGCGGCCAGTTTGTCCAGCGAGCCACCTTCCCAGCAGGCAGAGGGCATGTGAGCTGGCGCCTGCTGCTGAGTCCCAGGTGGCCCCGTGGCTGCCCCAGACACGTGTCGTTCATTTCTCTCTCCTGGAACATCTCACACGCACCTGGAGGTCCTGCAGGAGGGGGAGGGGTTTCTCTCCGGAGACACCCCTGAACTCCCACAAGGACCCCGTGTGGACTGTGGGCTGGGCGGTTCGTTCTAGGGTTTGGAGGGAAGAGCTACCCTCAGAAGCCGTGCGCGTGCCTCTCCGGCGGCCCCTTCAGCCGAGCGAACCGGGCCTGGGGAAATCACTTGACCCTTCGGCCGGAATCAGGCTTCAGTCCAGTTTTGAATTTTATTTCTCATCTCAGAACTAAGAAGGTGACTATGAGCCCCGGCTTCCTGGCTTCCCCGTTTCCGTCTGCTCCTCACGGCGGGCCGCACTGGCCAGCCCGACACACAGATGGAGGCTGGGGGATGTCCCGGTTCCTCATTCCAGGAGATGGTTACAAGGCCCGCCGCTGTTTGCACGGATGCTTCCCTCCGCAGACTGGAAGCTTCCAGAGGGAATGGCGATCCGCACACGCTCCACCCCCCGGCCCCTGGCACATGGCCCGGTGCCTGCTGGGCGTGAAGGAGGCTGGTGGAGCTCCGGTCATGGCCTCTATGACCTCCCTGTGAGAGCTGGGGCGGGAGCCTGGCTGGGGGCGGGGCGGGCGTCCCCGTGCACCCGCCAGTGTCGGTCCCTGACTGAGCGCTCTGCACCGGGAGCTCAGGCCCTCCTCCCCGTTTCCTCCTGGCTCACGGGGGTCTCTTCCCATCACAGCCAGCCACTCGGCTAACCGGAGCGTGCGGTGTGACGCGTCCTCCTCCCTGGCCCGGACCTCTGGCCCCATACTGCCCGGCGTGAGGGTGCGCTGGGCTGAGTCTTGCCGGACCCGTGCTCTGCCTCCTCAGGAGGCTCCCAGCTGCTCTGTCGTCCGGAAGCGCCCCCTTGCCAAGCGCCCCTCTCTGCGCCTCTCTCCTCCCCGTGCGGAGGGGTCCGGGGGCACCTTCCTTCGGTCACTCTGTGACTTCTGCTCCCCGTCCTCACCGATCCCTTTGCCTGCTAATTTCATAAAGAGGCCATTGTTCATCTAGATGGTCTTTACAGAAGCCCGTCCCCAGTGAGTGGAAACATTTAGTTAATAATTTAACACTGTGCTGTCTGCTGAGTTTTCAGGCCCCCAAACAAGATCGATGGGGCTAACAATTGGCTTATTGAGTTTCCTGGCTCCGTTTCCTGAAGACACAGACGAGCAGAGAACGGACGGCCGTGGGGTGGGGGAGGGGAGCTCTGGTATTGATGCAAGTTGTCAAAAATAATTGTTTTATTTTCGCTGGGAATGTTCCAGACACCCCCGGACGCACTGATCCGTGACGCCAGTTCTCCAGAAGCAGGAGTTTGGCATTTATGGCAATTCTGCGGCCTCTCCCGAGACATCCCTCCAGTAAACGCTTCTGCTCATGGCGCTCGTGGCGTGACAGCCTTACCCCGAATCGTCTCAGGAGGGAGGGCAAGGGAGGGAGGGGCAGGGACCTGCGCCTCCTCCCCGCTGCCCTTCTGAGGGGCAGGTGGGAGCGGGGAGGACTCGCCCCGCGGGGTTAGAGAGGTCCGTGCCTGTGCGGGCACGGGATGTGCGGGGATGTGCCGGGGTAGGGGTCGTTCGCGGCCTGGAGAAGCAGGGGAGGGTAGGGCCCAGGCAGCGGGGCGAGACCCCAGCGCGACCTTGGCCGGTGCTGCTGAGGACCCAGGGAGAACCCCAGACCTGGAGCCGCCAGGTGCGGACCCTTCACGGGAAGCGAACGGCGGTCCAGCTCCGTGGTGAGGACCCCGATGGCCGATCCCAGGTGGGGGCAGTGCATGACCGTCCATCCTGGGGCTCGGGTCAGAAATTCTGCCGCAGCTCCGCAGAGCGACAGGGGTCGGGTGGGGCACACCGTCCCCAGGCCCCGTGTCGGCCTGTCTGAGGGTTTTCCCAGACTCGCCTGCTGCCAGGAAGAGGAGCGGGAGGTCACTGCTCGAGGTCCGCGGCCCCGGGCGGGCGGGTTCACTCTCCCCTGTGAGTAGGTGACTGTCTGTTGAGCAGCCACTTGGGGAATGTACAGGACAGGGGAGGGGGTCACCTCCAGTGTCGCTGCTGGCGTTGGGGTCTTGTGAGACCAAGGTGCACGTCTGTCCAAAGCCCCTCCACGCCTGGTCAGCCTCCCTGCCTTTGTCCCTCTGCGGGAGGAAGCCTCGAGGCCGCCGAGTTCCGGACCAGGCAGCTCCTTCTCCAGGGAGGTAGGTGCCCTTCCCACTGTGCTCTGAGCACCTGCCAGGGCTGCCTGCTCAGGACTGTCATCACTCTCCTTCCGTCCGTCCGTCCACAATTCCATGCACTGGTGCACCAAGGCCTGCCTGTGCCCCACTCCGACAGCCATCAGGGCTGTAGAGACGCCTTCTAACCCTGGAGGGCTGTTTCCACTGGGGCTGTGTCCCACGTGACACAGTCCAGCTACTGGGGTTTGGAGGACAGTGTGTCCCAGAAACTGCTTCAGGAGGTGAGTGATCAGGGACACCTGAGGACCAGGAAGGCGGGGCTGGGAGAGGACAGAGCTGAGTGAAGGTTTCCAAAATTCCCAATTCATGGCCTGAAGAGGAAACTGCCATAAGAGGGTCCCAGGGCTGCTGGCCACCCTGAGAACTGGGTCCTTCCTGCCAGCTGCGGCTTGGGGGTTTCAGCACAGTCCTGCCAGAGGGCTGCTCATGGTCTGGTGGCCGCTGTCACACAGGGCTCCCTCAGCGGCCCATCCACAAGGGTTCTGTCTGCATCAACTCCAAATGCACCCCTGCTCCCAGCTTGGCACCAGGAAGATGGGGCTGGTATGCTGCCCGCAGAGGCCCCTGCCTAGTCCACACAGACAGACCTTCTATTCCGCTCACATCTGGAGCCCCCGGAGGGCACGGTGGCCAGGACCCTCTGGGTTCCAGGTGTCTCCCTAGCGAGCTGAGGGCCTGGCCTGGCATCAGACCTTGGGGGTCAGCTCTGGAGCCAAGCCCTGGAGATACTCATCACCCTGACCCTGTCGGCACATGGGGCAGGACAAGCAGTACCCCCATTTTGGAAGGAGCCTCTGAAGTCAGCGAGTTGTGTTCTCGTTTCTTGGTTGGTTGCTCAGATAATGGGGAGTAGATGGTCCATCCTGGTCCAACAGTACATGTGTGGAAAGCCCACGACTAAACGTTCGGGGGGCCTCTCTCGCCCTGCCCAGAGGAGGGAGGGCGGCCCCTGGCCCCTGAGGGGACATTGTATCTGAGGATGGTGGAGGGTTTCTAGAGGCACGTGGAAGCCTTTGCATCACTGTGGGGGGCTGGTTCCGTTTTCCCTCCTCACTGTCAGATTCTGCTTTCTCCCTGGTGGAGTCTCCCTCGGAAATACCAAGGAAGCTTGCCTGCAGCCCCAAAAGTGGTTTGCTTTGTTTCCCTAGAACTGGACAAATGACTACTGACTTGTGTGTGTGTGTGCGCGTGCATGCGTAGTGCCTGTGGTCACGTGTGTGTGCCTGTATACATGCCTGGTACGCGTGGACACGTGTGCGCATGTGTGGTGTCTGTGCACATGTGTGTGTGCGCGTGCGCGCGTGTCTGTGTGTGGGCCTGGTGTGTGTGTTTGTCTCTCCCCCGACCAACTCTTTTTCCAGCACCAAAGCTCAGGGGGTTTGGCTCCGGATCACCAGGTGAGGAGGGGCTGAGAAAGCAAATCAGGAAGAAATCTTTCCTCCTGTGCCACTGGGTGCCCCAAGGAGAGAGAACAAATCGAAAACTGTCCCAAATCCTGCAGGGGGAAGGCTGCCAGCTCGGAGCTGTGGAGGCTGTGTGGCGGGCACCCCAGCAGCCCCTCACTGGCCCAGCAGTGCCCAGGCCGCAGTCCAGGAGCAGAGCCGGGGTGTAGCCGGAGTGGGCTGCCCTCAGGGCACAGCCCTCCTCCCGCAGCTCCGCGGGGCGGGTCTTGAGCAGAGAGGTCCCTGCGGGCAGCAACCACACCTCGGCCGGTGACGCCCTGGGAACCCAGCCGGGTCCTGGGTGCTGCCCCCTGCCCCCCCGCCGCTGGCTGCAGCTTATCCCAACTCCCACAAGGGCTGTTCTCTCTGACAGGAGGGAGGTGCCGGCTTGGAGAGGCGGCTGCTGGACGCTTCTAGCGCAGGAAATGTCTGGGAGTCTCAGCATCGGGAGAAAAACACGTCCACCCTCGTGCTGCTCCCCTCCCTCCCGGTTTACCTTTCCGCGGCAGCGAGCGAGCATGTAGACGCGCACCGACACGCATGTGCGCACACACACGCTCACACACCCAAGTGTCTATCTCCATGCACGCATGCACACACCCCATGATCTGGGGGTCTGAAAGGCACACATGTTGCATCGGCCCAGCAGGCCCTACGCTGTCCCTTCAGCTCCACAGTCCTCCAGAGACAGCTTCTGGGACGGGGGTGGCACACCCTGGTGGCGGTGTCTGTCCAGGGACCTGTCACGGCTTCCTCTCTCTGCGGCTCGCTGGGCCTGGTCTGGAATTCCACGAGGGAGATCTGCAGGAATGCCAGCTTCCGAAGCCCAGAGAGTGAGGCCCTGGGCCCAGGTCGGGAGACCGGCCCCCGTGGCCCCTGGGACCCTGGCTGGGGCTGCCAGCGTGCGCCCAAGGGAGTGGGCAGCCAGGGGCTCAGACCCGCCCGACCGGGGCTGCCTCCTCCTGGGGCCAGGTGGCGCTTTCTCCCAGGACTTGGGTCGGGCTGCGGAATAAGGGTGGGTTCTGAAAAAGTAGATGTTTTCCTTTGGAAAGTTTATTTGCAGATTTATGTCCGAGGCTGTATTTTTTTAAGCCTCAGCCTCTGGGTTAGATCTCAGATGTCCTTCTCCCCACTCCGCCTCTTTGATGTCCTGTGTATCTGTTTGCACTGGCGGGTCAAGAGCCAAAACACGCCGGCTCGGCCTGCTAGCCGCACTCGGGGCACACGCCATGTGGTCGGGTCGGACGGGAGCGCGCTCTCTGTGGGCGCCCGCGGGAGGGGCTCCCGGTGTCCTCCGAGGTTTTCATGCCGTCCCTCGCTCAGAGTCAATAATACCCTTTCATTCACTTTCCAGAGCGGAAAGGCTGAGGAAGGGCTGCCTGCAAGGCCAGCTTCCTCGTGCCGGGGCCTGGCCAGGGCAGCCGCCCAACTCAATCGCCCTCGCGCAGGAGGCCCAGATCCCAGAACACAGACGCTGCGACGCCTTCTGTGCAGAGCACCGGGGACGGTGAGCTTGGTGACAGCTTCTGGGTCGGGCCAGAGCCTTGCCGTGAGTCCTCGGTCCTCTCTGGGAGTCCAGGTGTGTCCTGTTTCCCCCCGTGCCCGTGTCGAGGCGGAGCTGGGGCCTCTGGCTCTGAGCACAAAGGGGGCTGTTTTATGGGAGGGGGTGGTGGATGGCAGTCAGTTCAGGGCAGGTCCCCGATGCGCTTGGAAGCTGCCTTCCTTCGTTACCCGGGTTTGGTTGCTGGAGCTCAATCTGCTGAGAGAGGTGCCGTCCGGCCCCTTCCCCATGGGCTCCAGATGGCTGCTGAGGCAGCCGGCAGACCAAGCCAGGACTCCAGTGTGGCTGGCGGTGACCAGGGTGGCAATGGAGACATCCGGGGAACCATGCCTAGGTGGTTTCTGGGTGGGTGCCCCAGGGCCAGCTCCCACTGTCTCCTCCGTGGCCTCGGTACCTGGATTCCGTGTCCTGACTTCTTGTCCAGTGACAGGACTTGCTGGGCAGCTCCAGCGAGCAGGAAGAGTGAGGCTGGTGGTCTTGTGTCTGGCTGTGAACCCGGGAGACTCCGAGACACCACAGTGACTGCCTGTGAAGGATCAACTTTGGGAAAAACCTGAGCGGCACGGAAGACGCCCGTCGGAGGGTGGGGGCTTGGGGCTCCTTCGTGACCACAGCATCTCTCTCAGACTTTGCGGCCTGGCTGATGGCAACTCCTGGACCCTGGGCTGGGGTCCGGGTCTCTGGCTCTTCCCATGGAAGCTTCCGGGCTGCACCATGGTCTGTGTCTGCTATCCTCGCTGTTTTCTAAAGATGACATTGTGCTGTGTGTGGGGTCACACAGACTCTCGTCCCCAGGTGTGGGGCAGCTCCGTGAACCCGTCTTTGTTTGACAAGGACCACGGAGCAGCCACGATCACACAGCTCCTGGGTAAGATGGGCACCAGGCGAGACGGACCCCACATCTGCAGTGGGAACACGACGGCTTCTGACAGAGAGATGATTCCGGAAGAGTCTGGAGGAAGGCACCTTAGCCTAAGAGGAGAGGCCTCCCTGGCACATTCTGGACACCTGTCTCTGCTCTGATCCTGTGCTCTGGTCTGGGGATCATGGAGGGTTTCTGGAGGCTCACGGAAGCCCACGGCCCTGAAGTGAGATGCAGAAGTGAGGAAATGCTCCAGCACAGGCGCTCCGGAACCCGCGGGCTCAGGTGCAGCCCGGGACCCCACGTTCCTCATCCAGACCATCGGCCCTGGCCCTGTGGGCCCTCCTCCTGCAGCCACTGGCCCCCCGCTGCGCCCACCGAGCACAGAGGGGCTTGCATTTCCCTGGCCAGACCCCTTCCCTGACACCGCGGCCACCCCTGCTCCAACCTCCTGTCCGGGGCTCTCCCAGTGTCCCCAGAAGGACGGACACCCACCTCCTCAGGGCACCTTAGTCCCTCTTCCCCTTACCTCTGCTGCCCAAATGCAGACACTCTGTCCCTATCAGATTGGCAGGTAGACCAGACCACCCAGCAGTGCCACTCCCAGACCCCTCTGCCCCAAGTCCTGAAATCCAAGCAGAACCTGGGACACAAGCGCTCGCAGCACCGCTCACAATAACCAGCTTCTGGAAAGGCCCAGATGTCCATCAGCAGAGGACTGGTCCTCTCCCTACAACGCACTGCTACTCAGCTGTGAGTAAGGAATCCGGGGCCGAGCCTGGCTGCGTCGTGGTGTGCCTCCGGAACAGTCCGGGGAGGGAAGCCGCACGCAGGGCTGCTCACAGTGGGATCCGTTCCACAACGAGTCCAGAACAGGCCGAAACAGAGCGGCAGGGAGCAGACTGGTGGTTCCCAGGGCCGCACGCGCGCTCGGGGACGACGCTGTTCTGGGACAGCAGGGACACGAGGGCCGTGACGGTCACACCAACCGTGCATGTCCCAGAGGCTGCGGAACTGCACTTTAAAAAGGCTAAACTGGTAAACTTATGTATTTTACCACAATAAAATAAAATTAATCCTTGATTCTTCAGACAGATTTGGGGAAAGAAACCACAGGAAGCCAAAACAAAGCAAACCGGGCCTTGCGACCACTTCGGGACCTGACCCCCCCGCCCGGCGATTCCCGGTTCCCTGAGGACATTGCCCGCGGCGGCATGGCAAGCGGGGCCCGTTTTCCCGGGCGGTGAAGCCGCCGTCCCCCCAGGACAGAAGGCGCGTGAGGCCCCGGCTGCCCCCCTTGCATGCGGCGGAGGCCCCAAAGCCCCTACAAGACAAGACAGGGCTCCGCTCTCCACAGAGCCGCGGGAGCCGAGGGCCGGCCTTGGCCGTGTGCAGGGCCGTCACCCCTTGGCAAAGCTCCTCCCACAGCCCCTGCCATCAGAGGCGTGACGGCTGCTTGTCTAACCGGAGCTCCCGCCGGGAACAACGGGGCCGCCTAATTGAAATGTATGAGAAACAATTAAGAGTAATTGGAATCAATTAATAGATGATTTTCTTGGGAACTAGTACACAACGTGAGGCAGGATCTAATTACAATTTCCAAGCGCACACACGTCCCCACTCAGGAGTGAGCATGAGCCGCTGGCGTGGCCTCCTGAGCACCGGGATGGGCTGCGGCGATGGAAGAGGCCGAGCGGCAGGGGCACAGGGGGCAGCACGGGCTGGCACTCCCCGGTGGGCAGGTCTGCCTGGGACACGGCCCTAGGGCTCCCCCAGTCCTTGTCCCTGGCCCACCGGCTACCCTTCCAGCCCCAGGACCAGGCTTTCTTTAGTTTTTAAAAGATCTTATCTGCTTGTTTATTAGAGAGACACTGAGAGGGCACAGAGCAGGGGGGAGCAGAGGGAGGGGCCGGGAGGGTGAGGGTCTCACACAGGCTCCCTGCTGGCCGCAGAGCCGCACGTGGGACTCGATCCCGCGACCCTGAGAGCGTGGCCTGAGCTGCAGTGAAATCGACGTCTAATGGACCGAGCCCCCTAGGCGCCCTGGGCTTCGCTCTTCAGGGACGTGGTTGAGCCACGGCCCGGACACGGACACGAAGGTCACCCCTCCCTCATCCTTAGAGACTTGGGGACATCTGTGTCCAGTGGAAAAAGACCCCACACTGCAGCCCCTGAGCCCCTCAGGGCTGTGCATGGAGCGGGAGGAAGGGGGATCCGGGCGACCGCGCAGCGCCGCCGTTCTCCCCGAACAGAGGAGCCTGCTAATGAGGCCGCCAAGAGCCCAGGACAGGGGACCCAGGGGTGACGGCGGTGCAGCCTCTTGCCAAAGCCTCGGCCCAGGGTGCTGGGCAACGGAGAGAAAGGCCACCTCCGCCGGTTCCCACCGGAGGGGCTGTCGGTGTCCCGGGCACCAGGATCCTGCTCAGTTGCTAATTAGAGGTTTTGGACAAACATGTTTTTCCTCCAGGATTTGGCTTAATTTTTAAAGAACAGGCCGAGAGAGGCCCCTCCCTGCGCTGCCCCCACCCCCACGCCCGCCAAGTTTCTGCCACCATTTCAGCGGCTGCTTCTTCTGGAAATAGAGCCCGGGACATCTGCTCCTTGGTCCGCCCCTCCGTCCCCTTCCTCCGCTCCTTCGGCAAGGGTGTTCTAAGCACCCTCCGTGGGTGGGGTCTCCATGAGTCCTAATCGAGGGACCCTGGGATAAAGAGGGGCCCTGCAAAGCCTGGGGGGATGGGGCGTGAGGTGGGAAGCAGCCCCCAGACTCAGAATTCTGGTCGTTCTCCAAGGAATGTGCCCGTCAGGTGTGCAAGGGGGAAGGGACCAGGAGAAGCTGCCGTTGGCCAAGGCCAAGCCCACCAAGGTAAGGGGGCTGGAGGCCAAGGCCCCCCCGGCCCCCACGGAAGGCTCTGCAGGTGGCCGTTCCGGGCTGGTGGGCAGGAGCCCCCTGGGGCTGCAGGGGGCTGCGGTGGGCAGGGGCCTGTCAGTGTGGCTTTAGTGTCCTTCCTTATCAGATGGAATCCGGCTGCTGTGTGACTGTCCCCTGAGCCCGGCGCTCCGGCATTCAGGCCCACTTCCTGTGCACTGAAAGCCAAGCTCTGGGCACAAAGGGCCGGCTCTTATGTCCGCCCCCTCTGATCCCGGGCCTGCACAGGAGGCCGGCTCTGATTTCTGCCCCTGAGCAGCAGGTGAGAAAGTCTCCCGCTGGGGAGCATGGGGCAGGGAGAGCGCGGGCTCCCCTGGGGCTGGGGCTCCCCGGAGGAGGGGCTGCAGGCTCAGCCGCTTCCTCTTCAGCTGGAGTAAGCCAAGCCGGGCTCCCTCGCTCTGCCCAAAGATCCCGGGGTCTTGCAGGGTCTGGCTTCCTCAGGAGCGTCTCTAAACACCCAGCCCCGCCCCCCTCCCTGGGCTTGTTTGTCTTCTTCCGTGGGACTGTGGGGTGGGTGCAGACAGAAAGGGCTGCGCAGCTTGCCGGCGAAAGGAGCCGGGGCTGGGTGGGCCGGTGGGGCAGGAGGGAGGGGACTAGAGGGGACGGCAGCAGCGGGCAGGGAGAACAAGGAGAACAGGGGTTCTCTGCAGCTCTGCAGCCTGTGCCCTGGGCTCAAGGTCAGCGTCAGGCAGCGGCAGGCAGCTCCAGCCAGGCAAGGGTTAAAGTGCCGTGTGACTTGACAAGTCCAAGGTGAAGTGGGTGGCCAGAAGTCTCAGAGGCGTCCTTAACCCCTCTTGGCTGGGAATTCCAGCTGTTGTTCTCCAGATAGCCCCCGTCATCACTTGTCACAGAACTGGAGACGTGGCAAGACAGGCTGGAGCTCTTAAAGGGGCCGAGAGTCCGAAACCCTCCTCCCTGGGGACAGGCTGCTTCCCCAGCTGGCATCTGGGTGGGTCTCTTCCCAGCTGGAAGAGCTCAGCTCAGCCCCACACAAACCGGCTCTGCAGGCCAGCAAGGACTCAGGGTCAAGGCAATGACAAGGCCTGCATTACCAGCGGGAACCTGGGGCCCTCCTTAAGGACGTGCCCTCTGGAACCTTCAGACTAGAAGCACCCCTCTTCCCACGACTCACTCCCTGACCCGCTGGGCTTGGCGGCTGGGAGGGGAGGGCTGGCGTCCCTAGGAGCTCAGCCACAGGGAGTCCTGCTGTGCCTCCTGTGCTAGTCGGAGCGGCACGTGGGGCTCCTAGAAGGGCCGCTTCCTGCTGGGCCCAAGGCTCCTTCCTCACTCTGGGTTGCTTTTACGCTGCAATCAGGAAGGTTCTAAATGGTGAGTCGAGTGCCTCAGCCGCGCGAAGTTCTCCAGTGTCCATGGTCACCCCGCTCTGCTCTCTGCCAGGCCCCATGGGGAGGTGTGGCCCCAATGAGCCGGCCGCGGTCCCAGCTCCGGGCTCCCCCAACTCTGTTCTTGCAAAACTGGACGCCCAGATCCAGACCGTGGGGTGCTGGGGGTGCTAGGGGGTGGTGAGTGGGAGGGGCCCCATGCCAATGCTTAACCTTTTAGATAAAGAAACCAGAGGAGAGCACTCCCTACCCAGACTCACAGCACAACCCCTGCCCACCCTAGAGCTCTGAGCCCCGGGTGCCCCCCAACTTCCCCCTGCACAGCGCAGTTAGAGCCCCCCACTCCCACTGGCTGCAGCCCTGCCCCCAGCACAGACCCTGGGATGCCCCGTCCAGAACAGGGCCCCTGGGTGGGAGGAACAGGTGTTCACTGTCCTAAGCTGTGTGGTACAAGCTTCACAGAGCCGAGGTCAAGGCCTCGATCCAGGGGTGTATCCTGTCCCCTCCAGGGCACAGTTCCCGTGTCCAGTCTGGGCTCCCCACTGTGTTGGCTCCCCCCAAGACGGCGCCCATGCCGGGCTTTAACAGAACACATCAGATGGCTTTGGGGACAGCCTGGGGACATGCTGAGCCCCAATGCTTCACACGCACCCGAGGAGAAGCCGACGGGCCAGCTCTGTGCTCTTGCCTGTGTATGGCAGGGAAACTGAGGCATTCAGGACCACGGCCAGCTGCAGAGATGCAGCACCTGCGCTCGGTGGCCCCAAGTCCTTGCCACTCGAGACACCTGAGCCCAGTTCTGTAGGAGTGAGGGAGGGTTGTCCCAGGGTCTCAAAGAACTCACTCCCAGGACAAAAACATGTCTGTGTGGGACCCCGTTTATCCCAGAGGAGGGACAGCGTCCTGGTGACGTGGGTGTCCACTGCATCCTGTCGGCCCCAAGCAGGATGCGCAGCCACCGCCCTTGACGAGGAGGGTCTCTGCACGTTTCCTACTGCCTTTGCGAGAACCCTAGTGGCCCTCGAGTGAGAAACCCGCCCCCACCCCAGGACGCTGGGCCGACACAGCGGGTGGCCATCTTGGCCAAGAGGTGCCCCGCTCCGCCAGCCACGACACCTGGCAGCGGTCCCCGTCATCTCGTCAGTGGAGGCCAGATGCTGCAAATAGCCCACCGTGCCCAGGACAGCCCCCACAGCAGGCTGATCCGAGCCCAAACGGCAGCAGTTTGGAGGTCAGGAGACTCTGATGACAGAACACTCAGGACCCCGTGGCCACAGCAGCTGGCAGTCGGAACCCCTCCTGGCCCTGCCGGCATACCACACAGCCCAGCAGAGGCTTTGCCCTCTGGGACTCTGTGCCCAGATGCCCAGTGCTCGGAGGCCAGAGATGTGCACCCAAAGATGCGTCTGACAGCTTGTGCACCAAGAGAGCCCTCCAGGGTCAATGTGCAGTCCCCAGAGACCCTGCTCCTGAACCCTGGGTGCCCGGGGCCCCCCAAGCTCCCCCTGGGCACTGTCCGGGCCCGATGTTGGGAGCGGCCACCCAGGAAGGAGTGAGCTTCACCCCTGAAGCTCTGAGACCCACCCCCTGATGTGAGGCTGCCCTGGCCCTCCTGCTGTCCCTCCCTCCTGGACAAGTGAACCGGGATGTCCGGGGAGGGTACGTCGGGGGACTGTGGTGCCACCCCCGGCCCTTTGCATGTCCTCCCTGCCGCGGGGGTTGGCCCAGCTCGTCGCCTCAGACGCCTGTGAGCAGCGGTAAGCCCTGGCCGGCGGAGAGCCGATTGCTCCCAGTAACCAGATCAGCGTTGGGTCACGTGACCGACTTACTGCCGGGGTAAGCAGAATTCTGGCCCGGGCCCCGCCGTGTTTGCTGGTCCCGACTGTGCGGATGGGAGTATCGAGAGAGCCTCCAGGTGTGTCTTCAGGGAGGGTGGGGTGACGGGACCGAGCAGCCCATGTCTGTGGAGACAGGGAGACCGGCAGGTGGCAGAGGGGTCCCAGCCAGAGGCCGTGGGCTGAGCTGTGGTCTCGCAGGCGGACCCAGCGTCTCAGAACCCACCCCTGCGGCAGCCTGAGGTGCTGCTTCCCCCTGAAGCAGGGATCTCAAGTGCGGAGTCCGGTGAGGAGAAGGACGCTGGAGTTCGTACAGAATCTCACAAGGGCGCGGCTGGGGGCTCGGAGGGGACTCGATGCTGAGTGACAATTCAGGAAAAGAAGGGGGATGTTGAAACAAAAGATTTGAACCGCCGAATATTAGATTTAAAGGGCCGGCACCTGCCTGTCCACCTTCAGGATGGGGTCTTCCTGCTGGCCCCAGAGACTTTGTGGTCCTTGGCCCACCCGCGGTGTGCACAGCCCTTTTGTCCCAGGAGGGTGGTCTGTGGTGGTCCGCGGTGGCCTAGAGGCTCTGAGAGCTCTTGTCTCTCTCAGACGGGGAGACTCGGTGCCAGTGAGGGAGCAGGAGACCCTCTCCTGTGCCCCAGCCCCCAGACACAGCAGCCTCCTCTCCTGTCAGGGCTGGGGGCAGCTTGTGGGAGCACAGAGCCAGAGGGCCAGGAGCCTGAGAGCTTCTGCGGGTCGGCGCCGGTGGGGACAGATGGCCACATCCCCGCCCCATGCTCCACCCTGGGCTCTGGCTCCCACGTAAGGCGGGGCCCCTTCCTTCTGCTCTTAGGGTTAGCCCTTGGCAGGAGCGGCAAACACATGCAGGGGTGAGGCTCAGTGTGTGAGGGCTGCACAAAGAGGAGGGAAGTCGTCACCTGGGCCATGGCCCTTGCCAGACCGGCCTCCAACCGCTTTCAGACCTCTCCATGGTCCCTATAGTGGGTTCAGCAGGGCTCCCCTAAGGTTTACGTCTGCCCAGAACCTTGGAACCCTCCTTCTTTGGAAGTAGGGTCTTTGTAGACACACGGGGAGAAGCCATGTGACCCCAGAGGCAGAGATCGGAGCGTGGGGTCCACACCAGGACAGAGTCCCCTCAGGGTCCCCAGAAGGAACCGGCCCCGTGACACCTTGATTTCAACTTCCCGACTGCAGCCCCGAGAGAAGACAAGAGCTCTGGTCTAAGCCTCCCCGTGCGTCGTTACGGCGGCCCCGAGACGCTGATCCCTAATGCTCCTGCGGGAAAGCCCCCGAGGCCAGTGGTCAGGGTCACAGAAGGGACTGCCCCGTCCTACACACACGTCAGCCGAGGGGAATCCCCACCCCATGGGGACGTCCACTGCTTTGGGCTCCCAAAGGAGTGCTGACCACCAGGACGGCACCCGCCCTGACACTATGTCTCCCTGGGGAGTGGGGGGCCTGACGTCGCACTGAGAACCCCCTCGCTCTGATCTGTGGGGCCGGTCACCGCACGGGGGGCTTTGGGCTTTGTGCCTTGCAGGCAGCCAGAGCACTCCTGGAAGCTACTCTCTGTGTCCCTCAGAGAGGGTCTGGGGGTTTGGGGTAACCACCTTAAGAAAGCGTTTTCCTGAAGTCAGAACGCAGAGAGCAGGGCCCCAGAGGGGGTGGGCTGGTGGGGTGCCCCATCTGAGGGGCTGTGGCTCCCTCTGTGTGTGGCCCCCCAGAGTGAGAAGTGGGCCCCTGCCCAGTAGCTGGGGACTGTGCCCAGATCCTGGGGGCGTCCTTCCATAGAGTGGCACCCCCCCAGTGCGGGCCCTTGGCCTATGGCCCAGGCTGTCCGGCTTCCAGCCCAGGGGTGAGGACCGTGGAACCGTTCCTCAGGGAAGGAAGGAGTGAAGGGGTCTGTCACATTTGTGTCTTAGGATGGCCTCCCAGCCCAGCAGCAACGCGGGGCCTGCACGGCGAGGCTGCTTGGAGGCTGCTGGGAGCTTCTGACAGAACAGGGAAGGGGAGCACCCAGGACAGCCAGGATGAGCTCCGGGGAGGAGTGTCGGCGGGACCGGAGGGGTCCGCCCCGCAAGGCCCCTTCCTTGGAGCACCTAGTGTCCCCCGCCCGGCTGGGAGACTCCTGCTCTGGACCACCCCACCCCCCCACAACCATGGCGTGGCTGGGGAGGGGAGACAGGTCGCCGGAGACACGGTGCTCTGTCCAGGCTGCGCCAAGTCTGCTCCAGACTGTTTCTCTGGCCGGAAGGTGAGTGTCCAGGAGTGGCCAGCGCCCTACCTGCGAGGCCTGCCCCCCGGGGCTCCCAGGCCAGAGTCCTTCTTCAGCCCAGGCCTCCCTTCTATCCCGGGACTAGGCAAAGCGTGAGCCCCTCCTCGCCCCCTTTCCGGCCAGGATGCTGTCCCGGCTTCCTGGCCTGCCTGCGGCCCCAGAGCCACAGGGAGGTTCTGCACACGCAGAGCTGGGCCGTCTGCGGCTCCTGAAGCTGGAAAGGCCTCTTGACATCATTACCTAAGCTGTCCCATTGCACCTGCATTGCCAGAAGCTGCAAATACTCAGGGAAAACGTGCTCTTTGTTGACGAGGTTCAGGATGGGGCCTCCCAGCTTTACTGCTCTGGACGAAGGGCCGTCAGACCTGCTGGGAAGCCCGGGGTCCCGGGGCCCCTGCACGCCCTCCAAAGGGCTCTCTCTGGTTCTGCACCTTTGTAGCCCCTGAGTCGGGGGCAGGGATTCCCTGGCTGGGGCTGGTGGGTGCCCCCTGGTCCTCACGAACCGCCCCCCGGGGAGTCCCAGGGCAGAAGCCCCTCCTGAGAGCGGGAAGGAGATGTTCTCCCATGTCGGCGGGCCAGAGACGGCCCGTCAGCCTGCGGAGCGGGATATGGGCTCAGGCTGTGCACGGGGCACGAAGGTCAGACTCAGACCCCTGCCCGCTGCAGCCTGAGCCTTCTACCTTCCTTCCAATCTGTCCTAAGCCCCGGTGGCCGGACTCACAAAGACCCCTTGGGGGTGGCGGGTGTCTTGTCACTCTCAGGCTCACGGGCCCCAACCGACACCATCAAGGAACAGGGTGCTTGTGCCGGAGCTCCCCCGGGCTCCTGGGTGCTAAGTGCCCAGAGAGACCCCTGGTCCTGGGACCCCAGACCAAGAAGGTGACAGCAGCACCTCATTTCTGCACCCAACGCACATAGCGTGCATCAGCGGGAGGCCCACAGACACCCCCGGACCATTCCCTGTGGGGTGCTGGGTTGCCCAAAGCCCGTGGGCCAGCTCCACACTGCTGCTCCCCACGGCCGTACGGGACCCAGAACCCAGTCGGGGGGCATTTCCTGGGAGCCAGGGACTGCCTGGAATGCTGCCCCACAGCCCCCCCACCCCCTGCCCACATCGGCCAGCGCCTTGCTCTTGGCACCCAGGGGCCCGGGCACCCGACAGCCTGGAAGCTGAGCCCCATCTCGGCAGAGTCTGACCCGCGGGGAGCCACCAAACTGAGCCACACGCCGGAAGTCCAGGGCACCGTGAGCCCCCACTCTCAGAAATAAGACGGAATTCTCTTTCATTTCTGTCCTGGGATTGGCAGGGACGGCAGGTCCCCGGCAGCGAGGAGGTCTGTGTGGAAGAAGGGAGAGGACCGCACGGGGTGAAAGTGGCCGGGTCCTGGGGGTGCAGGATGCTCTGCCGGGTCCTGGGCGGCGTCTGGGGAGAGGCTCGGACCTCAAGGGTGGGAGTTTCTGCGTGCATGGCCTGCCTGTGACGTCTGGGCCCGCCCCAGGTCTCGGAGGACAGAGGGGCCCACAGACCAGCAGGACGCCCCGGCTGCTGGCCTCAGAGTGCGTCCGGGGCCAGGACCGGCCGGCGAGTGCTCACCACCCTGTCCACAGGCCGCAGGGGCTGGGCTTGGCCAGGGGTCTCGACTGTTTTTAAATCCTGTTTTGTAGAGCGGGAGCTCTACAGGCTCTTGAGGGAAGAGAATGATGTAACTTGAGTCAGTCATCGATGGCTGATCCCAGGCCCCCATTTCCTCTCTCTCTGGGCCCCAGAGGCAGCCTGGCGAGCACCTGGCCTTCACAACCACTCACCCCCATGTGCACACAGGCCCCCTGCCACACTCACGCCCTGCCCCATGCAGCACACGCGTGAGCACCCTCGGAGGGCCCCCCGCTCCAGTCGGCCCCGCTTCAGGCTTCACGGGGTGCGGTGCACCCACACGCCTCCAGCCTCACGCCCGTCCCGCTTCTGGCCTCCCTGCATTCCGGTCCCTTGGTGAAGAGCCTGTGGGGCTGTACACACGGTCTGGGGCCACCCCCCACCGTGCTGTGTGACAAACCAGACCCCCGCATCCGGCCTCCGTCCCTCTGAGAGTGTGACAAAGTGTGTCTGGGGGCTGGGGCCGCGCTGCCTAGCTGTGGTCACAGACGAAGTTGGCGGGGAGACGGGCAGGCAATGTCTAGACGGTGACCCCACGCACCCCCGCCCTGGGCCTGGCCTTCCCTGGCTCCTCGAGGGCCCGACTGGACCCGGCTGAGCAGGTGTAGCTCGGAAGCTCTTGCTGTCACGGCGGCGGCGGGGTGGGGAGGGCGGGTCTCTGAGTCACCGGGCTCGGGGAGAAGCCTGTAGAGGGATGGATGGAGATCAAAGAACTTTGTCTTATCTCAGGAGGACCTTTGTGCGGTGCTGGGAAGGTGGCTTCTGCACGAGGTGTTGCTTTAGGAAGGCACGTCCGCATTATCGATCCTCTCTACCGGCTCGGGGTCAAGGTGGACAGATGTAGACTTTGCGCCCTGAGCTGGTGATAACAATGGCCAGGGCCACCCGTTCCTCACAGGTGCACCGTCAGCCCTGGGGCCCTACCCCACACCTCCTGTGGGGCGCCCTGTGGGTAGCCCTGCCTCGGCCTCTCCAGGCCCACCCCACACAAATGCTCAGACATGCGGCACACAAAGGGCACCACCTTGCATTCAAATTCCCGGGAACCTGTAGGATCAGGTCCTTAACACACAGCAATTTATTTTCCTGTCTTGGTCGGATTTACGTGTTTCCTTAAATTCTGTGTGCTGGAACCTTCCACCAAGGCTCCGCAGTACCGCCTACCGACCGTAGGGGGCGTGGTGCACACCGTGAGCAGCTCAGCCTCCAGGAAAGAGGAAGTAGGTCTCTGCTAAGACCGTACCTAGCCATTGTGCATGTGAGTCCTGAGCACCTTCCCCGAACGGACAGCCTTCTACTCTCCCCTTCCTGGCCCCCTGCCACGTGTAGGCAGGGTCACGCTGAGTGGGACGGTGGCGGCCCTGAGTCACTCAGCTGTGCCTGCCAGAGGCGGGAAGCCCCGCTCGTCTGACCCCCGCGGCACCTGTCTCAGCTTCCTTCGAGTGTGCACGGAAGAGGCCAGAGCTCTGGGGAGAGTCGTCTGAAAGCCATGGGACGAGCGCACGCCTGCACGCGGACTACGGCTGCTGGGGACGTCAGACGGGTGCTCAGACCTCCCCCCACCTGCCGCCCACTCCATCCCTGGAGCCGGGGCTGACCAGCAAGACGCCCACGCTGGGAGGCTTCTCTCCCTGTCTGTCTAGCTCCCACACTCTCTGC
The DNA here is from genome assembly GCF_902655055.1 of Lutra lutra. NCBI lineage: Eukaryota > Metazoa > Chordata > Mammalia > Carnivora > Mustelidae > Lutra > Lutra lutra. The sequence goes on from NC_062281.1 coordinate 195,946,311, forward strand.
ACCTGCTTCGATGGCCTCAGACTTGTGCCTCGGCTCTGCTGGAGCAGGAGGCAAGCCACTGCCCACATCATTCCCCACCGTTTCCCCCCTGTCCCCAAGGCCAAAGCTCCCGAGCCAGAGAAGGCAGGACTCTTTGGAATAAGTGTCCAAGCATTGGGCTCTGGGGTGGCTTGGTCGGTGAAGGGTCTGTCCACATTGGGCTCCCTGCTCAGCAGGAAGCCTGCTTCTCCTCCATCTCTACCCCTCCCCATTGCTCCTGCAGAGCAAGGGACTAGGCAGAGCGCGAGCCCCTCCTTGCCCCCTTCCCGGCCAGGACGCTTCCCTCTCTCTCTCTCCCAAGCATGTCAGAAGAAAACTGGCCGGTTTTGACTCACCCTTCAAATATCGAGTCTTACTGCCAGCTTCTCATCTCTCCTTTGACCTTCAGAGGAAGCAGGAGGACCCCATGCAGAGCCACGTGTCCACAACCTCCTCCCAGCTGACCTCCTTGTTCCTCTATCCCTGCTGGGCTGCAGGGGGTACAGGGAGGTGGCCTTTGGAGCTGCTGGACCCCTGACCACAACATCCTCGTTTGCATATCCCACAGAAATGCTTCTGGAGGAACGTTCTCCTCCCAGCTTCTTCCGCAGACAGCGGAAGCGGGGCACGACTGGGTCGGAATTGCTGGATGTCGCGGCAGATGGGACGCCACGTTAGCAGCCACTCATGGCCTTAAAAATGTGAATGAATTTTTAAAATGTAAGTGAATTAATTATGGAGCTCAGGGGCTGTCCTTTCTCATCCCCAGTTGTGTTTCTCCAGGGGAAGCGGGCAGTGTGCTGGCCACGGGCACAAACCCCTCAGCATTTCGGTTCCTTTTTATTTAACAAATCTTTCAAGGAGCAGGCGGGAAAGACACCCTCCATCACTTCCCGGCGTGCTTTCAGCATCTGGACGGTACGCAGAGCTTACCCATCTGCTTTGGGTACTGGCACTTTGGAAATGTGGTTTTTGGGATTCCCCACCCTACAAGGATGTTCAAGGCCACGTGGGATTGCTGGCAAGGACGGAGCGAAGAACCCCAGGTTGGAAAGGAAGCGATCTACCTGTGAGCACGTGTGGACGCGGGAGCGTGTGTGCGAGTGTGCGTGCGCGTGTGCGCGTGACGGGCCGAGGCTTCCTCTCCCACACTGTCCGGTGAATGTCAGAGCAGCAGCAGCAGCACGGCACGGCACGGCACAGCACAAAGGAAGAGGAAACTGTGACGATGAAAAAATCTGAAGCAGATAATTTTCTCCAAAAACACGCACAAGCTCGCACAACACCCCTGCTGCCCCGAAACCCGGAACAAGTCTGAGAAAGTGGGAGGTTAGCAACCTGACAAGAGGGAGCAGAAAGGAGCTCGTGAGATGCTCTTCATACAGTTATTAAAAGTCCTATACGTGTCTTCCCTTGTAATTGAATTTCACCGCATAATTGAAGAAAAGCCACACAAAAAAAACTTGTAGTAAAAAACTGGGGTATAATTTTCTTCAATCAACTCCGGCTCATGACTGCAATTACCCCGAACCCTTTGCGAGGCTCGCTGTGGCGCTCGGGGCCGGGCTGGGGCCGCCGTGGGTGGCGCCTTTCATGTGCTTCTCAAACCCTTCTTTATTGTAAGGTTTCAAATTAGCGCTAGCAGCAATGAGCAAATTTGATAATTCGATCTCAAATTAGTTAATGTAATGTGCCAGTAACCACTAACTAGTGCATTACAAAGAGGAAAATGTATCTTTTTGGGGTTGGGATATAAAGTTAACCAGCCTGTCATTTTGCCTTTGGAAACTTTTTTGGTCTTTATTAAAAGGAAATAATCCTATCAGGAGCGAGCATCCCTCGCGGACCGGTGGTGTTGGGGTGAGGAGGCTGGGGTGTGTGGCAGGCTGGGCGCCCGTGACGCTGGCCCCGCCAGGCCTGCCCTCCGAGAGCGTCCCTGAGCCGCCGGCCTGGAGGCCAGGCCCGGTGAGGAGCAGGGAGGCCCGGGGGACCCGCCCCTGGGGCGGCTGTGCAGGGAGAAGCTGGTTCCTGACGGAGAAGTCAGATCTGGGCAGAAGCGAGAGGCTGACGGTGCCCCCGACACCCTCCCTGGAGACGTCTGTGGTCTGCGCCTTCACCCGAGGACCCTGGCGCCCCGGGCCCGCACCCAGCTTAGTGGCAGAGCCCGTGGCAAGAGACCGGCGCCCAAAGAGACCTCGCACCTGGCTCTCCCCCTGCCCCACCCCGTCGGCGGGGATCCTCGGCAGGGTCAGGGCCGGCCCGGAACGTCCTCCTCAGCTCATCACTGTTGCTCCCCGAGCAAGTGCCAGCGGCGTCCCCAGGGATGCCTGCTCCCGTCATAGGAGCGGAGCCACCGCGGCAAACATCCCCGCGTCCCGCTGCACTGCACCCCTGCACCTGGCCACACTGCACCTCTGTGTCCCGCCACACAGCATCCCTGCTTCCCGCCTCACTGCACCTCTGAGTCCGGCTGCACTGCACCCCCCGCGTCTCACCACACTGCACCCCTGCATCCCACCACACAGCACCCCTGCGTCACACCGCATGGCACCCCTGAGTCCCGCCTCACTGCCCCCTGTGTCCCGCCATACTGTACCCTTGCATCCTGCCCCGCTGTACCCCTGCATCCTGACGCGCTGCACCCCTGCTTTCCACCACACTGCATCCCTGCTTCCAGCCCTTCACTATTCACTCCTTTTCTCTTACCCGCCCCTCACCTTTCTGGTTTCCTCCCCATGTTTGGTGGATACTGTCGTTGTGTAACGGGCACCCATTCTTCCTGGAAGCTAGACGCTGGGACCTGGGAAACCTGGAGCTCTTTCCGGATGGACCTGATCTGTGTGTCTTGGAAAAGGACGGTTTCCTCCGGAACGCAAGCCTGGCGGCCCCCTCCCCCATGGCATGGGGCAAACGCCACCCGTAAAGCCGTGAAGAGGGCTGGAAAGACTTTCGAAAGCTTCCCTGTGGCCCTGAACTTGCTCCTCTAATCAGAGCTGAAAGGTCCCTCCCCACCCCCACCCACCCTCCGTCAGCGACAGACGACCCTGCCTGAAACGGTTTAGAAGGAACAGGAGAAGCTCTTTATCTGTGTGGCCGAACCCATTCGCTCCGGCAGAAAGCCCCGGCCCCTGTCCGGCTGAAAGCCGTGGCTTGTTCTCTCATCTGATGGATGAAAGGAATTTGGAAGCCTGATACCGTCCCCTGAGATGTCATTCCAACCCTCAGATACCTTCTCCACCTTCTCCAGGCCGGGCCACCACCACTTGCAGCATCCCTCCCGCCCCCCTTCATCGCGGGCCCTCACCTCGGAGCCGTGCTCTAATCAATAGAAACCAGAGGGACCCGGGGGGGTCTCCAATTGGTCGACCAGGAAAGTAAAAACATGATTAGAAATGAAGTCGCTGGGGATGCTCTAAATTGGAAGCCTTTGAAACCGGCCCAGGCAGATCGGCTTTCCTTCACGGGGGGGGGGGGGGGGGGGGGGGGGGGGGGGGGGGGGGTTTCTTGTCAGTTTTCATGTAAACGAAAAAGATGAAAAATATAAAAGACAAAGACTGTGACCCCTCCTCTCTGGGCTGTGCGGGGACAGGGCAATGTTCTCTTGGCTCATTAAAAAAGTACAACAAAGAACAACAAATTGTTAAGTGTTTCCTCTTAAAAAGAACAAAGAGAAAGCCGCAGGTCTTAATGGTTCTTATTGATGGCTCATAGATGTGCCCATGTCCTTCAGCTAGACGCGCCTCCTTGGCCAGTCCTCTTGGTTTTATTCCAAACCCCCTTCCACCAGGCACCAGCCCACCCCCCCCATAATAACTCAAACAAACTTTAAAATCTATAGATGCGTTCCAGGGTGATGGATTTGCCCCTCTTCCTGAAACTCAAATATAAATCCCCAGCCCTCTGCAAAGTAACCACGGCAGCTTGATTTATCTGGGCTGCTGTGCCATTGCCCTGCAGACTCTCAGAAACTTGGAAAGGCAAAGAATGCAGGGAGAGGGAGGGGGGAGGGAGGGAAGGGGGAAGAGACAGAGAGAGAGGGAGGGGTGGGGGAGGAGAAGGAGGGAGAGAGGGAGGGAGGGGGCTAGAGCGAGCATCTCCCAGGCCCTGTTGGGGTTCCCGCCGGCCCCCCAGGGGCTTTCCCCAGAGCGGGGAGGGAAGGGCCGCTCAGGGCAGGCTCAGGAGCTCAGTCAATCTGTCTTTGCCCGGATGTCACTAATCTGCACGTTCCTCTTCTCGTGTGATGTTACCATCGCTTTATCATGAATGGGCTATGAAGACATTTGGAGCTGCTACTGTTGTAATCGATCCAAGATGAATAGGGGCGCGGGCTGAAACTCCCCGTTTCCTGTCCCATCTGTCTGCCAGACCGCGGCCGTGGGTCAGGGACACCCTCCCTCCGGGCTGGTAAGTGCAGAAAACGAAGCAGCTGAACCCAAACCAGAAGATCAAAGCCCAGGAGAGGAGGAGGAGGGTCGAGTCTTCTGAGAACAAACTGGGCCTGGGGGCCACGGCGATTAGGGGGAACAGCACAAAACCCCAACCGTCCTCCATTTGCAGAGAGACAGGGGCCGGCAGGTGACGTCAGCTCCAGCTCTGTGTGGACACAAGGAAGTTGGGGGCTTCGCCAGGTGGGGGGCTCAGATGATGGAGGTCCTCGTCCTTGTGGCTCTGTGACTGGCCGGCTCTGGGTCATGGGCTCAGCCTCCGGAGACAGACACGCTCTTCCCCACACCCCTCCCTCTCCCCACTCTCCTCTCCAAGGCCAATTTAAAAACAGTCTTGGCCACGACAGAGTCGAGAAGAGCCAGGAGGAGTGGTGCTGAGTGGCTGAACTCACACTCTCAGTGGCCTCGGCCCACGGTGCCCGGCTCCCAAGCGTCTTCCTCTCCCACTGTGTAAAGTGTCCTGTCGCCCTCCTGAGAACCCCTGCACCCAAAGCTTCCCGGGCCACCCCGGGACCCAGGCTTTCCTTTCCTAGATTTGAGGGACGGTGAGGTGGCTGGTCTGTCTCTTGACCCCCATCCCCTGCGGGGAGGAGGGCGTGTTCCCGGGAGCCGGTCCCACACCTTCGAAAACCAAGTAGGTGGACCCATTTCCCGGTGCCCCACACTCGATGACTCATTAATTACATTTTATATTCAAATGGACGAAACCCGCACCCTGGCCACGTCTCGCCACGGACGGCAATAAATCGCAGCTGGGAGCGCTAACAGTGCTCACATTTGCTCCTGTTAATTCTTCCTGTTTCTGGATGCTGGGCTGGGTCCAGCCTCGCGGCGTTACAAGCTTTCCTGCTGGAGAGCGAGGCCCCAGGCTGCGTTCCAGTTCCAGCTGGCAGCTAATACCTTCACACATTCGCAGATCCAGGCCCGGGGAACGGGAGCCCAAGGTTTGCTGGGGTCAGCCCGTGGCAGGGCCCGGGCCCCGGGAAGCCTTGCCGTCCCGGGGGGCGCACAGGGTGGGACGGGGCCTTAGCAGCCGCACCAGCCCGCTCTTTCTCCTTCAGGGAAAAAGTTTCCGTCCATGTTTGATTTGTCTTTCCGCTTGGTTTCTGTGCTCCGGACACTGGTGGGCAAGGCTATGAGCATCTTCCTGGGCTGACCTTGACCTCCTGGAGTAGTGGCCAGCTTCGTAAGCACGGGGCTCCTTCTTCTCAAAGGTTTCTGGTAAATGCCGTTGGTGGTGGCTGGCTGCTGTGCTCTCCCTTTCTGACTCACAGCTTTGGGGCTGACTAATCCTGAGGGCCAGCATGGGTCCAGCTTCAGGGGTCCCCAGGGCAGAGTGGAGCGGTGAGTGTCTCAGGGACAGCGCGGGGGACGTTCCTTTCCGAGGACTGCTCTGGCCTCACTGCACAACCCCTCGTGGGCAGGAGGCCGCAGATGAGGCCACGGAAACCCCATCCCCTTCAGCATCACCGCGTGGGGAAGGGCACTGACCACGGTAGGACGGGGTGCCCCAGGTGCCCCCTCTGGCTTGGGAGACTTCATGTGGAACGCAGCCCCAGCCCGTTCCTGCACCGCCGTGTGGGAACTCGGCTCCTTCCGCGGGGCCACTCAGCCCTCCGAGAGTCCTTCTGTGTACACACGCACTCCGCACTTTCCACGGTGTCCGCCCGAGCCACACGCGGAGTGTGTGTGAGTGTACACGGCTGTGTGTGTCTGACTTAAAAGCCTTTCTCCCTGCATGTCAGGATCACACGTGTTCAAAATCCAGGCACACTTTTCAGAAGTTATTTCTGGAAAAATGTTGAATCTCATAACAGCAATAAAAGGAAAACACTGCCTCAGCCAACATAAATGTCTCTTTGGAACCCCTTTGAAAAGCCCTGGAATATTTGTGTGGGGTTGAAATTCCAGCCTTCGGAGCAGAGCAGGGCGGCCGTCGGCGGGCTTCGCGGCGAGGACGGGCGGTCTGTCTCTGAAGGGCCCTCACTGAACTTATCCATTTGGGGGAACCTGCTGGCCTCGGGCTCCTGGATGGGCTCAGGACGCCTTCCACCAAGGGAGAGATGCCGACGTCAGACACAGCTTGGGGACGGGGGCTGTTGGGACACAGCGGGCAAGGGCAGGTGGCCAGCCTCCCGGACCAGCTGCAGCAGAGGGTGGGGGGCAGTCTCCTGCCTCACGGGGTCCTTCACCCCCCACACCCCAGGCCTGTGGTGCTGAGCATCTCACGGCCTCGTCAGTGGTTCACCTGCTCCCAGCGTGGCCAGAGTGTGGACTCGAGGGCTCAGCTTGCCCCCTGGGACCCCGCAGCCACCCTGGGCACCGGTGCAGGGGGAGCCTGGTCATCGCAGAGAAGAGCCCGGTGTGGGGGAGGATGCACAGGGCATCGCCACTGCCTGCAAGGGCCTGATGTGGCCAGGCTGAGCCCTGGACTTTTCTTGCCGTGGCCCTCTGACCCCCCAGCACCAAGAGCCCTGACTGCCAGGCTGACTCACATGGGGGCGGGGCGGGAGACAGAAATCCAGGGTCAGAGCCTGGGGTGTCTGTCTCTTCAGGGATGGGCAAGCTGGGGTTTGAACCTGCCGTCAGCCTGCCAGCCCTGGGCACTGCTGGCCAGGAGATGACCTGGGACTTCCAGGCGGGACGAGCAGACCATGCTCGCTTGGCAGCCCCTTGGGACCCAGGGGCAAGGGGGCGACAGGGTGTGTGGGTGCTCTGACTTTAGTGGCTTGTTAGGAAGATGGTGACTCTAGGCTTCCCGGGCAGGAGGTGGGGTGGATCAGGGCTCGTCCTCTTGGGATGAGAGACAAGGAGGGGCTCTCTTTGGGGCCAGGAAGACCGGGCCTCCTGCTCCTGCCCTTCCTGGCTGGGCCACCTGGGAGAGCTTCCAGACCTCTCTGTGCCTCCATTTCCCCTCAGCTGGACCATCGCGGGAGGCTTCCATGAAGACACATCTGTGCTGTGCTCGGTCTGGTCCCTGGGTGCCGTGACCCTGGACAGTGTCTTCTTTTTAGTGCCCTGCATCTCCAACCTCTCCAAGACCTGGCCGCCGGGTCCGGACCTGTCTGACCAGGACGGTTCCCTGGAGCCGGGATTTGCCTCTGGCTGGTGGGCACCGGACGGAGGGAGGCACGCACCACGCAGGGCAGGTTTCTAGGTGATTTGGGGAAGAAATAAAGAATCTCTCTCTCTCCCTTTCTCTGGACTTGGCTTCTCCTGTTAGTTTCCAAAAGCAAAAGAAAGAAAGGCAGCACACGTGGGCGCACCGGGCCCACCTTCTGGGACTAACAACAACGATGTGGCCCTGGGAGCAGCGGTTAACACTGTAGGAATTACTGCAGGAGGGTCTGGTTTCCATTAGCGGGAAGGGACCCTGAGCCCGCCCGAGCCAGTTAACCCTTTCCCCGCCTCGCTGCCGTCACACACACACACGACGGGCAGCCCGAGCTGGGCGGTCCTGACCTGACCCAGGCCCAGGTGAGGATTGTCGATACCTGCCACCAAGGACAAGTCGTGCCGGGGCTCGCACACACGTGTGCACACGTGCACACACACACACGCACAGGGATAGTCCTCCCTGGGGCGATGTCACCTGAAGTCCTGCAGAGAGTCACGGAAATAAGGAACAGGCAAGAGTGTGGCAGAGGAGGGGAGCAGCCGGGGGGCCTGGGCCTAGGGCCCCACAGCCGGGTCCCTTCAGGTGACGAGGACTCGCTGGCTGGGCCTGGGGGCGTGGGGTAGCCATGGGCATGGGGATGGGCCTGGCTGATTCACGGCTCTGACTCTGGAGAGCCCGACTTTACCCGGGGGCAAGGCCCCCATGGGGCAGGAAGCCAGAAAGGGACAGAGCCTGATGCCCCACCAGGCTGATGTGCCCTATTTAGCAGAGGAGAGGGTGAGCGGGCGTGGCAGGGGCCTGGGGGTCTTCTTGGGCACAGGGGCAGGGGACACTGAACCTGGAGGCTGAGGGAAGAGAGTGCTCTCGCTCACAGTGGGCTCTGGGCTCACCTCCGAGGAGCGTTGCCTGTGTTTCCTCGGTGAGCCTCCCCCGGGGCTGTCAGGACAGTGTCCAGATGGCCCACTTTCACCGAGGGGGGCAAGGAGTCATCCCAGGGGTTGGGGTGACCTGTCCCGGGGCCCAGGCTCCCCACACGGCCGTGTCGACATGCCCGGATCCTGGCTCTGTGTTTAAAATGCACTTTCCATGTGGACGACGATTAACGCCAAGTGCCATCTATGTGACGCACATACGAGAGACCTCCCACTTGGGGAGGTCAGGCCCGGGGCCCCTCTCTCTGGGGGCCGGACTTGCCGACCCGGGGGCCGGCAGGGAAAGGGTGGTCTCAGGCTTTCCTTGGGTCTGGGGTCTGAATGTGGCCCCCGCAGCTTCACTCCAACCTCCACCCTTTGCTCCCCCCAGGCCCTCTGCCCACCCTGTCCCTGAGAGCCGGGGTTGCCAGGGAGAAGCGTGGGCTTCCGGGAAGGCTCTCCTGCTCCAGCCCGGGATGCCTCAGCCTCCAGCGTCGCAGCAAACATGCCCCAGGCGTGCCCCAGGCGCACCCCAGGTGTGCCGGCTCCGGAGGGCTACGGGAAGAGACGTGATCGTCGTCACAGAGCCTCAGCCTGCGTCCCTGAGCAGCTGCCCCAGGCTGGCTACAGCCGTTGTCCTTTTCACTCCCGGTCCCCATTATTCGCTGCGATATTTCGCGGATAAGAAACACAGCACAGAGAGGTCCAGAACGTTGCCGAAGACGGCGGAGCTGGGAAGGTGGGTCTACGAAGTCAGGTAAGTGCTCCCTACACTGAGTACACGGGGCCCAGACCCCCCCTGCACCCCAGTTCTAGGGGACGTGCCAGGCTCGGTTCATGAGCCCTGAGTGCAATGACACATCTGACGTCCCGTGAATGATCCGTCGTGACCCTCCTGCCATCATTGTTCTGAGGATGCAGAGGGCACAGGTGCCGTGGACAGAGGAAGCCAGACCTGGGGGCCACCGAAAGGGGAGCTGGAAGGCTCTCCGGAATGGGAACCAGGTGCTGGGGAGAGGGAGAGAGCAGGAGGGAAGAAGCGCCAAAGCCTGGGGTGTGCGGGTTCTCCCCGTGCTGAGGAGAGAACCCAGGAGATCGCACAGACCAGTTTGGGAAGTGTGTTTGGTGTTTCTCAGGCAGGAGCCAGGGACAACCAAAGCCCTTGAGATTGTTCGGCTTTGCTGGGGACCAGCCCATTCTGGACCCCACTGCCGCCCTCATCAGTAACGTACGTGTCCCAGCAGCATGTCTCCCGGATGCTGCCAGTGCCATCTCCGACAGGGGAAACCGAGGCACGGAGATGTGGTGTCACCTACCGGGAGGTGACGAAGGCACAGCATGTGCCCGCGGTCTGGCTGGACCCCAGCTCTGCAGTGACCCCTCACGGGGCAGCATCTTCCCAGAGCAGCAGGAGATTTGGAAAGCAGTGTCTGAACTGGGGCTTGAGGGTTACAGGTGCCCTGCTCTGCAAGGAACCCGGGCACAGGGACACACGTCACAAAGCCAAGTGGCTGCGGTGACAAGTACAACACGCCGAGTCCCTCCCCAGCTGGACGGGCCGGGCAGCAAACTGCTCCCCATCTCAACATGCACTTGTCTTCCCAGTTGCTGATCTCCTGGGTTGGGGGGAGCAAGGCACCCCCAGCCATGGTCAGAGTCTGGTCTATAAATGCTACCATCCTGGTTTGCGGGAGCCCAAGAGGCGTCCTGGGACGTGGGCTTTCAGTGCTGAAACTGGAAAAGTCATGGGCGAACCAGGACGGTTGGCCACCCCAGCCCAGGCCACACACAGTGGCGGGTGGTCTGCCCATCACTCAGTGGGAAGGTACAGAGGACACTCGATGTGGCCCCAGGAGCCCAGGTGAGTGGGGCTCAGGTAGGGGAGGTCGGAGCCCTGAGAGAGTCTGGGGATGGTGCGGAAGCCACGCGGGGCTGAGCTCCCCGCCCGGGGAGGCCCTCGCCGGTGACCCTGTCCTTGGAGAAGGCCGGCACACAGAAACCATTGTCCACAGCCGAGTGACGGCGACAGCAGACACAGAGTGTGCATGTTGATGGGGTGAGTTATCTGGGTGTGAATTACATCTCACAAGGCACCTTAAAAGCACACTATTCAGCATTCATATTTTCCCATGGAATACTTATAACTTCTCCCACACATCGGCCCCCGTGAGCACAAGAGACCAGTGCGGCAAACTCTCACGGAGCGATGTCTGTCCATGCGGCACTCGCCTGTCGCCACGCCGCTACAACTGGGGGTAAAGGAAGTTCGGCCTTCCAGAAGCCTCCGTGCCCACCTCGTTCTGACCACGACGTTCTCCAAGTCAGTGAGGATATGACCCTGGCAACCGCTCGGCCCTCTTCTAGGGAAGATCACTACAGTCTCTGAAGCACGGGCCCTGGTCCCTGGCCTTCTCTGCGGAGCTCTGCCTCGACGAGGCACGGTGTAACGGATCCACGAAGCCCACGGGAGCCACAGGGACAGGCCCAACGATCCTGCCCGCTCTGCACCCTCCTTGAGAACACTGGGGTGGCGCCATCTCCCTGACGTGGCTCTGCTTTGCGGCCAGGACAGTCAGCCACACCGACGGGTCGTACCGACCAATGAACTATAGCCAAAATCGTGAGCAACACGGACAGGGCATGAGTAGGAAAACAAAGAGACAGAAGAAAAGGAGAATCCAGTTCTACCTACTCTGGGGCTGGATGGTCCCGCGGGTGGGGTGGTGGGTGGAACCGGCCGGTGTTGAAGGACAGCAGGCAGCCGGAGGCCGTGCAGACAGCCGGCAGGACTGCTCCGAGGGCCCGTGCCACCGGAGGCTCGAGTCCCAGTCCCACCCGGCTGCCTTCTTGCCACCCAGCATGTGGCCCGTGCACTGGGCTTTGCACGCGGATCAGCAGCCCCGCTGCCCCTCGGCCCAGATCTCCCTCCATCAGAGCGTCCGTGGGAACGCCCTGCGGAGTTCATCCTTTGTGAGCGTGAGTGGAAATGGTCCCGCCCAAAACGACCACAATGCGGGTCTGCGGCTTGAAGGCAGTCCCGATTCGCGTTCTTTCTGGCCACAGAGCCTCTCAGGGACACTGGGGGTGGACAACCCTTTGTCCACGCCATCCATCCGGGGGAGCGGAGGACAGAGGTGTGCCTCCCCTGTGTTGGCCGGGCCATGAGGCCTGCGTGGTCTCCCAGGTTCCCCGACAGTGGCCGTGGTGCTGCGGCTGGGAAGAAGGGACCCGGGAGGTGACCCTGCACTCTGGGCCACCCGGTGGCCTCTGTGGAGGGTCTGGGGGTTGTAGGATGCCTGGAGGTCGGACAGGGCAGCGAGCGTGGGTGGGGTGCCTTCCGATGGCTCCCCAGGCTCACGTCTGTTCCTGCCATCGTGAGAGCACACGGCCCATCCCCCTCCCCAGAGCTGCTGCACATAACGGGCCCCATCCTGCGCCCACTCCGAGGGCTGGTCGAGGCCAGCGGCTCTGCAGAGCTGGGGCCGGAGTACAGACCTTCTTTGTTGCACACTGTGGGATGGGCATTTGTCTTGGGCTACCAATCTGGTTTCAGTGGACTAAGACCTGTCAAGAGAAAGTTCCCCAGAAAATGGCTTCTTTTCTCCCTCCTGTATCAGAGACGGCACTGTTCCCAGACGGGACTAACCCCCTGTAAACCCGTAGCTGGACTCCGGCCTCCCTGCCCCCAGCTCTTGGGCTCCCTGGAGCTTTTCTACAAAACCGGCGTGTGCAGGGGAGGCACGTCACAGCGGCCCGGACGCCACCATCGGACACGACGGACGGTGCCGAGCGTCGGGAAGGATGTGGGGGTCAGACTCTAGGACACTGCGGGAGCAGGAAGCGGCAGACAGACTTGTTGTACGACCCGGCAAGGCCCCTCCTCAGTCCGTGCCCACGAGACGTGAACACACACCCACGCAAAGACACGGACACGAACCTTCATGGCAGCACGTTCATAGTAGCCCAACTATGGGGACAGCCCGCGTGTCCCCCCACACAGTGGATCGCTATCCGGTCCTAACGAGGAGCGGGGCAGCAACGTGCACCACAGCCTGGGGGGGGTCTCGGACATGTGACGCTCAGCGGAAGGAGCCGGGTGCGAAAGGACACATGTCCACGGCCCCGTGGGTAGGAGCGTCCACAACAGCCAATCCACGGACACAGAGAGCAGATTCATGGTTTTTGGGGCCGGGCGGGGATGGCCGAGGGCTTCCTCTCTGGGGTGAGGAGATGCTCTGAGAACGGGGGACGGTGACAGCTCTAGCACCGTGGGAACATACAGAAACCCCCAGACCGTCCCTCCGCGGGGTCCCACGGACGGGGCACGAGTCGCATCTCAACAGCTGAGGCACGTTCTGCCGTGTTAGACGCAGCGGACCCTCGTTCGCAGATCCCGTACTCGCGAGCTCACCTCCTTGCTCTGAGGTGTTTGTGATCCCCAGACCAGTGGCCGTGCCTCTGCCGTCGCTTTTGGACGCGCATGCTGCCCGCGGAGGCCGGCAGGGCCGCACTCTCTCCTCGCCGCAGCCCAGGCTGCCATCAAGCGTCCTTTTTGCCAGACACCTAATGCTCATATTTTGCATTTTTTGTGGGATTTTTTTTTGGTGATTTCATTATTTGAAATGGCTGAAGGGCTGCCCAGCGTCTGAAGCACAAGAAGGCTGCGGCGTGGCTCTGGAAGATGCTTTGTGCGGCCGCGGCTCACGGCGCTGCTGTCTGGGAGCTCGATGCTCGTGAACCAGTCATGCCCACGAGCGCGGCTTTAAGCAGAGGCACGTGCGAAACAGGGCTGCGTCCTGGCTGGCTGAGGGAAGTGTGATTGGAGCCTGGCAGGGACCTTGCCTTCTGCATCCTAGGAACAGTGTGCAAAGTTCAGGGTCCCCGGGGACTTTATAGAGCTTAACTTCCACAAAGAGGACAGGTCCTGTGTCTGTAGATAAAGGGGAAGGACCCGGGTTCTCATTTAGGTTAGGGGGTCTCCAAATCTGGCCTGAGCTAAGTGCGGGCAAGGGATGGGTGGCTCAGCCCATGCCGGCCAGCCCTCAGGCTCTGGGGGTGCTGGGCGGTGTGACTGACCTGCAAATGGGTCCGGGACAAGGTCTCAAGGATGCTCAGGAGGCTGGCTAAGAAGGCAGCCCTGGGGACGGAGTGTGGCTCGGGCATGAGCATGGAGGTCGGGGAGCACTCTGGATGCCAGGCCCCCTTGGGTCCGTGGCTTGGCTCAGCATAGTAATAACCCACCAGACAAAGAGCAAAACTTGTTCTCTGGCCCGACCGCCTGTGCAGGATCCCGGTGGATCGGCAAGCGTGCCCGTCCTGACCAGCTTCAGACCCTGTGAGCCTTGGTCGCAGTCTGTGGCTGGGACTTAGAAAACACTCGTCACGTGACAGAGACCCGCCGTCCCTCTGTGTCTGATGCAGGGACCTCTGTCTGCAAAAGCACCGGCTCCTTTCCCGTGTGTGCGCTCACGGGCTGCTATTTTGTCCCTGAGACGCTCGCTCAGGGGAGCGGAGGGGGACACGGAGGCCGTGGCGGGTGCGCGTGATGAGCACGGAGAGCCAACAGCCGGCACCGTGAAGCGGCTCCAGGGAAGACGGCCGTCTGGGTAGAGACAGAGGTGACTGCTCACACGCGCCCATCGCTCACCTGATGGAGACAGACATATGTCACACACGTCTGTGGAGGAGATGGCGGAAGATGTAAACCAATATTAACCAGAAAAGAAACTGGAGGACGGGCTAAGACGGCACACAGACCTGGGCAGGACCAGACTGAACGTGGGTTCCCAAGATCGTGTGCCATGATCCACGCACCCCAACCACAACCATTCCGGACACCTGGACGTCAGGCGAGGCTGGAAGAGGAACACGTCCTCTTCCAAAACGGAAGACGGGAGATGCGGACCGGAGCAGACACTCTCGGCATCTCCCAGCAGCAGAGGCCACGGCTCGGCGGAGGTGCCAGAGCAGGACGGTCGGGAGGACGGCACGCAGCCCTGGCTGGACTGGCCACTGACACACGTGGCTCGTCGTGGTGGTCAGGGCATGCTGCTGGGGACACACACCCTGAAGCCAAAGGAAAGGCCCACAGCAAAGCAGACGTCCAACTGGAAAGAATGACCCTTTGCCCAAAAGTAACCCGAGCGGCGCGACACTGCCCTCCTCCGGGGCTGGAACCCCGGCTTCCAGGCAGGGGCCCCAGACCTCCACCAACAGGATGGCAGGATCATAAAACACGAGAAGCCCTGTGGGCTGATCTCACCCAGAGGGCCCTTGGCACAGGGCTTCCGGCTGCCTCTTGAGACGCCAGATAGGAAGGGTCCAGGCCGTGGCCACTGTCACTCACACCCTTGGGGACCCTCCAGGCGCTGCTGGAAGCAGAGACCCATGATCCGGTTTAAGAGAATGAGACTTAGGGAAATGAAGATTTCGGTGCCTCTCGCGTCCTGACCTCGTCTCCGGACTCAGTGGTCACGTCCAGCTTGTGGCTCCCACACCGGCCAGAGTGGCTCTGTGCCGTGTCCTTCATCCTGGGGCTGTGCCCTCAGGGAGGTGGGACCGGGGCGCCAGGGTCTGCGGCGGGAGCTGGCTCCTGCACTCAGGGTCTGAGCAACACCTGATTGGAACCCACTTCTTTAGGGGACGGCAGAGTCAGCCACTCTATGCCCATCCGGCCCCCAAGGTTTGGCTCTCAGGGACCTTCTCTACCGGCTCCGCCCCTGTCTTCCAGCTCCTGGGGCCTCCCTCCTGCGGGGCACTCGGGGGACACTCTCGGGGATGCTGTGGAAACCCGCCCAGTGTGGGCCGCTGCGTTCCCTGCCTCCTCTGGACTCCTGGGCCCCCTTCTCCTGCTTCCTTCCTACCCTGGGGGACCTTTCTCTGACTCCCTTCAGATCCCTGCCATACCCCAGAGCCCGGCACGAGGGCAGGGGTCCACCGTGTGCGGCTCAGTTTGATGTGAGAGCCTGGTTCCTCTTCTCCATCCTTCCTGCCTCCCTGCCCTCCCACCACCTCCAATCAGCTTCTTCTCACTGATGTGCCCCAGGCTCCCTGAGCCCAGGAGCCACAAAGAGGGGCCAGACACCCCGCAGACCCCAGCACCCATAGCAGGGCGGTTCTGATGGGTGATGAGGCTTGCGAGCACGGACCAGAGAGGGTGCCCCCGCAGACCCACTGTCCAGATCGTGGCCAGGACAGGGCCAGGGTGCAGGACGGGAAGCTGCGGTCATCAGTCCCGAGTCCCCAACTCTTCCTTCCTTTCTTTTCCTTAAACGTAGCGCACAAGCCCATGCCCCCCAGCGGCCTGGGCAGCTCCTCCCCAGCTGCTGGAATAAGCTGCTGGCCTGGGCAGGGCCTGGGCCGGACGCCTCTCCTGGCTGGTCCCCTCGGCACAGAAAACGAGAAGACGAAGCACGAAGTCAGCTTTCCTGCGTCTCTCTCCCGATTCTCTTCGATTCCTTGAAGGCAGGGCTGTTACGCAAACAGATTCCCACCTCTGCCTCCCTGAGCCCAGGACTCTGCATGGAGCGGGGGACCCAGTCTATGGCAGGTGATGGGGTGGGCTTACGCCTTCACTGGGGGCTGAGCCTAGAGACAGACGCCACCTCCGTGACCGCAGCAGCTTGGAGTATGTCTTTTCCAGGAGGAAAGTGGGGATCCCGGGTCCCTGCGAGGGGTGGGGCTGTTGTCACCCCCAGAGGGGATCCGGGCAGGAATCTTCATGCCCCTAACCCCA
Organism: Lutra lutra; assembly: GCF_902655055.1. NCBI lineage: Eukaryota > Metazoa > Chordata > Mammalia > Carnivora > Mustelidae > Lutra > Lutra lutra. Next base: position 195,962,538 of record NC_062281.1, read on the forward strand.
GTCAGTTGAGCCAAGAACGGTCCCTCTGGCGGGTCCCCCGCCGCCACCACACGGCGCTGCTCTGTGCTGGGATCCAGGGGAGAGAGGCCACTGCTCTGGGATTTGAGCCGACGGATGTGTTTGGAGGTCCTGGGGGCTGTCCCGAGTTCAGGATGGCAGAGCAGCTGCCTGAGTCCCTCCCCCTGCTCCGGGCTTGGGAACCCCGTCCCCCGCACGCGAGGCCTTCCGCTGGGGTGTGGGGGTGTCGCGTTTCAGTTGCCCCGTCCCCCGGCGAGCGTGCGCCCTCGGGAGAGACAGGAACTTCTCCATCGAGGACGGTCGTTGATTCTTCCCTGGGGCTGCATGAGTGGTGTCTTCAGCCCACAGAATTTGGGAAGAATTGGAGGAAAAAAAGCCCGACGCCCAGAAACCCAGACTAAACAAAGCGTGTAGTGGGCGAGCTGCGGCGTGCGGCCCCGGGAGCCGGACGGCGCGGCAGGAGGGGGGCAGCGTGTGGCTGCTGGCTCACGGGGGGGCTGGCCCCCGGGGAGGTGACCGTGAAGGGGCCTTTTGTTCCGCCGGCACACGTGCAGGCTACCCCAACCAGTGGGGGCGCGCACCTGTATCCGAGGCCACGTCTTCCCATCCCCCACGGCGCTGACGCTCCCGGGGGGTCGGAGCCGGGGTCACGAGGGCCAGCGAGGGGCCTGGACACGGTGTCACCCGCAAGAGCCCATCGCAGGCTGTCCAGAGGCACGGGTGGCACGGGGAGCCTGAGGGACACCTCCCGCCCTATGGTCAGACCGGCCCACCCTCGTGCAGAGGGGGAAACTGAGGCCAGAGGGTAAGCCCCTGAGCCAGCCCTCTGCCCGCAGAGGGTCTCTCCTGGTCTCTCCTGCGTCAGTAGCTCCCATAAATGCGGACAGTCAGACTGAGGACCACCGAGGGGGTCGGCCAGAGCTTGGGTCCTCGGGGGAACATCTTTTTCAGGGCCAGTCCAGACCCCACAGACGGGAGAGCACCTCAGATGCACGCAGGGGGGCCGAGAGCCCTCCACACGCCCCTCCCAGCACATCCTGAGCGTGAGGTTCTTAAAGCAGGTGGGCGGGCCCTGTTTGGGGTGCACACTGGCCTGCCCTTGACGGGGACGCCCGGCGGGTTGTGTGGGCAGTCCTTGGAGGACGGTCACCGTCTTCGTTGGTTCAGAATTCAACACCACCCAACAAGAAGCAGCCGGGGACTTGCCGGTCTGCCAAGGGGCTTCAGGGCAGGGGTCTCTGCCCGCCAGGTTCCCTGGGGTCTGGCAGGCCGTGGGGTGCTGCTCCCGGGGGAGAAGGTGCATGAGGGGGAGACGGGGGCACATGGGTGCCCCAGGTGGGAGGGGCTGTGCCCACGGATGTCAGGGCAGGGGCCCTGGGTGCGATGCCACAGGCTTCAAGGACTCTCTGGGGATGGCCCAGAGGCCCCTATTCGGGGGAGGCTGCGGCCAAGCTGGGAGGTAAAAGCTCCGTTATAGACTGGAAGGTCTGGAAATGCTCCCGAAGCAAGAAGGCTGAGCACAGACGGGGATGGAGAGAGGCTCGACCTGTCAGCTGCCTCCTCCACACAGAAGAGCCCCGTGGGGAGGCTTCTTGGAGTTGGCCCTGGGTCCGCCCCCACCACGGGGCCGCTGAGCTGGGAAGCTCTTTGCACCTGACAGCACCTCACGGCCCTCCTAGGTCTTGCGGGTCCTGTCCTGCTGCCTCCCTTGGCGGGGCACAGAGCGGGGAGCCCCTGGTCCCGAAGGAAACGGGGACAAACGGCCCCGCCGAGGCTCTGGTACCCAAATCCCATCACGCGCGCACACACATGCCCGCACGCACGCCCACACCCGCCGTTGGAGCTCCTGCGAGGAGCCGGGCTACAGCTGTGGCTGCGCCCTTCAGAGATCCCAGCCCCTGCGGGCCGGAGGGAGCCAGCCCATTCCCATTCCCGAGGGGCGACGCTCACCAGGAGATGGCAGGAAACCCACTAGGGATGGAGCCGCGTCGGGGCCAACTCCCCATCTCCCGGCAACCGCCGGGCTTCGGCACAAACAGCCGTGCGGGGTTCTTCCATAAATCCCGCTCAACAAGCTCTTAACGGCGAAATACCTACTATTAGCCGAGACAACCACTTACTCAAAACAAATACTGGTCTCGAGCCCAGCAGAGGCACCGTCCCCTGTGCTCGTCGGTCCCTGGCCTGGGCACTTCAATCTCCCTATTTATGAAACAATAATGGAATTCTATTTAACGGCACGGCGCCCGCGTTCGCCGCCTCTGATGAGCTCGCGCTCCAGCTTCGCCCCGGGCGGTTGGCTCCGTCCTATTTACCGCCTGGTCCGGCTTCACAGACGGACGAGTCACCGCGCAGAGAGCAGCACAACCTTCACCGCGCACTATTATCAAAACCAGTGTCCCTGGCGATTTTCAAAGGTTTCGTTCCGACACAGTGGACGGGTTTGGGATGGAGATGCAAATGAGGGTCCCGGTCACCATAATTCCATCCCCGCGATCTGGCCGGTGCGACACCGTGTTTCTCGGGTTCGGAGAGACGGGTCAGGGCCGCCTGGCCTTCTGGAGGGCTTTGCTGCGGCCCCTCCCTCCCAGACAAGACCCTTCCCATCTCCTCCGGGGGCTGTTCAAGAGCGTAAGGTGTTTGTCCAAACGCCTGGGAGCCCCAGCCCCATGTCCGGCCCTGGGTGGGGGGGTCACGAGGTCAGTAGGGTCCCCCCTGCCCCGTCCTCGTGGGTCATATGGTTCTTGTGCAACGCTCCACGTGGGCACGTCCCCTGTCCTGGGAATTAGCTGTGGACAGACAGTCGAACCGCGGCTGAGCCAAAGTCCAAGTTCATGAGACAGACGCCCCCGTCTGCGGCAATTCCAGCAAGACGAGCAGGAAAGCCTCCCAGTCTCCCCTGCAGAGCTTGCCACACCCTCAGCCGCTGGGGACCCACTGATGCCATTCCGAAGGCCCTCCAGGGGTCAGTTTTTCCGTTGGACCCCCCACCCCTCCAGCCAAGATGCGGGTCAAGGACGTTTAGGCTGAGCCCCGTCTCTGCCTCTGGAGCACTCCCCTGAGTCCTGCAGCCCCGAGGGAGCCCGCGGCCTCCCCCTGCCCTCCGTTTCATCCTCCCTCCGGGGAGGCGGGCATACTGTCTTTCCTTTCCTTTCCCCTTCCTGACACCCCCAAGTTCTTATCTGCCACCAGACAGTGCGGTCAAGGGCGAAGGTTACGTGTGTGCTACTTGCCAAGAGAGCTCTTGTCAACACGTGGGGCGGCAGGGAGAGGCGCCCGGGGCCCCCGTGGCTCTCGGGGGCTGTTTATCTCTCCATGCTCTCGTTCAGCCCCTAGGCGGGGCGCTGCGGGCCGTGGCGGCGGATCAAAGTCTCCCTGGACAGAGCCGGACGCTACGGTGATTCACAGCGGCTAAAAACGCACAGGCCTGGGGAGGCCGTGCCCCCTCCCCGCCGCGTTATCGCTCCCCGCTCCCTCTCCTCGCACTCCAGCCATAATAATGCGAGTGTTGAGTAATGGGCCTGAGGCCCGCCCAGGTGATGCCATTGGACAAAACAACTCAACATGTTTTCCCCTCAATAAATTCATCCTGTCCAGAAGGTCATTAGCACGACCTTGAAAGGCAAGCATCTTGCCAAGGCCTTTCTGAACAGATCCCGTGTCTTCCCGCGGGGCTTCCTCTCCCAGGAGTGGCTCTGGCGGGCCCCGAGGGAGCCTGTGTAGGAAGTCCTGTGGGAATGTGCCCACTTGGGGCGGGACAGACAGACCCAGGACGAGTGCCCAGACCTTCCCAGGGGATGTCCCCAGCTATGGAGGGCCCTCTGTTTCCTTCGTGTGGAGAACAGCAGCGAGGCCCACACGTGTCCCCGTGTTCTCAGCAGTCGTCTCCACCTGGAATCAGCTTGGGTGGCTCTAGGACTCGATGTGAATGGGCCGGACCACTGACCACAGCCTGGAAGCCACGCGCAGAAGGCCTGGGCTGGGCCCTGAGAATCCGCATTTCTCATGAGTTCCCAGGCGATGCTGAGAGAGGCTGCCATTATCTCTCACAGGCAGGACACTTCTCTGGCACTTGTGGCTTTTAGAACTTCTATAAAATGGGTGCAGGTTCCATCAGCAGGCCACAGGCTGGGGAGGCCTGGCCCACAGTGGCCGAGAGCAGTCTATGTGACACAAGGCACCATGGAGGCCTGTAGACCCCGGGGACGGCCCTCCGTGCTTCCGGTGCTGGGATAAGCACAAAGATGTTTACTGAGCATCTTACAGGTCAGCTGCCTTCTGGGCTAGGTCCTTGTCCCCTGGTCCTAACTCTGGGGCAGTCGTATTGCTGTCTGTCCGCTGGGGCCCTGGCACCCCGCGGCTCCCCTGCCCCCGGGCTTTTTCTCCCTCGCATCTCCCTGGTGCTCTCCCAGGCCCTTCCGTCAGGCGGCCGGCTGCCCTCTCACGCCACAGGACAGTTAATAAGGCCCCGATGAATGATGGGGATGGATTTCTGCACCACTAATTTCCGTAACTATCGCTCTTTGAAAGATAGCTCGGGTCCCCCGTGCTCCCGGCCCTTCCCAGACAGAGCTGTATTATGTGCCCAAGTTCAGGGCGCGTATCCCGTTTCACGGATCGAATAGGGCCTGCCTCGGAAAATCTTGCAATATTTTGCAATCTGCAGCCCCCTGTCTTGAGTTTCTTCCCCTGCGAGGCCCCCGGAGCCCCCTTGCCCCCGGAGAAGGGGCAGCAGCTCTTCACATGGCTCCCCAAAGGCTCAGGCCCGGCGGCCTGTCAGCAGCAGGGACGGCACTCGGGAAAAGGCGTGGGAGCCCCACGCCTGCTTGGCCACGGCGGCCCCGGTCGTGTCCTGAGCTTGTCCCTCTGGTCCCCATCTGAGCTGGACTCAGTTGGGTCTGGGCTCAGAGGGGTACGGAGAGCAGGAGGGAGAGCTCACCTGAGCTCCTTTGGGAATGCTGGCCTCCTGGCCTTCTGTGTCCCACCCCCTCTGTGGGGCTGGAGGAGGCTCCGTCCCGTGTGCCCCGGTCTCCACGTTGGGGCCATGGGGATGCTGAGACCCTCTCTGCCGCCAGGTCAGGGGAAGGTGGAAGGAGCTGACACTTTAGGAAGCTCAGAGCCAAGCTGGGCAGGTGAACGTGACCTATAATTTGCTTCCATTCTCTACTCCCAAAGGCCAGGACCTGCCCTCTTAGGGAGCCCTGCACAGGCGGCCAGAGCCCTGGTCAGCATTATCAGGATGCGGACGCGGCCGGGCTGCGGAGGCCGGGACAGGCTTCCGGGGCTCCAGCCCCCACCCCGGTTCGGTGTGGGCCCCGGTGAGTGGCAGGAAAGGGGTCGAGTTCAGGAAGCAGCTGGCAGAGGGACAGCACCGCGTGTGGAGGGAGGCACTGCGGGCACACAGCTGTGAACTTAGGCATCAGCCCCTGCACGGTGCCCGTGCGGCTGGGAACACAGGCATCAGCCCCCCTTAACTGCCACGAGGTAGGTGCCCCGTCTCACAGGTGCTCCCACAAGGCCCAGAGCCGCATGGCTAAGCCAGATCTCCTGCGGGTCCGTCGTCACGGCTGGTCCTTCAGACTGTGGCGGCATCAGGACTCCCTGGGGCCCTTGCACCGGCCACTCGCCCACCCCACCCCCACACCCAAGCATGGGCAGCACGTACTCCCGGGGCCTGGGACCACACTCCCATGGCCCTGACCCTCTCCATCTTGTGGCCCCCCATTCACGTGCCTGTCCTGGGACCACACGGGCAACGACCCCACCCCCGGGGGCTGTTCCACCCAAGGCCAGTAGCATGTGCCCAGACCCCGAGGCAGAAGGCAGGGTCCCAGAGACAGTTCCGCTGCACGGCGGAGGTCCCTGGCCAGAGACAGATGGTGTCCAGGCCGGGGGCTGGCTGAACCCCTGCCCCAAGGCCCCGTAAGGACGCAGCTCCAGGGATCACAGGCCAATCTCCCCCGTCAGGTGCTCCCCACTCTGGAAATTTTGAAGCCTCCAAAACCCTGAAGGCCTTGGCCAAATGCAGGGAGAAGACACCTGCCTTTCCTCCGACGGCATCGGCAGGGGAGGGGTGTCCTGGAACTGCCCCCCCCACGGACGCGTGCTGGGAGCAAGAGGGAGGAGGAAGGACGGACCGTACTTCTCTGGCCCTAATGCCTGCACCAGGCTGGGGGTCTCTCATGTGCACATGAGGGCTCCGTGTTAAAGTCCCTGGAGCACAAGCCTCAGCCAGATGCAGGGGGAGGTGGCAGGTGGGACCGTCCTGCCAGCTCCCCCGTCTGAGCTCTGGGCACCGGCTCCTGCTCCAGCCAGGGCTGAACAGGGGACCTGCGCTCTTACCCTTGACTTTCCCAGTGATGATCTTGGGGACCCCCAAGGGGGTGGGCTTTCCCTGCCAACAGCGGTTGAAGAGCCTGGAACATGCTTCCTTCTGGAAGCCAGCAAGGTGAAGAAAGGGGGTCCCAGCTGTGCCCTGGCCTGACCCAGGGCCTCATGCCACAGAGGATGTCGGGGGTCTGCCCAGAGCTGACCCCCTGTCCAAGCAAGGGGTTGGGCATGAGGGTCACAGGTCAGCACTCGGCAGCCGAGGCCTGAAATGCTGGGAAGTTGGTCTCAGTGTCCTTGAGGTGGGGAAGGGCTGGTGTTTCGGGGACGCAGGCTGTCGGGCCCCCAGATGGGACACCGAGGTCTCTGGGGCAGCCCCTTCTGGCAGAGAAGCTTGGCCTCCTCACTCTGTGGCTTGCATGGCCCCGAGCAGACCAGCCTCAAGTTCCAGCTCCTTCCCCTGAAGCATGTGAGCAGGGGGGCCCCTTGCCCTCCGTGCCTCTGTTTCCCTCTTTGGAGATAGGCCCTGAGAGAGTGACGTGTGCAGCACATGGACGCCTGTGGGTATGGGAGCAGGTCGGGCAGCTGGCCCGGCGCTGCTGGCGTGGGAAGTAGATGCATGCTCTTGAGTCGCCCAGCCCCTTGGTGGGGGTCAATGCTCAGAACCCTCCGCCCGGTGCCCCACGCCCTGCCCCTTGGGATGGTCCAGCAGCCCCCACGCTGTCCCCTCCCAGCCTCAGAGGAGCCCATTGTCCTCCTCGGGAACCCGGAGGGCTCGGCTGGACAGTGTGGGCGGGGAGGCCCGCCGAGAGGAGGGAGGGGGCGTAGCTGGGGCTGACCTTCAGGGAGGCTTGGGAGCTCCCCCCCTTTCCGCCTCTGTCGGGGACCCCGTGGGCCCACGGGTGGGGCCGGCCACCCCTTTATCAGCATGTGCTTTCCACCTCTCACAAGACATGGACATTTTGGGGTCTGTGCGGGCTTGATTCGATGCCTGGGACCACTTGGAGGGGGCGTTCGCTGCAGGGACCCCGGCAAGCGCTTCGGTGCCCGCAGACGCGGGGGGGCGGGGGGTGGCTGGTGGGAGGAGGGCCAGGAAATGCTGACTTCATTGCTTCAAAACACCCGTAATTGACTTTTTAAAAAATGACATTAGCATTTAAATAGTCCCGTCGTTATGAGGGTGAAGGTTCACTGGGATATGATCAATTTATTGAGCTCCTCAAACGTTCTTTTGGTATTTAGTTTTCTCGTCTCCCGCCGCAGGGCCTCTCAGCCCTGCTCTCGGATTAGGCTCCGCGGTCGCAGAGACGCCTGCCGGCCGGCCGCCCATCAAGGGGCCTCCGCCTCCCCCAGAGGAAGCACGTCTGCCTGTGGGTGCCGCGGGCAGGCCCCCTCCCCTCCCCCGTGCAGTACCCCACCTCCCCGGAGCAGGTGCCCGAGGCCCCGGGGAGCCCCGGGCTGGGCAGGCCATGACCACAGTCGATGCGGACCCGGGGCTGCGGTAGAGGACAGGGAGCAGGGATGCACGTCAGTCCCATCCCGGGGGCCGCAGACCTGCCCGTGCCCAGGACCAGCGCCAGAACGGAGAGAAACTTCGATCTGAGCTCTGCGAGCAGGCGTGAGACGCCAGCTGCCATGGGGTCGCATTGTGGCCTGGGAACGTTTTCCAGAATTACAGGGATCAGGTGAAAATGTAAAATGACCTAAAAGAGAGCCTGTGGAACAATGCGGAGGAGGCAGGAGGGCTACTTTCCCAGCGACACCTGGAGAGGTAATAAGAACGTCCAGGTGGCCCACGGGAGGGGAGAGGCGCTCGCCCGCTGCAGGGCTGGGGCAGAGGGATGGAGTGTCCCCAGCCAGACTTGGCTTGATGGCTGGGGTTCACATGTCCCACATCTGCCTGGATGCCCCACGTGTGCTCAGTGGGCCCTGAAAACCTCAGCAAGGGCTGGTGGGAGAAGCTCCCGCTGGAGCTGGGGCCACACAGGGCCAGGCTGCCTCCCTCCTAGGCTGTCCCCCGCAGCCTTGAACACCCTGGGCCTCCAGCTCTGCGTTCAGGGACTCTGCTGGCTGGAGGGACCGGCCGGCATCTTTCTACTGTAGCTCACCAGCTACCCCTGAGCACATCACCCTGGGGCTCACAGTGGGGGAAGGGGCCAGGGTGGCGAGGTTCACGTGCCCCCGGGTGACGGAGCCTGGACGCGTCCATCACCCATCACCGCAGTGCACTGGTCTGCAGCGCTAGGCTCCAGCTCTGGTCCTTCCTTGCTCTGCCGGGGGCCTGGCCAGGTCACTTTGCATTTCTGTGGCTCTGTTGTGCAGGTTCGGCCCTGCTCTCTGAAGTTCCCTAGATGAAAGGCCTTTTTGAGAAGCCAAACAGACCCGACTGCCCAGGGTTGCAACTCTCTCTCCCTGGTCCAGGGTGAACCATCTGATTTCCCACCCTGAGGTTACACGTTCTGTCTACAGACCATCTGTGTGCACCGAGGCCACATCGCAGGGTGGGGCGTTAGGGCGCGGGGCTCTCCGTGGGACCCACACGGTGCACGGAACAAGCCACTCGTCCCGACCGCCTGACACCAGATGGGGAGAGGAACCTAGTCGCCCACCAAGTGTGGGATCACACGCACTACTTTCAGGAGCCCCAGCAGACCCTCCTGGGCGCACGAGGGGACGTTCTCTCTGACAGTGTCACGCCCCTCCCCCAGCACCACAGCTGCTGGGCCTCCATCAGCTGGTCCGAGAGCGCGGGACGCCCAGAATCTCAGCCAGCAGCGCTGTCAGCGACCCACGCAGCGCATTGTGTGCGGACATGGTTTCGCGAGCCCAGGGCCTCGTTCTGGTCTGGCCCAGAGGTCAGCATGGTCCCGGATTTAAAAGGAGGTCCCGGGCTGTTCAGAGGGGATCCACAACTGTGGAGCTTGTCTAGTAACATCCTTAGATGCTGGAAGGTCTCCGGCTCCTCTCTCCGGAGCCCAGTGGAGAACTTCAGGGAAGGCTCAGGTTACAGGGAGTGCCAGGTGGGGTTATTAAGGTGACCCCTTCCTCCCTGACCCCCACCCACCTGTCCCACCCTCTCTGTCCTGCTGGTGAAGGACCTCTGTGCCCCCCACCCCTTGGGAATGGGGTCTCCCCTCCCCTCCAGCCCGGGGACCCCAGGGCTGCCCACAGAGCTTGTCTGCCCGGTGAGACCCACGTGGAGGGCTGGCATCCACTTGTTGGGTCTGGAAAGCCAGACGGACACGCGAGAGTATAAGTGTTCCCACAGCAAGTCACTACAAGGATAAACAAATCACTGGAGAGGAAAGAAAAAAACATCACTCATCTGCCCCCGGGTAGAAAACTGACACTTTAGACACTAAAACACACACACAAAAACCTCCCCAGCCACCCCCCCAATAAAACATTTAAAGATGGTTATTAAAACCGATGTTGAATACACGCGGGCAGTTTTGAGCCTGGGGAGGAAAAGCTTTCTCCTGAAGCTGGGACGTGCGAAGGAAAATCGTGAAGACAGAGCCTGGCATCCCTGCCCGCCAGACGCCCAGTAGCTCCGGTGCCCGTCCCTCTGCCCCCGCCAGCTCCTGGCGGCCCTGAGGACCCCAGCCCAGCTCTCGACGCCTCACTGGGATGGCACAAGGGAGAGCCAGCACGGGGAAGGTGTGCCCCCACTCTGATTCCGGAGCCTTCTGGAATGCTTTTGCTCTGCACAGAATGCTGGGCCACTGGGAAACGAGTTCAGCATTTTGGCTGTATCTTTGATTGCTTTCCTATGAACACGGACTTAACAGGAGAATGTCCGTTCCCCACACACCCCCCCACCCCTGGCCTCCCTGTCCCCTCCCAAGATACGCACCACCACTTAAATGCTTTAAAACTTCTCACGCTTCAAGAACCACACTGCTTACATTAAGTCAGACGGGAGCTGGAAAGGCTTGACTCTATTTTAAAGGTTCCCAAAAGGCAGATAATGTCTGGGGAAGCTGGGGCGTTTGATGTCAGTCTGCAAAGGCATCCAGGCTCCCGGGGTGCTCTGGAGGAAAGACGCGTCCCCCAAGCAGGCGACAGAGGGCGCCTTCGCCCCAGCCTCTGGGCAGCCTCGTGGCAGCCCCTGCCAGGCCGGACCCGCAGGACGCGAACTCACGGGCCGCTCGGGGCCCCGAAGGCTGCCGGCCGCCTGGCACACGGGAGCACCGGCCGGCCCGCAAGCTCTGCATCTCCAGATGCTCCTGCATCTCCCGGGTGGGAGCCGGGGTCCCCCCACCCCCAGAGCTGAGGCGCACGCCTCCCACTGCCTGGCGGCTCTCCTGCAGGTCACTGGGCGCTGGCCTTCCGCATTCAGGGCTTTGCTGGGAGGTTCTGGAGGAAATAGGTGGGCGACATGCTCCTGCTTCTCCCTCAGAACAGGGAGGCCGCCCGGCCTCCGGGCATCCCGCCAGGACCCTCTGCTCCCTCACCCTCTGTCCGCGGGTGTCTGCCCTGGACTTCAGGGCCCCTTGCTTGAAGGGCAGTGCCCCACCACTGGGCCAGATTCCTCCAAAATACAGTGTTGGCAGAAACAGTAAAACCAAACCCACCCGCGCTGACGACCGTTCTCACGGAGCTCCCCGGTTCTCTGCTGGGAAGCGCTCTGGGGCCCCGGGCCGTGCTGGCGAGGAGGAGATGATATGGAGGGAAACGCAGGAGAGAAAGAGGTCAGAGCTGCCCTGGCGGCCACCCTCTCCTGGGCCTTCGGGGGACGGTTCCCTTGGTCCCCCAGCACCCGGCCCTGTGGCCTCTGCCCCGATATGCTACAGGGAGAGCGTGAGCCCCTCCCTAGGAAGGGATTGAGGCCAGGCTTCCCGAGGATGACACACCGCGATGAAACAGGGAGGACCAGTGCCAGAGACCAAGTGGACTGGCCAGCTCCAGACACACACTGGGCTGCTTGCTTTCTCTGCACCTGTTTTCCAAGATCGGGGTCCAGGGGGACCTGGGTGGCCTTGGCCATTACCACGCTTTTGGGCTACTCAGTCCTAAGCCCTCCTCTGTCTTAGCGGAAGGCAGCCTTCCTCGCCATGGGCTGATGCTCGAGACCCTTAGCCTGGAGGTCAGCAGGGACAGGGCAGGTGGGGGAAAGGGCTTCTCAAACCAGAGGCCCCTGGCAGAGCTAGACTCTGCTCTCAAGATGTCCCAGGGCCCAGACTACCGGGGGAGGCAGGCAGTGGCCCCCGCGCCAGAGGAGGGGGCACGGTCTCTGGGTCAAGGGCGAGTGTCGGCTCAGCAAGGAGCCCAGAGCCTCTGCCCGGCTCCCGGACAGCTCCTGGGCTGACCCAGCCAGCCTGTGTCTCCAGGGCGAGTGCCAGAGCCTGGCACTTACCGACCTCTCCATGGAGATGTGTGCGTGCCAAAGCCAGCCCCAAGCACATTCCTCTTCTAGAACATTCTGAGAACTCACGAATTGGGCCTGTTCATAGGTGGGCGGGTGGAGCCAAGTTGGATGCCAGTTTCAGATGCTTTTCATTTGCAAGTCCGAGGGGGTTTCCTTGGTAAAGCTGGGGGCTGGCGGCTGTACCCTGGGGGCGGACCGGGACGAGGGCAGAATGCAGGGTTGGTGGAGTGCACGAGAGGACCCCTCTGCTTCAGCAGGGCTCCCGGGTGGCCTCTGATGGGCTGTGGCCTCACAGAAGGCGTAGCCCCGTGGGAAGCCCAGACCTGCATCCCGTGGGGCCTTCGGGACCTCTGGGGAACGTGCTGCCACAGAACTTGCTCCAGGACTATCTTCCCTCGGCGTCTACCCCACCACCCCTGCCTCCGTTCAGAAAATACTGCGGCACGCCCACTACGTGCTGAGTCGCGCTCCGGGGGCCAAGAACCCGTGTGAGAGACAGATCCTGCCATCGGGGGGCTCACGTCAGGATCACTAGGCCCTGGGGGGTCCCCGCACTTGCCCTTCTACCCCGGGGCTCATGGCCGGTGGCCGGAGCCCGAGATCCCACTGTCTACACCAGCCAGTCCTTTTCGCTGGGCGACCGTGTGCACAGGCCTGTCTGCCCGCGCAGGCGGTGGAACAAGGCGCAGGACGACGGACATCTGGGCACCTTGCAGCATCGCCCTGGACGCCCAGACCTGACAGCGCTCCAGGACCCCCACCCCCAGCCAGGGCCCTGGGCACTCCCACAGCATCTCACTCCGCCTGCTCTGCAGTCACGGGGCAGATGGCATCGCACCCCCTCGCAGATGGGGTCGGGGACCTGCCTGGACGAGGCTGCCCAGGGCGCAGGGATGTCCTGGCTGATTGTAAGCAGCCGCCCCGGACCCCGTTTGCCTCCCCAGCAGAATCACCCTCGCCCCCTGCTACCGAGGCGACCTGGTCCTGACTTCCTGTGGCCTCGCGTCCGACCTTCCTAGAAGTGGGTCTTGCCCAATGGTTCCTCTTGTTGGTATGTTTTTCCCAAAGCTGAATACGTCTTTTCAGACTCCAGGGAGGGTTTCAGTGGGTGCCGTTGTGTTTCTGAAGCCACGGCCCTTGGTGGAGGCCAAGTTGCCTGGGGGGACCCCCCGGGGCCTGCAGCCTGAACACACACAGGGATGATGGGAGCCCGAGGTCTGAAGGTGGCTACTCCCTGATGTGGGGTGAAAACCATAACCTCTGACCTCCATGGACAGGAAACGGGCCTGGAACAGGGAACTTCCCACCCAGGCAGACCCCTGCTCAGGGACTGGGGACAGGGAGCCTCAGGGAGCCGAGTGACCGCTCGCCCCTGGTCCGGCCACCGACGCTACACCATTGCCACGCCCACCACTCAGAAGCCACAGGCCGCGACCCTGGGGAGATGTCCCCCGTGAGGGGTGTCCATGCCATGGTGGCTGGTGTGGTCATGCAGGACTCACATGTGTGCGTGTGCACCACCCGCGACACACATGTGCACAGGCGGCCCCTCCAGACGCGCCCTCGCACGGTCCGCATCCCTGGAACCTGGGCCTCATGCAGCCCCCAAGGAAATGTGTGACGAGATTTTCTCATTTCAGGAGAGCGCAATTGCCCCATGTGGGAGGTCATCAGTGTTTCTTTTAGGAGACTCGGGGCTCCAGGGGCTTCTGTCCTTATCCGCTCAGGCTCTTTGGTGACAGGAAGGGAAGGCAGCAGCAGCCACAGCGGAGGCGCTGGGCTTCTGGGGGGACGTCGCTGCTCCAGGCTGCAGGGGTCGGCTCCCCGCCGTGGGGGCCCGGGCAGAAGCCTTTGGTCCTGTCCACCCCTCCTGTCTCAGCCTTCTTCCCTCTGTGGCCCTGTCTCTGCTCTGGGCCCCCCGGGGGGACCCCTCCAAGCCCCCAGAGTGTGTGACCGTGGCTCCCCCACCATAGGTCTCCCTGGGAGGGAAAGGCTCAGCCTCGGTCTCAGAAGTTCTCACTTGTGTCCCTTTCCCTCCAGCTGGCTGGAGCAGGACAGAGCCCTGAACCAGAGGTCAGGCCGGTGTCGCAGGAGGCCAGCCCAGCGGGCGGTCTCATGAGGCTACCAGGTAGGGCAGCTCGGGCCGGCGAGGCCCTCTGAGGGCCACCCCCTGCCCCCTGCCCGTCTTTAAGGATCCGAAACGAGCTCATTCACCCCTGGGTCCAGCTGTGTCCTGGGCTGCAAGAGGCCTGACCTGGCTCTCCTCCCCCGGCACCTGCCAGCAGGGCCCAGTCTTCCCCCTGTGGAGATGCTCCCAGCCCTCTGGGTGGACGGCGGGGCTGCGGGGCCAGGTCATCCTCTGCAGTCTGGTAGAGGAGGTTCCCAGGGCATGCCCCGTGCTCTGGGGACCCAGGTCTGCTCTGGTGGCTGCATGACGAGGCTTCCACTCCCACTCTCTTTGCGAAGGCAGCACAGAGAGAACACAGAGCGGGCCGGGCTCCGGGGGCCTGACTGTAGGACAGGGCGGCACGGGCCTGGCCCTCTGGAGAGCCGACGCACACACAGCGTCCCTCCACACCGCTGTGGCTGCACACGCCGGGGGAGCCACATCGGGAGACGCCTTGGAAGTCCCGGCCGGTGCCAGCGGAGCAGCCCAGACAGTCCACGCTGCCCAGGGTCCACACCACCGTCCCCACCGAGGACGGTGTTGGCCTCCGAGGCTGCCTTCCAAGGCACGTCTGCGCACGCGTGGGAGAGGGTCTCTGTGGTGCTTGGGGCACCCTGGGTGCACGCGGCCCGGGGCCAGTGCTCCGTCCCCACCTTCCAGCGGGCCCGCGCATGCAGACACACCCACTTGCCCCACACACCCCCGCGGGCCCCTCCTGCCACCCGGTCCCAGCCTGGTTCCTGTCTGTCTGCTGGTCATTGTGCACAGTGACCACAGGGCAGGTGACAAATGGCTGGTGTCAAGTCCTGTCATGCCAGTGGGGTCCTGAGGGAAATGGGAGAGGCTCTCAAAATGGTTTTATTACCAACCTGTGGCCACAGAGATGATCAGTCAAACTGATTGGTGATGGCAAACACCGGGAGAGAGAGGCAGACGCCAGCCCCAGGGGCCGAGGGTCAGGGGCGGGGGGGCGGGGGCGTCCGGGAGAGGACGGCGTGTTAAATCCTGAACTTGACCGCAGTTCAGGCCCCGTTCATGTGCCCGTCCTCCTGCCGTGGCCACAGGTGGGAGACCCCTGGGGACAGGAAGTGCCAGATTGGCACCGGGGGGGGGGGGGCGTCCGTGGGGGAAGGGGGCTTCTTCCTTCGTCAGGCAGAAATGAGAACCTGGGGTCTTTCAGGAAACGGGGACCTCATCTGCCGCGGCTTTGTCTGCAGACCGGAGCGGGCGGTGACGAAGGGAGCTGGCCCGGCAGACACGGCCAGCAGCTTCTCTGGGACTGAGCCCCGACCTTCCCGGAGGCCAGGGCCTGGAGATGGCTCCCTGCTCACGCTGCCCAGGACAGGATGAATCAGACCTTTCTTAGGGAAGTGCCTCCCGCACAAGGACGTTTTAGTCAGACATAATTGCAAGGAAAAATAAACCTGCCTTAACAGAAAACAGCTTTCCAGTTGCTTTCTCCCGGCCTTGAAGCCCTTTCAACTCCAGGTTTTGGCAAGTCAGGCCTGTGGGTAATTGTCAACACGGTACTGTGTCCAGAGACCAAAGCCAGCGGCACGGAAGTGGCACCCGCAGCGGAGAGGGGCCGGGACAGGGCCCTGCAGGCACGCGTCCCCGCTCCTGCGCATACACCCTCTCGGGCGTGGTGACCACAGGCAAGGGGGACTTTGTGTTGGCCACAGTGCAGATGGCTCAGCAGCCCCGCAGAGGCTCGGGGCCCGAGCACGGGGAAGGCGGGCCTTGCGGGGAGCAGCCCGAGACCAGGCACCGTCGCGGGGATCTCCTGGTTTGGGGCAACCCCCTGGCGCCTTCTGGGCTCCGCCTCCTGATTCTCCTGTCGCCCCTGGAGAAAGGTCACCCAGAGTGCTAGGGAGGCCCCATGGGGGCCCTGGCCGCGTCCTTCCCCAGGGGCCCAATGGCCGACTTGATAGCCCTGCCACGTGGGCATGCGGCACAGCTGTGCCCCAAACTGCCCCTTGAAAGAGGGTCTTCGCCTGGAGCAGAACCGGGAGCCTCGGCCCACGTGGTCACGATCGAACCCCCCCTGGACAGGCTCCACCGGATTCTCCTCTTCCTTCCTCGGCCTCCGCCCTTCACAGGCTGAGGGGTGAGCAGGGGCCAGGGACAGGCAGCTGTGGGCAGAGGCTCGGGCCGGGGTCTGCCGGGTCCGCAGGACGGGGCGCTCCCTACTGTCATTGCCGCAGTCCTGCTGTTCCTTTGCGGGAACTTGTTACCAGACCTGTCAAGCCCTCGGCCGACAGGCTGATGTGAGTCCCTTGGCTGGGTTCTGGAAGACTCGGGCTCATTTGCCAGGCAAAATTAACGAGGAAAGAAAGACGTAAACGAGATAGTAATTTATGACTTCCACTGGGCGGCTCTGCCTGCTCCCCACGCACCGTAGCCCGTCTTCTTTGAAACGACACTCCTCCCGCCGAGGACCGGGCCGGGCCGCCAAGCAGCCGCCCTCGGGGTCCCCCAGCCCGGACGCGCAGGTTCCGCTTTGCCTCCCTTGGGGTTCCCAGCCCTCCGAGCGCCGGTTTCCAGCCCAGGCCACGAGAGGCAGACCCACAGCATCCCGACCATGGGCCCGGTGGCCGGCTTCCCGAGGACCCGGGACCCAGGCCGCGATGCGCCTTTTCCCTCCCGGCCCTCCCCGCCCCCCAGGCCCCCCAAAACACAAAGGAGAAGCACGTAACGGGAAAGCCGGGCCTGCGGCAGCAAAACAAGGCCTTCGTAATGGCCACCGAACTTGCTGGGTGTCAGTCTCGCTACGTTGTGCAGACTCTGTAATAATCACGCAGCTCGGAGACAAGGCCTCTCTCCGGCAGGAGCCACTGTGACAGGGCCTGCGAGGCAGGTGTGACTATAATTAGCTATTGTTTGACTATCAAAAGTCAGGGCTGATTAAAGCCACTAAGCACAAGTGCACTATTTTATTTCAAAGAATATTATGAACTGCACGCTGGGTCCTTTCAGAGGAGGGCCTTCCTTCCGCAGCGGCTAAGAGCCCGTGCCAGCAGTAGTCAAACGCAAAATCTGCATAAAGCTTCAGGGTTTAATTCAAGCAGAGACCTTTCATTAGGAATGTGTTACTTTATGAAATCTGGTCGCCAGCAAGGGGAGAAAAATGTGACTTCTTAAGAAAAGTGAATGGCACCTCTTTGGTGATTAACCCGGGATTAATGGAGGTCCCCACTGCTCGGTGTAAGTCCGTTTTATTGCTAATTCATTTAGGTACCATTTCAGATGTGCCTGATGAAAGTTACCTGCCAGGGAGCCAGGTTTTGGCAAGCGAGGATAGCCATTACGCTCAAATCCCCGGCACACTTTTTATTAGAGAAGCTTTGAAAAGTGTCTTGTGTGAGTCTTTCTTTCCCTTTCTTTTTCAGGGACTTTTTATTTAATGTGCTCAATTAGTTCAAGATTCGGATCCCGATTCATTATTCGGAGGCTGAAGTGGCGGGCTCACCTTTAGGGGCTCTCTCCTCGCTCCCCACGCCCCACCACGGGCCTGTGCTCGGGCACCGTGTACAGACCTGTCACCCCCACTCGCCACGGCACTGTGGCCAAGTACCCTTGGTCCTTCCAGGCTCTGGGGCCCTAGAACGCAGCCCTCTGGCCCCCAGGGGGCCCCCACACATGTTCTGAGAAATTGGGGTTTGGGTGGGTGGGAGGTGGGTTAGGACCGGCGGAGCCGTCTCACCCCACCCCTGTCCAGCTCTGGGACCTCTTTCTGCTTCTGGAAGGGCGCTTTGCCTCATCTTTCCATTCTAAAGGCAGCCCCTCCCACGCAGGCCCTGGTCCCGCTCCTGGCAGCCCCGGCCCTACACATTTCGGGTGCCAGGCGGCTCCTCCCTTCACATCCGGGTTCGGGGGTCATCCCTGCCCCACTCCCAGGGGCTGCAGAGGGGAGCTGTAGCCCAGAGGAAGGGGTGGGCCAGTGTCCACAGCTTCTCAGTCCCTCGTCTCTTCCCAAAATTTTATCGGAGTCTTCGTTTGTCTTGGGGGATTCGAACAAAGCGGCAAAGCACATGCGATAATACAAAACACGACTGTTGACGATTAGGGACATGCTATCCCGTTTGCTGTGAGTTGTTCCTTTCTCATGGAAGGAACAGATCCCCAGTTAGGGGGAGTCCTGCTTTGGCTGGACTCTGCCAGTCTATGTGGCCCCACGTGGCCCGAACAGCGAGGGTCCCCAGCGTTCCCGGACGGGTGCCCTCTCCACCCCCGCGGCCGGCTCGCCACTCAGGCTCCGGCTGAGAGTCCTTCACAGACACTCGGATGGCCTGATGCGCCCTGGAAACTCCAGTCACGCCCCGGCCATGCGAAGGACCCGCCGGTAACGAATGAGCTAACCAACTTCCTCCCTTCCTTTCTTCCTCTCTATTTCAGATTCATTCATCCATTTTAGAAAGAGAGGAGAGAGGAGGGACAGGAGAGAGAATCCCAAGCAGACTCTGTGCTGAGTACAGAGCCCGACGCGGGGCTCAATCCCACGATCCTGAAACCAACCGCAACCTGAGCCAAAACTAAGAGTCGGAGGCTCAAACAACAGAGCCACCCAGGTGCCCCGCGACCCACAGCTTTGTCAATGCTGTTCCCCACGTTATTCCGTGCCCCTGGGCCTTTGCACATTCTGTTTCAGTTTAGGAATGTCCTCTCTGGGACAATCACTGATCACTTACTGCTCTGCCTCTTAGGTCCTGCCCCCTGTGCAAAGCTTCTGCAGCCCCTGCCCCCCACCCGCAGATGGCCTGGGGGTTCCTTCTTCGCCCCCCAGGACCTGTGAGCCCCATGTCAACTGACTTTGTATGAACCCCTAGACAGGAAGGGCAGGGCCACGTGGGCCACACAGGCCTCGTGGCAG
This sequence comes from Lutra lutra, assembly GCF_902655055.1. Classification (NCBI taxonomy): domain Eukaryota; kingdom Metazoa; phylum Chordata; class Mammalia; order Carnivora; family Mustelidae; genus Lutra; species Lutra lutra. The sequence continues at coordinate 195,981,291 of NC_062281.1, forward strand.
GCATAGTCAAGGAAAAGTGGATGAAGTTGTGGGTCCGGGAAGACCCTGCCCAGCCTGGGACTCGGTCTAGACAGCAGGGGTGCAAGGCTCTTCCCAGGAAGGCCCACAGTCAGCAGAGACCGCAGTCCTCTCAGAGGAACACAGGCGTCGGCCCCCCGCCACGTCTGTGGGCCATGACTGGTCTGTGGGCCCTGACCCTGTCCTGCTCAGTCCTCGGCACAAGCCCATAAGGATGACACGGCCCCAGGACCACAGTTGCTTCTGTGCAGCAGGAGAGAGGCCCCTCTAGTGGCAGACCCCTGAGGCTTTGGGGGTGACAAGCCAAGGTCAGAGGGCCTAGGATGATGGAGCTGGAGACCCGCATCTCTCCCACGACCATTCCTTGCCCTCGGGGGTCAGCGCAGGGCAGGGAACTTTGGCCTTGTTCCAGCCCTGGAATGCCAGACCCCACCCCCCACTGAGGCAGCAGCCAAGGGGTCCCAGCTTGGGGCCTCCCAAAGATCCAGGCCTCACAACAGGAGCTTCTGAGTCTCCCTCAACACGTGCCCAACAGAGGACTTGGAGCCAGCGTGTCTGCAGTCATAAACCCACTCTGTTGCAGGGTGAACCGTGAGTGTCGCCGGCCACAGGGAGCTAAGCCCCAGGACATGGGGTGTCCTGAGAACTGGCCCCGAGCCCAGCACCCTGCCCGACCCCTGAGGGCCAGATTGGGATGTGCAGAGCAGCGGGGAGACCAACAGCCTGGGCTGGAGGAACCAGACTTCGTGGGCGCTCATGGGGAGCCCCGCTCCACTCACCCTGGCGTCCATTCCTCTGTGTCCTGACAACTGCGAGCAAGAACACATCCAGGTCCTGACCAGTGGAGCCCCCACCTCTGCAGGAGGGACCTCTTGTTCCTGCCTCCGGCCTGGCTGGCCGAGCACGGCACACACAAGGTGACAACAGCATCTGGGGCCTCAAGCTCTCAGGCCTTGTAGGATTCACCCTGAATGAAGGCGACAGCCAGAGCCCCCTGGGTTTAAGCACTTCCTGGGCTCTGGCCATCTGCAGAAGCCTCTGGGAGCTTCCAGAATGTGCCAGCCTCCTGCAAACCATAGGGGCACTGTGCCCCAGCGTGGGTAGCCCCTGGCCAGACAGTTGTTCCCCTGAAAAAGCAAACCCACAAGCAGGGGCGCCGGTGGCGCTGGGAGGGCTTGTCTTGTGCAGGGGTGAGGCCAGGCGCCAGAAGAGGATCCTCAACTGTCCATCTGCAGCGCGGGCAGCAGAAGGTGGCGTGGCTTTGGAGAGGTCTGAGAAAGCGGGGGGTCTGGGTGGATCCAGGGAAGCAGAGGAGAGAAGGGGACACTGGTGCCCTGGGGCTCCTGAGGGCTGGTGGCCATGGTGGCCTCGTGTGCCCGAGGGGCAGAGATGGGCTGACCCTGGCCCAGGTGAAGCCAGAGTTGTCCTTGGCCTGTCCAGCCTCATGGGTCTACCTCCAGCTGACCTTGGGGTGCAGCCTGGCCTTGGCCCAGAACCAGAGGCAAAGCCCAGCTCTGTGCAGGCCAAGACAGGTGTCCCCTGTAATCTGCCGGCTTGGTCACCAGGCCCTGGGGCAGTTCTGAGCTGAGACTTCAGTATCCCCTGGGACCGGGCCTGGAGTTGGTCAGCAGTGACTTTGGAGCGAATTCTTTACCCCAAACTTCCCTTTGTCACTTTTCTCTGCAACGAGAGACCCCTGGGGGCTCCGCCAGGAAGAGAAGGGCTTTCCCTGAGTAGCCAGGCAGCCACCAGGGACTCTCCTGGCCACGAGCGACCCCAGACACCTAGCCAGGGTCGGCGGATTCAGGAAGGCCCCCGGCCCCGACCCCGGGCTCTGTTTCGCTGTTGTGGGGGTGGGCAGCCTCCGAGACTTACTGTTCCTTCCGCGGGAACCTGACGCAAGGGGATTGGCCTTATTAATTCTGACTCCAGACCTGCAGGTCCCCACCTGGCCCTGGGGGCCCTGCCAGGGCCTGAGAAACTAGGACTGCTTCCCCTGCCCTCCCCGACCTCCGCCCTAGCTCCCTGCAGCCTGGGGGCAGGCACTAAGTCCACACCATAGCCTCCCCAGGCCTGACCATCCGGGCCCGCCGCTGCCTTACCTGCTCCACAGTCTGAAGGTCAGCCTTGACCTTCGTGAGTCCTAGGAGAAGCTTCTCCCTTCCCTTTTGCTTATCCCAAACCCCACCTGAAACCTGTACTGGGGTCTTCTGTTCTCTGCCTTGAAATCAAGAGGTCAACAGAGCAGCTGGTTTGGCCAGTGGGGACGGCAGAGCCTGTGTCCCATCTCCCGTCCCCTAGAGGCACTGGGGGCAGGTTGGGGGGGGGCAGGTCCAGGTCATCGCTGATGGCCCTGCCCCTCTAACATTCTAAGGATATTAGGATATCCCAGCAACCCCAGTGGACTCGGGTCGGGGGGGGGGGCCCAGCTCGGCCGCTGGTGTCCCAGTTGTCACCAGCCAGGTAAGTGCCCCGGAGGCATGGTTTCTGCAGAGGACTATGGAGATTTCTGCGCCCAGAGCTGACCTGTGCTTTCTGGGACCTGCCCAGGGAGCGGGGACCACAGTGCCTGCCCACCGCACAGCACCAGCCTTGTGACCCACGTCTCCGACAGGGCCCCCTCACCTCCATGGCCTGCCCCCCACAGCCCGGACCCCCTGTCCCCATAGCCCGTCTGACAGTCGCTTGTGAACGTGTGTGTTCATTATCTTGCCACTGCTGTAGCGTCTCCCCATAGCTCACTAATTAAGGGGGTCACAGTCGAGAGCATGTTTACCCAATAAGCTTTATTTTTAATTATCCTAATTGCTCAGAGACTGACAAAGCCTCTGCTCTTCTCTTTCACTCAGTGGGTGAGTGGACGACAAACATACTTGCACATGCCCCACCCGGTGCTCCCCGAGGGGCCGGGTCTGTGTCCACAGCAGGGTCACGTGGCTCATGCTTGGGGTCGGGTGCTTACGGGGGCTGCTGGGCGTACACCCAGGGTCTGGTCACTGTGTGTCCACACACGTGTGCAAACAGGAGCCACAGTCTGTCCGTCTGAGGCGGGAAGGAGGGCGGACACCTGCTAAGGTTAGTGTGAGTCGCCTCGCGGACACGCGCGTCGTCTGTAAATGGCGGGCAATCCCAGCCCTGGCCTAAACGGGACCTCAAACCAGTCTGGCCTCCTTATAGGGACGTTCACTTCCGGCTTAGCTAAGAACGAATGTCAAGGTCCTTCATGCTGGGTCTCTGCCTCCGTGTCCACTCCCCGCTGATGGATGGGCTGGTGACCTGCTCTACCCCCGTTTGTAGGAGGAACAGAAGCTCGGGTCCCCCAGGGGCCAGTGGGGGCCAACCCTTCCCTTTGGCCAGTCTGTGAAGCTCACTCTTGTTTCTGAGCAACTCTGAGTCAAAAGAGCACAGACACCTGGGGAGGCGACACTGGGCAGTTGGGGGGAGCAGTCTGCTGGGGAGAATGGGCTGCCGGGGGAGGGGATGGTCTGACGGTGTGGGAACAGCCTGCCAGGGGGACAGCCTGACGCAGAACAGTCTGACGGCCTCTCAGAAAGTTAGAGTCAGTGTCACCTTAGGACCCAGCAGGGCCGCAGCTGGGGGTCTGTCCTGGAGAGCCGCAAGCAGGGGCTCCAGCTGACCCATGAACACGTTCACGGCAGAGCTGCTCACCAGATCAGAAGGTGGCCAGAGCTCCAGTGGGCACCGGCGGATGACCCGGGGAAGGAATGGGGGCGGGTCCCCACGGCGGGCTGGGGAGGGGCCCTGACAGGTGCTGCGGGATGCACGAGCCTGGAAGGCGGCCAGGACACCCAGACCCCAGAGCCCACGTGCCAGGGGTCCACCTGTGGAGCCGTCCGGGGAGGCGAAGCCGCAGAGAGAACGCGCGGGACAGCAGCCGCCTGGGGCTGGCGCGGAGCGGCCGCGGACGGTCAGGGGCCCTGTGGGGCCGGGCGGAGGGGCGTCTGCCCAGCATCCCAGCGGCACAAACGGCTCCGAGCCGTTCCCGTGAACTCGGTTAATTGTATGTTTGTGAATTTCACCTCCATGAGAAAGGAGACCCGAGGAAAAGAGGCGTCCCCAGGGCCTGCGGCCACCACCGGCCCGGCCGCACGTGCTCGCAGCTTCTCGCCGGCTCCGGGAGGGAGGCCCCGAGTGCATTGTTCCGCGGGGATTAGGGCCGCGGCGTCCCCCGGCCTCTTCTTGCTGGCTCCCCCGGCGTCCGGCTGTGCCGGGCAGGCCTGCCCGTTCTGTGCAAGTTTCTGTCTCTTTAATAAAGATTAAGATGTCAGAGGGCCAGCGTTGCACAAAATCCCACTTTTATTAACTTCTCATTACCAGCTGAAGGGCAAAGCCCATTCCCGAGCTTCTGGAGCGGCGCGGGGAAAGTGCTTATTAAATACACGTTTATGACGACTGGGGCCTCGGGCAGCGCGCGCTGACTCAGCACCTGGGCCGCAGGCCTCCCTGGTGGACGCAAGACAACGGGGACCTCATGCCAAGAGTGACCGCACAGCCAGGCCCAGGCTGGAGGGGACGGCCCAGAGCACAGTGCGGAGGGAAGGAAGGGTCTCAGCTGCCTGGGCGGTGCGCGCAGTGGGAGGGTGGGGGTCCCCACTGTGGTGAGGGTGTCATGATGAGGGAGGGTCCCAGGTCCACACTGGGGACTGACCGCCACGTGGACTGTGCTGGCCCGATGGCACGCCATAACCTCCCGCAGCCCCCAGCCTCGGCCTCCCTGGATGACCCAACAGTTGACATGCTCTGGGCCTCGGGAAGGGCCTCTGGTCAGCTTCACCCCTCTCCCCTTCCCAGAAGCCCCAGACGGGTCCCCTGAACCCCAGGTCACCATGTGCCCTCTCATAGGGACACCTGCCGTCCCCACTGCCCGCCTGCCTCCCTCAGCCCCCCGTCCACGCTGTGGTCCCACAGCCCCACACGAGGGCTGTGGGGGGATGTCCTTCCCGCCTCTCCACCCTACTGGTCTTAGTCCCCAGAGCTGCTCAGGCTTGGGCCCGGCCCCAGGGGCTCCCAAGCTTGTGAATCCACATTGATCTTCCCACCCGATGCCCTTCTGGGACATCTGTCTAAGGGGCATGTCACAAGTAAGATGTACCGACCTGACATGGCCGTTTCTACCTGTCCCAGTGCCCACTCCCTCCTCCGGGCTCCCCCTGCAGAGACCAATGGCTCACCCCGGTCCCCGGAGCTGTCCTCTGGCCCCTCGTCTTCCATCGACTGAAGCCTCTCACTCCGGAGTATCCCCGATACAGCCATCTCCCCACCCCAGCCCTTGACTTCCCACACCCCCCTCCCCACCGGGCACCCAGTGACTGGCCGATGCACAGGACCCACAAGCCCCTCCACGGTGCCCCTCCCCGCCCACTCCTGCACTCGGGGCCTCAGCCGCATGCCCTCTGCCTGTGATGCTCTGGGCCTGGTCCCACTAGGTCTCGCTCCCCTAGGCCTTGGGGAGCTCCTCCAATGCCCCCAGAGGTGCCCTGGGGACACCTGCCTGTGTCCTTGTCCCGCAGCCCCGGTCTGCCCACCCGCCGGCTGGTCGCTTGCAGCCGCTCCCGTGCTGATGGCTCTGTATTGAGCTTTATTCGCCTCTTTGCTGAGTTACAGACTGAATGTTTCTGTGCGCCCCCAGGTCATACGTTGACACCCTAAGCCCCAGGGTGACGGTGTGTGGAGGTGGCACCTCTGGGAGCTGATGAGGTTTAGATGAGGTCTGAGAGGTGGGCCCCCCTGATGAGAGCAGAACCCTCGTAAGACAAGACGCTAGAGGGCTTCCTCCTCTGCCCATCTCTCCCTCCCTCTGCCGGTGGAGGACACCGCGAGGGGACCCCCGTCTGTAAACCGGGCAGAGGGTGCTCACCAGACACGGAATCTACTGGGGTCTTGCTCCTGAACGTGTAGGCCCCAGAACCGCGTGAGAGAAAGTTCTGGGTTTAGGCAGCCCCATCTGTGGCTGGGCCCACCGAGGGCCGTGGGGCCTCTGTTCCCAGCCGCAGCTTGGAGCCCATCACCCCCAACCTACAGTATGCGGTGGGTCAGTGCAGGCGCGCACGGTGCTTCCAGTCCACGGCAACGCTGGGTGGCAGTGTGGCCGAGTCCTCCCCGAGCGCCCCATCTCGTCCGCTGTTGTTGCCCCGGTATCACTCGTGGGGGCCTCACAGGACCCCCTGCGAGGGGGTCCCTGGCAGTGCTGAGCCAGACTCCCCCATGCTAACAGAATGACGCTGAGCGTCTATGAGGAAGAAGGGAGCCCTGGGTCCTCGGAGGCCGGGACCCACTCAGGTGAGCAAACACACATTCGTTAAGCAAAAGGACACTTGTCGAAGGGCATCACGTCCTACTCCTCGGGATACAGAACCAGATGACCCGACTCTAGGCCCTGGCTCTACCTCTCCCAGCGGTGTGACTCTGCTAGGTTGCTTAACCTCTCTGTGCCAGTCTTTCGCAGCAAGGGTAAGTGCCCAAGGCAACATCAGCCACTTGCACAGGCAGACCCCACACTCAGTCTTACCCCCAGAAAACACCCTGTAGTGTGGGGCCTTCAATTCAGCTATGGGGCAGTGGGGTAGACGGCTCGGAAAGGAAAGGGAAGGAGACTGCGGGCTCTCTTGCACTGGCCCTTCCCGTCCGGCTGCCTCCTGGCCCAGGATGCCAGCAGGACCGGCCCCTTTTGGCCAAGGAAGCCAAATAGGCTGCAGCCCAGCCCCATGGGGGACATTTCTGGACCGGGTCCTGGGAGGATGACACTGGCTTTGAAGGAAACGCCCCGTCCACGGGGCCAGCCGTGCTGTCGCAGGCCCGAGTCCCCGGCTGTCGGTGGGGGGCACCCAGGCAGGCCTGCCCAGGAGCCCGGCTGGTGCGGAGTGCGGGCCTCACCCGGCCCGGGGCTCGGCCGCCTGTGCTCAGCCTGTTTACCCAGGGGGTGAAAAGGCTCCTGTGTAAATAGACTTCGCAAAGCCCTGTGCTTTCTCACCGCTACGGCTTTCTGAACGCACATTATGAATTGGCGGGCTTATCGGGAGGGCCGTCTGGCAGTTAAAAGATGTTTCCCCGCATTGTGAGGCTGCATGGAAACCGAGTCATGTCAGCCCCAAGGACAAAGGAACTCAAGTGTTTGAAATGCAAAAATATTTTGACCCGACTACATCATTTTTCAAAGGAAAAAAGTAATTCACGGCTCACAATTCACCTGCTATCTTGCAGGAAGTCCTGTATTTCTTATTAACTCCCCAAGGCCTGCTTCTCTGTGTGAGAGGTCATCTTGGAGGGCCAGTGTGTGAGGGACGTTTATGACTTTCCTTTCCGTCTCTTCCTGTTGTTTTTTCTTCTAGCGCTGGCTGGTGTGTGTGAGTGCCCGCCTGTGCACAGCTCCTGGCCTTATCTCTGGGCTCCTCCCAGACCAGAAACTCGAGTGGGGTACAGAGTGTCTGCCCTGGGTGGCTGGGCCGGAAACCAAGGTCCTGAGAGGTTAAGTGACCTTCCCCGGGTCTCACCGATTGATGGTAAAACTGGAGTGTCCGGGGTCTTCTGATCCCTCGTGGGGGTCCTCTCCTGGGCTCTTGGCTCCCCCATGTAATAACTGTTTCTGAGTGGGACCTCAAAGACTCACCATCATTGTCACCATCACCATCAACACTACCACTATCATCACCACCATCACTATCACCACCATCAGCTTCATCACCTCCCCACCTTGCTTCCCCCTGGGCCGTAAGCACGCACCAGACGCTATTTCAGGTGGGCTCTGTGCACAGCATCTCAGGTCCTTCCTCGCCACAACTCTGAGGCAGGAGCTATTATCACCCCCACTGCACAGATGAGGAAATCGAGGATAAAGCAAGCCTTGGACAACCTTTTGCCTTCTCGGAAGATCCTTCCACCCCCAAGCTCTTAGAAAGTGCCACAGACACGTCATGGTGGCTGCTTAGCAGCTCTGTGGCAGCTGAACAAAAAAGGCAAATCGTGGGCTTAGCTGAGCAAACCCCAAATGTCCCTGAAGCTGAGTCTGAGGGTCTGGCCCCCAAAGCCGCAGGAACCAGAACAGCTCTGGAAGTGCTCCCCGTGGGGCGGCAGGGTAGGGGCCCTCACCGGGTGCGCACGCCTGAGGCTGTGTCGTCCTGCTGGCAGGGCAGAGAGGTCCCCCCGTGAGCGAGGCAGCAGCCGTGGGGCCAGGAGGGAGGCGCGGGGAGGAAGAGCTCTCCTTGTATGGCATCGTTGGGGTAGGGGGGCTTCTGAGGAGGTGAGTGATGTGTCGGGCTGGGAACCCAGAGCGGGGAGGGCTTTGAGGGATATCACAGTGACACTTGAGGGGCCAAACAGTGATTATTAAGAATCCTGGGTGTTTAATAAGGTGGCCGGGGTGCTGGACGTTTGTTACACTAGTAGGAGGAGAGATGGGAGACAGCGTGCCAGGCACTGATACCGACCGGGAGAGGAAATGGGCACCAGCCCAGGGGGACGTCCCCACATTAGCACCTGCTTCTGGGCAACACACACTTCCCACTCAGACAGCGAGGGAAGTGGACGATCCTAGGGGTGAAAATGCCTGGCTGGGGCCCCCTGGGCAGAGCCTTGTTTCAGAGTCTGGGTTTGGGAGCGTTTCTGCAGGGGCCAAGGTTGCCGCTGCCTACGCGACCTCGGGTGGGCGAGTTCAGCTGTCTGAACCCTAGGGAAAGAGAACCTGTTCCCTGGGGCTGTCCGGAGTCAGCCAGCGCGCTCCAGATGTGGCCCACACCCGCCACCTCGGCCCGGCGCGGGAGCCCAGCGTCGAGCACGCAGAGGTGGCGTCTGCTTTGCCGTGTCCCGGCCGCAGCACCACCTGATGTCACACACAGAAAGACGCAATCGTTGTGCCCCGAGCCCGGGAGCTGTCCTACAAACCCGACACTGTCCGGTCTCTGAGGGCCTTGTCCCGCCTCCTGGGTGGGCAAGCGGGGACAGACACAGGCCTCCCCGCGGGCTGGTTCTCCCTCCTGGAGGACGGCACATTGGCAGACACAGGACAAAGGAGCCCGTCGCCCCCCCAGCTCTCCCTCCTTCCCGACCCAGGACAGCCCCCGCCAAGCCAGACCTTCCTGAAGGCTAATTCGATGTTTTTCTCTACCTCGCAGGTTCCCCTTTTCTCCTGCCTCTGCATTTCTCGTCCAAAACAGAAATACAAAGGGAGGAAATCTATTCAAAATTCCTCCTCCTCACTTTATTCCTGCTTCTCTCTGGGGTGCCCATGCTTCAGAATCTCTTCTGATAATTATCTGCCCTTTCGGGGCCTTGGTAAGCCAGAAGAACCTCGGCCGAGGGAGGCTCAGGAAGGGCCCGCCTGCCCACGGCGGGCAGGACACCCTCAAGTCCACTCTGAACGGGCACCAGCTTGCCCATCCCCGTCCCGCCCAGCGCGGGGGCTGGGGAAGAGCACTTTTATTATTATTTTTGTTTGTTTTTGAGTCTCTCCTTCCTCTGAGCTGATCCGTGATGAACACCACACCAGACCCTCTTTATGTGATAATTTTCCATCCCCGGCAATGCAAACATTTCTGCGGCTAATGCTCTGGGTCTTGGCCATTGCTCAGGAATAACAGAGGCAAGGTTCCAATAGAAAATAATAAGTCTTGCCTTTTATTACTTAATTTATCAACAGTGTAGTGGAGAAACATCTTGTTATCTGGGTAAGAAGAAACCGTTCGCCCACACGGCCTTGGCTGATGGAAGGGGGTGTCAGGCAGAATGATGAATCCCGTTAGCATACAAAGAGGCCGGGGCTGAAGCAGGGTGTTATTCAAAGAAGGAAATATTATTAAGCAAGAAAACGGTGCACTCACCCTGAATCTGTTAAATTAAGAATCCCACTCTTCCCGGCCAAAACCAATTTGTTATCCTCACAATCTCCCCTGTATATAACAGGGGATAAGAAGGAAAAATGGCCCAGAGAAATGACTGCTTCGAATCACCCACCTGCCGGGACACGGCCCAGCCAACACCGCAAGGTGGGGTCACTTCCGCCCGGAGTGGGCAGAGCAAACCGCAGGAGAGGCTCCTGGAAGCGTGCCCCACGACGAGGAGCCGTGTGGATTTGGAACTGTGCGGGGTGGGGGCAGGGGCCAGGACCCCAACAACATGGGCTGCTGAGGCCCCTCAGCACAGGTGACTGGGGTCTCAGGAGGACGGGGACGCGGGGAGAACGAGACCTCGAGGACTTCCAGTTTGTGTCTCCAGCACCCGAGCAGACTCGGTGTCCGTCACTGCTGGCGCCTGTGCATGTGACAAGGTCAGACTCTGAAACCCAGAAGCCCAAAGAAACAGCTCATGGCTGAGTTTCTCCTGTATGCCTCACGGGACTCGCAGGACAGCTCGCCCTATGGTAATTGCCAGATCTCCCGAACTTTCTGGCCACAGCGTTGGAGGGCAGAGAGAGCTGGGGGCTGTCACACTGGCCAGTGGCTGCTGGGTCCAGAGAGGCCCACGGGCCGGGTGGTTCATCCAACGACACGCGGTCCCAGAAGGCAGAGGCTCAGACCTTGGGGGAACGGCCTGCACATGCGCAGGACGGGGAATCCTGACCATGGGGGCTTGTGGCCCAGCAGACGGGAACGGTGCCCACGTCTGGCCGTCATCACCCATCACGGCGGTGGCGACCTTCGCCGTCTGGCGTTGCCATGGGCCAGGCCCGGGGTAAGCTCCCGGACGCCAGCGTATTTCACAAGCAAAACTCCCGGTGCGGGATTCACTTGATGAAACGTGAGACGGCATGTCACAGCGAAGCGTGACGTCACCGCTTCTGCTGATTCCCGGGCAGCCTCCTCCCCCATGCCCGCCCTTAGGCACATGTGACGCTTCACAGAAGACGCGCGTGCGTGCCACTCGCCACTTTTCCGAAACCCGTTCTTGAAAAACTAAGCGTTTTAGTTTCCTAGGAAAGTGGGCGTCAAGTCCGTGCCCATCTCCACGCCCCCGGCGCCCCCCTGATTGACATCCTACGGTCACACGGTCATTTCTTACAACGGATGGGTCGGTTGTGACTGTCAGCAAGTAGCGCCCGTGAGGAATGTCAGGCTTTGCGGTGGGGCCCGGCTGTGCTTTCTGTGGGTCCGGATAAATGTCAGGGTCGTGTGGACGCTGCTGGGGTCGTGTGGACGCTGCCGTGGGACCTCACGGAATAGTTCTCCTGACCCCGATCTCCCTGCCCCACCGACTTGCCCCCTCCCCCCACCCCTGGGAACCATGAATCTCTTCACCATCTCCGTGGCTTTGTCTTTTCCGGAACATGGTGGAGCTGGGGTCACACAGAGCGCGGCCTTCTCAGATCTGCTCCTGTCCCTTGGTCCCACCGACTTTTGGCTCTTCACTAGGCCAGACATCGAAGCCCTCCATTCAGCAGGAGATTGTCCAAATGTCTCTTTGGGGGCCCGGGGCTGGGCTGCGGTGGTTTACCCTTGGCCATCCTACGGGGTCTCCTGAGTCCCTCCCAGCAAAGGGACCTGGGACAACCCCGAAGGCGGCTGGACCCCGCTTTCCCCTGGTGGCTCCGGATCATGGATCAGAGCCCTTCTGGGGATAGGGGGTCGCCCCTCAGTGCTGTGTGCATCCAAGAGGCCCCAGAAGCCTGGGAGGCAGGGGACTGTGCCAGCGAGGCATCCCAATCTTTTCCTGTGTGTTCGCCTCCGTTCTCTATCCGCACACCTGAAGTGACTCTGCCCACGTTACCTGGCACCAGGGAACTGGTCATGGGTCAGCCCCGGTGCCACCTCCTTCAGGAAGCCCACCGTAGTAAAATGCACTGGGGTCCCCGCCTCCGTGCCCTCTGCCACGGGCCCACACGCCCGCCATGACAGGCACCTCCTCCCACCCCGTGCTGCGGGCTGTGGCGGGTGCCCCCTCTCCTTCGGCCATCAACGTGACAGCCGCACGCCCCACGCAGCCCACCGGTCTAAGAACGTCGACCAACATCGAGCAAACCACACCCAGCCGAGCCCAGCCTGCACTGGCCACCGTCACGCGGGTAAGTGAGAATCGGTGAGAACCGCCTTGAGCCCCTGAGTTTGGGGAGAGTTTGTCACATCATTGCAGCAAGAGCTCCGTGACCCGCCTCCTTGCAGCGAGCGCCGTCCACTCTGCGTCCGCTCTCCCTGGACTCGGCTGTGGCCGCAGCCTCGCACTGCCCGGACTCCGACGGGCGTGAGCTCTGGGAGCAGAGCAGAGGAGTGCTCAGGGCACAGGCTAGACACGGTCCCCGGGGACGCTCACTCCAGGGTCTCGTGGGCGGACACTGAAAACTGGCCTCTCCGTTGACTTGTGTGGCCCAGTCAAGTGACTTACGCTCTCTGTGCCTTTGTTTCCTACTCAGTGACAAGGGGACGAGAACCCGTCTGGGGTGATGGCGGGCACGTGAGCCGATGGGCATAGGGCAGCTGGTTAATGGTGACTGACGGCGACAGAGGACCCCAGGGGGGACAAGGTCAGCCCCCGGCCCCTGCCTGCTCTCCTTCCCTCCCCCTCCTCCTGGCCCCGTGTCCTCCCCCAGGGCTCAGCGCATGGTCAGCCCCACAGCAGCACAAACCTCGGAGCTGCTCTGGGAGGCACGTGGGAGGCTAGAGGTTCTGTGGAGGCCGGTGTGGCCCCCCCTCACCACCACACCCACACCCACGCCCACGCCAACACAGGAAGCCAGGCCTGTCACTCAGAGAAGACGGTGAACCGGCTAGCCAGGATGCTGGGGGTCCGCCCCCTCTACACGCCCGGCGAAGACGCCCACTTGCTTGGATGGGAGGTGGCCTCGCCGGTGGGGTGCACGGGACACAGCCTTCCCCGGCTTCCGCCCCCGGGCAGGCCACAGAGACCCCCCCACACACGGGCCCTGTCGTCCTATATCAGGTTGAGAGGTTACCCCAAGGCCTCCCACAGGCCTGTGCCCGGATGGGAGGGGGGCTTCCGGGCTCTGCGAGGGACACCCACGGCGCCTGGCCCCGCGACCTCCCCAGTGAATGGCATCTGAGGGGACTCGGGAGCCAGGCCTCCCTCGAGGCCTGGGGTGCTCGGCACAAGAGAAAAGGGGCCGGGCGGAGGGAGGGGTCGCGAGTGCTCACGGCATCTCTCGCCGCTTTTGCCCTGGGAGGGACGGTCACCGGGCATCTCTGTGGAAAACCGGAAGTCTGCCTCGCACCCAGAGTGGTCACACGAAGGGACAAGGGCAGGGCTTCTCCTCGAGGGCAGCCGCCCCACGCCAGTGACACTGACTTCGCGGAGGGTGTGTCTGTGTGTTTAAAGCAGAAGATGCCACGCAGGCCTTCGAGCGGACACATTTGTCTCTCCCAACAGTGAGGCACAATTTAATTAACTCACCTTTGCACCCACCTGAAGATTACAGAGTTTATCGACACTGCCATCTGCCTCCCATAAAGCCGTAATGTAGATAATAAATCCGCTTCATTACCCGGTGCGAGAGGCGACCTGCTCCAGACGGTCGGCCCAGCACCCCTCCCCCGAGCACCGCCTCGGACACCCTGAGCTTCCGTGCGGTCTCCTGGAGGGCCCTGCCACGGACGCCCCCCGGATTCTGTGCTCTGACCCGCTGCAGCTGTCCCTGGAGGCCCCCGACACTCTCTGTCCATGGCCAGCGTCCACCCGGGCTCCCCCCGTCCCCCCGTCCCCACGCAGACCGCAGAAGCCGCACCCCCAGCCTCCACGGAGCAGGACCCGGTGCCCAGAGCGGTGCCCAGAGCTGTGCCCGACCGCCGTCTTGTTATCCAGCTGGACGCCTCGGGCCAGCTCGGGCGCTGGAGACGGACTGTCTCTCCAGCCTGCAGACAAGAAGCAGGAAATGCAGGAGGCCAAGCTCAAGGCCGAGAACCAGGTTTAGAGGGTTGGGGTGGGTTGGGAGTGGCCCTGGACCTGCCCAGCCTCCCCGGGTCTCCCGCCAAAAGGAGAGGTTCCTTTGTTTACCTTCCGGGGGAAGGCGTATTTCCCATTTCTGAGTCTGTCCTGTGAAACTGATGACGTTTTCTCTGCCTTCAAGATTTAAGTTTGGGCACAAGGTGTCAGCTGGGCGGCTGGCGGGGAGGGCCTGGCCCCAGAGAGGGTCCCCAAGTCACCTGCTCTCTCAGCCCTGCCCGCGGCTGCTGGTGGACCCCGAGGGGGCTCCCGCTGTCCCTCCTCCGGGACCCCAAGCCACAGCCCAGCAGCCTTTCGGAGGCCGATTCTCGGGTGTTCCGGAGAGAGAAAAGCTGACTCTGCTCTCTCTGATGCGAAAGAGAGACGAAACTCAACTGTCTCCCTGCCCCTGGGTGTGGCTCTCAGGCTCTGGCCGTCCTGGGAGAGCAGCGTGCCCTCCACGGCCCGCTGAGGGCCACTGCTCCCCCCGCACCCCCGGGCCCAGGGCCTTCCTGACCCACAGCTCCCCCGCCAGGGCGGGCAGGTGACAAACTGCACCTCGCCTGGGGAATCTGAGCCTTTCAGCTGGTTTTGGGGATCCTCGGGATGGGGCAGGGGCAGGGAAAATGGAATCAACTCAGTTTAAGGGCCTGAAACTGCAAAAAAGGTGAAGTTTCTAACGTCCTTCCCCCCCTCCCCAGCCTGCAGCTGCCCCAAAGCTCACCACAGCCGCCACTGTGGGCCCATTAATCACCCTTATCAGAGCGGGAAGGGGCCCCTGCCCGCCCCCCCACCAGGGACAAGTTCAGGTGCTTCAAGGTGGCCAGAGGTCAGAGTCCACCCTCGAGCCCGCAGAGCCTTTCTGTCCGCGGGGAACGGAGCCACCGAAATCACACCTAGGCCGCCTCTTCAGATAAGCGTTGCGGTTGTGCAATCAGAGGCCTTCGGGAGGGGCAGGAAGGGGGGCCGGAAGCCGGACTCGAGGAGGCCCGGCTGGTGGTGGGCTCGAGACCCGGGCTGAGGCCTGCACCTCCTCGGGAAGGGGAGCGCGGAGGCGGCGCTCTCTGGCATTTTGGTCGTGGCCCCCTACACCTCTCCGCTTTGCAGCCTTTGATTCAGCAAAATCAGGGATGCAAACTTCTTAGGAGTACTTAGTTTCCATGGCAACCGAAGCTGACCTCAACATTATTGTTCTCAAGAGGCACTGACTTTACTATATGTTCATTCACTGAATTAATGGACTCCTGGCTCTTTTATCAGCAGACCCCGAACAAAGGAGAGGGAGACGAGCCGTCAGAGGGCTTTCAGCCAGTGCCCAGCCTTTTGTCCGGGCTGACTGCGTCCGAGCAAGTCTATTCAGCCCCAGATTATCAAAATCAACTCAGGGCTGTCTCTGTGGCAGCTAAACACACTTTGATTTCATAAAGACATAACCGATCCCACATGCAAATTATTAATTGTGGTTGCAGGATTCTGAGTGCTGGGGTCTCCCATGTGATGGGGGGGGGTAAGACGGCGTCTTTGCAGGTAAAATGCGGGTGAGTTACGGGGTGTTGGTGGCTCCTGAGGGTTGCTGGCTGGGAGCGGAAGAGGAAAACGGAAAGGACTGCTAAGGCCGTCCTCACTGGCTCAGGCAAAGCATGAGAAGGACCCAGCAAGGCTTCCCGCCCAACAGAGACCAGTGGCACCCCACGTGCACCCATCAGCCCTTTTTGCAGGGGGGGCTTCTGCATTTTCAGACCTCCCCTTCTTAAGAGGTGCAGAGCCACATCCCTGGTCTCTCCACCACCTTCCCCGGGGCCTCCAGCCACCTCCACAGCACGCCAGAGCCACAGACCCCAGGACGTAGCAGCACACGCATGGCGCGACTTGGCTCTGGGGCTCTGTGCGGAGTTTCCACGGCCCAGCAGCAACACGCTTACACCTTGG
This sequence comes from Lutra lutra, assembly GCF_902655055.1. Lineage (NCBI taxonomy): Eukaryota > Metazoa > Chordata > Mammalia > Carnivora > Mustelidae > Lutra > Lutra lutra. The sequence goes on from NC_062281.1 coordinate 195,997,116, forward strand.
GGCGTGTGAGCACAGAACACACTTAGCAGCTGCCTGTGGTCTCCACTCCCACCTTCTTGTCACTTGAAGAGCTGTCTTCCTGGATGCCTTGGCCGGAGCCCAGCCCCCAGCATCCCCACATCCCAGGAGGGATCCCGGAGAGCAGAGGCATCTCCCGGAGGGGGTGGGGGGTGGGCAGGCCGTGGAGCACACACACACAACAGCCAGCGGTGCAGACCACGGTCCTAACATCCAAATAATCATTTCACAAATTAAATAATTATCAATCAATCACCCTGTGTGGACAGTGCCAGGCTGGGCTATCAGATGGCTTTTATGACCTGTAGCATTTTGCACGTAATGATGGGAGAGAGATTTATGGAGCCATCGTGCTCCCTCTTCCAGCACCGGACTTCATTAGCTTTCTTTCCTTCGGACCCCGACTCCCCACGCACCGCTCACACACTCCGCGCCACCCGCCCCCAGTCCCCCAGAGCGCCGGCTAGGTGGCTAGGTGGCACCTTTCTTCTTCCGGTCCTGGCCCTACCGATGCAAATTCCTGATTTTTGGCAGGCTGGGGGCAGACAGAGGAGGGAAGGAGAAGGAAAAATAAAAATAAAAAAAGGAAAAGGTCACTTCCTTTTGTTTGCCTTTCCCTCCAGTTGTACCGTATTAACACGTCCTTCCTTCTCGAGATGGTCAAAGAAAACAAGATAAAGTCGGACAAAGGGAAGGCGGCCGGGGCTAGCGTGTCCCCTTTTCATATCACCAGAGATTAAATCAAAATTCTTTTAGCTGATACCATCTCCCCGGGTGGACTACACTCTTGTTAATGGATAAATTCAAGCCCTCCAGAAAGTCAAAGAATAAATTTAAGCCTTTTGCCAAATGTCTATCCTATCGGATTTTGATAAGAAGGCCATTGAGCCTTAATAATGTCTTCCATCCATTTCCAGCGGGCCCTTAACACGGCTCTTTATTCGTCCCCAAAGCCTCTTCGCTGGGTCTTTTTATTACAGGCCCCCGCGGGCTCTCCAGGGAGCCGGGCGACCCGAGTGATGGATGGACAACTCGCTAGATTATCTCCCGCAGATGTTTGCTCTGCGGGAGCCCCGGGCTTTCCCTCTAAGTAAACAGGCGAAATAGAGTCCGCCCGAGGGAACAGTCCCAGAGGTCCAGGCGCCAAGGCCGGGAGAGGCGACGCAGCACGACCCGCAGGCCGCTGTCCCAGCGACTTCGTGGGCAGCGCGGGCTCCGCGCCCAGGACGCACACCGGGGCGGGCGCAGGAGGGGAGGCGGCGGCGAGCGCGGGCCCCGAGTCTCATCAGCACCAAAGCTGGGCTGCGCGGCCTCCCGCGCGGTGGAAGAAGGCGGATGCAGGGGATGGAGAGGGATGCGGGGCCGAGGGAGGGAGCCAGGACCTGCGGGATGCGAGATGGGGATGCGGGCGACCCCTCCAAGGGGCACCGCTATGGCGGCGGCAGCGAGGGGGTCCCGGGACCCGAGGGGCGGGGCCGAGCCTAGCGCGGCTCACAGGCCGCGGCCGCTGTCACTCGCAGGGGAGCCCCGCCCTGCACCGCTGGCCCAGTAACCCCGGGTTCGAATCCCGCCTCCGCGGGGAGTGTGGGCACAGCCTGCCTCCCTGGGCCTGAGCTTCTGTGCAAAGCGGGACAGAGGGATTCCATGGCGGGTCCAGCAGCCTAGCTCTCTAATGCTCAGAATTTACAACCGGGGCTGCCCCACAAAATATCCGGTTTTCTATACCTGCATCCAACCACTGACTGCGTCAGTCACCATCTGTGACACTTCCCCATGCCCATAAGGAGCAGGAAGCACTGTCACCCTCGGAACGGGATACTGGAGCTGGAGATGTCGGCGGACCTACCCAAGTCCCCCCACCTCCGGCCACGGCCCACAGTGTTTTAAGGCTCCCAAACATGTGGGGGAGGAGAGGCCACGTCCAACCAGATGTAAAACTCCCAAACCACAAAACTCATAAATGGGGTCTACCTTCTCTTGCCAAGGAATTCACTCCACGTGTCCTTAAAACAGTGCCGAGGCACGTGTGGTCCTTGCCGGAAACAGTGCGCGTGCCCGTAGATGTGCACGGCTCTGAGGACCACAGTGATCCGTGAGGCAAAACCCGCTTCTCGGAGGGAAGGTAAAGGGACATTTACTCATTTTCCAGCCTCAGTGCATGAACCCATTCGGCTTTGCGTTTTCATTCCCGTCTCCCTCCTCCTCGCCCTCCAGGAGGGTCTGGGCGTGGAACCGGCCCAGATGGGTCCAGAGCTAAGCCCCAGGGTCAGGTTTTGACCCTCCCATCAGCCTGAACCTGGGCACCCATCCCATCACACTTGAATGGCCCAAATGCTGAGAGTGTCGAAGTTCAGCACGAGGCCAGAAAAATCCGGGGACAACGGAGTTGTGCGGCGGCTCCTTCATGTGGGGAAGGGTGTGCGTGGGGAGCTGGGCAGAGCCCCCTTCCCGGCAGCAGCCTCCCCCTGCTGCAGAGACCTGCGGAGTGATAGGAGGCCGAGGGGCTGGGCAGGGAGTCAGGAGGCCTCGTTCCAAATGGACAGCCACCAGGATCCCCTTTGCTCCGGTGCCTGGGCCCCCTGCATGTCCAGCTGCTGTGAGTGTCAGGTCAGTTGGGATTCTGGGCACAGAGGGCACCTCAGAGCCCTCTGCCGGGCCTTCCAAGGCCCTGTGTTTGAGGGGGTGCCTGGACCAGGCAGTGTGACCGGTGCCGTGTGCGTGGCACCTTCCACCCGTCCCCGAGCAGCTCTCAGGAAAGCCCTCCAACCAGGTCAGCCCGGGCCCGATGGGCTGATGGTTTAGGAAAGGAAAAGCCGTGGTGCTCCAGGAGCAGAGGGGCCGTGCTGGCGGGGGTTCTCCCGGGGAAAATCTCGTCCCGGCTCAGAAGCATCCACCCCTGGCCTCCTCACCATCTTCACAGTTAGACTTGACCTTTTGGCCTTCTGCCTCGACCCTGGTACCCACACCAGACAGGCAACCGCCCATCCCCCATGAATGCATCCCGTCTAAGCTCCCGCCAGTCCGCCCCACTGCTGGGGCAAGTCCCTCTGTGCCACCTGCTGCTTGCTGGTGGTGAGAGAGGAGGATTTCGTGTTCTCTCTGGAGGTCAAGACCCTGGACCCAACTGCAGGGCTTTTTTCGGGGGAGAGGAAAGACTTCAGCTCTTTGAAACACGGGAAAGCTCTTTACAATCTTTTGCTACCTTTCACCTTTTAGGAAAATCCGAGTTTGTTCCCAGAGGCAGAAAGAGGGAAAGGGGGCTGCTGGGAGGGATGTCGTGTTTTGAGGAAGACAGACCGCAGGCCACCATCTGGCCGGACACAGACCCTGGGTTATAGGTGAGAATCGGCTAGAAGATCACCCCTGCCAGAGCTCCTTTGGGAAGTCACTGCAGGGTCAGAAAATGCCTCCCTTCACAGGGTTTTCTCCAAAATCAGTATTTGTAGGGTTGGACCTGGTGAGAAGGGTCAGGTCTCCCCCGCCCCCTTATGGAAGCTGTGCCCAGAGTCCTCAGCTCAGACCATCAAGCCGGGCACGGGGACACCTGGGACATTGAGCGTCCCTTCGCGACGCACCTCGGGCTCCCCCCAGCAGAGGCCGACCATCCCTGTAAACACACATCCCATAATGCAGACGGTCAGACAACCCCAGACCCGGGCACCCTCGGCGGGCCCACTCTCCGCCTCTCCTGGGCGGTGTTTTGAGGACAGTGTGACGAGATAGACCGCTGTCCTCATTCCACTGGAACATGCAGAAGTGTGGGTTGGCTACTGTGCGGGTGTGGGTGCGTGTGTCCTCTGTTGCATGTGTGCGGGGGTGGCCCGGACTGGGTGGGCCCCGAGCGCTGTCTGATGAACGGCTTCTGGGTTTCTTGGTGTTTTTCTGGGCTAGTTCACTCTCTGGATCTTGCCGAGCTAACGTCTGCCACCCGGGGAACCGCCATCAGCCACCGAGAGGGCAGGAGACGCTCCCCACCGTGGACGCCTTTCCTTTCACCTGATTGGCTGCTTTTCGACGCCCCGCCCGGGCCCTCTTTGGGGGCTGTGGACAGCACAGGCTTTGTGGGATGCGCGGCCGACTGCGGTCTTTCCCCGTCTGTATTCTTCTCACTGAGTGTCCAGTGGAGGTGGTCACACCAACGTGACCCGTGTTTATTCACTTCTCCTGCGTCTGCCTGGCCTGCGCATTCCCACGGGGGTGGCTCTCCCGGTTCTCGGGAGCCAGGGCCCCGCTGCCTGCCGACTCCGTGCAGACCACATCCGTCCTACCGTCCCCGGAACCCCCGTCCTGCGCTCGCCTTCTGACACACAACACATCGCCCACAAGCGGCAGGTGGCCCCACGGACCCGGCTGCACGCACACTAGCTGGGGGTCGCACCCGGGCCACGGCGAGGGAGAGGGCGTGGAACCAGCTCTCCTACCTTTTGGATGCAGCCCTCCTGGGACGACACCTCCGCATCCGCCAACATGTGCTGAAACACAAGTTAGAGAGCGGACGTTAGTGTCTGGGGCCCGAGATGCCGTCCTCAAGCTGCGGCCAGTGGCAGACCTTGGGGATAGATCCCAAGTTCTCAGAAACAACAAGGCAAGACCTCATGGCTTCCCTGTAATATGGAGGACGGTGCTTGTTGGGAAGTCACGTCCTTTACCCCAACGGTGTTTCCTTGTTTGCTGAGAACACCAAGGACCCCCCCTCGGACGTCGGCTCCTGGGAAGACAGCTGGCTCCTTGTAGGGAAGGAGACTCTCTCGGCAGCTCCCCCTGGTCCTTAAGGGAAGACACACATGGTACCAAACACCGTTGAAGGGGTCCGAGGAAGGCATTCTGAGACGCACAACGGTCTGCCCCTGTGCCCTCTGACCCCGTCTGCGAGCAGCGCCAACGCACAGGGTCAGCGGGAGGACTCGGGGCACCGTATGGCCCTCATGGGGCATGCAGGCTACCTGGGGAAGTAGAGCCTGGCTGAGTGGCCCGATCCGCCACCTGGGGGGCTGGGGTGGAGGAGGCGACAGGGCAGATGGCGGAGGTGGGCTGGCGGGGCTGTGATCTGACGCCATCTCCCTGCTACTTCCCTTCCCGCAGATCGGGGGGGGGGGGCAGGCAGCGCGTTAATGGTCCCTTTATCCCAGACCCCTGGGAAGTGGATGTGGTTTTTGGAGGAAGCTTCTGCGGAGATCAGGCAGAGGCAGGACACAGTAGCACCCACAGCAGGGCTCGGAAGCACCCTCGGGAGGCGGTGAGAGGTTCCTCCAGCCATGGGCCGTGGGCAGCGCCAGGAGCTCTGGCCTTTCCCTTGCTGCTGCCGCAGGCTCAGGCTAGTTGGCAGAGAAAGTACTAGCCGTTCTGGGTCTTCCTTCCACCGACACTTCTGACGTGGAGCTTTTCTTGGCTCGGCTTGGAGAGCTGTATACCTGCCTGGCGTCTCCTCCTGAAACCACCAAGCTCCACTCCAGGGGGACGGTGTTTCAGGGGCGGGTCCCAGAGTGCTTTCGAAGCTAGGCAAACTGACAAATTAGCTGTATAAACGGGCTTTTCCCTCTTCTGGATCACAAACGCGGGCACGGACGCATCTATAAATCGTAACATCGTTTCCATAAGAACAGAAACCGAGATTGAGACTAATATTTGAAAATCAACACAAGAAATGGTGTTAAACCCAGAGGTTTTATTTACCATCCCCTTAAAATTACACCACCGCTCTCCCCGATTACGAGCCGGGAGCACAGAGCGCCCGCCGGTGCCCACGCAGGCCGGGTGAGGGGCCCGGGCGCGCGTCAGCCCCGCTCAGCTGTGATAACAGTAAGTCATATTTTTAAATGCTGAGAATTCTAAGCAGTTGGGGATTTTATGTTTCTTTTAATAGATTCTGAAATCGTGGTTTGGAAGGTGGTCACACGCGCACAGGGAACGAGTCGGAGAAGGTGAGCACCACGGAGCCTGGCGAGACCCTGGGGCATGCGCAAGGGGCCAGGTCACTAGGTGCTGGCCCGGGGCTGCGGTGGATGGGCTTGTGGGAGGTCGGCCCCGGACACTGGGGACCGAGTCTGGCCAACAAGCGGAGCCTGCATTTCTACTCTTTAGGGTATCTGTCCTTTCCTCAAATCCTGACCCGCGGAGGCTGGTTGGTGGCTCGGTCACCTGGGAAAGGGGAAGAGAGAGGAAGCCGACTGCCCGAAACTCAGTAGAGCTGTGGCTTCCAGAAAGGGGTCGTGCTCACCGACGTTCAAAGGCCAGAGACGGGGTCCACACGCCTGCGAGGTGCTGCCTAGGCCGGCTCCCTAACACGGCCAGCCAGCAGGATAAAGGCCTCTGTCAGCATCACACAGCGTGGGGGACTCCATGTGGGGGTCACGGGGTCCCTGGAATGGGGTGGACCTGCCCCCTGCAGAGGGGGGCACTCGATCCAAGAGGAAAACACCCTGCTTTAACCTCCTGGGGAGTGTAGTCCCTGGGGCGTCGCACAGGCCATGGGAAGCAATCATGGGAGGAGAGCGCCCCACTCCTGGGAACTCCTGAGCCCTGAGTCATGGCCCCTCGGGACACTACACAGTCACCCCACAACGCCCAGAAGAGGGTGCTCCCCAGATCAAGGCCAGCACGTGATCGCTGAGTATCCATCTGTGAGCGGCTGGCCGTCCCTAGCTGGCCTGTACCCTTGCACGGAGCCGCTGCACGCTTCCAACCCGCTATGCGAGAGCTGACCGCAGTCGTCCAGAGCCACCGTGAATGGAGGGGGACAGAGGCTTGGAGGACTATGGCCTGCCCAGGGCACGGCCCCGGGCCTGGTGAGAGGACGCCCCCACCCCATGGTGGCCCTGGGGCTCCCCCAGAGTACGGAAGAAAGCTGGGTGCTTCCCACGGTTCATGCGGCAGCCGAGCCTCTAGCAGAGTCTGTCCGTGGACCACACTCTGAGATAAAGGCTGGGCTAAAACCAGGCCTGGCCCTCCAGCCCAGCCTGCCTCTCGGGGTATCTCTGCGAGGAAAGGTCCCTGCTGCCTGCACGGCCCTGTCTGCACGGCCCTGTCTGCACGGCCCCGTCGGCCATGCGGTGCTCCTAGGCCGACGCCTGCTCACATGGCACCCCGCCCCTGCCCGTCCTGGGCCCTGAGGCGCCGGGTTGGGCTGCAGGCGGGGGCTTGCTCCCCTCTGCTCAGACGTCAGCACAAGGCACCGTCCTCTTCCTGGTGAGGAAGAGGACGTATTGCTGGGAGCTCTAGCCCGACCCCCAGCTCTGTACTCCCAGCGGCCGGGTCATGGAGAGCTCTGGAGAGGACAACGACACGTCTCCCTCAGGGCATAGGAGGACCATCCGGGGGTCCTGTCAGCCCCCTGGCCGCACACGGACCCCTCTGGTCTCCAGCCCACTCCGTCCTGGGCTCAGGGTGGGAACAACCCTCCGCCTGCCTGTCAGGCCCTCTGTCGGCCTGGGCGCCCTCCCTGCCATGTTTCACTTTGAGTTTTGGTGGCCCTGACTGACCTTCCTTCCTGCCCACTCCCCAGTACGGAGAGTTTGGGACGGGAGGCCCAGCCTGCAGCCCTGCAGGGCAGCCTCTGTCTCTGAAGGTGGCACCAGCCGTGTCCCTGCAGTGTGGGCGCCTTGGTCCCGTGGGCTCACTGACCGGCCTCTGGGGCACCCGCAGGGGCCATTCCTGATTCAAGCAGAAACACTTGGTCAAGCACCAGCAGGAGTGACTTTCCGAGGGGAGCCGGCTCCCCTCCATCACGCCGAGCAGACAGGGCACAGCACAAGTGCAGCCTTGCTCCCAGAGCTCTGCTGTCCCTTACACAGCCAGCCTCTGTCCAGACCCACCCGGGGCCCACAAGCCTTGGGCTAAGGGTGACCAGAGGCCCTGCCTTTCATCTGAGGCCAAGGGCAGCCAAGCAGAATGGAGCCTCCCCGGAAATCACCCATCACGTGGCCTCGAGGCTCTTTTCTGCCCCTCAGGTCTGCGCACCAGCTCAGGGACAGTGGCCCCCCATCCGGGAGTCCATGGTCAGATGGGGACATGAGATAGGCATTCAGACCACACTGTCCCTAGCTGGGCAGGTGGCTAGCATGACCCGCGGAGTGGGAGCCCAGATGGACGGGGGCACAGCCATGCTGAGCGGCGCCCAACGGGACTGGGGCTGTGCACCGCTGCTGAGGTGGGCCTCGACCCCTTCCCGGTGCGGTGTGGCTGCTGGGAAGCCCAGGTGTAGGACTGCGGGTGACCAAGAGGAGGCCGCCCCTGTAACGTGACACAGACGGGAGAGGCCCGGACTCTGAAGACAGGACGCCCCTCCCAGAGCCGGGTCTGTCTGGTTCGGGAAGGCCCGTTCCGGCAGCTGCTCCCGGCCTGCCCCATGACACTCAGCCTCGCAGGGTTGCTCATCGTCGTGGGTTTCACCCGCCACCGACCTCAGGCGAGAACCACCGGACGCGCCCCTCCTGGAGCCCCGCAGCCCGGCCTCCTCGCCAAGGCTGCTGCTTTGCTGAAAAACCTCTTTATTTTGCTAGCTGAGCCTCCGCACGTGTGCCGCTGGCCGCTCCCGACCCCACCTCCACACCCGGCAGAAGTATTAGGTGTGTTTTGATTAAGCATTTTAGCCAAAAAAGGGAGGTTTGACCTCCGGCATTTCTCTTCTCTCCCGGGTCTCGGTGCCAGGATTGAGCTAAGTGGGGTTGGTCAAAACATCTTTTTTGACTCTTAAAATAAATACCCTCTGTTCTCCAGAAAGTCAGCCCAGAGCAGACACACACACACAGACATCTCATACGCTCACAGCTCTGGAGTTCTGGCGGGTCCCCCGAGGGGGGCTAAGCTTTCTGGTCGGTGTCACAAACGGATCCCAGAAGGCTTCTTTCTCTTCAAAATACTCCGTTATTAAAGCATCTGAAACCATGCCCGTAGGAGGGAGCCCGGACGGAGCCCCGGCCTCCAAAACCAGAAAGAACTTGGGGAGGCCCCCCCTGCCTGGCCTGGGGCCCGAGACGACCCCCAACGCTCCCGTTTCCTGGCCTCCTACTCCTGGCCTTCAAGCCAATTGCCCTCCAACCTGTTTCTCCCTCGTTGGTGATGGTGTTCTCCACCCAAGGGTGTGGGGCTGGAAGCGGGTTCCCAGGCCCCTCCCCTGGAAGAAGCTGCCGTAGGTGGGGACTCAGGATGGTCCTGAGACGGCGGCCCTGGGCCGGGTGGTTGGTGGAGACCCCTCTCCATGCTGTCCTCCCTCTGATGGCCTCTCAGGGACCAGGGGCTCAGGCTCCTGCTAGAGAGACAGACTGGGCAGACAGGTCAAGACCCAGGCTGGTGGCCCCTTCGTGGCCAGCGGCCGTGGACTCTGTGTGGCCTGCCCTCTTGGGAGGGTTTCTGCCCTAACCAACAGAGCCCTCAGACGGGCCTGAAAAGCCGAGGGTCAGAGCTCACAGGACCGCCATGTTTCACGCTCATCCCGTTCTTGGCAGGGGAGGCCCACCGCCTCACCTGTGCGGCCTCCCCTCCTGGGATGACAGGCGTTTTAAAGAACAGCGCTCATCCTTGGGTTTCTGTCTTTGTCAAAGTCCTACCGCGAGCACCACTCTCTGGGCATATAGGTGACACGGAGTCCGTGTCCCAGAGGCCACCTTGGCGGGGACGCAGTGATGAGACCACAGGTGTGGCAGCCTGACCCCCACCATCTCCACAGCCCCATACGGGGAACATGGCCAGTGGCCGGCCGCACGGAAAGCGCGCTGCAGCTCAGGCTGGGGGGAGGCGCCACGTCCACGTCCCGGGTCCCGACCCCAGCTTATGGGAAGCTGCACACGGCGTCCCTGCCAACCAGAACCCCCGCCTCCGTCCCCTGCCGCCATGGGCAAGGGCACCGCCCGCGGGAGTCACGGGGACGGGCTTGAGCCGAGGGCGGGGAAGGGCCCCGCGTCCCCAGCCACGGGCCTGGCTCCCAGAACGGAGGCTCCCGTGGTGTTGACACAAAGTCTTGAGCTCTCAACCGGGAGTGGGGTAATATTTATTTATTTTTGCATTAAAAAAAATCGGCTTGGCTGTGACCGAGCTACAAAAATGATTTTTTTGAAAGGCGCCTTGGACACCGTTTTCAGCTTTTGCGCCTAAACAGATACTTCTCAGGTCTTTCAAGTGAGACCCAGCCCGTGAACGCAGGCTCCCTCCGCTCCTAAGGAAAATATTTACACAGTCAAGTGCGGCACGAGAAAGGGCGCAGGCTCCTTCAGAAGACCCAGCCCCGGAGGTGCACGGGTCCCACACGGCTGTGGACACTGCCGGCCCCCAGCTTGGCCCCGGGGGCTCCTCCCCAGCCTCTGCGGGGACCCCGGAGCAGGGGCCGGCCCGCAATGCCCCCAGAGCCCACCCCGGCGTCCGGCAAGAGGAAGCAGCGTGCGGACAACGGCAGAGTCCTACCTCCCAAGCCCTCTGGGGAAACCTGGCTCCTCTCCCCGCAGAGCCCCAGGCGAGGAGCCCTCATCCGGACCCACCCCGCCTGCTTTTCCTGGGGGCGCTGCCCGGAGCTCGGCTCGGGGCGCAGGGCCTTCTCTCCTGAGCCCCCTGGAGCGTGACTGGGCCCGCAGCCTGCTCTATCCCCGGGATCGAGCAGTGGGCGGACCCCTGCTCCTGGCCAGCGCGGCCTTGTGCGGACCCAGAACCTCCGGGCACGGCTTGCCTGCTGTCAGCTGTGCCGGGAACACTGTTCGCCGGCGGCTCCCCGCCGGGGGCACGTGCCCTCTGCCTGGGCCCCCCAGCCTGCCTGCACCTTCCTTCCTGCAGGATGAAGGCATCCCCACCCCTGAGCATCTCCTCGCCGTGTTCTGGGTCCTTGTCCAGCTCTCCCGAGGTCCCCTGAGGACAGGACTTCGTGGCCTCATTTCATGATGAACACCTTTTGTCTTCACCACCCACAAAAGGCGCCTTGGAGACAAAATCTTAAAAGGCACCAGGTCCAGGATTAGCTACGTTGGGGCAACGGACAAAACTGACCCCAGCCTCAACCTGAGCCCTGGTGTTTGGAAAAAGGGAGGCCCCCCAGCCTCTTGCTGAGAAGGCCCTGTGGTGAGGGGCACAAGGGCCCTTCTGGGAACAGGGACTCCTGAAGCAGGAGGTGGTGTATGGGGGCTGGCAGAGGGGAGGGGAGACCAGGCTTGGGAAGAACCCCGCGGGCTCCATCCGGGGTGTCCTCGAGGGCAGGCAGCCTTCTGATCTGCATCTGGAGGCAGAGGCGAATCTGGATGCAGGTGGTGGCCAGGGCGGATGGATGGGCCTTGCTGAGTAGCAGGTGCCCGTGAACTCAGGCACACCTAGAACAGCCTCTTGAAGGGCCGTGGGCTCTCTGTGGGAGTGAGAAGAAGCCCAGAGAGGCAGAGCGGCCCTCCTGTACGTGCACAGTGGGATCTGAGCCCCGGCTGCCCGGCCTGCGAGGGGGCACTGGGGCCCGTGGGACGGGGGCACAGTGGGAAGGCAGGGCTGGGCCAGGAGAGACAGAGGTTCCACGCGGGGCAGCGGGGGACTCCCTGGCCTCTGATCCCAGGTCACCCAGACCTCGACAGGGCAGGGCTCCCATCACAACCATGTGTCTTCCAGGTAAAAGGCCCGGAGATAAAGGTGGTGTCACCCACCTAGGGGCTCCCCACTCCCTCCCAACCCCAGAGTCACCCTGTTACCAGCTCAGCTCCCCAGCTGGCCTCAGTGCAAATGCTCCCTGCGTGGACAGCAGGTCCATGACCCAGAATCAGAGGCCACTCGGAGGCTGTGGCTGCTGGGAGGCCCCTGGGTGACAGGCCCCGCCTCTCACTCCTGCCGGCCTCTGGTCTGGGCAGAGGCCCGCTTCGCCCTCCCCAGGGCCTCCTCCTCAGGGAGGCATCGCAGGACACAGGCACGCACAGCAGTGGCCCACTCGACCTGCCCCGGCCGGGACTTTGTTTCACCCCTGCATCTAACGCCATGGCGACGTGCACAGAGTTGGGGACAGGCCTTGGACTGACCACCTTCCCCTGGGGCTGTGTTTGCAAGGATTCCCTCTCTCTCTGGACTGCCCCCCAGAGCTCCCTTTCCAGAGAGGAGAGAATGCAGGTTACCCCCAGCTTAGCACGCGCAATCTCTGGGGGACTTGGACTGTTCCTACCGAGGCTCTGAATTCTCCACACGGCCAGACAAAGGGCTCCTCCCAGGGGTACACTGGGCGGCTCCTGAGCTCAGGACCCCCCCCACCCCACCCCACAGATGCTGCTCAGCTTGGAGTAGGACAGGTCTCTGGGGTCCTAGACCATGGGGACCCCTGCTCTTCTTCCCTGGCTGTAGCTCTATGCCAAGCTGAGCTCCAGTGCTGGTGGTCCAGACCAGCGAGGGAGCCCGGGCAAGGGTGCCGACTGGGCAGGGCTGCCCAGAGAAGGCTGCTGGTTCCACGCGGACATCAGCAGCCGAGGCCCGGGTTCCGAGCCACTGTTCTGCCAGGCTAGGACAAGAGTGCAGGGCCCAGGATGGCCTCCACAGGCCCTGGTCCTAAGGAGAGGCCTGCCCAGGGCTGCACCTGGCCCTTGCTGGACAGCTTCCTCCTCCTGCTTCCGGAAGATTGATGTCCGCAGAGGAAGAGCGTGTAAATCATAAGAGCCGGGTGACGTGTGGCACTTCCAATCAATGACTCATGACAAGCCATAACTTTCAGCGCTAGAAAGGGAAGCTCGGGTGCGTCCAGGAGCCCTGTAGAAGCCAGCAGGACACACGCGCCCCAGAAATGGGGAGAAAGTTCTGCAGGGCTGTCGTTTCCTAGGTCTGTGGCTGGGGCTTCCTTCTGACAGCCTGGGCTCCAGAAGAGAAAAGCCCGGAGCTGGGGGAGCTCTGTGGATTCGGGGGGAGTCCCAGGCCCTGCGGGGGGCAGGGTGCGGGGTTGATGGGGAAGACCTGATGCAGAACGTGGGTGGTTCTGGTGAGACCCCGTGACCTTAGCCGCCATCCTGTTGCTTCTGTCCCGTATCGCTCTGAATGTTTCCGGGGCCCGCTGTGCATGCCTGGGAGGGAATGTGTTGTCTCAATGTTCTCCTCACCCGGCTGGCCAGTCGGCCGGCTCCCCCTGGGTCGGGTGCCTCCTCAGGCAAGAGCAGGGGTGAGGCCCCACCGTGATTGTCTGGGAGCAGGAACAGCCATATGCTGCAGACGACCCTGACCCAATAACTAGGGTGAGTGGATACGGGAGCCCTCTGCAGACAGATCACTGAGATGCTGTCCTGGGCAGTCCCACCCCTGCCAGCCCCACAGTGGGGAAGGGACGGCAGAGGTCAGAGTGGGGCTGGATCAGCCTGGCCAGACCCTGTGCCCAGGGCAGCTCTGTGCAGTCGTGGGGGCTGGAGTGTCCACTGCTGCTCCCCTCGAGCCTGGGCTTGGAACTCCTGCCCAGGCCCCATGGGAAGAGGCATCTCCCCTGGCTCGGCTGGGCACCTGGGCAGGGTGGGGATAAGACATCAAGGTCTTGGGGTACAAAGTCCAGCACTTTCAGTGTCCTGTGGCCTAGGGGAGGAAGACTGGGACCCCCAGGAGGATCTGAACCATTGTGGGGTGAAGGTGGGCCTCCCAACCCCCGACACCAGGAGGCCAGGCTCAGTGGATGTCGGCCCAGGCTGCAGGGGGACGGGCACCCTGCCCCCGCCGCCCCGGCTGGAGCGCCGGCAGCCCGCTGTCCCAGGAGCCCCTCAGTTGGGTCACTCTGCAGGAGGAAAGGCTGGACGCGGAGGAGGCCGCCGTGCCAGGAGGCGGCTCTGTGTTAGGGATAAGACCCCTGACCAGAGCACGACGCAACAGGCACACACAGGCCTAGTGTCCATGTCTCCCGGTCACTCCTCCGGGAGTGTCCCGACACGCCTCCGGGACAGTGAGACCGAGTGATGCCAATGGCAGGCCGGGCCGCCTGATGGGGGCTTTTGTGAGCGCTTTGAAGGGCTGAGGGCGCCAGGCTCTGCCAGGACAAATGAAGGGGGCCGGACGGCTACCTGTCTCCATTCTCTAGCAGTCACTCGGAGGCTGGAGACGAGAAGTCTTCACAGAGCCTGGCCAGATGTTCTAGAACATTCTTTCACATTCCGAGATCCCGGTGTCCCCAGGCAGCCCCGGGACATTGTTTGTCCCCCCTGAGTGTCAGCCGCATACAAGGCACACCTCGGCTTTGGTGCCCATACCCCCATTTCCTGGCATCAACAGGGCTCTGAGGATGGCACAGTGGAGGAGGGGGCTCTCCCGACATGTGTCTGAACACCGTGTCCCCCGCCCCTGAACACGGGCTGGCCGTCCCTTGCTTTGCTCCTGCAGGCACATCTGGAGAGTATGCCGGGTGCCATCATCCCGGGGAGGAGGCACGGCTGCCGCACGGACGCTCGGTGACAGCCCATCCAGGGAAGCCACCTCGGAGACCCCAGGGCAGCCCCCAGGGGGCTTCGCACCTTGGTGTCCACCAAGAAGGAGCATAAATCACGGGGTCAGTTATCGGTTCTATGTGCACATTTGTCTTTTATGCTCAACCCTTTTCAGTTATGGAAATAACCCGGGTATCGACAGAATCATATTAATGCGCTTCAACTTGACCCTGCCTATTGATAACGTGTTTGTTGAGATTATCCTTAATAATCATAAGTGGATAAGAAGGGGTCATAGATCTCCAGCCCATGGGTACCCTGACACTCCAGCCACAAACCCCCGAGACCCGAGGTCGGGGATGCCAGAGTCCCCCCCCGCACTGCTGCGTGTCCCCCAGGTTTCGGGTTGTGAGTTCCCACCCGTCTCGCTGGGGTTCGCAGTGACCTTGAATCGTTGGGAGATTCTGTGGGAGAGTGAGGACCACTACTTCGTGTCTCGGAGAACAATTGAATTTTAGTTCCCTTAAAAATGTCGGGCAGCGCTTTCCGGGTTGGAGGTGGGGAAGGGACGTGAAATTGTAGCCCCCACGTGTTACCCTCCCCGCGGGGCAATGACCCGGCAGACGGAAGGCCTCCCCCCCCCATCAAATTCTGGCCATACCAGCTTGGTCTTTGATCCCATTTATTCATTCAGCAAACATCTGTGGACTCTCTCACTTTGGGGTTCAGCACACGCGCCAGTCAGTGAAACCAAAAGGACAGCTATTTCCACGCCTGGTCACAGGGACACTCACTGGGGCTCCGCGGAGGGCCGTGTTGATGAACTCGTCCCTGGGAATGCTGAGCTCCGAGAGCCCGAGTGCCCTGGGCAGTGTCACACAGCGTCCTGGGCCTACAGGCTCCGAGCCATCGGCTGGCTGGGCCTGCACGGATCTGGTTCAGAGACCTGGTGGGGGCAGCGGCGGGGAGGGCGGGCCGTGAGGGGAAGGACCCCGGCTTCCTCGCCCACAATGTTTCCAATCTGTGGGGAGGAGACGGCACGGCGGCCCCAGTGCCCGGGGTTTCGGTTACAGCTGCTGTGCTAACTCGAGACCACCGGGTATGGGGGCAGGGGAGGCAGAGAGCTGCCGACCACGACCGCACACTGTCTTAATGGGACCCGATTACAGCACCAGCTGTGGCCGGAATTCCGTGCTGATCCGCCGTGAAAAACGGGGAGCCCTCAGAATCCGGCAGCATCACCCCACCACCACCGAGCTGGGCACCCCGAGGCCGGCCTCGCCCCTGGAGGGCAGCCTCACCAGCAGGGTTTGGCCGCACCCCCACGCCACAGCCCTGGTGTTCCCAGCTCAGGGGGTCGGGTGCCTCAAGCTGTGCTTGGGGACTTCCGGAAGACTTCCCGGACCGGGCCAGACCCAGGGCTCAGGCCGCCTGCCCTTCTGGAGGCTTTTGGGGGCTTCCAGGCTCATGGCAGCGCGAGCCCCACCCTCGCCCCTCTGGTGCCTTCCCAAGAGCGCGGAGCAGCCGTGGGAGTGCGCGGGGAACCCGGGCTCCGCACCAGCCCTTGCTCTGAGCCCCGCAGCCCATCTCAGGACCCGGGAGCTCTTGCTAACCCAACGGCTCCAACTCCCCCATCTCTAAAATGGGTTCAAATGCCCCAACCAGTGGCGTCTGTGCCATCCATGGCCACCCCAGCGATGAGAACGGCGCACGGCGACGGGGCCAGCCAGTCTTCCTTTACTTGCCAACAAGAACGCAGGTGAAGGTTCTGCTTACGGCAGAATGGCTCTGTCTCCCGGCGGTCACCCGCCACAGGCCATCCAGGAGCCGCCCAGGCCTGTCCTGGGAGCACCTGCTGGCTAAGTTGCATTTTGAGAGGGTTGTAAAAATAAACCAAGAAGAATATAAGACAGAGACCCTATGGGGCCCCCTGACGAGTTTACTCTGCCGCTCTTCGCAGAAGCAGCGTGTCGACTGCGGGCCACGGCAGACGCAGCCGGCCAGCAGACGGGGCGGGCGGGCGGGTCTCCATGTCCTGGAGCCGCTGGTCCAGCCGCGGGCTGGGGAGGCAGGCTCGAGGCTTTCTGAGAGTTCCGAGGGAACAGGGGCCTTGGGTGGACAGAGACGGCTCTGCGGCCCCCAGGCGGCTTGGCCCGCTCTCTCTCTGCCAGCATCCAGCCGCTGAGGCAGGACCCGGAAGAGATGCCAGTGGTTTGTCACCAGGGACGCCCTAGGCCTGTGGCCGCCATGGGGCGACCATTCAGGCAGGTGGGAGAGCGGCGGACGGCGCGCCGCGCGGGCAGCGTTCCCAAGGTCACCAGATCCTGCCAACAGCTGCAGCTGGGGCCCGCAGGGGGCACGTTCCCAGCTGTAGCCTCCCGCCGGGGAAGGAGGCTGTGAAATCGGACGCAGTTGGAAACCTCCCGGCTCGGGTTCCTTTCCTTCACTGTGTCCCTGTCTGCTTTCCAGCAAGGACAGGGCTCGGAATGGGCCCGGAGGACGTCCCCACCCGCCATCAGGAATGTCTGCCTCTGGCCACCAGGCTTCCCTGTGACGGGGTGGGGTCCCTTCCAGGGTGGGGCTGGCAGCCTGGACCTTGGGGTGGGGACATATCCTCACCTATGTATTCCTCATGGGGCACACATGTCTCTCGGGGATCTGGACTGCCATTCTCGTTGGCGCACTGGCAGGCCCTCCGGGGAGCCGCCTGGAGTGCCAGGAAGGAGACTCGGACCCCCAGCTGCAGAGCTCCATGCCCCGAGTGGTCCTCCAGCGATTTGACTTAATGATGGGGGTGGGACCCCTGGGAACCAGACAGCCCCATGTCCCGCTGCGGCCACGGGGACACCTCAGAAGCACGTGCCGTGTACCCAAGCGCCTGTGTGTGCCCCTCGCTCCCTCCTCGCCTCACCCCACCCTGCAGAGTGGCTGGTGCACGGGCGGGTCCTGGGGTCTTGTCGCTGCTCTAGGGAAGAGAACAGCGTCCTCCCCTCACCCCGAGATCTGAGAAGGGGTCTGAACCCTACCACCGACCCGGGGCCCGCGTCCAGCCGCAGTCAAAAGCCTCAGGAAAAGTGTGCACAGTGACATCTCCTCCCTCCTCTCTCCTGGTAGCCCGGCTTTTCTTGCAACTGGAAAGGACCACGGAGCTCAGAGACCCTGGCGGTGTCTGGACGGGAAAGCGCTCGGATTAGCCTCAAGACCACAGCAAGGGCGGCCTGTGGCTTGGACACGATTCCCGGGGGTGGGAGCCCTGCAGGGGGTGGTTGCTGAGCTCCTTGGCTGGGTGCGTGCCTGTCGGTCCCATGTGACAAGGTCGTTGTCTGTCTGCGGGGTGCACTCAGGAAGATGACCCCCATTTGCTCGGGAGGGACACAGAGAGGGCACAGAGAGGAGGTGCTCCCCTGGGCCGTCAGGGGCGTGGGAAGACCGCCAGGGAGCCCGAGGGTCATGTGCATCTCCCCGAGGACCCCGTGAGCTGGTCGGTGGGGAAGCCCCTTCCAAGGAGCTTGTCTGCACGTGGGCTCTAGTCCCAAGCATGGATAACAAGAGGCTCGGGAAAACATCACGTTTTCAGGAATTTTCTTGGACACATTTGGATTTTTAAAACTCTTTCTTAGAGCTGGGGGATTGGGGTCGGCTGCATAATTTATTGGTTCTTTCCAGACTGAGAAGAGAGCTGCGGTCTGCCAGGTGGGTGTTGGGGGCCCAGCTTGTCCCCCACTCCACAAAAGAGAGAGAACAGGGACGGGGGAGAGGGAGAGCAGGTGTGCACCTGAGTCCCCTGCCTGGCGAGGACCCTGGACAGCTGGGGTAGGTGTCGAAGGACTGTGTCCTGGGGGTTGGCTGGGCTCCTGGTCAAGGACGCTGCTCTCCTTGGACACCTGGCCGGCCTCTACTTGGCCTGCCTTCCCTCTGCGGGCCAGCTTCTGTTTCTAAGCCCTCGGGACGGGGAGCACGGTGAAAGCCCCGGTCCAGTCAGTCTTTCGCCCATTCTAGACTCTGGTCTCAGCTGGGCCATGAGCTCTCTTCTCGGGGGCAGCCACAGGCTCCCTGCTGGGCACCAAAAAGGACAGCAGTCCCGGGAGATGCGAAGCGCTTTCTCCTTACGGCCTCCAGGTGGGTTATCTGTTCGGCTAATGGTCCCCATGGAGGCACATTCGTGTACTTAACACAGTTCAGCCCTGAAAAACACAGCAGTGGGGAGTGCCGACCCCCTGAAACTCTGAGTATCACTGTTTTCTCCCCCGAACATGACTACTAGCGGCGTGGTGTTGACAGGAAGCCTCAGCGGTAGCACGAGCCGGTGGTTAACACCGTGTTCTCCGTGTCGCAGGCTTTACAGTCTGAGATCTCACGGTACAGTCCGCGGGAGGAAAGACCGCATTCCTGAGCAAAGCAGAAGGAAGAGAAAATAGGTTTACGGTGCGGTGCCATATTTACGGAGAAAAAACCCACGTCTGCGTGGACATGCACAGCTCAAGCCCTCTTAGTCAAGGGTCAGCGTGGGGCCCCGTGAGCGGGGCTTGCAGGTTGAAGCAGGGGACCTCGGTGTCCTTTGTCCTCTCCCCACTCCACACTTGAGACATTTCCTTTCCCAAAGCAAACATCTTGGGCGGCCTTCATCAGTTCACCTCCCCCCACCGCCAGGAAACCGCATGCTCCTGTGCCCCGGGGAGGCGTGAGCCGAAGGGGATGGAGCCTCCCTCTGGCTCTCCTTGGAGGACATCCTGCAGGTGGAACCAGCCTTGCCAGGATGGGGGCAGCCTCCCGGCCAGTGATTCTCTTTTCTCTCATTTCCCGAAAGGAAGCTTTTCTTGAATCGAACTGTACAACTTGAATGCAGCAGAAAGGCCGCATCTCGAACCCCAGAGCTGGATGGGGAATGAAAGGGGCCACCTGGGTGCGAGTCCCTGCGGACCGGCCCCCGTGGGCACGGAGCCCCACAGGCGAGCAGGTCGTGTGCAACGCTGTCCGCAGCCGGCGAGGGCGTTTGGCTTCTGGCCGTCACCAAGCTGCTCCCAGAGTCGGGACCGAGTCCAGGTTCCAGGGTCCGATTTTGGGCGCCCAGGTCCTGCGTTCCTTGCCTCGGCTAGAGCGGGCGGCGGACGCCGGTCATGCTCCCGTCCCTGAGCTCCGGCTGTCACAGTTGTGCCGCTCCAAGCACCTCTGCTCAGTGGCGCACGCCTGAAAGACACCACAATCTTTTTACCCAATTTTCCAGCTGAGTTGACTGGGGCCTGCGAAGGTCAAGGAGCTTGCCCGGGGTCACTGAGTAAAACAGCCAAGCCTCTGGCCTCGGGACAAGGACGCGGGACTCTGGTTCCTGCTCCTGGCCGCCTAACCAGAGGCTCCTTCATAAATAATGGAAATAACAGGGCTTCACTTTCTCTTTCGAGGGCCGACTCCCGCGGCGGCCGGCGCCCGGGCTTGTGTCTGTGGGCACCGCCGATCTCGCGCAGGCTGCGGGGCCTCTCGGGCGGCTCCGTCGGCTCTGGCAAAGGGACTTGCATCCGTCGGCGGAGGACCTGGAGAGCGAGTCCGCCGGCCGGCCGGCCGCTGGTGGTCATTAGCCTATTATTACAGTATGAATTGCCTCTTTCATACCCCATCCCTACCCTTAAAGTGCCTTATTAACTAACATTAACCAATCCAATTAGCAAAAGACACTGTATTTGAGTAATTAGTCATCTGAGGCTTTGTCCCGTCTTGGTCTTGGAGAGAAAGGCGTCGGCCTGTGATCGGCCGCACAATTAGGTGAAGGGCCCGCCTGTCAGCAGGAACGTTCCAGATCGCTGGGGTCCCGCGCCGGGACGGCTGTGCGAGGCCGCACCGGGGTTCACCGTGCAGGCACCTTCGTGCGTCCGAGCTCCGGCCTGCGGTCGGCACGGCCTTCTGCATCAGGAAGGGGAAATATTTATTTTTATTATAAATTTGGAGGCCGAGCAGTAAGGAGCCTTGTTATTAAATGCTCGGAGCCCAATTCTGCAGAAAATCAAAAAATCCAACTTCGAGTATGGATTGCAAGTTTTTTTTTCTCATCGGATGCCAAGAGGAACATTGTGGGGAAAGATGGCTCAGGGCGGCCCTTCAGCAGTCAGCGTCTCTGTTTATGTCTCCGGGGGAGCAGTTTGGTTTCGGAGACACGAAGACGGCCTTCCCGGGCCAGATGCTGCAGATAAGAGCTCCGGGCGGCAGGCCGCGTGTGCACACAGTGCGCTCACCCCAAGAACTGGGCTGGCGTCCACCTGAGCGACCGGGCCGCGGAGGTTCAGCACGAGAGCCCCGTGTTGGGAACGGCGGCAGGACAATGTGCCTGGGGCCCTTCCGGGTCTCCCGTGGACGCCCCGTGTCTCGGCACTTCCTGGGTCCGCGGAACAGAAGGGCTCTTCTCTTATTTGTATGCATTTTAGGTAGTAGGAGGCTCGGCAAACTTGTATCCAGGGGTTCCCTGGAGGACCCCACACCAGCCAGCTGTCCCCTGGTTCTGGACCGGAAGGAAGTCCTAAGTCCCGGCACCTGAGCTGCTGCCACGTGTCCTTGGACCTGGCTGTCTGCACAGGCCAAGGCCCTTCTCAGAAGTGGCCACCCCGAGGGGCCTGGCTGGCTGTCACTATATCCCGCGGCACGGACACAGGAAAACCGTCCCCACCAATCTGCTCAGTTCCTACGGAGGGAAAGACCACTATGAGTGCGGGGCCAGCGGTGGAGGGCTGATGTCCGCGACGGCGCCGTGCCCGAACATCTGGCTCTCCCCGAGGCTTGTCTGTCCTCCAGGAGCTTGTCCTTCGGCTCAGACCTTCCAGGGGCGGAGCTGGACCTCCCACCGTCGATCCAGATGTTCCGGCAGCGAGTGGACAGTGCTCAGCGAGTGGACAGTGCGGAGTTCCTGCCAGGGCCCATTTTAGACGGAGCTTTTTCTTGTCTCCTTCAAGTAGAATTCTCATTGTTTTTTTTTTTTTTAATTTTTTTTCCATTCCATGTCAAAACCAAGTTAAAATCTGTAAGTCCAAAAGCACCCCTCTTTCCCCATCTCCCTTGCTTCCGTCTCCCTGGGTGCACACATGCAGACACACACACACACACACACCACACACCACACACGACCGCCTGGCCGCCGGGGGCAGACGGGGAGGAGCCCACCCGGGGCTCACGGAAGGCGGGACGGACGAGGAGACCTGGCTGCAAACATTTCAGAAACCTCTTCAAAATATTTGGGTTTGTCAGAATCCCAAACCGCGTTTGCCAGGCACTTTTCCCGCTAGTGTTTGAGCCCGCGGGTATTTTAAAGGAAATGAAATCCGTGTGTTTCTGATTTATTTATACTTAACTCATCAAAATGCTGTTTTAAAGAACTATTTTGTGTCCAAAATGCCCTTTATGCCTCTTTCCCTTCCAAACTAAAAGCCGCATTTTGCCAAGTGTATGTGACCTTAAACGCTAACATTTTCAAGGCTCTTTGGAAAATCAGGTTCCCGAAGCCCACGCAGACCTTTGCTGGAACGAATGGCGCTCCCCCCCCCCCCCCCCGCTACAGTGACCGGTTGGAGAAGCGACGCCCCTTGGCCCTACGGGCTTTTTGCTCTGAGACGAGCATGGTGTCTGCCCAGTTCAGCCCGCGGCCAGAGGCCCTGAGATGCTCTGTCCAACGGGAAGGAGCAAATTTTCCAGGGTCGAGAATCCCCAGATGCTGATCTTCAAGCCTCTTCCAGCACCCCTGCTGGACCAGCTCAGGGTCACCTTGCGGGCAGGGACCCCGATGGCCCTGGCGGTGAGGGCCTCTCTCTCCAGGACGGGTGGCGGGGTTCACTGTCTGGTCCTGCGGAGCCCACGGAGCCTCACAGGCCACCAGTCGGTCGGCGGAACTCCTCTGCCTTCTGGTCCCTGAGGACCCTCTCAAGCAGGAGCCGGGAGCGCAAGGCAGGGGGAGCGCGAAGCAGGGGAGAGCACTCACGGCAGAGGCCAGCGCAAGCCAATGCGGACAGGGAAAGCGCCTTCTCTCCTGCGAGCCTGGGCAGGTTGGGAGGGAGACGGCGGGCCACTCGCTCGCTGGGGCGCCCGGGAAGGGGGCAGGCGAAGGCCTCCAGGGGGATAAGGAAATGAAGTGTCGGCAACACCACTGCCTGACCTCTCACACGGGGCTCAAGTGATACGCTTTGGGGGGTTATATTTATTTCTGCCCTATTTCATGCAATGGAGTTCAATTATGAATTTGATTGCTTTTTTGTGCACAATATAAAATCCTTTATCCTTCCAGCATTTAATTGTGTTCCCTGGCAGATTTGGTATTCATCACGGCCCGGCTGTCCCCGGCCCCAAAGATAAACCATCCGAGGGGCAATAAATGTCCACTCTGATTATTGATGCTTTCAGGGAAATTGATTATCTATTTGAGGGGCAGGGCCGGGTGATGTATGGTTGCCTTTCTCCCTAACACGAGAGCTTCCCCAAAAGACGAGTCTCTTGACTGGTGGACTGGTGAAATGGATTTTCTATTATATTTTAAATTTTCGAAAGTGATACCCATTTATCTTAATATTTGAGAAGGGGGACGGAGGTGGAAAGCCAGTATCCTCCTCCATCCACTCGCAATTCGAGAAAAGACGCAGGACGGAAAGCCCAGAGCCGGGCGGCCGGGCAGCTCCTCCTTCTGGGCCCACGTCCGCACCCAGGGCCGCCGTGTCTGTGAGAGAAATTTACTCTGGAGGTTGTGGTTACTAGTATGTGGTCCAGATAGCCGAACTGTGACCCGTGAGACGAATAGCAGGCTGTGCGTGAGTTTAATTTGATCTAAAGAAGAAAAAAAAAAAACAAGCAATTTTACCCTAGGTCTAATACCGCCAAGTCTGATGGCCAGAAAGTCCATCATTCGAGCAGAAGGTGTGTGGGAGGGGAGTGGTGTTGGCACAGCGGTGGGGGGAAGGGCCACCCCACGGGGCTGGGGACGGCCCGGGGACAAAGGGTGGACTTCGGCTCATCAGTGGCTCTTGTCTCAGTCGGGAGATAACGGGAGCTCCCGCTCGGGAAGTGTTTGCTCACCGCCAGGATCGATAGGACTCCGTAATCCGCGCCCTGATTAGCTGTCCCCCAGCTGTGGCCGGGTGGGGACTCCCTAACTGTAGAAAGAGGCCTTCAGTCTGGCAACGGCAGAGGCGGGAAGGGTCACCCAGGCTTCATCCGGTCACTCAGGGGACACGGTGCACCCCTGGGCTGGGGGACCGAGGCAGCCGTCCAACACACGCCCACTCTTGGGAGCCCCTGGGGTAGTATCTTCGATGGCCCGTCCAAATGTCCCCTATGCTGAGAGCAGTCGTCCCTGGGCTGCCGGGGCAGGGTGAGCTGGCTGCACACTTTTTCCAGGCCCCTTTGGAGACAAAATGCCCCCAATTCCAGATGTGGAAACTGTCCGCCAAGCGATTGCTGGCAGGTGCAGAAAAGGCAGAGGACAGAGTGTGGCCACAGAGCTGAGGCTGGGAATTCCGGGTCCCGTCCCCTGCTCTGCCTGTAGACAGGAAACACCCAGGGGCCGTGTAAAATGTCCATATCCAGGCCCACCACCCAACGTGGATTTGGGCCAGGGCCCCAGCTTCAATGTTGGTGACGTCTCCCAGTGATTCTGGAGGTCAGCCAGGGCAGAGAGCTGACTCCACCCTGCCTAGTAGCGGGGGAGCAAGGCCTACTTGTCGGGGGACCAGGAGATCCCAGGACTAACTCTAAGCAGATAGCACGCACCCCCTGAAGCCCTCCCACCAACGACAGAGGGACTGCTGACACGGGGCTGAGAACCTCAGCCCTCATGTGGGCGGGGGTAGGGAGACGCTTTCTGCAGGGAAAAGAGGGACCTGGGCACCCGGGCCTGCCTGGAGCTGGGGACACCCCCTCAGGCCCGGGGGTGGGGGCAGTGGGCCTCCCTCGGGCAGATGGTCTCTTCCTCTGGGCTGCTTGTTCTGTGCGGGGATGGGCCCAACGGGACCTGAGCTCAAGGTCACAGGACCTGCCCTCGAAGCCCAGCCCCGGGGGGTGTGCCGGTGACAACCCTTCCTTCCTGTCCTTCAGGGCCGGCGCCGTGTCCGCAGGCTTCAGTCGGGGAGCAGCGGGTGTCCTGAAGTCCTGGGAACAGAAGTGTGGCAAGCCGCCTTCCAGAGAGTTCCTGTGTCCCCTTCTGCCCTGTCAGGCACGTCCTGCCGTGCTTCTCCACACCAGGCCGACTCTGGGAGGGCCTCCCAGGTCCTGGGACTCGGAATGAGAGGAGAGCGAATGTGCACGCTCACCTGTGTCCGTGCTGGTGCGCGTGCGTGTGCGTGCGTGTGCATGGGCCCCACGGTGCTCGGGCTCTACCAGCTCAGAGCTGAGCAGGAAGGGGACTGACGCCAAGCACCTGTCTTGTCCCCGAGCCTCGGGAGCAGCGCTGGGAGCATCGTGTGTCTGTGGCCAGACTTTTCCGTGAGTGATGGCCTGGCAGTGACTCTTCATTTTTACTGAGGAAAATACATGTTCTTAGACCGGGTCCACTCGGGACAAAGGGTTCCCCATGATGCAGACTCTGCATCCTTCCCTTATTTACACAAAGACAACGCGTCCAGACAGCGCTTCGCGTCGTGCACAGAAGTCGCACATCCGTCATCCGGGTTGGTCATCTCCCTTCAGCCCGGAGGCCGGCGCTCAGAGAGGCTGAGTGACTTATCTGAGGCCGTGGCGCGCCAGGGCCTGGAGGGTCTGTGTCCACGCCTCCGTTTCCCGAGTGTTGACACTGTTCGCCTACAGCTCCGAGCGCGATCGAGGCAGTGGGCCTGGAGTTTTCTCCAACGTCTCCTTCCACTCTAGAGTTGTGGGTCTAACGCAGGCGTTGGCTGTGGCCCGCGGGCACTCCGGGGCTGGGTCTGGCCCACTGACCACTGGCCCCACTGCGGTGGGAAGTGTGATCTGCTCCCCACATGGGCTCTGCCTGACTTGACTCTGCACGTTGAGTGTCCTGGCACTGAGCACTGGCTGCTGCTGGCTTTGCTGGGTGCCGGTGGTCCCCCCAAGCCAGCCGCCCTTTCCTGCCCAGCAGCCTGTGTCTCAGAGATGACAGCAAGGCCCTGGCCCACAGAGGTGGGGGTGTTGGTTTCTGTGTCTCCATGTCACATCTGTCCCAGCATCGCTGTCTGCCCGGCCTCCCAGGAGCTCTATCCATCACCGGGACGGCAGAGCTGCCCTGGTCCTAGACCTCCTGGGAGCCACCAGGGGACGGAGCAACCTCCTT
The DNA here is from genome assembly GCF_902655055.1 of Lutra lutra. Taxonomy (NCBI): domain Eukaryota; kingdom Metazoa; phylum Chordata; class Mammalia; order Carnivora; family Mustelidae; genus Lutra; species Lutra lutra. The sequence continues at coordinate 196,022,706 of NC_062281.1, forward strand.
GCCCAGCACTGACTGGAACTGCTTCCGAGGCTGGGCCCTTCTGGACCATTCCAGAGGTCACCCTTGCTCTCCGGTGGCCGAGAGCCAACCTGGGTGGGCGGCAGGACCCAAGCGTGGTGAGCAGCACCAGCAGCCGGCCCTAGCTCGCTCAGCCCCTCTGCCGCTCCCTGCGCTGGTCCAGGCCATGCACGAGCTGGTCTAATGCCCGCTGAGCTGACCGGGTGCAGAGGACACAGAAGACGCAAGCAGAGACCTTTCAGACATGGCCCGCGGGTGCCGCTGAGCTCGGGCAGACCCAGACGACGGTTCTGGTGCCCGCACTGTGGGGACACATCTCAGGAGGGGCCCTGTCTGAACCGGCTGGGAGGACTGGCAGGACCTGGCACCACAGAGACCCGCGGAGGGAGGCCCTGCAGATGGAAAGCCGCGTGGGCCGCGCTTGGAGAACGGCACGCTCGCAGGCCAGTTCCTGTGGGCATGTAATGAGTGTCTGCTCAAGTGAGGCTCGCGTCTGGAGATGCAGGCAAACCTGTCCTCCAAGAGCTACCCGGAGGCTTTCATTGTCTGAGGTTACGTGGTCAGTGGTTTTCAGGAGAGGTTCATTATTACCTCTGCGCCAAACATCTGTGGCCAGCATGACCACCCCCTTATCCCCCCAAGGAGCCCCCAACGGCAGGATCCGCATTCTACCCTGACCCTGTGTGTCCTGGGGTTCTTAAGCCCAGAGGACAGCTGGCTTTCTTGGGAGACTGTGGAAGGCTCACGCACGGTGGGGAGGTGATGCCCACTAACACGCAGACTCACACACGCACACACGCAGACGCGCACACACACACGCGCGCACGCGCACACACACACACACACACACACACACACACATCGCCTGCCTGGGGGCACCGTCCCGGAACGGGTGATGGCGGTTGGGGAAGGTTGCCTTGAAAAGCTGTGTCAGAGCCGGCCCCTCTCCTGGGCCTGTTCAGTTATTAACTCTCGTAGGACACTATCTCGCCCGAATCTGCTGGGTGCAAAGCCACGGCCAGGCTCTGGGAGAATTTTATCATCCTGTTCCTGAACTCCGCAGACAGCCCTGGCTAATAATTAACTGGGCTCCTGCCTCTCTCGGTTCCCGAAGATGATCCTTCCCCTTTCCAAAGGCACGCCAGCCCCTGCCTTCTCCTCCCACGCTCGGACCCCTTCCCCCACCCCCCGCTCGGAGGGGAAAGAAAGAGAAGGCAGGTCCTCCGGGAGCTGGCACGGCAGACAATGTGTGTCTTGTGTGAGTAATTTAGCGCTGTGGCCAGTCAATCTGGTTTCTGGGCCCGCTGCCCTGACCCTCTTTAGAGAGGCTCGCTCTCGCCGGCACAGTGTGAAACGCTCTCTTTCACTGCCTGACACTCTGCAGATTGAGACGTCGGCCTAGCCCAACTGCAGCAAATTAGCAATTTTTCTTTTGCTAATTGGAAATAAAAATGTTTGCTGAGGGAGCCGTTTGTTGGCGTGCGGTTTTCGGTTTCTGTGCGCCGGGAGGCTGCGTGGAAAATGTGTCCGGAGGCGCTGCCCACCCTGGGGTGCCCCTCGCCACAGATCCGAAGGGGCTTCCTGGTGGCTGTGTGCCGGGCACGCCCCTCCCCTGCGGCTCACCCTCCGGTCCCGGGACCCCGGAGCCACTGTGCACCTTTCAAAGACCATGAGGAGGGGGCGGTACCAAGCCGTCTGGGGGAGCCGGTGAGACGGCCCTTTGCCAGGAGGAGGGAAGCAGAAAATCGGGAGTTAATGGAGGGGGGCAGCCCACACCTCTGCTGAGCACAGAGCGCTGTCGGAACAAGCCAGCTGGGTTATCTGGTTTCTGAAGCTGCGTGCTGAGGACGGCCCACCCTCGTCCCTGCCCGTGTGCCCCGGGAGGGATGAGGCGGCTTCTGGTTTCAGCGGACCCTCTGTTCCAAGGGTGGGAGAGACCCCTGTGCCCGGGGAGGGGGGGTGTGTGCGGGGGAATGTTAGAGACCCCTGCCAGGGCGGGGAAGGGAATGGGCATCTTCTGCTGATTGGAACAAAGAAAGAACCACGTGGAGGGCCCAGAGCGTCCCTCCCCGAGGAAGGTGGGCCAGGACCTTCAGACGGAGCGCCGCGATTTGGAAATCTGGTAAACAGAGCCGCGCACGCCCACCTGTGCACGCACGCGCACACGCTTGCTTGCGTCTGTGTGTGTGTGTGTGTGTGTGTGTGCGCGCGTGCAAGCCCCGGGGCGCGCGTGGGCACGCGAGCGTGGTGCTGACCGGCAGCTCCGCGGTGGCCTCGGCTCCCCCGTGGGACGCCCGGGGTCTCTCAGGAGCCAGGCCCGTCGGGCCAGCACGGAAAGGGTTACCCTGCTCCCCCTCCCTGTTCTCCTGATAAAGCATTTGACAGCCCTGCCTAATAATTCTTTCTGCTGGGGTTTTTTCTTGATGTCTTTATGTGAATATGAAGCCGGAATGAAAGGCTTTGGGGGACCCCCACGAGAGAGGAAAAGTATGAACCAGGGAGGAAGAAAGAGTGTGCTGTAGGCTCCCTGCCGGGATCCAGGCGTCTCCTCCGGCGTCCACAACTTGGCTTCCGAGGCCCTTTGTAAGTGGGAACGAGTCTTCTTCACTCCCCACGACAATAGGTGTTTTGTCAGAGGGGGCCGGGGTGAGGGGACCGGCCACGGCCAGGGGCGAGCCCGGGGCCCTGCACATGTTGGCCCAGGGATGATTTACTGCCGCAGTGTCCTCGGTGGCATTTGGCCACCTTCCCAGACCCTAACATCGGTGGCAGAGGAGGGAGGGAAATGGTGGGGGGGGCAGGGCTGCGTCGCTGAGGGGCTCTGACACCTTGTTCGGGGTGGGGGGGGATGGCGGTGGGGGCAGGGCAGCGAACAGGCAGCGCCCCTGATGGGCTTGGGCAGAAGACGGGGCACGGCAGCCAGTCAGAGCTGGGACGCATGGGGAACTTGAGGGACCGAGCCGAGCCCCTCGAGACCGCCCCCCACGTTTGAAATCCAATAACAAAGGAAGAAGCAGGATGGGCTGCACGGTGTGGTGGGGTGCAGGTGACGATGGCTGGATTTTGGAAGTCACGGTCTGGCCGCAGCGCCAGGAGGCCCCGCGTCGTCTCCGCACCCCGCCTCCCAGCACGTGCTAGCTGTCCACGTCTGTGCCAAGCTCTCCGGTGGCTCATTCTGCTCCTGGCCAGCCTGGGGACTCGTTTTCCTCCCGAGTCGGGCCCAGACAGGAGTGGTGCTCCTCCAGGTCCCTGACCTGCTCCAGACCAGAGAGGCCGTAACCCCACGCCGGGGGCTTGTTCCCCGACGGCCCGCCCCCGCCCCCCAGACCCATCGTAGGAGCCGCACACAGGTGCGGGGGAGCCTGACGCCCGGCCCAGCTGTCGGAAGCAGAGGCCTCGCCATCACCACGCGCACCAAATCACTGATTCGGGGGCCCATGCTGACAGTCCGGCCCACCTGCCACCACGCCGAGGTGATTCCGAGTCCTTTCCAGGGAAAAGAAGTCGTAGCCCGACGACCCACACGCTCGGAAAACCACAGCTTCCTGGCGGAATCCCGCACGGGGGCAGGTTCCACTTTGGGCCTCTTCAGCCCATTTCGGAACAAGCTTTGAAAACACCAAAACTCAGACCGGGACGTGCGGGAGGGAGGGTGTTACATAAAGGCACCGTCTCCGCCTTGGGCCGGCCGCCCCCTTGCCCTCCGTTCTGGAAACCCTGCAGCTGGGAGCAGAGCTGGACACCGAGTGGGAGCCCCGGGGCCGCTGGGCAGGATCCGTGAAGCTGCTTGGAGCTGGGGAATGGGGAGGGCGGCGGGGCCCGCGGGTGGGAGGGCACACACCCCGGGACTGACCACGAGCCCTCCCCCGGCTCCAGCAGGCAGTCCACGGTGGCTGGCCACGGTCCGGCCCGTGGTGATATCCGGAGTGACTTACAGGTCTCTGACCCCAGATTTGGGCCTGGACCTTCGCTTCACGGGGCCGGACGCGGCCTGAGGACAGAGCGGCGGGAGGCTCCTCCTCCGGGCCTGGAGGTCTGCCCATCCTGCCAGGGTCCGGTGGTCGACAGCCACCCAGGAGCCCCGGTGCAGGGGGTGGGGGACAGAGCACAGCCGCGCGTGGCCCTCCCTCCCCGGAGGACCGTCACGTGGACTGCGGAGGGGCTGGGGCCGCACGGGCCGCACGCATGCTCCCTGCGGCCCTGGGCGCCCCGGCCCCCCGTCCTGACGTGTCGCCGTGCTGACACAGACGTGAGAACCACTGTGTGCTTTTTGTTCATCAGACACTATTTGGACACAGCCTGTCCAGCGTCTTGAGGGCCCGGCAACTGCCACATCAGCACACCCCCCCACCCCGACTCCTCACTGGGATATGCGGAAACATTTTTCCCATGGAAAGAGAGTGTGGCCTCTGTGAGGGGGGCACGGCCGGCCCGGATTACAGTAAAGATTAATCCCAAACAACAGACAAGAAAAATAGACAAAGAGCATCATACACTTCACTTTTCAATGGCTGTTTTCATAAATGTATGAATAATTTAAATTATCATTGCTGAGTATTTATTCGAGTGTTTCAGGGGGAAAAATGCCTCCTCTTTTTTCTCCGCGATTCTTTTCATTTTTGTCTCATCTCTTTTATGTGCTGTATGGGCTGTTTTCTTGCCATCTGAATCGGCCCGGAACAATGGGATGTATGAGGCTGAGAGGCCGCGGAAGAATGCGGTCCTTGTTGCCGATGCCGTGCTTGACATTGATTAATGAGGGAGCAGACACGGGCAGAATCTGTGAGAGCCAAGGGGAAATCAGAGGGCCCGAGGGCACCCCGAGGCGGAGGGCAGGGGACGGCAGGGAGAAGGCCACCGCCAGCCCTCCACGCCCAGTGGGAAAGGGCAGGGGGGGAAGCGCAGCGCGGCTGCCACGGGCGCGGAGGGACAGGCCGCCGACGGGTCCTCCGAGAACAGGGCACCGGGAGGGGGTCCACGTCCCCCGTCTGCTCGGTGGAGAGACAGTGGGCGCCCACCAGGCTGCTGGGGACCCCGCAGGGCAACCCCCCTGCCCGCTCCTACCCTGCCACACACGTGTGGTCACCAGGGGGCTGGCCCAGGATGGCCACCGGACGGAGGCACGGCGGACCCTGTCAATGGCTCCGCTCCACGCCATAGGCAGATCCTTTCCTCCTCACGTGGCCCGATGTTACCTGTCAGGCCAGGGAAGGGTCTGGTCCATCCCACCCCCTACCCCTCCTCTGTCCATCCTGTCCCACTCGGCTTACACCCCTACTCACTTCTCACTGGGAGCAGGAGAGAGCACTGTCGCACACTCCTGTGGTTGCGAGTGAACTTTCCCCCCAGGGCTCATGCCTGACCATCAGAGTGAATCAGGGACAGGTGAGCACGTGGGGTGGTGTCTCCCCACAGTCCCATGAGGACAGCCCAGCTGAGGAAAATGGAAGCAGCCCTGCACAGCCAATGGCTTCCCCTACACAGTCCCCCTCCGTGTCAGGCCCACTGCCGCAGACCCCAAGCTCAGAGGCCCCCAAAAGAGAGCTGGGAGGCGTGGAGGCCTGGTGCACCCAGCCCCTGGCTCCCAGTCCGTGCCCCGTGAGGGGGTGCGTCCACCAGCAGAGCACACTCTGGCCGTGGGCTTCTTGGCCAAGGTCAAGGTTGTCGCCGTCCGAGGGTGTATCTTGTCTGAGGTGGACGCTGCCAGTCCCCGGGGCGTGGAGGTTGTGCTCCTACCCCAGGCCTCGGGCTCTTGGGCTAGCGGGCCTGACCAGCGCCACTTTGGAAGTCAGCAACTTGAAGCTGTCCTCTCTCGAGGCTCCCAGGGCCGTGTGGATGGAAAAGGCAGGATTTTTGCTCAGGAGAGGTGGGGTTGGAAGCTGGCAGGTTTGTCAGGAACCAGAAGTTTCTGGTTTGTGTCCAATGGGAGAAGGGAGGGAGGCACGAATCTGAGCAGGGGCCGTGGTCCCTCTTCCTTATTTCTCCCCCTTTTGCAGTAAACTGTTTGTGGAGAAACACATTTTCGCCCCGCAGGGCTGAACGCCTTCTGCCGGCTCTGTGCCCTCCAGCGGGGAGGGTGACGCGGCAGGAGCCATGGGTTCGAGACGAGTTGGACCGAGAGGCCCCACGAGATGTGGGCACATGTCCAGGCCACTCGCCGGCCGCTCCCTTGGTCCTGCGTGCTTCTGGATTAATGTCCCCAGCTCTGCAGCATCAGTAAGGATCTGCAGGGGCAGGATTAATGGAGGCCGGGAGGCCTCGTGGAGCGCACCCCGAGGCCTTGCCCGTCGTCGGTTCCAGCCCTGCCTGTGACCTTGTCTGTGGGTGACCCCGGGGGGACGCGGCGTCCCGGAAAGCCTGCTTCCTCACCCATAGGGGGCGGGACCTCCAAGGCGCCGCTTGGCCCCCTGGCGCCCGGGACACGGGACTCTGCCAGGTCATGCTCGGACGGCACAGGCCCTTCTCAGAGGACCGGGGCCCTCCGCCGACCACGCGCGCGGGCTGCGCCCCGAGGGAGGGAAAGTCAGACCACCCCACGCAACGCTTGTGACAGTCCAGTGACAAGCCTGAGAGAGGGACACATGATGATCTTATAATGACAATGGCTGAGCAGGAACACCTGGGGACTGGTCATCCTGCCCAGGACCACCCTCTCCCCGACAAAATAGGTGGGGCTACTCTTGTAGGCAAAGCAGGTGGAGACGGTTGTTATCTATGACCCCCACCCTGACCTCCTGTCTTTATCTCGACAAGATTTGGGAAGGTGAGTCTCCTTCTCCCTCCCTCCCACGGAGCGAGCCGTGCTTGTCGGCTCACTTGGGGACCCGGGGTCTGTGTGATGTGCTACTGGGGACGGAGACTCCTTTCCAGCAAATGAAGGGGCTGCCAGCGCTCAGGACGGGATGTGCAGCCCCTTCACACACGGAGGCCTTCCAAGGAAGCAGGTGGCCAGCGGAGGATGGGAGCATCATTCTTCCCCAGGTGACGCGCGTCCTGTTGCCGGGACGCTCCCTTCACCGGCCCTGATGGGAGGGGGCTTTTCAAATAGCACTTGGGGTGGGGGGCTCCCCAAGAAGTGAAATAAGGAAAATGCCCAGGGACCCCCAACTCAGGAATGAGGAAGAGGATTCCTTACCAGGCGGGAGACTCAAAAACTGAGCTCCTCTGATACTGGGCTCAGTGAGAGGACAGATTGCGGGGGGTGGGTGTGGGGAACACAGCCAGCAAATGTTGGGTGGGAGCCAAAGGGACACTGCATCGTTAATTTTAATTTGTGGTGCGCCCATATATCGTGGCCAGTAAGGCAGCAGCGAAATGGGGAAGCAGGGGACAGGCTGGGACGGACACGGCTGCCTTCAAGACCCCGGAAGCACAGGGATCTCCAGCTGGGACCTCCGTGAGGCCCAAGCCCTGCGGGCGGATGCAGGGATGAGCCTCGGGCCGCCTCTGGTGCCCCCAGGCAGGCGGGGGATGCCCCGAGTGCCCATGGGGCCCCCGCCTTGGGCCGCCCTGAGCCCCCTCCCCCAGCCGCCCCAGGGAGCACCGAGATCACCTGAAAGGCAGCCCTGAGGGTGACCTGAGCCCCGAGCCCCTGGCGGGGACAAATGAGGAGCTTAACTAGTGCAGGACCACATAAAAGGGGAAGGGAAAAAGGAGGAACAAAGCTTCCGCCAATTTGCTCTTTTGGGCATTGTGGAAACTGGCCCCTTTCCCACCAAATCGTGCCCCCATTGAATGAGACCGGGCGCTGCGCAGGCCTGCGCGGCTCTGACGGGTTTTCACGGGAGGGTGAATGGAGAGCAAATTAGCGGGGCCCTCGGGAGGCTCGTTACTGTCACTCCCAAACTGGCCTGCAAAGGCCGCGTGAGGACTGATCAATGTAAAGAGAGCGGCCACGGTCAGAGCAAGGTAGGAAACCATTCATTGTCGCCCCTTTCATGTCCGTCCTGCTGCCCGCTACTGGGAGGCTCTCCAGGCGCCAGGCGTGCACGCGCACACGCACGCGCTCCCCTGGGCCGCGCGCCCCAGACGAGCCCCGGTTTGTTTCCTGCACGTCTGCTGCTCTCTGGGACCCGCCGTCCGAGGCCGTGGGCGGCGGGGCGGGCCGCGGCCGGTGGCCTCATGGGGCTCCCGGAGACGGCACACAGAGTGCCGCAGCCGCGGAGCGGGAGGAGGCGGCCCCGCTCGCCGCGAGTACACACACAGCCGGTTCAAGAATGCGCCGCCCCCGCCGCGCGCAGCAGGCCGCCCGCTGTCTTCAGGTCTGACCCCTTCACCGCAGACCACGGGTTCCGCTCTGGAGAGGATGTCCCGGAAAGCGCTCCATGGCCTGAGCCGTGGGAGCCGGAGCTGGAGCAGGAGGCTCGTGTGCGCGGCCCAGAGTCCCCTCCGACGTTGTGACCGCGAGCCCGCCAGGGCCCTTCCAGAGACTGCGGGACACATTGGTCTTCACGCGTCCGTCGCTGGAAGAACAGGCCTTGCCACGACAGCTCGGCCCAGCATGGGCTGCACCGAGGGTGCCGAGGCCTCGAGGAGCCACCCAGCAGCCAGCGTGGCCCTCACCGAGGAACGGACGCCCCACGACCTCACGACAGTGAAGTGTCACTGTGGGAACGTATCCAGCCTCTAGGAAACTCTTTTCCCGCAGAGAGATTTTGAGCGCAGGCGATCTCTTCGGTATGTTCGTATTTTAGACCTCGTACCTGGGCTATTTCTCAAAACCAGGACAGGCAGTTACTGGTTTTCTGCAGCTGAGACGTGGCCCACGGGGTCACATGTCTTCTTACAACTGTCTCTAGAAGGTACCTCGGGGCCTTCCGCGTGGAGAGGATCCCGTGTACGGACGTACCTGAGAAGAGATGGGAGTGGGCCTTCTGGAAAGCCCCCTTCAACTGTGGAGGCCAGAGTGTGGCCATTCACGGAATGTTCCAGAATGTCAGCCTCGGCAGGTGCTCTCATTCTGCTGGCTTGGAAAGTTCTGGAGACAGTTGTTGGCAGCCGTGCCAGGAGGCCGCAAGACACAGCCCAGAACTCAGGGAGGACCCTGGGCGGTGACGCTCTGCTGCTGAGGCTCGGGCACTCGTAGCCAGGACAACGCCCCAGAGCAGGGCCACGGCTGTACCAAGTGTCTCCAAAGGCCCCCACCTTGGGGTTCCACGACATTCCGCTTGGATGCCTCCCCACGTGCACCTGCATTGCTCCCCCCTAGAAAGGGCAGGAGGTGAGCAGGGGCCCCCCAGCTCGGGTCGCCCTAAGGGGAGTACGTGCGCGTCGGTGACCTTCACACACCTTGGCAGGAAACAGGGGCCTGGTGGCTCCAGTGGGTCTGAGGTCACGACAGGGCAGGCACAGAGGTCGGACCGCCCTCTCGGGACCAGGGCACCTGCAGAGCGGGTATCCTCTGCTCCCTAACTCGGGACATTTTCTGGACTCCCCTGGATTTCAAGCGTGACCGTGTTTGGGAAGTTCTGGTGTGAGATTGATTTCATGTCCTTATCTTGTGGCTGTCCTGCTCAGGCATGAAACCTCAAGGGATCAATGATGAATTTTTCTTCTCACTGGAACCAGAATTTTCCCATATTTCTGACAAAGACATTCAATGGCACCAGCCTACCCCACTCGCAAGCACGGCACAGAGGGTTCCCTTCCAGGGTCATCGAGAATTGCCAAGACGGCCTCATCGGTGTGAGCTCCCAGACAGGCCCATCCACTGCCATGCCCACCCCCCGCAACCCAGGCAGATGGTGGCATTTCCACACCAGCCATGGAGATGACCACCTTTGTGTTAAATAGCAGACGAATACCAGGAACCAGGACGCCAGGTGGACAGTGTCCCAGATTTCCCCTCTGCTCACTGAGACTTGGCGCCTCTGTGCAGGAGCCGGCGGGGAGCCACAGGGGGGTTGGCTGACCCAGGCCTGTTGTGCCCACTGCGACCTAGCCCTCTGCCCCGCTGGCCTTGTCGCACCCCCTGGCCAGCAGCTGCCATCCAGAGGGCGGATGGCGGGCTTGTCCCTGCTCAGGGCTGGACAGGACTGTCCGTCTGCTCTCTCCTGGTCCCCCTGGGTCTCGTACAGGCTTGCATGGCAACTGGAGGCATGAGGAGGAAGAACCCACCTTCTCTAGGCCTGGGGGAGCCCAACTCAGGGACTAGGTCACATCCTTTGAAAAGGAGCGAGCGGTGCCCGGGCCAGAGGCCATGTGCAGAGACGGGCGGCCGGGTGCCAAGCCCAGCGGTAGCAAGAGGCACGGGCAGCAGAGCAGCCACGAGCCGGGCACAGGACACAGTCAGGGGAGAACCGGGCTCTGCCGACCCCTCGGCGCATGGGTGCCTGCGGGTTCCCTGTGGGTACCCGGTTCTGGCCGACAGCGAAGGCACCTGCAGAACGAGAAGCCGCTCCAAGGGAGGAAGCTGGAAAAGGCCGGGATGGACGCCTCCTTAGCCTCCCCGGGTGCTGGCCGAGGGCGGGTCTGCTGCCCAGAGGACATCTGGAATGTCTGGAGAGTTTGGTCGTCAGGACTTTGCGGGGGGGCTGCTGGCACACAGGGTGCTGCGTGCCAGAGCCGAGATGCCCAGGCCTGTGCGCCGGCAGAGGCAGTGGGAGGAACCAGCTTTGAACAGAGCGTGAGACGCCACTGTACGGATCACCCCACCTGCCCTCCTGTCATTCCCCCCAGGGAGCCACCCTGGGCTCCCCTCACAGGCCTGGCACGTTTGCAGGCTACACATGGACCCGCGGTCTGAACGTAGAGCACACTGGGCCGTCCCCACCGTCTCCACGGCTGGGGAGCCCGGGACCACTTCACAGGCGGGTGCACGGAGGCCCCACGGGGAGGGCCACCACCGTGACAGGCTGCAGAGCTGCAACCCGAATCTGGGCGGTCGCGGCGGGTCGTGGGGCCACAAAACCAGGCAAAGGGACTTCAGCTGTTGCCGCCCACAAGCACGACTTCAAAATACCCCTTAAAGCAAAGCCGTCTCCTGCACCAGTGACTCCGCGTCCCAGACGCACCTGGCTGCTTCGAAACCGACGCGCCGGTGTCCCCGGGAAGCTGGACCTCACGCATCTTCGCCACGCTCGGAGAGGCTCTGAGGCCGTAAAGTCTGCTGTTAGGAAGGGACCGGTCGACTATACGGCCGGGGAGCCTGCAGCCTGGGGCGCCGCGAGACGTGGAATTAAATGACCTTGTGAATTTCTCTCCAAATCACAGAAAAGGGAGAAACAGTGCTAAGCTAGAATTCTTCCTTGGGTGTTCGTTTGGAGACAGAGGATACCCAGAAGGCAGGCTGCCCCCTTGGGGACGTGTCCGCCTGCCTGGGAGCCCCACCCCAGGACTGTCCTGTGAGGTCTGGCTCCGGTCTCTGGCAGGGTCCTTTCCTCTGCCACCTTCTTCCTCCTCCCCGTGACCAGGGTGCGTGTGCGAGACCAGTGTGTGTCTCAGACTCCCTCACGGGTGGCGGTCCCCAGAGACCTTCGCCAAGGCGTGCCCCTCTGACCGGCCCAGGACCTCGCCCCTGACGCCCATCACTTCGGTTCCCTGGGAGTGATTCCTTCACTGCTGCTCAGGAGAGAGATGTGGTCTGCAGAAAGAGGAAAACGTATACTTGCTGTTTCAAAAAACATCCGCCCCCTCCAAGGGCTCCTGAAGCCCCCACCATCTGCCACGTCATCCCAGGGGACCCCCAGGTGCTCGAAAGGGACTCCTTGTTGCAAATCAATGTGTATTTGCTCAACCCCAAAGACTTGGACCCATGCCCCCCCAGCCTGGGGCACACACAGCACTCCTCTCCCTCCAACACCTGAATAAACCTCTCCGGGAAAATCAGACACCATCAAAGACCCTGGGAGCTGGGCCATCCCACGCTGCCGAGGAGTTCACGAAGGGCTCTGAGTTTGGACGGTGACTTTCAGCTCCCGGACATCTCTCCAAGACCCAGGACTTGCCACTATGCAGGCTGTGCTCCTGCCTGGGCCCTGGCCCGTGTGGGCAAGGGGGACATGAAGCCCAGGCACAGGCAGAGCCAGGCTCCCCAGAGACACCCAGAAGCGGAGCCACAGTGCTGGTAAAGCCCTGGGAGGTTTGACACCAGACCCCCTGACAGGCTCACAACTGTCCTATGGAGTCGCCGGCAGGAGAGGGAAGACCGGGCCCAGGTCTGGGTGGGTCAGCGGGCCCGAGAAGCTCTGCCACCCAAACTAGCTCTGTGGGCCCGGACAAGGGCCTTGCTAAGCAAACCAGGACAAGGGTCCCCTTGGGGCCGTTGGCAAAGGGAAACGGCATGCAGAGGTCGACGGGTCCACGGCTCTCATGAACCAACAAGGAAACCACTGGTCAGGGTGAGTGGGACCCGCTGGGGCTCGGGGGGCTCATGGCCGCTCGGTGCCAAATTGTAGAGTGGGGCCTCTGGATCGCCGTGACATCCAGATTCGCATGAGACGGTGGCAGGGGGTGCAGACGTGCCCGCGGTTCAGGCCGGCACACGCCGCGCGTATCAGGGGCACAGGTGAGCCAAGAGGCACCAGACCCTGCCGTGGGGGCTTCCGGCGGCAAATCAGTGTCCGGAGGGCGCGTCTGCACCCCGAGCCCCAGGCCAGCCTCGTGGCCAGACTCATGCTTAATCCTTACTTTCTTTAAAAACGGATTAGGAAAATCTCACGTGGAAAATTAATTAATGTGCGAATTCAACAAATATTTACAGAGCAGAGCACTTTGTCAGGAATTCCGCGTGTGCGGGGCCTGCGCGCCCCCCGCCCCCACTCTGCCCGTGCATTTGGGGACGACTTCCCGAAGCATCTGTGTCTGAGTCGGCTCGCGAGACACAAACCCACCACATGAGTGCGCAGTGAACCTGGGGTGTGGACGGAGGGCAGGGGTCTGTGTCCTCGGCCGGCGGGCTCCGCAGACACCGTCACCCGGCCCACGGCCTCCCGAGACACGTGCGGGAGATGAGGCGAGGAGGGAGCTCGTCGGAAGGTCCCCAATGGGGCCTGCGATTGTGTCCACCGTCACGCCTCCGCGGGCGCTGGGGATTACTCTCAATGCCCCTTTCCCGCCCTCGGCCTGTCACTGGCTGTAGGTAAGTATATCCTCCAGGAGCGGCCCCTGCCCCCAGCCAGACAAAAATGAGCTCGCCGCCCCTTTCCCCAAGAAAAGAAGCCAGAGCCTTTTCATGGGCAGTGAATGGGGTCCCTCATTTAGGCCGCATTATACCGGGGCCTTCATTTCCCCTTTCCTGCTTTGCCTCATTCAGGGGGGCTCTGACTTCAACTAATTCGATAACAATCCCACCGGGCCTTCCCAGCCCCCGGCTCGGGAGGACATTGTCCGTGTGCGCGGCCTTCCCCCCGCGCCGGTCCCGCTCTCCAATTAGCCAACTGCTGGGCCTCTGTCCGTCTCCACGGCTTTCCTGCCACCCGCCCACTTTTAACCATTTCTCATTGAACAGGACTCCCGAGTGCCTTCGGGGCCGCGCACCCCCGGTGCCAGGGTCAGAGGACCTGGGGTCGGGCAGAGTGAAGACACGCGCCCGCACGGCCTCTTGGAGGCTGGTGTGCACCCCTCCCGGGGCCTGAGCGTCCTTCACGGGAGACCTGAGACACGTCACAAACAGCCGTGCCTTGGCCCCCAGCCTCGCCTGGGGCCAGTTCGAGAGCAGCCGAGAGAGTCCTCGGGACGGGCGGTGCCGGGGGTCCAGGTGACCTCGCCGGCTGGCTCTGGGGGGGGGTCTGTCTCCCCACGGTCAGTTTCCAGGGTGGGGTCTCGCGTGGCTCTTGTCTGAACGAGCACGTCCCTCTCAGCTGCTGACGTCCCATCTCTTTGCCCTGAAAATCAGCTTCTCCGGCTTGAGGAAGACGTTCCCAGAGCCCACAGGGAGCACTGCCGGCTCGTCGGGGCGCCAGCGTGCAGACCGGGGTGGGGGTGTGTCTGCAGGTCCCCACGTAGGTCCCCGCTGCTACCCCCACAGGGAAAATGTGGGGATTGGCTAAAAACGCGAACCCTAAAAAAGCACGTTACTGTCCTGATCTGTGCTGATTCCCCAAACCCGTCCTGGGTCACTAGGCACCACGCTCTGCGATGGCCCATCAGGCACGGTCCCCCCACCCCCGCCAGGGGCCCCAGGCACAGTGTTTATGTGTGGGGCCCCCAGCACCACCTCCCGTCCCTGTGCTACCTGGAAACGACCCGGCCCTGGTGTTCAATCTCCTAGGGTTCTGTACGGGGTGAATTCTGTCCCCCCAAATTCATATGTCCAAATCATAACCCCAGGACCTCAGAACGCGGCCTGATGTGGAAATAGGTTCATTGCAGAAGTAACGAGTGGAGATGAGGTCACACGGGGGTGGGGTGGGTCCAAGTCCAACGTGACAAGCGCCCCCAGAGAAGGGACACCGTGCACACCCCCGACGGCACGCACAGATGAAGCCAGAGATCATGCGGCAGTGACTCTACACACCAAGAGGTTCTAGGCAACCACCACGCTCTGGGTCCGGGAACAGTGCAGACCCCTCACTGGGGGCGGAGCCACCCTCCTCGCTGACCGCTGCGTCATGTTCCAGAACCTTCTGTCACGGGCTCCTTTCCCCTCAGGTGTTCCGTTCAGAAAGCACTGCAGTAGGGAGGCTCACCAAGACTGTTTGGGCAGCGAGGTCATTTCCACTGACTCAGTCTGGCGCCAGGTCAGGGGGGCTTGGAACCGTCTGGGGGTCCGCGGCAGGTGTCCTTCTACACAAAGGTCTGGAGAAACGCAGGAAGCAGCCAGGCGCTCGGCTCCAGGGAGGCCGGGAGGAGGCTCATGGGAACCTCGGGGTCAGTTGGCTCATCTGGGACAGGATGCCGGCGTGGAGAGAGACCGCAGCCCCGAGCTCGGCGGTGCACCGCCCGCGTGGCCTCCGTCCGTCAGAGAAAACTCTCCCCAGATCTTCTGTCCCCGCCTTGCCTCCAAAAGGTCAGCCCATTCAGACGACAGGCTGCGGACGGGATACACTTTCGGGGTGACTGGTGTTCATCCTCTTGCTTCACACGCGGGGGAATAAGCCCGGTGGGGGACGGCTCGGGTCTCGGCAGAAACCGGAGTCCGAGCCGCCGGCCTCTGTCTCCCACGCCATCTTGGAAAACCCCACAAACTCTCTGACGCTGATGAGGGACAAAGTCTTGAAGTGGCCGTTGGTCCCTCGCCTGCTGGGCAGGGTGGCAGCCACAGGGAAGCGCTGTCCTCCCCGACCTCGGCCCTGGAGGGCACATGGCACGGCTGGATGTGTGGCGTCTGCGTTTATGAACAGGGGCAGCCCAAGCAAGGAGGCTGGAGGGCCTGGGCGTGGCCGTGAGAAGAGAGGACGACAGAGCTGCCGCCTCGGGCTGGGGAGCCAGAGCCCGGTGCCGCGGAGGCCACGGGGCCTGATGGGCCTGCTGTGTCGGGGATCCCAGTCCTTAGTGTATTTTCAGTCCCAAGTAGGAGTAAACAAGGACAAGACAATCCAAGACAGACAGGCAGGGAGTCAGTCCAAGACAGACGGACCCTCAGGGCCTGGGAGTTCTGGGTTCCTCTCTCAGGCTGTGCGTGGCCTGGTGTGGGGAGCGCCTCGCTCCTCTAGCCAGGCGCTGGCTCTGGGCTTCAGCTCATGGCCTGGCCGGAGGGCTGCTGGAGCAACCCACGCTCGCCGACACGAGGGGCCTGGGGCCTGCGACGGGGCTGGGGGGATGAGAGCAGAGACCACCGCCCTCGGGTCCTGCAAGGTACCTGGAGCCTCTGCGCCCAATGGCCAGCCAACCCACGTCGCCACAGCTGGAGTGGATGCCCTGGTCCTGAGCGGTGGAGTGCGGACCTTGTCGGGGACTGTCCCATGGGCCACGTGACTCCTGGGAGAGCAGGAGACGCCCTTGGGGCCATGGGCAGGCTGGTGCCTAGATCGGCGGAGGGTGGTCTGCACAGACAGGAGACGCTCCTCTTGGCTGCAGAGTGGCACGTCATTGTCCCTGGATGGCCTTCTGGGTCGGCTCGGTGACTGTCACCCCCCACAACAGTGCTGACCGCACTGACAAGGGAAATCATGTCTCCTTCCACGTGGCAGCTCCAATGATGATGATAATGGAGCTGGATGGCATTATCAAAATGCAGAACACATCCCTCTTCCACCCCCTCCAGCCCACGTGAGGACACAGAGCCCCAAGGCCCCCATCCACAGAGGGACATCAGTCACTGAGGGCGGATGCATTCCCAGGAGTCCTCACCCAGGCTGGGATGTGACCCTGGATCTTCTTGTAGTCCTGACCCCACGCTTCTCTCCCTGACGCCGCTGTCTCTCCCCGCGCAAGTCTCCTGGCGCGGGGCTTGAGGTCGGTGCCACACGCAGTGGCAGCCCCTCCTGGGAGGATGTTCAGAGAAATGGAGGCTCAGCGGCGTGTCCTGAAGGATTCCCACCCGGAGCTCCTGACCAGGCTGGCAGGGCCAACGCACGGCCCCTAACCTCCCCGTGTGTTGAGGAGCCCCAAGCTCCTGCTTCAGTTCCGTGGTCTCGTACTGTCCTTGAGTCTAAAGGGCCACATCCACAGCCGTGTCCCACCACGGGCCAGACCTCGGTGCCATTAAGAGCTGACCGAGGCTCCCCTTCCCTGAAGCCAGCCCTCGCCGGGGACATCGGTTGTGTGGCTGCACGACAGAGGGTCCCTGGGAGCCTGGGCCGTCACCACCATGAGCTCTCCCTGCTGGAAGGACGAAGACAGAGGCCCCTCGTCAGCTCGGCGGGCAGTCTGACATCACTGCCCACTGTGGGCACCCCAGAGACGGAGGCCGGAGACTTCCAGATTCCCCGGGGACAGAGAAAGAGGCGGACAGACGGTGGGGCTGCAGCCCTGAGCCCGCCAGGGGGCCCGAGTTACCTCGGAAAGCTCAGATTGGAGAAGGGGTCACCCAGGGCTCCCCAGGACTGTACAGGGGAGGCAGCCTGGGTGGCTGTCGGGATCCCCAGGGGTGTGACCTCTGGCCTCTCCCAGGCGTGAGCGGGCATGCCACCCCCCCGGAGCTCCGGGGCTCGGCCCGCTCACGGGACCGAGAGAAACGCCCAGCCGGGCTGGGGAGCCCCCGGGGTTCTTCACACACATGAGGCTTCTTACAAGCTCACCTGGTGCTTCTGTGGGAACCAAGTAGCAGGGACCGGAGCCGCCAGAACCTTCTAGAAAGGGGAAGCTCACAGCTCGAAGCACTGCCTGCGTGTGCGTCTGGCCCGGCAGGAGGGAGGACGGAGCAGGTGCCGTCCTCCTGGGCCTCAGGGGCTAATCCCGGGGGTGCCAGGGCCCGGGGGCCGTCCGGCCCTTACCGCGGCCTGCAGTCTGGGTCCCCTTTGGCCCGGAGGTGGTCAGGGGCGACGGCTGAGCCACCTGCAGGCCCCAGCCTCTTCCACGAAAACCTAGCTGCGTCTCCCAGGCCCGTCCCTGCGCTTCCCAGGGCCGTTTCCTGCTTTGGCCCGACCGGAAGGTGCCCTCGGAAGATGAGGACCCACCCGGCACCCTACCCGCCCCGTCCCCCTCCAGGCAGCCGCCTCCGGGGGCCTCCGCCGAGGGCCTGGCTGAAAGGCAGGCTGATGAATTAGTCTAGAGGGAAACAAGGCCGCTCCTACTTGTAAAAGGTCACGGCGACTTTGTTCTGGGTGAGGGTTTATCTCGGCTGCCGCAGGGACAGACAATGCCGCGGGGCTAAACGGCAGAAATCTTAGCTCCTCGTGAAGTGACGGCGCCGATAAGCCTGGGGGCCTTAGAAAGATCTAAATGGGCAAGGAGTGATGTGGTATCTGGAACACGACCGAGCAGAGATGGGGTGTGCAATTAAACTGGGCATCGGCCCAGATGGGGGACGCACCGTCCGCGAGCCAGACCAGGGGGCTCCCGCGGAGGGAGGACACGCGGGCCGGACCACGAAGGCGCCCGGGCACGGCCTCTGGAGCACTTCCCTGGGAAACGGTGACACGTGTGATGGCTGTCGGGGTCCTGGCATCCCGGAGGACACCACCGGACACCCTACTCTCCACATCTTCCTTCTGGAGGAGGAGACGCCCCACAAACACCGGCGTGGATCCTGAGGACCCGCGTTCAAGATCCCTTTAGGCTCTTTTATTCACCACGTTCTGCAGGGTGTGAAAGGCCCGGGGCACCGCGTGCAGCACGGCCTCCACGGCTTGTAGATCTGGCCCCCGCCCCCACCAGGCCTGCGCCCACACTGACCACCACCCCCACCCCACCCCACCCCCGCCGAGAGGCCATCCTGGGCTGACGGGACCCTTGACCAGGCAAACCCAGCCATGTCGTCATGCGCGGCGCCCAGCGGGACGGACGAAGCCTGCGCCACCCTGCGCGAGCCCGAGAGGAACAGAGCGGGCACCTGCGGGGTCCCTCGGTGCTGTGAGCCTCTGCACTGCCCTCGGTTTGGGCTGAGGCCGAGGTGGCCAGTGACGTGCTGAGAACACATTCCTAACCTGGGGGCGACCGGTCGCAGAAATTCTCAGCTGGAGAGAAGCTCTGATAAGCAGAGGCCAGGCCTGGCTGGGAGGTTCACGCCCCGGTCCCATGACCCAGGGAGACCTTTTATGGCCTGCGGCGCCTGGGACTCTCGTCTGACCCAGAGGGAGGGAGGCCCCCCCGAGGGGCTGGACCTCGGACGGCCAAGGCCATGCTGGGGTTCCCGGGGAGCCCCCCGGCCAGTGGCTGTGCACACTGCTCCCTGGGGGCCTGCTGCTGGGGACTGTCTACTGTATACGTATCAGTGCTGTTGGGGACTGTCTACTGCATACGTATCACTGCTGCTGGGGACTGTCTACTGTATACGTACCACTGCTGCAGTGGCTCCCCAGCAGGTGCGTCCCCACCACGGCCTCCTGCCCAGGGGTCAGCCCACAGGGGACCAGCAGCACCACCTGCGGCCCGAGTTCTGCCGTGGAGGGGCAGACGAAGGAGCTCAACCTCACGGCACACCCCCCCCCTTGGATGGAGGAGCCGTGGCCGGGCCACCACACGCTGGGCTTGGAGTGTCCACATGGGCCAGGGGCGCGGGGAGGGCTCGGCTGAGCCCCTGCTCCCGGGAGGAGCTGGCTACGTGATCTTCGGGGGCACTCGGCAGGGTCCTGAGTCTGACTGCTGACCCCTGTGCCCACCTACTGTGTGACCCTGCGTGACCCGCCCTGCCAGGGCTTCGAGCTCCCGTCCATACCGTGAGAGCAAGCTTTCCCCCCGTGCTTTCCACACACGGAGCGGTGGCTGTCACAGCCACGGGAGGGGTCACGGCCACAGGAGGGGCCCACGTACAGGAGTGAGAGTCCCCGGGAGCTCCTTGCTCATGCTGGTGACGCTGGGCTGGCCAGGTTCCCCTCTGTCTGTCCCCTGCCCCCTTGGTTACCCCACCCCCACTCGGCCTACCGGGCCTGACAAGCTCTGTGATTCAGACAGCTTCTGTGCCCTGCTGGCCTCAGGCCCGCAGGAAAGTGTCTGTCTGGGGTCCTGGGGGTGAGGAGAGGGAGGCACCTGGATGCAGGGGCAGGAAATTCAAGGTAAGCCCCCCTTGCCCCAGGACTCGGGTCCGGAAGGGACTTCCCCGAGTGTCTGGGCTCCCGTGGTTAGGGTTAGGTTAGGTTAACTACCCCATAGGTAGTTAGGGGGCGCGCTCCTAGGGACCCCCACCGGAATGCCAGCAGATTCGCCCCAAATCTGCATTTTGAAAGTGCCTGGAGGCTGTTCCACCCAACGCCTTGGGACCCAAGCCCGAGGTGAGCAGGCAAAGCTTGTGCCCCTCTCTGGCCTCTTCCAAACGAGACCTGGTGTGCAGAGAGCGACCCAGACTGTGCCCAGAGGCCGACCGGCTGGGCAGGCCCTGTCTCGCGGCTCCGGCCCAGACATGCCTCAGCCCCAGCCGGGCCCTGGGCGCTCAGGGGCCACGGCCGAATGCTGACTCCAAGCTTCCCTCTGGGCTCTAGAGAATGCCCCGTCGTCAGCAGCAGAGCCCCTGAGGGTGCCGGCTAACACCGCTCCGGGCCCCCTGCCGCCCACGGAGCTGGGACATGGGATCCCTTTACAAACGGCAGAGTGAGGACGGATGTGTGGACCGCATGGAGCACACAGCGGGTAGCTGGGGACCGTGGGCCGCCCCTGCACTGTAAGCCTGGGCCGCATGGTCAGCCTGCCCCGGCCTCACCAGTCCTGCCCAGCACAGAGGCACCAGGGGCTCTTGTCACCTTCCCTCCATGTACCATCCCCTATTTTCCTGGAGGAGAGACAGACAGGAGGGAGGTGACGGCGCTCAGCTCCCCGGTCATGGCCTTCCCAGCCGGTGGGAAGGGCTGAGCCAGGGCCCTCTGGGAACGGGCTGCTGAGCAGAGCAGAGGGGAAGCCGGTGCCCTCTGCACCGTCTCCCGCCCGCTTCCTTCCGACGGCCCATCAGGCTTTTCCACGGCGCTGCCTCCCAAGCGGGCCTGTCCAGAGCAGGGCTGGGGCTGGTTGTCACTGTGTGTGAGCGAGAGATGCAGGGTAAAATACCATTTAAGAAGTTGGTATTCGGGACGTCTCTCAAATATGAAAAGAAAATATTTATTTCCTTTTTCGCTTGTGAATCAGAATGCTCTATTTAAAGAAAGTACCCTCTGCTGGGTTTTGCGGCTGAGTTATTACCCCTTAAGGAAGTAAAGGAGAACACTATCAGGGAGGTATTCTTAGTCATTCTCTCCCCTTTTTTCTGAAATTCCTTCTATACCCGCGCCTCGGAGCTGGGCCTAAGATAGTGCAGGATCCCATGGCATTCTTGCACTGGAAACGTCTGGACCCGATGTTACGGTGCTCGGGTGACGGCATGGGGTGTGGGCTGAGTGGCTCCCAGAGAGCAGGGAGTCCGCGAGTGGGGTTCTGGGCGCGCACACCAAGGCCAGGCCCCGTTCCCACGGGGTGTGGCCCCTCGGATCCAGACACCCATTGGCCCAGGGACATGCCCCAAATGCGTGGCTGTCTGGGTGCTGTTTCCGAGGGGTGCGAGCATCGACGGAGCCACAGGCTTACGACTTCCAGGGCATACGGTGTGTCTCCTAAGCACATTCAGAAAGTCATCAGGGGGAAAATCACCCTGCATGTAACTTTGCCCAAAATAAAACTCCAGGCTGCCCAGACGCAGAGTAGAAAGCGGCGGGGGTAAGTCAGTGCCAGACAGAGGACAGCACAGCAGGGAGGTTCTGAGACTCCTGGGACCGGGGGCGGGGTGCTGTGCCCAACGTTTCCCAGTGTGCCGAGAGAAAGGACGGCCAAGACTCGGGGCCGAGAATACCAAGATCGAATACTTAACCCGTGAGCTGTCAGAGCGGCAGGAAGCCACAGAGCAGAGCCCGCACGGTGTGGGTGGCCGCCCCACTCCTGGTGCCCACGCGGCCATGGCTCTTACCCCATGGCCGGGATGACAAGAGAAACACACAATGGGACGGTCTGCAAGTCATCCCAACACAGCACGCGTCTGCGTCTGCTCCAGCCTGAGAGCTGCTCAGAGGAGGTTCAGGCATGGTCCCTGCACGGGGGCCTGTGTGGGCCGCAGGGAGCGTGGGTGCCTCCCTGGTGGGTGGGGGGTGGCCCCGAAAGGAGAGCCCATCTCGGGAGCAGCAGCAGGCAATGTCTGCTCAGTACCTACATGCCCTCAGCGACCCATGGTCAGTGTCACCTCCCACGCCTCTCTGGAGCCCCAGAGACTGAGCACGTTGGGCGATGGGGTGGCGGTTTCTGGAGACCCTCTGCCTGCCAGAGCTGCCAACTCCAGGCAGGGTGGACGGCGTACCTCCTGCCCTTGGAGGCCGGAAGCCCAGTCTAGGGTTTTCAGCAAAATCCAAAGGTGTGTGTGCATGTGCGCACGTGTGTGTGCGTGCATATGTACAGGCACGTGTGTGTTCGTGTATGTACATGTGTGTGCACGTGTGCGTGTATGAATCTCCGTGTGTCTGTGCATGCAGGTGTGTGCATGTGTGCACACGTGTGTGACATTGAACACGTGTGTGCATTGTACATGTGTGTCTGTGTGAGTGTGTGCGTGTATGCATGTGTGTCTGTGTGAAGGTGCACATATGCAGGCCCTCATGCGCGTGTGCACGTGTGCTCGTGTGTGCGTACGTACACATGTGCGCGTGTGTGCATGTGTGCAGCCACGTACGTGCGTGTGCATGTGTGTGTCTGTGTGTGCGTGCACACGTGTGTGCGCATGTGTATCTCTGTGTGTGTGTGCATATGCAGGTGTGGGGGGTGCACATGCACACCCACACGTGACCACGCGGGGGTAGGTCTGGGTTAGTTAGCTGGGCGTGGAGCAATGAGGTGAAGGTGTCTGAGGCGAGGGGGTGCCAGAGGAGAAGAAAAAGAGGTTCCTGCAGAGACCTTGGATCTGAGGAGGAAGAGGAGGCCTCAGGTCAGGGGCCGCAGCCCTCGAGGGTCTGTGTGACGTCCCAGCACACCCGGCTGGATGAGTGAGAAGCCAGGGTGCGGAGGTCGGGGACCCCAGGACTCCTGGCCTCCAGCCTGGGCGGCTGCGGGGAGCTTCCCGAGTCCTGGGAGAAACTAGTTCTCTGCTCTGTGTGTATCCCTAGCGCCTTGGAGAGACTCCATCCTGGCGATGTGAGAGGCTGGACGGCCACCACCGTGGATAGCCCGGGGCACCCGGCTTCATCGCTAGCCTGCACTCTGGGCCACAGTCAGTCTCCAAACTTCTCATGTGAAGGATGCCCAGCGGCCACCTCGGAAAAGAAAGCGTTGCTTTTCTAAAATGCATGTCGGTGGACAAGTGTGGACGGACAGAGAGGCAGCTTCCTTGGAGCCCCAGGCCTGTCTCCAAGAGTGTGTGCTCTGGACCATAACATACCCTTAAATGTACAGAAGTTTCTCAGCATCCAAGAGAGCAGGGCTGGGCGGTAGCTAGCCTGGCGTCTCTGGGTGTCCCGGCAGCCCGTCGTCCACGGGGGGCTGGGGGTTCCTGGAGGAGGGGTCTTGGGGCTCTGCGATGGAACAGCAGCACTCACGGCCGCCTGAGGCCTCGGGGCTGATCCTGCCTGTGACCCCAGACCTTCCCCTATGGCCTGGCCCAGACACAGCCCGTTTGTTGATTGAACAAACGAACACACACATTATTATTCAGACACGAAAGCCAAGGGATGAGGTCATCTACTTGAGTGAACTCTGCAGATAAATGAAACCCCATCGAGTCACGTGAACGTTTTCCAGCAGCCTCTCAAACAGAGGCCGACCATTCGCGCAGCAGCCGATATCAGAACGCCCGGTCCAGGCCAGGCCGCGCTCTGGGCGCCAGAGAAGCTGTCCTCAGCCGGCTCTCCGGGGCAGACGCGCCCTGGAGGAGGATGCACACTGAGTGCGGGCACTGATGGCGCGAAAAGGCTCCTCCTCACCGGGTCCCGCACGGTGTTGCCCGCTGCCGCGGCACGGAGCCCGGACAGCTGGCATGGCGGAGGAGCCGCTCTTAATTAGCAAAATCAGCAGCACGATGAAAAATGTCATGATTTACTCAACAAATGATCGAAATCATTGTTTTTTCAAACCCTGAGGCAATCAAATGCAATCACGGGGTGATTTATTCTGGGCAGAGCGAGTGGTGGCTGCGTCGGCCTGGAGGCTGCGTCTGGGCAGAGAGGGGCCAGGAGCTCGGGGATCTTCCCAGGCAGGGCACAGACTGCCGCCCTCTGAGATGGGTCCTGGGGGGCCATGTGCTCACAGCCCACACTCCCCCGTGGCCACAGGGCTGGCCAGGTCTGGGGCGCAGGGGACCCGCCTGATGTGGGAGTCACCTCCTGGGGTGCCACGAAGCCCGGAGGAGAAGGGAGGTTCAGGTCACACACTGTCTGATGCACATGGGGGAGGGAGAAGCCACATGTGGACGGTGGGAAAGACACACGATGAGCAAACTACACTACGAAACGAGAAGAGAAAACAGGACTGTTTTCCGGAATGGTCCAGAGCAAGAATTTTGCTCCCGGGGTAGAAAGAAAATTGTTTCCATGGTGTCCCCCACTGACGATAAGAATAGTCCACTCGACATTGATTCTAAACCAGCGTCTGGCTTCTCCCTCCCACGCCGCACCCAGACCCAGCCCTCCAGGAGAAGCCATGCTCCTGAGCTCCTGGCCACGGACCCGCCACCGTCCGCCCTCGGGGTGCAGACCGTCCCTGGCTCTCCACGGGTCCCCTCCGCCACTTTGCTAACGTGTCATCACCGTTCTTGCTCAGTAAATGAATACTCTGTCAACTGCGGTGAAATCAAATAGCCCTGATTTATACTTAATTAGCAGTGTGAGTGTGAGCAGTTAGACATCCGACACGCAGTGTGTCCCAAGATGATATGTGCTCCCACGCTGTCCCTGGGCCCCGCCTCCGACGGTCCTGGGCCCGTCCCCTGCTGATGCGACACTTCAGCCCAAGGTTCTCCACATCCCAGTGCCTTGTGAGTGCACCATGAGCCCAGGGGCCTCTCCATGGGACGGCAGCCCCGGCGTCTGCGCAGTCAGAGTGCCTTGTTAGCATTCACGACTCGGGGCTCCCCAGAGGCCTCTTTCCTGTCTAGAGTCACAGAAAGACCCAGGACTCCCCCGCCCCAGGCTCAGGCCCTGTTTGCCAAGGCAAGGACAGGGCCTCACTGAAGGGGCAGCTGAGCCACTGGTCCGACGGAGGAAGGCACAAAACAACGGGAAACCACAGTCACGTGGGAACACATGGGAAATCCATCAGGACGCTCCCTCACGAGGGATGACGGTTGGTTTTCCCGCCCCAAAGACCCAAACTGAGGTCCAGGGGGTCCAGAAGAAACCGCCTGGACCTATTTTTTTCAGGCATGAGTGGGTCTGCTCTGAGTTTTCGGGGTGCCCTGCCCGCCTCCTCCCCTCTCTCCTGCGTCTGGGGAGGTGGAGGGTTCCCGAAAATTCCGCCATCGGTCCTCGGTCGCCAGGACAACCCACACGGCTACTGGGACCCCGCATGACGGAAGGCCACAAAGCCCCGGGCGGATCCCAGAGGCAGGTCACTGGCGCCGAGCTCGCAAGGAAAACAAGGTCAGCCGAGATAGCGTCGGGGTGCATCGGGAACACTGTTTGAGGGCGTGGGCTTGTGGGCAAATAGTCCTAAGTGCCAGCATGAAAGGCAGCAGCCGGGGCACGACCGCGGAACAAAGCCAGCTGCGGCCGGGCCGCAGGAGAAGGCTCCCTCCCGCAGGGAACAAAGTGAAAGTCAACAGGCACCAGGCAGACCCTAGCGACAGCGGTACCAGGCCACGCACTGAGCGAGCAGAAGCGATACGGGTCGTTTCATTAGCAAAAGAGCAAATAGAAACTTGTACCAGAGCAGACAAGGGCAAAGTGGCTTCAAGGTCACCCAGAGCACTCCCTGCGGGGTTCGGGTGCCCTGTGCCCTCCACAGGCCGCCTGCTGGTTAAGCAGGGCACGTCTCTCCGAGGCTCTCCGACAAACACCTGGAACCCTGCTCCCAAGCAGCTGGATGGGGAGGACAGGCCAGGCCGAGTCTGCAAATGTCTCCTTGTACCCCAAGGGGCGACCCCAGGAGCGTCGAAAGAGCCACGCGCCCACAGAGACGTGGGATCTCCAACTCCCTCGCTACCTACCACACCCTGCTCCCGGGCCCCTGGCCGGTCTGCTCTGAAGGGGAGCCCGACCTTGAGTGCCACACACCTGTCTACCGCCTCCAGACAGCAGGGGATGCCCTGGCCTTCACCCCTGGGGCTTGTGGCCGTCCCGTCCCTTCATCCATATGGTCAAGCCGCTTCTCATCCAAACCTTCAAAACCCTGGACTTTCGGCGGGTGCCCCCTGTCCCCGGCGTCCATACCCCGTGTGCCACCACGGGCCACACCCGCTCGCCACACCGGGCCCTCTTTCCTCCGTGGACTCTTCCTAGTCCTTTCCTAGAGCCGACCTCCGGCAAGTGTTTTGGAAGCTGTGAAACCCCTGGGAGGAATCTGGGTTTGTGCCTTTTCCGCCCAGGCAGGGCATCTGCCAGAAACACCACCGAGCACTGGCTGTGCGAGGCTGGTAGAACCACCCGGGCTGGCGGGGAGAACACTTCATGGGGTCTGTGGGCCCCACAACGACCACTCACAAGACCCCCAAGCCCTCAAGGGATGCTTCTGGGGACGACGGCACCCCTCATCTAACAGGCCCCCTCTCCTGACCGCACACAGGCTCCAGAACCGTCCCCCAGGCCCGGCTGTCAGGGAGCTCTCAGCCACGGGAGGCCTGCCTGGGCAGCAGGGGACTCGTTGTCCTGCTTCTGGGAAGGGGGGTTCCTCTTAGAGAACTGGCTGACTGGGGCCCGGGGGGGCAGGGGGCCACCGGGCGTGTTCTACGAGAGCCCCCCCACCTACAGGAGCGTTCCCCAGAGTAGAGACTCCGGTTCTGGGACATTCCATTAATCTGCGCGGTCCTGCAGACTACAGTCTGAGCACCTAAGACCCAGACGGGGAGCACGGGTGTTTTAAGACATGAGCTCATTAAAGACACATTTCCGGGAAGAGAGCAGCCCGAGCTATGGGGGCTGACGGGCGCCCACGAGGACCGCTGATGTTTGCCGAGTCGCGTCATACAAGCTGCAGGACCAAATAAGCCTGGGAAATGTGACATTCGAGTGCTCCTCCGAGCGAGCCTCCTGCCTCGGGCAGCCCTGCTCAGCCCAGCTTTATAAATAGACGGACCACAAGATAAACGGCCGTGATCAATCACGCTCACACGGGAATGCTCACCTCCCATCCAAAGTCCGCCTCCTTCCACGTGGCCCGGGGTGCCCCCATGTAAGGGCCAAACCTCGCCCCGATTTCCATCCTCTTCTTGGCCCAGATCCCCAGGCCGGCCCCTGGGACAGAGGACTCTCGGAGCTCAAAGTCTGGCGGGATGGGGATGTCCTCGGGAATGTAGACGGGGGCTTCGTACGGTGAGCCCTCCTTGGGGGTGAAGTCCTCGCTGGTGGGGAAGGGGGACGGCGGCCCCATGGGGATGGGGGACACCACGCTGTCCTCCGTCTCGTACTCCGCGCTCTCGCCGGCCAGCAGGTCCGGGTCGGGCTCATGCATGTTATTTACAATGTCGCCGTCACCTGAAGGAGACAAGGCAGCGTCAAGCTCTGCGGCTCGCCCTCCCCCGTGCGTGACCCGCAGGGACCATCTGGGACACGGGGCAGGATGGGGACTGAGGGCGCCGACCGTCACCCCCCACCCAGGAGACATCCCCTTTGCTCCATGCTCCAGGGACATGGGGAAGCGGGGTTCAGAAACCCCACACAGTTGGGCCGCTCTGCAAGCCCCACGCAGCCCCCCAAGGACCTGTCTGCCCCGTCGGCTTTAGGAATGCGAGGAAGAGAACTGCCCACGCTCCGTGCATCTGGAAACAGCGGGGAAGGCCACTGCAGAGGGCACCCAACCTAGAGCTCGTAGTGAAAACGTCTTTCCAGAACATTCCAGTTTGTGTCTGGCCCCGAACATGAGGGGTCGGGGACCCGTCTCGGGTTCCTGGGAGGACTCAGAATTTGGATCAGCATGAAATCTGCCCAACACCTGGGCAGCTCGCGGCGTCTTGGTGGGGCCAGGGGCCCTGGGGACGGGTTCCTGGGCTCTTGATGACCTAAAGCCAGTCAAGGCAGAGGCCAGCTGGGGTCACAAATGTGGGGCTCATGGGAATGCAGGTCCCTGGGTCTGACGTCTGGTGCGGGCCTCTCTTTGGGGTCTGTCCTAGGAGACAGTTGGTGCTGAGATGCTGCTCCCCGGACATGCGCCAGGCCTGCGGCACTGAGACCGCGAGCTGTGGGCCGAGGAAGGAATGGGGACAGTGAGGAGTGGCCGGTCAGCCAGGAAAGCAGCTCTGCCCAGAGGAATGGGAAGCAGGGACTCAGACGGTTGAGGGTCTGTAGCAGTATGTCTGGAGGCCCCAAGTGCACGATGAGCCCGTGTCCATCCGCAAACAGATAAACAGACATGTCTGTCCACACGGTGGATGGCTGCTCGCCATAGAAGGGACAGAGTGCAGATACCCCCTTTCCCTCACTGTGGCATGGAAGCACCTGGAAAACGTGACGTTCCGTGAAGGGCCCCAGCACGGAGGCCCACGTGGCACACTCCATTCACAGGAAGTGTCCAGAGAGGGCATGTCCAGGAGACAGACCTCTTGCCAGTGGCTGCTGAGGCCTGGGAGGCAGGGGCCCTGGGAGCGACTGAGTATCAGGGACGGGGTCTCCTTTGGGGAAGGAAAAGTTCCAGACGGAGAGGGAGGTGCCGGTAAGAGGTCTGTTCAAAAGCCGAACTTGAATGTCACAAGAACATGGATTGTCCCCACAGAATTGGGGAGGTCCGCCGACCGGCCTGGACCTTTCTGCCCAAGTCCCTTGTGCGCTGGCCTGAGACCCTGGGATGGGACCCTGCCTGGAGCCCCTCACCAACCCCCCCAGCGTGGCTGGGGAACAGAAGTCCTCTGGGACGGGGAACGCTGGAGTGCAGGACAAGTGACTTCAGAGTCCTCACGCCAGTGGCAAACAGATCCGCTAAGAAGTAAGAAAATGTTTTCTTTCAAAAGAAACCAAAGTCTTGAAAAAAAAAAAAAAAAAATCCCGGGGCTAAGACTCGTTTAATGTAGCCACTTTCACAGAAGTGATGAGTATGTTTCAAGTGGCCAACGGTTCCCGTCTCACGGACTCGCAGGTCCCTTTCGAAAATGCAGCAACAGAAGGGCCGCTACGGCTCCCTCTGCCAGGAAGACCCAACTCGTGAGGTTTGGAAGGGCCCCCAAAAACCTTTCCGGCGACTGTGCAGAGCGTGAAGGCAAACTGGGGGGTCATTAACGTGCCACCTCATGATCCGGGAGCAGTGAGTGCACGAGGTTCACACCCAGAATCCGGTGGGGAGCCCCCCTTCCCATGCACCTGGCAGGGGGGATGCCTCCGCCTCCCAGGACAATGAGGGTCTGCCAGTGCAGAAAATGGGGAGGGGGCCCCCCTCCTCTGCGTATTCCTCTCAGGGCTCTTTTGGGCTCCTTTTTTCTTCCCCCCGTTTGAATTTTACTTCCCAAAACTCCTCACCTACTGGAGGAAAACCAAGGCTTTAAGGGCATGTTTAATTTACTGGCGGAGCAAACAGTTCTGGAGAGAAACGTGGTGTTTCCTGCTGATTAAAGGCGGGCCGCGCACGGCTGGCCTCCCACCCCGGCGGGCACAGGGGTTAAGTGATTGCCTGAAGCCTCCCGGAGAAGCCAGGTCTCCATTCGCGGCCCCCACTGTTGGGGGGGGGGAGAGTTCTTCCTTCACAGGTGGGGAGAGGAGACCTCATCAGTGTGCGGCAGGCATTGGAGAAAATGAGGTACAGCGAACAGCCCCAGGCCTGGAGAAAGCCCCGAGCTGCTCGGGGCCGCCCGAGCCTTCCGGGCAGACCCGCACACGTCCCCAGCTCCCACGGCCCTCGAGCCGCTGCAGAGGTGGGATCAAAAGCACCGAGCTCCAGCCGGAAGCCCCTGTGCCCTGCGCGAGGCAGGCGTGGACGGGAAGTGGACACGAGCTCTCCCAGGCCCGCAGGACCGCCGACACGCTCCCGCAAGTCGGGGTGCAGAGCCAAGAACGGGAGCTTTTATGACTTTGGAAACAGATGCTGTGCAGTCGCGTTGTTTACGTGTCGGAGAGCTGAAGTCCTTTGTTTGGGTTTTGCGGCAATTTCAGGCTAAGAGTTCATGACTGAGTCCATCTTCCCGAAAAATTCTTTTGGGAGACTTACTAAAAAATCATAAAAGCAGGGAGGAGAGGGGAGGGAGCCTGGAGCTGGTGAGCCCGCGGAGCCTTCCCGAGCCGTGGTCACGGGGCACCTGCTGCAGGTCCGGGGTCCCCACCAGGTCGCTGAGCTCTTGGGAACATCATGCTGAAACCCCGTCCGGAAGCTGATCACGGGCCGGACATTCAGTCTCGGGAAACGGGTCAGAGAAGTGAAGAAACCCAGCGGCTCCCTGGGTCTGGACCACACCAATGGGGAGCCAGCCTGTCCTCCATCCCAACCTGCCCTGGGTCCCACCCCGAGCCCTGAGTTTAGGGCTCGGTCTCTTCCAGCCCCAGTGGGAGCTGTGTCCCCCTCCTATCCTAATGGTAGCGAAGAACCCCCGATCGGAAGCACCCCCCATCTAAACATCAAAGCAGCAGCGTGGATGTTGGTTTCTGGAGAGAGAAGGACGAGAGAGACGGCCCCAGTCAGGACCATATGCAGCCAGCCCGTCCCTCCCAGGCTGTCCCCTGCCTTGGCGGCAGAAGTAGCATCCGGGGGGCAGTGATCAGCCGTGTGAAGACCACCAGCCCCGGAAGCCGCAGCTCCTCTTGCTCTTACACGGGGTGGGTGGGGCAGGGAGGACGCTGGAGCCCTGCCCTGGGCTGGTGGGGGCGGAGGGATTTCCTCTGGGTCTGTGTGTGGTTGGCTCCAGTCCCTCCTGTCCTGTGTCCCCAGGAGAAGACCTGAAACCCGCGGTGCATCTGGCAGGGGCACTGTGCTTGGTGGGGGTCGGTGGGGCCGGGGTCCGGTGGGGGAGTGTGGGGGGCGGCTCTGTCAGGGAGCATGTCTGGCCTCTGTGGACACCCCTGAGAAGCAAAAGCCTCCATGCACGGCTTGGGAGCCAAGGAACCGGGGCCACTTTGCCCTTCCTCCCTTGACCAGAGGGATGGTGCTCAGGGCCCTGTGCTGCCCCAAAAGAACCTCATGGGGGCATCCTGATGCCGGCCTGTGACATCACTGTCACCTTGGGAACGGTGACACTGCCCATCCGCCCGGCGAGGGACAACGGAGAGCCCTGCCTGCACCCTGTCCAGGACTAGCTCTGCCCCAGGGCCTTGGGCCACTCTCCTTGGGCTCCCTGCCCTCCGGAAAGCCCCCTCTTTGCCTCTGGACCTGACACAGCCTGCCCTAGCCCACGGGCTGTGCTTTCACACCACCGCCTGCCCTTATGCCCGGGTCCCCAAGCTCCCAAGCTCCAGTTCCTCACGCCCAGAGAGCCACCGGCCCAGCCTCTACAGGCCCATCCCACCGGGCTCACCAGCTCCTCGGACATGGGGAGGCACACCGAGGGAGGGGGCTGCCAGCCAGCGCCTCAGCCACATCCAAGTGGGCACCAGTGGCTTCTGGCCACTTCTCTGAGCTTGCTCCTAGAAACCATGGGGTCGATGGAGCCCCCGCGTCCCCAAAGAGCTGGGCCCAGGGCAGCTCCGGGAGGAGGAAGTTGAGGGAGGACTCCTGAAGGGAGGACGGCGCATTGAGGGTGGCCCCGGGGCCCGACAAAGACGGGTGATCATGGGGGGGCTTCAGGGAGGCATCTCTGGGTCTGCGGCCCCCACGACCCTGCCTCATGGCCGTGGGGTGGGCCGCACGGGCCTCCCCAGTTTGTAGAGCTACATACACAGGCCCGCACCTGGGGGTGTCGCCGTGTCAGTTATCCCAACCTGTGTCCCTGTCGGGGTATCGGCTGCCGTGCCTGGGGCCACAGGGCACAGGGCTCCTGCCCCTCTCTGCGTTTGTTCTTACGAGTGCTGTGAATCCACAGCGACCGCTGTTAGTCTACACGAAGGGGCGCCTCCTTTGAAAAACACCCGTTCTGTATCCTGCCCGAGTGCGCGGTGACGGATCCTTTGGCTCTGGCGGTTTCCTCGAGAACACGTTTAATTACTCTCTTCTGTCTCCCCGGGGTGGGGGGCTTTAAAATCACAGAACCAGCCTCTGAGGCTAACAACCGGTGTCCCAGTAAACTCGGGAAACACCAGGAACCTCACGCTCATGAGGGCACAAACAGGCCTGGTGGCAGCTCGTGTCCCAAACCAAGGGGAGGGTCCCCAAGACGAGCAGGCCGAGAGCAGGGAGGTGCTGTGGACCTCGCAGCAGCCTGGGCCCGGGTCTCCCGCTTGCCTTTAACTCTCTGGGCTTCGGAAGAGCACAGAAAATGTGGTGCGATCGCCCGGGACCGGAGAGCCCAGTTACTCACACTCGGTGCCGACGGCGGTGCCATGCGGGGCTGGGATGGGGAGGCCCACGAGGTGCCCAGCACCCGGCCCTGTGAGTGAGACCCGGAAAGCTGCCCCTTCTCCCCTTGAGGTCCAGCACCCTTTGCACTAATGCCCCCAACAAACTCTCGGGGGCAGACTCCCCTGGGAGCCCATGCCCGACGGGACGTCCGTCCCCCTGCTCCCTGGGGTAGAGATGGACGCGGTTCCACGTGTGTCTCAGAAGACGGGGCCTTAGCAGAACGCGGTGCCACGGTGATTTGGAAATGTTAATTCTTACAAATCCGTGTGAACCCACCGTTCCCGACCAGGTCAGGGGTATGGACCCCACTTCAGGAGGTCCCCAGGGGGTGGTAGTTGGGTGGTGAGTGGAGGCTGAAGGTGGTTCCTGGAGCCACCCCCAATCTGAGCGCTCCTGAGAGGCTTCTAGTCGGACCCCTTGGACCCCGAGATTCCTACGGAAGTGCCCCATGGCCTCTCTGGAGGGCCCCAAGGGTGGACCCACACCCAGTGGCCTGGACGGGGGCATGGGCAGAGCTTGGGGGACGTAAAAGGAACCACTGCCCGACCCTGATGTCAGCGCCCTGAAGGTGGGCCTGCTCGGCGACCCCGCGGGCCCCGTCAGCAGGGGACGAGGGACACTCCCCCCCATGGGTACCACTTTCTTGACATGGAGTGGCCTGCTTTACAGATGGGGACAGGCACATGAAAGTGAGGCCAGCCAGAGCCCATGCCTGAACTGCTCCTACACCCACCCCAGCCCTGCCTGGGGGGCGCTGGGGCTATGGGACACCCCACGGCCACCAGAGCAGAAACCCCGGGAACAGAACGTGCGTGCAGGGAACTACCTGGTTACTTTCAAAGCCGGTCCTGCCTGGCGGAGGGTCTCCGACCAGGCCAGCCTTGGCTGGGCCTCACCCCAAGTCACAGGCACAGAGCTCCTGTCCCCTGAAGGCGCGCACTGTGATGCTGCCTTTCCTCCCGGAAGAAGAAACTAGGTTCCCTCAGAAACAAAACTGTTGGGCGACCTGGGGTTGAACAGAAGCTCATCCCTGTCTGGTTTTCTTTTCTGCTTCACTGCATCTCGCCTCCATCGTCCGGGGTCAGAGACAGAAGTGGACGTCCTGTTCTTTGAAGAGGGGAAAATGCCCCAAGGAGGGTCTGACGGGACAACAGGCCGGCTGGCAGCCCGGGTGGGTCCAGCCTCAGGGGACCGGCAGCTCAACCCACGGACCCCCCGGCCATCACCTGTGGGTCTGTAGGTCAAAAGCAAAGTGCCCTCCACTGACTTGATGATGACCCTCTGGTGGGCACCCCTGCCCCAGTTGGGGAGGAGAGATCACGGGGAGAGAGGGGAGAGGTTGCCACGACCCCTGGGAGCCAAGCGCCTGAGGACCGCACCTCATGTGCTGACCTCCTCTGATGGCCTGGGTGGCCTTCAGCGAATCCCATCCAGGCCCTGCAGGGTCAGCCTGTCATCTGCCCTGCAGATCTGGGGTGGATGGGACTGCCCAGCCTCACCCGGAGCCCACCACTTCCTGGCTGCCGCCCGGGGCCCATCCTGCACTCTGCAGCCGGCCCACGGAGCCCACGGAGCCCACGGAGCCCACAGAGCCCACGGAACCCACGAAGGGAAGTATCCCGGTCACTCCACAGAGGCCCCGTCATGTGCCTGACCCTCAGAGCCAGTGGGACAGCCTCCTGTGCTCATCCTCAGGGGAGGGCCCCCCACGGCCTGGCCGGGGCAGCCCCTCGCTCCTAAGCAGGCCCCCAGGCCGAGGTACATGACGGGACAAACACGCCCCCCCCCGCCCCCAGCAGGAGACCATGACACTTGAGACGTGGCCTGGACCCGGCCTGCTCCCCGTAGCCCCGGGCCACCCAGACGTCCCCTCCAGAACACATCTGGGGCTGCACGTGGGGACAGACGTCCTCCCCAGCTGGACGCACCAACTGGGTCTGGGCATTCTCAAACACTAGCGGGCCCCGCGGGGTACGGCAGAGGGCCCTCGGCGGGGAGCGCCGCCCCAGCAAGTCTGGACCCAGACATTCGCGGCTGTCCGCTCAGAGGGGCAGTGGCCTCTCATGGCTGGACAGACCGGGCCTCCCGGCAAAGCCACGCGACCCTGGGTGTGACGGTGCCAGACACGAGGACACGGCAGGGCCAGGGCTGAGGGGACACGTGACTGACACGAACCAGATCAACACTGAACTGCAGGGAACTGAAACCAGCCGAAGCCCTCGGGCCTGGTCTGAAGAAGCCAGGCTATGTGGGGGGCAAGGGCAGGCCTGGAATGAGGGGGGCGAGGGTGCCTATGGCTCGGGTGAGGGGGGCCGAGCCCCCAAGGTCTGACATGAGAGGAATGCACACGTGGGCAAAGAGGGGGTCACAGCTCCTTAAAACCTCCAGAAAGTTTCTGGAAATCCGGACCAGTGTCCGTCCACGTGGCCCTGACTCACTCACCCCTGACCCACGCCCACAAGCCCGCAAACTCGCCATGTGGGTTCGGGAGGTCCTGGCACATCTGGTAACCTGAGGGATACGGTTCCCTTGGAGACACGCAGGGGAGAAGGGGCCGTCGATGGAGCCCCCGCGTCCCTGCACAGCCCCGTCCGGGGAGGCTGGAGGCATCGGCCACCGCAGGTGGGCTCCTCGCAGCACCGTCCTCTGGGCTCTGCGGCCTGCGGGCAGCGCCGGGCTCCGGAGGCGGCCTGCCCCTCGGGGTCGCGCCGCTGCTCAGTGACGGCCCAGGAAGCGCGCAGCAAGCACTGCCCCTGACTTAGGGACGGTGGAATCGGTACGTCACCCACTTTGTACCTCAGGGCAGGGAAATTCAGGAAGCAGGAACTTGCTCCGGCCACACTGGCCACCGGGGCCCCATGGGGGCCGCCCTGGCCTGATTCTAAAGTTCTCAGACACCAGACTCCCCAGCCCCAAGGTTCCAGCTGCTGTGAGGACACATCTGAAGAAGTGTCCTGGCACTCGGTGATGACCTTCCCTGTGTGCCATGAAGATACACCTGAAAATGAGGGAATGAAGGGCTGGAGGGAGGCATGAGCGGGTGGGTGGACGGGTAGATGGTTGGATGGACGGATAGACGGGGCAGGTAGATGGATGGATGATGTATGGGTGGATGGTGGGTGGGTTTGTGGGTGGACGGACGGGTGGACGGGTGGGTGGAAGGATGGACCGTGGATGCATGTCAGGACTGTCTCAAGGACGAAGCTTAGCAGGGAAGGGAGAAGGCAGGAATCCTCACTGCTCCTGTCCCCGAGGATGGACCCCATTAACATGACTCCAGCTCTGCTTACCCCGCCTTGACTGATCCGATAATCTGGGGCCAGTACCTGGTTCACCCCACCCAGCCCCCACCTTGGGAAGGGGGCCGGTTTCTCTCTTGTCCTTCAGGGCTGCCCCCCTCGCCCCACACGAAGCAGCCTGCCTTGTCCGGCATTCCAGGGCCGGGACGACCGTTCCATGGCTCTGGGGCGCTCTGGGCCTGGCTCTCCCGCCGAGCTGCACAGCCCACCCGAGATTTTCCGGAGGACTAAGGTGAGGCCTCAGTTCTCATCTTCTCCGACCGAGCAGGGAGGAGTACTGTGCACCGGGCCCTTCAGAGACCCCAGAAACTCCCCCAGGTCAGGTCACCCGCCCTCCGGCCTGCTGCTTGGGGAGGTGGAGGGATGGAGAGATGCGCACTCGGTCAGGCTGGTTCACAGGAGCTTGAGGGGAAAAGGGTAAGATGGGACGATTTCCTGCTAGCAGGTTTGTCTCTGGGGAGGGCAGCCACCTGGGGAGACGTCCCTCCTCCGCAGAAGGGCATTGGGACTGCACACCCACTTCCTGAAAGGGTTGCTGGAAAGGGAGCGGGACCCGGGGGTCTGTCTGGCCAGCATTGTGGGCTGTCCCTGCAGTTCTGGCCGCGGCGTTAGGAGGACAGCAAAGCTGCCTCCAAGAAGGCTCCTGCCTCGAGCCGCCTCCGCCCTGGGCCACCTCCCGTCCAGGCCTCTGACCGCCACCGCTTCGGGCCCGCGGCTCATTGGCATTCCCCTCCCCACACGGCCGCCAAGCCAGAGCAGGAGTGCGGCTGCTGTTGCCACGGCAGATTAATAGCAGGGAGAAAAGACGTTTCTGCAAACACGCTAAATATTAATAATAATCAATTGTCATTT
This sequence comes from Lutra lutra, assembly GCF_902655055.1. Lineage (NCBI taxonomy): Eukaryota > Metazoa > Chordata > Mammalia > Carnivora > Mustelidae > Lutra > Lutra lutra. The sequence goes on from NC_062281.1 coordinate 196,058,912, forward strand.
ATTTTCTCAAACCCACACCCGGGACCTCGCCCACAGGGACCAGAGGGTGGCGAGCCCAGCTGCAGGGCAGATGGCGGAATTGTCACTAGGCATCCCTGAAAGCCGGGATGGCGCCAGGCTCACCGCCCTCCGCAAGCCGCGTCTGCATGGGAACCTCCCCACAAAGCTGGGGCTTCCTCCCCCGTCTCCCCATCCAGAGGCATGGCGACCTCCTGACCTGCCCCCTTCTCCCAGGCTCCACTTTCATCTCAAACACTGAGCAAGCCGGGAAGGCCCCCGGGGCCTCTTGGCACTGAGGTCAGAACGGCCCAGCGGCTGGTCCAGCACCCACGGTGGCCAGCCCAGGCCGGCTGACTCTGGCTGGAGTAGTCCCCACTGCCTCCCACATCTCACCCAGGACGGTCACCCAGTATGTCACAAGGATGGGGCAGCTCCTGACTGTGAATTGACACGGGCCTCCCCGAAGATATGTTTTGTCCTAACCCGGGCCCGTGAAAGGGGCCTCATCTGGAGATGGGGTCTGTGACATCAGGGGGGCTCTCGTCCAATGTGACTGGTGTCCTTAAAGAAGAGACACTGGGTGACACAGGGGGAAGGCGGCCGTGGGCCCACAGAGGCCCCTAGTATATGGTACTCTTTACAACTGTCCCGGAGAGTGACCTGGGGGCCACCATCTTCCCTCTCAGGTCCCCTGCATCCTCCCACTGCCACCGCTCCATGAAAAGGCTATAGCCTGCCCGTGCCGTAGGTGAAGACATCGACGCTCCGGCGGGGACACAGGGCCCAGTGGAGCCCCTTTGCCAGGGGCGGGGCTTGAGCCACAGCCCAGGACATCCCTCGAGTGGGTCTCCGAGCTGCGGCCCAGCTCAGACCCTCTTCCCCAGGGGCTGGCCTGTGGCTTCCAGAGGGCCTTGTGGATCCGGAAGGGGAGCAAAAGGGGTCCTCCTGCCTCACCGCCCCACCACGCACGTGGGGCCCTGCACCTGCTTCTCCCACAGCCCCACCTGCCACCTCCTGGGCCCTGGTCACCCGGGCCTGGGCGCCCAGGGCCTGTCTGCCCTTTGGAACACCGGGAGCCCGCCTCCCGCCACACCCCTCCCTGGGCCCAAGCCCCGGGTCCATCCAGTGGAACTGACATGGGGCCACGGGGGGCTCCGCCCGCAGCACAGACCACCTGGCCCCGGCTGGAGGCGAGCGCGTTATTCTAAGACGATTATTAATCCTTGCAATGCTCCAGGGACGGCGCTGCTCCCGGTTCGAGCCCCCACCCCTATTTCCTCACTGCCTGCGTCGCCCCGGGCAGCCGCTGAATGGCTCGCGACGCCACTGTAATTTCTATCAAGGCTCGTTGCTGGTACGAAGCCTCTTTGTTTCAGAGAGATGTGATTTGGCCTTTTTTCTTCCTTTATTCCTTGGTGAATACACCCCTTCCCCGAGCCCTGGGGCAGCGAGGTAGCCCACGGATTGCTCAAATCTGTCTGTTTTTCTTCTAAATCACAGCCAGCTCTCCCCGGCCCCCCGCGCTAAGCACCGTGTGAGCCAGCAGCCGAGCGGGGCCGTTCCCCCAAACCCTCACGTCCGCATTGCTTATGCCCCTGGAGGGACCGCGGCCCAAACACCCCCTCAGATACCAAGGGAGGTTGGCCCCAGATGCGGGCTCCCTGGGTCACCTGACATCTGGTCGCGGCAGAGCGCGCTTTCTAAAAACCGTGGTAAAAGACACAGAACATCGTGACCATTTTAAGTGCACAGTACAGGGCGTAAATACGTCCACATCGTTATACAACCGTCTCTCCCATCCGTTTCTAGAATTTTTCCATCTTCCCAACCCAACCGAGACTCTGTCCCCGCAAAACACTCGCTACCCCCCACCCAGCCGTCCACCTTCTCCTTTCTGTCCCCGAATGGGACTTCTGTAGGGCCCTCCAGTAAGGAGAGTCCTGTAGGGTTTTCCCTCTGTTTCTGGCATGTTTCACTGAACGTTGTCGGGTCCCTGCACTGGAGCAGGCGCCAGCGTCCCCTCCTTCAGGAGGCTGAGGACAGACCACGTGTGTACATTGTGCTGTGTGCTGCCGGACACCTGGGCTGCACCCCCTCAGCTCCGGGGGGTAACGCTGCTGGGAATGTGGGCGTTCGAGTCTCTGAGACCACAGGGCACATTCGGCACCAGCAAAACCTCCAAGGCCTCTTCCACCAAAGGGGCCGTGGTCCCACTGACAGCCCCAAAGCCCGGGCCGGCGCGCTCTCCTTCCTCGCCCCAGCTGGTTCTCCAGTCTTGGACACACAGCAGGCCCTTCTGTGTGCCCACAGAGGCTGTCTGGACTTGGTCCCTCTCTGAGCAAGAGGGGTGCACCCACCCTGTCGGGGTTCCCAGACAACAACGCGGCCGCGCAGCGAACAAGGCCGCACGGAACACTGGCATGACACACGGCACCCTGCGGCCCCCTCCTCAGTGAGCACCCGGCTAGGCTGGGCTCTGGGTGGCTGTGCTGGAGGCAGGACCCCGAGGCTCAGCTGAGGTGAGGCCCAGGCTGAGGGCACTGCAGAGTCCTGGACCCCCAGACAGAGGAAGCAGAGGAACCCGGGCCCGGGTTAGCCTGGGACTCCCAATGCTCCCAAACACTTGGGATCTCGCAGGCCCAGAAGCCTTAGCAGGGAGCCGAGGGGACAGGCCAAGCTGGGGACGGCTACACCTGCTGGCGGGAGGCAGCCCCCGTAAGCAGGGTTTGGGGTTACGTAGCTGAGTTCCCCGTGGGGGGGTCTGAGGGCCGGGCCTGGGAGCCGCCCCTGCAGGGGACGCCCCACGGACACGCCACAGGCAGAGGACACGTTCTGCCCCTTCTGGTCTCTCCTCTGCTCTCCCTCCCTGCGAGGGCACCACTGAGGAGGAGGAACGGGTTAACGCCGAGCAAACAGCCAGACAACCAGCACCGAACTATTTATAGACGCATTTATCTCTCCAGTTCCTACCAACTGGGCCTGTGGCTGCCATTCACAGGCCCATGCGAGTCACACCACAAGTCAGCAAATGCTGCCCAGCAAGAAAAATCACAAGAGGAAGAAAACGCTCCAGGCGCCTGTCCCTGCACCCGGGAGGCCGCAGAGACACGGGCACTGGTGGGCCTGCTTGCGGGCATCGACAGCCACAGCTTTGGGAGGCCGAGCGCCGTCCTGCCAGGCCTCCAGGCCAGCAGCGTGGGTCCACACCCCGGCTGTGGCCGCTCGGAATGACAAGTGCTGTCTGCGCGCAGCAGCGGCGGCTCTGCCCCAGCCACTCATCCCAGCTCTCCAGATGGGTGGTCAGTGGCGTCATACTGCAAGCAGCAGGCGTGGGTCTGCCTGCCTCCTTCCCCTCCATCGAGGGACCCTCGGCTCCCTGGGCTGCCCTGGTCCCCAGCAAAAGCTGGGGTGAGGGAGGCACAGCCTGGGACCCTCAGAGGCAGGTCCCCCGGTTTGGGAAGACAGAGCCACCTGCGGCCTCACGGGGCCAGGGGACCCCACGCTCCACGCTGGAAAGCCAGGGGCAGCCTCACCCCCCGCGGACGCAGGGGAGCCTCTCACCGGCCCCCGCCCCAGAGCAGTCCCCAGCTTCGGCCACTGGTGGCCGACACCCAGCCTGGCCCTCGGGCTGCATTTTGCCCTAATAAAGACGTTTCTAGCTTTAACCGTCAAATGCAGTGCCGTGTTCCACCGAGCCGGGCCCAGCTCACCCGGTCTGCGGCTTCGTTTGACAGTCCAGTGGCGAGGAAAAAAAAGAAAGAAAGAAAGAAAAAAATTCATTAATTTTTATTAACAGGGAGAGCCATTTGCTCCCTGTGACAATATTTGACTTGTCGAAATGATTTTCACCTCTGCCACGAGGTGGGCGCTCCCCACATACATCACCCGATTACTCGGAGTGCGCGGGCCGCAGTCATTAGGCAGTGAATTAACGACAGCCCCCAGACTATTAATCACCCTGACAAAGGCGTTAGCTCGCTGCTGACCCGAGCGCGGCCAGCCTGGGACCGGGAGCCAGAGGAGAGGCCCGCTGCTCCGAGAGGCGCCGGCGGCTGGAGCCGACGCCGGTCCCTTCCCTTCCTCCCCCCCCCCAGACCCGACGCCAGCCAGAGGGCACCAAGAGCTGGCGGGGCCGCACGGGGGCTGCCGGGGCTGCGCGCAGTGGGCACAGTGTGCCCTGACGCACACTTCCCCGCTCGTCCGGTTCGTTGTCACTCTCCCGGCCAGGTGGTGACCAGCATCCACGGGCCAGCCAGGAAGGAGCCGCCAACGACCTTACCAATGACCCCAGGAGCAAGGCCCAATGTCACCCCTGCGGCATGGATCAGGAAACTGAGGCAGAGACAGGCCCCGGCGTGCCCCAGGTGGTCCTGGAATCTGGTCTGGGCCCTGCTCTGGGCTCTGAGCCCCCTGGAAACGTCTCATGGGCCCGACATCCCCCAGGGAGCCGCTGGCGCATCAGCTCCGGTGAAGTAAACGGGGCATTTGCTTTGGCTCCTGACTGGCTTCACGGGAGTGTTTTCTAGCCGCACGTACTCGGAACGCAAGGCCTGAGTGGGCAGCTCTGAGAGTCTGAAGTCACGAAGCCCCGCTTCTCCCGAGGTCCCAGATCTGTGGGTTTTGTTGAGAAGGCGAGTGGGAAATCCACACACGGAGCTGGAGACGGGCCCGCCGCGTAGCGTGGGGACGCCCGAGGACGCGGTGGTCGCATCCACTGTGGGGGCCTGGGCGCTTCGGGCCATCGGGGTCTCCATCTCTCTGGAACAGCTCATGGGTTTTGGCCCGAGAGCCCTGGGCAGACCCTCATGGTCCTGCAGGCCGTCTCATCGCCGGTCCTGGAACCCTGGGGCTCCGTCCCCAGGAAGGCTTCCCGGCGCAGCTTCTCCATGGACAGAAGCCATGGGGTCCCCACCAGGTCCTTGTGGGGACCAGTGATGGGACATCCGCAGAGGGGCAGGGCTGGCGGCAGGTGCCTCCCGGGGTCCCCACCGTGCCCTGACACCACCGTCAGCACGTCAGCATATTAATCCAATTAATTGTCTCTACATTTTCAACCAATTTCATCCCATTAATCCGGCCTTGGGATCTGCATCTCAGCCCGTCTAACCGGAGCCTGGAAGCGCACGGGGCTGGGGAGGGGGGACTCCACACCCATTCATCTTCTCTCTCCCGTCTCATCGTCTCATCGTCTATGCTCCAGCAGATCTCCTCACTTCCTCATTAGCAATTAATTTACAAGTCTCCCCGGTCCTCCCACCTGTTCCTGCTCCGTGGCCATGGCAGGACTGGAAATGGCCACTTGTGAGGTTGGTGCCGTGGCCCGTGGCAGGTGGGCAGGGTTGCGGGGGGAGGGCAGAGGCAGGTCCCCCTCCCTGCCTCCATCACAGTGGGGAGCCTGTCCTTCCAGCTGTCCGTGAGCATTCACGTGTCCCTGGTGACACTCAGGGAGCCCACCTCCTCCTGCCTGCAGCCAGGGCCTGTCCCGAACCCTGCCCGCTCACACCGGCCTCTGGCCTGGATCCGCGGCCCCAGCAATGAGCGCCCAGAGACCCGGGAGAACTCGCGCTCTACACACTCCCCGTCGGCGGGCTGGTGTCGGATGGGGTCAGTTTTAGAAATCCCTCTCACATCATAGCTTCTCAGGCAGAATGTGGCCCAAGGACAGAGCCTCACCCTGGCTCTCAGAGACGGCCTTCACCTCTCCCTTCCTTTCTCTGATGACACCCATGAGCATCACCTTCTCAAGCTGGTACCGCTGCACTGACAGGCCCTCACTGGCTGCCTACAGCTTGCGCCAAGTCTCTAGGTTCCGACGGGGGAGGCAGGAGAGGGGCAGGACTGAGCGGTGGTTTACAGGACAGCTTTCAACCTTGCTTGACGATGTCCAGCTGTGTGTTCCCAAGCAAGCACCTTGAGGTCTCTGGGCCTCCCGACGGCCTCCCCACAGCAGGGGGACAAGGGCGCCTGCTTTGTAGGGCTGTGGGGAGCTAACACAGACATGGGCTTCTAAGCACCCTGGGCTCATAGTTAGCACCCAAAATGTGTGGCCTGGTAACCGTCCCACATCACAGCTGAGACCTGAGGTCTCACACAGAGGCCAAGCACGTGGCCCGTGCTGCCCCTCCCACGGGCACCCCCTTCCGGCGGACCGCCAGGAGGCTCTGCCCAGGGCCCAGTGTGAGCGGAGCTGCTGGGTCCTCACCATGCACCAGGGGCTTCTCTCCAAGAGCGCTTTCTCACTTCGGGAGAAGGCCATGGGCCGTCCGTGTAACGCTGTCGGAGGGCTGTACCCCCCAAAGTCCCCCATTTACCAAGAGCCCCGACTCACGAGAAGTTCACGAGGAGAGTCAGGTGCCTGGCAACCCACTGGGCCAGGCCTGCCAGGGGCCTGGGGGAGCGCAGCCTCCTTTTCAGAGGCGTCCAGGGTGGTCCTGCGCAAGGCTGGCGCGCTCGCCACGGTCGGACACCCGGCCCGTGGCAGCCGGCGTGGCGCACTCTGCATGGTGTCTGCCACGGGCCACGCTGGGAGAGCCGACCGCCCGGCTTCCTCACAGAGTTCTCTGGGAGCTGTTTCTTGTTACTCACTTGCATCAATTTGATTTTCTCTGCTTAAGTGGAAGGCTATGGGAAAGCTGGGCTTGGAAATCCATGATTTCCTGGCAGCTAATGAATTTCAGCCAAACGGAAAGCAAGGTGAGGTTCTACTGTAGCCCTCAGACCAGACGCAGGAAGGGCCAGGGGCTATGGGGGCTCTGCCCTGCTGTCCCGACACCCCCTTCCATGCCCACAAAAGCCCCTCTCTGAGGCCCTTCTCCACTTGCGTTTTGCTAAGCATTCAGTCACGTGGGTGGTGCAGCCACAGGAAAGGAGGCTGTATCCTCGTCCCTGAGCTCCAGTGAACCCCTATTCCTGTGTCCAGGTGGGTCCCCGTCCCTGAGCCTAGGGAAAACCCCATCCCTGAACTCGGGTGGAAGCTCACACTGGGAGACTGTGACCTGTGACAGCAGTCCCCTCAGGGAAAGTCCAGCTAGAGGACAGCCCTGGAGCTCCTGTGCAGGCCTGGAGTCCCGTCTGAACCATTCCTCCTGCACTGGGCCACCAGGCACAGAGGCACAAACCCTCCCCATGATATTCCAGACACAAGGGCCAACTGAGCGATCAAAGACATCTGAACTGGGGATGGTGGGAAGGCTCTGGGAGGCAGGAGCCCCGCCCTTAATGGCTGAGGCCCAGGCAAGGGCTCCAAAGCACTAGGGGGTGGGGGACGGGGTGCACCGGGCTCCCGACACAGCGGCGGACCAGGCGTTCATCAGGGGCGGCCCCTCCCCACACAGCCTATTTTCCGGGGGCCCCAAACAGCCCCACCCTGCAGCCACCTCCCCAGTGTCTCATCCCATCAGTGCGGCAAGGCCTGTCAGCACCCGCGACCCCGCTGAGATCTCATTCTGGAGCGGGTGACCTCGATCACCCACGTCCCCTGAGGCCACCGGCTGCCGTGGGCACTTAGGTACTAATTCCTCACGCTTCTGCCCCGGCCCTCCTGGACACGCACAGCCCGGGACACGGCCAAGTTTCCCGTCCAGTCAGCAGATTGCTGACGGGACCACGCGGCAGCTCGCGGGGGGCGGGGGGGGGCCCTCCGCACAAGGCCTCCGGCCGACCGCGTGTGAGCAAACGGCTCTGGGAGGCTGTCGTCCGAGCTCGCCGCTGACACTGATCATGTTTCTAGAAATTAGAAACAAGGAAGCAAAATGCTTTCCGTTCAAGAACTTTGTCTTCTCGAATTGCCTATCACACCGTCTGCCAACCCAGGACAACCTAAAATTATTGCAAATCACTTTTCAAACCTTAGAAAACCACGGGAAGATCGTGATCTCCTGTGCGTGCCACACGGTCCCCTCAAGCTGGGGGCCGACCGTCTGAGGGGCAAGGAACTCACGGGGCAGAGGCTTCTAGGGTCAGTGGCAGACACGGGTCTTGGGGTGGGGGGACCAGCGTCACAAGCACAGATGACCTGCGTCCCACGACTGTTTTGAGGGCATGCCCAGGCTGGCCAGACAGAGAGGGAGCCTGTGCCTGCACCCTGGGTTAGCAAGAGCTAGGACGGGGCAGCCAGAAGCCCTCCCAGAGGCCCCTTGGAAAGACAGTGTCGTGTGGGATGAAATGAGCAAATATTCGTTGTTGTGGGTTGAACTGCGTCTCCTCAAATTCACGTGTTGGGGTCCTGAGCCCCAGTACCCCAGAATGTGGCCGTATTTGGAAATAGGTCATTGTGAAGGTCACCAGGTGAGATGAAGTCTTTAAGGTGGGTCTCGATTCCACGTGACCTGTGTCCTCGTGATGGGGGAGACCCGGACACAGACGCACACGGCTGGAGGCGGCGTGAGGACGAGGCGGGGTGCCAGCAGACCCGCAGGGGCCGTGGGGCGGGTCTGGGGTGACGCTGCCCCGGCGTCCACAGGAAGCAGCCTGCCCACAGATAGGCTGACCTCAGACCGCTGGCCTCCGGCACAGAGAGAGATCACACCCCTGCTGGGGAAGCCCCGGCCTCCAGCACCGTGTTGTGACAGTGCTGGGAGGCTACGTCCACTCTTAACGCCATCGACAGACTTTGCAGTTTCATGGAGTGCCCACGACGCACAGACAGTCCAAGGAGCTCATTCCCACCCTCGTCGGACGCTCGGTTTGGACGTGGAGCAGAACAACATCCTGCTCCTAAAGCCTTCTGGAAGCTTCGGTCTTGAACTGCAGCCGCACTGACCCTTGACCTCGGGCCTCCTGCTGCTGGGGCATCAGAGGCCGTAAAATTGGGACCATCTAATCCCTATGTCGTCCAAGACTCTGAAGGTTCAAGACAAGGGAGCTCAGACCTGCACCAGACACCCTCGGTGCATTCCCATGTCCCCGCCTTCCTCCCCGGCCCACGGTCGGGTCTTCCCCGCCCATCAGGAAGCAGTGTCTCCACGGCGGACCAGCGCCACCACCCCGTCGTCAATCCCCTATTAATCACTTGCAGGGACAGAGTCATTTCTGTCCCAACAAAACCAGGGTAAACGGGTGATTAATGAAGGTGTGCGGAGGACGACCCCGGCGAGGGAGAGACCTGGGCGCGGCAGATCTGGGAGGAGCTTAAGTAATCTTCGCTCCCCGGGATAAGCTGTTCCCTGTTAAAAAGATAAGCCAGCAAATCCAGAAAGACAGAAGCGATGAGGTTGCTGGGGCGGGAGGGAGGGAACTGAGGCTCGGTGCGGAATGGAGACGGAGTTTTTGTTGGAGAGGACGGAAAGTCTGGGGTAGAGGCTGGCGACGGCCGTGCCCTGTGCGAACCCATCTCTGATTCCGCGCCGTCCCAGCTCCGACTGGGAAAGGTCACCGGCTCTACCACAGACGGGGCGGGCAGGCGGTTCTCGGAGACACGGTTCTCCCAGCCGCCTCTGCCGCGCTGCTCACGGGCATCTCCTTCGGAAGAAACACCGTTTCTTCTCGGACACGTGCGGCCCCTCTTCCAGACCCAGCTACCCTCGTGGGCGGCCACAACACCAGCACTGCGTGGGTCTGTGCGGAACGGGGCCGGGCTGCCATGTGGGAGTGCGGAGACTGGGAACCCCGGGCGGTGGGGGGAGCGTGGAGCAGCTCCAACGGCCCCTGAGGAAATCCGCCCTCCCGCGAGCGTGGGGACAAGGTACCATGTCACTGTGTCCCCCGCGAGTGCGGGGACCGGGCCATGTCACGCGGAACACAGAGGGCATGACCCAGGAAGTGATTTTCAAGCTAATTGTTCCGATTTCTTTTGTTCGCCATCTTCGGGGGAGCCTGGGAGACCTGCCCGTGCTGCCTCCGGTACGAAACCGCAGGGACGGCAGAGCACGGGTTTCGCCCCCGGTGCCGCCTCCCCACGGCCCTCGCCTCACCCTTCCTCGGGGCGAGCTGGTGGCGTTCCTGCGCCAGCGACATCCCCGCACAGATGTCTGACGCCTCAAGAACACAGCGGATTTGACAGTCCCTCTGTGCGGGCGGGCTGGGGTTGGGGGCCATCTTTCCTGACCGGCTCCTCTGGCAGCCGGGCGAGCAGGGGACACTTAATTGTGGAGCCTGTTTGCTGGCAGAAAGCCCTGCCTCGTCCAGCGGGCAGCCAGCATGATAATGAGACAGTTTCTATGGAAATGAGCTTACAACTATTCATTTTCTCCCCATTCCCGACCCATCCACAAAGAGGTTTTCCAAAATGACCCCCATTTTCCTTCCCCCAACATGTCCTCACGCCACTGCCCGACCCGCTAATCAGCCCGAGGAGAAAGGAGGGAGGAAATGCTGTCCTTTGACAAGATGTGGGAAAGCACCTCGTTGGACTTGGTGTGGCTGTGACCAGCAAACAAAGAACCCTCCCCGGCTCCGGGGGCCAAGTTTCCAGCAAACTTCTCCCTGACCGCTTTCCAGCGCCGTGCCGCGTGTTTCCCGGGGAGGTCTGAGGCCGTCCTCGGCCATCTTTCGAGAAACTTGGAAAACCGTCTTTTTCTTCTGGGACATTGCTGGCGGGCCTCCCCGCACCCCGCCCGCCGCGGGCCCCCCTCACCTGTCGGCGGCTCCCTGGGACCTCCTGTCTTTCGTGGGCAGAGAAGCACTGGGAGGCAGGAGGGTGCCCCCTCCCGATCGTCCGTGATGGGGAGAAGCGTCCGCAAGCCAGTTTCACTGCATTTTTCTTGTCTCCCGTTAGCATCTCGGGACGCTAGAGGGACAACATCATCGTGGGGACAGGGAGAAAGGAAAGAAGGAAGCCACAGATCCACGGGGCCATTCTGGCTGAGAGGCAGTGCAGGGGCTTGGACCTGGGCTGGGCCTCCTCGTGGCTGTGTGGCCTCAGGCAGGGCACTTGACGTCTCTGAGCCTCTACTACCCCACCCAGAGGTGCTGTGAGGGAGATGACCAGGAGACGCCTGCAGCAACTATCTTGTCGTTCTCAGCACGGGTAGGGCTCTGGGACCCTGGCTGAGAGGGGTGGCCTGACCCAGGGGACGGCAGAGGAGGGGAGGACCCTATTTGTTCTATGGGCCTGGGAAGCTCTTTATCCCGGAGACCCCTCCTGACCCCAGGGTCCTTGCCCCTTCCTGCTCTCTGTGACGCCAAGCACGCCCTGTGAGCAGGTAATTTGGTGGTGGGCCACACCGGGGGGCCCAGACCTCAAATCCCCTTGGTCACTCTGCACCTTCCCAGCCCACCCGGCCAGCCCAGAGCAGGGCCTGCCATCTCATCATGGGGTCCCCAGGGTTGGTCCCTATAGGACCCACAGCTCTGTGGGCTGTGCTGAGACCCCCGGCTGCTGGGCTCCCCGATGCCCGACGCTCGACTGCCGCGGCCAGCGTCCTCCGAGCATCCCACACGTGGCCGAGTGTGTGAGCGCTCCAGGCCGGGGTGGGCCGAGCTAGGGCGCCGGACCAGTCTGCGTCGTCAGAGACACGGAGGGTGAACTTGGCATATAAGTCTCTGCCACATTCGAAAGCCTCTCACCTGCCTGCTTGTCGTGAGCTGGGACCCTGCTCCCGTAGACCCGCGTCTAACATCCCACACTTTATAAGAAAAATATTTAACAAACCCTTAAGTTCAGACTCCTCCCCTCTCCCCCAACAAAGCATCTTGTGCCTGTTACAACCAGACTGTGAAGTCCCAGCTTCCTCCAGGCCTCAGGAGAGGGGAAGATGCCTTCTTAGCGTGTAAAGAAAATACCGGTTTTAAATTTTAACCAACTCAGCAAAAACCCGAAAACATCAGTGGCTTAGGTACAGGTTTAAAAAAATGTTTTTTTTTTTTTTTTTAAATGAACGCCTTCCACTTAAATAATCATAGTATGTTGTTGACAGAAAACAAGTTTTAAAGTCCAGTTCCCGTGTCTGGAAAGGAAGCCCCACGAGGACAAGCCCCGCGCGTTCCTCCTGTGCCATCAGGGCGTCTCCTGGGATGCGGCCGAGTGTGCTCACGGGGCCGTGTGACAACAGGAACGTTCACTCTGCCGGGACCTGGGGACCCTGCCTGGAGGCCGCCACACACTGACACTTTGCTCACGTGAACAGCCAAGTGTAGGTGGCAGAGTCTGGGAGAGCCGTCATCTCCCATCACGTGCCGCGCACAGGACATAATTGACAGGCAGAATTACGTAATTTCCAGTTCATGTAATTATAGACACACGTCAGTGCATGAAAGGTAAACACGGGGGACCGAAAACATAGCAGTCGTTATCTCTGGATGATGGGGCATGAGATTTTAATGTAAAAACAGGTTTCCGTACTTTTCAGGGTTAGCCGGCGTTGTCTGTGTGACCAGATACTTCTTATAAAATGTGCTGTCATTTACGTGGGGAGTTTAGGTGGGAAAGGTGTCCTGGACGTTGAGGCTGATGGGCCCAGCCCTGGCGGGCCGAAAGGGAGGGCACTGCGCCCCTGGGGACCCTGGGGCGTCCGGCGGCATTGCCTTCCCCGTGGCCACCTCGTCCAGCGGCCAGATCGGAGCCACGTGCGCACGGCCCAACCTAACACAGGAGCTGACGCCCCCGCCCTGCTCCCAGCACAGTCCAGTCCCCCCACTTCTCGGGAGACGTGCGTTCAGGCCATGGTCCCTGTCCACGGCTCCTGCCACAAGCCACTCCTTCCCTGCGGTCCACCATCTTCCCCCCTCAGTGCAGGGTCTTTCCTGAGAGGTGACCCCTCCCCATGAGCGACCGGCTCCAGCAGACTCTGGTTCTGATCCGGTGTGGGGCTGCCAGCTGAGGTAGAGTGAAGACGACAGAGCAAAGCCAGCGCGGTAACTGGATAAAACACACCGTTCGGGGAGGTCCTGCCACTAAAGGAGGACGTGGCAGCTATCAGAATTCTAGTTTAAGGGGGTGCCCTGGCTCCCACCTGGGGGTCCCCTGGTTCCCACCTGCAGCCTCCCTGGGGCTCTGAACCTTCGCTGGGTCTCCAAGCGCCAGAGCCCAGGGACCTCCCTTTTGCCCTTCAGGCCTTGCAAGCCGAGCAGATGGCCAGGTAGGTGCTGAGCTCCCATCCTGGGTCCTCAGCCCAGGAGACCGGGTGGCCATGGCCGTGCCACGCCGATGTGGGCTGCCGCTGTGCTCACCCAGCCACTGCCCGAGACCTGCCAACCTACGACCTCATCATGCAAACTGCCCAGTGCCACAGACCCAGTCTCTTGGGTCCCCCTCTGGACACTCTGGGAAGCAGCAGCCCACACCGAGGAGCTGGAGGCCACCCTCATAGCTGACCCCCAGCCCCCGGTGCACAGAGGACGCACTTGGCACCTCTGCTTTCCACCCTGGGAGGAAACCGCCTTGACACTGAGGAGGGAGCGGGCCTGGGGCTCTGACCTGTAGCTCCTGCCTGCTCCCCCTGGACTGGGAGGAGCCCCGGTGTGGGGGGGGTCCTGCCAACGAGACAGTGGGGAGCACAGAGGCTCCTCCGAACGGGTCCAACCCTGCCTGGAGCAGAGTGATATCTCCCATAGCAGACTTCTTCCCCGACGTCCCGATCCCTGTCCGTTAACACTCCTCCCCAGAAACAGCCTCCGAGCGTGTGACTCGCGTCCTCCCGGAGGAGGGAGACATCAGCAAACGAAATCCTTCCCAAGCAGGGAAACATTCTGTGCCCCTTTTGGGGGGCACTGATTTGAGTTCGGGCCGATTCTTCCTTTAAATTCTGGTCACCGACCTCATGAAACCCAGCGGCCGACACAGGGCCCACAGCCCCGTTTCCTTCCTTCCGTTGCCTCCCTCCGAGAAGAGCGCCCCCGAAAGCCTCCCCAAATCAGGCCGATCACAGCGAAGCTCGCCCTAGCCCTGCGCAAGGCGTCTGGGGCTCCGAGCAGCCATGGCCCCGTCTGTGGCTGGGGCTGCCGACCGCCTCATTCTATCACGGCCCAAGTAGGTCATCTGAGCCGACGGGGAGGGACTCAACGAGATATATTAGTGCCGCTGGGTGTTTGTCATCCCCTCTGTCTCCCCTTCTCCCAGAATATCGGTGATGAATTTGCAAATGGTCCCGGATTATGACAGAGCGTTTCTCTCTTCATTATTTATCCCTTCCCTGGGCACCTCGATTAGAGGCCACAGTGACAAACGCATGAATAAAAGGCAGAGACAATATTTTAGCGACGTGTTGTAAATCTCCTTCTACGCATTATTAATTTAAGGAAGCCCATTACACCGAGCAGCTCTGGAGAGGAAGACGGGGTGAGGGAGGAAAGGCTCCGGCACGGGAGGGTCAGAGGGAGGAAAAACGCCAGCTCGTCCCTGAGCGGAGGTCGGGCTGGGCGCTCGCCAAACCCCGCAGCCTTCCCGCCCCCAACGTTCCCTTAAAATAAAAGGCGATGCCTTGGCTTCTCCCAAACACTTCACAGAGGGGACAGACACGGCCCGCAGAGATGTCTGGCCTCAGGGGCGGCGCAGACGCTGGGCCCGGAAGTCAAGGGCAGCGACCCGTGGTGCAGAAGCCAGTGCGAGCGCGGCGTGGCCCGAGGGCAGCCTCGTCCTCTTTCCGTTTTAATTTTCTTTTGAAATGCTCCAAGAAAGGCGCTCCAGATCCGGGGGCTGCCCGGTGACCCGCCTCCTCCGTGGAGGAGCCCAGCAGCCCCTGGATCTGGGGGAACCTGGGGAAGGGGTGAGGGGCCGCCGTGCAGACCCGCCGTCCGCCCGCACCAGCCTGTTTGCAGGGTCTGTCTTGAACTGCAGAATCCGGGTTCTCTGTGTTTGCTTGGGCTCGTTCCAGTCATTTCCACATGTGCTGCTCACTCCCCGGCCCTGTGCCGCTGGCCTCGCCTACGCTGGACACCGGGGGTTCTGACATGGGGGGTGATGCTGGCCTGGGGGGTCCGTAGGGGAGGCGGGGTCCTAGCCAGAGCTCCGTGCCTTCCTCAGCCGCAACAGAAGCTGAGATCTTCCCATGTGGGGAGGAGACGAGCCCCAGGGGTCAGCACGAGGCTGCAGCTGGCATGGCCTTGCTGGGGACACAGAGAACACGGGGAGCCAGCGGGGCCATGGGGCAGACAGATGTGGCAAGGGGGGCAAAGCCCCTGCAAGCCACGTGAAGCTGGGCCCCGAGGACTGGGGTACGGGAGGCTCAGGCCCGTCCCGACAACGCCCCAGGCGGCATCCTTCTCCCCAAAGCTTTTAGCCGTTCTTGTACAATGAAAAGGCCTCGGTGGTGGCACAGACAGCTCTGTCCCCTCCTGAAACTGCCCTCCCGGCGGGGGCGAGAGCCCCCACTGCAAAGTGCCCCCCGCCCGGGGAGAGTGCTCTGGCCTGCGGTGACAGCCCTCATCAGCCCATTTAGGGAGCCCGTGGTGGATCCCGCGGCAGACCCTAATGACTCATCACAGGCGAGGGCCTGGCGGGTCCCCGTGACAGAGGCAGTGGCTCACGGGGGAGGCGGCAGCGGAGCCCAGTGGGGCACAGAGGCTCTAAAGTCAGGAACTCACAGAGGAGCTCGAGGATCAGGAGACCGGCGGCGGGGGCGGGATTGGACTTTCCGTTGTGTTCATCAGCCTAATGGCTGCGGAAGCTGCGACCCTGTCTCCAGGAATCTGCGGCCACGCATCCCGGCGGGTCTCCGAGCAGGGCCGTCTGTGCAGGCGTGCACCGGTGCAACCGTTCGGACGGCGGAGGGTTGTTAATGTAATTGCCGGCCACGGAGACGGTGCGTCCACGGAGGGCTCCGGAGAGCCGCGCGCTCCCTGCCCCTCCGCCGTGCGAGTTTGATATTCAGCTGGTGTTTACTTAGCATATGACTGTTAATCAGCGTAAATTAAATGTGTACTTGAAACCCCTACTTAAAGCCCTGCTAATTACTTTTTGATCCAAACAGGCCTGCCTTTTCCGGAAGGGTGAACCGGGGCTCTCTGGGACCCGATATCAGGGAGGGAAACTGTTGCCAGACTCAAGGCTCGGCCTCCAGAGACACGCCACCGTATTTCCTACAAAGAACCACAGGCCGTGTCCATGGGAGCCGCACTCTGGTCCAGCCCGCGGACCGTCCCTCCAGGAGCCAGCCGGTGGTCAAGGGCCCTGCCTTACATCCGGGAGAGCCAGCTGCCCACGGGGTGGGTGACAGCTGTGCGTTCTAGTCCACCGAACTCGGGCCACGTTCCTAGCACAAACAGGGGAGCCACCACACATGCACACGTGTGCACACACAGCCCAGAACCCCCAAATCACTGTGGGCCTCACGTGGGTCCCTACCCTATTTCTGGCCCCACTCCCAACCCACACTCCTAACTCCCTTCTCCGGGCCCCCTCACCCACCCAACCCACAGCATCTACCCTCCTCTGTACTACCCACCCACCCCCTGAAGTTGCCCAGGAGCACAGAGAGGGGCAGGCAGGCAGGGAGGCTGCAGAGCAGATCTGGAGACGGGGAAGAGAAGGTGGCAGGGCAGACCCCGTAGGGAAGGCCGTCTCCCACTCAGAGCAGAGGGAGCAGACAAGAGTGTGAGGAGCCAGGTCTGGCCTGGACTGGCCGTCAGCCTCATGCCATCTGGTTAACTCCTCTGGCCAGGCACGTTCTGGACGCCTCCTGACCACGGGCCCCTTGGAAGCAGCCAGTGTTCCGGGGTCCTTCTGGGGGCACTTCCTAGTTGCTATATTTTAGCCCAGCACTCAGTCAAGGAGAGAGAGAACACACAGGAAGAGGGACCTGGAGGAGGATAGGCCTGAGCCTCTGGGAAAAGCCTGTACAGCCTGAGATGGCCCATCCTGCTGAGAAAATGAGCAAGGCAGAGTTCAAACAGTGCCTGGCAGGTGAAGGCACTCAGTACCTCGCAGCAGATAAAGGGATGGACGGGCAGATGAACATGAGTATGGATGGTGGATGTTTGTGTGGATGGATGGATGGAAGGACCAGTAGATGGGTGAGTGGGTGGATAGGTGGGTGTGGTATGGACCGATGGATGAGTAGGTGGAGGGATGGGTGGATGACAGGTAGGTGGGTGGATGAATGGAAGGGTAGATGAATGAGTTGAGTAGATGGATGGATGGATCAGTAGAATGGATGGGTGGAAGGTTATGTGGATGAGTGGGTGGATGGATGGATGGATGGTGGGTGGGTGGATGGATGGATGGATGGGTGGGTGGGTGAACGGGTGGATGCATGGGTGGATGGATGGGTGAGTGGGTGGGTGGATGGTGGATGGATGGGTGGGTGGTAGGTGGGTGGATGGATGGGGGGGTGGGTGAACGGGTAGGTGGATGGATAAACACTGCCTATAATTCAGGGGCTCCATGTGCTAAGTTTCGAGTGGGGCCTGAGGTGGCCTTGCCCCCAGTTCCGAGTCAAGGGTCGTCTGAATCCCTTCACCTTTCGCGCACACACCAGCACAAGAACAGCCGGGCGCAGGGACAAAGGCAGCTGTGCTGCTGGACGGTGGCTCAGGGGCACAGGGCTGGAGGTGGAGGTGCACCCAGGAGCAGCCCAGCTGAGACTCCTGCCCTTGATCTCCCACATCCCCACACACCCCAGGGGTTAAAGGGCAAGGTTCAGCCTCAGCTAAAATGTCACAGTTGTGAACTGGCCTCCCCCAGAAGCCTTTTCTTTCTACTGTTCGTTTGAAGGTCAGGTACAGAGATGGGGTGACACCCAGATTCCTTGGGGCAGAGGGCAAGGGTGCAGACGTGCTCTTCTGAGAGGGAGGGCGTGCTTACGGTGCTGGAAGGTGAGCTGTGCAGGGCCAGGGGGTATATGCCTCCCCTCACGGACTGCCTGGGGCCATGTGCCCACATCCACAGCATCACCTTAAAGGCTTGTAGAGGTTTTATGGCCCAAAGCCCTTTCCCGATGAGTGGACCGCTGCACCCCTGTGCTTGTGCTTAGAGACTGGATGGTGCAGATCTGGGGTGGGGGGAGTTGTCTATACTCAGCCTGGTGGTCTGGGCTGTTTTCTTCTTTTAGGAGCCGCCCAGCCCTTGAGGGGGACCAGGTTTGGGGCTCCCCAGCACTGAGCCTCGAGAATTGGCACATCCCAGCCATGGCGGTCACTCAGCTGGGCCTCCCATCCATTGGTGGCTGAGCCGAGAAAGCCCCTGGGCTCCGGCTCCCTACACGGCTGGATGCTGGCATCCAGGATTGCCACCGGCCAGTCCCCATGGGGGAGCCCGTCCCTGGTCCAGGGGCGACTGGAACTTCTAGGATGGCCGCAGGCCTGAGCCCATCTCAGAAAACTCAACTCTCCACCCAGACCTAGATGGTTAGCCCTGCTGTCCGGGCCAGGCCCTCCCTCTTGAGCAACTAAGTTGAATGCAGAAGTTAATAGAAACGTGCCAGTGCCTCTTTCTGGTGAAATAGGATCCGTGGTCTCCTGGGGGCTCGGTCTGTCGAGCATCTGACCCTTGATTTCAGCTCGGGTCACGATCTCAGGGTCCTGAGATCGAACTCCATATCAGTCTCTGTGCTCAGGGGGGAGTCTGCTGGATCCTCCCTCTCCCTTCCCCCTTGTCCCTCGCCTCCTACTGTCTCTAAGTAAATAAATAAAATCAGAAGAAAGGAAAGGAAGGAAGGGAGGGAGGGAGGGAAGAGGTCTAGCATCTTGGTGTAACTGGTGTTCTGTGCCAGTGGGCAGGGGGCCTCTTGAGGCCCCACAACAACCAGCTTGGCCAGCAGAGCAAACCCCAGACATCATGGGCCTCACCCTCCCGGCTCCCCACTGCCCCCGCAACACAGAATCACGGCCGCAGACAAGTGGTCCCAGAACTGCCAAACCCCGGGCTGGACAGGACCTCATAGGTTATGGGGTTTGATGCCTAACAGCCTGGAGAAACCCGGGGGCGATGTTCACGGGACCCTCCAGGACCCACAGAGCTCCCATCACTGTCCTTTCTTACCGGCCTGAGCCAACATGGTCCCTGTACTGATTAAGAGGCAGTAACGAGTGGCTTCCAATCCCTTGAATGAGGGGAGATAAAGGGAATGGATTTGAAGGCATCCCCAAGAACCAGCTGGTGTCTCAGGGAAGCAGGGCAGGGGCGAGGGGCCACGGAGTCCTGGGAGTGGCCAGCGCCCAGACCTCGATGCCCCTGTGTGCCAGTGCAGGAGGAGGCCAGCTGGACAGACAGTTGCGTGCCAGGTGCTGCTGGGCTCGGGGGGTACAGGTGCTCGGTCTTGGCTGTGGCCCCTGGCACACCCGGGCCCTGCAGACTCTGCTCTGCCACTGGGCAGCGGTGCCGGACAACCTGCCGTCAAGGTGTTTCCCACTCTGGTACACAAGGTGGGTCGAGGGGTGCTGACCGCACACAGAGGGGAACCGAGGCCACTGGGGCCACCGAAGCCTGGCCCCGGAGAACACCCCCCACTGCACCTGGAGGAGAACCTGCCAATAACACTCGGGTGCTCGGACGGGGCAGACCAGCGTGTCCACCGGCGTGTCCCGGGGGCCCACCCCTAACTAGCTTTCACTCCTCATCTTTGTGGCCACACGTCCGGGGAATGGTGTGGAGACCCCCTTCCTACCCTCATCTTCTATTAGGGGACCACCTCTTCCTGCTGTAAAAGTCAGAACCTCTCATGGATGCCCCCAGGCATGGCCGCACGAGAGCTGGACGGTCCAATGCCCCATTTCAGGTTCATCTTACAGACACTACATTAAGTACAATCTCCTCAAAGTCACTTGGTGCCCCAATCCCATAGGAAACAGTACTCCGCAGACTCAGGACTATGTTCGGAGGCAGGAGGAATCTAGAGCAATGGGTAGCTAAGGTCAGGAAGCTGTGTTGTGCAGCCCGGGGCAGGGCCAAGCTTGGCCGAGTAGGGAACAGGCACGCCTGGGTGCCCTCCAGACCTTCGGCACTGTGTTCTGGAAGCCCACTCCGCTGCCCGTGAAGGACGCCCTCAACATTCTCTGGGCAAATTCCACCTCATGAGTGATGTCTTCGACCTAGACAGAATGACCGTCCCACTGAATCCCAGCCCTTTCAAGGTCATTCAAAGTCATGGCCCTCAGCAGTCCCACCACAAGCCAGACCTGCTGCTCTGTGGGAAAGAGTCTGCTGTCCCTTCTGGCTCTCAACTGCCCCGGACACCTCGGGAAGCTGGAGGGGCGGCCGCAGACCCACTGCGGGGGACTGAAATTCTGGCTCATTCACAGTCATCGCTGGGCCCTTGTGGGTCCTGCTTCTCCCGCAAGCTGCCCGGCACACAGTGGACTCGCAGGAACTTTGTCAGATGAGGACCCAGAGGGAAGACACTACCTGAGCTCAAATCAATCGAATGCACCTTCCCAAGGCCCCCCTCCCCTTAAATCTAAGGACATAGGCCTGGAGAGTGGGGGAGGGACGGCCCAGTACAGGCTGCAGGAGGGTAGAGCCTGGGCCGGGGCTGGAAGTGTGAGCTGGCGTGGGCACCCTCCAGCAGGTGGGCGAGCGTGGGGCACATCTGTATGGCCATCTCGATGCCGAGGGGAGGTCCCTGGGTCTGCACGCTGCCCGGCCACAGCTCCTAAACAGACTTGGAAAGCCAGACAGAAATGCAGACAGCAGCCGCCGTGCCCCAAAGAGCAAAGAATAGATTGCAAACCCACCCCAAGCCCTCCCTGCCCGGCTGGCTTTCCTCCCTGTGTGCTGGGGAGGCCTGGGCGCTCTCCGGGGGTCCCAGAGATTTGGGGCCGCTCCGACCTTGCACAGTGGGTTTCCTGTGCAACACTTGAGTCTGGAGGAGCCTCAGGACAAGGGGGTAGAGGACAAGAGGCTGTAGGCTCCCTGGTATTGGCTGGCACGGGCTGGACAGAAGGCAGGGTGGGGGGCTTGCCACACTCCACACATAAGGAGTGCACCTGCCCACCTGCCTACCTGCCTGGTAGCCACCCCTCCACCACCCACCATGTCCCAGGGATGTGGGGTCACCGAGCCATTTGCAGAGAAGGACACCTGGGGCACAGAGGCACTTCTGAACAACAGGGCAAGGGGACCTCTGGGGTAGGACCAGCTTGGCTAGAGCAGGTCTGAACCCGCTCCGGCCTTCCTGGCAGGACAACCACTGGCTGGTGGTGGCCTGGAGAGCCAGCTTTCCCGTAGCCCCTGATCCTGGTGAGGGACACTTGCCAGAGACAGGCCCTGCACGGATGTCTGTGTGTGACACGGCTCGATCTGGTACCTGGACTGCTCCCACTGGGCTTTCCTTAACTTCCCTGGGGGCTCCTGTCCACCCATCAGCCCAGGGCCCCCCTCCATGAAGCCATCCTGGCCTGCGTGTGGGCACATAGAGTGGGAGAAGCCAGGAAGGGGGGGCCTAGCCAGAAGCCCCTCAAAGCCCAGAGCGATGCTTTCTCCTCTCAGTACCCCCAGTTGCTGCTCAGAAGGGGGGCAAGAGTGGGGCCCACAGAATGGGGTCAAGGTCGACCCAGGATCACAGACTCCTAGGGTAGCCCTTAGGGAGCTTTGGACAGGACCTGGCCCAGGATCCACCTCTGAACAGAGGAATCCTCGGATATGACCCCGATGCTTTAACGGTGAATTTGGCACAGTTCTGGCTAGACACAGGTCACCCCCACCGCCTGGGCAACCCCAAAGCCCACTGTCCAGGCCCCTGGCTTGTGCATGAGAAGCAGGGATATCCCTTACTTGGGACAATGCCCCAGAGAGCCCACAAGACCCTCGGCACTGCGGACGCCACACTGGTGCTGGGCTGGGCTCAGCTGCGCAGGGGACATGGTCCTTCCCCCAGACCTCACTTTTCAAGAAAAAGAATGAGAAATCGTGTCAAGTGTTGCAGTGGTTGCTTCTTTAAGAAGAAAAGCAGCAAGAGAGAGAAACAGAAAGATGGTGCTCACACAGGCTCAGCGTGGAGGGCAGCCTGCGGGGTCCTGCTGCCCCGTGGCCACAAGCCTCGCTGGAATGGCGGAAAACCCCAGCTCAGGGCCCGGGGGGGGGGGGGGGGGGGACGGAGCTGGAGACCAGACACTGCCCGGTGAGGCTCCCGTTTCGAAGTAGGCTCTGCCTTCTTGTTTTTATTGGAAATGATGGAGACCGGGGAGACAGAGTGCAGGCTTCTGTGTGTGCATGCACGCGTGTGCACCGGCCCTGCGTGATCTAAGGAGAAACACGGCAGCGGCCTGCATCCAAGGAAGCATTGAGGATGCTGTCACAGAAAGCAGCTACTGACCGGGCCATGTCCCGCCTTGGGGCGCTGCCCGGGGAGCCAGGGAGCTGAGGTCCCCGCAGCCACCGCGACCCACGCCCTGGGCGAATCTTCCCGGCAGACGCCTGGACCCAGGTGTGGCAACAGCTTCTGTCGCTGCCTGGGTGGCAGACGGTCCCGGAAGTGGCCCGTCCTCCTGCTCCTCGGGGCGGACGTCCGGTCTGTAGACAGCGGGAGGCTCCGGAGCCCCAGGCAGGCTCACACTCCAGGCGAACGCCCCACCCTGGGAGGCCACGTCCTGATGCCTGCGGCCACCTGATGCCCGGCGGGGCCCCACGTGCAGGCTTCAGCCCCGGTGTCCGCACCCGCTGGGCATGGCCCCGGCTCCTGCGCATCCCCGACGGAGACACCTGCCCGTAGGAATTGCAGCAGCTTTGAAAGCATGATGAAGGCTTCCCCGGGGCGACATGAGGACGCGGGCAGCAGGGGCACACGCAGGACCTTGGCCGGAGCCGGGAAGGCCACCCCGTCCCCCAGCCCGCGCCCGGGGCGGGGCTCCCTCCGTTCAGCCAGGCAGCGCGTCTGCAGCGCGTTTACAGATGTTTCCACTCGACCTTGCAAATGTGCTCCAGGCCGAAGACATCACTGTTTGTTCTAGAAATCAAAAGGTCTTGCCTGGCTGTGAAAGATGCCTGACCACCACCGCCCTGAGTCCCCCCACCCCCAGCCCCGCCTGCAGGACTGGACCCCAGTGGACGTGCCTGGGGGAGGGGCCGCTCGGCCGCTTTCGGTTTCTTAGGAGCTGAGTCTCAGAGCCCGCCCCCCGCTCCAGCGGCCGAGGCTTCCTCGGCTGCACGCGCCGCGTCTGCTCCAGGTGGTGGGGAGGGGGGCAGTCCGTGCGGGGACACTGAATGTCGAAGAAGCATCGTGCGTGGGGCTTGCTGCCGGCCCAGGGGAGCCGGAGCGCGGTGGGCTCCAGAGGGTCTGGAGAAAATGCCCCCTTCCGCCGTGTACACGCTCCTGTCTCAGGACACGCGGGCCCCCCCGGGTCTTGGCTCCACGTCCGTGCGCCGGGTTTCCAAGGGCTGTCGGCACTCCCCGAGCGCAGAGGGCACGAATGGACCCCCAGTGACAGGAAAGTTCTGAATCCGTTCCTCGTCTCTGTCCCCCTGCCTATTCCTCTCTGGTCCCCTGTGGTTCTCGAAAATCAGGACTAGCAAAGCACAACCGAATAAGGGCCATTGATTTCCACAAAATTTATCAGCCCCTTAACGGGCTGCCGGAACCAGCATATTATTTACCCAACGCTGGGCCCCTCTGCAACCCGGACTCCCGTTCTCCGCCGCTGGGGTGGCTGGGAGGGTTCCGGCAGAGGCCAGGCTCAGCTTTGATACCTCACTGATAACGTATTGTACAATTAGATCAATTTGACAATTTCCATTATGGCTGATAAAATATTTATCGAGCCTTGGAGATGATGTCTGATCTCCGCATCATTTGTTCTGCTAATGGGGGGGGAGGGCTGCTGAGGCCATAGACGGCGCAGACAGAGCCGGGAGCCCACGCCTCACCCCCTGCTCCCCATTAGGGTTGCAAATTGCCGGCCCCAGTCATAAATTACTGCCCAGCCCAGCGAGATTGATGCTGAGCTGACAGAGCAGGTAGGTGACTCGTGATGACATTGTTCCATGCGAGCATTAATCACGGGAGAAAGAGAAAATACCCTCAGATCAGCCCATCAGTCTACATATTAAGGAACGAGAAGCAGGCGGCCGGAGGACGGCTTTATCAAGAGCTAGAAATTGGGAAATGAAAATCATTTTCTACTATTTAACAAATCATCTTAATAATTTCCAGTGTTTTTGCTCATGGTTCTGGGGAGCCCAGACTGCCGTGCCCTCCTGCCACCTGGGATGTTTTGTGGGGCCAGGCCGGAGACACGGAGGCTGCCTCCATCCGGGGCTGGGAGCCGAGGGCTCAGGCTCCCTGTCTGGCCGGGAGCAGGCGCGGCCGCTGTCCTCCTATGCGGGGACGGAAGCCCCGTGCAGACTGGCAGCCACGGCGCAGCCACACACACATTCTGAAACCGAGGCGGGGACCGGGGGGGCTGCGGGGGTCTCTGGGGTGCGGGGAGGGGCCGCTCAGCTCTGCCCCCCCCACCGCCCGGCACGCGGGGACAGCACACGTGCCCAGGCCATCTCGGAGCCCCCCGAGCATCCACTGAGCTGCGCCGTGCGGGGGAAATATCGCCGCAAAAGACAACTGGCCCTTAATGAATCACCCTGAGTTAGAGAAGCCCACGTGCTTTTGAAGGCAAATGGAGAATGAGCGTCCCGGAGAGTGAGTGGGCGCCGCGGTCTGGGGCTGCTTCTCGGCAGAGAGGCGCGTCGGCAGGGAGGGCGGCGACCCGAGCTCGGCCCCACGGCCTGGGCCCTCCTGAGGCTGCTGGGCTCATCCCGAACGGGGGCCTGGGGGAGGCCCCCGCAGCCGCGTTTCTCTTCGGAAGGCCACAGTGCAGAGTAATTAAATTAAATCAGTGCTGTCCCTGCTTCGAGGCCGCCCTTGATTTAAGGCCAGAAAAGGAAGCAATTAAATTTAATAAAAACCAGGTTCCTAAACAAAGATATACGGCCGGTGCGGCCGTCCGGAGACGGCACCGCCCCGTGAGGGACCCCACTCTGGGTGCCGCCGACGTCGGGTTTAAAATAAAAGAAATAATCACCTCCCAGAGCCTCTCCTCTAACGCGCCGCTCTGAGACGCTGGTCTCGCTAATGACTCTGTCAAGAAGCAGAAGCCGACAGTCCCCCTCAGAGGGAGAGCCGTGGCCACCGCTGACGGGGGGACGGACGCGGAGCCGGCGTGCTCGTCTGGCAGGGCCAATTAAAGGTGGGCTGTGGGGGCTCGAGGTCAGGGTGCAGGGTGACAGCTCAGAGCCAGGGATGAGGAATGGGAGGTGGCCGGCGTTCCAGCATGCTTCCTGCCGAGGCCACGGCGGCGTCCCTGCGTCCACCCCTGCCCCCAGGTCACTCTCAGCCCCAAGCTGTTCCGCCCGTGACAGGGGCGGCCCCTCTCTCGTTAACAGGACAGCGCGCGGCTTCCAAGGCGGGCCCCTCGCATCCGGAGACCCGTCTCTGCTCTCGGCAGTGAGGAGACGCGAGGCAGCCCAGGCATGGAGACCGCCGGCCACAGCAGGACGCAGCCAGGGACGCTGCCAGTTACTCGCGCTGCAGCTGACGACAGCGAGCGGGACGTCCCCAGCCTGCCCCTGAGGCACAGTGCTGCGGGAGCCCCCACGGCATCCCCGTCCGCCGGGCTACCGGCTGGGTCCCCTCGCTCTCGCGGCGGGGTGACCGGCCTCCTGGAAACAAGTTATCTGCTACCGATCTGCTCCCGCTTCAGGCAAAAGGGCACGTGATTCATTATTTAAACACCAGCACCCCCCACCGGGTCACCGAGGGCAGCCGGGCCCTGCTTCTCCTGGGGTCCTCCTCCTGTGAATGCTGGCTGTGCCGGGTGGGGGCAGGGAGTGTTCCCTGGGGAAGGGGGTCTGGGCAGCCATGGTGCCAGGCAGGGCGGGAGCGTGGGCCAGCCAGCCGTCCCTTCCGAGGCAAGAGAACAGAAAATGAAACGTGTCGGTGTTCCGATTCGCTGGGAGAAGTCCCGGAGACCACGGGAGCTCTGAGGACCGGGGCCGGAGCCTGTCTGAGAACAGAAGCCTCATTCTCTCCTCCCAAAGGTCAGGGTTGACCGCCCACAGCACCCAAGAAAACCGGCTGGGGGGTGGTAAGAGGGCAGCGTAGGGAACGGTCCTCATTCCTCCTCCTTCCTACCAAAGGATTATGAAAACAGCAACCAAACTAGAGAGATCTGGAATCCACCAACCAGCCCCAAGCCTGGGCACGAGGCTCATTCACCGAGGTCCTCAGAGACTATACGGTGACCACGAGGCCACGCCCCTCCCCAACATGGCAGGGAGGCCCGTGCCCTGACATGGGTTAGGCCAGAGCAGGGAAGCCTTCTGGAACTTTCTAGAGCTTTCCAGAACTTTCTGGGCCACAGCTTCCAAACCTCCTCATGTGCCAGCCCCATACGCAGAAAGGAAGAGTCTGTGAGACGCGGTCAGGCCCTCGCGGTTGCCTTCCAAGCAAACTTTGTCCACCACTCCCTGGGCTGGCCGCAGAGCAGGAGGGAAATCCGGCCCCGGGAGTGAGCGTGGTTTGTTGGCTGGTTGGGATCAGGGCACCTCGAGGGAAAGCGAAGGATGCTGCACCTACCGGATGCCCACACGGAGACACGGGAAGGTGGCGCTCCAGGACGCAGACACAGGCACGGGGGCCACATGACACTGGGGAGACACGGGCCCTGGACAGCACCGAGCACAGCCTGTACCCACAAGCACCCCGCAGCGTGGCCTGAGACCCAGCCCCTAGCGGTGGGTCCAGCCCAGCACCCCGGGTCCCGCTGCTGGGTTTTGCTCTCAGCTCCCCAGGAGGGGGACGCAGCTCCCACATCAGCAGTGGCAGAACCTAGAACAGACACTTTAGGGTCTGCCCAGAGCTCTGCTGAGTTATCGGGTCAGGATGGAGGTGACCCACACCCCTTCCCCTCCAGCTGCTAACATCACGCAGGGCTGTGGGCCGGGACGTGGTTATTGGAAGAGGGTCTGGGGTCCCCTTCCTGAGAATGCGAACCCACGGTGAACAGCATCCCAGATGAGGTTGGTGCGGCTCTGGCCCTCCTGTCCCCCCACGCAGCCGAGGGGCAGCCGCTGCAGCCCATGCCCTGGTCGCCAAGGCCCTGAGGGGTGGCCGCTGACCCTGGAGGGGAGGGGCAGGCCGGGCAGTCCTGGGCACGTGGGGTCCGAGCGGCGGGTGCTGTGGTGCCGAGGGCAGGAGCATTGGAGAGGCGCCCCCAGGGAGCACGGTTTTTCTCTGCCATCGGGAGTACTGCCCACGAGCCCAGTTTGTAGGGAACCTGATTCCCAGCTGCTGAGTGGGGGTGAGAAGCCACCTCGGGCTTTATGTACCTGAGAAGGACGCCTTCTCAAGCCTTTCTTTGTTTATCTCCGGAAAATCTTCACCCTCCTCCATCCACACAAAGGACACCTCCTCCAGAGAGCCCTTCAGGATGGCCCCTCCAGACCCAGGCACACATAGTCTGACTTGCAGGACCGGGACACTCTAGGGAGGGGTGCTGCGGCCACAGTGTTCTGGGATCTTGGAGAGAAGCGTCCTACAGACATTGCCTGGGTGGCTTGGGACAGCACTGGTGGCGTCCTCCTGGCAGCTACCACTGTCCCCAGAACTTATCTCTCACACATGACGGGGCTTTGCAGGAAGGAGGAGGGCGGCTCTGCATTCCTTCTCCCTGTGCGACAGGCACACGTCTTAATCTGCGCCGCGTGACCCGCCTCACATGCTGGCTCTCAGACGGGCAGCTGTGAGGTCAGAGAGAGGGGAGGGGTCCTGGGGGCCGCCCGAGGGTGCCGCTGAAGAAGTCGCCGGGGCTCCGTCCCCGGGACACCTGGGCCGGGAGCAGGCCGTCAGGGAGAGGGTTGAGAGCTGGGGCGGCGTCCAGGGCTGGTCTGGACTCCCACCTGCGGCCTTGCTCTGACTCAGTTTCCTCATCTGTAAAATGGGGTGAGACTCCTGTCCACCCCATTTGTCTGATGACTCAGCCCTGGGGATGAGCCCCAGCTCTGAGACCACCCTCCAGGCCAGCCCCTCCGCAGCCCAAAGCCAGGGGGAGGGGGAGCCAGTGTGTCCCGCCCCTGCGGCAGCCCACCATTCATACCTTCGAATTCTATAACCCAGTCCCAGACGTGCCCAGCCCTGGGCCTGCACCCAGCATGGGGCAAGATGGGGCACAGGCAGCAGGCTGCCCCAAGGACAGGGCTCACCTGTTAGGAGTGGGGGCCTCCAGTCACCTACAAGCTACGTGCTCATCAGAGCCCAGAGGCGGGGCACTGGGGGCCCATCCCAGGAGCCCACTCCTCTGTTCATCCCCATGTCCTGCCCTGAAAGCTGCCAGCCAGAGAAACTGGCCTCTGTCCCCCAGAAAACTCAGGGGTCCTCAGAGCTGGCCCACTGGGGCTTGGGGACGCAGGCATGGGAGGGTCACTGTGCCCCAAACCAGGGACTGGCTTCTCCCTGCCCTGTCACTCAGCAAGACTGGGATAATAGAACAGTGGGGGCAGGTCCACCGGACATGGTCAGGGCTGGGTTCAAATTCTGGTCTCACTACTTCCGAGACCACCAACCTAGGAGAGGTGACCCTGCTTCCCCCACTGGTCACACCAGAGCCAGCCTCTCTGGCATGGAGTGTGGACTCAGCGGCTGGGCCAGGGCACCCTCTCCTCAAAGCCTCACTCTCCCTTCCACCAGCAGCCCCTTGCCTGGGGCGGGTGGGCCTGGGGTAACGGTGGCTCCAGCTTTCAGGGCTCCCACCCCCATCACTGTGCCCCCAACCCACCAGCAGCTAGGTGCTGGGCCCAGCACCAGGCCGATACCCGTGGGCCCCGGGATCAGCGCACGGGCACTGTGCTGGAACCCTGGGTCCCGCCCTGGCCCCCGCCCGCAGTCCCGTGGTTTGGGATGGTGCTGAGCACGACACTCTGGCTTCACCTGGATGTTCAGTTTCCAACTCCTGGAAAAAGAAAAGGAGACGCCCCACGCCCAGTCTCTCAGCTCACCACCCAGCACCCCAGAGGTGGCCCAGCCCCCTCCCCAGCCTCACTCTCCCGGGGTGGGCAAAGGACACAGAGGAGGGGTCCTGGAGGACGGCACTGGGTAGGGGGAACCGGTCCAGAGACCAGAGGCAGGACGAGCGGGGGCAGCCGGGGTCCAGCACTGGACTAAACAATGCCAGTACCTGTTTCTCGGGGTAACCCGACCCTATAATTATGCCTAAGCCCTGGGGGGGTGCCCGGGGCCACAATGCCAGTGCTCGGAAGGAAGCCGGTGAAGAGACCCTTCCATTGTCATTGCCCTGCATTGCGTCAGGCGGGCTCTGGTTACGGGGCTCACAGCTGGCGTGTCACCTGCCGCCTCCAAGGGGGAGGGCACACACCGTGGCAGAGCACAAGGCCCGCCGGGCTGGGCCTGCTGCCTTGGCAGGGGCTGTCCGGGGCCCCCCGTCCACTGGACTCGCTGAGAAGGCCTCTTCCCGGGCTGGCAGCAATCTCATTGTTTGCCCTCAGATAAGAAACGTGGGCTCATGTGTTTTCTTTTCTTGAGAAAATGTCGGGCCCAAGGACGATGTCTGCGGGACAGGAAGAGCCGGGCACAGGGGAAAGGGCTCACTGGGCCCACCCTTCCCGCCCACGCCCATGTCCACATCCACGCCGGGGACCGCAGGCACCCCCGAACCCCCCTTGCCCTGACACCCGGCTCCCGGGCGTACCCCGGCTCTGGGGCAGCTCCCTGGTGGCCGGGGCGCTCCACAGCCCCTCGTGTGGAAGGGGGACCCAGCTCTGCCAGGAAGACGCCTGCCCTGGATGCCCCCTGACCCGGCAGGCGGCCCGAGCATGAACACGGGAGCCCAGGCCCTGGCCTGTGGGTGGCCAACAGCCCCCCTGGCCCCCGGCAGCCCGGCCGGCTAATCCCAGCTAATGCGCGCCCGTTCCCGCCGCTGGTGTGCGGGGAGGTGGGCTCCCGGGTGCCCCACGCACGCTCTGCGGGCAGCCCCTCCGCCAAACAAAAGACGGCCTGTTCGCTGCCTCTGCCTCAACGCGGCTTAAGGACATTTTTGTCATTTTTGACCAGCTAATGTCTTGAAAAAGAAAATAAGTTGTCTAATCGCTTTAAGATTAATCTTCACTGTTTTTGAACACTCTGGGTGCTGACGCTGACCTTCCTGGACCAAGAAGGTCACGGCCCCTGCTGTTCCCAGGGCTTTTCCGACCCCCGCCCTCCCTGCGGGCAGGTGGCCAGTGGCACGGGCCCCAGAAGGCCTTGTGGGCGGTCACAGCCGCGGTTTCTGATGCCACCGAGGCCACGTGGAGGGGATGGCCGGCCGCATACAGTGCGGCCCCTCTTGGCCCTGACGGGGACCCATCTTCGGGCCCCAGCGGCCTCCTGGGCCGCATCCTCTGCCTGGCGGTCCCTCCCCTGCCGTCAGGCCCGTCAGCCCCTCGGCCAGCCAACTCCTAGTCTCTAAGAGTCCAGACACGTGCCATGTTCCAGGGACATTTTGGAACTCCCACACTCTACCCTCCACAGCCTCCCTGGTCCTTTCCATACAATCCCCATTATCTGGGTTTCCCTTCCCACTGGCCGCCAGCTCTGAAGGGCCAGGCCTGGGACACACTCATCTCCGGTCCCCAGCACAGACCCAGCCCAACATGAGCCCAAGGCTCTGGCTTCCTGGATGCTGGACCACTCAGCGAGACGTTGGCTTCTCTGCAGACGGGCCAACGACCCCGTGCTGTGGGCTTTCCCTGAAGTCAGATGTGATGCCCAGCCATGGCTGGGTGTGCTGGCTGGTGACATCCTGCTACGGGCAGCCAGTGATGGGCTGGGGGAAGAGCAGCTCTGAGGGTCCTGCCCTGCGTGACCACGTCCAAATTCAGCAAAGCCTTCCTCTGGGGAAGACCCCGCTGCCCCTCCCCAAGGCCAGGTTGCCGCAGCTGCTGAAAGTCGGCCCTGTGAAGAACTCCAGCGGTCTCATCTCCATCACCCAGCCAAGGCCGTCCCTCTGGTCTGTGGCCATCCTGCTGGATGCACGGAGGCCTCAGAAGGCCAGTGTAGACGCCCAATGTTGAAGCCTCCCTGAAGCTTGCTGTGGTGTCTTCTGTAAACACCGCTCGGGCGTTGTATGTGGCTCGGTGTTAATGACAAGCCTGTTTTTCCATAGTTGGGGGCAGAAGCCAAGTATTTGTGTCTGTAAGGGGCATGTGGACTTGGCCGGGCATCTCTGGCGCCTTTGTCCCCAAGCCCCCACCCCAGAGTCCCTCCAGGAAGGAGAGAATTCCTATCCGGATGTGCCCGTAGCTCCTCTGGGCGACTCCTCAGGACACACTGGTCCAAAGTCAGGGTCGCTTTGCTTCAAAGATAAGCTCTGTGTAAAGTGAGTCACGCTCTCTTAGGAAGCAGAGGTGTTGATTCATTGAGGCAAGAGAATGGACAGGACAGTTCTAGAACATTCCAGGCCCACGTTGGAGGAGGGAGGGCACGACGGAGGCAGATGGAGAAGCTTCCTCCCACATGAACCCAGCACCAGGTCTGAGGTGTGAGCTTTGAGTGCTGCAGACTATCTGCCTTCTGGGGCACGCGTGCACCTCTGGAAGGTTCTGGAAAGTTCTAGATGGTTCTATGTGGATGGGACGCTCAGGGGCCCAAGGCACGGCTCTGACTGGGCCAGGGTCTGCTGTCCAGCCTCCACTGGGCAGCCCCTTCTCCTTTGCCTGCTGGGCAGAGAGTGATCGGGCAGAGAGCAGGGCCCGTGTCCAGGTTCTAACACTTCGTAAACGTTGTCAACATAATGAGACGGTCTAACGGCCACTTGGTTTTCTGCCGCTCGGCCACACTGCCCTTCATCCTGGCCCCAATCCGCCCTCCTCGGCACCCGCCCTGCTGCACAGACCCAACCCCAAACTCAGATAAATAAGTTCAAACCTTTAAAAAGTGCCCTTAATGCCCCATTGTGCCCTTGATTGCCCATTTCCCAGCTATGTAATTAGCACATAAAGAACACTCTCCTCCGAATTAAATGGCAGTAATTGGGTTTTTAAAAAACTAATTTAAATCCTAAACCCTTTGGAAAAAAATTGTCATTGTTTACATATTAAACGGACTAGCATTTTAAGTATTATGGGGCTAATTTAACAGGCTTATCTAGGACGTGGGCCATAGGGGCAGGGCGGGGAGGGAGGAGACTTCTCCAGAGGGCTGGAGGAAAGGGCCTGGCGCCCGCTGCCCGCTCACAGGGGAGGGAAGCGGGACCCCCTGGCAGCCCAGAGCTCTGGGACGGAGCTCAGGGCCACAGCCGCCTTGCGTCCCTTGCTGACCGGGGACCCTCACCGGCGCTCACATCGGGGGCACCGTCCCGTCCCCATGGAGAGGAAGACCACTGCCTTTCAGACCGCGCACTGAGGTGCGCCTGTGCTTTCGGGGCTATCTCTCTCCTGTTCGTGTTCCGCAGTGGGTGCAGAAAAGGGGTCTGAGAGTCTGAGTTACTTCCAATTTGAAATTCTGTTCATGCTAAAAGAACCTCACATGGGAAGCAAACGTGCGGGGCCGTCTGGGAGCCGAGCTGTGGAAGCTGGGCGGAAACCATTTTGGTGAAACCTTGGCTGAACGGAGGCGCCGCTCCCCTTCTACCGGGAAGCCTAGAACCCCGGGAGCCTCCCGGACCCCGGCCCCCACCTCGGGACGGAACACGGTTGCAGAATAAACCTTTTTTTTTTTTTTTTTTAACGTGAGAAAATGGCTCGGCCTTTCCTCGAAGGGGAGGCGGCCGGTTGACGCTGACAAGGACAAGGACCGCTGAAGACCGGGGCGGCCTTGCTTCTCCGTGGCTGAAATGCCCGCAGCCGGGAGGGCCGCCGACCGAATGAGAGCAGCGGGAGAAGGGAGGTGAGGGGCAGGCGGGGAGCCCGC
Source organism: Lutra lutra (assembly GCF_902655055.1). NCBI lineage: Eukaryota > Metazoa > Chordata > Mammalia > Carnivora > Mustelidae > Lutra > Lutra lutra. Next base: position 196,091,611 of record NC_062281.1, read on the forward strand.
CGGCAGGACGGGGCACCCCAGCAGACAGGGCACCCTCCCAGCCCCCAGCAGGGCCTCGGAACGCGCTCCCCTCCCAGCACCGGCCCCCGGGAGTGGGTCCCCCACATCCAAGAAGCCCAGAAAACGACTAAAGAGAAGCAGACACGAGCGTCTCCACCATCACTGGGGATACAACGGCCGACGGCTCAGGGCAGGACCGAGGGGGCTGGCCCCCGACACGCGGCAGAGGTGCGGACCGTGAGCGGAGCAATCACCCCCTTCCTGAGGACCGGGATGTGCCAGCCTGCGGTGACCCGGCCTGGGGGGTGCGGTGGGGCTTCTGCTGCGGGCCGGCGACCGACGCGGTTTTAGAAGGCCATCGGCAAGGTTGCCAAGCCTCAGGAAGCGCCAGCCCCCAGCCAGCAAGGACTTGGCCTTGTCCTGCAGCATGACAGTCGCTGTGATGCGAAGGCCACACGGGGCTGTGGGACCCAGAGGTGGGCTCGGACGGAGACTTCGTGGCCTTCGGAGACGAGTCCAGTGCCCATGGGGCCTAGGGCCCCAGGGGCCCTGCCGCCTCACTACTGCCCAGGACGGAGGGGTGGGCGGGTCCATCACCCAGGCTCTGACGCCCTGGGGGCTGCGCACACCGCCGGCACTAGCCGGCATGTCTCAGGGCTCTCAGTGCCTTAAATCTTCCTTCGACTCCTTCTGTAAGAACATCTGGCCAGAGCAGGTCCCTGCAGCCCCGCTCCCTCTGCAAGGCTCTGCAGCCACGTCTAGCTCCACGGTAAGCACGGGCGTGAACTCCCGGTGCCGGCCAGGGGCTCCTCGCAGCTCCCGGGGCCCTGGCTTCCTTCCTCGCACCCTCCAGCTTTCCTCTTTGCCCTCCCTGACTGCTTTTGCTAGGAGGATCCATCACCCCACGATAGAAAATGACCGGAAACGACCACAAACGTCAGCTTCTGTTACATAAGTGCTACGTAGGCTGGAACAAGTCACACACACGCACGCCTGCTGCAGGGCACACGTGTGTGCACGGAACACGCGTGTGCACAGAACAGAGCGGGGACAGAGCAAGAACCAGACTGGTCAGGCAGAGTGGAGAGAGGTCTACACTGAGCCCTGTTTCGTCCTCCAGGAGAGTCTGCTCTCCTCTCCATGACCTCCCTGCCCCTGGGCTGTTGCATGGCGCCTGGAAGAGCCCAGAGAACCGGCCGCCATCCTGGCCTGCGTGAGCTCTGGGATGGTTCTACCCACGGTTCCAGCGCACAGGCCCTCCCAACCTCCTCATGTGGCCCTCTCACTCACGCATGGGCTACGAGCAGCTGCATGCACACGCACACACGTGCTCTCCCAGTTCCCTCGTGGCTATGGTGCCCACACGGCCCTCCTGTTCCAGCAGCCGCGGTGTGGAAAAGGAAGTGCACAGGGGAGCGGACACCCCACCTGGGCCCGGGGTCGCCCGTCCTCAGCCAGGCTAGGGGACGACGGTCACTCTGGGATCCAGAGCACGAGGATGCCCTCCGTCTTGGGCCCTCGGCTTCAGAATCAGGTAGCGATGCTACCCACGTCCGCTCCTGGCGTCTGCTCCTAGACGCCCGGGCTGGCACAGGCTGGTGGTGAGGGACTCAGGACGGTGCCCCAGCAGGGAGAAGTCAGCCGTGCTCCGGAGGCAGGCCGAGCAGGGGAGAGGGGCCAGGCGGGGTGAGTCTCTGCTGTGGGCAAGCGAGACACCGGGGTTCAGCCTGTACGTCTGAGCCCATGCGGGCCTGCGTCGCACACAGCTGCTCGCACACACACTCGTGCACACGGACACACACCACGCTGGTGTCGCAACCGCCCCACATGTTGCCAAACACAAGCACGTCCCCCGCCCCCAGGACACCTTCTCTCTAGGCCGCTGGCCCACTCCGCGCTCTGTGTTCCACGTTCGACGCCTGCGTGTCTCGGTTGGACGGCGCGGGCCTGCAGGCCGCTGCTGCACGAGAGGAAGTCCCCAGGGTGGGTTGCCCACATCCAGGCCCAGGGGCCTCTGCTCTGATTTCTCGACACGCTTTTATCTCCCCGAGCTGTGCATGTGACGTCACGATCAGGAAAGAGGGACAAGCCACCCCGGGACACTTGGACGTCCACTTTACCTGGGATCAAAGAGGAATCCAGGTGGGTTGGAGGGCCCCTGAGATCTCCGAGACAAGGTCGAGTGCAGTCACGAGATTCATATTGCTGCCTGTCACCCCTGCCGCAGCTCGCCTCCCTCTTTCTGAAGACATTTCGCCCACCAGGACGACGAACATGGACGGAACACAGAGCCAGAGCTGCCTCTCCATTTTAGAGAACTGGGAAGGACTCCTTCTCAGCGGCAACGAGCAGTGGCTGAGCAGGGAGACAGGGGTTTCCATTCAAGCATGGTCTGCAGTGGAAACGCGTTGACCCTTTTCTCAGGAATTAGCAATTTAGGCAGGAAGTGTCCTGGATGCCAGGAGCCTTCCAGGGAGGGCCCGCTGTGCAAAGCTCAGCCCAGAGCCCCTCCCCGCAACCGTCCCAGGCAGCCAGGCTCCTGGGTGAGCAGCCGGCAGGCCTCCTTCCCCGCTGCTGCCCTGCGCCAGGCGTGTCCTGCTTCCACTCACAGAGGCAATAGGCCTCGGCCATGTGGGCCCCAAGCTGGGCCCTACTGTCCCCTGCCCTGAGGAAAAGGGGCAGGGTCTCAGGGGCAGAGGGAGCGCGGCAGCCCGGAACGTCAGCCTCGTCTCACAGGGCAGGAAGGATCTGTTTAGCAGCAAGTCTTCCAAAATGAAACCAGAAACCAGGTCTAATCATTTGAGCTCGATAAAGACTTCCCGAGTGCCTGGGAACACCAAGCATAACCAGCATTGGTCCTCCGTAGGCACGGAGACGGGGGAGTAGCACGACGGGCTGCGCGGGCTGCACCCCAATGTTGAGGGGTGGGGCTCTATCTCGCAAGGGCTCATCTGGGTAAGATGATATCTGATGTAGCAAACAAGAAAAGCAAAGTTCAAGAAACCAGCACGGACCAGCTTTTGGCAAGGTCCGTGCACCGCTGTTGTGCATTTTAAATCGCTCGGTGCCAAATCGTCACAGGCTCCCGTTGCCAGAAACCAGGAGAGGTCAAGCCAGGATCGCAGTGGAGAGCAGAGACTCGTCTTTAAAAAGCACAGCGCTGAAATCTATTTTGAGTTTTGCAAAACAAGAGGCCGTCTGGGCCTCGCTCTCTCTCCCTTTCCATCTTCCCTCTCTGACCTCTCCCTTTCGTCTAAAAACCAGCATCCCAGCCTCATTCCCACCGCCACTGGCCTCCAGCTCCAGGCCCTGGTGGGACTGAGCCCAGGAGACCTCAGCACACACGGGAACTTCCTGACCCGCCAGCTCCGGGGACGAGGTGCACCCAGCCGTGCTGTCTCCCAGCTCTCCAGTGAAGGCACCTCCCAGGCCTCCACGGTTTTTCCAGAACGCACGGCAAGGGCATCTGGGGTCCCCAAGCAAGCACGGGGCCTATCAGGGATCCCAGGCCCCCCATGACCCCGTGCATCAGTCACGCCAAATCAGGAGGCTTTCTCCATCTCCAGGTGTACCCTCATGTCCCTGCTGGGCTGGGACCTTTGCCCCCTTCCCCTCCCTCCAGAAGTACTGGCCCTGCAGAGTCCTGGACAGGGGTCCCTGGTCCAGCCCCACCAGCCTCCATCTCCCAGCAGGCTCACAAACTGGAGGAGGCTGTTGCCTGGTGGTGTCCAGTGCCCCGAGGCTTCCAGAGCCCATCTGGCAATTTCCAGGTGCTGGTTCTGCTTATTCCTGAAGGGCCGGGCACACGGTCAGAACGTCCCCTGGACAAGTGTGAGAGAACCCAGATGCGGCCCACAGGTAGCCAAGCCTGGAACTTTCTGCGCAGCTGCCCCAGGACCCTCCAGCCTCTCTGTATCTGCCTGTACAATGGGTGTGCCCACCAACAGCCTCGTAGCGCAGGGAGGGACCTAGCCACCGGAGCTGGGGGAGCCTGCGGAGGAGGACGCCCACGGGCAGCTGGGGCCCGGCCCACGGACATTGTTCCCAGGCACAGCCGGGCTGGCCGGGCGAGGGCCTGGGGACCAGCTGCCGCCCCGCCCGGCCAGAGGAGCCGGGCCCGGGATGGGAGGCCAGCGGCACCCGTGCCCACAATGGGCCCCTTTCTCCCCTTGCTGATTGAGACAGTTGAGTTCGGAATATTTAAACAGTTGTATATTCACAGACCTCGGGGAGGGGAGGGGATGACCTAAGGGGGCGAGGCCCGCGATCAATGCTTAATCAGATAACTGCTCGCTCTCTCGACAAGGCTTCACGGAAGATCAGCCACTCAAACGCTAATTCCTCTTGCTAATTAAGCAGCCTGTTAATTGCTCCCGGGCTCTAATGCCCGTCATTATGCCTGTAACAGCCCGCCTGACAGCGCTGGGCCCGGGGCTCGGGGCCCACAAAGGAGCGGCCGTAATGAATCGGCCGGCACCGGGACCCCCGACACCATCAGCCAGCACTGCGCCCGCGCCGCTCCAGGGTCCAAGCATGCCGGGGTCAGCGCCCCTCACGCCAACCAAATGCGTCACAAGCGCCGGAACTCGCCAGGACCCACCGACGGCAAAGGAGAGGCGCCAGGAGACACTGTTCTTTCTTCTTTTCAGGAAAACCCTGCCTGGCCCAAGGATGGCGCGATCGCTCCCTAGGACTCACCACCTCCCTGAGCCCTTTCCAAGCGCCAGCCGCCAGCCGCACTTAGGGCTGTGCCGGAGTTTCCCAGTGTGCACCTGCTGAGCCGGGCACGGCGCCCTTTAGAGCCACTGGGCAGCAGCTCCATGGCCTGGAGCAGAGTGCCTGGGCTCTGGGGCCTCAGTTTACCTGTGTGGCTGGTGCCAACAGTGCCTACATCAGGGTGTCACAGGAGACATGAGGGGTGAATCGGACCCAGCCAGGCACGAGGAGGACTGTGGTCCTCCTGGGAACTGTCCTGCCCTCCTGTCCTCCCGGTGGGCACAGGCCCAGCACCCTGGTCCATGCAGGGGCCTCTCAGGCCCGGGCTGTGCAGTCAGAGCCTGGACTCGTGGGAGCGAGGTGTGGGGGCCTGATTCTCCTGGCCGGCAGGCCTGAGTGAGGCAGAGCCGTCGGGTCCCAGACGCCCAGAAAAAACTGCAGGGAACACCCGCGGCCCAGGGGGTCCAGGGGAGGCCTTGCTGGCCAGAACCTTCGCACGGACAGGGCGGGCACCGCACAGGGTGGCCCGACGGCCACTGCCTCCTCCTAGTGCCCCGAGACCCTGCCAGGTCCTGCAGATTCCTGACACGGCTGGGCCGGCCACGGAGGTCACCGTACTGCCACCAGCTCCCCTGAGGCTGATACGTCGCTGTCACGGGCTGAGCGGGGTCACCAGCCTGGGTCACAAGCCTGGGTCCGTCCGAGTCTCAGTCCTCACTGTCCTTCCTGCCCGGGGGCCTGGTGGGATGGCGTAGAGGCCAGGCTGGGCCTGGGGTAAGGCCGGCGGCTGCAGAGACCACAGGTGGCTCGTCCCCAGATCAGGGGCTCAGCCTCTGCCCACAGGCTGCCACCGCCATCCCTCCAGGTCCACTGTCTGTCCCTGGACAGCTGGTGATGTTGGCAACAGGGCGCCGACAGCCCCTGATAAAGGCTGCAGCCGTCCCAGCCAGGCCAGCAGCAACGCAGAGAAGCCCGCAGGGCCCAGAGAAATGGGACCTCCCCTGGGTTCCCCAGCCAGCCCACAACCCTGGCCCAAGCACCCAGCCGTCCCTAAAGAGACAGAAGTGCTGCCCTGCAGGGTGGGGGGCTCCACAGGTGTCCCTGCTCCTGCTTCAGGACAGAAACAACCCCTGCCATAGCTGCAGTGGCTGTGACCCACATCCGCCCTCCAGGGGACCACACACCCTCGTCCTTCTCCATGAGGACACAGGTTTCCTTCCCAGAGGAGGAGGGACAGACCAACAATCCAGGTAGGATGTCTGACTACCTCAGAAGCAGGCAGAATGAGGCTGCTTCCGGCTTCACGTCCCAGATCCCAGTGGAATGGGAACCGCAGCTCCAAACACCCCATAAGAAGGCACAGAAGGGGCTGGGCTGGGCTGCCCCCAGGTCCAGCCACACCCATATCACCTGGGAACACTCTGGGCCTCCTTCACTTGCAAACAGGCTTCTACTCTCTGACCCAAGAGCCAGTACGAGGATGGGAACGCTCGTATCACTGCGTGGTGCCTCCTCCAGGAAGTCCCTGTGGATTCCCACTGCTCTCCAGCCACACCTGGGGAAAGCATTTTTATCTCCGCCTCCCACGCCTCGCTGTGGGTTTCCAGGGTTGACAGACACCTCGAGATACGCCGTTCTCACTCCTCCGTCAGCGATGGTGCCCGAAGCCGGTCACACCAGCCTTCCAGCTCCCCAGCAGCGCCCGATCCCACCCGCAAGGGGCGCCCCGGGGTCTGAGGTGGGCAATCGAAAAGTGGGATTCTGGTCGCAGGGGAGGCTCCGAGAACCAGGGGGAGCCCTGACTATGCCGGTTACCACCACACAGGCGCACACGAGGCCTGCATGTCCATCAACACCCCCCACAGGGCACCCAGGCACACGGTGGCCAGGAGGACTGAGTTCTCCTTCCCAAAATCTTGCTGAAACCTGGGGTCTTGGCCTCCGGCACCTCACTGCCCAGAGTGCCAGCCCCCCTGCACACCGCCCGCGATGCCACCCCCCAGCCGGGCTCGGCGGGGGCTCGCTTCCCTGCCCTCCCTCCTGCGGGCCCCATGGTCCCCCCTGGCCTGGGACGCTGCAGTGCTGGTTTGAATTTGTGGGGCCGGGGCTGGTTTCCATTCCCAGCCGCCACCAGCCGAGGGTCCTGCAGGAAGACGCAACCTGCTGGAAAGAGACGTGAAGGACGGGACAACGGCGTCGCCTACCCGGCCGGGAAGGGAAGACCCTAAATTTGATTTCTTTTCCTGGGCTGGCTTTGGAGGCAGGGGCTGGTTCCTCGGGTGGGAGCCGGACTGTGGTCTCGTGGGGTCCAGAAAGGTCATTTATCCCCCTCTTACAAGGATCCTTTCTTCCCCCACAGGCACCTGAGCCCTGTCTATCCTGCCCAACCTGAACCCCACTGCAGGGCTGCTCGGAACCACTAAGGGGCTGGGGGGGCCCCTGGCCTTGGGGGCAGAGCCTGGAAAAGACAAGGATTCGGGTCTGTGACAAACGTAAGGGAGTGGTGGGCCGGGATGGCTCCCGGGTCAGAGAGATGAGACTTCCGAAGAAACCCGCGGACGCTGGGTTTTGGGGGGTCGGTCCGTGTGGGGCTTGCCCACCCCAGTGGCCACACTCGACTGCCCACACGCGACTGGGCCACGGGGCTGCACGACCAGACAAAGGATCGTCTGCAAAGAGAGTGTCGGGGCTGGGCTGTCTCTGGAATTGGACGCAGAGAGATGGTGGATTTCGCAGGCCCCATAGCGAACAGGCCCCGCGGCGGGCAGCCCCGGCCGGGCCCTGCCGCTGGCCGCCATGTGGCTGCGCTGCGTCCCCCGACCCCCTGAGACACCGTGTGCAGGGAAGGGGCTTGCGGTGAGCGCGGCCCACTAATAGGACCCATATTCTGCCGGGTGCACGTTTAACACAAAAGATCTGGCGAGATACCCACCGCCCGCCCTGCTCTGGCCCGACTGAAAGGCCTTTGTTCGGGGAGATTAGAGCAGGATTTGCTTTCATTTTTCACGACGTTTCACTCACTACATCACCGAGGTTATTGACGTGGCCGCGGCGCCTCCTCCCTCCGCGGCCCCCCAACCCCCACACCCCAGGGTCGCCGGCCGCCGCAGGGCGGGCTGCGGGGACACCTGCCCGGGCTGGCTGTCTAGGCCATCTAGGCCCCAGGCCCTGTCCCCGTGGCTGGTGGGTGCCCGTTGGTCCGGCCGCAGGTCCCCTCGTGGGCCCCATCCTCCCCGCGCTGTCCCAGACTCACATCTGTTTCTCTGGGTTTGGAGGCCGTGGTTATTTCTCAAGGCCGCCCTTTGTCCCGCACCTCCTGGTCCTGGCCGGGGCCGGTGGCCACGATGGTGGTCACGATGGCGGGCCGGCGGGCCTGAGGCGACAGAAACGGTTTTGTTCCGGTCGGGGCCTCTGGGCTAGGACTTGATCCCACTGTGTTTTGTTTTAATTAAGAGCTGATCTTTTTTGAGCCATTCCTGAAAATAGCTCCATGTTGCTTTCCTCCAGGACGTAAGGCTTTTAAAATAAAAGCCCTTTTGAGAAACAAATAACGTTTTGCTGCGCCCCTCCCCCTGCCGGACCCCCAGCCAGGGGTCGTGTTCGTGGGCCCATGCCGATGCTGGAGCTAACGTGGCCCCGGGCGCGGCCCGGAAGGAGGCTCCTGGGACGCCCGGGCAGGCCCTCGGCCATGGGCTTCTAGGGAAGCGGGGCCCGGGCGGCCTTCTGCACACAGCCTCCCCCGGCCCGGCCTCAAGAGCCAGGCACTAATTGCGGCGTTTTCCTGCACAACAGAAAGAAAAGAGGAGAAAACACCCACTTATGTTGTCCCAACACAAGATTCTGACATGTTAACAAGTTTATTATATCCTGTTTCTAATCTAAACACAGAACGAGTTCTCTGCAGAAGTGGGAAGTCAGCCTCCAACGGTCCTCTCTGGGGCCAGCGGCCTCCCTTTGCCCCTGGCCTGGGCTCAGCTGCCACCCCTGGTCCCCTGGTCCCACCTACTCACGGCCCCTCCCAGCAGCCCATGCTCCCCAGACATCTCCCGCCCCCAGGGTCTACCCTGGCTTTTACCCCTGAACGCTGCAGAAGCCCCAGCCTGGTGCCGGAGGGAGGGCCCCCCCACCCCTATGACCTCCCCTCCCCCAGGGTCTCAGAGCACCAGGAACAGGGGCTGGTGGTCGAGGCTTCCTGAGTCCACGCTGGGCTGCTGGCATGCTGTGGCCGGGGGACAGCCAGCTCCCCTTTCTTGGGCTTTGAGGTTTGGGGCAGATTCTTTGGGGCCATTAAAAATAAAAGGCTGAGTGTGCCATTGGGTTGACCTTGAACAAAGCCACCCTTCAGTCCTGTCCGTCCCTGTCCTCCGGCCACGTCCTGGGCAGCGTGGGCGCCCTTTGTGGCTGTGGGGCTTTGCGCCACTCCTCTGCTGCCTTGAAGCCTCGACCTTTTCCTGGCAATCGGGGTGGATGGGCACAGCGGGGCCCAGGCCGAGACGCAGCCCTAGAAGCTTCCCGTGCCTGGGGAGGGGCAGCTGCCAGACTGGGAGGGATACATGATCTTTGTGGAACAACATGATATGGGGCCAGGAGGAGACATCCTACAGATTTAATCCGTCCCCTTAATTACTTGGATTTCAAGCTGTGCACTGAGAACTCTGCCGGGCGGCAGGGGCCGGCCCATCCCAGGCCTCCCACACCGGCTCAAGGAGCCACCTGTGGGCTCGGGCCAAGGACGCACACTGGACAGCCATGACCCTCCCTGAGCAGGGGGCCGTGTCCTGGCCTCTCCCTGGATCCCTCAGCCAGGGAGGGACAGACAGCACCCACGGCCTGGTGGGGCTCAGGCAGAGCAGGTGGGCAGGTCAGGAAGGTGGGCTCCCCCACTCCTTCCCCCAAGATGGGACGGGAGTTGCGGCCTGTCAGCAGGGTCAGGGGCTCCTGCCTTCCCGCAGCTCTGGGGCCCCGGTATCGGATCGGGGTGTCGCCCTGCCCCCAGCCCCGGCCCTCCCCCACGCTCTGCAGATGGGCCTGTCAGCTGCTAAGTAAGAGACAATCCAGCGTGACCAGAAGGGCAGGCCTTTCTCAGCTCCTGGAACCATTTTCAAACCCTTAACTCCATGGCTTACATTAAGAAAAAGGATCAGTCATCAAATCTCACTGTGCGGCACAAAGACGCGGTACCCCCACCACTCTCCCACGTTCCCCAGCCCCAGCCTCGGTTTCCTGCCAGCCTGGTGACACCACCCCGGGCTTCAAGAACCCTCTTCCCAACACGCTCCCCAGCCCCGACCCCCAGGCCGACTCAGAGAACACGCAGCGCGCCTCCCCCTTCCAGGGAAGCCCGAGGAAACCAGCCCCCACCCCCCACCCCCGCCACCGAAGCAGAGGCCTTGGGGCCACCAGGGGGCACCAAGAAGACTAGCCCACGTCCCCAGCCTGGCAAGGCCATGGGGGACGCTGAGGCTGGCCTGAGAGCCCCCTCGCCGTACCCTTTCAGGAAAATGACTTTCCACGCTGGGGTCCAGAGGAAGGTAATTAACCGGACCCCGGAGGCCGCCCCTGCGTCGACTCACCCGCCTGGTCGCACAAAGAGCTGGGGCCGAGCCGGCCTGGCCCCCGTGCTCCTGCGAGGATGAGGTGGGTCTCGCTCTCCCACACCCGTGCCTCGGGAGGAAGCCCCCTGCAGCCCTGAGAGGCACCTGGCCACTCAGGAGAGGGAAGAGCCGGGCAGGGGGCATCCCCGCGAGCCCCGTGGATCGAACGGCATCTGGGAGGAAGTCACAGGCTGGCGAGTTTGCCCGCAGGGCCCTCGGTCTGAGAGAGGGACCGGGAGCAGCATGGAGGTGGGCCGGGGCGGCGGAGGGTTGTCCTGGGCGGCGGAGGGTTGTCCTGGGCCCAAGCTCTCCCCACCTTGCTGGACCCTCCAAGGCACGCAGCCGAGCCCTGATCCCACGGACGGGCTGCACATCCCAGCACCTGAGATGGCTGGGCAGGCGCCCTTCTGGGGCTTTCTTCTGTGGCCACCCTGAGTTCTCACCCACCCCCACCCCCTGACCACAGACACATTGCTGGAGCCCCATGTGCACACTCATTCACACACACACACACATACACACACACACGTGTGTGTGTGCACCCCTCCTAGAGCCCTGCCCTGTGTGCCTGGTTCTCCCCGTGCTCTGGTCCCTCCTCAAAGTCCACCCTGGGCTGAGCTCATGTGGACCCTGGGGGGCCCCAGGACCCCATTTCCTGCCCCACCATTGGCCTTGGCCAACCTCACCCATGGGCCAAAAGCCACACCTGGGCAAAAGCCCAGTCAAACCGGAGGCCACCTCCCTGACCGCCCCACAGTCAGCACAAGGCCCACTGAGGCCGGGCCCCAAGTGGCACATGTGGTCAGGAGCCCTCAGACCCCAGCCCTGCTCCTCATGCTGGAGACAGACTGCACCAGAGCAAAGGGTCCTTCTCCGATCTGGACAACTCCACGCCCACGGAGGAGAGGCTGGGTCATCCAAGAACACAGAGCCCACCGCGAGCACAGCGGCAGGTGCACGCTGGCACTGAGGGCCCCGCACCCGTCCGCACCTCCAGGCTCCTCCCCGGACCGGAAGCTCCGCTCCTGTCCCGGGAGGGCGGGCAGCGCTGGAGCAAGAGGGGCTCGTGTGCAGCCCGCCCCAACGGCGGGCTTCCAACCATCCCCGCACACGCTCTCTGAACCCCTGGTTTCAATCGGCAGAACTCCACACGGTCTAATCCGATTTCCTGCCTCTGAAGAAGGCTGAGCCCATATTTGTATTTGAAATGCCCTTGAACCTGGGCTGGCCTAGGGCAGCACTCCCAGAGGTGGGCATGGAGACGGGAAAACCCGGAATGAATTATTCCAAATGGATGCGAACAGAGGAAATAGGGGCTGGAAACCCCGGGGCAGGAGAGTGTGTGGGGGTGGGAGGGGCTGCCCCACAGAGGACGGAGCTTGCCTGGCTGGGCCACTGGCTGGCACGGGGCCCAGACCCCCGGCAGAGCTCTGCGGGACAGCGACACCTCACCTGCAAACTCAGCCTTGCAAACTCGCAGGCCATTAGGACCCCACGCATCGGCTGGGGCGACCCCACGAAGGGCTGCTGGAAGTACCACTTCTGGGCAAGTCTGTTCCAAGCGTGGGTGCAGACAGCCGGGCACTGCGGTGTAAGACCCCATCAGAAGCCACAACAGCCTCTCCAGGGGCTGAGGAGCACAGGCCCTGGGAGGCCCACAGCCCGGACTGAGTCGCCCACCAGGGCCGGGTCCACCAGGCAGAGCTGACCTGGGTCCCCCAGCCCAGATGCCCAGGCCAGCAAGGAGAAGTCTGCCCTGCCTCTCGCCCCACCTCAGGTCAGCCTCATGGCCATGAGGCCCTCTCCATGCCTGGCCTCGGCAGGGCAGACTCAGGGCAAGCGGGTCCCATGGTGTCTGTGATAGGACCTGGGGCCCTGTGGGCAGGGGCCTGGTGCGGCCGCAGAGCCGGAGAACGAGGAGGGTCCGCATCCCCGAGTGACCAAGCCCAGACCAGGGCTCTGCCCTCCCAGGAGACAGTCAGGTCCAATCAGGCCCAGACACCTCGAAATTCCGAAGGAAACAGGGAAATGGACCAGAACCACCCTCAGCACCACCTCCCTGCACCGTCTCAGCACACTCTGCTTTTGTAAGCAGTGGGCATTCGCATGGGATGGAGTGAACACAGCAGGGCACGGGCATGGGGGGCCAGCCTCTCGTCGTCACCGTGCTAGAAGACAGGGCGCCCTGGGGTCTGGAACGGTCCCTCTGGGGCCCAAGAAGGATGTGGCCACACACAAGAAGGACGTGGACACAGTGCCTGCCACCAAAATCAGCCCCCAGGGGCGCTACAGGGGTGGGGGTGCTACGGGGACAAAGCGGAAAGGCCGCGGTGCCGGCCCCACGATGCCCAAGACTCAAGCACAGCTGCTGGGGAGGCCAGAGAAGAGCCAGGTGGAGTCCCACCCCCTGAAACTGGGCACCACCAGCTAGCGCCCCCTCCACGCTCAGCCATGAGGGTGGGCGATGCTGCCTTGCCCCCGCAGGGGAGGCCCTGCCCCCACTAGCCTGTACACAGCTCACAGTGAAGGCAGCACCATGGGCAGCGTGTAAGCAAGACTGTCGCCGGGTCCCCCTTTGTCCTCGGGAGCCCGGCTCCCAGGCCTGCCTGATGGAATATTGATCCTGGGAGTGCAAAGTCCAGCGAGCCATTAGTCCAACCTGCTCTCGAGCTGGCGGGGTCCCATCATTTGTCACCCGCCCTGTCCCGCTGGGTTTGTTCAGGAGTGGGGGTATGTGCTCTATCGGCCACTTTCCAAGCCTCCCCACCGCACTCCTTCCCTGACGGGCATTTATGGAACCGCCGTGTTCCCACAGGCCCCCACCCCCACCGCCAGGACAGCCGTCTGCGCTCGGACACCTGTGTGCCAGGTCTCGTTAGTGCTGACCCGGCACGGCCCACGTCCTACCACAGCAAGCGTCTCCCCAGCCACGCCAAGAGGCAAGTGCCATCATCTCCCTCGACCACCCAACAATGGGGAGGGGCAGCCCCTGGTTCAGGGTCACGTGGCCAGTAAGGGCCCGGCTGAGGTTCAGAACAGATTTCTGTGGATGCCAAAGACTACGTCCTCGGTCACAGGAGACGCCATCACCAAGCAGGGACCGGTGCGGGGTGGGGGTGTGACCAGGGAGCCGGGGCGGGGGCCAGCTGTGGAGAAAGGGGCTCTGCCCTCACCCCATCTGTCCGGTGGGCATCTCAGCATCTGTAGGAGTCTCTGCTCTCCCCACCCCCGACATTTGGAATTCTGCCGGTCAGCCCCCAGGGCCACCCACTGGGTTAATTCAGCAGCAGGAGTGGCACCTGGTTGGGGGAGCTCCAGGGATGGACAAAAAGGGTACAACTGCCATGGGGTCCTTGTCGGGGTGCCGGCTGCCACCTGGCGCAGAGGCAGGGAGCTTTCCAGGCGTGCATGTGTGAACACACATGAGTACGTATGTGCATGTGTGACCCCATGTGAGCAGTGTGAGCACTGATGGGTGCGAGTGTGTTAGAAAGCATGTTAGCATGAGCGTGCAAGTGTGTGGCACCATGAGCATGGGTGAGTGCATGGGTGAACGTGGGTGTTGGTGTATGTGCAAATGTGTGAGCACATGAAAGTATTAGCATGTACACACAAGTGTGCAATCACATGTGCGTGTGTTAGCATTGTATGCGAGTGTGAGCACATGGGAGTGTTAGCATCTATGTGCAAGTGTGTAGTGATGTGTGTTACAGTGTGTACATGCAAGTGTATGGTGCCGTGAGTGTGAGTGAGTAAAGATGTGATCACGCGTGTGTGTTACCACGGGCATGCAAGTGTGTGAGCACATGTGAATGTGTTAGCATGTACATGAAAGTGTGTAAGCACATGGGCGTGTTAGTGCACACAAGTGTGTGAGCATGGGTGACTGTTACACACATATAAGTGTGTGATTGTTATGGGTGTGTTAGCATGCACATAAAAGTGTGGTCACATATGTGCATGTTACACGTGAGCACATATGAGTGTGCCAGCATATATGTGCCAGCATGTGATCATCTGTCGGTGTGTCCGCATGTACATACACATGTGAGCACATGTGTCACTGTGCGCCACGAGACTGTCTTAGCATGAATGTGTGAGTGTGTGATCACACGTATGTATGTTATGTGTGAGCACATGTGACTGTGTTAGCATGTACGCACAACTGTGATCATCCGTGAGTGTGTCAGCATACACATGCAAGAGTGAGCACTTCTGTGTTACGTGCGAGCCACGTGAGTGTGTTAGCGTGTATGTGGAACTGTGTGCCAGCATATACACACAAGCGTGAGCACGTGCGTGCATATGTTAGCATGTGTGAGCAAGTGCAAGCGCCTGCGTGTGTTGGAGTGAGCCGTGAGAACGGGTGAGTGCATGTGAACATGTGTGAGTGTGTGTGCAGAAGGGAAATGCTGCTGTCTCCCGACCCATGGTGGCTTTTCAAACAAAGGTCCCGACGCCAGTCTACAATCCAGAAGCTGCCACTTCACCGTGGACACGCCTCCTCGCGATCCCCGTGGGTTGAAAAACAAAATAAAACAAAATGTTGGCGAGAGACAGAAATGTCTCCAGCATTTGTCCCTTTACATCCCGAGTGTTCAGAATAAAAGTGAGAAACAGGCTCTGTTATCAAGTCCTAGTCCAGCTCCTATGTTCCCAGGTGGGGTCTCGGGGCTGTGGCACCTCCGGCAGACCCCACCCCTCGCAAGCTGGCAGCAATGCCAGGGGACATCACACAGTGCCAACGCCATGGGTGCTCTTGGGGGCAGAGGCCAGGAGCATGGCACCCAGACAAGGAGGGCCCGGAACGAAGCGTGCAGAGGCTGGGCGGTCTCCCGGCCCCTCCCTGACAGGCTCCTTGCCTTGTCTGTGAGGCGTCCACACAGACCCTCCTCACTCCCTTCTGGTTTCCTTCCATCCTGCACACCTTTGCTGAGCCCCGGACATGAGCTGGAGACTGGGTATCTCTCTGGCTGGGACCTGGGCTGGAGGCTGGTGGAGCAGACAGGGACGCAAGCCCCCAGCCCTGCCCCCAGCCCTCCACTCAACTCTCCTGCACCATCCTCTCCCTCCTCCTCCTGCCACAGGAGGGCCACGAAGGACAGAGCTCAGAAGAGCTCCCTCGGCTTCTACCTCCTGCGGAGCCCAGACACCCGGACCCTCTCCTGGGGGGTCTCTGGCCTTGGGTAGGAGTGGGTCCAAGCTTCCCTGAGTCAGTTCTGGGATGAGCCCCGGGTCCCAGTGACTGGGCGGGTGCTGTCCTGTTTGGAAAGGCCCTCCTGGCACTGGGGGCGCGTGCTGAGCCTCCTAACCATTTACAGCGTCTGGAGCGGGCTGGGTCCTGGTCTCAGCCCCTTATAGGTTTGACCTCCTTCCCCCCAGGAGACCCCGCTGGCCACCCTGGTCAGCGTGTGTGAGCTGGCAGCCGGGTGTCGCAGACCTCAGATCCATCTGTCAGTAACGTGTGACCTCTTCAGCCCGAGGGAGCCCCGCCTCACCCAGGGCCAAGGCCCAGACACAGGGGTGGGGTCAGCAGCACGGGCAGACCCTGCCTCGGGCGATGTGGCTGTGGAGGCTGCCGGAGGACAGTCCTGGTCCAGGCTGCACGGCCCGGGGTTTGAGCCATGGGTTACGCCAGTCACCAGGAGCCCACATAAATCCCCAAAGGCACGTCGGTCTGCGGGCCGGTAAAGGGGCCCCCTGCGCCCCCAGAGCCCTGCGTACCCTCGAGCAGACCCCACCAGCTCCCGTCTGCACGCACGGGTTCGGTGTTGCTTTGTGCGAGGAAAGTCCGTCCTGCAGCGAGGCGACACTGGAGACCGAGGGCAGCACCGGGAGGCCGGAGGGCCGACCCCGGGACAGCACCGACGCTCACCACTGATCGCTCAGCGTCTCTGCCCAGCGGGGAGTTTGGAGACAGAGCGGCTCCCCGTTCTGCTTCCTCTGCCTTCATCCCCAGCGGGAAACGCCTGGGCTTCTCCGAGGCCTGTTTCCTCCTTCCAAATGATGCCCCGGGCCGGGCCCAACTTTCCCCTTCACTGAGATCTTTCCGGCAGGGGGTACGTCCCCCCAAAAACACAGGGAGGGTGAAGGGAGAAAAAGAACTTCCTGAGTCGGAAGCCGGACGGGGCCGGAGTTTCATTAAAGTCGTTTCTATTTACTTCCCACCTAGATAAGATCTTAATCACAGCCCCCAAATTATCCGCCCTGACATTTATCAACGCCGTCCTCCGCCCCCGCCCGCGCCGGCCATCAGCCTTTCTTCCCGCCCTGCCTTTCAATGGAAGTTAATTTCGAGTACATGATTTATCTTGCTGGGTGAGCAGCGCCGAGGCGCCCACCTTTTCAAAGGGCGGGCTGGGGAGTGAATTATAGCGGCGCTGCCCAGTGATTGGGTTCCGGGGGGAAGGAGAATAGGCGGCCGTGTGATGCCTGATGTGACGCTGGGCCTTTTCAGCCCGCGAAGAAGAAAAGATTAGGCCTCTGACGGCGGGGCTGACAGGCGAGCTCAGGGCAGCAGACAAAAGGCCGGTACCTGAAAGCCGGACCCGCGCCCCGTCCCCCGAGGGGGTGTGTGTGCCCCGACCCGCCTCCTTTGCATGTGCTCGGGCGATGTGGTGCCCACACCCCACCTGGCCCCCGCCCTCCCCTCCCCGCTCCTGCTCTCCCCTGCCTGTCCCCAGCGGAAACCCGTCGGGTCCCGGGTCCTGTACCAGGTCGCTGTCCGGCTCCCAGCCCTTTGACAAGAATCCTGCCTCTGCATGTGGATGCCTCCGGCCAGCACCCCCTCTGAGAGGGGGAGTCTTGTCCATCACACCCCCCAGCTCAGAGAACACACAGAGGCCTGTGCAGACCCGCCCCCACTTGGAGGGTGGCAAAGGGCAAGGCCCTTTCTCTTCTGTCCGCCCGACGCCAGGGGTCTGGCAGGGCGGGCCAAGGCCGTGGGCGCAGGGCTCCAGCTGGGCCGGCCCGGACGGGGTGCGATGGCCTGCGTCCCTGCCGCTTGGACGGGGGGAACTCTTACCCACTCCCCGGGAGCCCCAGGAGGCAAGGACACCCCCTCCCCAGCCCGGGGGCCCAGACCTCCCAGCCATAGTGACGTTGAGGCATTTTTGTGCTCAGAAGCTTCTCTGCAGGACGGCAGGGAGCCCACAGCTCGATCACGCCACACGGAAAAAGGAACCCCACACCAAAGTGAGCCTCCCGTGTGGACGTCGCAGCAGGAGGGAAAGTCACTAACATGTAATGCTATTCGGATGTTAGGGAGTCGGGACAGGTCCCGAGGTAGGACACGCAGAGGAGCCCCTGGGAAAAGACCCCAGCTGCCCTCAGTGCAGAGGCGGCCGAGCAGGTGGGCCTGGGGCCTTGAAGAGGTCGCCTCCCAGGCCCCCCGCACAGACCGTCCCCCAAGAGGCCAGGAGGCTGCCTGGGGAAGCCGGACCAGGAAGCAGGGCCAGGGAGGTGGCCCCCTCTCTGCCCAGCACGGACAGACAGAGGGACAACACCAGATTTAAAGGGAAATGAGTCCTGCCCCAAAAGGCGGCCAGACTCCACCCAGGCCTTCCAGAGGGCCATCCCCGCACCGTGAGGGGCAGGCACGGAGCTGGGCTCACCTCCCGGCTCCCAGAGCCCGTTGTAACCACAGATTTGGGGGTGTGGACCCCTCCCTCCCCTGTTCTGGCTCCTCCTCCTTTCACCAGGTCTGCCTGGCCTGCAGGGCAGTGGGCAGGAGGGCGTGGAAGAGGAGGCCCGATGGAAGCAGGTGTCCACGGGAGCATCTGTGGGCCCCAGGCGTGACCCCAGCTTCGACCTGGGACAGACCGAGTTCACAACTGCCTCTGCCCCACCCGAGGTGTGTACACACCCTCCCCCAGCTCTCCCTGCACCCTCCCGTGGGGTGGGTGGAGGGTGAGTAGACGCGTCCGTGGAGGGTCCTGGAGTGACCCCCTTCGCGCCCTCTACATGGAGAACAGTCGCCGGCCCTGCAGGCCGCACCACTGCCCCCTGCCCCAGGAAACACCAGCCCGGGCGCGTCGCCGGCCTCCCAAAGCCAGGGTGCCTCCGTGAGCTGGGAAGTTCCCCAGCCTCCCCCCAAATCACACTGATCACACAGCCCTGGTTGCCCCTCTGGGGTTGGGGGAAATCTGGCTTCTGACCCCCCCAGGTATCCTCAGAGCTCTGGGACGTCACCTTCGCCCGGATACACAGACGCGGACGGACTAGCCCTGGGGGGACTGTGGGTGCTCACAGACAACCCTCGCTCCCAGCCCGACTGCGGAGCCCTCCAGTCGCTGCACGAGGAGCCCTCAACTGAAACACTGGTCTGACGGCGGCCGAGGCTTCACCGGCCGGAGCATTAGCTGCCAGTTACCGAAAGATCGTGGACTTCTGGCAGCCGAGGGCCCTGGGGTCCCCTGAGCACTGATCCCGAGAATGCCAGAGCATGCTCTGTGTCCCTGGGGCTGCGGGTGCAGCTGCCCCCCAGACAGTGCCGTCTCTTGGCTAATGGTAATAATAATAATAATAATAATAATAATAATGCTGGTTGGTGTCCATCTGGCTCAGACCCAGTAGGACCGGGGCAGCCCCCCATCCCCACCGCCCCGCAGCCGCTGACCAGCTGGAGCCCCAGGACCGGGAACGCCCACAGCACGCAGAGAAAACCAACCCCATGCACAGCCTTCCGAGGCCATGCACAGTGAGCCTGTACCTTTAACACAGGTGACTTCGTTATTTCTTTTTCCAGTTGACAACACCTTTTGGAACAATCCACAGCCATCTGGGAGTTCCCGGTGGCGGGGGTCAGAGACACCCCTCCGGAGGCCCCAGGGCTTCCAGATCTGTGCTCAGCCAGGTGCAGGTTCGAACCCGGCCTCCCTGCCCTCAGGGCAGCATGGGCACCCGCCACCATACAGACTCCTGCCAGTGATGTGCCCGCTAGTCCTTCCCCATGGTTGTCGTGACAATTCCATGAGACGCCAAGCACCAGCCCAGGCCTGCAGCAACTGACTCCCCAAGACAGACCCTCCCACGTGTGGAGTTCCGATCCCCCACAGGGTGAGGCTGCTGGTTATCTGGGGGCATCCCGGGCCACAGAGACCAACACAGCCCCTCTGCCAGCCAGGCTGGGACAGCGGCTCCCCAGGGGGCCCATAACTAACCTTACATCCCTACCTCACACCATAGACAACTCCCACCAGGAGGATGGAGGGACTTAAATATGGAAAAGCAAAACTCCAAAACTTCAAGAAGGAAGTAGAGGAGAATCTGACCTGGGCACAGGGAAGGAGTTATTAACAAAGACACACAAGGCAATGCAGATGGCACCAAGCTGCCCGTGCTCCCTCCCTCAGCCCACAGACGGAAGGGTGCAAGCTCCGTGCGCCGTGGACATGTTCCCAAGCCACGACATTGGTCGGTCCTGAGTGAGGAGAGAGCTTGGCAGGGCCCAGTGTGCGGCAGGGCTCTGTAGGATGGGACCATGGAGGGGCAGCTGCCAGGGTGGCCTGGTGATCCCTGGTGATCCCAACCCCCTCAGGCGGGAGCCATGGACGTTCTGCTTAGGACCTCTCGAGGGTCTGACACCTGGCTGATGATCGGGGCCGAAGGTGAGCGAGGACTTTTGGGGGCCATGCCTTGGGGAGCTGTCTGGGATCCGCCCGCGGAGCCGGGGATCATGTGTGCCCTCTACCAGAGAAGGTGGCTCTGAGGTGTGTCCGCCCAGCGGGGCGGACAATGGGAGTGCAAATCCGCGGGGGGCCGATTCCCATAATTACTGTGATACTCTAGCAGGGATTACCACCAGCACTGCCCATCGGGGAAATGGGCTGGGAGCACAGAAGCTACCTGGCAGGCATTTTGAGCAGGCTGGTGTTAAGAAGATCTGCGGGCTCCCCGTTGAGCATTAAATGGTGTATACTTAAAGGATTGGTCTATTTACATTAGAATTAGCGGAGCAGCCGGACAGCAAGGAGCTGCAGGCTTCCAAGCCGTAATCCATCCCGGAGCCCACAGCACCTGGGCGCAGAACCATGCAGAACCGTGCTCCCCTGCCAGCCGCCAGCTCCCGGCCCTCGGCCTCCGCCCTGCTTGGCGGGGAGGCAGGGATGAAGTCTGCAATCTTCCCCAAGACTGGCCGAGCAGGGACTATCCCAAGGGTGGGGCTCAGGAGCCCCGCAGGAACCCCTGCTCCCAGAGCAGCTTTGTTCTTGGACATGAGGCATGGGCTCCAGGCTCTGCCCACAGCCCAGCTCCCTGGGCCCTTCCTGCACAGCAGGGCTCCATGGCTACTACCGTCCCGTTCTGAGGAGACCTGAGCTGCCCACCCAAAGCCGCGCCACCAGGCTTGACCCCAAGCAACCCAACCCCAGGCCCCGCCACCAACGGCCGCTGATCCTCCTGCGTCTCTGGCCGGGCAGGGGCCCAGGGTGGGAGGTCTCGCCGCTGCAGCTGGGGCGGGCAGGGCTCCCCTGGGGCTGGGAACCTGTTCCCAGCAGACATGTGAAGCCAGTGGAGCCAGCGGCCAGCCCCCACTTCCAACGCTGCTGCACCTGCTGCCCCGGGCCCGCCCCTCACCCCACCCAAGCAGGTTCCCCTCCAGTCCACACTCTGTTCCGGAGCTCAGTGACCTCGGACAAAGGGGACGGGGCTCAGGTTCCTGTCCTGCAGAAAACCATTCGGTGGCAAAGCCCACTGGCCTCGTGCGGGCCACAGGCAGGCCTCCGGGCGCGCCCTCCCTCTCTGGCCCCTTTCGCACCCCCGTGGCCAGCTGAGCCTCACGGCTGAGCGGTCCCTGTCCCCTCTGCTGGGCAGTTTTCCTCCCTCTCTGGGCCTTCTGGACCATACTCTGCGTCCTGTTTCACGAAGGGGTAGCAGTTCTCTGATCCCTGTCTGCGGGCGGCGGCTCTCAGAGGCTGCAAACTCCGTCCACAGGTGCCATGGTCCTATCCCAGCCCCACCCTGTAGGAAACTGGGGACAGCGGTGCCCAGGGACTGGGACCGAGCCAGTCTTGCAGGACACACACCCCACACGGGGACAGAGGTGGACCCCAGGGGCCATATAGGACGGCCCAGGCAAGGGAGAGGATTTTGGAGCCAATTTTCTTTCCTCACTCCCCTCCCGGACTTTGGTGGCCGGCTTGGCCGCCTGGGCACCTCACCAGTTTCTGTCCCATCTGAGGAAGAGGAGGGGAAGGGGCAGGCTGTAAACAGAAGCCTCCTCCAGCCCCTTTCTCAGGAACCAGAGCCCCCTCTCCGGGGCTAATTAGCATGCTGTCTGTGGGCCCAGCTAGGAATGTAATTACCGAGGGGGCCAGCCTGCCCGAGGAATGCATTTGGAAGGTTACCATAGGAATCGGCCTGGTCTATTCATCCTGCAGGACGGTGCTAATCACGGTCATGAGGAAGGGATTGGGGGCTCTGCAGGTTAGCTGGGGAGCCGCCTGAACAAAGCCCCCGCACTTACTCCTTAACCCTTTGGGGTCCAGACTAGGGGCTGCGGGAGGGCCTGCTCCCTCCGAGCCAGGGTTAAGCATCCCGTACTTGGACGTGGCCCCTGATGGCCGCTGGCCTGGAGGGCACTCTGTCTTCCAGGATGCACCACCCCATAGAAGTCCTGTCCACCCTGAACGGGGAGTTAGGACTGGAGGTGAGCAGACAGGACCCTGCTCTGGACCTGGCCGTGGGGGAGACTGGACAGGCAGGAGAGCCCGGACAGGTGGATGGGACAGGACAGACATGGGCCCTCAGCACACAGAGGCACGTGGACGTGGTCGACGTCCCGGGGTGGGGCAGGCAGGCCTGGAGGCTGGGCTGGGGAGGCCGGCAGGCAGGAGGGCAGCCTTCTCCAGGGCGGAACCTCCAGGACACTGGCCACAGGAGCCCCCACAATGGCCTTCCCGACTGTGCCGGGGGGCAGGCGGCGGGGAGGCAGCCTTGCCTGTGTCCCCCCAATGCCCGGGCCACTCCTGAACCACAGCCCGAGTTCCCACCCCTTCAGAGCAGCCCCGACCCTCTGCCCCCACATGATCGGTGCCTTCCCTTCCGACGGACACCCCCCCGCCGCCGCCATCACACATCCACACTTTCTGTGAACATTTATCCAGTGCTTACTGGGTCCCAGGCACGTCTAGGAGCTGGCAGGAACGGAAAGACTGTGCGTGCCCTGGGGTCAGGGCCTTCGGAGAGCATGGCCAAGCCTGGAAAGGCACTGCTGGGTCGCAGCGATGCCACCCCAGGGGAGCCGTGTGAGCTCCAGGGCAGGCTCACCTGGGAGCAGGGGCCGTGATAACCTGCAGGGTAGAGCACCGACCACAAGCCCAGGGACAGAGGCAAGAGTGGGGTCTGGGCAGAGGCCGGAGGGCTTGTGCCCCGAGTGTTCAAGAAGGGACTGCAGGGCCAGCTCCAGGGACCCTGAGGGCCACACGGGGCAGCTGTCACCTGCCTGGCCCAGTGCCTCTTCCCCTTCTGGACCCCTGAGTGGTGCACGTAGCTGGGGACAGGTGGATCAGCACAGGAGAGAAGGTGGCTCTCCTGGGCTGTCCTCAGTGCCGCGTCCCAGAACCCCACATCAGGGATCCCGCCTGCCCCAGCCCCTTCAGAGCTGCCCATCGGACCCCCTCCCGGTCCTGGGGTGGGCTTCATTCACTGGCAACTCACGTGCTTCCAGAACGGCAAAGTCCTGAAGCACGGAGGACCGCGCTTTCCAGCACTTTCCAGAAAGCACAGGCCTTCCGGGGGCCGCCTCCTGGGTCCCCAGGCCACCGCTTATTAGCTGGTATTCTGAAAAGCCTGGAAGGGGAGAGCCTGCGCTGCAGTCCCCAAGCTATGCTGTTCTCAGCAGACCCTGGGGGACCTTGTCTCCGTGGGATCGGCCATTCAGCAGTGACCCAAGGAGCTGTGTGTTGTCAACACGCCTTCCCCAGCCAAGGAGCAGACCTGAGAGGAGGAAGGCAATTTGTTTGTGAATTTTGCCCTTTGTTATGGAAAGCTGCTGGGTTTTAAAAAATTGTAAAGGTTTGAACCGTTAACTCCCAGGGTAGCCCGCCCTGCGGATGGGGAACTTTGAGGAGGTGTTTATTCCTTCTTTAAAAAAAAAAAAAACACAGAATTGATGTTAAGTAGCCGTATGCAAATTCCCTGGGGCCTGTTGATTTTACTCTCTTGAAATCTTATTGAAAAGGCTCAACCCCACAAAAATGAGAAAAATTGTCCTCTCCAGTCAAGCCCTGATTTTCACGGACATTTCTCAGATCCAAGGCCCCTCTTTCAAGCTCATTTGGCTTTTCAGAAAAGAGCTTGTCCTAATTGCAGATTTCCTGCCCCTCCCGGTGCATCTGGGGGTGGGGGGGGCCGGGCCCCCACCAGCCTCCGGCGCCCTGCTCAGGATGCCCCCACATGAGGTGTTTCTGCTCGCCCCCGAAGGCCTGGGTGTCCCCGGGGGCCCCTCTGCAGTCTGGTTTCCGGCGGGCGTGGGAATATCGTCGCAGTGATTGTGCAGCTCCAGGTGGACACAGATGGTGGCAAAGGCTTCGTTTGGGGGAGAATCGTGTCCTCAAAATGTACATGTTGGAATTCTGACCCCCAGGTCCTCAGAATGGGACTGCATTTGGAAGCAGGACATTTACAGAAGTGACTGAGCTCAAATGAGGTCCCTGAGGTGGGCCCTCGTCCCACGGGACTGGGGTCCTTATAAGAAGTGGAGATGAGGACACACGTGCACGAAGGGATGATCTTGCAAGGACACAGGGAGAGGACAGCCGTCCACACTCCAGGGAGAGAGGCCTCGAGAGGAACCAGCCTGGAGCCCCTGGATCTTGGACCTGCAGCCCCCAGGACGGAGGGTCTCTGCCACGGTGGCCCCAGGCACCTGCTGAGCCTCACAGTGACGGTCCCCAAGCCACAAACCTTTCCTGCCAGCGCCCCACTGCAGCCCTGAGTTGGAGGGGTTGGGAGCATGTGTTGAGCCTGCTTGGGCCCAGATGGGGATGAGCTTGACTTCGCGTCCCCACCGCACTGGCATGATGGCCGGCGTCTGGTCTGAGCCCAAGACGGTCCAAAGGAAGTCACATGTTCCGCACACACACCAGTTACAGCCCCATGATGTTCAGAATCACAGTTTGTTACTCATGTCCAAGATCGTGCCGTCGCCCAGGCTCCTCTGAAGTAAGGGGAAGGGGAGGAGCCGGGCCGGAAGCTGCAGGTTCTAGACCCGTCCGCGTGGCCTCTGGGCTCACCTCCCCGCAGCTTCTCTGCTCATGTTCAGCTCATGAAAGTCATGGCGTGGCCAAGCCTGCTCACTCAGCAGTGGCCAGGGTCTTCCTTCCAAGGGAGAGAGGGGCGGGGCACAGCCAGGAGCTTCGACAAAGGAGCCTCCGCACCCATGAACCAGGGAAACTTGGCGCGAAGCACAGACAGCCCCAGGCGGCTTTTCCCAAAGACGGAGATGCAGGTGCTCGGGGAGAGGTGCCTGCGGTTCCCTGGCCTGCGGCTCAGAGCTGGGGCCGGGGCCCTGAGGGCTGAATGCCAACGCCGCACCCGGTGTCCCAACCCCTCGGCGCCCCCGCAGCCCCGCCAGGGACAGCTTCAGTCCGCCTCCTTGCCATTGTCACGCCCGCGTTCGTTCCCCAGCCACATCTGTGTGTGCCGGCCTGGGCCCACACTCCCTGCGAGGTCGAGGGCAGGGGCAGCTGGGCCCGCCATTAAGCTCTCGCTCCTGGACCCCCGCCCTGCCCCCAGGGAAGATGGCCCGCTGGCCCAGATGTTCCGCTCCCCTTCTCTGCACTCGGGCTCGCCCGCCGTAGGATGGGGGCTTTAGCAAGGAGCGAGGCATTGCTGCGGCCTTGGGGAAGCCCAAGAGCTCTGGGGTCCCAAGGAAGGTCTCCCACTTCTCCCCAAACTGCCTGTTTTATAAATTGCGGTCCTGCGTGAGGTTCAGGAGAACCGCGCCTGGAGCCTGCCTCCTGCCTTGGGGGTGCTGCTGGCCGAGGGGCGGTGGCCACGGGCGGCTGTGCTTCTCAGGGGGCACCCAGCCAGGTGGGACCCCAGTCCGGCCCAGGCCTCGCCCAGTGCGTCTGTCCAGGCTGTGGGAGCTTAGAAGGGACAGGCAAGGGGTGGTTTCTCTGGACAGTTCCGGATCACTTGGGCCACTGCCTTCTCAGCCTCCAGTGGCTCCGAGGAAGCCCCCACCCGCCGCTCCTCTCCTGCCCCCCGGCTCACCCTCAGACCGGGCCCCTCTCTCGGGTGGCTCTTCCGGGGAACCCCACGGGCTCGCTGCTCCTCCGGCAGAGCCCGGCCTCCCGGCCCCGACAGGTGCCACCCCTCACATTCAGCGTCCCCTCCCCAGACGGCTCAGGCTGCAGAGGTGCCCAGGACGGTGGCTCGCAAACACGTCTGCCCACGCTGCCGTGTGGCCGCCCATTCAGCACAGATAAGCCCCTTCAGAAACGAGGAGGGATTTAATTCAGCGTCTGAGTGACAGCACCGAGATTTATCCCCGGCCCAGACAATGCCGCGCTGGGCTTTAATCTCCCCCAGACAATGAGCTGCCTCTCGGCCCTCATCTTGGGCCGTTCCCACGATGGCTGGTGATTAGCCGGGAAGCACTGGATGGGAGCCACTATCTCTCAAGGAAGAGTGCGCGTCTGCCCGGGGTTGGGGAAGGGGAAGGAAGGAGCCCATCTCCTCGGCCCCGCAAAGGGGCACCACCAGGAGGCGTCCCGCGGTGGCCCTCCAGGTGCCTGTACCAGGTGGGTGCACTCCCATGTGTTCCCATCCCCCAAGGACAGCGCAGCCCCCTCCCTAGAGGGACACCTGCCCAGGTCCCAGCCCTGTCCAGGGACCCCTTGGTGGATGCTTCTCCCTCCTCTTCCTGGAGGCTCAGGGCCAGAATGTCAGCACGTGACCAAGTGACAGAGGTCACCTTGAGGGAGCTCCTCCCTTTCCGGTGGCCCTGTCTGGCTCTCTCCCTCTTGGAGGGCCCCCAGCCCAATGCCTGGCGCACTTGTCACATCTCCTCTTTCCCTCTGAGAACGAGGACCACATTTATCGATGACTTCCACCCCCCGGAAAGCCTAAGCCCAGGCAGGATGGCCCTCAGACACACAGAACCAGCCAAGATCCCCCTCCCTGCCTGCTCACTGGCCTGAGACGGCCCAGGGGCCCTCATGTTGACCCCAACCAGCCTTCTCTCTCCCTCGAAGGACGGAAGCACACAGAGTGAACGGGGCTCCGGGACAGCCGGCCTGACTCACTCCTGCAGACCTTGAAGAAGCCAGCCAGAGGCGCCTGTGAAGGGCGTGGTCCACCCAAAGAGGGCAGGGGTCTGTGTCCTTGTCTTTGGACCTTCGGAAGGGTCGCCTGCCCATCACCTGTCGTCACAAAGCTGTGGCAGGGTGCAGAGCGAGCCTCCTGACGGCTCATCGTTGCAGGGCCTGCTGTGTGGAACTCTGGCTCCCTTGGCCGCCACCACCTCTGCCCCACCCCCCTCAGGCAGGAGACCCCAGGCCTGGGCCCCAGGAACCAGCCCAACCCACACACTCCACAAAGCCTGGGATGTCTCAGAACCAGAACCCTGAGGTTCACACAGAGCCTTCTCCCTGTCCCTCCTAACCCCTTTCTTCTCCCAAAGGAGAGGGCTTTACTAGTCCGCCTTTGCCGAGCCAGGCCTCAGCCCCGTGGCTCGCCGTCACCCCACCCCGGCCACCACTTCTGCCCTTGGCTCACCCAGCACGCGCACTAGGCTCCCACGGTCTGACACCACATTTGGCCTGTTTCTACCTCCTGGACACGGACGCACGGCCTCCCTGCCTACAACCCAGGACCACGGACGGGGGGGGGGGGGGGAGTGCTCCAGCCCAGGGCCCTGCAAGAGGGCCTCCGGACACAGCATTCCAGGCAGTAACAGAAGCAGCCGACTGCTTGTTCTCAGGCAGCACCCCGTGTGTTGGGCGACCCCAACCGCGGCTAGGGACCCAGGACCCTTCTCGCAGACGCTGCTGGTGGAGGACGTCCCCAGCAACCACGGCAGCCACCGGAGTTCACCTGATGCGCATGAAGCTCCAGCCTGGCCCGCGTCCCCTTCTTTCCAACCCTCGCTGCATGTGGACTGAGCCCCACCCCGTAGGGCGCTCCAGCTCCAGCCGGGCTCCCACCCCACCCCCCTGCGCCGGAACGTGGAGGGGAAGTCGGCGTGGATCACCCGGTGGGAGTTGGGGAGAGCCACACGTCGTCCCTGCTGTCCCGCCCAGCACCTGCCACGTGGGGGTCTTGAGCAAATATGGAAAACGGAGACCAGCAGGAGTGCAGGGGAGTAGCTCCCTCTGGGGAGCGTAGATTCTAGAGAAATGGGAGCGTCTGGGGAATGTAGATTCCAGAGAAATGGGAGCTTCGTCTTTGGTGAGGTTACATGTTTTAAAGGGACAGAATCGAGAAAGCACGGATGGTGACCAGCGGGGACCTGGCTAGGACTAGTTTTCTGTGCGAAAGGGATGGCGGTGAATATGGCCAAGGCAGGGCCAGGATAATAGGCTAGCCAGCTGCCCGGCTGCACCCCAACCCCCTCCTGTCCCCGGCCCCCACGAGTGGACATCTGGGC
This sequence comes from Lutra lutra, assembly GCF_902655055.1. Taxonomy (NCBI): domain Eukaryota; kingdom Metazoa; phylum Chordata; class Mammalia; order Carnivora; family Mustelidae; genus Lutra; species Lutra lutra. The sequence continues at coordinate 196,119,514 of NC_062281.1, forward strand.
CTCGTCTGTCCCCACCACTTGTCCACTGCCCAGGCCGGGGATGCCCTAGCTTGTGCCCAACACACAGTGAGCCAGCCACGTGAGCCCACAGATGCCAGCGGGGGGCTGACCTTCAGTTCATCCAGGCAGGAGGAAGGGGGGGCGAAGCCAGCCATCCCGAGCACGGCCCGTCCCCCCACGAGGCTGGCTGTTCCTGCAGAGCCAGCCCTGCCCAGCCCTGGGCCCCGGACTGGAGGGTCCTCTGGTCGTTTGGGAGGTGAGGGCCACGCAGGAAGAGACAGAGGCCAGCTCCCGCCATCACCCAAGCCTGAGCCAGTTCCTGGAATTTCCCTGGGAAGATGGTCAGACCGAAAAGCCAGCTGAGCAGATCCACCGGCCCCTTCCTCCCAGAGCAGGTGTGGGGACCGAGTTACAGAGCAGCAGAGGTCCCTCTGCACCCGCGAAGCCCCCACGGTTCCAGGCCTTCCTCCACATGCCCTAAACAAAGGTAACCCAGTCCCAGGGTAGGGCATGGCCGCGGAGCCGTGGTGCTTCCCAGACGGGGTATCCGGGGGCGGGGGAGTGGGGGGGCGATGGAGCCGGTCAGAGACGGAGATGTCTGGAGTCCATGCAGGCGTAGTTCATGGGGGGGGGGGCGTTGATGCCCCACAGACTGGATCCCCTCCCCGAACAGCAGGGTCTCGAAAAGAAGGAAGAAAAGTGACCCTGTGGCCCTCCTCCTGCCCACTGACATCAGGGGAAGTCGCTTGGCCAACGTGGGAGACAGGGGACAGAACTCAAGAGATCAGCACCCTAAGCCTCCCCGGGGACTCCTGTGGCCTCCATGGCCTCCGAGCCTCATGGGCCTCCACCAGTGGTCTCCACCCGATCTGCCTCCAGGGCAGGATGCACTCTGCACCCCGGGTGCCCCCACGCTGAGTCATGTTCCCACCGGATTTCAGGGGAACTTCGGGCTCCTTGACCTCTGACTTGGAAGGAGATGGACGAGGCCAGCTCCCCTTTGGCCGTTCCCTCCTTACTGGCTGTCTTACCTCCCGTTCGGAGGACAGTGGCTCTGCTCCCTTCTAAACAGTCTTCCGACACGCCTGCTGCACGCAGTGGCCCCAGGGCTCACCCCAGAATGCGGGCACGAATGTGTCCCCCAAGTTCTGAAGGGATTCTGGTGAAGATCTCTGCGCCTCGGCTACACACATGGGGCTCTAGCTGGCCCAGGGCTTGGGAAGCACCTCTCTCTGTGCTGCTTGGGGAATAACTCCCAGCAGCCCCAAGACCCCACGGAAGACGGACAAGCAGAAGGGCAGAAAAGGCGCCCACATGGGCCACAGTGCCCAGAACCCACGTGCCGCCCCTTGGCCCCCCTGTGGCTAGCGCCACCTGCGACCCCGATGGCCCGGTGCCAAGCAGACGGGGCTCCAGGGGCCTGCACCTGCACCGAGGACACCAGGGACCACCCCAGCCCTGCCAAGATGGGGTTCTGATGTCCCTGAAGTCCCATGCCTTCTCCCAGTCAGCCGGGGGCTCCTCCATGTCCCCAGTGCCCACGGCCTATCTGGGAGCTCAGCAGCTCCCCTCTGCAGCCCTCACTGGTCAGGTCCTGGTTACTCAAGCATGTGCTGAGCACCACTTGACAGGCCCCAATGGGAAGCTGGCAGGTGGGCACCGGTGGACGCGGCCCCGCTGTCTAGGGCCTCAGGGCCAGTGGGGGCAGGTTTTCCAGACAGGAAGGCTCTGCCGGGGGGAAGGGCAAGCAGGGGCTTTGGGAGCAGCGCCTGTGCACCCCAGGGACAGAGAACCCCCGACTCCCCCAGCCTGCCTGTCCCTCTGGCAGCTCCCGGGGTCCCCTCCTGCACTGGCGCGGAGACCCCTCTCGTCGGTGGAGGCTGTCACCTGTCCCGCAGGAGTCCCCACGGGGCCCTCCTCCACCCCGCTTTCCCGGGAGGCTCCTCATCCCTTCTTGGACGGCAGCACCCGCCTGTAGACATGGCTGCTGGTTTCTGCTGGGGGCAGAGCCTTCCCGCTGGCTCAGCCCATGCCAGACAGCCAGGGGCAAGCCAGAGCAGGACCTGGTATTTGATCCTGGGTGAAGTTGTGGCTGACGGAGAGCTTGTGGGTGCTCTCAGCTCACGGGAAACCTCTCTCCCACGACCTGACTCCTCTCCTGCTCCTGGCAAATCCCTTCTTTCCTACCACAAGGGGGTTTGGCGGGGGCTCAGGGGCTGCACCTTCCATGGTCAGGGGAAGTAGGCATGACTCAGGGCAGAATAACCACCCCCTCCCCCGGCGACCACACCCTGGGGCTCATGGAGGGGGGATGACGCCTAGCCTCTGTCTCTTCCTACGTGGCCCTCACCTCCCGAACGAGCAGAGGACCCTCCCGTGCAGGGCCCAGGGCTGGGCAGGGGCTGGCCTGTGAAGGACCCTGAGTTTCGTGAAGACCCTTCCTGCCCATCAGATGGGCGTGGGCAGTGAAGGAGGCCCAGGGCAGGGGTGGGGTCATTACCCAGAGCCTGCCCCTTCGAAGACCAGATCTATGCCCTGCCTGGAGTTCCTGGGTCGTGGGTGGTGCTGCCTGGACCTCAGGCGGGGCTGGGGGTTGGGGGGAGGCAGGGCCGCCATGGCAGACCAAGTTACCTGCGTGCCACAGGGATGGCCAGCCCTGCAGAGATGGCTGAACCGCTCTCCACCCCCACCCCATTCACCGCCCACGCCTGTCTGCTCACACCGAGTACTGTGGCTGCGGCAGTCCCCCGGGGTGGCCTCCCCCTCCAGTGTCCGCACTGCCCCCCACCCCCACCTCCAGCCTCCTGCCCCGCACAGGCTGCGTCAGGCCGCCCCAGGCATCTTGGCTCAGGCACGAGCTCGGGGTGGCGAACCCCCACCAGCACCCTGGCTCCATGGGATGAGTCTTCTCCAGCCCTCCCAGCTGGGCCTGCGGCCGCTCCCTAAGCCCCCCGGCCCCCAGAAGCCCTGGAAGTTCTTCTAGCCAGAGCGGGGACAGCGGCCCCGGGAGGGGGGCCGGGAGCTGAGTGCCTGGGGGGTGGGCGGGGGGGCTGGGTCGCTCGCACTGTACACTCCGGGGGGAGACGCCGGGACACGGGCGGGCGAGCTGGCTGCTCGTGCTCGTTACGGACTGGCCGCCGACAGGGCATGCCGGGCCGCAGGAAGCACATGGGAGGTGTGGCCGAGGCCTCCCTGCTGGGTGAGCACCGCACACACATCCTGTCCAAAGGATACCGGCCCCGGGAGGGCGCGGAACCGGCCCCCAGCCCCGCAGTGAAGCACGAGCGGAGTCGAGATTTTCCAGCAGAGCCAGAACGTCTTTTGTCAAGAGGCTCCGTGCTCTGCCCTTGACCTTCTCATGACCCCAGCGGCCACAACACAGGCAGCTTCTCTGAAGTGCCAGGTCGTCACCTGGGAAGGGGGCACAGGCGTCTCTGACCCCAGCCCCAGCCTCGTGGTCCCCCGGGACACGCACAGCGCAGGGGTCCAGGGCAGGCCCGCTGCACACGGGCTGAGACTCACCCACAGGCGGCAGTGGGGAAGGGTGTCCCGGAGGGAAAATGCTCAGGGGAGGCTGGTGGAGGGGGAGAGGAGGAGGGGGGCAGGCGGAGGGTGGCGGCAGGGAGAATGATGCTTTACAGTAGCACCAAGCAATCAGCAAAGGGCCCCACTGGTCCTGCCGAGGATGGTGGCGGCCTCGTGGGCTGGCTGGGTGGGCGACCCTCCCAGCTGCGCCAAGGCCAGGCCAGCGCGGGGGACCGAGGCAGACCAAGGCCCTGAGCCCCACACTCTCCGCTCCCCTGGCAGGGGGTTACAGCTTACTCACCCTTGCTTAGAGGTCAAACTGCCTTCTCTAGGAGCCTCCTAGGCATGCCAGTCCTGGGCCCCACGCCGCCCTCCTCGCTCGTCCCGGAGCAGGAGAGGGAGGCCCTGACGTCCGGATCCCACGACTCTCCAATGTGGAGGCCGCCCCGGGACGGAGGGCGGCCTCGGGCCTGCAGGGACGATGCCCGTGCTGGCAAAAGAGGAAGAGTCAGGCCAGGAGGGGAAGCGTGGGCTCAGCGTGGCTTCTGGGCTCGGCTGTGAGGTGTGGGCTCTAAAAACAGACCCTCTCCTTCCGAAGCACGTGACCTGCCCCCCACCCATGACCTCAATCCTTGGCCGCTGGAGGCCCGAGTTGGGCAGGGAGGGTGTTTGGGGCTTCGAGCAGGGAAAGGACAGGAGGCCTGGGGGTCTGGGGCTGGACCCGCTGGAGGGAACACCCAACCCGTGTGGGTCCAGAGGAAGAGAGGCCGGGAGCCGGGAGGCTGGGGAGGAGAGGGGAGGAAGGCCCTTCCCTCTGAGGCCTGCCCTGGATCAGGGGCGCTGTGAACCTGGGGCCAGCCACGACCCTGCCCAGGACACGGCGTGCAGCCCGCGCTAGCCCAGGCTAAGCGGGACCCCCAGGACAGAGATGGCTGGGCTGTCTGGGAGGAAGGGAGGGTGACTGTCCCCCTGACCTGGGTTCCACTCTGACACCTAGTGCCAGTCATTAAGCCCACTCTGCCGGCGTAAAATGGACCTTCAAGGTTAGATCAGGGACCAGCAGCACAGGCGAGAAATGGTATGAGGCGGTCCCCAACCCACGGGCACCCTAGGGCCAGCCCTGAGCACCCCTACACGGCACCCCTGTCCCCACGGGGATGCCCCACGCTGACCTCTCCACCCCTCAGCCCCTGCTCTCCCAGCCCCAGCCCAGGGCTGCCCACAGACCCACAGGGCCAGCCAAGTCTCCAATGGGCACACTGTCTCCCAAAGCTGGGTGGACAAGGAGGCTGAAGCCAGGTGCTGTCCACAATCCAATCCCCCGGCTGACCTAGAACCCCAAGGTCAACCCCACCGGCCTGTGACTAGGGCAGTGGCTGCTCCCAGGCGGCCCCCGGCAGGACCGGAACCCCGACCTCGCTGCCCATGGCTCGCTGCCTGGCCTCAGGGCCTCAGTCCATTTTCCAGAGCTACCCTTCGTGTCCCCCAGACTCTGGGGTCCTCCTCCTTCTCCCCCCCCAGCAGTGGGGGGCTGTGCCCACATGTATGCATCCTGCTGGCTCAGGGTCTTACAGCTGAGAAAGGCCAACCCCCTCCAGCCCTGGGAGGCGGACAGCATTATTGCTATGGTAATGGTGGGGAAACTGAGGCACGGAGACTGGTCTGGCCTCAGCTGCACCCCGTGCCACACCCCAAACACTATAAACACACCTAGCTTGTTCTGCTTCCTCCCAAACCCCAGAAGGTGAGCCGAGGCCTCTTCCAGGAGGGACCCACCTTCCCCAGCAACCACGCTTCTCCTCTTGGCGGGCAGCTGGGGCAGCGGGAGACCCTGACCACCCACCAGCCCCACTCCCAGCACCCCACTCACCATTCCCCCTCCCCAGAGCTGCAGGTGGCAGGGTGGGAACGTTGAGGGGACCTAGGGCAGCACAGGTGTCCCAGTGGCTGTGGCCCCCAGCCCCACGCCCACCGGGCACTCCTTGCTGGATACCAAAAATCCCCCATAAAGGAGGTCAGTGCCGGGCTGCCCAGGCCCCGGCTTCCGCAGCAGCAGCAACCTCGGAAGGGAACGGCGAGAGGGAAGCCCCCAGCCCCTTCCGGGCCCTCGGGATTCTCCCGGGGTCAGGAGCATTACATGATGACTCCACCAGGGCAGGGCCCCGGGTCCCTGGTCACGTCAGCAAGACAACGGGAACCCCCGGCTGGCCACGTCCATCCTCGGGGGACGCCCGCGTTCTCCACAAAACTGAGAAGTACCACCTGCTTGGAAGTCAGCTCGCCATCACTGCTCCCCAGAGCCCAGTGGAAGTGGTGGCCGCTCTCTGCAGGGTCCCCCACCTGACACGAAGCCTCGCAGGAGCTCAGAAGCTCCACTGTCCTGGCCAGGGCCGCTCCCACTTGTCCAAAGTGCTCTTTGACCCATGGTTCTAATCCCAGAGTGGGGGGGGCACCATCGACGGGATGTGAGTGTGTGTCGCCACCTTCTGAGAAGCCCCCGCCTCCCTGCAGATGCTCAGCATCCGCGCAGACAGGAGAGGCAGGCTGGGGGCCTCGGCTGTCCTCTGCCTCCTGCCGCCCCCCCCCCCAGGGTCCTGAGCCCCAGCAGTCCCCGCTCTGGCGCTCCGAGTCCCCCTTCCCTCCCAGTGTTACTGCCGTGGCTGCCTGGTCCCTGCCCTGAGCACACAGGCATGGGTTTCTAGGTCACCAGCAGCCACAGACCACACAGACAGCAACCACTGCTTTCCCCAGACCGAGGTGACTGGACAGAGTCACCACTTCTGTTTCGTACTTCCTGGAACACGGCAGACTGACCGCAAAGTCACAGAAGTCCAGATGCCCCAGCAGCTCCGAAAAATTCTCCGTGATTGGGGGAATGTGCCAGAACTCCTTCCTTGTCCACCCACTATCTGTTTAGGCATGTTAGGGGTGCACAGGCCTGATGCCATAACAACACCCCCCCCCCAAACATTCCCCATCTACAGGGCCCATCTGGAGCCCATGGAGCCATGGAGCCCATCTACACGGCCACTGCTAGGCTGTGGTTCAGGTGGGAGCTGAGAGTTGCCTACAATTTGACAGACATATAATGTTGTCTGCTTCTGACACTGGGCTAGCTTGGGCCCTGCCAATGACACTGGGCTAGCCTGGGCCCTGCCAGTGACATTAGGCTAGTATGGGCCCTGCCAGTGACATCAAGCTAGCCTGGGCCCTACCAGGGAAATGGGGCTAACCTGGCCCTTCCTCTGACACTGGGCTAGCTTGGGCCCTGGGAGGGGGTTTGGCGAGGGAGAATTGGGAGTCTCTGTGGAAGTGAGGTCACCAGTGACTGATGCTTCTTGTCAATCGCAGAGCTGAGCAGGGGTTTCCAGAGGTGAGAACATTGCTCCTACAGTCTGCAGAGACTCACTCAGCCAGACCTTCCCACAGGACCCCTCATCCTGATCACCTACTGCAAAAACGTGGGTAAGTGCCAGCCGCAAGCTTTCCCATCTTCCCAGATTTTACAGCTTTTTTCTTGAGATGTCACGGCCCCTCGAGAGAAGAGGAGACAGCATCCCCAGCGCCAGTCCCCAGTCCTGGAGCAGCCCCTTCTGCACGCCCACCTTGCGGCATGGACCGTCCGGCAGAGGAAAGAGGGCCCCGCGGTCGGCGCCACCAGCGCGGGGTGACATGGAACCATCCAGACGCCCCCGACCTGCACTCACTCTCCATCTCCAGCTCACTGACCACAGGTGGGGAGTGTCGGCCTTTTGTGAGTAAATGGTAGTTTTATCCTGGGACGGAAAGGGCACCCTGCCCGGCACGCCCATTCCCACAGTCCTCCGACGATCCCTGGACTGGAAACTACAACGCCTTCTCCCTGGACCCAATCGGGGTCACCTCAGGGGCACGTAGGGTATGAGGAGGCAAGATGAGAAACAGGCTAGACGGACCCCCTGAATCCTGATGGCTGAAGGCCACCCTCACTGTAGGAGTCACTCCGCGGGGACCTTGGGCCCCCCTCACTGCAGAGCCGCCTCCCCTGACCCCTTGGGGAGTGGGCCCAGCTGAAGAGCCACAGTTCAGAGGCGTGGACCTGTGGTGGCTGTGGGCTGTGTCCTCTGGGCCTGCATCCCCTCGCCATGGGGACTATGGGGGACCCTGTGTGGTCCCCACTCATCTATCTGCGGGGCTCGGCCTGGTCCGCTCACTGAAAGCCGCCCTGCCCACCCTTTCCTCCTGTGACTTTCTGGGCCGTCCTCACATCGGAGTCGTCCTATCCCCACCACGTGTCTGCACCGCCCTGGAAGGGAGGCCCCAAGCTCAGGCCTCACCCTGTTCGTGGCCTTGACTCTGGGGCTCACTCGGCGGTGGCACCTCGTGGCCTCTCCATAAACCCATGTCTACTGAAAGCAAGTGGCCTGCCCCAAGCTCCCGCCATGTGTGTCCACGGGGGCATGACACTGCCCCCCTTCTCCTGGGACTGTGGGACGACAGCACGGGAACCCAGCAGGACTCCAGGGTCAGCACCTGCTCAGGGAGGGTCCACGGCAGGCACGGCCCCTGGGCCCTCCTGGGGCTGCCTCTGTTGGGGGGGTGGGGCTGTGTTCCCCCACCCCCGACAGCCCGCTCCGTGCTGCAGGATGGAATGTCGGGGGGTCTGGGCCAGCACCGGGGGTGGGGTGGGGTGGGGGGGCAAACATGGGAACGAATGGCCTTAGCCCTAATTCCAGCTTCCTCACCAACAACCCCCACAGGGATCTGAGCGTTTCTGAGAGGTCTGGCTTCTCCAGCTCCTGGAGGAGAGAGAGGAGAGAGGAAACAGAGAAGCTGCCATGTTGGTTGGGTTCCTTCAGGCGGGGTTCTGCTCCCTACTATCGTCCCCAGGTCTCAGTTTCCCCACGCAAACAGCGCAGGCTTTGGAGAGTGCAACCGCCCTTTGCCCCTGGGTTCCCGCTGCTCTAAAATCCTGGGCAGGCGTAGTAACCTTCTGGAGCAGCCATTTCTCTCTGCTCCTCGAACTTCCTCTTCCTCTTGGCATCTGGGCTTTTGAAGAGAAAAAGCCCCATCCTGACCCCAAGTGCATGACTGTGGCGCAGGCTTTGGGCGGGGAGCCAAGACCCTCTTGCCCGTGGCCAGACCCTGCTCCACTCCCAGGCACCTGCAGACAAGCAGGGGCTGCCTGGAGCCAGCATGGACATTGGTCAGCAGGGAGAGCCCCATGTGGGGACATCTCAGGAGCCAGGGAAGCTGACCTTCAGGTCCTCGGGGCTTAGCACGGACCACATGCAGGACACGGAAGCAGAGAGACGGGCACCCCCAACCCCGCGCGCGACCCTCGGTGTCCATCCTGATGATTCTGCCATCCCACGGTCCCCGGGTCCAGCGAGAACATGGCCGCCGCTCCAGCAAACTGGAGTCAGATGCCGTGCATGCTCTCCGGGGCGCACAGCTGCAGAGGGAGATGCTCTCATCTGAAATCGGGGTGCCTCTGCCAGAGGCCAAAGGTGGGGAGGCACTGGGGTTCCAATGGGAGCAGGCCATGGCCAGGCCGTGTCCAGCATGTCCCCCTGGAACCAGAGTCACCAAAAGCCATTCTCTGGCACAGCCCAGGAGGAGGGTCATGGGTGCAGGAAGCCAACCGGCGAGGAGGCGCACACAGCCGGCCTCTGGAGGGGGACACATGCCCGGAAGGGGCACCAGGGCCAGCCCAGCTGCTTTGGGCAAGAGCGGCCCCTTGGTTGCTGGCGAGTCTACACCAGATTTGGCTGCCTCGTGGAAACCAGGGCCCCCGCCCAGGGGCAGGTGAGCAGGCTGGCCCACATAGAGCTGCTCAGTGGCAGGCACCGTCCTCTGCCCTCAGGACCGGGCAGGTGCACCGCAGCATCTCCCGGCAGGGACAGACAGCAGCTCCTGGGGAGGCAGAGTCACCCCTCCCTGCCTGGCACGCCCTGCAGTCTAGAGCCCCGACCCTCCTTTGTGACAGTGACCTCTCTGGGCTGCTTCCTAGACTCTGCCCTCCGGCCCACAGGGGCCCTGCAGGGTGGGACTTACAATCCACACTTGAGAACGGAGGACGAGAGTTTGCAGAGCCACCGAGTGGTGGGAGAGCCAGGGTTTGAGCCTGGGGCCAGGTGGTGTGAGGTCCGGGTCCTAACCGCCTACCACGCGCGGGAGCCAGTCCTCACATCTCCCGATCTGGGCCTCACCGGGGATGTTGCTGTCTCACCGGCCCACACAGACCATGAACCCCAGGGCCCAGACAGAGCTCCTCAAGGGTCTGGGAGAGGGGAGGGGGCAACCCACCCGCTAGAGCTGCTGAACCCAGAGTGGGTGTGTGGACACCAGTGAATGAAGGACTTCAGAGGAGACCGGCCTCCTGTGCACGCGTGACAAGGTCGACCTGTGAGGTGTTTCTGCTGAACCAGAAGACACATCCACATGGAGGAGACTGGGGCCTGGGATCTGCGTCCTGGCATTAGGCTGGGCCCCGGGGGAGACGCAGTAAAAGGGGAACCTGCAAGCCAGACACACGGCCCCTTGAATTTTCCCTGCTGCTGTGGCTTCCCCAGGAAGGACTCGGGGAGCAAATGTGCCCCGAGAAAGCCGTGTTTGGCCCCATGCCTGGCAGGGGCACGGCTGTTTCAATGAGTAAACTCTGTCCCATAAAAAGGCCAGTTGAACAATGTGCGTCTTATGGCCTGGGGATGTTTTATTTCTCCTGTGCAGGAACATGAGCAGGCTGCTGGGCGCAGAGCCCTCCGTCCCCTCCTGCCGCCTGAGATGAGTTCACAGACCCCCTTGAGCTCCAAGTAGGTGAACGGGCTACTCTCCGTCCAGTTCCGTGGGGAGCGCAGGCCCAGGCGGAGATGCCTTTCAGTGGCCGGGTCTGAGGGCTAGATGTGAGGCCCAGGGCCCCACATCTTTCAGAAGGCAATGCCCGGCTCAGCTCTGAGTGGGTCCCGCTGTGTGGGCAGGTGGGATGTGAAGAGCTGGGGGGAGACCCCACATCTTCTCCAGGCAGGGGCGATGCTGATGCAGGTGCCCGCAACCTCACCGTGGCGGGGCCACGCCTATGGAATTCCCTTGGGTCACGGCATCCCCCAGGGGAAGACGGATGGGGTGTAAGTGGCCGGGTACCAGTCAGCCCTAGAAACACCTACATCTTCCGAGCACACAAGGGGAGGGGCTCCTAGTCCCTCCAAAGCAGGAGTGGGCTCTGAACTGAAAACTGATCCCACACCAATGGGAAAAGGCAGAGACAACTGCCCTGGCTGGGGGGCAGCCAGGGCTTCCAAACAAACCCCTCATGGTGAGTCACGTGGGAAACGGCGCTGGGACAACCACCTCCGTGTCCCACAGACGACGCTGCCCCGTGTCCACTCCCACCCAGAGCAGAGGCACCCCAGGAAGCGTGGGGCGTGAGGTGTGCAGGTGAGACGTGGGGGACGTTCTGGGCGTGCATCGCTCCCACCCCAGCCAGGGGCCGGTCTGAAGTTCCCTCTAGCGCATCAGAACACACACAGGGAAAAGGCTGGGGAGGTGGGGGGAGGTGACTGGTTTCCAGACTATTCCAGGGACGCGGGCCCCTCGCTCCCTGATGTAACGCAGCCAGCGCCTCAGGGCCTGGCACCTCGTTCTTCCACCGGAAGACCCCTGGCTGCACGGAAGCCCAGCGCGCATCTCACGTGGGCAGTGGCGGCCAAGGTCACACGGCCGGGTGCCCCCGAGATTATAGGAAAGAGACAATCCTGCTGGAGGTTCAGGGCTCGGAAATCCCGCTGCACTGCGAAATGAGGAGAGGAAGATTGTAGCAGGAGCCGGGGAGCAGGGGGCCGCGGGGTCGCCGGGAAATGCAGCGCGAGCTTTGCTCAACCCCACGTGGGAGGCCGACCCGGTGCCACCAACAGAAACGCTCTCCCTCCCTGGAAAATTGATTTGTCAACAACCGGAGACTCATCCAAAGGCATCTGAAGGTTGTTGTTTTAAGAAAAGACAAAACACTCCAGAAACACTTTTGGAGAACAGGGGTCTTGAAATTTCGAGGGCGGCTGGGCAGGCCCGTCTGAGCTGACAGTCTGGAAACATGGGATTTGCAACGTCCGAGGGAACGGCACACTGTGGGCATTTTTGGCGAAGAATTCATTTGGGGAAAAAAAAATCAAAGTTGATTTAAATCTCTGATGAGCTAAAAACTCCCTCCCACAAACCCAAGAAATGTGAATTTCCTCATTTGGGGTTGGGTTGCCTGCCAAGCACAAGGAAGGGCCCTTGACCTGACCCCGATGTGGACAGTGGTTCCCTGGAGGGGCCCCAGGCCGGGGGTGGCGGGCTGCCTGCGTCCTGGGCGAGGTGAGCGCAGCCGGGAGCTGCATCCCAACGGGCTCCTTCTGCTCTAACTGGACGCGCAGGCGCGAAGCCCCCTTCCCCTCTGGTCAGCCGCCGGCCCCCCCACCCCACTCTCGCAGGTGGGATGTGTGATGTCCCCTTCCAGAAGCAATCCCAGCCTCACCCTTCACCTCCAAAGGGACTGGCACATCCAGGGGAGGCTCAGGCTCTCAGAGTGTCTGGTGGCCGTGGCCGCGGCTGTGGCCGTGGCGGGCCCCACGGCCACTACAGACACGAAGCCTGGGCTGAAAGCGGCCATCACTTATACGTCAGTGTCTCTCCTTCCTTTTTGTTTTTTTAGACTCTCGTTGGAGGTGAACGATACTGTGTGTCAATTGCCAAATTCCAACACTTAATTGCTTCACTTCTGGAAATTTCATGGCGGGGGGTGGGGGACGTAGGTTCTCATTTTTCACAGAAAACTCCAGGCTCAGGCTCATTTCTGCAGATCTCTTGCCTAATTAAGAGCGTACCCTGTAAACACAAACAAATCCGTAGGGCAGGTCGGGCAGCTGAAGCCAGATGTCCGTCCTTGGCTCGGGAAGGAAGCCTCCGCAGCAGCAGGAGAGCCGTCACGGGCGGGGAGCCCCGGAGAGGAGGGTCTGCTCTGCCCAGGCGCCAGGGGGCACGGCCGCGACTCGGCCAAAGAAGCCCCCCCAGGGCTCTGTGTTGACTCTGCTGCTCCCAGACGGGACCAGGATCCAGACGGAAGTGCACCCTGGGTGGGAGGTCAGGCTGGGGGCCAGCGGAAGGAAACTCGGGCCAGGCTCCAGCTCGAGGCATCTCTGCTCTGGGGGTGTGCAGGGCAGGAGGCGTGGGGATTCGTCTCATCAGAGCAGACGGAGGCCTGACCACAGAGAGCTGGAGCCCTTCGTGCTGGGCAGCAAGTGCAGAGCTCACTGAGCCAGGTGGTCAGAACCCGTGAGCCGGGGCTGCGAGTCACCTGGCCTGGGGGGAACATGCACGTGGGCCTTGCCAGGCAAACACCATCAGTTTATAAAGGCCTTCTCATTCACCTGAGTGCCCCAAGCCTGCCTCAGTTTCCCTATCTCTCCTCCTCCCTGAAAGGGAGGATCTGAGATGCAAAAATAGAGAGATACCCAGTGGGAGGCAACTGTGCAGCCACCCAGACCACCGTGGCCTTCAGCGGCACCCTGGGACACACAGGAAGGTGCCAGGCCCATGCCCGGCCGGCAGGTGCGTGGTCAGGAGCAGACGGCCTCAGAGCTCCAGAGAACCTGCCCCATCAGACAGCCCACATATACAGAGTGCCAGCCCTCTGGACTGGACACGGTCCTGGGCTTCAAGAAGCTCATGGCAGGCAAGGCCCACCAGTAGCCCCTGAAGACCTGGGCAGGGGAGCCTAACTGGGGACCTCCTGCCTGCCCTAGGAAACAGGAAGTTCAGCCCAGGCACCCAGAGAGGACCAGCCATGGCTTCCTTCCACAGTTCCAGGAAGCCAGTTGGCCTGGGAGCAGGTTGCTGATTTCCAGGAGGGACAGGTGAGCCCCTTCTGGGTTCAGTCGCAAGCCTACAAGGTACGGATCCCCTGTTTCTCCAAAGGGGACACCGAGATTAGAGCACTGACAGCAGCCGGTCACAGAACTTGCCCGCGGTGGGTGCCGGGTTCCAAGGGGGTCTGTCTGAGCACAAAGTCTATCCCGCCAATGACTACCAGCCAGGCTGCGAGCACAGATATCACCCCTGCCTGGATGGAGTGTCAGAACACCTCCGCTTCCCTGGGAGGACTGTCCAGCTCTCGCCCTGGGGCAGCGTCCCCTTCCTCCCCCATCCCAGAGCAAAGCAGTTCGGAACCGTGTTCAGGGAGCTGAGCCTGACGCATCATCGTCCCCCCAGATTTAGCTGGGTAGTAAGAGGAAGCTTCGTCCCTGGGCAGCAGGATGGTTCCGACCCCGTGGGGCAGCCCCTGCCCATCACCTCGGCTCTTGAAGGCCCTCAGGCCCCCGCAGCACCCGCGGAGACGGCAGGTGGCCCGATACCACCCGTGTGTCTTCAAGGCCGTGACGCCACCCACACCCGCATGTTCCACTGGGATCTCAAGAGGGTCAAGGGTGGTCCTGGGCACCAGCCCCAGCCCCTAGAGCACTTAGGTGTGCCTGCGTCCACGGAAAACGAGAATGAATTGGGACCGAGGGGGCAGGACGGAAACAAACCCCATGTGCTCCGAAGCCCAGAGCAGCCGCAGCGGACGGGCCCAGGCGCACCTGCGCTCCCTGCCTGCAGCTCACAGACAGCCCCCCGGGGCCGTCAGCCCCCCGCCTGACCTCCACACCGCCACTGCCACTGCAACCCACCAGAACACCCCCCCAAAACAGCCCGGTCTGCTCGGTGTCTCTAAACTCTGTCTTCTCGAAGCAGGCAGGAGCCCTGGGGCTCCGCACCGGCAGATGCAAGCTGGACTCAAATTCTCCAGGGCGCGGGCAGAGCGGACGGTGCCTCCCGGGCTCAAATGTCCTGGGCCAGCGGCCTCTGCTCTGGGCCCGCACCTCAAATTTCGGCGACAGAGCGGCCACAGAAAGCATCTCTCTTTATCAGTGGCCTGCGTGAGCTCCATATCACTGTGGCCTCTCACCCCCAGCATTCCACGCCTCCCAGGGGGGGCAGATAATCCCACAGAGGGCCTCATGCCAGAGTCCCCCCGCTTTCTCCAGGGCTGAGAGCTTTGACTCTGTCAGTGCTGGTTCGCGGGAACCTCCTTACTGGGCCTCAGGGTTCAGATCGAATATCCCTTTGAAAGGGCCAGAGGGGACCCTGTGCCCCTTCTCCTGCATCTGCATGACACCAGATCCTGCCCGTCCTGCGGTGCTCTTGGAGGCCATCCCCTGCCCCACCCTAGAGGGACGGGCCCCCGACACCCCAGGGCCCCCACGGACTGCTGTTCCCAACAAGAGAGGAGGGGAAGACCTGTCCCCTAGCCCAGCAGGTGCCACAATCCTTTCTCCTGCTGGGGCCCATGGGCTAGAGCTTGGACTTGGCCTCCTGGTCTCCCAGCCTCCCGGCCTCCCTCTCCTTGTTTTGGAGCCAGGGAACCCCGTGACAGCTCCCAGCAGGAGCATCCCTTCACCACCAAACTTGCTCGGCTCTGGTATCTGACCACGGCTCTCCTGAACCGTCCAGGACAACACCCAGGGTCCGGCTTATGTAGTCACACGTGTGCATGCGTGTGCGTGCGTGTGCATGTGTGTGATGTGTGTACAGACTGTATTGAGTAAATTGTCCTAGTGTGTGCCTGTACATGGGTTGGTGTGTGTGCATGTGTGAACATGCCTACACACACACGTGTGCTGTGGGGCATGCCTACATACACATACATGTCAGCATGTGTGAGCTCGTGTGAGCACGCCTACATATGCACACGTGTGTGCACTGTGGGCGTGTCCCCGTGCGCATGTGTGTGAACATGACTGCATATACACATGTGTGTACACTGTGGGCATGTCCCCATGCCCATGTGTGTGAGCTTATGCCCTGGTGGGGCCTTCCTGTGTGCACATGTGCTTGTATGTGCACGGCAGTGCATACAAGAACGGATTCCAGGAAAATCCCACCGTCCCGCGGATCCCAGAGCAAGTCCTAAACTCAACCCTCCGGATGTGCCAACGCGCTCTCAGAAACCAGAATGTCCCCGGACAGCAGCAGAGAGAGGGCAAGAGCTTCCCCTCTTCCAGATTTGGGAACTGCCACCCAGTATCCCCAAATCCTCTGGCACAAAGTTAAGCAAAAGACCCCAGAAGACAGGGTTCACCATGGACTCTAAGTCCCTACCCAGCTCCGGCAGGACAGCTTGCCACGGTCCCAGGCGCTTCTTCTCCTGGAAGCCTGGGGAACAGAGTCTCCAAACCCAGTGCGGACACGGACGGCGCGGCGGCCCAAGGCCCCCGGACCATCAGCAGCCGTCCGCACGATGGTGGGCGCCGCCCCTTGGGCCGCTTGACCCCATGTCCCTGCTTCATTCACATGCCATCGTCACATCGTTTCAGGTGAGATTTTTGATCTGTGGGCCGCGTCCAGAGGCCCCCCCAGCCAGACTCCTCTCCCCACACACTTGCACACGAACGTGCCTTCCCCAGGGGCAAGAAAGTTCCAGAAACCCAAAATAGCTGCTGACAAGACAGCCTGGACCCTGCAGGTGTCACAGCCATGATAATACCACATTCACGTGCCTTCGGCCTCACGTCCATCCGAGCCGGTGAGAGATGTCAGGAGAGGGGCCGCCGGGAACACCTGCCCCGGAGAGGAGGAAGGAGGGGTGGGCCTCACTCCCATCGGACACACGGATGGAGTCTCACCTTTCCAACCGGGCCAGCCCTTCTCGGCTGGGAAGGGACAGAGGCAGAACTGGACGCCTGTGTCTGCCTCGCAGGATCTAGAGAAACGCCCCAGCACGGCGGGGCAGGCTGAAGGTTCCAAGGAAGGAGGGCACAGGACACCGGCCCCCGGCCCCTGTTCTGTCCTAACCCAGCAGGGATGGGATAGGTCAGCGAGCCCAGGAGCTGACCCATGGTGACAAGGGCACCATGAGTGTGGCCCACGTGTGGCCCCCAGTCCAGCCCTGGTAAGGACAAAGGATGATGCCTCAGGGCCCCACCTCTGCTTCTCTGAAACTAAACTCACCCTCAGCCAGGGTTTCCTTGGGGGATGTCCTTGGAGCCTGGCAGGTTGGGGTCCCATCCCTGTTGGGGGTCCTGCTTATCAGCAGCTGTCCTGTGTCTCTCAGCCTGAGCCAAGGGTGACTCCAGATGGAGGGATAGGCCGGCCTGGAGGTGCCCGTGCTGGACCTACAGGGGTCCTGCTTGCTCCTGAAGATCACAAGCAGCAGGAGGTCTCGCCCAGGCACGGCCTGAGACCACCCGCCTGCCTTCCCCTCGCTGGGGGCGAGCCTCCCCCCCGGGGCAGCAGGTGGCCCATTGCTGTCCTCTGCTGCCTCCGAGATTAGCTAAGATGATGGAACGGCTTCTCCCCTCTGGAATTCGGGAAGTGAAGACCACATACCAACTCTGAGGCCTGGAGCTGGTGGCCTCTGACCTGAGGAGCCTCAGGAACTAGGGGGACAGGCATCCGCCCCCCGCCGACGGCCCAGGGTGACGCTCACGGGGGTGCTCACCATCCATCGCCCCTGGCCTGCCTGCCGGCCCAGGGTCTGGGGGCCTCTGCCTCTGGGCCGGCCAGGGAGGGGAGGGCTCGGCTCGGTTTTGCCTTTACAGATTCAGGGTGTGTCAGCGGGTTGGAGGGGAGACGTCACCATGGCCTCTAGGTGCCCCTCCCGGGTGCCCTGTGGCCAGAATGTGTCCCTTTGCCGTGACCACCACCCCGTGACGGGGACCAGCACCATGAGCATGGCTTCTCGGGAGGTTCGTCTCCAGCCTGGGGGTCCGATGTCCTGCAAAGCCTGCCACCCGCCTCCCGGAGCCGCCCGCGGCCCACTCCCCAGCACCCCCACCCGTCACAGGCCCTGCACAGGAGGCCAACGGTTGCTCCAGGGCCCAGTGAATAAAGAGTCGGAGGCTCTTTTTCAGAACAGACACGGCTGCTTTCCTCCCTGCCCCTCCCTCACGGTGCCAGCAGGAGTCTGTGGGTCAAGGAGGGGCCCCCAGGGGCTTACGGGACCCTGCCGCGGAGGCACTGGGCTTCTCCCCCTTGTGGCCGCGGCCCCTCCCCTGGAACGAGGGCGGTCTGGGTCTGTCAGCATCGGGAGGCAACCTAAAACCCTGGCCAGGGAGCACTGGGGTTACAGCAAAGAAGGACCCCTGTGTGGGCCGCCAGCCGTGGGGGCCGGGCGGGGTGGCCAGGCTGGGCCTCGGACCAAGTCTGCCGCCATAATTAGCAGATGAGATTCAATAACAAACAGCTTTGAGCGGCTTTATCTAACCCTTGGAAGGGAAGATTAACGCCTTCGATGGAGAGAGAGTTAAGACTCAGGGGCCCCTCCGCTCTGCAGTTCCGGCTCCGGCCGAGAAACAAGAGCCCCTCTTGGGCCTTCGCTCGGCTCCCCCCGGGGTTCCAGGGACTTGCTTTCCAGCGGCCTGTGCAGTCCTTTTGTTCGGCTGCGAATGTGCGGCCCGTCACACGTGCACACGCCCCGGCTCCCTGACCACGGCCAGAGCACCCCAAGTCGAGGCAGGAGGCCCCCATCTCACCAGCTCAGTATCGGAGGCGCGGGGGACATACGCAGCGTCTGCCCCTGTCCCCGACTGACTTGTTGCTGCTCGGATCCTATCGGCCCGGAAGAAGACGAGACGACACTGAGCACACTCTTCCGAACAGGAGCCCGAGGGGAGTCCTCCTGGTGGGAAAGTGCGCCGGCCTCGCCGAGGCTCACGGTCCGCGCCGGCCGCCGACCCGTGTGTGAAAGCCCGGGCTGTCGGCACAGTCGCCGAACGATCTTTGGGAGGTCTGAGGCCAGCACCCGGCCCAGCTCGGCAGCCCCATTGCTAGTAACATCAAATCACTTCCAGGGAAAAATCGATCTGTCCCTGACAGGTTTTCCTCCCGCTAACGTGATAAATAAATAATTAGCCACGTTGTCGGGCTGTTTCATTAAAGCAAAGGACGGCTGGACTGGACTGCGATGGAGAAGCCGATCGCTGAGACGCAGTCCGGCCGCAGCCCCACGTTTCACGGTACCATTTGTGTCCTGTCAGTCACTAGCTGTGCGCCCAGCCCGAGCTGGGAACTGAATGCCGTATTCAGAAAGGTGCGCACAGGCGTGTTACTGCAATTTAATATTTTTGCACACAGACACATCATTATCTTGGAACCTGACACTGCAGCATAATTCTGTAATTTTTCAAGAGGCCCTAATTTTTCTCCATGTGAGCACTAGGGCCCAGGATTATCCAAACAGCTCCGTCCCCTCTTTGTCTCTCCGGGGGCACAAACGTGCAGGAAGGTTCACACAGGCCGCCCGCTCTCTACCTGTGAGCTTCCCTGCCGCCTTCTCCCTCAACCACCTGCGGCAGACGGCTCTGGGCCCCACAGCCACGGTTCCAGACACCACAGAGAACCGAGCTGCGTGGGGGGCTCGGTGCAGAGCCCAAGTGGGCAGGAATGGTGCAGCAAAGAGCGCGGCCTGACGGTCTGTCTCAGGCAGACACAGCCCCACGCTTGCCCACGGTGCACGGCCGCACCCGCGTGGACGGGTCTGCACCCCCCGACACCATCTCTGCGCACAGACCAGAGGAAGGGGCTGTGCCGGGGCCGCGTCTCCCTCCAGCAGCAGCGGCTCTGACCCACAGAAACGCCCCCCAGTTTTCAGGCAGCTCAAGAATGCACTGGCTTTTGCAGGAGTGAGAGGAGGGAGAAGTTTGCAAGGGAGGCCAGACCCCCCAGGGAAGCCTCCTGGAATGAGCAAGTGGCAGCCTAGAGGACGCTGGCCCAGCCCAGTGCGCACGCCACACCCCACGCTCACTGCCACGGCCCAAGCAGCTCCGTAGAAACTGACACTATAGACGTCGTCACAAGCTCCCCGCCAAAAGGGACTTGGGGCCTTCCGGCAGCATGGTGCCCTCCCCCGCACCAAAGCCCCAGAACCAGTGCCCAGGACCACGCGGGATCTGACCCTGATGACACCTGCCTGCTTGGGGAGCTGGGCCAGCGGGGGATCAGCAGCCACTGCTGAACGGAGGGGTGAGGGTGTGGGGGGACAACACAAGCCAGAGACACTGATTCCCAACACAGTAAAGACCTGAGCATGTCGCTTCCCTGGGACTGGGGGGGAAGCTGGGTACCCGGCAATCACAGGAATGCTGGGAAACAGCCCGCGTCTGGACCTTCACCTGACCTGCCGCAGGAGAGCCATCGGCGGGCCCTCTGCGCCAGCGGTGGCAGAGGCTCTGCCTCAGGAGGGAGGAGGTGTGGGGGACCTGCGAGGGTGGACACCCCACGCTTGCCCGGGGCCAGCAGGGCTCTCCCGTGGTCACCATTTGGGCTCCTCCGGTGAGCGTAATTTCTAGTCTTTGTTTAAGTGTTTTATGGACTGATGTGGCCCGGCCTCTCTGAAGACGCTGTCACAACCCATTGAGCAGATACAAATGTCTGAGTGCTTTTCCATGCGCGCCCCTTTCCCTCACAGACGCAACCAGAAGGAGCAATGGAAGTCTATTATGGAAATCCATATTTCAGCATAATATTGACTACCGGCTTCTGAATATAGATACAGGGATTAAACCGTGTCTCGGGAAAGAGTTCCCAGCCATAGTGAGTCCCTATTCATCATGCGTCGACCCAGGCATCTCATCCCAGTGCCGAAGTGTCGGAGATGCCCGGCCTATGCCAGGTGCCAGAGACGCGCACATGTTTCAAGGGAGCCACCGAATTTAAAACACGGAGACTCACAGAAGCAGACAAATGGGCAAAGCTCCCATCCGAGCATCCCTCCCTCTCAGCCCCTCCTTCTGGCCTTTCTGATTTGAAACAGACCCACTCGCTGGGGGTCCAGCCACCCCACCAGCTGAGTTGCCCAAGAGGGAGCTGCCCCCAGAAGCAATGAGGTTGGGGGTGGCCCGTTGGTCTGATCTGACTTTCTCCTCAATCAAACAGCTTGGACACAGAAGTCCAGATCCCAGGGCAAGGACCTGTGGCCCCAGACCCGTCACGCTGCCCAGAGTGTGGTGACATGACCAGGCCTGTCCCTGGGGGTCTGACCCACAGCCAGGGGGCCTTGGGGGGCCTCAGGCACGTCTCAGAGCCCTGCACACAGTAGGCCCAAGGACGGCGTGCTCCACTCCAGGAGCAGGAAGGAACGGGCAGATGGCACGGAGCCCCCAGAATAAACAGAAGATCCTGACACCCCCAGGAGCTGGGGGGCGGCCTCTGGGAGGGGAGAAGAGCTGGCATGTGCCACGGGCTGTTGAACCCCCCGAGATGGACGGAAGGATGGAGAAGGGATGGGGACGGGGAGGTAGCAGGAGGGCGTGGCTGGACTCCGTGTGGGCGAGCATCTGGCTGCCCATCAGAGGGGCCGAGTCAGACCTGGGCACCTGTGGTCCTCGGTTTGAAAATAAAACCGCGAGCTAAGGCTGTGGTGTGCGTGTTTTACTCCGAGGCTGAGCTGCACAGCCAGAAGCAACGCAGGGCAGAGCGACTGAGCCGGAGGGCTTCACGGCAGGCGCGGCCGGGATACAAAGAGCAGGGCCATGTGCTGGGGGCCGCACCCCACACCCTCGGCTGGGCAGGTGCACACTGGCAGGCTTGCACACCCTCCCTATGGCCACCCCTCCCCGGGAGAGCCCAGGAATGGCTCAGGAGGCTGAGGGCCCGCATAGCATCTCCCCAAGCAGACCAAGGGAATAAACCCCAAACTCACTACCTGTCTGGCGTGGGAACTCTGTCCCACCCCCACCCGGTCCCAGGACCCTGGCCAACATCACACCGGACCCTTCTAGAACATTCCATGCCGTCCCACCTGCTGGAGGCTGGGGGGCAAGTAAGATGTAGATGCACATAGGTATCTGGGTGCTGGTGGGAGGGCGAGAGGGCAGCAGAAGGCAGTGAGAGGAGCCTACCTGACAGTGGGGGGGCACGCGGGCAGCAAGGGTGGGACGCGGGACCCAGGGCTGCGGCGCACGCAGTAGGGAGCCAGAGTGAAGCCGGTGCTGGGGTTCTGGGGCAGGGCCAGGCCTGTCCCACAGGGGGTCTGGAGAGGAGCACCCAGGTCCGGGGCTCCATATCCGCACCGAGCCTTTGGCTTTCTTCTTCTCTCTGAAGTGAGGAAGTAGACCAAGGCCTTACTTCTTGATGCTTGACTCAGCATCACGTTGCGTGGAGAGCAAACCGCAGGCCTGAGGGCCCACCCTGGACACGTGAGTCCGGGGTCTGGGTCCGAAACCCAGCCCCGCGGGTCACACTCCTGATGAGCAGGCAGGGCCTTCAGAGCTAAGGACGCGGCGCCCATGTCCCCTCGATGCCCCCACCATGCCCCGCACTGGAATCCCTTAGAGAATACCAAATCTACCTGAATGCATGGGGGGGAGTCAGGGAGGCCGAGGGCAAGGCTAGGGGTCAGCCCTCAGTCCGGCCAGAAGTGCCCGAATATGTCTCCCGCAGCACCCCCCAACCCCCAGGAATCCCCTGCTGGGACCTGGGAAGCCCTGGAAGCAGCCACAGCCCCATCCCCAGCTAAAACCAGGCTGACTGCGGCCTCTTCTTCCTCCTAACCCCCCCGGGGGTGGGAGGGGACAAAATCCTGGAGGAAGCCTAAGGCCAGGCTGAGCCCCAGTGTCTCTGCCCGTTGGCAGGGGCCCCATTTGGTCCGCCTCTGCGCTAGGAAGAGCCAGTGCCCACTCAGCAAGGGCTTCAAGTCACCTCAAAGTGCACCCAAGAGCCCGGAGCCCTCCCCCAGCTCCCAGTTCCTGGTTGGATGGGACCCTCCGATGCAGTTCCGGATCCCTTGTGAGCCCCTCTAGGCACTCGGCCTCTGGAGGGAGGGAGGGGCGGGCACCGGCTGTCACCTGCGTCACCTGCGTCACCTGCAGGGTCCGCCCAGGCTGGGAGATTGCTGATCGCCCCTGCCCCGCCTTCCCCAAGGGGTGAGAGGTGCGGACTGAAGGCTCACGCCCTTCCCGGAAGTGTGCTGTCACCGAAAAGCAGCCCGAGTCTGGGGAGTCTGGGGAGTCTTGTAGAGAACGCTCCCGCCAGGTTCAGAGAGGCAGTGCGTGAGGGTCACCGGTTCTCTCTCTTCCTGAGCAGGGTTTTGGGAGTGAGCAGAGCCAACGCCGTTCCTCGCTTCCCCAAGTGTGAGCGGGGAACGCGGGCCCTGGGGTGTTTCTGCCCGGATGCCAATGAAGCCCTAAATCCCGCTCTACTTCCGGATCCCTCTGCCCACCACGGTGCGGGGGGGGGGGGGGGGGGGGGGGGGTCGAGGCTCTGTAGCACAGTCCGGGCTCCCCTCCGGCCCCTCCAGCCCCGGGCGCATTTTAGACCAGGATCGCGGGTCAGACCAGAATGAAAAGGTGACCCACCTTATCACCCACCTTATCACGTTTGCTTAAGGACGGGGTCCACTGTCTCCACCCGGAAACGCGCATGTTTGGGGCTGGGCGTGGCGCAGACATCAGTGTGTAAAACGGGCACGGGGTAGCGCAGCGCCGACTTCGAGGAGGTAAAATACTCATCAGGACCCAGACGTGTTTTAAGATGATCATAAATTATTTTAACAGTGCATTTGCAAAGGGTTATAAAAACAGCCGTAATATATTTTTTTCCTTAGATTCTAGAATTACCAGTGTGACAGCTAATGCAATAATGATTTGTTTCAAATGCCAGTGTTTAAGCTGTATAAAGCTGATTTTATACATTTTTCCAGTAGGCCGCATTGTAGTTAATGAAATTAAACACACCAATCGCATGTGTCCCCAGGGGACGAGGAACTGAACACACCACTGGTTTATTTTTTTATTAAAATAAATTGCACCCAGCAAGATGGACTAATTGCATACAGAATTGAAAAAGAAACATTCCATTGATATAATTAAGCCAATTTTCATGGACAGAAATAGTTATAGTGGATATAAAATAAGCAAAGCCTTCACCAGAATCTGACTTCCCTCCTTTTTTGCACAGAATGTTAACTATTAAACAAACATGTATCTCGGGGCCGAGGCACGGCTCTCTGAGAGCTCCGGGGCATTGTTCCTGAGTCTCAGGAGAGGCTGGCCGGGCGGGCCAGCCAAGGATTTCATGGCAGAAGCCCCAAGAGAGAGAGTGGTAGGGCAGGAAGAGGCCCTCCCCATCGCCCTGGGCCCCCGAGAGCTCAGGGGCACTGGCCAGCCCGGAGGGAGAAGCACAGCCCCTTCTTCGGAGCCGGAGGTCCCCGGAGCAACGGCGGTTCAGGCCTGGACCTGGAACTACAGCCTTGAGCTCCTTCCTCCGGGTGGCTCAGGTCCGCGCAGCAGCGGCTCCACCTCTCCCTGATTGCCTGGGGGGGAGGGGAGGTGATTATTTCCCTCCGGATTTGGGGTGAGGGTGGGCAGGCAGGCCGGCCCTCCACCTCCTGCCTTTGCTCGGGCAGAGAGAGGCAGTACGTGGTAGGGGGATGCTCCTGAGGTTGACCCTGATCAGCCCTTCTGCCATTCTGCACCTGCCCTTGGGAGGGGACACCCAGAGCCAGGGACCGGGGCTGGAAAACCCCCGCAAAGCCTCCTGCCTGGCCTGGGGAGTCCGGACCCTGGCAAAGAACAGCCAGTCTGGAGGAGGCTGAGGACACAGTGAGCGGGTTGTGTGCACAACCTGTACGGACACGGACGTCTTATTTGCTTTTAAAAACCAGACCAGTTTCAAGCTAACCACTGTCTTTGGGAAAATGCTTAAACCTTGACACATAAAAAGAGAAAATCCGCTGGCATTAAGTGCAGCGTAGAGCACCCTAAGGAAGGGGGCAGGGGAGGGTGTTCGAATAAGAAACCTGGGGAGCTTTACCTATGTGGAGTTCAGGTTCATCCTTAACTTGCTGTGTGACCTCGAAAGAGCTACTTGACCTCTCTGTGTTTGGGACTTTTTTACCCTAGAAGTGGTGCGCCCAAGGCCAATTCCCCTCCTCAAGGTCAGGGGAAAGGAGTGGGGTCATGTCTAGTAGGTGACCAGTGCACCTCTGCGGTTCCTGGACCCCCTCCTGCCTCCCGGAGGATCGGGCACGACAGGGACAGGGGCAGCTGCAGCCCATTCGGGCTTCTCAGTGGGCAGGTGCATGGGATGAGTGTCCGGGGCCAGTGCACCCCATGGGCGAAGCTGGGCCCGAAGGCGCAGGCCAGGAAGAAGGCAGAGTTGCTCTGGAGAAGCCCGACCTCCACCCTGCGCTTTGGTTCCCCTCACCATCTCCCTCCTCCCCACACCACCCTGACTTTGACCCAGGCACTGGAGCGCTCTCTGGATCCTCTGTGCCCAGATCCCCAAAGCAACTGCGATGGGGACGCGGGCGGCCGTCCCACAGAGTCTGGGTCACGGTCAGGAGTCGGGGAGTTGGGAGCTGGGAGCCCGCCCTTCTCTGTCCCGGAAGCCAAGAGGCGGAGACCCTTGGGGCCCCATCACCGGCCCCTGAGGAAGAGGAGGAGGGGGAGGGAGAGGGGGAGGAGGAGGAGGAGGAGGGCGCCCACCGCTGGCTGAGCTGGGGTGAAGGGCGCCCAGGACGGCAGGCACTGCCTCCGAGCCGGCTGCTTCGTGTAAACGGCCAGCAGAACCGTTCCTGTGGCGCGGTAGTTACGGGACTTTGTGCGTGCGGAGAACAGGGGGCTGCAGCAACGCTGGCTCAGTCCGGGGGTCCCCCGGCCCCTCCGCTGGGCCGGCCGGTGCTGTCTGCAGCCCTGGGCAGCCCGCGTCTGTGCGCGACCGCCACCACACCGCGCAGCAAGGCCCGGCTCCTCTGTCCCCTCGCCAAGTTTCCTTCCCGCAGGGGGACAGTGCTCCGGCTGTCCTTGTCCTCCTGGGCCCGCTACGCGAGCTGTAGCGTCCAAGACTTGTTACACGGGTTTGATTCAAAACCTGATAAATTGTCTTTAACGCTATTTGAAATTTTTAAACGAAATTATTCAAAAGATTTTTAATCCTGGATAATTTTTGTTGAAACTCTAATTATACATCACCTTAATTACCAGCCCCAGCCCCCCAAGGATCCCTAATTGCCTCCTAATTGAATAAAACAGGGGGCTAATCGAGCCTACAGCGGCCCTGCGAGCTGGCTGCCTCCCCCTAGGGGCCCAGGGCGGGGGCGGGGGGAGACTCCGGCTGGTCCCACCGCCAGCACCCGGCCTCCCAACAGGAACGGCGGGACCAGGTCCCCTGCCCCGTGCTGTGCCCAGAAGGGGAACTTGGGGTTCTGGGGAGCCGTGGGGGCCCACAGGGTCCAGCGGCCCAGCCCGCACCTGCTCCCTGCCAGGGCCAACAGGATGTGCAGGGTGACCTGGCGGGTGTCCCGTGGTAGAGACCTGAGGGCACAACTGGTGCCCTTCCCCTGGGAGCCCGCTCCGAGGTCACCCGACAGACGCGACTTGGCATCCGCCCCCGCCCACTGACCTGGGCACCCAGGCACACCTGCGGGGCCAATGGCGGAGTCAGAGCCCTCAGGCACTCTGTGCGCGGTAGCGGGGCACCTGGCCTTGGCCGCCAGCCCTGCACCCCGTCCCTCCCCCGCAGCCTTGGTGTTTTCGCCCGAAGCGGGGTGAGACGCTCGACTCCTGCCGGACACTTCCTGGCACTGCTGCCCTCCCAGGCATCCAGAAAGGAGGCTGCCATCCCGGCTGTGGGGAGACGGGGCAAACGTCCCCTGGCGGGCAGCACAAGGGCAGGGCCCCACAGAGCCAGAGCCCAGCTGGTTTCAGCCCGGGAGAAGGAGCCGCCTAGGAGCTCAGCCTCCAGCCGGGCTCCCAGCACCCTGTCACACATACACCCCTCCGCACCCACATCACGCTCGATCGCACACACCAGACGCCCAAGTCCTGCCTGGACCAGAGATAGCAGCCGCCCACCTCCACCGCAGGGGCAAGGTGGCAGCTGTCCTGGGGACACTGTCCCCAGGCCTGGAATATATCCTGTCTGGTTGTCAACCACGTCCATGGTGAGCAGGTCTCAGGAGCGGCTCGAATGGGGGCCAGGACTGGACTCCGTCTCTGGGAACACACCCTCCCCTACACAGGGCCCCCCCACCAGCCGTGCCATGAGGAGGTCAGGAGGCTGCCTCGGCTGAGCTGACCCCCCCCCCACCTGCTCGCAACGGTGGCAGACACACAAAGCTTTTGTTAGGCACTTTGCTGGGAAGTGTAGGGGAGAGCCGGCCCCAATTCCCCCGCAGGCCAGCAGCACCCTGGCCAGTGTGAGGGACCGGGGCCCACCTGTTTTCACCCTGCCCCCGGCTCCTAGGTTCACACTAAGGAGGTGCTCAGCGCGCCAGCGGCCTCTGCCCTCGGGAAGCTGGACTCGGAGCCCCCGTGTGGGCCCAAAGGTGCTGCTAGCTCGGTCAGCATGCAGGCCCAGCCCCAGAGGCCCCCGGGGGTGGGGTCCTAGGGAAATACATACAAAATTCCAGCCCCAGATGCACCATCTCGGGCGGCCCTCGAGCTCTGACTCAGGCGGTGACCCTCACAGACAGGGCTGTCCTTCCGGGTGGGCCTGACACATGGCGTGAGGCACAGCCCAGCCCCACATTCTGGCCTATAACCGTAACCTCTCCTTCCTCCCCCAACCCCCTGACCCTGGCCGTGAGGTTCTCTGGGTGGCCCTGGGGCTGCCAGGCTGCCTCAGCTCCAGGTAATGGAGTCTGGTCCCCAGGGACATCCACATCTGCTTAAAATATTGTCCAGTGAAATGAAATTCCCCGGCGGGTCCTGGGCTCTGTGTCAGGCAGCGTGGCCTGTGGCTGCCTGGGCCACCTTCCTGGGGAGGGCTGGGGGTGCCGTCCGGACTCCGAAGGCTTTCCAGGGAGTGCTCAGTGCAGGCTCCGTAGCGTCTGCCCCGACACACTTGCTCTCTGCTTTGGCGTTTTCTCACCAAGGACTCCCAGGAAAGGGAGACCTGTGCTCCGCCCCACCTCGGGTCTGGTTCTCTGGCCTCAGGGCAAGGCTGTGGGATGCCACTGGCCTGGTTCTAGGTCCAGAGAAGAGCCCCGGGGGGCCACCTTCCCCACCTGTCAGGGTGGAACAGACAGGGAGGGCCGCATGGAGGGCCCACTGGGCGCGGGACGCTCCCCCCCGTATCCTGGGCTGTTTCCGGGGCTGCGCTGGGGGCACTGAGCCGGCCTCTCACTTGCTGCGAAGGCCCAACAGCAGGAGCGCGGCACTTCCCACCTTCTCCCAGCTCCGGGCCCTTCCCCAGCCACAGCCGGACCCTGGCAGCTTGAGGCCCAGGGGCAAGACTCAGAGGAAGCTGCTGTGCTCACACAGACCCCAACATGCACAGGAACACCCACAGGCTGCCATGGGCACACAGGTAGCAGGCCCACAGCCCTGGCGCACCAGCCACAAGACACTAGGGCCTTGTTCGCACCAAGAGGGGCTAGAGGTCACGGGAGACGGAGGAGGCCGAGGCCCTGAGCACGGGGCAGAGGAGACAGGCTGGAAAGGGGTGTCTCAAGGACGAGCCCAACACAGCGACGGGGAACTCCAGCGGGGACCCGCAGAAGCGGGGAGCTGCTTTTCCCCGGTGCTCCGCGGCGGATGCAACCCCTACCACCGAGGGGCCGCTGTCGAGGGAGCCGGCCCACCCAGCCAAGGGAGCAGAACTTCCTCGGAAAGTGTCGGGAGTTTCTGCCCACCAGGCTCATGCTTAGGGGCTCAGCCCTGGCGCGGTGGGGCTCGGCCGGGCCGCGTCAGGCCGAAGAGGAGCGAGCTGCACGGCCCGGTGGTCGGACAGGGATCCAGGGCAGCGCGCGCCGGCGCCCCTGCCGCGGGTGGGCGGGCGGCCGGCGGAGGAGGGGGCGGCGAGAGCGGGCGGCTCGGGTTCCTTCCCGCGCGGCGCTCGGCGCTTCGCTGTAGCCGGGCCTCGGCGGGGCTTCGGGAGCCGCGCTCGCCCGGCCGCGGCGCCGCCGCTCCCACCTGCCCTCTCCCCGGGCCGCGCTCCCGGGCCCGCGGGCCTCTCGGCCGATGGCGCCGGCGGTCGGAGCGCGGAGGGCGCGCGGGTGGCCCCGGGCGCGGCGGCGGGCGGCGGGGCGGGCGGCGGGCGCACCCGGGCCGGCGGCGAGGACCCGGCCGGCGGCGGGCTGGGCGCGCGGAGCGTGGGGCTCGGCCCGAGACGGAGCGAAAGAGAAAGTAAGACCGGGGACCGGGCAGCCTCGCCGGGGGCAGCTGTGTCCCCTCCGGGCCTCGAGTCTGTGCGGGCGACCAGGGGCAGGAGGGTCCGAGCGGGGTCCGAGCGAGGCCGAGGGCGGCGGCGGCGGCGGCGGGCGGCGGGCGTCCGGGCGGGGACCCTCCCGCGGGAGGCGCCGCGCGGGGCTGCCCGAGTCCCGGAGCCGCGGAGGAGCGCCCGCCGCCGCGCGGGCCACCAGTCGGGAATGAACTTCCCCGCCGCGGTTCCGAGCCCGGGGAAACGTCTCCATTTTGCTGCCCGAGTGGCCGAGGCCGTCCTGCCGCCGCCACCCTTGCCCCTGCGCCCGCGGAGCGGGGTGGACGCCGGCCCGCGCCCCCTCCTCCGCCCCCTCCCCGGCCCGGGGTCTCCCTCCTCTGCGCCCAGCTGGCGGACGCCAAAGGCGGTGCTCTAGCGCCCACTATTTCAAAAGCCCGGAATATGATTTGACCAGGACTGAGAGCCACTGCGAGAGAGAGAGGGAGAGAGCGAGCGAGGAGGAAAAAGTTGCTCTCCCCTTTCGCCAACTTTTCGCTAACTTTCGCTTTTCGCTCCCTCCACCCCCTGCCCTCCCCCTCCGCCCCCCTCCCCGGCCCCCACCGCGCGCCTCGGGTTCCCGGGCCCGAGCGCCTGACACTGGGGTGGGGGGGAGGGGGTTCGCGAGGAGGGGGCCGGCGCCTTCGGGGAGCGCGCGGCCCGGGCGCCCCGAGCCTCTGCGCCGAGCCCGGCCGCCCCGGAGCGCGGGAGGCGGAGCAGCCCCCGGGCCGCGCGGCCGATCCGAGGGCCGGGAGCCCGAGGCGCGCCGGCCGCGCCCCGACGCGCACCCCTGGCCCGGGCGCCCCGGCCCCGCGGCCCCGACCCAGCGGCGCGGCGCGGCCGAGCGCGGGAGACTTACTTTTGGCTAGCTTCCGCGCCCTCGCCTTGGATCGCATGGTGTCGGCTCGCGGAATCTCTCTCCTCCTCCTCGAGTCCAGAAGCAGCCACACACTATCTTCATCTCCCCAGCATTGTCAGTTTGGACACCTTCGCACATGCGCACAGAGCACTCAATCTGACACCCCTCGCCGGGGCCAAAAAAACTTTGCAATGTATTCATCATCCTCATCGTCGCGCCGCCGCCCGCCGCCGCCGCCTCGGCGCGGGATTGGGGGGGCTCTCCTCGGCCTTCCCGGTCTCCGTCCCACTTACCGCTGCCCCCCCCGCCCCCGCGCCCCCTCCCCTTTCCAGCGCAGCTCGGAACTGGCCCTTTAAGAAAACACTCCGTGCTCGGCGCGCCCGCCCGGGGCCCGCACCCCGGACACTTTAAAAGGACCCAGGTGGCCCCGGAGGCGAGGTGACTATCCCCCCACCCTTCCCCCGCGCCGCGCCGCGCTGCTGCTCCCGCCCCGGCCCCGGCCGCAGGCGGAGCGGCGGCGGCGCGGGTCCCCGCGACTTCCTAGCCCGGGGGGGACGCGCCGACAGTTCGGACGCGGGTCTGGCCGGGTTGGCTTCGTTCTGCCGCATTTATGACTCATTAAAAAGCTTTGCGTTCGCCGTCGCCCAGCCAGCTTCTCTCCCGGTCTCCCCCGCGGCCCCCGCCCCGGCCCGCCACCGCGCGAGGGGGTGTCCCGGCCCGCGCGCCGAACCCGGCTCCTCCGAAGCCCCCTCCGGCCCCGCCGCCCCCCTCGGGCCTATCCGGCTCCCGCCCCTCCCCTTCGCCCCCACCCCAGCGCCGCTGCTCCGGGCTTCGCCGCTCGAAGACAACAGCCCCGGCGCCGCCAGCTCCGCCACAGCCCCGGCGGGCGGGTGAAGCTCGGACCCGCCGCCCTCGGTCCGCGCCGAGCCGCGGAGAGCCGCGCGCGGGGCACCGGGAGGCAGCCCGGAGAGCGCCGTCCGAACCCCGGGCGCCCGGAACCTCGCCGGCCTCGGGGCGGGCCCGCGCACTCCTGCCTCCGCGGGCCCCAGGTGAGTACGCGGCGGCGCGAGCGCCGGAGCTGGGCCACCTTCGGGGAAGGGGCCTCCCGCGGCCCAGGTGAGTCGCGGGCGGGGAAGGCCGGCGGAGCAGGTGGCAGAGCGCGCGGGCGGGAGCCCATCGGTTGCTTCTGCCGCGCAGCCCTCCGACGAAGAGCGGTAGGCAGGATGTCCGGGCAGGGGCCTGGTGTGGGCAGTGAGAATTCCTCCTTCGACTGTGTCTGGGATTCGAGAATGAAATGTGCAGAAGCAGGCGCTGACCCAGGCCCTTCCCTTACCAGGATTCCGCCAGGCTCCGAAGACCTGGAGCTGCCCCAGAGTCAGTCTGAGCAGGGCAGAGGTCGAGCCTTTGGTGCGGGTCTCTGGTGCCCCGGGTGGGCTCTTGGCTGTGCCACTCCCCATTTGTGTGCCCTGAGACTGGTGGTGCCTGCACCCAGACCTGCATTCGCCAACCCCCAGCCTTTGAGCGGAGGAGGTGGACCGGGAAGGGTGGAAGGCTAAGGCGGAGACCCCGGGGTCCTAGCAGAGGCATCCTGGATGGGGAGGGGTGCCTGCCCTGCGAGACCGATGCTACCCCAGAGGAAAGGCTCCACAGAGCAGGGCTTGGTAGGAGCAGAGGCCGGGCGCGCTGGGCCTTCCCGCCTCCGCAGTTCACAGCTGCTTCCCTGAGTTCCAGCGCCCGCGGAGCTCCCATGGTTTCCGGGCTGCCCAGCCTTGCGCCCTGCTTGCAGCCCTGGGCGGAGAAGGTGCTCTCTGCCCTGCTCTGTTTCTCAGTGAGCTGGACACAGCCTCCAGCTTTTAGGGCCCTAGGTGAGTGTTGACGTCGGCGGCAGCACCAACAGGGACAGGGGCTTTGGTACACAGATGGGGGACAGCTAAGTCGCACTGCCCGCAGCCCTTCGGAGAGCCTGTCGCCCGGCCCCACACTCCGTCCCCATGGGCTGGGTGGAGAACTGTGCGGTCCAGAGGGGCCTTGAGCCTTGCGACCAGGCTCTGGGTGTTTGGGTGGGTGGTCCCCAAGGGAGACTAGGGCCTTACTGCAGTCTCAGAACCCACTTAGTCCCCAGGTGGGGGGGGGGGGTCGCTGGAAGAGGAAGGAAGGGACCAGGAGCTCAGAGCTGGGAGCCATTCCGGTCACCCAGCCAAAGCAGGCTCCAGGCAGGGAACTAACCTGATCGGCACCATGGCCAGAGAGAATACAAGGTCACTGTCATACACCAGCATCCAGGACCCTCTTGCCTGGAGCCTCCTAGCAAGGGTAGGAGGCCTGGGGAGAATATAGTGGTGGATGCACTCCCACCTGCACAGAAGGTCCTTCCCCACCCCCCCATCCCCCACCCACCTCACCCCGAACCAGCTCAGGCTTCCTTTTCCCCTGGAGTGGAGGCAGCTGGTAGGCTCCAAGGTTACTAAGGCCCAATCTTCTTACAGGGGTGCCGCAGCTCGCTCTGGCCCTCTCCCTCAGCTGAGAAGGTGATTAAAATCTTCCGAACCCCGGCCAAGCTGGGCCAGGACACTCTCTGGACTCTGGGACTGTACACTTTCCAGGGCCTGGGGGAAGAGGTCAGGAGGCTGCACTGTCTCTTCCCTGCCCTCTGCTCGGGCCCTGGGGTGGGCCTGGGGGGCTGCCGCTCAGGGCCACCTGGGGCAAAAGAACCTGGGATCAGGAATGACCAGGAGACGGCCTCCGTGCTGACATCCCCAGGCAAAGCGCTCGCTCCCATCAGCCCCAGTCAGTTCCAGGAGCCTGGGCAGACTGTCCCCAAGGCCATGGCCCTGGCCTGGCCTGGCTGGGCCCTGCCCCCGCGTGGCCGGATTTAGAATGGAGATCAGGTCAGGCTTTGCAGAGCAGAGGGAAAGGCAAAGAAGGGGGAATCAAAGCGGGTCAGACCCTGGCCCAGACGTGCGACATCTGGGGATGGGGAGGTGGGGGACCAGTTTTGGGCGAGTGGGGGCCAAACAGGAGGAGAGGAGCAGTTTTCATTTTCCTGACAGTGAAATGTTGAAGGGCAGTTTTCAAACCAAGCCAAGCTTCCGGGAGTCTCGTGGCCTGATGCTGGGCTTCGGGGACCGGCTATGGACCGGCTATGGAACGCAGAAGTGCTGCTGCCTACCTTGGTTTCCTACCGGGGGCTGAATGGGCCATGGTGTGGTATGGGCTGCACGGGCGCATCGTTCAGACCACGGGGTTTTGGAACAGTTTTTGTTGCTGGAGTCCAGGGTACAGGATAGAGGACTTTTCCTGTCAACTGTGGCCACAGCCTGGAGTCCCACTTCAGCCAGGAGCTCTGCCTGCCCCACTCCCCCAGTCTTTCCAGCAGGCAGGGAGGTGCCCCTGGAGACAGCATCACTTGAACACTTTTGGGAAAGGGCCCTGTTTGGGAGGGTGAGCAAGTGGTCCTCAGTGCTCCAGGAAGCCTCGTAGTGGGCAGGCAGGAAGGGGGACCCCAACTCCGGACGCCCTGAGAACCCCATAAATGACAAAACCACCTAGAGCTTACTGTGCACCCCAGAGTTTACTGTCTTGGACCAGAGGGTCCTTTTGTTTGGCTAGGACACGTGCTCCATGCCATCTCACAAGGCTTGGCCCCAGGAGAGGTCTGTGCCTCGGCCTGTGTGTGCTCAGAGATGCAGGGTCCTAACCAATCCAGCCACCTGTGCAGGCCTCTGGCCCCAGGGAGCCCCACTTAGGCCTGTGCAGTGGGAGGTGGGAACGGGCAGGCCTTTGCCAGTTCTCAGGGCTCCCCTTCCCCCTCCCCCCCATTCTTATCTGTGCCCCTGAAACTTGGCCATGGGCTTTCAGGCACTCTGTCTCTGGCTCAATTTGAGTCCAGGTTAGGTTTTGCTCAGTCCCCCCCTTCCCCCCCCCCCCCGCCCCCATGCCTGCTCAGAGAAACTCTGCTCAGAGTAGCTAAAAGAATAAAAGTGCATCTCCCTTAGTTTACGTATGGGCTCTCCTCAGAGATCTGAAACCGCCCCAAGGGTCCTTGCCTCACCCCCATCACAGGAGCACTGAATCGGGCTGAGATGGGGGTGGGGGGTGGGGGTGTCTGTCTCCCTCTCTGGGCACCTTCTCCTGCCCTACATTAGGTGGAAATGTCTCCCAGATTTGAGCAACAGAAGGGCTTGGAGACCACCAGGGATGGTTGGGGACAATCTGGTTTGGTTCCCACTACACAGACAAAACGGAGGTGGTCTTGGCACCCAGAATGGGACTCGGTGGGGGTTGAATGTGGAGGCCTTCTAGCCCTGGGGCCAAAAGCCAGCTTGAGTGTTCCTTCTAGAATGGGGGTGGGGTGGGGCACGATAGCCTTCAAGGGATTCGGCTTCTCCAGGGGGGTTCCATACTCTTCCAGCGTGGGTTCTTCCTCTGGGGGTCCCCCAAGACTCTGTGGGTAATATTCCAGGCCCCCTTTGGCCCTTTTTCCTACCTGGAGCCCAGGGAAACTGGCTGTGACCCAGCTAACTTCAGAGGACAGAGAACAGAGGCCCTGATTTCTGGCCCAGCAAGTTCACCAAGCCAGTGGCAAAGCTGTTTGTCCCCTGTGCTGCGCACAGCCAAGGTCTCCGAGGGCCCACAAGCAGTCGCTGCTCTGGACTCGGCGCTGGGAGTGCTGGGGCGCTCTCAACCAAGACTTCCAGGAATGTGAACCATGTTGTCGATTTCGGAACAAACCCCAGATGTTTGGAAACCTACTTCCTTCACAGGCAGGAGGACTTGGTGCCTCGCAGATGGGCAGCCTCTTGGGAGGGTCCCCAAGAGACTTCTCTGCCCTAATCTGCATCCCGGGGTCCTGGCCGGGGCAGCTACCTCTCAGGAGCGCAGATGCGAGGCGCAGGGGCACCTGGGGTCCGCCACATGCATTTGGGGGGCGTAATCAGGGATATTTGGTTTGGTTTGTTTTTAAATTAAGAGATGGAAGCTGTGGGCCTGAACTCCCCGTTTGAATTCCCTGGGAGGGAGTTGGCTTCAGTGTCCCCGGCCCAAACCGGCTCTCCAGGAAGCTCAGGAAGCCCCTAAAAATCCTGCTTCCCCGGGCGCGCAAGGTGGGCCGGCCGGTGCGGCAGCTCCGCGGCGGGGCTTCCGCAGCTGCGCGCAGGCTCCGGCTACTGCTGCGAGAGTAACGAAGGGCATCGCCCCCCAACGCTTCCTCTCTAACCCCGACCTTTAAAAATCCGCCAACAAACGCCGTTGCCGGTTCGCGCCGATCCTGAGCCCTGCGCTTGTCCGGCACCGCCCGGAGCGGGGACTGGGCGCCGCGCTCAGCCTCCGGGCTGCGGCTTGCGCGCCGGGACCGACTTCGTCCCCTCCCTGAGCGTCCCGGCCCAGCAACGCCGCAGAACTTCGCGCAGCCGAGGTGGCACCGTGGCCCGGCCAGACGCTGCCCGCGTGGACGCGTTGGCTCCTGCTCCCGGTTCCAGCTGCGCTCCGGCAGGGACCTGGTGGCAACGAAAACGGGGAGTCGAGTCGCTTTCCCGGGACCCGAGTCCCGGGGGCTGCTGAATGGGAGTCCGCCCTCCGCTTCCCCCAAACGCCTGCAGCCTGGACGGTGTAACTTAGACTCCCCAAGTCAGCCTGCGCCCGGGTTCACATCCCGCGGTTGCAAAGCCCCTTCCTTCTCCTCGCTCGGCCGTGGTCCCTGACCCCATACCTAAGACCTTCTTCGTTTGGAAACGGAATTTCGCCTCCCGTCCTGCGGACTCGACACCCCACAGACGTAATCCTGGGAATGCGGGACGGATTGCATCCCGCCTCAGCCGCCGCATCTCTGAAGCGGGGCCCAACCTCCCTGAGCCTCTCTCACAGGTGTAGGTGGGAAGGTGGGAGAACGGACGGACTGACAGAAAACCCCAGAGGTGGGAGCGCAGCGCACCCCCTGGGGCCACGTTTACGCGGGGAGGCCCAGAGGTGGTGCCAAGCCTGGAAGAGGCGCGCGGCTGCTCTGGAGCAACCTGGCCTGTGCCTCCATTTGTGCCCTGCGTCCGAATCGCGGTGCTGTCCTCTGCCGGGCTCCGTGGAGGGAGTGTTGGTGTGAGGGTCCAGCTCCGGGGCCAGAAGTCTCCTCTCTGCCCCTGCACAGTGCTCTGCTGGCTCGGCCGAGTGACTCTTGATTCCCATTGGGGCCAAAAAGCAAGGAGGCTTAACACCCCAGCCTCCAACTCGCAGGGCGGTACCACCCCAAACCCCACAGAGGGCAGGTCCTGGGCTGCTTGAGTGGGGACCCAGGGTGACATCGGGACGGTGCGGGGGTGGGGGGGAGGCTTGGGTTGGGGGAGAACCAAGGGGAGGGAGCAGGGCCTGACCACACACTATTCCGGGTAGTTCCGGTGGATGTGGGGGGGGGGAGGGAATGGGTTGGCTAAGGGGATGCCCAGCTGACACCCCCTCCCCTGCCCCCTTTGCTGCTTCTAAACTGGTATTGGTGGGGGGTGGGGGACAGGTGGCTGATGAAGACCAGGATAGCTTCTGGGGAAGGGGAACATTTACCTCTCCTGCTGAGTAACTAGAAGGTAACAGAATCAGTCAGAGGCCTCCCTCCCAGGCCTGGGCCTCTGCTTGGGCCCCAGGGGCCAGTTCCCATGACCTGGGGCTCTGGGAAGGGAGCGGGCCTGTGCCTCTCCTGTTCTGGTGCGTGATGCCTGGGGCTTCAACACCTGGAGGGCCCGTGAGTGTCCAGCTCCATCTCACCGTCACCTCTTCCCCCTGACAAATCTTCAATGAAGGGCCCTGGCCCCAGTGGCAGGAACACCCCTGCACACAGCCCCAGGCCCCCTGCAGCCCAGGCCTGTCAAGAGACCTCACGGAGGACCCACTGTGTGCCAGCTTGGGGCCAGGGTGAAGATGGCAGGGTCTTGGTCTTGAGCAGCTCTTCCTTCGTGGGACACACCCCTGCGCCCCCAGGATAGCAGCAGAATTAGGATGGGAGCGCAGGGTGGGGAGCCACAGAGGGATGGGGTCACAGCCTTCCCTGTTCCCCTCTCTGCCCAGGTAAGGAGATAGTGGGGGTGGGGGGAAGACAGAACTTCAGCTGAGTCAGACCCAGCTTCTTCCTTTCTCCCTCCCTAGTGGCCCTCCCTCCTCTCAGGCCCCAGCTTCCTGGGCACCCCAGTCTCTTGGGTCATATGGGGGAAACAGGCCAGGGGTCTTGTGGTGACAGCTGCATGTAGGTCAGGGTGGCACTTCTTGGGGGCTCTGGTTGTTGGAGCTGTCGTTAGTAGGGATCCCAGTGCTCTTGGACCCCTCCTCATCCAGAACCCAGGTCTGCCTCTAGGAGCTCTGAGCTGGAGCCCTGGAGAGCAACTTCTCACTCCCTGGCTGGACACGGAGGGCAATCAGACTGGGAAGGACAGGGTTCCTGGGGGCTTCGGGTCCCGCTCACCCATGCGGATCTTAATGGGCTCCCAGAGCCAGTCCCCACCCTGTCGACCTTGGCCTGCCCTAGACTTGATGGTCTCTTGGCCCTTGGGATCAGTGTTTCCACCATGTTCGCCCCTGCCTTCAGGGAGGCCGAGGCTCTGGGGTCATTCCTGCATTCGCTGACCTAGGGCTAGAGGTCCCTGCAAGGCGGCTGCTCCTGGAATGCTCCGTCCCACAGTGCGGCCCAGTATGAGGGCTGTCTGCCTCCGCACACCTGCGGCTTCCAGGGCATCTAGTGTCCTACAAAGCCCAGGGCTGGCCCCAGTCTGGAAGCCCCAGTGAAGGAAAGAACGAGTCACTCACGAATGAAGGGCACTGAGTGAGAAGAAAGGGATCTGCGTCTGATTTCAGCCAGAAAGACCGAAGGAGACAGGGGGTGGGGGGCAGCCTTCCCAGACATCACAGTGGAGGCAGCAGCCCTGCACTGAGGGCCCGAGGCTGACTGGCCTGTCCTTCACCTGTCCCACCTCACGAAGGGCTGCCCTACGCTCAGCAGCCTGTGCCCGTCCCCCATGACGGCGTCACAGCAGTGAGCAAGACACCCAGGTCCCCAGCCGATGGTGCATGATTTGGAAAAGGAAGCCCGGAGGCTCAGGGGGGCCTCGGTGGGATGATGGGGGCAGCGGGAGATGGCAGAAGGTGGGAAACTTGGTCTATCTGTGGGGTTCCCCACGGATAACTTGCGGGGAGCTGCGGCTCCGGTGCCAAGCAGGGGGCTGGCCTCTGCCCCTGGGCTGCATTACGACTCCTGTGACCCTCACAACAGTCCCACGCGATCGGAAGTGCAGCTGTTTGTACCTTACGCACGGGAACCTGGAACTTGGAGGTACAAGGCCCTGTTGTAGAGGCAGGAGAGTGGGACTTGTCCGCCGGACCCAAAGCCCTCCTCCCGGTGGCACGTGCAGCTGAGGGATGGTGTCCAGGCTGTAGGCAGGACCCAGGCTGCAGAAGGCTCTGTGTCTGGACCCCCTTCCTGGGGTACTTGCGGTGCTGGGCCTGTGAGCCCCCGAGGGCATGCGGGCCTTGCACTCACCACTCGCTCCCACAAGGACCAGGACATTTGTCTGCGGGTGTCCAGCACGACTGAGTCATTTGCGATACGTATCTCCTCCAGGTGCGGCTCTCACTGGGGAGCCAGGGTCCCCCTTTCCTCTCTGATACCCACCTTCAAGGCAGCCACCACAGGACTGTTCTCTGACCATCTCTGGGGACACCCTCCACGCCCCAGCCCGTGGCTTTGTGGGCTCAGTTTGGGGCTAACATGCCGAGCAAGTGATACGCAGCATCTGGGCTTCTGCTAAGGGATTTCTGATCATTAAAAAAAAAAAAAAAAAAAAAAAAGTGTGTCAGTGAAGTGTGCATTGAGCCTGGACCACACGGGACAGAGTTGTTCTAATAAACACGAGTAAGCCCGTTTTCACATTAGAGAAATAACAGTTTCTACCCGAAATGTGGTGCTTTTAAGAGGGGTTAATTAATAAACAGCAGGTAATGGTTCGTGGCACACTGTGGCAGAGAGTAATTTCCATTCTAGAGGAAGGAAGGCCCAGTAGCCCTCCCCTCGCGGCAGTTTTGTGTGATAATCACCTTGGCTTCACCTCTGCCTTTAATTTTTACATCTGGAGCTGGGTACCGTCTTCCAACTTTCACTAACAAGGAAAACCATCGCTTAAACAAAGCCATGGAGAGCTCCGCATCGTATGTGGATTTCTTAACATAAATAAATCATACGAACCAAGATTTACGTTCTCCAAATGATGTCATTCATTGAGGGCTGCCTTCCCAGTCCAATCAGGCTTTGGTGATTTCCTCGCGTGCGCATGCGTGATTTCCTGGCGTGCCCGTGCGCTCCCAGCAGAACGAGGGAGGCGGGTCCGCTCCCCTTTCTCTGCTCCGCCCAGGACATCAGCCAGGCCCCTGAGAACCGGTCCAAGTGGGGACAGCACTTTCAACCCCACAGGCTGCCTTAAAGCTTTGCTCTTGAACCGTAAGTCCCGAGGTTGAGAGACTGTCGCGGCTTCCCGGGGGATTTGCGTGGACCTGGTGGAAGCTGGAGGTCCTTTGGGTCTTTCGGAGCTTCCAGTGATGCTGGCTGCAGCGTAATCACTTTGAGATGAATGAGGAACAGAAAGATCGCTGTTAATGGGTAAATGAGATGTGCCTTACCCAGACAGTGGAGGAGCGTTTGGTCACAAAATGAACCGAGTACGGACACATGCGACAACATGAATGAACTCCCATTATGCTCAGTGACAGAAGCTGGGCTCAAAAGGCCATGTGTTGTACGAGTCCATTTACATGAATGTCCAGGATGGGCAAATCCCTAGAGATGGAAGTTAGGTGAGTGTCTGCCAGAGGCTGGGGGGGCCGTGACGGCTGATAGGGCTCTCCTTCCACAGTGTGCTGGCGTTCTGGAACTAGCTGGCTGGAGGGTTGCACAGCATCGCGAATGTCTAAATGCTACTGAAATGTTCCCTTTAAAGTGGTCGGTGTTAGGATACGTGAATTGTATCTCAATACATCTGTCATTAAAAAGTCGCCCCTGAGCGCACAGCTTTAAAAGCTTCGTGCACATTTTAAATCCTTATTAAATCTGGAACTGAGCATAGAGCAGGAGGGGTGCGGGAAGTGTGCACGCACACCCCGGGAAGGGGGTCAGTGAGCGCTAGCCCAGCCCCTCGCGGAGGCCCAGACACAAGACTGCTTTTGCAGTACCCCTCCCCCACTGTGTCCCCTTCCCACCAGTGCAGCGGTAACTCCCCGTGGCTGTTTGTGTTAACCTTCTCCTTGACTTGGTTTAAGTTTTATCATCTAACACAGATCCCCGAAAATGCAAGTCTGGCTACCGAGTTTAATCGGACTGAAAAGAGCGAGAAGCACTAAGAGCACGACAGAGGGAAGGTGCGATGGGTCCGTCCACACCACGGGCGATCGTTGCCCACTGGAAGGAATGACACGTCCACAAACATGAGGCCCAGTGAGAGAAGCCAGTGACAGAAGGCCATGTATTTTACGACGCTATCAGCAAATCTGGAGAAAGGGCAAGCAGGTTGCTGGTTGCCTCGCTGTGGACAGAAAGGTGGTGGTGTCTTGGGCAGGTGAAGGTTTTCTAAGAGATGAGCCAGACCAGAGTCTGGGTGCAGCCCCTGGGCATTACCAGAAGACCCTCGGGGAACGTAGGGCTGACCCACTATAGCCTGGACCTTTTTTTTTTTTTTTAACATCTTAATTTTATTTTATTTTTTCAGTGTTCCAAGATTCATTGTTTATGCACCACACCCAGTGCTCCATGCAATCCGTGCCCTGCATAATACCCACCACCAGGCTTACCAACCTCCTGCTCCCCTCCCCTCCCAACCCTCAGTTTGTATCTCAGAGTCCACAGTCTCTCATGGTTCATCTCCCCCTCGGATTTCCCCCAACTCCCTTTTCCTCTTCATCTCCCAGTGTCCTCTGTGTTATTCCTTATGCTCCACAAGTAAGTGGAACCATGTGATAATTGAGTATCTCTTTTGTTGATACAAAAGTTGGGTGTTCATCCTTTCTGAGGGAGGCATCATTCTCCATAGTGTATGTGGACCACATCTTCCTTATCCATTCATCGTTGAAGGGCATCTTGACTCTTTCCACAGTTTGGCGACCGTGGCCATTGCTGCTATGAACACTGGGGTACAGACGGCCCTTCTTTTCACCACATCTGTATCTTTGGGGTAAATACCCAGTAGTGCAATTGCAGGGTCCTAGGGTAGCTCTATTTTTAATTTTTTGAGGAATCTCCACAGTGTTTTCCAAAGTTATAGCCTGGAGCTTTCATTAAGTCAAGTGGCACACATTCCCTGCACACCTGGTTTGGGCCACCATGGCCAGAGGCCCCATGGATGTGGCCGTGACCGACACAGACAAAGGCATCTTTCCCTTGCAGAGGTCAAGTTCTCATGAGGAAGGCAGCAGTAAGCCGGACGTAAGCAGGATCCTTAAGAAGCTTGTAGGGCAGATTCAAAGTCTCTGCGTGCTGTAGGAGTAGCTCAGCAGGGAAAGAGGTGAGGAGTGTGGCCAAGCGAGACCTCTCTGGGGTAGAGGCATTTGAGCAGAGACGGGACGGAGTGAGACGGGAGCACTGTGCATGTCTAGGGAACAGCATTTGGGCAGAGGTCAGGAGGTTGTGCTGCACTGTGCTGGTGGGCTCAGTGTAATCAGAGGGACATTAAATATTAGAGGGAGGCAGGAAGACTCAACTGCCTTTGAATCTGGATGGCAGTCCTGAGCCAAGGAACGCGGGTGGCCTTCTGAAGCTGGAAAGACAAGACAGTGTATTCTAGACCCTCCACAAGGTGAGCCAGCCCTGCCAATACCTCAATCCTTGCCCGGTGTGACCCGTTTCAGACTTCCCACCTGCAGAACTTCCAAATGGTAAAGGGGGGCTGTTTTAGGCCACTGGGTTTGTGGGAATTTGTCATGGCAGCCACAAGAAACTCACACGGGGCAGGAGGGAAGGCAGGAAGTTCACACGTGGTCAGGACACACCAAGGGACAGTCACTGTAGGGATGTTGGCAGTGACTATCCTCAGGTCACTCTGCTCCCATGTGGACTGGCTGTCCTCCACATCCCGCCTATGGCCATCACTCCAGGAGCCATAGGGGCCACCCCTCGGCTCCCTCACTCCCCAGCCCCCGCACTGTCATGGCTTGCTCTCTCATCTCTGTGGAGTACATCCTCTAGTAACTTCCGATAGACTGGGAGATACATTTTCTAGGATCAGGTATGTCTGAAATGCATTTGTCCTTCCAACCCACCGGAATGATAGTTTGGCTGGGTGTGGAATTCTAGACTGGAGATGTTTTCATCTAGAATCTTTAGAACACTGCCCCTTGTCTTCTTGCTTCCAGAGCGGCTGTTGGAAAGTGAGGGGAATCTGTTTCCTTGTGCAACCTGCATCCTCATCTTGGGCATCGTCTGGAATCCTCTCAGTCCCAAGCGCTCCACTGTGTCACGGTGACGCACTCGGGAGTGTGTCTGATTTCCTCCACGGTGCATTCCTTCAGTCTGGGAGCTCATGTCGCTCAGTTCTGGGGTTCTGAAGTTCTCGTTCAGAAATACTTTGTTACAAATTTCCCGCCCTCTGTTTCCTCTGCTCTTTGTTGTTGGAAACTGATGGTTACTATGACGTTTTCTTCTGTCCGCATCATCTATCTTCCGAATGGTTTTTTTCTGTTCCTTGTACTCTCTGGTGTTGATCCTCTGTGACCCAATCATGATCTGAGGTGGGGAGGGCAGAGCTGGTTGGAAGACCTGAGGTAAGGGAGGGCTTGTTGCCTCTCACATCCGTAGGAGGGTAATCCTGACAGTGCTTGATGTCAGCATCTTTAGGGACTGATCTGACGCCCAGGCAGGTTCCCCAGGGACGAGGGTGCACCTGACTGCCAGCACCCTGGGGTCCAAGTTGGGGTCTCCACAGTCAATGTCAGGTCACAGCTGCCTGCATTCCTGGGAATAGGCCTTTGGACTTTCCATGAGCTGGAGATGGGTGGGGGATGTGGGAGCATCTAGGAATCTGTCTCCCTCATGACCACCTTTCATTCTGGCCTCTCTGATGGCAGCCAACCCTGCACCCCTCATCTTGGGCTTGTTTTTATGGCCAGTCCTGAGTTTGGGATGCTCTTTGTATTATTATTATTATTATCATTTTATTTATTTGACAGAGAGAGTGAGAGAAGGGACACAAGCAGGGGCAGAGGGAGAGGGAGAAGCAGGCTTCCCACCGAGTGGGGAGCCCGATGCAGGGCTCAATCCCAGGACCCTGGGACCATACCTGAGCCAAAGGCAGAGGCTTAACAACTGAGCCACCCAGGCGCCCCTGCTCTTTGAATTCCAGTAAAAGCTCACCTTCTGCAGAACTGTCTCTCTTTCTTGTCTGTGGACAAGTCACTGTGGGTCCCTTTGCAAGTGAGCTTTCAGAAATTTGCAGCTGCCCTCCCCTGTGCTCTCCACCTTCATGGGCAGATGTCTCTTAAGATCTCTTTTCTGTGGGGCACCTGGGTGGCTCAGTGGGTTCAAGCCTCGGCCTTTGGCTCAGGTCATGATCCCAGGGTCCTGGGATCGAGCCCCACATCGGGCTCTCTGCTCAGTGGGGAGCCTGTCTCTCTCTCTCTGCCTGCCTCTCTGCCTACTTGTGATCTCCATCTGTCAAATAAATAAATAAATTTTTTAAAAAAAGAACTGTTTTAAAAAAAATCTCTTTTCTGTGGTTGAAGTGGGCCTTGGAGACAGGTTTATTCAGTGTCTTTAATCTGCCATCTGAACCTGGCAACGTTTGGGGCCACTGTATCATTTCAACTCCTTTCATTAGTTTCTGTGCAGCCATTTTATTATTTTTTTAAGATTTTATTTATTTATTTGACAGCCAGAGATCACAAGTAGGCAGAGAGGCAGGCAGAGAGAGAGAGGAAGGGAAGCAGGCACCCTGCTGAGCAGAGAGCCCGATGTGGGACTCGATCCCAGGACCCTGAGATCATGACCTGAGCCGAAGGCAGCGGCTTAACCCACTGAGCCACCCAGGCGCCCTCTGTGCAGCCATTTTAGAAGGCTGTGTCCACGCGCTGTGCAGGGTCCAGAGGCTCAGAGGGGACTTTTCTGGGTCCTGGCCAGAGGATTCCCTGGAGCTCCCCCCACCATGGCACATTCCAGCCACAAAAAGCTGAGCTGTGTCTGTTGGGTCCATGCACTGACTGCTGTGTGGACAATGACACAATGGTGTAGACGTGTGCGTGTTCCCTGTACTGGTATGTCCTTGAAGCACGGGATGGGGAGGACCCTTTAGGAATACAAGTAGAAATACATACACAGTGGTCTAAACTGAGTGATGAGATTTCAGGGTATTATGACTTTTTTCTTTGTTATGCTTACATGCATGTCAGTGTTTCTTCAGTGACTACACATTAGTCATGAAATTGTTACCATGTTTGAAATGAAGAACAAAGTGTTACCTGTCCTTCAAGAGCTGGCTCAGATGTCATTACCTCTCAGAAGCTTCTCCTGAACTCATGTTGGCAATGCCAACACCACACATGTGGGATGGGCTTTAAATAAAACTTAATTTTCCAGATATTTATTTAAGTTCTGAGTTTAAGCCTCTTTTCTCCCAGGGTTTGGGAGACTGGGGGCATGCTCCGAGCTTTGGATTCAGTTTCCCAACTTGTTCTGATGAGGGAGGGGCATCTGGCCCTGGACTTCAACCCTGAGGTGAAAGGGTGCATGGGAATGCGGGCCCTGGAACGTGCTGCCCACCATGGCCGGTCCTCCACAGCCTCCCTGTGCCCTGGAGCAGGTCACACCTGTTTGGGCCCTTGTCCCCCCATTGCAGGTGTGAGAAACGCACATGCCTCTAGGCTGCTCTGCCCGAAGGTCCTGATGCTCAGGGAAGACAGGAGCTGGGTGCAGAGGACTGAGCCCAGCCACTGCCAGGCTGGGCTTTTTGTCAGTTGCATTTGCAATTACGGTACAATACACGTAGAAGTGACCTTCTGACCATAATTACGGTACAATACACGTAGAAGTGACCTTCTGACCATTTTTACGCGTCCAGTTCAGGGCCATTAGGCACACTCACACTGC
The DNA here is from genome assembly GCF_902655055.1 of Lutra lutra. Taxonomy (NCBI): domain Eukaryota; kingdom Metazoa; phylum Chordata; class Mammalia; order Carnivora; family Mustelidae; genus Lutra; species Lutra lutra. Next base: position 196,164,174 of record NC_062281.1, read on the forward strand.
CGTGCAGCCACCATCACCGTCCATCCACAGAACTTCTCATCTTCCCAGAGCACAGCTCTAAACACTAAGTTGCCTGCCCGCTCCACAGCCCCTGGTTTCCACCTTTCCACTTCCTGTCTCTATGGATCTGACTACTCTGGGGACCTCCAGGGACTGGGATCACACGGTGTTTGTCCTTCTGTGTCTGGCTTTTTCTCTCAGCACAATGTCCCTGAGGTCCTCCCACAGGGTGGTCTTCTTCCTTCCTTCTTCCGGCTGACTGCTATGCCAGTGTGTGGACAGACCCCACTCTGTTCGTCCATCCATCCACAGATGGGTACCGGGTTGTTTCCACCTTGCCAGGTTGTCCCAGTGGTGTTGCCAGTGGTGTTTCCCATGTGGTGTTTCCAGTGGTGTTTCCCATACCTCGCTGGAGACATGGGACTGCATTCACTCCTCTGCAGAGGGCTGTGGACTTCTTCAGAGAGGGGCCTCTTTGGGGGGACAGTTTCTCCCTCTCATACCTCTGCCTTCTCCCTCCTGGCTCTGACCTCCCTGAAGCCACATGGGTCTGATCTGATCCCCTCCACACACCCCGTGGCAAGGGCGTGGGTATCTCCTCAGAAGACCCTGCTCATCACGACGTGGACAAATTGCTTTGTATTTGAGCTTTTGCTCACTTTTTACCAGGGGCTCCAGCCTGAGGGATGCTGAGGGCTCGTGTTCTTCCCAGGTCCTTGACTTCCCTGTGTCCCTGATCCCAGGAGTGCACAGAGGATGTGGCAGAACCCTATCTGAGTGGGAAAACTGGGGCCCTTTGTTGAAGGCTTGAAGGCAGAGACTAGCTTCCCCCCACACTCTTAGAATTGGGTCTGCTCCCCCGAAAATGGCCAGGCTGGGACGCCCAAACATTCCCAGCAGCTCCTCCCAGGGAGACCCCGAGGCAGCAGGAACCCCACTCCTGCCCCGGCCCTCAACCCTAGGTCAGCTCCTCAGCCTCGGACAAGTTCCAGGGAAGGAAACTAGCCCTCCCTAGAAAGAAAACCTCCTTGAAGAAGGCGCCCTCCTGGGACGCCTGGGTGGCTCAGTTGGTTAAGCAGCTGCCTTCAGCTCGGGTCATGATCCCGGTATCCTGGGATCGAGTCCCACATCGGGCTCCTTGCTTGGCAGGGAGCCTGCTTCTCCCTCTGCCTCTGTCTGCCTGTGCTCACTCTCGCTCCTCTCTCTCTGACACATAAATAAATAAAACCTTGAAAAAAAAAAAAGAAAAAAAAAGAAGGCGCCCTCCTGACCCCGGGATCACACAGCTCAGAAGTGACAGGATGAGCTCCGGGAGCATGTGCTCTGCTCTCAGGGAGACATACCTGCCGGACATTGCTGGTATAGGCTTCACACACAAGCCGCAGGAGCACACACCCACTGGGATAAAGGGGGGCTTGTGATACAGGCAGGAGAGCACCTAGAGAGGGGCCCTTCCTGTAGAAGCAGCCCAGGCTTCAAAGGCATCACTTAGCCATTGGGGACCGACAAACCCACCACTTGGGGCTCTGCACAAACCTAACCAATGGTCCAGACTTTCTGTTCCACCAGCGGAACCCGCCCTGCACACAGACACGGAGGGTGCAGCCCTGTGAGCACTGCAGAAACGGAGTTTACCAGAACTGCAAGGCCGTCTCCTCCAGGAAGCCCTCCAATCCAGGAGGACTGTCTCTCGTTCCCTGTGTCTCCCAGTACCTGCATGGACTGTGGCTATATGCCCAGGCACAACTGGGTTCCCACAGGAGGAGACCACAGGCTGACAGCCACCCTCCACTGGCACAGAGCAGGGTGTGGGGCTCTGGGGTTAGGAAGCATCTGTAGAGAGAAGTCCTGGGGTTAGGAGGCATCTGTAGACAGAAGGACCTGAAGGCAGACTGACTCATGCCGAGCCCCCTCTGGAAATGGGGTTGGGGCACAATGGCCTGAGGGGCTGAATGAGTTTTCCACACCTCTCCCCTCCCTGTGGCAGGGCTAAGGTCATCCTGGCTCTTCCTTGCAGGCACAAGCTGGGATGAACCTCATCTTCCTTCCCACCCCCACATGCAGGTTCTCCAGGGCGGGGGCCCAGGGGCTCCCTAGGGCCCTAACTACTCCCTGGTTCCCTCCAGGTCTGGGGCGGCCATGGTAGCCATCCCTTCCTCCTCCTGAGCCACCTGAGTGGGGCTGGTTTTGCCCCCATGTGCCTGCTTATGAGTCTTTGAGGACCTTGGGGTCTGCCCAGAAGTAGCCAGCCAAGAGAGGGTCATGGCCATGACACAAGGGGTGGTCTGGTGGGGCCCCAGCCTGGCCCAGAACACAGATTGACTCCCCACCAATGAGGGCAGCTGTTTTCTACTGCTGGGCACTGGCTGCTCCCTGGGCCCTCTGCCACCAGCCTCTTCAGGCCACCTCCATCTCTCTCTTGCACTCTCACTGCAGAGGCTTCCTAGCTAGTCCCCAAACCATAGTCTATCCTCCCACGCAACCCTCAGGGCCAAGAGGGTAAACTTCTTGCCCATTTTGTTTCCTTTTATTCTCCAGGGTCTAGCAGAGCATGGCACATGGGAGATGAACAATGGTTTTGGGTAGATGGTAGGATGGATGGATGGATGGATGGATGATTAGACAGGGAGGTGGATGGACAGGTAGATAAATGAACTCCCTGCCCAGTGTACCAAGGAAACTGAGTTTTACGACAAAACTGGAAATGAATTGGGAAACTGAGGCCCAGAAGAGAGCAGGGGTAGAGTTCCTCAAGATCAGAGCCCACATTAGCAACAGAGCTGACTCGACCCAGACCCTTGTTCTTCCCCCATCTAGCTCCCCGAAGTGTAAGTTCTACCTTGACATCAGTCAGGATACATGCCCTGTATCTGTTATTGGTTCCAAGCTCTCGGGGCTCAGATCTGCTCTCCCTCACCTCTGCTCAGGTGCACCTGTAGGAAACTCAGTACCCGTGTCCACCCTTCATAGCTGTGAGACCCTGGGCTCAGGACGCAGGAAAGAAAACCTGATAAGATGATGCCCACCTCTCAGGGCTGCTTCTCAGAACAAATAAAATGATAAGTTTGAAGGGACAAGGTGAATGGCAGTCATGTGACTTCTGTAACCTGCCCCTGCCAGTCTGTTTTTATCCCTCCTTCTGCTGAAATTACTCGCAAGTTCCCCAGAGATATCTGAATGGACTTTGCCCCATCTTTGTCTTTCTTGTGTCCCCTACAGCACTGCACATGCCCCTCCAACTAATTACTAAAAATTCCTAAAAACCCACCTCCTCCCATGACCATGCTCAGACCCCTCCCTGGGAGAGGGTCTTACCAGACTTCTGTGTCAGGATAACCCTCAAATCCAGGATGTTTCAAGGAAAGCCCAGGGGCGGTTCCCTGGAGCATAGGATTCTTCCATCTACTCAGCTTTCCTGTACACCCTCTCCTGTCCCCACCTTCACACTGCCTCATTTTATATGACTGAGGGCATGCCAGATCCCAGCTCTTCCCAGCCCCAAGCTGGCATATTCTCCCTTGGATGGGTCCCTGAAGCTGACCCAGCAGGGTCTGGCTGAGCCTCTGACCTCACCCTGAAGAACGAGTAGTGTAGGTCCTTCCTGGACCACCCCTGGTTTAGGGTCTTGGGACCACTCTTGAGGGACAACCATGTAGGGTCCTTCCTGGACCACTCCTGGGTTAGGGTCTTGGGACCACCCTTGAGGGACAACCTGTAGACTAGACTAGCATTCCAGTTGGGTGGAATGGGGGCTGGAGCTGCCCTTACGTGTGATCTGCTGAGCATAGCACTGCCTCCCTCAGGGTCTTAGACCTTATGTAGGGGACCCTGTGACCCATCAAGCTCCCCTGTGGGGCAGCTCTGAGCTCTATGTAAATGAGGCACTACAGGAACAGCTGCCCTGAGCTCCAGGGTTTTTATGGGTTTGCCTTAAAGATTTTATTTCCAGAAAAAACCAAAAGCAATTAATCCAAATTACAGAGTAGTCATTTGCAATAATATTTGCTTTAAATATATATATATTTTAAAAACCCCTAAACTGTGAGCCTCCAGTGAGTTCGAGGTGAAGAACACCTTGAAGTAATTACATTGTTTTGCTCGTTTTATGTTGTGAAAACGGCTCAGTCGATTTGGGGGAAAATTGTAAAATAGTCAGCTGACTCCCTTATAAAGGCGACATTATTTTTTTTCCCTCCAAATTCTGCCAGAATAACTACATCATGATCATTTACCCTCATGCCTTGAAGGTGGATTTCTCCCAAAGGTGCCTCAGGCATTTGTCCAGCTGCCCCTCACCCCAGCCTGGGCCAGCAAGGGGAACAATACGTCTCCCAGAGACGCAAATGATGGGTGACATTTTGCAACGTTCAGCCAGGAGGGCAAGTGTCCAGAATGGTAGGGGTCCACATGCTGACAGACAAGCTGACCACCCAACTTGGATGGGTGGAAGGGAGGGGACTCAGGTTCACCTTCCCTCTTTGTCTCAGTGATGATTAGGGACTTCGCCAACCACGATGAGCGTAGCGCAAAGAGAGGGCAGCCTAGCCCAGGTAGGATCCCCTGGCCAGTGAGAGTGCCTGAGGAGAGGCTTGGCTGCTTGGAAAATGGAAATTCACTAGAAGATTCAACTGCACTGAGTATAACATCAAAACACTCAACCATGCTGGGTCAGGACCCCTGGTTGTGGTGCCAGGGTGCCAGACGCCGGGGGTCCTTCCCTACCGTTTCCCAGACATTTTATCATCCAATGTCTTCTCCCCAGATCTAAGATTGGTAGATATGTCCTCCCAGTATTTGGCTTTTCTTTTCATTTTCTTGAGTGTCTTTTGAAGAAGAAACTTTAAAATTTTAGTAATACACTGGGTTTTCTTCCAGTTTATTTATAGTGAAAGTTTGGTTTACTTATACAGTTTATTTATAATTAGTGCTTTTGTTTCTGTCCTCTTTAGCCTAACCCAAGGTCATCAAGATTTTCTACCATATTTTCTCTAAAAGTTTTATGGTTTTAGTTCTCATATTTGGATTTAGGATCTATTTTGAGTTTGTTTGTTTTTGTCATGTGAAGTAAGTGTTGAAATTTATTTTTTTTTGCATGTGAATGTCCAATTTTTCCTGCATCATTTGTTGAAAAGTTGATGATTCCCCCCCCCTTGAATTGCCTTGGCAACCGTGTCAAAAATTAATTGACCAAATATGTGTGGATCTATTTGTGGACTCTGTTCTATTGATCTGTATATTTATTATTTCGTCAATACTACAGTATTCGTCAATAATACAGTCTTGATTATTCTAGCTTTATGATAAACTTTGAGATACAGTATGCCTCCCAACCTTTTTCTTCATTTTCAAAATTGGTTAGGCTATTTTAGGGCTTTTATTTTTCCACATAAACATTAAGACTAGCTTGTCAATTTCTATAAGAAGGCATTCTGGGATTTTTGTTGCTGTTAATTGCATTGAGTCTATAGATTAATTTCAGAAGAGTTTTCATTCTAACACTACTGAAACTTCCATGAATGTGGTATATCTTTTATTCATTCATTTATTTATTTATTTAAGTGGGGGGGCAGAGGGAGAGAGAGAATCTCAAGCAGACTCCCACCTGAGCACAGGGCCTGACTTGAGCTTGGTCTCACAACTTTGAGATCATGACTGAGCCGAAACCAAGAGTTCCAGGCTTAACTGACTGAGCCACCCAGGTGCCCTACCTCCATTTATTTAGGTCTTTAATTTGTTTCAGCAATATTTGGTTGTTTTCAGTTTATGAGCACTACACCATTTTGATTAAATTGATTTCTAAGTATATCATAAATTTATTCTATTGTTAATTTCTTAAAATTTCAATTTTCAATTATTCAATGTTAGCATGTAAAATCCATTGAATATTTGTACATTGACCTTTTATATGTTGCGCTCTTGCTAAACTCACATATGAGCTCTTACAGCTTTTTTGCAGTTTCCCTAGTATTTCCACATAGACAAATACATTATCTGTACCTATTTCTTCCCTAAGTGAATGTTGGTATTTTGTGGTTTTCAAGAAACTGATTCCTTTCATCTCAGTTTTCAAATGCATTAGCATTAAGCTGTTCATAGCATTCCCTTATTACCCTTTTATTGTCTATAGGCTTGGTAGTGACTGTCTTTCATTTTTTACTTTGATAATTTTGTGTCTTCTGTCTTCCTGATCAATCTGGCTAGAGGTTTATCGATAAATCTGTTCAAGAACAGGTTTTGGTTTTATTGATTCTTCTCTATTATTTTTATTCTTTCTACTTCATTTATTTTTTTCTCATTATTATTTCTTTCTTCTGACTTTGGGTTTCATCTTTTCTTCATTTTATAGTTATTTCAAAAAGAAGCATAGATTTACTAATCTGAAATATTTCATCTTTTCTAATATAAGAATTTAATGTCAAAGGTTTTCCTCGAAGCACTGCCTCACTGCACCCCCTCAAATTTCAAAGTATTGTGTTTTCATTTTTATTCAGTTCAAAATCTTTTCTAACTTCTTTGTGATTTATTTTTTGACCCATGAATTATTCAGGAATGTGTTAGTTTCCAAATATTTGGGGATTTCTGGCTGCTCTCTGTTATTGATTTCTAGTTTAATTCTATCGTCATCAGAAAATGTACTCTGTATGATTTTGGTCCTTTTAAATGTACTGGGACTTGTTTTATGGCCATACTGCAATCTGACTCTTGTGTGCACATGGAAAGAAAGTGTATTTCATTATTGTCAGGTGCATACATATTTTGGGCCACTGTGTTCTCTTAAAGAATTGACTCCTTTATCATTGAAATTTTTCCTCATCCATAGTGATATTTCTTATCCTGAAATAAACTTTATTGATATTAATATCACAGCTCCTGCTTTCTTTTGACTGGTGTTTATGTGGTGTGTCTTTTCCATTCTTTTATTTCTGATTTATCTATGCTATTTGCATTTAAACCAGGTTTCTTATGAATACCATATATTTGGGTCTTGATTTTTTTTAATTCAATCTGAAATTTTCTGCTTTTAAATTGTAATGTTTAGACCATTTACATTTAATGTGATCATATAAATGTTTGGGGTTAAATATAGCATCTTACATTTTATTTCCTTTTTGTCTCCTTTGTTTGCTGTTCTCATTTTTCTGTCCTCTTGAATTAAATGAATGTTATCAAATATCCATTTTACCTCCACTATGGGTTTATTAGCTATCTCATTCCACGTTAGTGATTGTTCTAGTTTACAATACACGTCTTTAATTTATCAAAGTGCCTTCAAATAATGCCATTTCCCTTCACATATAATTCAAAAACTTACAATAGTGTGCTTCCATTTCTCTCCTCTTCTGTCCTCTGTACTCTTGTCATAGATTTTGCTTCTTCACCTTATAAACCTTTCAATATATTGTTATTTTCCTTTGAGAAGTTAATTATGTGTTAAATTTAAAGATTACTTTAAATGTTGTTATATTTACCCACATATCTAACACTTCCAGTATTCTTCATTTCCCTGTATAAGTCCATATTTCCATCTGATGTAATTTTCCTTCTGTGTGAAAAATGTTATTTAATACTTATTATAGTGTTAGTCTGCTGACCATAAATTCTCTCAGGTTTGAGTTTGGCCTAAAAGATATCTATTTTGCCTTCATTTTGAAACATATTTTTGCTGAGTATAGAATTCTAGGTTGACTGTTTTCTTCCTTCAGTACCTTAAAGCAGCCTCTCCGTTGTCTTCTGCCTCATGTGGTTTCTGATGAGAATTTTATTCATATACTTTCTTCCTTCATCTGTACATAATATGTCTTATATTCTCTGGCTATTTGTCCGATTTTTCCCTTTATCACCTTATCAATTTGAATATGATGTACTTTGTGATGGGTTTCTTCTTGCCTTTTTTCTGTTTGGAGTTCATTGACATAGTGGACCTTTGAGCTTATAGCATTTTTTTAATGGAATTTTGAATATTTTCAGCAACTATGTCTTCAGATACTTCTCTGTCCTTCATCTCTTGCCCCCATCAGAGATCTCAGTGATAGGTTTGTTAGGTTGCTTCCTGATCACTGTTGCTCTGTTGATTTTTTTCATTCATTTTTCTTTGCATATCATTTTGGAAACTGTCTACTGCTCTCTTAAAATATCCCACTGATCATTGAAAAATTGTTCTGCTGTATCTAATCCACTGTTGATCCCATTCTGTGTGCTTTCCCATCTCTGATAATGCATTTTCTCATCTCTGGTTCATTTTGGCTCTTTTCTATATCTTCTGTTTTCTCCCCCATCCTATTTATGTTTTCTTCTACATTTTGATAACACAGATTTGACTTGTAAGAGTTCTTTTAACATTCATTTCTTGTGTTTTAATTATTTCATTTCTGGGTCTATTTCTTTTCTTTTCTAAGATTTATTTATTTGCTTGAGAGAGTGAGTGAGCAGCCGGGAGGGGCTGAGGGAGAGGTAGAGGGAGTCTTAAGTGGACTCCACCACGGTGTGGAGCCTGGCACGGGGCTCGATCGCAAGCCCCTGAAATCATAACTTGAGCTGAAACCAGGAGTCAGACACTTAAGCCACCCAGGCACTTCAGGTCTATTTCTAATTACTGGTTAGTCATGGTCATGGGACATATATTCCTGGTTTCCCACACCTGGCAATTAAAACAGCTATTTGTGGTATGATTTTACTCTTGGAACAGCCGCAGAGGAGCACACAGAGGTCCAATATACCTTCTGCTCGACTTGTCCTGAAGCCAGCATCTTACATAATCCAGTACGATTATGGAAGCCCCAAGATTCACCCTGATACAAGACTATCAACGTATCACAGGTCTCATTTGAATCTCACCAATGGCAAACATCTGGGAGGCTCTGAATTCATCTCTCTTCATCTCACCAAGAACCTCAGCTTAGGTTTCCAACCCTGCACATGGCCTGGAAACTCAGCGAGCTGGGACCCATTGTGGGGCAGGAGGGGGTTATGCACTGAATACCCGCTCTGAGGGACACATGGCTTCACACTTGCCTGGGGCAGATGGTACACTGGTGTGGTTTTAAAGAGCACCAAGAAGCTTCCAGTGACCTCTGACTCAGGATCTCATGGCCTCAAATTCAGAGACTTTAAAAAGAAGAAAGCAAGCCTTCAGAACCTCACTCCTGCTGTATTTCTTGAGAGGAAGACAGGAAACAAATGTGAGGAAATACACACGTGCCATGGGTTGTTTTTCATCTATTCCCAATGTATTTCATCTGTATTTCATCTTTTCCCAATGAATTGACCTGGTCCTAATATATACCTGAGGCAGACACCACAGTCCTCCTGTCTCCTGTGCAGGCCTGGGGCAGGTGTCCCAATTCATGTTATCCTCTGCACATACCTGAGGCAGGTGTCACCACACCCATTCCCCAGGGAAGGTCCATGAGGAGCCTTCAGAAGTTCCTACAGACTTGAGCGATTCCAAGTGCGTCTTTCTGGTCCCCTTTATATATCATCAGGTCCTCCAGGGTTGGGAGGAGGGGGATGTCTGGAAGGTGGCAGGGTCCTGGAGCTCAGAGCCCACCCCAGGACTCACCTCCTCCTGGAAGCCTCCCATCTGTCGCTGCACCACTCTGGCCTCAGGGACCAGCTCCTTTCCATCTCCTGGCCCCTGCGGGTTCCCAGATCTCTCCTTATGCTCAGCTAAGATTGAGGCAAGGATATTTAAGGAAGACGTTGAGATCAAATGAATGTATTTTCTGGGAGAATATGAAGTGCCAAGCCTGGCCCACGAAGAAACAAAAAACTCAGATTTAAAATGGGAATCGAAGTGTTCACCTCTCTCAAAAAAAGCACCTTATGCCAAAACAGCTAACAGCCTCTTTCCAGGGACAGATAATTCTTATCTTATGTAAACTTTTCCAGAAAACCGTAATAGAGGTAAAAAGCAGCATGTTTCATTTTAAGAGGCTGGCAACCATCTTGTCCCAAATCTGGATAAGGGCAATACGGGATCCGCTGTCCTGATACACACAGGGAGGAAAATCTTTTTCTTTTTTTTTAAGATTTTATTTATTTATTTGACAGACAGAGATCACAAGTAAGCATAGAGGCAGACAGAGAGAGAGGGGGAAGCAGGCTCCCTGCTGAGCAGAGAGCCCGATGCGGGGCTCCATCCCAGGACCCCAAGATCATGACCTGAGCTGAAGGCAGAGGCTTAACCCACTGAGTCACCCAGACGCCCCGGGATAAACCATTTTGATCACACTGTATCTTTTCCAACATTTTATTACGAAAAACTTTAATTTGTTAAAGGTAATTAATTTCTTGGTCCCGAGCCCTAACAGACATGCAACACCGTGCATCTGAGGTCAGTACCACGACGGCTTGATGTGTGTGTGTTGTGGCAGGACTGGCTGGCATCTCACCCAATTATCGTTTGATTTTTGTGGTGACAGCAATGAGTACCTCATCTCTTAGTGACCCTGAATTATGTGATGTGGACTGTTGTGCACAATCATTGTTTCGTGCACATTTTATTTCTTCCTGATGCACATCAAGGTAGGCTCGTTTTCCCCTGAAGAGCTCGGCACGGGCATATTTCACTAGAGTTCAGTATTTACAACAACTTTGCCAAATGCACGCCCTTGTGTGACCCAAACCCCAACGGAGATCCAGGACAATCGCCCCAGAAAGCCTCCCCCTGTTCCTCCCAGCCCCCACCCCCACCCAGAGGTAAAAGTAGCTCTGATTTTCCCCACCATATACTAGTTTTGCCTGTTCTAGAACCTCACATAAACTGGATGACATGGTATGTACCCTTTGTGTCTGGCTTCTTTCAAAAGAGGGAACCTGGGTGGCTTAGTCGGGTAAGTATCCAAGTCCTGGTTCTGGCTCAGGTCATGATCTTGGGGTCATGGGACCGAGCCCTGCGTTGGATTCTCTGCTGAGTATGGAATTGGCTTCAGATTCTCTCTCCCTCCCTGCTCCTCCTCTCCCTCTCTCCCTGAAATAAATAAATAGATCGTAAAATACATAAAGAAACGAACACAGGTTTTGAGATCCGCGGTCCCTCCGGTGTCATGGCTGAAGAGTGCTCCGTCCTCCCCACACACCAGCTTGCTGACTCATCCTCCCGCAGATGGACCTGCGGGTGTTTCTGTTTCTTGGATATGATGAATAAAATTGCTGTGAGCGTCCTTGTACAGGTCATTTTGTAGACATACGCTTTCATTTCTCTTAGGTAAAGGTCTTGGGGTGGGACTGCCGGGTCGTGGGGCAGCTGCGGCCTTTAAGCTGAACTTCCCCCCAAGGCCCCATCGACACCCCGTGAGAGCTCCAGCAGCCCCACATTCTTGTCAACATTTGGACTTACCCGTCTTTTCAACTTCAGCCATTCCTGAAAGTGTGTATTTTAAAACGTGCTGTGGGATCCAGTTAGCTAATATTTCATTCAAGATTTTCATACCTGGGGCGCCTGGGTGGCTCAGTGGGTTAAGGCTCTGCCTTCGGTTCAGGTCATGATCTTGAGGTCCTGGGATCGAGCCCCATATCGGGCGCTCTGTTTGCCGGGGAGCCTGCTTCCCCCTCTCTCTGTCTGCCTCTCTGCCTGCTTGTGATCTCTGTCTGTCAAATAAATAAATAAAATCTTTAAAAAAGTGGTTTATCCCAGGAATGCAGAGGTGGTTTCCATTCAGAAATGATCGTTACGTTAGTGGACTACAGGAAAAACGACCGTGCCAAGTACGTGTTTGACAGAGGTTAGCGCGACCCATCTCTCTAAAGACTCTCAGAGAACTAAAAGCACAAGAAGCTTTCTTGACTTGATAAAGTTGGTCTTCAAAACAGCAACAGCAGGTTTCTCATCCACTGGGAGGGTTTGGAGGCATTCTCTCCGTGATCGGGGACACAGCCAGGACACCTGCCCTCCCCACCGGTCAGTGGAGCTGGTCGGTCCTGCCTCCTCAGTCAGACACAGACAGGACGTAAGACATCTAAGAGCTGGAGGGAAAGGATGAGCCTATCCCTACTCATAGGAATAAAAACACAAAAGGAATAAAATGGGAACGAAGATGAAAACAAGAATGCCGTCTATCTACCGGTCAACTATGCAGAAATGCTGTGAGTAACAGCCGACCAGCATCAACAGCAACAAAATAAGAAAGTTCAGACAAGCTGACCAGCAGCGACGCGTGAGAGACGTGGCAGGAAGGACGGTGGTTTTCACGCTCGCCGAGGGGGAGGAGGGGGGGCGTCCGAGGCAGAGCGGCGCAGTGGCCACTGGGCTCAGAGGTCCAGCTCACGCCCCGTTTCGTTCTGCAGAGAAGACGGGGAGTTCCGTGGACGTGTGCGGAAAACAACTCACGAGGTGGGGCAAGAAACCAGTTCTTCACCAGGCGCCCGTGGGGCAGGACCACTCCAGGTGTGAGAGAGGCAAGTACAGCTTCAGTTGCGCAAGATTTTGACGGGATCATTGTCCCCTCGGGGCGGCAAATGCTTCTTCCATTAGACCCAACGTCTTTGCATGCGGCTGGGGGTCGAGGGGTTTGGCTGTGTCCGAATTAAAAGCAGGAACAGGCGTAAGAGCACATGGAGGAGATAACAGTGCCCGTGGGGTGAGGGACACTGTGGCCAGTGAACAGCACAGAGAAGGCGCGAGCGAGACGCCTGAGCACCGGGAGGTGGTGTCCGATGAGGGCCACAGAGCAGCTGCACGCCCGGGAGGGACCACGGCACCGGCCCACGTGCACAGAGACTGGTAACTTGACGGCGGTCAGAGCAATGGCAGGGAGAAGAAGACTTTCCACCGCGCGCCCCACAAATACGCAGAAGTGAGAAAGGAGCCCGAGCTGGGTGAGGGCTTGGGGACAGGAGCCTCGTCCTCTGAGGGGACGGGGACGCGTCCGCAGTTCCGGCACCGGCGTGGAATCTGGCCGCGGTGAGTTTCCTTCTGCAGACACCTGCTTCCAGCTCCCCGTCAGCTTCCTTGAGCAGGTGGACAGTGTGCCCTCCTGCGGGGGTGGGGACAGGGGGAAGCATGCTGGGAAAACCGCACGACCACAAGAGGCAGTGGCCCGGGTGTCTATGCTGTGGTCTGGACAGAGCCTTAAAAACACTGTCATCAGGAAACACCCAAAGCCTGAGAAGCCAAGTGCAACATGCGTGTACACGTGATGTGCATACATGCGACGCACATGCACGCGACACGCATACACGTGACACACATACACATGACACAGAGTCCAGAGCCAGCCCCAAAACTGCCAGGACTGGGGCCGGGAGCCAAGGCCCGGGAGCTGCGGACAGGGTTGCCTCTCAGGGGCCCCAGAGTTTAGCAGCCGGTACGAGGCCAAAAGGACAAGCTGAGCCCTGGGGTGTGGCCACCGGTGCCCCCTGGGGTCACAGGGCATGGGCTTTCCCTTGGCCCTCCTGTCCCCACGGCAGCCCTGACTCCCCCAGAGCCCCCAGGGCCTGGCTGCTGACATGCCACAGGCTATAGGCAGAAGGGGACCGAGGCAGGGAGGGCGATGGGGGCTGCTGGGAGGTATGGACGCGGGCCCACGCCGTTCCAGCAGACAGTCTGGACAGCGGGAAGGGAGGCGAGCCCGTCACACTCCCTGGCCATCAGCCTTCACTTTCATCCCCACCGGCCTGACCCCTTCGTCGGGCTCTCAGCTGCTTTCCTATACTTCCTAGGTTTTTCACATTTCCTACAGTTTTCACATGAGGAAACTGAGTCACAGAGTGACCGGACGACGTTCCCATGGTCACAGAACTGGTGAGTACTGAGCTGCATTTCGAAGCAAGGCTGGCAGGTTACCCCAGACCCACGGCCGCCTGGGGCAGGCAAAGACAGAGAGGTCGTCGGAGAATGTGGGGGGCAGGCCCCCACGCATAGCTGTCATGTCCCCCCACGAGCCTATAGCATGACCGAGACCCCGCTGACCGCTGGCACCCCACCAGGCTGCCCCAGCGAGCGCCGTCCCGGGGTCCAATATCTCTGGGACGTGCTCTGGGATAAAACCTGGTGGGACCGAGCACAGCCCCCCATCACCACCTCCTCCGTGCCCCACCCTCACCCGCACAGTTTCCACTGGCCCCTCCACTTCCACCCGCCGGGCGTTGCCCACCCCTTCGGCTGGGACCCAGTCTGTTCCCGTCAGGCCTTCAACTGATTGGATGGGGCCCACCGCAGCACGCAGGGTGGCTTCACTTGAAATCTACGTCATCTAAAAATGCCTTCACAGCCACGGCGAGACCAGGCTTGGACCCAGCATCTGGTCCTGTGTCCTGGTCAAGCTGGCCCCGAGCCTGGCCACCACACACCCCTTGCTGACTTGCCTGATGGTGTCAGGGAGCCCAGCCCGACCCCACGGCAGGGGCTGGTGGTTCGGGCAGCAGCTGAGGTCGAGGAAGGGAGGGCGTCCCATACAGCTTGGCTGGCTCACAGGGAAGGCGATTCGTGTTGAAAGCAACGATGACGCGTTTCCGTGAGGGTGACATCAGCACGGGGTTCTCGGGGCGAGCGCGGGCAGGACTTGAACGCGGGAGGTGAGGGCTCATCCCCATGCGCTGCCCGGGCCTCGGAAGCCCCGCGAGCTGCCTGGACGTGAGGGCGCGAGGGTGACCCAGCGGGGAGTGGACGGGAGGACCCCGACTCCTGCTCCTGGGCTCCCCCGCGTCCCCTCCTCCCGGGAGTCCCCCCGGAGTTACCGGCAACGGTTTGATTCCCACAGGGAGGTTTGTGCCCCGAGTCGGAGGCCACAGAAACGGCGCATTTATCACCCACACGCGTTTCTGTTGAGGGGAAACTTGGGTTTCTGCTGACGGACGCCCGTCCCTACCCCCGCAGCCTCCACCTCACGGCACCTTCCCAAGCTCCTACGGAAAGCAGAGACCCCTGGTTGGCTGCCCAGGGACCGAGGGGTTGGGAGCCGGGCCTGGGAGGGACGTCCCTCTGCTCCCAGTTCACAGGTGCCCCCAGCACTCAAAGGGGTCCTCCCGGCATGGCTGAAGCCACAGGGACAGCCGACTTGTCACCCGTTGCCATGCAGGGAGAGGGGCAAGTCCCTGGACCGAGGCATGTGGGCAGCCTTTGTGATGGGGGCTGGACTCAGGGGCGGGCCTCTCCATCAGAGGACACGCCTGGACCCAAAGAGGACCGCTGCTCCCCCCCAGTGGCCGGCCCACCCTCCCAGCCCAGGAGCCAGACTCTGCTGCAGGAAGCTTCTGGGCTGGGCTCGGGGTGCCCGGCCATGGGGTGTGGGGTACGCGTGTCCCCATTGCCCCCAGTCTGCCCTCCAGAAGAGAAAGGAAGTGGGGAGTATTGCCACGAGCACTCCGGAGGGAGATGGCTGGCTGTGGCCGTTCCTCGGTGGCCAGGCCGGCTGCAGAGACACCCGCCCAGGCGGGGGGCCCTGCCCCCTGGTTGCCGGGGCTCTGACGGGAACGGCTGCTGCTCTGCCCAGGCCTCCCTCCAAAGCCCGTCCCTCCTGCCGCATGTCTGACCTCAGGGTGAGGAGCCCCAGGGCCCCCTCATGGGTCGGCGTGGGATAGGCAGCCGGTGCTGAGGGTGTCTGCAGGGGACGCTGCTCCCACTTCGCCCAGAGCTCTGGAGACGTGCCTTTCCCGCACCCACAGGTTTTTCTGGTTAAGAGCTTTACCTCCCACGTGCATCGGCCGAAGCCAATATTTTCAGGCCTTCCCAGAGTCTGACTTCCACATCTGACTGATGGTCGTGGGGATGAGTTTCATGTGAAACATGTTCTGAGCTCCCGTGAGATAAAAGCGCCCCCCGCATGCCGAGGACAGGGCGCCTCCTCCCTCAGCTCGTATGTCTTCCTCAGGCTGCCCTCCTGGCCCTGCCGGCCTCCTGCGTGGGTGCGGGGTGGGGCTCTGCTTGCTGCCAGGGGACCCTGTCCTGCTCTGCCAGGCCTCCAACCCCAGGGCAGAGAAAAGAGGCCACGGAGCTCCCCCTCTGCCCGCTGACCGGCAGGGGTGCAGCCACCCACTGCAGGCAACACCTCCCCTAGACGTGCAGTCCTTGCTGCATTATTGTTGGGTCCAGAGACCTGTCGGCCGAGCGGGGTGGGGGACACTGCCTCTGTACTAGTGGGGTCCCCGCACGAACTGACCTGCTGTCCCTCCTCCCTGGGCCAGGACGCCCCCGCCCCGTGCACCTGGCTGTGCCCCCACCTGAGCCCTCCATTTGGTCCACTTTGGGGCGTCCCCGTGCTCCAGGCTCTTTCCAGACTCCATGGCACCTGTTGCAGGGGTCAGCAGGACTGGGGTGTTTTCTGAGCTTCGGGAGCACCTGGCGTGGCGCACGGCAGATTTCCGGCGTCAGCCAGGCCATGAACTGGCTCCTGCCAGACGGCCCCAGGTCCGGCGGCCAGACACAGAACTGCTGCTCGACGAGCACCGGTCAGTGGGCAGACTGGCCCTCAGGGGCCGGGACGGCTGCCCCCGTCCAGACCCAGACGCAGGGTTGGGGCATGAGACGTGCAGGTCTAGCTGGGGGGAGGGGAGCAGAGGTTGGAAGCTCCCCCCGCTCCCCTGGGGTCAGGAGCCAGCTGAGCCCACAGCCCGCACCCCCTTCCCTCGGCCGCACGGCTTCTCCCTCTGGATCTACGGTGCTTGCTTTGGCTGCGGCAACGGCCATCCCCGCGGCCCCGGCTTGCATAACCGTGAGGTATCTGCTTTCTCCGCTGACGCCTTTCGGCGAGGCCTGGGATGGCTCTGGGCGGGCCTCCAGTGCTGCCTCGCCCGGACTTGGGGTGGGTCTCTCGCCGTGGCTCCCGACCATGGGCGGGCTGGCCATGGCAGGAGGAGCCCCCGGCCTCTAGGAGCCAGGAGCAGCCGCCTCTGACCAAGCCGGCAGGCATGGGCCACAGCTGCCTCCACCCTCTGACTGCATCTGTCCCGGCGTCATCCGCAGCCCTGCCAGCACTCTGGGCCTCGGGTCAAGAGACAACTGTTGGGGGGAGCGCTCTGCTGGACGTCCTTGTCGCTGGCCAGGCCCCCTCGAGGGCAGCATCCAGCACCCTGGCCATGGCCCGTGGGCCCTTGACATGGCCGGATGCCCCTGAGTGAAGACGTCTGTGGCCCTGTGCCTTTACGGCCTACCCCCTCCCCCTTTTCAGCTGGTGCCGCCAGAAGGTGGGGCGAGGGAAACAGGAGATTCGAATAATGGGTGAGAATTATTATGTCTTCGTGTGAGCTGGAGCCCAGCCCCGTTCCCTGCGATAACTGGGGGCTCAGCAGCTTCCATTTCCACGCTCTGAGCCAGGGTGGGCTATGACAATGAGCACGTTGTTCCCAGCGTCGGGCATCGCCCCTGGGCGACAGAGCCCAGACACACGGACTGGCTCGCACCAGGAACCCGGGACGGTGAGGCCCTGGACATTCACCAGGGAGGGGCAAGGGACTCACCACCGGCTGCGGGCACCATGAGCACGTGGCCGAGTGACAGGCCCACCCACCGCTGGGAAAGGCTCCCGTGGGAGGGGTCATGGGCACCCTCATGAGGGGCAGAGGCTTTATTCAAGCAAAACTGTGAGGCTGGAAACGGTGCTGGCTTCCTTGTCTGGGAGCAGGTGAGGGTCCAGGAGCTTTGGACACGTCTTAGAAAGTCACCTCTCGGGACAAGAGCCAGCACACTCCAGGTCCTGCACCAAGGATCCAAGAATAACACTGTCGCAGGAACTCAGCACTTTGCCTTCCCCCCTGGGGCCGGGCAGGGATCAGGTGGTGCCTCCAGGAACCTTCTAGGAACAGTGGAAAGTGGTCAGGACAAACCCAAGTCTCGCCCACCCTTGCCCTGCCTCCCTCTGTTCCCTGCTTCAGGTCTGGTGAGCAAGGGGTAGGGACATGGGAGCCCGTGTCTCTATCCTTGCCAGGCCCACCCTGAGCCCTGCCACTGAGACACACCCCCTCATCCAGGGACAGGTGCCTACTCTGCCCTGGCATGCCCTGCAGAGGGGTGGGCCACCACCGAGACCACCGCTCCTCGGAGCACAGTGCCTCTGGGCTGCACTTGACATTTGAGAGAGGAAACAGTCCTGACCCTGACGTGGGTCCAAGCCAGGCTTGAGCCAACCTCTTGGCCCACAGCCCACGTCTGCCCCCAGACCTCGGGCTCTGATGTCACCTTCCTAATGTACCAGGTTTGTACAGTCTCCGTCCTGTGCCCCAGGAGACACATCGATTCTGTGAGTGCCCCCGCTGCAGCCCTCCGCACGGCTGTCTCCTTGGGCTTGGGTAGCTGAGGTCATGTGCACGGGCCTACGCTGCCAGGCAGTGGTCCGCAGAGAGGGGCGCAGGTGTCCAGAAGCTGGGGCAGCACCTGGTCCTTCTCCATGGGACCATCAGAGGACCCAAGAATCAGATGCCTCCCTTTTGGGGGTCAAGGCCGTCTGTCTGCTTTGCCCACAGGTGCCTGACCCGCCCCTCTATGTGCTCAGGGCAGCCAGGCCCTCCAGAGAACAACCCAGTTCGCGTGTCTTCAGCGTGGAGGGGGTGGCCAGGCCGGGGGCCCCCCCGGGGAGGGTGTCGGCCCCAGGGCCCCTCCCCGGGGACCGCTGGCTCCACCAGTCGCTCCTGGTTTTCGAGTCATCTGCGTGGGTTCCTGGAGTCCAAGCCCTTACGCTCCCGTAAGGCCCTGTCACGTGGTCCCGAGCCGTGTAATACTGGAACTGTCCACAGTCGTGCCTCATTTGTTTACAAGTTTTCTGCGCTGGCCCCAGGGCCTCGGATGCCTAAGTCAGTTTTCCCCGCAGCCCCCTAAGCCCCAGCCCTGGGGGTGGAGGAGCCCCCGCCCCACTCGCCCGGAGGGCCTGACGGCAGGCTCATGGGGGAGGGCGGGTTCAGGGCCTGGGGCGTCTCCTGCCCACCGACTCTGGGGAGCGGAGGCAGGCAGACCTGCAATGGGCCCCTGGCTCTGTCTGCAGAAGGACAGCGCGGCCGCTCGGCTGGTCCGGTGCTCGTGCCCACCTCCGACCTGGGCAGGGAGTCGGCTCCCCTCACACGCAGCCCCCTCTGCCAGAGACCCACGTGGGTGCGGACAGGAGGGCCATGCCAGGCCCGGGGCCTCCTGCCGAGCTGCTGTGTGGGGACTGCAGTGGGGCTGTCATTTCCATCCACGGGCACACCTCTTGGCTCACTGCCCCTTCCCTTTGCCAGACAACCCCGTGGGCCCAAGGGGGGACAGAGCAGCACCTTCTGTTCCCTGCACGGAACGGCCCCTGGAGTCGGGAGGGCTCCCACCAGCGCCTATGGGAGGAACGAATGAGTGAGGGAGTGAGGGAGCGAAGGGTGCACGGTCACAGCCACGTCGAGCTGCAGCTGCTCTCGGGGGATGGCAGCTGCCCTGTGGGTCTGCGTGATGGTGGCTCCCCTGCATCCTGCCTGATATTGTGAGGGGGGTCCCCACCCCCGGACCTGGGGGTGTGATGATGGGGTCTCAGGAGGGGATGGTGGACACAGGGTTGGAACCAGACATGGAGCCATGCGGAAACCAAGGGCCCTGTCAGGCCTCCCTCTCCCCCAGGGCTGGGCTACCCTGTCTCCGTAAGCAGGAGCTCCCATGCCACCCCTGCTAGGACCGGCTGCACCCTGGGAGCTGGCACCAGGACCACTCCCATGGTTCCTACCTTCCCTGTGTTGAGGCCAACACAGGAGGACAGCTGGGACTGCCAGGAGAAGGGGTGGTCATCACCCCATTATGGATGGGCGCACTGAGGCTCTGAGCAGCCCCATGGCTCTCTTGGGGCCACACAAAGTCAGCTCACCCCCTGCAGCCAGGCGAGAGGCAGGAGGCAAGAGGTGGGAGGTGGGAGGCAAGAGGTGGGAGGTGGTAGGCACTGTGGTCCCAAGCTACACTCCGGCACCCCGGGCAAGTGGCCCCAGACATTTATTGAGGGTCAGCACTGTGCCTGGACACTGATGTGGAGAGGGCTGGCGTCCAGACCACACCTTTAGAAGGCTACAGAACATCTCTAGGTGAGCCCATGACTGGCTGACAGCCCGTGGGCCCTGTGGGGGCATCCGGACCTTGGAGACCCCACCGCAGAGATCAGGGTCCAGGGGACGTGTGGATGGCAGAAGCACAAAGGTTTTTGCTGTGACTGTTCAGTCACCCAGCCCGAGGTCCACCTCCCCCTGGTACAGACTCTCTGTGTCTAGATCCCATCACGAGACATGGCTTCAGGGATACCCCATGATCACAGCTAGGGTCTCTCGTGGGACTCTGCCAAAACCTGCACCATGACCTGGAGGGCAGCTGAGATGTAGGGACAGTGGAGTGAGCATCGTGGCAGGGACACTCCTGTGCACCGTCCACCCTCAGAACAGGAAGGAGCCCGGACCCCGAGGTCACCTGGGCTGAGCTTCTGAACATGAGCCACCAGTGTGGCGGGGCCGGCAGAGGCCCTTAGCTGGGAGCGGGGGGAGCAGACGTTGTCTGGGCTCTGCCAAGGGCACGGCAGGCCAGAACAAGGGCCACGCTTGGGCACGCATGGCTTCTGTGTTCCAAGTCCTCCCCTCCAGCAGAGCTGGCCCGCATGCCACATTTCCAGTTCATCGTGCACCCAGTGTTGCTTCAAAGAAGGGTTTTGTTTGAGGCCAAAGCATGGGAATGGGTGGGAAGGGATGGGAATGGGTGGGAAGGGGTGGGAAGGGGTTTGAAGAGTCCTCTGTCAAGATGTAGGGAGTGGGAACTGTATCTTCGAAATAGGAAAGCTGGCTCAGATCCGCTCCTTGATCTCCTGGCAGGCAGGGACTGAGGAGCTCCGAGTCCGGGAAGGTTTCTCTCCCCTCTTCCTGGATCTAGGCCGCCCCTAGCCGCAAGCCCTAATCTTTTGCGCTGGACAACTACAGGCTGACACAAGGGTCAAACTGCAAATGGGAAGGCTGAACCCACAGCTGCTCCCACTCTGCTTCCCTTACTAGCAGCAGCCAAGCCTGCCTGACACTCCCCTGTGGCCTCATCCCCTCAGGGAAGCAAGAATTAGAAGGCAGACCTGGTACAAAGCTCCTGCTATGGACTCGACCAGGGACTGGGGAGCTACTTTTCCTCTCCACAATATAGCGGCCCAGGGGCAAAGTGTTGAAGATGACCTAGAGATTGGAAAGCCAGTGTCACTGCCAACAGCACCACCATCATGGCCACCATCATCGCCATCACCACCACCATCCTCATCACTGTCATCTTCACCACCATCACCACGATGATCACCATCATCACCACCACCATCATCATCATCACCATCATCATCACCACCATTATCAACACCATCACCATCATCATTTCACCATCATATCATCTTCACCAGCATCACCACAGTCATAATCACCATCACCATCACCATCATTATCAACACCATCACCATCGTCATCATGATGCCACCATGGCCTCCACCATCACCATCTCCAGCACAGTCACCGTCATCACCACCATCAGCAGCAACACCATTATTACCATCATCGCCCTCACTCTCAGCACCATTATTACCATCATCGCCCTCACTCTCACCACCATCATCACCATCATCACTTAGCAGCAGCAGTAGTAGTGGAGGCCACCATAAGAGAAACAAAGCATCTTGAATAGAAGAAAAGGGGCTTTGTTTCAGTTCTTTTGAGATGCGGTTTGGTAACAGGAGGACAGTCTCGGGCAGAGCAGGGTGGGGAAGAGCCCTGGAGTCTGGGCAGATGGGCCGAGCCTTACTGTCCACTTCTTACATGGCTTTGGAAAGCCACAGCTTCCGCGCCTGCATTCGCACCGACAGAGCAGTGACCCTGACGAGAGCGGGGACCAGTGACGCTCTTAATTTTCCCTGTGACCTTTAGGTGTGATGGGAAGACATAAAAGCACTAACTTCCTCCCAGACTCTCCCACTCTCAACGAAAAGCCCCGGTTGTAAGGCAATAGGCAGATATCGGGGTGTCTGAAAGGTGGGAAGAAGACGGGCTGCGCAGGGCCCCCTCAGCTTCCTTGGTGGCTCCCATACGGTCCCCAGCAGGTGCTGCAAAGCGTCCAACACAAACCCTTAGTGGGCACAGACTAAAAAATCTCCAGGGTAAGTCTGTTCCCAGTGAGAAAAGAATGACCTAAAAACAAAGGAACCTTGGGAGAATATCCCCCTGCTCCAGCTGAACACCACTGGAAAGCCACGTGCCACCTCCATGGTTCCAGCAGGCAGAGCGGAGCTGATTCGGTGACCCCGCCCCATGCCAGCCCACCTCACCCCTCCCGACTCCTCACCTCCAGGGCCTCCATCCCCCCGCCGGGGCGGTATTGGCTTCCAGAGGCGAGCCGAGCCCCCAGCCCCACTGGCATTAACAAGACTAGCTGACTCTCTGGCTCCCCCTTCCCTGGTGTCTGTGGCACTCGGCCGGGCCATCCCCCCCACCCCAAGTGGTGAAGCAGTGTTGGTCAGCGCCTGCTTCCTCTTCCTCAGGAAGATACAGGGGGCTGGGGAGGGAGCCGAACCTCCGCCCCACCGGTCTGCCCCGAGGCCGTGTGAGTCAGGGCCCCCATTTCCGGGGTGCTCAGAAACTCAACACGCCCCTATCCAGCCCTCACGCTACACCCCCTCGGGGGCTGCCTACCACAAAAACAGACGAGCTGGTGTCCAGAGTCTCGGGACATTCAAAACATCCAGAGCGCAGTAGAAAATCACTCGTCACACCAAGAGCCAGGAAGTCATCGGCCGAACGAGAGAGGACAAGGCCCAGGGGTGAGCGTTGCCGCCGATGAATCAGGCGCTGGAGTTCTCCGCGGCGGTTCGCAAGCAGCCGTTACCGAAAGGTCTCAGGAGGCAATTATGAATTCCCTTGAAACAAGTGCAAAAATGGAAAATCCCAGCAAAGCATGAGAATTTACAAAGCAAAGAACAAGTGATCACACGGAAAAATATATCTGAAATAAAAAACATGCTGGAGGGCCCCGTGGGAGGAAACCGGTGGATTTCAGGAGAGGAGCGTGGAATTTACCCGACCTGAGTAACAGAGAAAACAGAGCAAAAAGTGAGCAGAGTCCCACGGGCCTGTGGGACGA
Source organism: Lutra lutra (assembly GCF_902655055.1). Classification (NCBI taxonomy): domain Eukaryota; kingdom Metazoa; phylum Chordata; class Mammalia; order Carnivora; family Mustelidae; genus Lutra; species Lutra lutra. The sequence goes on from NC_062281.1 coordinate 196,187,194, forward strand.
GGGTAAGATCGCAGACTTTTGTATCCTCAGAGATGCGGAAGGAGAGAAAAGAGTGGAACTTTAAAAAGTATTATAAGACGGCACCTGGCTGGCTCAGAAGATCAAGCGTCCGACTCGTGATTCCGGCTCAGTCATGATGTCGGGGTCCCGGGATCGAGCCCCGCATCGGGCTCCCTTCTCAGCGGAGAGTCTGCTTCTCCCTCTGCCTCTGCCCCCGCTCACACGCTCTCTCTTCTACTCTCTCTCTCTGAAATCAGTAGATTTAAAAAAAAAAAAAGTTCTACCAGAAATAATAGCACAAATTCCCAAATTTGGCAAAAAACATAAATGTACAGATTCACGAGTTGCCTAAATCCCGAAGGATCAACCTGTAGAAACCCACAGCAAGACACACCATAATGGGGGCTGCAGACCACAAAAAGCCCCAAGGGCAGCCAGAGAGAAGTGGTGCATGGCCGACAGGGGCCGTGATCAAATAATTGGGGGTCTCTGGTCTGCAGCCACGGGCCACGGAGAAGGGCCACGGAGAAGGCGCTCATACCACGTTGCCCAGGTGCTGGAAGGGAATGGTTAACTGTGGACTCTATGTCCGGAGAAAACATCCTTCAGGGACGGAGCAGAAAGACAGCGTCCTCAGATCACAGAAAAGGAAGAGACTTTGTCACTAGCAAACCCCTCTTAGGGAAAGACCACAGGAAGTTCTCTAAAAGGAAAGGAAATGATAGTGGGAACGTGGAACCTCAGAAGCACAAAAGAACATCAGGTTGGGTTAAAATGTGGGTAACCGTATTGTAGGGTACTCTAACGAGCTCCTAAATCATTTGAGGGCAGGAGGAAAAGTCGTAATACGTCGGAGGTTGTTCTCAGACGTGTGTAGCAGCAACAGGACATTGTAAAATCTGGGAGGCTACAGGGGCCTACAAGGAAGTAAGTTTTCGGCGTCTCACTCTGAGTGGGAAAATGTCCCAACGGGTAGATTGTGGTGTTCCCCTGGCGCAGTCACCAAGAAATCAATACGGCACAATTTGCTGAAAATCCTTGTCCATAAATCAAGACGGAATTCCGAAAAACCTCCAGCCAGCCATGGGAGGGGACAAGAAGGGGACCAGGAGACAAAACAGCGCGGCGACGGGATCAGGACGGGAAGGTGTGTCTTCGCACGCGAAACCTCCACACACGCCGGCTGAGAGACCCCACAGAGTGAACAAGGGACCCGGCCGCCCGCTGTCTTATGGGCACCGTGTGCTCGCGTCAGAGACGACACTGGCGGCCTGACAGCAGGGGGAGAGGAGCGCGCACGGGTGGGAAGATGGGTGTGTCCCACACACGCTGAAATGTCCTGCGATGCGGTCCTTAAGGCTCCCCCCCTCCCCCTACAGCCCTTCCCATCCCCTCCTGCCTCTACCAACCCGAGGCGTCCACCCTGTTCTTTTTCCATGTGCTCATAATCCTATAAAAAACCACGTTCGCTTCCACGAAGCGTGCAGAGATGTGCGTGGGGAGGTGCCACTGTCTTCTTTCCCAGATGGGAAGGGGACGCCCTTCTGGAAAGACTTCTCGGTACTTTCGTTCTGTCCCAGTATTATTTTGGGAGAACTCCACCAAATCTATGTGGAAAAACTCCCTTTCTTCATCATTTATTCAACTGTGACTCTATTGATGGCCGTTCACTTTGTCTCCGGGATTTTACTCCAGAACGAGGCTGTCGGCATCTTTGCAAGAATCACAGTAATCTGGAAGGGGGTGTCGACGCTCCGAGCGGCGGGGGCGGGGCTGCTGGCGGGTCTCGAACAGATGACGGCTGCACCCCTGCCCGGCTCCGTCAGCTCAGGCTGCGGGCTCCGGCCCCCTTCAGCCTCCGGCCTCGTAAAAGCCACGAAAGCCTAACCATACTGAAGACCCACCGCCCGCTCTCTTGGCCCCCAGAGCAGGGAGCGCTCCTGTCGGTTCCTGTCCCCAACCAGGGCTGACTGTCCCAGACCACCCCAGACCCACGTTTTAAACGGAGCGCCCAGGGCCCTGTGGGATCAAACTCGGGCCCCTGCTTTTGGGACCAACTCTGCAGACGGAAACAGCCTCGACTCCTAACCCAGGGCTTTCTAGGGACAAGGGGGTGGGGACAGCCACTTAAAGGGGGTTCATGACCCCCCTTTCATGGCGAGCGGGCGGTTCTTCCCGTGCGTGCTGGACAAGGCCCTGGTGGACCTTGGGGTCCACCTTGGAAATTCCTCTGGGACCACCTAGAATAAAGAGCCCGACATCACGACCAGAGGCTGAACATGATTTTGTCCTTTATTGAACACCCCGTCGGCGCCGAGGGGCGAGCTCGCTACCCACACCCACCCCTTGCCCTCAGCCCCTCAGAAGCACCTTCTCTGAACCACGGATGCCCCGAACTCTTTGAAATCGGCGGAGGTGACCCACATCTGCTTGAAGCTGCTCAGGGAGGTGACGATGGAGGCCCCGATCCACGTGGAGAACCACCTGTCCGGGGGAGCCGTGATCTTGATGGGGGTCCCTTTGGAAGCGAGCTGCTCCAGCTCCCTCAGAAGACGGTCGTCGAGGCCCTGGAACAGAGTGGTGCCCCCAGACAGCACGATCTCCCCAAAAAGGGTCTTCTGGATATCCGCATCACACTTGGTGATGCTGCAGGAGACCATCTTCGAGAGGCCCGGGTTCTGGACGCCCAGCTGCTCGGGTGCGAACAGGGCCTCGGGGGCCTGGTGCAGCTGGTCCCCGACGTAGACGACGTTCCCATCCGGCAGCTTGTACTCTCTGACGACCTCCTCCGGCCTCCGCGACAGCTCCTTCTCGGGCTCCAGGGCCACGTAGCACAGCTTCTCCTTGATGTCGTCCACCAGGGCCTTGTCCAGCACGCACGGAAAGGACCGCCCGCTTGCCAGCAGCAGCCGCGTGAGGTGCTCCGTGATGTCCCTTCCCGCCACGTAGAGCTTGGTGACCGCGTGAGGCAGGGAGTACCCTTCGAAGATGGGGACGGTGCAAGTGACCCCATCCCCGCTGTCCACCACCAGGCCCGTGACGCAGGCAGAGGCGTAGAGGGCCAGCACGGCCTGGTCTGACAGGTAGAAGGCGGGCACGTTGAAGTTCTCAAACATCATCGTGGCCATCTTCTCCCGGGCCTCCCTGGGGTTCAGGGAGGGCTCCGTCATGAGCACCGGCCGGTCGCTGGCCTTCACCCCCAGCTCCCACTCAAACAGGTGTTTGCAGAGCCTCTCCATGTCCTCCCAGCCGGTGACCAGGCCCCGCTCGATGGGGTAGCGCAGCTGCAGGACCTCCCGCTTGTGCACGGCCTCTTCCCCCACGAAGTATTTCTTCTGGCTGGCCCCCGCCGAGGGCACCTTGAACTTGGGGTACCCCACCACGGAGCTGATGACGTGGCGGGGCCCGATCTCTCCAGAGAGGCCCGCTTTGCAGAGCCCGGAGCCGTTGTCAAAAATCACAGCGGGAGAGTCCAACGCGTGTGGATTAAACATGCCTGCAGTGTCCTAGTCCTCTTCGGGCTTCACCAAAACGCAGGCAGAATGCCGCCGGGCCACTTTGTGACGCAAGAGGCCTCTCTGGAAGTCCGGAGGGCACAGGGTTCCGCTGCTCTGCGGTGACTCCCCGCAGGCTAGCAGGCGGCCGGTCCGCAGGGGCCCTTCATCCTCGTGGCAGGTCTGCCCTGCTCTCAGGCAGCCCGGGGGCACCGTGGCCCTTTCAGGGGTGACGGTCCCACATGTAACAATCCAGCCAAGCAACAATTGTCCTCAGCCAGCGGCAGAGGGCCTTTGGGGCTGGGGGGTTCTGGGGCCCCGTCCTCCTTCCCTGGGGAGACTCCAAACGGCCCAGGGCAAACCAGGCCCACAGGCACTCTTGCTGGGCCTGTGGGCTGAGGAAGGGCTTGGAACCCGGGGAAGCAGCCGGCCCAGGCCCGCATGGAGGACTGGTGTCTGCTGAGCGTGGCCTCCCCTTGCTAAGAAGAGGGCCCCATGCCAGACACGGGTGCGGTGTCCACGAGCCACCACAGCAGGCACCAAGATGTGTGGCCTCCCCCAGGTAGCCCTTGGGGATTTGTCTTCCCTTCACCCCGCGACCCCTGGCTCCCATCCCACAGGACAGATGCAAAGCGACGTGCTCTGGGCCCGCAGGCTTCCCTCTAAGCAGGCCTGTCCCTGCTCTGGCTTGAGGTCAGGGCCCCTCGCTGCTCTCCACGGCCTGGACGCACTGGCACAGAGCGACGTGAAGTGATGTGTGGGGTGGAGGGCATGACCTCTGAAGACGGGATCTGATGTTCCCAGAGCGGGTCACCCCATGTCTGTGGACCATCACACAGTCAGCCACACGTACTGAAGAGTGCTCAGAAATGACCAGGTCAAGGAGGAGGCCAGCAGCATGGCGGCTCAGGGGCAAGGCTGTGGGTCAAGCCCGAGGAGCCAGGCAGAGGGCCGCGTGGTGGGGCTCCCAGAGGCCCGGGCCAGCAGCCCTGAGCCCTGGAGGGAGGTGGTGGGCCTGGGGAACCCACGTTTACCTGATGACCCTTCCCCTCCCGGCACATCCAGAATCCCGCTCGGGTCCAACTCTGTCCTCAACCCAAGAACCCAAAGAACCACCCCTCCAGAACTCCCAGCCTCCTCCGCCGGTGTGTGTCGGGCTGACCGTTCTAAACCCAGCAGATAGAACAGCAGTTAGTCGTGTGGTGTAGACCCCCGGTGTAGGTGTGTAATCTGTATGTGCAGTGTAGACAAGTGGCAGGTATGTGAGTTCATGGGCACACTCAGGGCTAAGCCCTGGATAAGAATCAATAAAAACTTGGCCTTGGGACGCCTGGGGGGCTCAGTGGGTTGAGGCCTCTGCCTTCGGCTCAGGTCATGATCTCAGGGTCCTGGGATCAAGCCCCACATCGGGCTCTCTGCTCAGCGGGGAGCCTGCTTCCTCCTCTCTCTCTGCCTGCCTCTCTGCCTACTTGTGATCTCTGTCTGTCAAATAAATAAAATCTTTAAAAAATAAAAACTTGGCCTCGTTGGACATTTTCCCTGAAAGGACCCCTCCAGGTGGAAACTGAGTCCCATGTGGGGCGGGGTGAATGCCACGGGATGGCCCCTGATGGAGTTGGTGCCACCCACAATGGTCATCAGCGGGCCCCGTAGGGGATCCAGGATCTGGGGGCCCCGACATCCACGGGAATGTGTCCCTGTTAGGCTACTGACTGGGCGCTCAGTGGAAGGCGGTGTCTCGGGGTTCCAGCCTGCTGACATCACAAAAGGCCTGTGAATCTGGGGTCTCGGGAATTGCTAGAATTTTCTGATTGTCGCCAGACACTCCAGGCCGAACCAGGAGGAACACGCTCTCGGGATTTCTCAATTTTGTCCCCAACAGGGCCCACACGTCAGCTTCAGACACCGGGTCACCACACACGGGCGGCATGTGGGTGTGTCCCCGTGGGCCGGGCCTGGGGCATTGGGCGTTTTCAGGAGGGACAGAGGAGGAGAAAAGGACCAAGGGTGAGGCACAGCTTAGACAGACCCGTGGGTGTGGGCACGTTCTGTGGCCACCGGTTTCCCTGTTGCTCTAACAACACACAATCACCACATCCCGTAGGCTGGCAGCCTCTGACCCACGCGCAGGTCACACAAGCACGCGCGCTCACCCTGGCCCCTCCCTGAGCTCCCCAGACCCAGCTCCACGGTCAGCCCCCCAGTTAGGTCCAGGACATGTCCACCTGTCACCAAACCTGGGTGGCTCTCCATTCTGTGACCCCTGCCGGCTCCACACAAGCTGAGACCCTCGAGGACACAGCTGGGAATGCTGGGCCAGTGTCCGGCCAGTGGTTCCAGTAAAGCCATCTGAGCATTTCCGGGACTGCTTTCCCAAATGGGTTCCCTCTCCCCCTGAGTCTGAGAGATGTGCTGCCCCTTGTCGGGGGCCTGGCACCGCAGCCCTGCCCGACAACCCTGGACGCTCATGGCCGTTGGGTGCTGTGTGCCAGGCGGGGCGGCGAGGGAGGGTCCTCACTCCACTCTTCTCTGCACACTTGGAGAAGCGACCCCCAGCCCGGAGGCGCCTTCCCCACCGCTGGTCCTCTGGGCCAGCCGCTGAAGCCTGGTCCCGGGCTGGGTGGTGGCTTCTGCCCCATCATTAAGTGTCCACCTCATGGGGAGAAGACCCACCACCAAGAAGTGGGCCATGCTCCGGGGGCGACAGCACGGGGCCGCTGAGAAAAACCAGTGGGTCTACGAGCCACAGCCTACGTGAGGTAGTGCTGGTTTCCAGCTCCCAGCCGGGGGCAGAAATTCCAGCCCGTGCTGCTCTGGTGCCTGGGAACCTTCTCTCCAGCCTGGTGTCCTCCTCACGTCTGAGGCCATCGTGGAAACAACTCCCCCCCCACCCCGCCCCGCCCCTCCCACCCCCTGGGTCTGCAGGTCTGGGAGGCACAGCACGCCTCCTGGGCAGGTGTCCACGGCGGGGCCCATGGGCACCCTTGCCACGTCAGTGGAGGCACTGCTCCACGTGGCTGAGCATTGGCTGCAAGGTCGCGTTTGCTGTTAGCACAAGGACATCACCCCTCCTCAGGCTCCGGCTAGAAGCCCGTCAGAGGCTGCCCTGCCCCCACCCGGGGTCAGCCATGCCTCATAAATCGCTTGAACGAGTTTATGGGTGAACTAGCTGTAACTCCATCTCCCTCCACAGGGCAAGCCTCGCCACCGCGGTGGTTCTGGAGGGCACTCGTTTCCGTCTTACACAGGAAGGCTCGCTCTTATTTCTGGTCCAGCAGTCATGCCCAACGGCAGCCCTCCCCAGCCCCCACACGACCCCCACCTGCCGTACCCTCGGAGGAGCCCCAGCCCTTGGTGGGAGGTGCACAGCCCCTGGGCAGTCTTGGAAAGCTGCCAGGCATTTAGATGGGAGTGGGCAGCCGTGGACCTGCTGGGGACCCCTGCTGCCTACTGCCTGGGTGCAGCGTGACTGGGCCACCCACGCCCTGGGCTGGGGTCGCCCTGGCTGTCCCTTTGGCCCTGGTTCCATCTGCCCCTGGCGCCCAGAGCCTCAGCCAATTAGTGACCTACAGACTGGGCTCATTAGTTGGGGCTGACATCTGGCGCCCAGATTCTATTTGTAAGGATCTGGTCTGGTGTCGGCCAGCAGCCTGAAGAAACAGGCCAACTCTGCAGGTGACAGGATGGGCACCCCTCTTGCAAGAGAGAGAGTTGTGTACATGTCCACGGGGACTGTGGGAGTCCAGGGGCCACAGGGGCTTGTAGTACGCCCCCAAGTATCTTCTCTTTCACCTTTTTGTCCCCGTCGTCCTCAGGGAGCTCAAAGCTCTGAGCGCTCTTCCTGGTGTCCTGGCCCTTTTGAACCTCTGGGATGGAACTCGTGTCACATGTCCATTCATCCATTTTCCATCCACCATCCAACCATCCAGACATCTGCCCACCATCCATCCATCCACAGTCCGTCCATCCATCCATCCATCCATCCGTCTGTCCACCATCCAACCAACCGTCCCACCCACCATCCACCCATCCATCCACCCACCCATCCATCCAAATACCAGACATCCGCCCACCCATCTGCCCATCTGTCCACCGTGCATCCATCTGTCCTCCCGTCTGCACCCCCCGTCCACCCACTCCCCCACTCACCTATCCCCACCCATTATTGTCCAACCTCTTGTCCAGTGACCCTCCCTCCCTTCCATCCCCCTTTCTTCTCTTCGTGGCTGAAGTGAACATCCTCACTTGTCTTTGTCCACCTCCTTCCCTGGTGACCTTCAGGCTTCACCAGAGCCTATGGGTCTCCACAGCTGACGGCAGGGCCCCCACGAGGCGCTCCCTTCCAGCCAGCTGGGTCAGACCGGCACCCCCGGGGGGCTCCTTTCCCCGCCTCCCATGAGCGTGACACACTAAACCGGGCTGCATGGGCAGAACTGGCTCACCGCAGCCGACACGAGCTCCACAAGCCAGTGTCCACGGTTCAGTGCGGGGACGCCGCGGGGTGGGAAGGTGAGGCAGACCGGGTTAGGGGAGAGGCGGTCTGGCGGGGACACGGACAGCCAGCCCACACCCTGGCTGTCCTGTCCATCTGCTGGCGGCAGGAACCCACAGGCCAGGTCGCGGGGGCCAGGCGAGCAGTGGCTCGGCAATCGCTGTCCGCGGGCTGGGTCTCAGAGCCTCCCCGCCCCCGCAGCTGCTGGGCAGGTGGAGTACGCGTCCAACCCAGGCCGCGGAGGAAGGGGAGAGAGCCCGGACTTGAGCTACCAGGAGGCAGGAGAGCAGATGGGGTATAGGCAGAGGACAGGACAACCGTGGCTGGCCCGGGCTCCGCCCACCCCAGGGAACACGGGACAGGCTTGTGAACAGCACCATCCTCCCCAGCCCTAGAATTATAAATCTCCGGGTCCCACCCTCCTCCCTTCACAGGACAGTGCCTGCGTGTGTTGGGGGGTGTGGGGTCGGGTCCATCCTGCACCCGTCCGAGGCCAGAGAGGCTTCAGCCCCCGCGGGACTGAGTCGAGGTGAATGGAGACAAGAGACAGCTCTGGACGTGGCACCTGGGGTGAGAGGCCTCTGGGTCAGAGCCAAGCGAGCCCAAGACGCCCCACCCTCCCCCACAGGACAGCGGCAGCCCCGGGCAGCTGGGACCCCCTCTAGCGTCCCTGGCTTTGCTCTTCTCGCTTCCAGAGGCGGCCGACTTCAGATCTGAAGAGTTACGGCAGTGAACACAGTAGACAAAGTCCCCGAGAAGTCCCTCCCCGTGGCCTGAGGCTCGTCCACGCAGCCCCCGTGAGTGCTCCGTCCAAACCTTCCAGATGCTTCCAGCCACAAGTACATACAGAAACACCAGATCTAGGCTTTCCTCTGCAGGGTGCACACAGCCCTGCCCACGGCTCTGCCCTTCCTGCCTGCACGCATGGCGCACTCCTGTGCTCGGGGCCGGCGGGGCGCAGACACGGCCTCCTGAGCGCCTGCCCGGAGACCGGCTTGTGCTTTACCCAACTCACCAACCTTTTATCCCTCCCCAGGTCTTGCACTGAACACTGTTCCCAGGGCTTTGGTGTTTTAAAACTTACACACGGGCTTCGGTGTTTAGACGCTCACCACAAGGCCGAGTTGGTACTCGGCTTGTCCACATCGGCGTGCTTGGTGTGTCCCTCCGGGGCTAGATTCTGACTCAGGGACCCCCACGGCCGAAGGCAGGCACGTTCGCAGTGAGGACTGAAGCTGCCAGGGTCGGAGTCCCCACTTTTGAAGGATGAGGAGCCCCGTCCGTTCTGGGTTTCGTAAAGCCTCCGCGTGGGAAGGCAGAGCAGGGGTGGTTGACATCGAGCTGCCCACTGTACGCACGACTGGAGCCCACGGCCCAGGCAGCTTGACCCACAGACATGCATCAGCCCAGCCCTGGAGGCCGCGCTCCCTCTGAGGGCTCCAGGGAGGGACACCCCAGGCCTCCATCCGGGCTCCTGATGGCAGCAGAGCTCCAACCCCTTCTGGCATTCTCCCTGCCTGCACGTGTCGTGGCCAAACATCACCCTTTTACAAAAAGCACTAATAGTGGATTAGGGCCCCCCCAATGGCCTCGGGTTAACTCTGTCATCTGCAAAGACCTTCCTTCCCAGCGAGGCCACATTCAGGGTTAGGGCTTCAGGCTAAGAACTTACACCTGCCTGCTGAGGACTGCGCGTGCTGGTGAGGAGGCGGGGCCCAGCGGGCATCGGGGCCGGGGGAAGGCCGCGCCCCGGTACAGAAAGGGGCCAGAGGAGTCGCCGGTTGCTATGCAGCAAGTTAGCACGAAACACAGCAGCTGAGAACAGCCAGCGGCTCCTACCCTGGGGCCTCTGCGGGTCTGGAATCTGGGCCCCACTCAGCCGGGTGCCACGGCTGGGGTCCTCTCGAGCCTTGGCGGGGAGGCCGGGCTGGGGGTCGGCTTCCAAGCTCCCACGCGAGGCTGCGGGCAGGCCTCCGTCCCTCACCACGTGGGGCCTCTCGACAGAGCCGCTCGCTTCCCTTAGAGAGAGAGCGAGTGTGAGCGAGCACGCGTCCCGGTCAGCAGCCACAGCCCTTTTATACCGAATCCCATTCCCCCCGCTGCTCTCTGTGGTTCAGGAGCCTGGGATTATGTGGCATGCCGGGGCGTGTGCCGGGGGCAGGAGTATCGGGGGCTACGTTGGAGGCTTCCCACACGGGGGCCATGGACCAGAGCGCTGGGACATCACCAAGCACGGCCTGTCCGGCCTCAGTTTCCTGAGCCGTCCGAAGGAGTGCTGTGTTCTGGAGCTGCGGGAGTCCACGGAGAAGGGGCAGCATGGCTGGGGCACCGTGGACCAGGGCCAGCTGGCTGGCGGGCACCGCCTCTCTTGGGTCCCCGAGACATCAGCTGGGGCTTCCGACGGCCACGGCCGCTGGTTCTCCATGCTTCGAAATGTCACATCGGACCTGAGACGTCGTCCCCCATGCACCCCGATGAGACTTCTTGGGCCCCTTGCCACCGAGCATCTGTGTGGACGCTCACCCCACCTGCCCCAGACCCGCGGCCTGGCCAGCCGTAGCTCCGGCGGTGTGGCCCTCAAAACAAGAGGGTCTCCTGCCCCCTGCTGGCGCCCAGCAGAAGTGTCAGAAGACCCGGGTGCCCGGAGACGTCCCTGGAACAAACTGCGGCTTGTTAGCTTCCGACGAGGCAGGACACTGGGGGAGGAAGAAAAAAAATCAATGTTTGCTAAATAGGGAAAAAAATCACCCTGCCTCAGTGGGGAAAAGGCTTATTTTCAAGTGTATTAAAGTGATTACCCAGAGGACAAGCCGAAGCGAATGAACAGGCGCGTGCGGTGGACAGTCATCGGTTCGCCCAGAGAGCTTCCGAGGGGCAGGGCGCACGCCCGCCCCCAGCCCGACACGGCCCGGCTCTCGGCTTTAATAGTTTATCACAGTCGGGGGCAGCGTCTCGGTGAGGACAGTCCCTGGAGACGCTCAGCCGACGTGTACATTTAGTCGGTGATAAATAACCGGGAAAAGCACGAGGCCCGGAAGGATCCCAGATTTAATTCAAATAATTTAAAATCTAACGTTGAAAGAGCTCTTTGCATTCATGCGCCGTCCGTTTTTCCAGCGGGAGAGAGAAAAGGCTTTGTGTTCAGGCTGGGGGCAGGGTGACGGCGGGAGCCCGCGGGTGGGGGACTAACCTCTTTACCATGTGCTGGCGGCCGCTGGGAGGGGCGGGCGGCCTTTCGGAAAGCCGGACATGGGGGGAGGAAGATCGCGCTTGTCTGTGGACTCCCCTCCTGGTGAAAGGATTTTTGTCCACGGTGGGGCCGCCAAGGGGGCAGAGGGGGCCTCCCCTCCTCACGGAGGCCCAGGTTTCCCCCAGCCCAGGGATGGAGGGGTCTCCGGGTAGAGTGCCGGGCGCCCCCACGGGGCGGACGGGGCAGGATGGCGGGTCCTACGGTGCTCCCCGCACAGCCACGGCCCTTCCAGGGAGGGACCCCCCCAGGCAGCCACAGAGGAGGAAAGAGGCTGGGGGCCACCGGGAGCCGGTCCCCGCAGACTGGGGTTGTGGGCGGTGCAGGCCTGAGGGTCTGTGTTTGGTTTTGAGGAATTTGCGGAGCTGTGTGCCCTGGGATGATGGGGTGTCCCCCAAAGACGCACGGCCCCCTGAAACCTCAGAACCGGGCCTTACTTGGAAATGCACGTGATACTAGCTGGTCATCTTGCCTTCGGACGGACCCCGATCCAGTGACCGGAGGACTCAGAAGGACAAGCGGACGCCCAGGGAGAAGGCCGCCACTCGGCGCAGGCCCAGGTCGCCGTGGGCCTCTGTCGCGAGGACCGCTGGCCATGATGGGAGTGTGTGACGCGTGACGGGGGTCTCCCTCGGAGCCCCCAGGGGAGCCAGCCCCCACACAGCTCCCACACCATGAGAGACCACCTTGCTGGGGCTGGAAGCCCCACACTCGTGGTGTCCAGCCGGACGGCCCACGAGGGCTCACAGAGCCATGGTCCGCCGTGTGAGTCGGGCGGGCCGGGACATGCATTCACCTGTACCACGACAGAGAGCGACGTCTTTCCTGGGCGCGGCTTTGAGGTGGCCCCTGGCGCTCTGGGTCCCCAGACACACCCCTGCGGCAGCTTTCCCCGCAGCCTCTGACGATCCCAACTCACCTGTCAAGAACGACCCACTTTCCCTTTTCCTTAGACGGTCACCTTTTCTGTTTAAGAGACCCCACGGGACCTTTGCGGGATGGCAGCCATACAGCTGCATCTGGCTGTGGAGTTTGTTCCTGGCTTAGACGGCGGAGGCCTTGGCGCGTCCTCAGCGAGGAGCAGAGGCCGGAGAAGCGCTTGGCAGAGGGAGGCTGCCCCGCCCCCGCCCCGGGTCTGGGCTCCAGGCTGCCTGTCCGTGATCCCCGGGCATCTCAGGCCGCCCCCATGTATGTGTCACCTGAGCCAGGAGCGCCATCCGCTTCCGGGCAGCTGGACACAGATCCAGGCTGTGAGGGGTGGGCAAGGCCTCACTAGAAACAAGCAGTGTCCACCCTTGTGACGCGCTCCGTGGCGTTCGGGGTGGGGCAGGGCCGGTGGGTCTGAGGTCTGGGTGGTGCGTGTGGACGGGTCGGTGGACCTGAGGCCAGACCCCAGCTCCTGGAGCCCCCGCAGGGGTTTCCTGACCTGGTGCAGAGAAAACCACAGCGGGGGCCTCGGTCCCTCATCCTGTCCCCTGAGCTGCTTGGCTCAGCTCCCTGGAGTCAACAGCCATCATCTGGCTCAGGACAGGTGCCCGGTGTCCACCTGCTGCCCCAGGGAGGAGGAGCCCAAATGGTCTAGAAGGTCTGCGAGTCTCCTGGCGTCGCCAGCCAGGTGCCACCCGCTCCCATCCTGCGGGCTGAATGAGAGCCGTGTCCAGCCTGTCCAGGGACCCGAGGCGAGCTGTCCAGTCCCAACGCCCTCCTCTCTGCCCTGGCCCACCCTGCTCCCCGACACTGGCTTCTCCCCAGTTCCTCAGGATTCAGAGTCTCGTCTCTCTGCCCAGAGAGATTTTCCTCCAAATCTCCAGATGCCAGCACCTTCCCCACAGCTGGTGCTCAGCATGGTGACCGTGGACGTCGGCGTGTGTGAGAAGGAGCTCGGGGCCCCGGGGGCACCGACAGCAGCCACACGTGGCTGGCAGCTCCCACACTGGCCATGCAGGTGTAGGTCACCCCCACCCCTGCCAGGGCCCTGAGTCCCAGTGCTCAGTGACATACTGGGCCACACCACACGGAATCGCCGTCGCCGCCTCCCACCCCATCCTGGCAAATCGGGCTCGCATCCCACTGTGATCCCCACCCGTGACTGGGCCTATCTCTCCCATCAGAGCTCATGCTCCCCAAGGGCCGGGGCTCTGTTCTGCGGGGAGCACCATGTCCCTGAGCCACCCAGCCTAGCACCTGACCAGACAGCAACGTTGGGAAGAATGAGTGAGTGAGTGAGTGAGTGACTGAGCGGGAAGACCCTGACCCTGACCCTGACCCTGGCCCGACCCTGACCCTTCCCAGAGCCCAGCTTCCAGCCCTGAGGGGGAGGTGGGTTCCCAGGGGTGGGAGCAGGGATCTCACGGCAAGAGTGCCCACAGGGGGAGGCGTGCCCGTGGTGGGAGGGGTGCTGCCCCGAGGAAGGAGCCCCAGCTGAACCAGTCCCTCCCTGGGTCCCACCGGCTTAGCCCCCCGGGCCTCCCATGAGAGCAGTGACTTCCTTTTTTTGTTCGTTTCTTCTCGGGGTGGGGGTGGGCTTCGGCCAAGGACAAGGGTTGAGCGGCCAGCCGGGGTTCCCATCACCCACTGGACATGGCATGGGGAGGCTGGGCCCAGCTCTGGGCAGCGGCAGCCCGGGGACACTTCTCAGCACCCCGAGGCTGCAGGCTCAGCTCCATGCAGACCCCTGGGACCCAGGGCGGCCGGGAGCCTCCATGCTGTCCACGTGATGAGAGAAAGGCGGGGGGCCACGCGTGGGTGGCTCAGAGCCTCTGCCTGACAGGACACCTGTCACCTCCGCTCACATCCCACGTTTCGTGGCCCCGCCCACCTGCAAGGGCCCCCGACATGCCAGGTAGTCAGGCGGGGTGCGCGCGTTTTCCGAGGTTCTCCATGGCTCTGCATGTGTGGGGTTGCCAACTCCCGGAACACCGGCCCTTCCTAAACTTTCGTCCGGTTTATCTGAAAGTCGGACATGGCTGGCTGTCCTGTGCTTGTGCCTGCAAAGCCTCCCCACCGCTGCGGGCCAGGCTCACAGCCACCGGCTTCGTGTCTGAAGCCCCGTGGGGGTGGCCACGCGCGGTGGGGGGGAACCTTAAACGCAGAGAAAGACTTGCCCTGAGGCACCAGAGCGCAGCCCTGTTCCTAGGGCCCTGGAGGAAGGAGATCCGCCAGGAAGGGAACGTGAGCCAGAGTGCTCTGCCCTCGGGCATCTGTGCCAAAGACATGCCTGGAGCTTTCCAAAAGGGAATTCAACCTAAGAATAGAAGCTGCCCCCTTCTCCCCGCACCCCCGCCGGTCTGCCCAGACTCCCAAGAGAGGGGCGCCGGGACTCGGCCAGCAGAAACCTGGAACACCCACCCTGCTCCTGGATCATTCTCACGAGATCCAGGAGGTAACTGTGACCCACTCGGGTCTTATCACCAACTTCCCAAGATATCCACGAGATTGGTTAGCCAGAAGTGGCCAAACCCAAGAGGAATGGGAGCTTGACGGACGCCGGCAACTGAAGCCGGGGGTCTGCCGCGCTGGCAGGGAGAGCTACCGTCCGCGTTTGTTCAGCACAAAAGGAGCAAAGTGCAGAAGGGCCTTCCCTATCTGTTCCCACCTCCAGTGACAGACTTTCTGGGGACATCATGGAAGTACTTCGGTGTGGATGAGGCTGAGGCTCTGCCTTGTGCCAAGCACCCCTGCACCCTGTCCCCCGCTGCCCGCCCTCTGTGGGAGCTGCCGTCCCCCGCTCCCCCATGCACCTGCTTCGGACCCTCCGAGGGGCTGGGCGTGCCTCCCGGAGCTGCAGTCTGGAGGCGGAGGGGTGGGGCAGAGTGAGTTAACAAACACACCTCCAGATGGTGTCAGAGGGGGATATACTCTGGGAAGAAAACAACGTGAAACAGGGTCAGGGACAGGCTGGCCTGAGGGACAAGTTAAACCAGGTGGTCAGGAGTGTCCACACTGGGCTGAGACCCCAAAGCCAGGGCCAAGAGTGCATGGGAGACCTGGAAAGAGACCATTACAGCGTGGCCAGGGAACAGCATGGGGTGGGCAAAGGCCCTGGGGCAGCAATCACGTCACCCTCCCTGTTCTTTGCTCATCACAAGTTTAGGGTTCTTCCCGACCACCCCTGACCTGGCATATTAAAGAGGTCCCTGCTAGGGACCAGCTCTTACCCAGCCAGACTTGGTGTCCAGGCTCTGTGGGCAGGGCTGGGCTGGGTTTGACATAGCCAGGGCTCAGGTGCCCTGATTGTCAACCCCTTTCTGTGCTCCCTGTGAACGCAGCCACAGTCCAGTCCTCCCCCAGGACATAGTCACGTGGCTTCTGGGGGCAGACACTCCCAGGGAAAGCCATAATCCCCACCTGTGCTAGTTGACGGCCTGCAGTCAAATGGTCCACCACCCTGGCTCGTGCTGCCCACACCCCTGTGCAGGGAATAGGGCTTGCGGACCTGCCGGAGCTCCTCTCCCAGGCCAGGGGTCTGTTGCTGCTGGCGGGGAGCAGGGGGCCGCCCCACGTGGACTCTCGCCTGATCCACTGTGGAACCCCCGGGAGCCCTCGGCTTCGCTGCAGATGGATGGGCAGCCGTGCGGGGTTCCGCGTCGTCCTGGCTTGCCAGAGCGGGTGTCTTGCCACAGTGACAAGCAGAGCGGTGGCAGACACCCTGTGCGTGCTCCTTGGCTGGGGCATCTTCGGATCCTTTGGGTCAAATCCTAAAGGTGGGATTTGGGGGTCCGCTTGGGCTGCTGAAACAGAACACCCCAGACGGGAGTCTGGAAGTACATTCACTTCTCACCGCTCCAGAGGCTGGAAGCCCACAGTCAAGACTCCAGCACGTTCCATTTCTGGGCTGAGCTCTCACTTGGTGGCCAGTGGTCTCGTGAGACCATTTCTGGGCTGGAATGAGCCAGGGTTCGTCCTACTGGGCTGGCTTTTCCTGCACGTGGATCCTCCCACAGCACCACACGTGGAACTTAGAGTCCAAGTGACTAACAAAGGGCGCCCAGCCGTGGAGCAGCAGCAGCTGGCCTGGGAGGAGGCCAGGCCAGGCTCCTGCAGATGCAGCATGGAAAGGCCGTTTCTCCGGGGCCACTCCTCCGGCTGAGCCACACTCCTGAAGCCAGCAATGGGGACACGGCGCGCTAGCCATGACTCGTGGAATCCAGGGACTGGGGCACAGAGTGGGGAAGCAGGTGGTCCCATTCTGTGTTGTCCGGAGAGACTCACCTCAGGAATGGGGGCTTCTTGTCCTCACAGCGTCTGTTGTGTGGGCTTAGAGGGTCTGATTCCCGGAGGACGCGTTTCCCCCAGGCTCACGGTGGGAAGAGTCCCGGTGAACCGCCCACAGTTCCAGCCGCGGACCGTACCCGCAGACCGGCAGGCACCAAAGGAGCCATGGCTCTGGCAGGATGAGGGATCCCAAGGAGGGGGCTGGGGGGATGTGCCTGCCCTCATGCTAGCCACCCTGGCGGCCCCGGCTGGCCCTCCAGGGCCCGGTTTTGACTGGGCGAGCTCTGGATTCGCGGCCTGAAAAGGCCCGGCAGCCAAAACTCAGACTGTCCGGTCTGCTAGACCAGGAGGTGTCCCGGCCTGGGGCGTGGTGTGGGGACCTGGAGGAAGGGCCATGGTGAGTGCTTGTCATGGTCCCAAGACCTGCCGTGATTATGGGGCTGCCATCTGTCCCGCTAGCCCCCTTTCTGTAGGAGTCCCCAGAACCGAGATCGCAGACGCGCCAGGACCCACGCCCAGGAAGGCGAGACAAGCACGTGGCCTGCGATGTTGAGGTCACTGGGCCCCCACCTCGGATCTGCAGCTCCATCTCCCCCTTGCTTGAGCGTGGGACTTGCTGTCGATGGGCATGGCTTGCCTTGCTCTGGGAAGGCACATGGCCATGACCGACAGTGACAGACCCCATTCTCTGTGATGCGGCTCATGCTGTCTGGGAGGGACGGTCTCTGAGGCCAGGGGGCCAGCCCTTCCTCTGCTCCTCCCTGCATGCCTGCCCTGACCAGCTTCCCCGAAGAGCCCCTGCAGCTGATCCCCATGGCTGGGACACTGGGCTCGAGGAAGGGCCGGTGGCGGAGCCTCACGGAGTGACCGGAGCATCCCCTTCAAAGGAGAAGTGCACCAGGAGACACTATGGATAATGACCACACGCCCTCCAGAGCAAGAAAACCCTGGTGCTAATGCCAGGTCTTCAACCCAGGGGCTCGGGGGTCCTGAGCAGCCAGCTCCCCTGCCCTCCCTGCCCTTCACCCCTGCAGAGGGTTGGGAGGGACGGGAAGCCCCGGGGGGCTGGGAGGTCGACATGACACGGTGCCGTGCGTGCTCAGGGAGCAGTGGCCCCTGCGGGCAGCAGTGCTGAGGAGGACGACGTGAGCCCCCCAGCTCAGGCCTCATCCCTCACGCATCTTCTGACAATCGCCGAAGCAGAAACAAGGCCCCGGTCACCTCGGAGCTTGCAGCTCGATCCCAGACACGCTGTTGCTTTCTAAATTTAGAGCTTATAAAATCACTAAATGGTTGGAAAGCAGGGAAAAGAGAAGTGGAATTGTGTGACCATATTTGTACGTACGTCCAAGGGCTGGGGGTGAGGGAGATGTGGTATTTATATCCCAGTGACTGGGATCTCCCCAAACACTTCTGAGAAAACGTCAGCCGTCTGAGTGACTCCACCACCTGCTCTGTCCTTGGTCTGTACGGCTCTCCAGGCTGGATCTGAACCCCATAAAATAGACGCATTCTTCTCACATCGCTGGGAGTCCTCGGCCACCCCTCCCCATCATCCCCGTCCCCCGCTCAGAAAGTTTCTGGGGCGACTTGAGGAGCTCCCACTGCATCCAGGCTCCTCCCAGGACGTGCCCTGTATCAGCGGGGGCTGCCCAGCCAAGCACCACAGATGGGGTCTTATAGGCAACAGACGTTTGTCCCTCAAGGTCCAGAGGCTGGAAGTCCAGGGTCAAGGCACAGGAAGAGTCAAGGTCTGGTGAGGACCCTCCTCCTGGTTCGTGGAGAGCGTCTTCTCTCCGTGTCCTCCCACAGAGGAAGGGCCAAGGGAGCTCTCTGCGGTCTCCCACCGAGGTCACTAACCCCATCGTGGGGCCCCACCCCTCACACCCAATCCCCTCCGAAGGCCCCGCCTCCTAACACCGTCACCTTGAGGGTTAGGATTTCCACATATGAATTGGGGAGGGGGATTACACAGCATTCAGTCCATAACTTTTCCCTTCTAATACCTCCTGGCACCTGCCAGGGTGGGCTGACATGCTCTCCATTGAACTTGGGTTCAGTGGACCTTTCACTAACTCTGAATGCTGGCAGGGAGGCCCCAACTCTAGTCCCGGGGCCTCCAGGCTGCTGCTTCAGGGGAGGTGGGTGGAAGCCCTGGGACTCCAGGAACCCTGGCTGTCTACACACCCTAGAAACCCCATTCCCCTCACATTAAACACCCCTGGCAAAGGCCACAGGTGAACCAGGGAGTCCTGAAGACCCCTGGACCCTGGTCAGACTCTCTTACCTGTCTACATGCAGGAGAATCACAGTGTTCCCATCATGGCTTGGTGTTTCTGGCTTCCGCTTGTGGCGTTTTGGTAGTTGTGTATATGTATGTTGGTGTGAGTCTTCAAAGAGAGAGACAGAGCTCTCCTTTCCAGGAATATTCCCATCAAGATAACCCAAGAACATTCATGCTTACAAAATAGCTTAGACTTGCCAGGTAAAACAGGATACACATCCCTTCAAAAGAGAGCTGAGCTTGCAAAAGAGTAATGGAATTTTCCAGGGGCCCAAAAATAGGGCCCAAAGTAGGGATTGAGGTGAGCTAATGCTGTGGCTGCCTGGGGCCTGGTTCCCAGATGCTGATCGTGATAGGAAGGGGCTTGAGATGTGCTCCCAGGGCAGGGCACGAGGTCCTTCGACACCAAGGGGCAAGCCAAGGAAGCAGCTTCTGCACAAAGCCACAGTCCCTGCTCCAGCCTCGGTGGGAGGAACGCTGTTAGCAAAACCCACCCACCGGCACACGCATACCACAAGGAAGATGGTCAGTCTTTACCTGGACTGAGAGAGGAAGTTTAAAAGCAAAGCCAGAGCAATGCTCCTGCATAAAAGCAAAGGGAACACAAAAACTATCAAAATCAAGAAATTCCTCCAAGACCTCCAACAATTAGGAGAGCTTCTGTCCATAAAATGGTTGAATCCCAGTGAGAACGGGAGTTTTGTGGCATTTTCACTCACCCTCTCCCCAAGAGTGTCATGGTCTGAATACCAGCATCATGCCGGCCACCATGGCCATGAGCAAGAGTGGCCTACAGACTGGAGGGCGGGGTGTCTCAGCACGTTCCTGAGAAGCTAGAAAGCCACGTGGATGTGCAGGGACATGCACATGCCTAGAAGGACCCAAGAGGGCCCAAATCTCTCACCCCCGGCTGACTTTGAGACATGCACAAGGAGGAATTGGAGTTGAAGGCCGAGCCGTAACCTGACTGCTGGGGCCTTGACATCCTCAAGCCAATTCTGCAGCCCTCATAGGCTCAAGGTGTTGGAGGAAATCCATTTCCACACATAAGACGACCGCTAAGCAAACCAAGCAGAGATCTCTGTGGCCACCATGACAAAGACAATGAAGTCTGACTTACAGACTTGGTTGAGGAAAGTCACTACATAAATAGCAGCAACAGAGCTCAGAGAGGGTGATCTGATTTCCAGAGTTGCCGTGTTATAGTACCTAAAATGTCCATTTCTCAACAAAAAATTATCACACACACACACACACACACACACACACACACCCCACAACAGGACAATGTGGCCCATGCCATGAAAGCAAGCATGTCAATAGGAACTGCCCCCAGGGAAGCCAAGTGTTAGACTACTAGACGAAGATTTAGATCAGCTGTTATACTGTGTCAACAATGCTCAAATTTTTAAAAATTAATAAATAAATCAGCTATTCTAAATATGTTCAAAGAACTAAAGAAAGTCATGTCTAAAGAACTAAAGGATAGCATGAGAATGTTGTCTCACCAAATAGAGAATGTCAATAGAGAGACAAAAATTATAAAAAGAATAATCAAATAAGGGGCTCCTGGGTGTTGCAATGGGCTAAGAATCTGATTCTTGGTTTTGGCTCAGCTCATGATCTCATGGCCATGAGATTGAGTTCCACGTTGGACTTCCACACTGGGTGTGGAGCCTGCTCGATAGTCTCTCTCTCCCTCTGCCCCCTCACTCATGCTCTCTCCCTCACTTTCTTTTTCTAAAATAAGCTTAAAAAAATAATCAAATAGAAATTCTGGGGTTGAAAATTACAATAACTGAAATGAAAATAACTCATCAGATGGGTTTAATAGCAGATTTAAGCTGGAAGAAGAAAGAATCAGTGAACTTTAAGCTAGGTAAATTGAGATCATCTATTCTGAGAAACCGAAAGAAATGAGAATGAAAAGAATGAATAAGGCCTCAGAAATCTGTAGGACAGCACACATATAATGGGAATCTGAGAATGATAGGGATAAAAGGGCAGAAATAAGTGATGACCAAAACCTTCCAAATTTGATTAAAACCATCAATCTCTTCATCCAAGAGGACCAACGGACTCCAAGCAGAATAAACCCTAAGAGATCCGTAGCTAGACAAACCGTCAAAAGATAAACACAGAGGGATAGTACTAAAGTGGCAACAGAAAAACAACTCACCCTGTAAATGAGACTACACCTGAGTTTTCATCATAAATCTCATCAGTCTGAAGTCAGCAAAGAAATGAAAAGCACCTATAGAAAGAACTACAAAGGTAAATATACAAGATGGTGTAAGTGTGTTTTTTTTTTTGTTTGTAACTCTTTCCTATCTTATTTGATATGAAATACAATTGTACACAACAATATTTATAAAACTGTCGCTAGGCTTAGAATGTGTAAAGATATAATTTGTATGACAACATAGCACAAAGGTGGGGGAAATGGAGCTATATGGAGAGCAAAGTTTGTGTATATTTTTGAAATTAAGTGGGTATTAATCCTAACTGGTTTGTAATCATTTAACATGTCAACCGTAGTCCCCAGAGCAACCACAAAGAAAACAGAGGAAAAGAAACAATAGAATTTAATTGGTACCCTAGGAAATACCCATTTTACACAAAATAGTGGTAATGGAGGAACGTAAGAACAAAAAAAGACACAAGATATGTAGAAAAAAAAACCAGCAAAATTGCAGTCATAAATCTTTCCTTATCAATGATTACATTAAATGTAAATGAATTAACCCCTCCTATCAAAAAGCAGAGATTGGCAGAGTAAATTTTTAAAATCATGCTCTGCACAGAAGACACATTTTATTTTATTTTTTAAGTATTTTATTTATTTATTTGACACAGAGAGAGAGAGAGAGAGTACAAGCACGGGGAGCACAAGCAGAGGGAAAGGGAGAGGCAGGCTCCCTGCAAGTAGGGAGCCCAACACGATACTCAATCCCAGGACCCCGGGATCATGACCTGGGCTGAAGGGAAATGTTTAACTGACTGAGCCACCCAGGCACCCTGCAGACACACTTTAGATTCAAACACAAATAGTTTGAAAGTGAAAGGATGAAAAAATGTACCATAAAACAGAGACCAGAAGTTGAAATGGCTATATTAATATCAGATAAAATAAATTTTAAGACAAAAATTGTATGAGAAACAAAGAACATTTTCTTTTTTAAAAAAAATTTTATTTATTTATTTGACAGAGATCACAAGTAGGCAGAGAGGCAGCAGAAAGAGAGGGAAGCAGGCTCCCCGCTGAGCTGAGAACCCCATGTGGGGCTCAATCCCAGGACCCTGGGATCATGACCTGAGCCGAAGGCAGTGGCTCAACCCACTGAGCCACCCAGGCGCCCCCAAAGAACATTTTCTAATGATAAAAGTGTCAATCCATCAAGAAGACCTGACAATTACAAATAGGTAAGTATCTAACAGTAGAACCCAAAATACATGAAGCAAAAACTGATTGAGTTGAAAAAAGAAATAGGCAATTTATAATAATAGTTGGAGTCTCCAATACCCCAGTTCTCATAATGAATAGAACAACTGGGAAGAAGATCATAAAGGAAATGGAAGATTTTGAAAATAGAGTGAGCCAACTACACCTGACAGACAGCTGGAGAACACCCCCCCCCCAACAACAGCAGGGTCCATGCTGTGTCAGCAGACACATAGAACATTCTCCCACACAGATCAGATGTTAGACCATAACAAAAACCTTGAAAAATAAAAGGACAGAAGTTATACAAAGTGTGTTCTCTGACCACAATGGGATAAAAGTAAAGAAAGAAAATTTGGGAAATTCATAAATGTGTGGAAATTAAATAGCCCATCATCAATAACTGATGGACCGATGAAGAAATCTCAAGGGAAATTAGAAGGTACTTTGAGATGAGCGAAAATGGAAGCACAACATGCTAAGACTAAACAGGAGGCAGCTAATACAGTGCTCAGCAAGAACGCTATAGTGGAAAACAACCACATGATTAAAGAAGAAAGGTCTCAAATCAATACTATAATCTTCCATCTTAAAACACTGGGAAGAAGAGGAGCAAACTAACCTTAACATAAACAGAAGGAAGGTGTGATGGTTGCCTTTACATTAACCTGATTGGAGTGCAGGGTGCTAAGAGAGTCTGTGAAACATTATTCTGGGTGTGTCAATGAGGGTGTTTCTGGATGGCATCAACATTGTAATCAGTAGACTCAGTGAAAGACTGCCTTCCCTAATGTAGGTGGGCCTCATTCCATCAGTTGAAGGCCTGCCTGACTAGAACAAAAAGGTTAACCCTCCCATGAGTAAGTAAGAACTCCTCCTGCCTGGCTGCCCTTAAGCTGGGGCATGGCTATTTTCCTACCTTTAGGCTTAAATTGAAACAATCAGCTCTTCCTGGGTCTTGAGCCTGTCAGTTTTAGACTGAAACTATTCTTCTGGTTCTCCTGGTTCTCCAGTTTCTACTGAACATTTTAAAAATAAAATTCGGGTGCTTGGATGGCTCAGTCAGTTAGTGTCTAACCCTTGATGTTGGGTCGGGTGGTGATCTCAGGGTCATGAGATTGAGCACCACATTGGGTTCTGTGCTGGGCATGGAGTTTGCTTGAGATTCTCTTCCTCTCCCTCTGCCTCTCTCTCTCTCTCTCTCTCTTTCTCTCAAAATAAATAAATAAATAAATAAACCCAATCTTCCACAAGATCTTACCAAAAAAATTGGAAAAAAGGAATATTTTCCTTTTTTTGTTTGTTTTTAAAGATTTTTTATTTATTTACTTGACAGAGATCACAAGTAGGCAGACAGGCAGGCAGAGAGAGAGGGGGAAGCAGGCTCCCCGCTGAGCAGAGAGCCCGATGCGGGGCTGGATCCCAGGACCCTGAGACCATGACCTGAGCTGAAGGCAGAGGCTTTAACCCACTGAGCCACCCAGGTGTCCCGAAGAAAAGGAATATTTTCTAATTCGTTCTGTGAAGTCAGTGATGTCCTGATAACAAAGCCAGACAAAGACATCTGAAGAAAAGAAAAACTACCATCTAGAAAGATGATCAGAATCCCTCATGAATATTGATGTAAAAATCATTTCTAAAAAACCCTAGGAATTTGAATCTAAGGACATTAAAAAAGCTTATATACCATGATCAAGTGGGATTTATGCCAAGAAAGTAAAGCTGGTTCAACATATGAAAATCAGTTAATCTAATTTACCAAATTATAATTGAATAAGGACATAAGCCAACATGATCATCTTAATAAATGCATAAAAAAGGATTTGACAATCAGCAAAGGCAAAGGAAACAAGGTCAAAATGAATTATTGGGACTTCATCAACATCAAAAGCTTTTGCACAGCAAAGGAAACAGTCAACAAAACCAAAAGACAACCGTGAGAATGGGAGAAGATAGTTGCAAATGACATATCAGATAAAGGGCTAGTATCCAAAATCTATAAAGAACTGGTCAAACTCAACACCCAGAGAACAAATAATCCAATCAAGAAATGGGCAGAGGACATGAACAGACATTTCTGCAAAGAAGACATCCAGATGGCCAACAGACACATGAAAAAGTGCTCCACGTCACTCGGCATCAGGGAAATACAAATCAAAACTACAATGAGATATCACCTCACACCAGTCAGAATGGCTAAAATTAACACATCAGGAAATGACAGATCCTGGCGAGGATGCGGAGAAAGGGGAACCCTCCTACACTGTTGGTGGGAATGCAAGCTGGTGCAACCACTCTGGAAAACAGCATGGAGGTTCCTCAAAATGTTGAAAATAGAACTACCCTATAACCCAACAATAGCACTACTGGGTATTTACCAAAAAACCCTAAAGATACAAATGTAATGATCCGAAGGGGCACGTGCACCCGAATGTTTATAGCAGCAATGTCCACAACAGCCAAACTACGGAAAGAACCTAGATGTCCATCGACAGATGAATGGATAAAGAAGATGTGGTATATATACACAATGGAATACTATGCAGCCATCAAAAAACCAAAATCTTACCATTTGCAATGACATGGATGGAACTGAGGGTATCATGCTGAGTGAAATAAGTCAGTCAGAGAAAGACAATTATCACATGATCTCCCTGATATGAGGAATTTGAGAGGCATGATGAGGGGTCGTGGGGGGTAGAGAGGGAAAAAAATGAAACAAGATGGGATCAGGAGGGAGACAAACCATAAGAGACTCTTAATCTTACTAAACAAACTGAGGGTTGCTGGATGGTAGGGGTAGGGATGGGTGACTAGGTTATGGACATTGGGGAGGGTATGTGCCAAGGTGAGTTCTGTGAATTGTGTAGGATTGATGATTCACAGACCCGTACCCCTGGGGCTAATAATACATTATATGTTAATTTAAAAGAACATTTGACAAAATCCAATACACTTTCATGGTGAAAACACTCAGCATATTAGGAATACAAGGGAAATTCCCCACCTGGAGCGACATCTATGAATAACCCAGAGGTCGTGTCATATGTAATGGCAAAGCACGGAACACGTTCCCTTTAGCATTAAGAATAAGACAAGGATGTTCGCTCTCACCATTTCTATTCAACATTGTACTGGATGGTCTAGTCAGGGAAAATAAGCAAGAAAAAAGAATAAAAGGCTCAGGTTGGAGGAGGAACAAAACTACATTTATTCACAGGTAACATAATCTTGTATATAGAGTATCCTAAGAAAGAGAAACTCTAATCTAGGAACACTGTCAACATACAAAAAATGATTATATTTCTGTATACCATAAGTGAACTCTCTGAAAATGAAATTAAGAAAACCATCTGTTTTATAATGGCTTCAAAAAGAATGAAATCCTTAGGAATAAATGCAACAAAAGATGTTTATTACTTACACACTGAGAATTATAAAACACCAGGATGAAATGGAAAAAATTAAGGACATAAATAAATGGAAAGACACCCATGCTCATGGGTCAGAAGACTTAGTCCTGCAAACATAGCACTATTCCCTAATTGATCTGCAGATTCAATGAAATCCCCACAAAATTCTCAGTTCCCTTTTTTAAAAAAAGGAACTGATCATTGATCCTAAAAGTTATATGGAAATTGAAAGGGCCCAGAAGAGTCTAAACGATCTTGGGGGGAAAAAAAAAGAAATTTGAGGAAGGCATATCTCAAAGACAGAAGAACCCATCAGAAACGGCTCTCAGTGGCCAAAGCTGAACAACCTGAGTAATATAATAAATAAGAATAGTGTTAGACTAAAACCCAGAGGGAAAAATATCTACAAGTCCATAAACAAACGATGAATATATAAATACATAAATGTGGGGAAACAGGTAACTCTTCCTTGTCATAACAATTCAGTTAATACATGCAAAATGGTCAGGTGGATGGAAATTTTAAAATCACCTTTACAAAACCATATTAATAACAGCTGCAGGCAAGATCTACCCATGGAAGCTAAAATTAGTGACTAAAATTTAAGAAGAAAGGGGATATTTGTACAGCATTAAAGTATTTCCCCTCAAATATGGATGGAGAGTAGTAATTCTGCAGTGTAAACCCTGACAAAGAGAACATTACCTAAAAGATCAAGGTGAACCTCATCATTATAAGATATAGTGACATCTCATGCTTCCTGACATAAGGCACTGGGGGCATATCTTCCTTTCCCCCAAATCCACAACCTCCATGTAATCGTGAGAAAACAAAACAAACCTGTTTATGGATATTTTTCAAATTCTGACCTGAGGTCTTCACAGGTGTCAAGGTCCACAAGCAGCAGGAAACACAGCAGTCCAGGCTGGAAGAGACCAGAATATGGGAAAGCTAAACGCAATGTGGGATCTGAGACTGGGCCCTGGCTCACGAAAAGGACCTTAGTGGGAAAACTGGTGAAAACCAAGTGAAGTCCATAATTTAGTTTAAAAAAAAAAAAAAGAAGAAGATAAAAAAAGAAACGTAAATGTCTGGAAGAAAATCTTTGCCCATTAAAAATAATTCAAAATAGGGGCGCCTGGGTGGCTCAGTGGGTTAGGCCACTGCCTTTGGCTCAGGTCATGATCCCAGGTCCTGGGTTCGAGCCCCACATCGGGCTTTCTGCTCAGCAGGGAGCCTGCTTCCTCCTCTCTCTGTGCCTGCCTCTCTGCCTACTTGTGATTTCTCTCTGTCAAATAAATAAATAAATAAATAAATAAATAAATAAATAAATAAATAAATCTTAAAAAAAATTTCAAAATATCTACCTGAAATATACCATCAGAATCTAACCACTTTTGAGGGTAGTCTCCAAAATGTTTGATAATAATAAAATTGCAATTGTAAATTAACTGTTTCAGAAAAATAGAAACAAGAAATACCCTTCCCAAATTGTTTAGGGAAGCTAAAATCACTTTGATATCCAGGATCAAGAAAGGACACTACAAGAAGGGGGAGGTTATATGCTAAATTCAATTATGAACATAGTTTTCTTTTTTGAAACCCATAAATAAAAATCTAAACATTAAATCCAGCACGCAAAACATGCGAACAAACGAACGGAAAACCAAGTATTATGGCCACAGTAGATTTGAGAGAGGAATGCAAGGCTGGTTTAACATGAGAAAGTCTGATTCGGGTCAGTGCAATGAGTATGCACTAGGCTCAGGTCTGAAAGCATTTGACAGGACAAAAGTTAAGTACACACATAAGGTTTCATTCTCCCTCACTTGGAAAGCCAGAGAGAGGCCATCCATGGCCGGCACAGCAACTTCCTTCCAGGAAGTTATCTTTCTACTTGATCTTCGTTGCCTCTAGGGTGTGGTGCGCAGCTGTCTGGGCCACGAAGACTCAGATCAGAACCACCTGTCTACATAGAGCAGAGGTTGCAAGAAAGATCAAGTGTTCTTAAGCACACAACTCTGAAACGTGTCCTTCCGTTCTTACTAGTGATATTGTTAGCTTGGCGGTGACTTCCGACAAGGGAGGTTGGGTTGCAGGGCTTATCCCCGGCCATTGTGCTGAGTCATGCTGAGCACACAACCAGCAATCCCACTGCTGTGAGAGCAAATGCGTTCCCATGTCTTTAGATCTCACCTCCGGTCTCCAGCTCTCTTGGCCACGTGTGTTCTTCTCCCCCACATCTGGCTGTGGCTCCCCACAGAGCACTAGAAGACACACCATGTGCCCCCAACACATCCAACCACAACACAGTGGTGGGAGCAGGAATTTAATCTGCAGATGTGATTAAGTGCCAAATCAGCTGACAGGGAGATGTTCCTTGGTGGGCCTCACCTAATCAGATGATCCCTTAAAGGAAGCAGCGCTATTCTAGCAGAAGAGTTTTGAAGCATGAGATGGATGGTCTTTGCTGCTGGCTTTGAGGATAAAGGGAGCCGCATGGTGAGAACTTGAGAGTGGCAACTAGGAGGTGAGAACAGACCAGCAGCAAGAAAACAAGGACTCTGAACTGATTTCTGCCCACAACGACATGAGTTTGAAAGAGAATCTCCAATAGAAGGGAACACAATCCGGCTGACACCTTGGTGCAGTCATGTGAGTCTCTGAGCAGGAGATCAGCCAGGCTATACCCTGACTCCTGACCCACAGATTCCAGAGTTAGGCACGTTCCCTAACTCTGAGATGATGAACAGAGGTGTTGTAAGCCACTAAGTGTGTGCTATTGTGCAGCATAGACAGTTCACACACTTGCTGTCTCTACAACTGCCTAACTCTGCTCAGATTTTGTCCTCATCCTTACACTCACAGGGCAAGAGGGTCTGGAAGCAGAGGCGATCTACGGACGCTTGCTTCTAACAAAAGTAGCAGCACAAATGAGTAGGGAGAGGGAGACATTTTTAATCAGTTGTACTGGGTCAATTAGATAGTCACACGGGAAAAAAAATAAGAATTGGTCCCTACCTCACACCATGCAAAAATTATATATTCTAGGTGGGGTGTGGCTCTAAATGCAAAAGGAAAAATTACAAAGCTTCCAGAGGATGTCATGGAATGTGTTCATGACGGTGGGTGGGCCGGAGTCAGAAGTAGCGCTCGGAGTGTGAGTTATACATGGAGTGTGTCGAGTTGAGGAACTGCATTTATTACAACACACTGCTCTGAGAGCAAACAGCAAGCCAGCGCATCTTTGTCGGTACGACTGGAATACACAGAGTACACACACACACACACACACACGCACACATGCACACATCCAGTGAGCAACCTTACACAAAAGTGGGCAAAAGTCTTGCACAGGCCCTTCACGAAGGAGGGACACCACAGGGTCGGTCGACATGAAATAGTTCCCGGCCTTCTTGGTCATCAGCAAAATGCAAGTGAAGGCCACAGTGAGCAGGCAAGTGACGGCAGGACAGGGGAACAACAGGCACTCTCGCACACAGCCAGAGGGTCATGGTAGAGCAAACACTGTGGAAGTCTGGACGTACTGCTAAAACCAGAACATCACCCCGACCCAGGTGCTCATGCCCAGCAGAAATGGTGCACGGGCGTGTCCAAAGGCATTTACAAGATTGATAAGACATCAATCAAAGTGTCATAAAACTGGAAACAACACCATCAACAGTAGAACAGATCAATCAATCACACAATTAAACAAGGGGGCGCTATGAAGGAACAGGAAGGCACCAGTGATTACTCTCAGCCACAAACCCGTGTACCCCACACAGACAACATGGCGAGAAGAAGCCAGGCACGACGGAGCAGGGCTGCGTGATTCCACTCACACAGAATTCAGAATTAGCAACCCGGGTCCCCAGCAGCACAAGTCAGGGCAGTCACTATCTTTGGTGTGAAGGTGGGTCGTGACAGGAAAAACTCGGAGGGCTTCTGGGGTTCTGGAAAGTTCTGTTTCTCAATCTGGGTGCTGAGCGCATGGGAGTGCCCACTTGGTAAATCCATTCCATCAAACGCTTACGACTTCCGCATTTTTCTGTGTGATGCTGTCTTTTAATAAAATGTTCATTTTAAAAATCAAGAACAGACAGAAGAGATAAAACATTCAATAGAAAAATGGGTGAAGGCTCTGAGGGCGGTTTTACAAAAACAAAAACAAATGTCTGAACAATGGGGCAGCGATGCTCCGAGTCAGCCGTCAGGAGGGAGATGTCAACCAACGCAGTAACGAGGGGTCACCCCCAGAAGCCAGAGGGGCACCAACTTGGGGTCGGAGGCACCGGACGTGGGTGACCTCACCTACTCTGCTGGAGCCAGAGACCCCCAAGTTGGTGCAACCACCTCCCGTGTCATTTGGCAAGTTTTGTCGGTAAAGACACACAGTCTGCCAGCAATTCCACAATTAGGCACTTTCCCTAAACAAAGCTCACTGGTGTGCACACAGGAAGAGTGTGAGAACGCCCGTTTCAGCATGGGCCCCAGATGTCATCACCAGGAGAGAGGGTGAGCACTGCGGGGCGGGCGCTCATGCCTCCATCAGAGGCCTGTCGGGCAGGGCGTCTTGCAGAAATCTGCTGCCATGCCGTTCAGACCACAGGCAAAGCGTGTACTGCCAACGGAGGAGTACAAACTGGGCCTGGCAATGATAAACACCAAGTCTGAGAGCTTCCGGGGGGGAACAGAACAGAATCAAGGACTGTCCAATGAGATAAATCCGACAAAGGTGGGTGTGAGTGTGAGTGGGGCGCTCACCCATTATTCTCTGTACTTTTCTCTACGCTCGAAAGATTCCATGACTGAAAAATCCTGCAAAGAAGCCAACAGAAATGGGAACTAAGCCTGACTCCCTTCTCCTAAGAGCGGCCCCCTGCCCGTCCGCCCTTCTCAGTCTGTCAGAGGTTGGTTCTCGTTTCCCCCAGGGGACATGGTGCAGTGTGTCTTCCTAAGGGTCCTGAGAAGAACAGGCCTGGGTTTTGGTCTCAGCTCCCTGGCCCCAGTGATGTCCCCATTCCCTCTCACTGTGCCCACCTGGAGGACACATGAAGGAAGCATACAGAACGCATGCTGGCACAGGGAAGCTATCCCCGGGCTGCTGATTCCCTCAGCTGACCACCCCACCAGAGGGGTGACAGTCTGAAGGGCTAAGATCTCACTCAACCAGACCGAGGGTCAGGCCACCTGGGCCATGGTCATGGCTGACGCTGACCATCCCCATTGTGACCAGAGGCAAGCGCTCTGTTGCCATTCAAAGGAGGCTCTGGCAGCAGGATCTGAAGCTTGTGGGATGCTGGGCCCAGGTTTCCACACAAGACCACAGGTGAGGGTCACAGGAGGGCCATTACCCCAGTTGGCCTGCATTTCTCTGGCCTGGGGCACTGTAGAGGGCAGGAGAGGAAGGCTGTGGAAACTGGGTCACCCCTGGTTAATGGCCCCTGACTCTCACTTCCCCGGTGTTAAGCCCCACTCCTCTCTGCCTACTAATTATCTGGAGGTTTTCCAGAGCCTAGGTCCAAAAAGGGATTTCTTGGGGGATTGGGGTTGGACAGGGAGAGCCTTTCCTGTAGGAAGGGCCTCCAGGTGCCAGCCCCAGACCAAGACAGAGGACTCGTTCTTCATCTTGCCTCTGCACACAAGTGAATTTATTCACTGACTTCCTAGTTCTAATGGCCTCCACTGAACCACCAGCCACTGGTGCAGGCCCCCCAGCCTACCCCATAGCATAGAAAAAGTGGGCCATCACGTGCACGCTAGGAGGGAGGGAATACATGCATTAGCTGGACTCTTAGTAGAGCCCAAGTAAGTACCTCTTGGATGGATGAGTGAATGAGTGGATGGATGGATGGATGGATGGATGGTTGGGTGAGTGGATGGATGGATGGATGGATGGATGAATTAGTGGGTGTGTGGTGGTAGATGGTTGAGTGAATGTGTGGATGGATGGATGGATGAGTGCATGAATGGATGAGTGAGTGGGTGGAGGAGTGGATAGGTGGGCAGGTGGACACATGGTTGGGGGGATGGGTGGATGGATGGATGGATTGAAGGATAGATGGCTGAATGAATGAATAAAGGGTAAATATATGAATAAAGTGATGGTAGTCTCGGCAGCTTTTGGCTCTACCTGAAGCCGAGGTTCCCTCCTGGGGCATTTGTTCAGAAAAATCCCTCCAACAGCTCTCTTGGGGGTCTGAGGTATAACAGCCCTCACTAGCCAGGAATCCACACTCATTTCAGCTTCGACAACAGAAACCATGTTGTAAAGAGTCTAATGCAGTTTCTAGACCTTGATAAGAGGGTCAGGAGGTGGTGGCTTCAGTTGTGTGAGTGGAAGCATGCTTTGGATTGGGCTTCTAAGACCCCAGGCTCAGGCTCACTTTCAGGAATATTCTGAGTCCACCACGGGCAGAATGGGGCAGGCAAGGAGAGGCCCCTTTCAGAACACAAGAAGACAGGCTCTTCCTAAGTCCCAGGAAGAGTCTGGAGCTTTGGGATTTGCATATTCTTCTGAAAAAAGTGGGAGTCATGAAAACTGAAGCCCATTCTGCTCAGCAAGGTCTGGGAAGCTGTGTATAAACCGTAAGCAGCCCCTGGCTTCAGGGACTGTCCTTAGAGATGTCCTTAGAGACTGGGCTAACATACTAAAAACAGGAGCACTCTGTCCAAGAGCTACAGCTTTAGGGTAAGGCCGGATGTTGGCAGGTCAAGGGCGTATCAACAGGAAAGAGCTTGGTGGATGTCAGGAGGGTGGGAGGCTCCCTAGCAAAGGGGAAGCCACATCTGCGAGGACCTCTGAGGTCTCTGGGAAGGTTTGATGGATGCACCAGGAGAGGGAGGTTAGTCCTGAGGACAAATGCCCTAGGGGCTGCAGTGGTCTAGAAAGACCCCAAATCTTGGCCCAGGGAAGACGAGAGGCCAGTGTCCATAGGACATAGCTGGCCAAATGGTAGGGGGTCTTTACTGTAACCCACACAATGGCAACCAAGGTCTGAGGGGACCTTACCTGGGGAGATTTTCTAAGAGACTGTTGCCAGTCTGTTGTGCAAAGTATTAGTGAGTTTTTGCATATGCCAATAAAAAAAATAAAAGCCACTATTAAAATGAACCCCTGGCACATACCTGGTTTAGATCACATAGGAGCTGGCCTTTGGCACTGGAATTTGCAGCATCTGTTCCAATTAAGCCTTGCTTTTTAGCTTAAAGATATTAGCCCGATCACTAGTTTTCTGTTTGGACATGAATAGCGCATTGTTCTGCCCCGAGCAGCCCTGCAGCCTCGCAGACACCATTAAACGGCTTTGCGGCCCAATTAGAAGTGGAGGTGGGCTGGCGGTGGGGGCGGGGACTGACCACCAGGGCCAGGCGCTACATGGACACAAGTCAGGGGAGGCAGCTAACGTGGACCATGTGTGGGAGAGCGGGCCCCAGCACGCACACCAGGCTCCATGACAAGCAAGAATGTGTTCCTCCATCTTGACTTCGGATGGTGCCCCAGGCCCGATAGCTGGAGCAGGGAGTGGGCAGCTCCCTGGGGCCTGAGGAGTGGAAGTCTGGGCTGACGGTAGGGCTGATAGAGTTGTCGTGGGAGACCCAAGCAGAATCCACACCATATCCACCAGCCACATACTCCAAGGCCCCTTCCTCCCTGTGGGGGCATACGCACACACCTGCATACACTGCAACACACATACTTGTGTTCACATCCTCACTCACACACACTCATGCACACATACGTACATTCACACATACACACCCTCCTACTCATACGAACAAAACAAGGTATCACACTATCATCACTCCCACCCCCATACCTCCTGTGACCAGCACATTGTTTTATGACTTGTTTTTTTCTCCATAAATGCTGAATCTAGGAAATAAGTCTGGGTAAATTGAGGGGTGTGTCAAAAAGAAAGGAACTTTAAAAAGATGAAGGATGGATGAATGGATGTTTGGATGGATGTTGGATGGATGGATGCATGGGTGGGTAGATGGATGGGTGCATGGATGGATGGATGGATGGATGGTTGGATGGATGGGTGGGTGGTTGGGTGGATGGGTGGGTGGATGGGTGGATGGATGGATGGATGGATGGTTGGATGGATGGGTGGGTGGGTGGATAGGTGGATGGGTGGGTGGATGGGTGGGTGGATGGGTAGATGGGTGGATGGGTGGGTGGATGGATGGGTGCATGGATGGATGGATGGATGGATGGTTGGATGGATGGGTGGGTGGTTGGGTGGATGGGTGGGTGGATGGGTGGATGGATGGATGGATGGATGGTTGGATGGATGGGTGGGTGGGTGGATAGGTGGATGGGTGGGTGGATGGGTGGGTGGATGGGTAGATGGGTGGATGGGTGGGTGGATGGGTGGGTGGATGGATGGGTGGATGGGTTGGTGGGTGGGTGGTTGTGTGGATGGATGGGTGAGTGGATGGGTGGATGGATGGGTGGATGGGTGGGTGGATGGGTGGGTGGGTGGATGTTGGATGGATGGATGCATGGGTGGGTAGAGAGATGGGTGCATGGATGGATGGATGGATGGATGGTTGGATGGATGGGTGGGTGGGTGGATGGATGGTTGGATGGATGGGTGGGTGGTTGGGTGGATGGGTGGGTGGATGGGTGGATGGATGGATGGATGGATGGTTGGATGGATGGGTGGGTGGGTGGATAGGTGGATGGGTGGTGGATGGGTGGGTGGATGGGTAGATGGGTGGATGGGTGGATGGGTGGGTGGGTAGATAGGTGGATGGGTGGGTGGATGGGTGGGTGTGTGGATGGCTGAGTGGATGGATGGATGGATGGATGGGTGGGTGGATGCGTGAGTGAGTGAATGCATAGATGGGTGATTAGTAGGTAGGTCAGTGAGAAGTAAAGCCATACGATGGAAAACAGTAGAAGGCAATGTAATGGAGTGATATTCTGAATACTGTCTATTTCTTCCTCTTGCTTCTTAGATCGTCCAAGTCCTCTGCAGTGAGCAGGCGTTGCTTCCATGACCTGAAAAGAAGATTACAGAGCTAGTCCTCCCCTTCTTGAAGCCATACGGGGAAGGATCATGAGGCATTGGAAAGCTAGCCTGTCCTGGCCCTTAGTTTGAAGAAGAGGGGCCTCATTCTTCTCTGGCTCCGGCTGGCAGCCGCTATGACATCATCCCTGCGGCGTGTAACTCGAGAAGCATGTTGGGAAGCGTTGGGGCTGATTGATCGCACGCTGGTGTCCTCTCCTGGGGGCCCTGGGGCCAGGCTTGGCGAGCGGCTTGTTGTGTCCCTCACCAGCGATCAGGGCTGCGAGCTGCATCTTCACTCCACAGGGCACACACGCAGGGTCCCTGCCAGGATCGCCACACCTTCTCCTTTCAAGCTCCCACTGCCCGCCCTGCCGGGCTGGCTCCCTGGGTGGGCTGCGGGTGTTGCCCCTTCCCCGGGCAAGAGAAGACAGACGATGGAGAGGGCTGGGGGAGGCTGCCTGGGCATCTGAGGGAGCTGTGGCTGGGCGGCTGGGTCAGGAGGGCGTGGACAGGGTCCAGGCAGCTGACCGGTACCTTAGAACAGGGATAGCAGTTCCATCTCCTGCCTTATGTCAGAGGCCGTACCACAAGCAGGTGCACAGGAGAGGCCCAGAAAACCGTGAGGTCTGGCTTTGAGTCTCCTTAATGCCTCCATGCTGAGGCATAAAATGGGGAGATGGGGTCCACCCCAAATCGTAGCAGAGACACCACAGGCATTCAGCTCGATAGCTGGACCCACGGAGTCACTGGCCAGTGATTCTGTGTGGGCGCCTCTGGTGGGTTTTGAGGATCATGAGGACAGGCCACCCTGGCCAGCCGACCCCCTGCCGGACGTCTGCACTGGGACAACCTGGCCCCCCATGGGGGAGGGGTGGAATCTGGCTCATGCCCAGGAAAGGGGCATCTTGTGATGTGGGAAGGGTCGCTCCTGAGGTCCCCTTTTATTTCTTATTAGGTGAACACTCAGGACATGGGTCGCTGGACACACGGCAGAGACCCCACACCCAGGAGCTCTCGAGATGGCACTTGGCAAACGTATGGTGTGTAACCACCCTGAGGCTGACCCCTGGGCCGGACCCCGATTTTATCCTCCTCAGGGTCTCCCAGGTGACAGGCTGGCTGAGTCCGGGAGGCAGCCCCTGCTTTGACGGGGAGGATGGAGGGTCTGCCACAGAGCCCTGGGCACACCTTCTGGAGACTTGGAGCCAAGCCCTGCAACCAACCCCAAGCCTGTCTGACCGCCCAGCAGAAGGGCCCGAGTGCACTAGACTCGGTTTCTAACCCTTACAGCAACACCTCGGGCCAGCGATGGTCCTTGTTCCTGTCCCTGCTTTCCCCATTGGGGCCTGGGCCTCAGGGAGGTGGCAGAGAGCGGGCCTGGCTCCGCGCACAGGCCCAGCTTCTTCCCAGAACACAGTGTTCCCGGCGTCAGGCCGGGAGCCTGGGACCAGGGCGCCCACGGCCCCTGCACCCCCGGGGGCTGGTCTGTCTCACCACATTAGCTGACGCAGTGCACAAAGGGACGTTAAAGAAAAGATTCAATTTATAGTACAACCGGCCATCTATTTTGGGGCAAAAACAATTACCTTTATGTTCGAGAGAAGCAGGGAGAAAGCACTTATTTAAATTGCTGTCTTAGAACAGCGTAAGGAGCTATTTTCAGAAAACATTCAAGTGTTTTTTTCTTCTTTTCCTGGAGAAATCCACCTTCCTTCTGCCCCAAGTGTGCCAGGCTCGGACTGGGACAGTGCGTGTCTGCAGAGCTCGGAGGACCCGCGCCCAGCACCGTCGGTTCCATCCAGGCTCCCTCCCGGGGCCAGGGCGAGCAGGGGTTGGGGGTCCCGGGCTCCTTCCCGAAGCCGTTAGAAAGGGGAGCTCTGGAGGCTGCAGAGAGCACATTGTGTCTTCCCCGTGGTGGGGGGACCCGGGTCAGGGCCCCTCGCTGAGGCAGTTAAAAAGTAAACAGCCCCCAAATCGCATTAAATA
The DNA here is from genome assembly GCF_902655055.1 of Lutra lutra. NCBI lineage: Eukaryota > Metazoa > Chordata > Mammalia > Carnivora > Mustelidae > Lutra > Lutra lutra. Next base: position 196,223,789 of record NC_062281.1, read on the forward strand.
TGTTAAGCAAACACACACGGGCGGGTGGATATTAGGTCATTTCTCATAAATATTAATACCGGAGTTTTCCAACGGGCAAAATTAATGAAACAAAGATGCCTCTTCACTCCTGTGCGTGCAGCTCTGGAAAGGGCCCAGCAGAGAGGGGAAAACCCAGGCAATCCGGCCCAAAAAAAGACTTATGGGGCACTCACACGGAGGCTGCCAGTGGAGGGTGGCAAGGGCCAGACTCTCTCTGGACCCAGGAGCCTGCCTGCCGAGGTAAGCGACCCGTCGGCAACAGAGGTCTCCCCCAGCCTCGGGGCTGTACCTTGTCCTGACCTCTGAGCTGCCAGGCTCCTCGGAACACCCCTCTGGGCTCAGACCCCGTGGGTCCCCCAGACTGGGGCTGACCGGCCCAAAGCCCCTGGTGGGGGCCTTCACAACTCCCCCTTCATCCCAACAGCACCCAGGGTCCGCTTGCTGCCATCCGTCTGCATGAGCACGGGGGTGCCTAAGAGGTGAGCACTCAGCCGGGGGTGCAGGCCAGAGGGTAGAGCTGGGCACGCCGCTCCCCAGAACCCCCACACCCTCCTCTCCCAGGAGCAAAGTGGTCGGCTCACCTCTCTAGCCCATGGGAGGCTGGGAAGGGGCCCAGGAGGGAGCATGGATCTGGGGGCCTTGTTGCCCAGAGACGGGATGAACCTTGAGGCTCCGACGGCTTGCACGACATGCCAGCGGCTGGAGCTTGGGTGCTGGAATCAGGAGGATGGAACCCAGACTCCGTGCTGCCCAGGCGCCGGCTGGACGACCCGGGAAGGGCCACCTCACTTCCTCCCCACACCTGTGTGGATGTATTTTTCACCTGGAAGGATGGTTGCAAAGTTCAGTAATTTTGCACACGTAGAGAGGCTATGTGCACAGTCAGCCTCTCAGACCAGCAGCACGGAGACGCGGTAGAAGTAGCCACGTGGGACGCGGAAACCCCACAGGAATCGGGGCGACAGCAGAGCTCTCCTCGGGAGCGAGGCAGTCAGGAAGGGTCAGGCCCCTCAAGAAAGACGAGAACATTTTTAAAGTCCTGTGGACTTAGAATTCCATACCCAGTGAAAATGTCTTCTCGAGAACAAAGTGAAACTCGGACTTTTCCAGACGCGGAAAAGCTGTAAGAGTCCGGCCCCCGCCAGCAGCATAACGGGGACGCGGCTGTTGACGGATGGACGTGGCACCAGGTGACTCTCGGGAGGGCCCGTCCCGTGGGACTGAGTGCGTGCAACGCCCTGGGACCCGCCCACTACTCCCCCTGTCGGGACAGGAAGCAGGTCCACAGTGCCCGGGGCCAGGGCTGGAAGGGGCACGGGGCGTCTTTGGGGGACTGTGGACATGCTCACCATCTCCAATACGGTGACGGCTTCACAGGTGCATCCGTGTGGGCCGACACGGTCCAAACTGCACGACATACACAGAGCAGTTTCTGGTGTCCAACTAGCCCCCAAGAAAGCTGCTTTGAAAGGACGCGGGATGGTGCCTGCCGTCCAATCGCACGCAGCCAGGAAACACCACCGTTGTCCAAACGGACAAATGAGCGACCCGTCCTCTGGTGGATGTCCTGCTGCCCATTGTGCAGATGAAGCCTGGGCAGGCTGAGGCACTCACACTCTGCACGGCCCGGGGCACCGGCTGGAGCCTGGCCCACCCCCAAGACCCGCCCCACCCCCACCCGCCACACTCCGTTACAGGTGCGCCCCTCATCCAAGCTCCACCGCCCGGAGGAGCCCCCTGGGAAGCTCACTCTTGCTGGGTTATTTTGGGAAGCTGTTAATGATTCTGTTTGCCTTTCCAATGACCTCAAACGTTCCATTGCCACGGACCCTGCCACCAATGCCCAGCTGCCCCCCTCCCTCCCTCTCCAGGTGGAGGGGCCCCCCTGCACACCCACCCGAGTGATGCCTCCAATAACAGGAACGGGCCCCGCAGCCCAGCGGTGAGGGCGGCCCCGCCGTTCCCGGCTCTGCCAGCCTGGTCAGCTCCCGCCTTGGTTTCCTGTCCTGAGCAGCAGGAATGGTCACAGCACCCATGGCCGTGGCCGTGGCCGTGGATCTGCTGCCCAGGGGGCTAGAAGTTGGGGCCAGAGCTCGCTGACCTCACACACGCGGCCTGGGGGCACTGGGCTCCGAGGACCTGTCAGCCAACGTCTCCCAACACTTGCGGGGGAAACGCACAGGGCATTTCATTAGCCCAGAGCTGCATCTCCCTTGATTTTCAAACCCACGTGTATTTATAAAGGAAATTTAATCGGGTTGTTTTTAATTCTCTCACACTTAACTCATCAAAATGCTATTTGGTAAGAGCAAGACCAGGCCGAGGGTGCCCTTGCGGAGCCCACACTCGGAGGGGCTGCTTGGGGCTCACCAAGCACGGCCAGTCGCCCTGCGAGGACCCTCGCTCCACTCAGCTCCTCCTCCCCTGCGTCCTGGGCGCATTCCCAAGGGTGCGGGGCATCGGCCTTCCCCAGCACGAGTTCCCCCTCCTGGCCAGTCCTGCACTCCAGGTGCAGTCCGGGGCCAGCCCGGCCCCCAGCTCAGAGCCACATGGCCCAGGGACACAGGGTGGATGTGGCGGGGGCCGTGCAGTGTGTCCAACAGCCCCCACAGCCATCCCTTAGACAGGAGACGTCCCCAAGAAGGAGGGGAGGTCATGTCCCCAGGGGCCCAATGTGGTCCTTGCCTCTGGATCCAGTAGCCCGAGGCCAGAGGGCAGACATCTGTGCTGTGTACGGAGCCATCATTGCTAGGGCAGCCCGCCTCCCCAGCCATGCGCCCGGGACACAACATCCCTCTGCGGACATGCTCTCCGTGTGAGAATCCTGCCCGGCCTGACCTTGCCTCTACAGAGAGAGGTCCAGCTGCCCGTGCTGGGACGGGGAGGAGACAGCAGGGGCCCCTGTGAACAGCGGAGAAGCAGCAGCCCAAGCCAGCAGGCAACAACTCGCCCCCACCCGAAGAGGCTGCAAAGCTGCTAGCGATGGGGCGTGACGCACTGGCCGACCGGCCGGGCAGCCAGGGTGGGACCGGGCTGCTCCCGGGACGCTGAGTGGCATCGGGGGCTCAGAGCAGGACCCCAGCCAAGCGGCCGTTTGGAAAGCAGGAGCAGCCCTCTTGCTTTCTGCTCGCAGCACCATCTCTCCTCCCCGCTGGCCTGGCCGGACACCCACACCCCGTGGGGACCAGGCACAAGCAGAAGTGGACACCGCCGGGCCGTACACAGCCGCTCACAGACTCACACTCAACAGTCAACACGCTCCCCCACCGCGTACGGCCGGGATGTCCTGGCGCCCGCCTCCCTCCCCACAGCCAGCTTGGACAGGTATGCAGTGCGGGGGAGGGCCAGTGGGTCCATCTCCCAAAGTGCTCAGCCCCTTCCCCACCTCCTGCACATTCCCAGGCCATCGTCCCTGCCGTCCTTGTGCAGCACAAGGGGATTCAAGTGCACGCGGGAGGAAGCATGCCTTCACCACCCAGCCCACTGACCCCTTGGCCTCCTGGAGCTCTTCCTCCACCAGCATGGGCTGAACCCCTACTCGGGGGCTCTCCCGAGTAGGGTCCAGGGCCCAAGGGCATCTTGACTTGGTCCTGCCTGGAGATGGGGTCTCAGTCCTGCAGGGGGGTGACCGGTGGCCCATGCTGGGACAGGGACAGACCCAGATGGCCTGGGAGGAAGAGGCATCCCCACCTGCACCAGGATAGGGTCTGGCAGAGAAAAAAGGAGGCCAGGAGGGGTTAGTGGCCTGGCCATCCCTGCACTGTGTGCCATCCAGCCAGGTGACCGACACGAACAGTGCTGGAGGGGACAGGAGTGTCCCAGGTGAGGAGGCATTGCCTGTAGCCAAGCAGAAGGGCCTGCATGACAGCCGTCACCCTGAGAGCAATGACGGCCTTTGAGCTGGAGGTGGGGTCTAAGAGGGGCAGTGAGAGCCCAGGGGGCCCTGGAGCCCCTCGGAACCCCAGGGCCTCAGAGCAGAGGGCTAGCCTGTCCAGCTGCCCTTGGCAGGCCAGCCTCCGGGTGTCTTACCATGTAATCATCTGACTCAAGGGAGGCCTTTTGGGAGGAAGGCCAGCCCCTGAGTGATAATCCAGACGGGCTGTGCTCTGGGGACAGTAGAGGCACCGTCGGACTGCGCGGTGTTGGTGGGGAGGACAGGGAAACTGTAGCAGACCCTCTCGGCTGCCCACCCTAGACCCCAGCCCCACACAGCTGCAGGTGGACAGCCAAGCCCCAGGGGCCTTGCTGCCCGGAGACCCAGAGGCTCCTCCTCATGGAGACGTGTCCCAGGTCACCCCCAGGAGCTGTTCCACCTTGGGCACTGCGCAGCTGACCTTGGTCCAGTCTCCAGGATGAGTCTGGCCCTCGGAGAGGGACCATGGACTGCTCTGGCCGGGGCACCTGGCAGCCAGGACCCGGTGGGCTGCAGTCCGTGGCTGGCTGGCCATGGCCAGCCTGTCCCGAGGGGAGAGGGCGGGAGGTGCCCGAGGACCCCACAGTCAATAGCCTTTTCATTCCGTCTGATCTCACCTCCTCCGAGTGCCGGCCCCTCCCTCCGTAATAGAATTACTCTTATCTGCAAGTGATTTAAACTCTAAGGTTTACTGAAGATTTAAAGAGTGTGAACACAGTTGGAATGTTTTAAACTAACAGTACAAGTTGCATTTTAAGAAAATAATTAACTCCCAGGGGAGGTGTGGGTTTTGGAGCAGTGACAGACTTCCAAGGCTGCCTTCCCTATATGGGGTCTCCAAATAATAAAATATCTTTGATTCCCTGCTGATGTCAGACGAGAACCTGCTAGTGTGCAAGCAAACTGTCATTTTTTTTTAAAGAGGGCCCATTAGCGTCTTAAAGACGCAGTCTGGGCCCTTCGAGGAGGGCAAAGGGTGGGTCTGCCCCAAGTGGGGCTCACCTGCGGCCTGCCCCATACTGCTGCCGGCCCCTCTGCGGGGCACACAGAAGGCCGTGCCCCCACCCGGGAGCCCACGCCTCGCCTGCTGGATCTGGATGTCCCATCGGCGGTAGCACCCACTCCTCTAGGCACCGCGGCAGTGCCCACCGTCCAGGCCCCGAGGGGCTTCCCAGGAGGGCCGGCCCTGGGGGGCTCGGCTGTGGCTCTGGGACCCAAAGGCTGGAGTAGCCCTCAGGGATTCGTGCCGGGCTCAGCCCACGGCCTGTTAGGACACCAGGGGGAGGCAGTTCATTCCGTCTCATTTCTGCTCACAAAACCTCAGGGTGGGCGTCTTCCCGTTTCCCGGATGGGACAAGGCTTAGTACCGGCTGAGGGCCTGAAGCGGCTCGGGATCCGGGAAGCCGGGTCTGCGGAGCCCAGCCTGTGCTCCCGCCATGGCCGCCCCGTCCCGTGCCCGCGGTGACCTCCTGCCCCGAGTCGGTCCCCGCTGTGTCCCGTCTCAGGGCATGGAAGTCAGAACTCACCACGGAGCCCAGGCAGGAAACCTAACGCTGGTGACGCCCCTTTCTGGGCAGCTGGGGTCTCAAATGGTGGGGGCAGGATGGACGACAGGTTGGGGCTCCCCATACATGCTGGCCTGGGGCTGGTGACCATTTCCAGACTGCATTCTGGGGGCAGCTCACCTGGGCTGCCCACCAGCCACGCCCAGGGTCACGGTGTGGGGAGTTCAGTGGACAGGGTTTGCTGTGCCAACCTTGCGCTGGGCTCTGTGCCCCACCAGGAGCCTCCATGTGGGGTCCTGCTTAGACCACGGCTGAAAGCCCCCACCCCCGCTGAGTCGTCCCCTCTACCCGGGGACAAAGCTTTGTTCAGCACCTCCAAGGATAGGACGGCCTGGGAGATGCAGCCCTTTGCCCCGCGGTAGGAGGCGGGGGGACACCCCTGTTCTCCTTTACACAAGGAGATGCTAAGATGTGGTCAGAGCACAAATCGTGGGCAGGTGGGAAGGCCAGTCCCCCCACCCCTGTGCCCTCACTGTGCCTGGACCACCGGCACAGCGCCCAGAGGACAGAGGCCCAGGGAGCTCCGCTTTCCCCCGGATGCTTGCTGCCGTCCCTCCCTCAGCAGGCGTGGCCCCCGGGAGCGTCGGTCTGGAGGGGTTCACAGTCCTCACACCCCCACCAGCCTCTGAAGCAGGCCCGCCTGGCCCTCTGCCTGGAAGGGGTGGCCCTTTGTCTAGTGTCCTGACCCCTTCCCACAAGCCTCTGCCCCCCTCAGGAATAGCTCTTTCTGGTAATTTACTTGCAAAACATTTGGCCGTTAACACCGAGGCAAGGGTGGACGGCAGGTCGCAGACCATTAAACTTCCCGCACCTGGGTCCTCCGTCAGCCTGTGCTGCTGCCCAGTGGGGAGGCCAGCAAAGGCGGCATGAGCTCCATCAGCCGGGCCCGGGGAAGGCGGGGGTCCCCACCTGAGCTGACCCCTGCTCACCCTCATGCCGCCCTCCTTCCGGCCAGCCATGCGGCCTCATCCTACGAGGGGTGGGCATGGCGACCCCTCCTTTGTGGGGGACTCGGGGGTCTGGTGGTGAGGCATGGCACAGGTTGGTCCTTCTGGAAGGATGGTCGTGGACGCTGGGAGTGTCTGGGAACGGCCTGCTTCCTGTGAGCTCCTCCGTGATGAGACATGACACGGCAGCGCCACCGCCCAGCACCTGCAAGCCCTCCTGCTCACGGGGTCGCCAGTGAGCGTCCGTCACGAGTCTTTGGGGCCTTGTGGGGGCCTTCACGTCCAGGCATCTGAGGGGTGAGAACGTGCGGACACGCAGGCGAGTGTGTGTCCTGTGCAGGGCATGGCCCCACCTCGGCACGAACGTGGCTTCATGCAGAGAGATGACCAGATCCTGTGGGCAACAGGAGGGAAGCCCGGGAGCTCTAGGGGTGGGGCGTGCCCTGATGGACAGAGGGGCTGAGGTGCACCCCCAGGCGCCCCCCCCGCTGCCAGCCCGGCACCAGGACCCTGGGGGAACATTGGGCACTGAGCACCCAGTGAGGTCCCTTCCTGTTCCCATGAACCCTGGAACACAGAGCCATGGAGTGACTCGCTCACAGTCACACAGCTGCGGGGCAGAACAGGAGTTAGCCAGTGTGTCCTACGCTGTGGGCCACATGGCCTCCTGCTAAGGCCAAGGCCGGGCCCCACACAGTCACCACCAGGGGACGCAGGGACTCCGAGGGCTGCTCTGGGAGGGGCTGTTGGTACAACCCCAGCCCTGTCCTCAGGGAGCTCGAGGTCCACAGGGCAGGAGTCTCACCCCCAGAAAGGCTTGACCTGGCCAGCCTGCCCTCTGGTGCTGTCTCTGCTTGGGAAGATGGGGAAACGGAGGCTCAGAGAGCCTTAATGGAGGCCCTTGGGGTTGACCGCACGCGACAGAGACTCCGGCCCCAACTGGCCTTCCAGAGCAGGCTGAGGAGGCCGGCACCGTTCCTGGGCTCGGGCGAGGGCAGCTGAGCATTCCGACTCAGCTCGGGGCAGTGGGACAGCGGCCTTCCAGTGCCCTGCCTCCGCCCAGGTGTCAGGCTGAAGGGAGGCAAGAGGCCAGGTGGGTGTCCTTGCAGACCTGGGAAAGACAGGGTGGCGGCTCAGGTCATGGCTGTGCCCAGGAGGGCAGGGCGGCTGAGGCAGGGACTCCTCGTCATTCTCCCTTTTCTCCTCCCCCTCCTCCTTCCATATCCTCTTCCCCCTCCTCCCCCTCCTCCTCTTCCTCCTTGCAGATCTCCTGGGGCCTGTCACCAGATGGGAGAGGAAGCCAGGGGAGGCCAAGGTCGCAACCTGAGCTCCCAAGCCTTCCAGCTCCCAGGCCAGGAGCCTAGCCCAGAGCCCTCCCGCCTCCTGCCTCCCACCCCCCGGCCGCCTGCACACCCAAACAGCCCTAGAGCCAGGACGGCTAGACAGTGGAGGGGTGACGGCAGGCTCTCTGCGTGCCCAGCCCAAGGACATCTGCTGAGGAGGCCGCAAGAGAAGGGCCCACGACCGGTGCCCACCCACCACATGACCTGGCGAGGAACACGGCTGCCGACAGAGGCAGCCTGGCAGGGACCCCGGAGAAGGGGCAGAAGGTGGGGGGCACGGGTCAGGGTCCCAGACCTCGGCCTCCAGAAGAGGCCCTGCCCCCCAACCCCGCCGTCCCCCCAGCCCCCCGCCTCGCCAAAGGGGTTTATAAAGACCTGTGCCGTGCACCAGAGAAAATACCGCTATCATTAAGGGATTTAACGACAGCTTTGCCCAATATTGGGGATTTGTTATGTCTCTCATTACACGTTTTAACAAGCACATTTCTCCGCGACACAGCCCCACGTGAGGGCTGTCCTCTGCTTCTGCCGTGTGTGACTTTCATTAGCAGGCGCTTTATGAAGCCGCGGACCACAGATGCGTGCCCAGCCCGGGCTTGCGGGGCCCGGTGTCCTGTGCTGGGTGGCCGGGCTGTGCCTGCGGATCTGCCCGCCGCCCCCCTGCAGGCAGCCCCACACGCACTGGCCCTCTCCGTGCGGGCGTGGCTCAGGGACAGACCCCTCGCTGGAGCTGGGGTTCCCGATCCCAGATGAGCCTGCGTGTCCCCACACGCTCAGGTGTCTGAGCAGAGGAATGACTGTCAGCGCATGTTAGCGGTGGCATTCTGCCGGCCCACGAACCTCCAAATAGTGAAAAAAAAAAAATGAAAAAGGCAGAAACAAAGCGGATTCTGCAGAAGCAGAACTGTCTGCTTCGTGCCTGAGCCCCAGGAGGCCCCCGGACGGCCCCCGAGGGCCTGCAGTCCGTGAGCTGGACATCATGTGGCAGATGTGGCCTGTGCTGCCCCCGGGCCCAGGACCCGAGCCCCGAGCCGTGCAGCGACCATGCCTGCGGGACGGGAGGCCCACCCTGAGAGCCAGAGAGCAGGACCAGCCAGTTCGGCTCTCTGGGGCCCCCTCCCCAGTTAGGTCGTGCGGTGGGGTTGGGGGTGCCCAGGAAAAGTAGCTAATTCCAGAGCCCAGCCCCCATTTCTGAGATGCACATCTTTCCCCGCCCTGAAATGTCTGCCCAGCTCTGCTCCAAGCTGCCCTCAGCCATCGCAGCGGCCTGGGAAGCTACCTGGGGCACTCGAGTTCACAAAGGGGCAAGGCACGGCCTCCCAGGGGCCTCCAGCCGGAGGCGAAGTGCACGTGTAGCTGGGACGAATTCCCGCTAAGAAGCTTCTGGACAAACACAATTTGCAGTCCAAGGGAGTCCGGTGAAGGGGCCACTGGTGGACGGGGAGACCCCACCCTCTGCTTCCATGCCCAGACCCCCCTTGGACACAGACAGCCGCTTGTCAGTTGTCCAGACTGGCTGCCCAAGCCCAGGATGGCAGCGGCCTCAGGGACCCAGAGGCCTTCCACAGCCTCCACAGGCCACACCACGACTGTAAGGGTCTGGAGCAGGGTCTGCGGGTCTCTGACTCCCTGGTGCCTAGCACAGGGCTGGTTCTGTTCGTAAACAGTTGTTTCTACAGAAGCGCCCAGAAGTCCGTGGCGGGGCCCGGACAAGGGCTAAAGCTAGTGTGGGACGGGGCTGGTGAGGCCCTGGGTGCAGAGGCCCCCTGACCTCCTGAGACCAGGGGCGTGCGGGGTAGAGAGCACACGGCTTGGACCCTTATTCTGGAAAGATCCCTGGGTATGCAAACCTTCCCCGAGGTCAGCTGGGTCCTCCCTCCCTCTCCCAGACAAATGCCTCAGAGACAGGAACCTGCAGAGGCTGGGACAGAGCAGGGGACACAGCCCCCGCTGCCACAAGCTCCCCCCGCCCCAGAAATGCACGACGGAATGAATAAATAATGAGCCGGCCAACCCGCGCAGCCTCCCCGATAGGGCTGGGCACGGCCGGCGATTCCGTCCACAATACCTCGCATTCATTACGCTCCTTGAAAACGCTGTGCTGTGTCTGGAAAACAGGAAGTGGCCGTAAGTCTCCCGTGTAAAAGCCATCTGAAGCCCGTGGACCAGGCATGTTCCCCATCAGGAAGCAGGCAGTAAATAAACACGGGCCTCCCGCGGCCGCGCGCACCCGCCTGCCCCCGGGCTACAGAGGGGCACGGAGAGCGGAAATTTGTTTAGTCCTATAAAAGCACAGGCCGTATATCAATAGATGATTAAAAATGGAAGCGTGGCCGGCTAATGGACGGTATTGATTTTAATAAGCGTTAAGTACACGGAGCTCGCAGATAAGGGCCGCCGTCTCTCTGCGCGCTGGGAAAGTGACTCATACAGAGAGAAAAAGCCTCTTTTCTCAAATTGAAATTTCCACCCGGCAGATGAGGGTCTGGGGGAGGGTTTCCAGGCCAGCCTCCGTCCTGGAACGTCGAGCGTGGCGCAGGTGACATCGTGAAGCATTTTGGCCGTGAGGTCAAGCACGTCACCCTCTGCACAGGAGCAGCACATACTCAGGGCGTCTCTGCAGCCGGGGGCTTGGCTGGGCCCCGCAGGGGAGCCCGCGCCTGCTCTGGGGCTGCAGGGACGCCCCAGCGAGTCCCATGTTGCCCCATGTGTCAGGAAACCCCCTGGTTGCAGGGGTGAAGGCCCGTGGGGCACAGCGCAGGCCTAACACCACACGGACCTCAGTCCAACCCGCGAGCGTCCGGACCCCGAGGCTCTACAGGTTGCACTGATTCTTGTAGGAAGGACAGTTGTGACTGGGCTGGGGTCAGGCAGAGGAGGCAGCGGAGGGAAGCCCCAGAGGAGGGCCGCTGCTCCCTGCTGTGATCACAGCACTGCCTCGCGTTTGGGACCCTGTGCACTCCAGCAGCCTCAGCTGCATGGCCGGTCCGCGAGTACAGGCGGGCCTGGGGCCGGTGTCAGGACACAGCCTGCACGGGAGGGGCCAGCTCCCCCTGGCCACTCAGTGCCTGAGGGCCTGGCCGAGGACTGCTTGCAGGTCACCGCACTGCCCGCTCCTGATGCCTCCAGGACTTGCCCCAAACTCCAGGCTTCTCTGCCGGCCCCGAGGAAGGGGGTTGGCTTCACCCATAAGCCTGTCTTTCACCTGGTCACACTGGGCTCCCCACCTGCCAGGCACCCCCAGTACACGAACCCTGAGAGACGGGACCATGGAGCCAGATGTCCAGCCGGAACATCGGGTGTCTGCTTGGGAACAATGCTCCCACTGGAGAGGAAGTCATGGCTCCGTGACAGTGATCAGACCGACCTTCACCAAAGCGGGAGCTGGAAGCAGCCCAGTGGGGTCAGGCAGGAGGGTCAGCTTGCAGGAGCAGGGCCAGTGCCATTCTTGGGCTGGGAAGGGCCAGGCTGCGTGGCAGAAGGCCCTCACAGATGCCCACCTGGAATTTTCTGGTGAATGAGTTTGTTCATCACCTGCTTTCCTGGGGACAAGTTTGGCCTCCAAGCCTCTTACAAAGCCTTTCTCCTGAAGCAGAAAACCTGATTCTACCCCCATCTCAGCTCCCAAGTGGGTGAGTTTCTTTGTTGGAGAATGTCTCCTTTTTTCAGACAATGAGGGACAATCTTCGTCAGATTCCGCCACTTGGTCCGGTGAAGCCACGAGGGCAGAGCTCAAGGTTTAAGATGGGGGATAGGTTCATGGGGCTGTGGCCCCTTGGAGCAGGTTTTCTTAGAGAATCAGAACTTGGGAGCGTAGGCATCTTGACAGGAAATGAGGTAACAAGGTGTAAACATGTGTGCCAAGCCAGGAGGCTCGCCACACCACGGGTGGGAGGAGCGGTGAGATGGGGGACAGGACTGTCAGCAATGGCTGGGAGCTGCTGCCAGTGTCCTGAGCAAGGAACACAAAACACAGTTGTGGGGAAGACCTGAAGCTCGAAAGGGGAGTGCCTAGTTTGGATGGGGGTTCCCGGCACACCATAACAAACACAACAAACTAGAAATCTCTTCTCTCGTTATTCTGGAGGCCAGAAGTCAAAATCAAGTGTCAGCGAGGACCCATTCCCTCCAAAGACGCCAGGGGAAAATCCCTCTGCCTTTAAGTGTGGTCCTGTACATGTCTCCTGTGTGGGTATGAATCTCCCTCTATACAAACACCAGTCACTGGATTACGCCACCCGTCCTAAGCTCGTGTGGCCTCATCGCAAGTAGATTACACAAGACCCTATTTCCAAGTAAGGAAGCATTCTTGGCTTCCAGTGGACATGACTTTGGGGGACACCAGTCAACCCGTTACAGGGGATTGACCCAGTCTCCTAGGGGAATGACTCCTTCCATCATTCATTCCCCAGACTGGCAGGTCCCTGATCCCCCCAGGGCTCCTCCACTCACTTTGGCCCTCCCTGATCCCCTAGGGGCACCTTAGTCTAGCCTCAGGGTTCCTATCCTTGAAATATCCTCTTACTCCTCAATCGCAAGCCTTAGCTTAAAGTCCCCTCTCAAAAGAGGCCTCCTCCCAGTGCCCCCTCCAGAACCTCCTGCTCATTGTCTCTATTTCTCTCATCACAATTTGTTGTGATAAATTGGGTTTTTCCTCTTCCTGCAACACATGAGCTCCACAAAGGCATGGGCTTATCTGTTTGTTCACCACCATATCCCTGAGTCAACGTGGCACTCAGTAAATAGTCAATTGGGAAATAATCATCAGATGAATGAGTGAATGTATGGCGGATGGATGGTTGGATGGATGGACAGATGGACGAGTGGATGGATGGATGGGGAGATGGTTTGATGGATGGATGGATAGAGAATTGGATGCATGAGTAGATGGATGGATGAGTGGATGGATGGGTGGATGGATGCACAGATGGGTGAGTGGATGGATGAGTGGATGAGTGGATGGATACATGATGGATGGATGGATGGATGGATGGATGGATGGATGAGTGGATGGATGGATGGAGAGTTGGATGGATGGAGAGTTGGATGAATGAGTAGATGGGTGGATGGATGGATGGATGGATGGATGGATGGATGGATGGACAGATGGGTGAGTAGATGGATGGATGAGTGGATGAATGGATAGTTGGATATATGAGAGGATGGATGGATGGAAGAATAGACGGATGAGTGGATGGATGGGTGGATGGATGGATGGGGAGATGGAGGGATGGTTGGATGGATAGATGGATGGATGGATGGTGGGATGGACAGATAGTTGAGTAGGTGGATGAATGGATGTATGAATGGATGGATGGATGGATGAATGGGTGGATGAGTGGATGGATGAGTGGATAGATGAATGGGTAGATGAATGGATGAATGGATAGATGGTTGGATGGACAGATGGATGAGTGGATGGATGGAGAGATAGGTATATGAGTGAACAAATACCTTATTCAATGTTGTATCTCCAGTTCCAGCACAGGTCACTGCACAAGGAAGATGTTTGGGGGTAAATGATAGAAAGAAGGAAGAAACACAAGAAAGTAGGAAAGGTTTGCACCCTCAAGTCAAAGTTACAGAAATAAACACAGGGTACCATGCCCCCACAACTGCTTCCTCACTCTGGTGCGGGCCTGCTGTCACAAACCTGGGTACATCACAGGCCTCGAGCACTGGCTGCCTGAGCAAGTTTGTGAAAGATGCCCTTAGGCCTGTTTTCACTCTGCTCCAGGGTCACAGTGCAGCTGTGCTCCCCAGTATGTAAGCTGACACTTTTTGGTTTTTGCCCTAAGACTTCCTCTTCTCCAGGAGTTAGTGCAGTTTTCCTATGAAAGGGAACAGTGTGGGCTTCGTGGGCTCGAACCACTTACCCTGCAGCTGGAACTTGAAAACAGCCGTGGGTAGCACATAATGAGTGAGCGTGGCTCTATTCCAATAAAACTTTATTTATGGACACTGAAGCATAGATTTCAGGTAAAGTGCTCACATCATGAAATATTACTCTTTGATTTTTCATTTCCAGCCGTTTAAAACTGTGAAAACCATTCTCAGATCACATCCCCTCTGAGGCAGATGGCCAGCCAGAGCCGAGCCTAGGGTAGAACTGGCCAACCCCTGTCCCGAAGTGAGGTCTCTCGCTTTCCCCCAGCGTTCTGCCGTCTGGTGTATAAGTGTGTACTCACGCCGCTGTTCCTGCCTGCAGTGGCAATTGTCTATGTGTGGGGTTCAGCCAGCAGACCCCCCAGAGCCGGGCTCTCCCAACAGCAGGCCCTTGCCCTCCTGGCCGCAGTCAGGGGGCCAGTGCAGGCTGGCTGCCCAGGGCCACCCTGCCGAGCTTGCTCCTGGGCCGGGTGCAGGGCAGCACGGCCTCTGGGTGAGCCCTCGTCTGGGCATGTGACACCATATCACCCCCACCCGCCACCCAAGTCACCGGGACCCACCCAAAGTTCACAGCAGGCCACCACCCCACCTGCCCCGAACGGGGGTGAGTGTTTGCTGTGTCCAAACTATCACATATGTTCTTGTTAGTCTCTCTAAGTGACTATTAATTCCATTAATAGCTTGTGGGCTCTGCTGTGGGCCTCCAGAAAGCACTGAGCAAATATTTGTTTGACAAGAGAGCGACATCCAGATGTCTGTGACCCCTTTACATGATGTCATTGCACCAGCCCGCTTCTCCCCGGGGTCCCCCCAGCAGCTGTGCTGGAGGACTGACCACCGTCCCGTCCGGCCAACCGTGGCCACCTGTGCCAGAGCACTGGCCCCGGGGGACTCAACAGAGTCATTCACTGTCTCCCAGTCCCTGAGGCTGCACGTCCGGGGTGAAGCCGTGGGCGGGGCGGGCTCCCCCTGAGGCCTCTCAGCCTGGTGTGCGGACAGCCTCCTCTTCTCGTGTCCTGGCCCGGTCCTCCCTCAGTGTGTGTCCTCATCTCCTCTGCTTCTGGGGGCACCAGTCCCATCAGATGAGGGCCACCCTGTGGTCTCACGTCACCTTAATCACCTCTCTAAGGACCCCGTATCCAAATAGAGTCACCTTCAGAGGTCCTGGGGGTTAGGACTCCAACAGATGAATTTGCCCAGCCGATGGCAGGGCGGCTTGCTCAAGAGATGAGCTCTGTCCTCGGGATGGAGCTAGGGGAGGTCTGCAGGATCCCACGGCCACACGAGGGTCTGCCAGCCCCTCTCAGCCCAGGGAAGGAACTGGTCTCACCATCGGGTGAGACATGGGGAAGAGCTGGGGACCGAACGGGCTGCTTTCTGCCCTCACTGTAACGTCGCGCCGTCTTCAAAATGCCCCCCGTCCCCCCGGTATTGATCATTTGCATTTCCGGGCCCGCACGTTGCTTGGAAGAAACAAACACACACCAGCGTCCGCAAGCCCGGCGGTCCTTCCTAGTTCAGAGGCAGGTGGAAGTGTCCTTAAAGACCTGCCGGGTCCAGGAAGGCGCCCGCGGCCCCACCCTCCATGGGGAGTGTTGCCAGAAACAGGGATCAGGAAGGAAGACATTCACCGAGCACACGGGTCCCAGATTGGACCCTCCTGATGCCCTGTGACAGGAAAGCTCCTGGCACAAAGGCTCCGCTGGGGCGTTCCACCCTGTGCTGATGGGGCCTTGGTTCACACTCAGTCAAGGAAGGAAGATTCGGGGCTTTACATTTGTAGGTATAAAATTTAATCACGTTCCTTGATGTTTCTAGCTGAATACTTTGGTTAACTGAATACATTTTGGCTCAATGTTATCTAATAAAATGTCCCATCTGGTGTCTGTAGCTTAGACCAAAATCCAAAGGAATGAAAATGTCCACGTCTGAGGTCCACACCTCCCCGTGTGGGTGGTCAGAGCTCATCCATGCCGCGCACGTTGCAGGCTGGTCTCGCCACGCCACCGCACAGCTGCATCCATGCCACTTGGCATCCTCCTGGCCCTTCCTTTTCATCCAGGTGGGGCCATGACATGCTGGCCATCGAGGACTCTCAAGCCACTGCTTCCTGCCTCTCACTGTGTGTCCCCAAGACACCCTCTCAACCCAGCGTCCCTCACAAAAACCACCGTAGGGCAGAAGGTGGCCCGTGGCCCTGCTTAGCTATTTCTTCTGAATGTCCTGCCCTCCCAGGGAAGAAGGACAATCCTTCCCCTGCCTTCCTAGCTGGGGGACAACTCTTGGGGGCACCACACACATCCTGGTCATCAGACCTGGTGCTCATTTCAGGGCTCTAGTCAGCAGCGGTCATGAGATCAGCATGAAGCACCTGTGTGTGTCCAGCCCCATCTCCTCCCACCATCTATAGATGCTGCCTTGGGGGAATGGGCTCTGTCCCCATCCAGTGCTGCTTGATAGACCAGAGTCTCTCTCCTGAGCAGGGCCCCAGGCACAAAGGCTGCACGCTGCACAAATGTCCATACGTTGGTGGCCGTGTGTCTTCCCTGACATGTCTCCACCCCACGCCCATAGCACACTGTTAGTGCAGCTTTGTAAGACTTACCTGTGGAGCAAGAACACCCTCTTTTCTTCGAGAATGATTTGGCTCTTGCAAATTCATTAGTTTTACATACACACGTTTAAAAATTAGCCTGTAATTTTCTAGGATTTTGATTAGGCTTGAGTTAAATCTACAGATCACTCTGCAGAAACCAACATCTTAACTTAACTGGGTTTTCCAATCAACAAACACGGTGTGCCCCCTAATTTATTCATGTTTTCTCTCATTTTCCTGAAGGCTCACAGTTTTCTGTGATGAGGTTTGCATACCTTTCACTAGATTTGTTACTCTGCATTTGATAGTATTGATGCTATTAGAACAATTTCAATTTTCTAATTTTCTGTTTGTTGCCTATATAGAGAGAAATATCCGCTAAAATTGGATTTTCTATTGACATGATCCTATCACCTGCAAATTATGATGACAGTGTGTCTTGTTTTCTAATAGTTATGACTTTTATTACTCTTACTTTAAAAGTTACAATTTTTACTACTTTTTCATGCATTATTGCACTGGCTAGGATCTCTAGTCCAAGGTTTAATAGAACTTATGGTAACAGGCATTCTTATTGTGTTCATAATCTTGGAGAGATTCCGACAATTCATTGTCAGGAAAGACATCTGCTGTAGGTTTTTTTTATATTTACTTTTTCATGTTAAGGAATCTGCTTTCTATTCTTAATTTGCTAAATTTTGTAAAAATTATGAATGAATATTAGACTTTATCAAATGTTTGTGCTGAATCTATTGAGATTATCATATATTTTCTATTCTATTCCATTTACATACTTAATTACATTGATTAATTTTAAGACTATTCACCCAAACTTCCATTCCTAGAATGAACCTAACATAGGTTTATATATCAGTGACTTTGAGTTTATTAAAATCTGTTTAGGGTCTTTGCCTGTAAGCTCAGAAATGGTGGACAGATTGGTCTACATGGAGTTTCTTGGGATGCCTACATCAGGTTTTGGCATCAGGACTATGTTGGTTTTGCAAACAAGCTGAGGAGAGTGGCCTTTCTTCTAATTTCTGGAAGGGTTTGTATAAGATTGACATAACTTCTTAACTGTTGATAGAATCGAACAAGGAAGTTACCCTGGAGCTAGAGTTTTCTTTACGGGAAGAATTTTAATTCCAGAGCCGATTTCCTTAACAGTTGTGCAATCATTTAGATTTTTTTCTGTTTGTTCTTGCCATGGTGTTAACTTATATTTGTCAAGAAATATGTCCATTTTGTTCACATTTCCTAAGTAATTAGTACAATCTTCTTTTAGTGCCTTCAGGATCTAGGAACTCCTCCTTGACTTTGGCCATTTGCATTTTCTGTGCTCCTTCTCTCGTTTTCTTCTTTTTATTATCTTTGGAGTTTCTTAAATGATGTCTTAAAATGGCATATGTAATGGATTTTCCATTTTTCTTCTGTCCTTCTTTAATATATTTAACAATATAAATGCAGCTTCAAAGAAGATTTTCACTTTGCACCACACATTTTGATGTATTTTTGTCATCGTTAAATTTTAAATATTTTTATTTCCAAAGTGATTATCTGCTTTTACTTATATGTTATTTTAAAATACCTTTCTTAATTCCCATACTGGCAAGATTTTCATTGTTGGTATCTGTTTTTATTTCTTATTTAATTCCAAATGATTTTGATCCTCTGAAATTTTTTAAAACTTGATTTATGGCACTGTATGAATTTAATTTTTAAATGTTCTACATGTAATTTTTAAAATATTAATAAAATAATAAAACAATGTTTTGCCATGGGGGGGGTGGCGAGGAGATGCATGTTTATCTCTGTCCATCAGGTTAACTTGTCAGTCATGTTGTTTAAATCTTCTATACGCTTAATGATATTTTGTCTACTGTCTCATCAGTTACTGAAAAATCTGTGTTAAAATCTCCCACTCTGTTACAGGATCTGTCAACTTTTCCTTTATATTCTGCCAATCCCCGCTTTATTTATTTCAAGACTGCGTATTTGGTGGAAATGCACTTTATCTTCACGGGAATTGAATACTTCATCAGCATGAAGTGTCCGTCTTTCTCTCCTGGTGATGCTTTTTGCCTTGAACTTTATTTGCCATAAGTTTATTTATATGAAGATCTCAATATTTATCTGATATCCACTTTCTTTTTTTTTTAATTTTATTTTTTATAAACATATAATATATTTTTATCCCCAGGGGTACAGGTCTGTGAATCGCCAGGTTTACACACTTCACAGCACTCACCATAGCACATACCCTCCCCAATGTCCATAATCCCACCCCCCCTCCCAACCTCCCTTCCCCCATCAACCCTCAGTTTGTTTTGTGAGATTAAGAGTCACTTATGGTTTGTCTCCCTCCCAATCCCATCTTGTTTCATTTACTCTTCTCCTACCCCCTTAACCCCCCATGTTGCATCTCCTCTCCCTCATATCAGGGAGATCATATGATAGTTGTCTTTCTCCGATTGACTTATTTCGCTAAGCATGATACCCTCTAGTTCCATCCACGTCGTCGCAAATGGCTGATATCCACTTTCTAATTTTAATCTTTCTTTCCACATCTTTTTCCTGCGTCCTTATATTCAGACTGTAGTTCTTATAAACATGTGCTTGGGTTTTGTGTACATTTTATAAACAAAATGTATTCGGATTTTGCTTTTACTGAGCTTGTTGATCTCTGTCTTTTCACTAGAGCATCTAATTCATTCGCACTTAATAGAACGATACATTTGAACTTACATATATCTTCCCACTTACTTTCTATTTGGCCTGTATACTCTACACTCCTCTACTTCTCCTTTCTTGCTACCTTTGAATCGGTTCGGTTTTTTCTTATTACATCATCCCCGTCATCAGTTACACATATATTTCTATGTATCTAGTGATTATTCTAAAGATGACCGCATCCATCCTTGACTTATCAGCATGTAAAGGCCCATGGTACTGTTGTGGCCTTCTAGGACAATGCAAGGACTTTAATTCCATTTTATGTCCTATAATATGTCTCATTATTAGGTATCATATATATATATATATACATATATATATATATATATATGTATATATATATATATATTTAGACGCAAATAATCCCATGGCAAGAAATAGTAGAGGAAGGAAATACTCACGTCTGTACCTCAACAGCTTACACTCCACCCTTCCTAGCCTGCTACCACCCCAGCTCGGCTGGCTGAGCACGGCCACCTGCTCATGGTCCCTGGCCACCTACCCTACCTACCCTGGACACCCTCAGACCAAACCTCATGGCAAATGGGAGAGACATCAGTAAGGGGCAGGTGGAGGGAGAGGGAGAGAGTCAGGGAAGACAGAGGAAACACACAAAGACACAGAAGTGAAGGGCAGGGAGGAGACAGGTGGGTGAGGCCGGCAGCGGCAGGGGTAGGCAAAGTAGAGACAGGAGGGCTGGAGAGGGGAGGGGCTGAGGGATGGAGAAAGGCCACATGTGCCCCCTGCCCTGGGGCTGGGCTCACGGCCCACCTGCCCACTTCCCCATGTCCAATTGTGTCTCCTTTCTTCCTGCTCATGTCACTGGCCTCACAGCCTGGGAGCTCTTCCCCTCGGCCTGGGTCTCTGCCCAGGTGCTGTTGGGGCTCCTGCCAGGTCTCTCCTTTCCTGTAGAACCCTTCCCCGCTGCCTCCCACACCCTCAGCGGCACAGCCTGTCACCTTGGACACTCGAGTCCCAAACAAGCTTCCTTGGAGCCAGCAACGATCTCCAAGAGGCGTTTGACCAGCTGCCGTCTTTATTGCAAACTGCCCCCACCTCTCAGCTACTTTTGACACTCTGGCCATGGAGAACATTCCAGATGCTTGGGACTGGGTAGGGGAGCGGGAGGATCCTGGGAGCTCTGGGAGGGACCCAGAAGCTCTTCCTCCTGGTCTGTGTATGCAGCTCAGGGCTACAAGTAGCCCCAGTCAGACACCGGCTCCCTGCATTTCCATGGCCCGGTGTCTAGTGAAGGCCCGGCTCTGGCCCAGCTCCAGCCCCTCCCATCCCCTCGGGTTTGATCTTGGCAGAAGCAGGCAGCAGGCGGCCTCGAGGAGCAAGCAAACACCAGCTAAGCACACTTTTTCCCGGCTGCTGCTGACTTCCTGGGCAAGTCGCTAACCCTGGATGACACTTTGGACCCGTGGGCTTCCTACAAGCAGGAATTCCAGCCCACACAGCTGCTCAACCAATCTTCCTCCCCCAGCGGAGGTCTGTGATCACACCAACCCAGCATCTGCGCCCACCTCGTCCTGGGCCAGGGGTCCTGTTTCTGCCCCAAGGCCGCCTTTGAAGGGAGCATTCCACGTGTCGCCAAGAGGCTTGTTCCATCCCACGTGTAGCTGTCCCCCGGCCCTCGGTCCCGCTTTCCTCCCCATCCCTGCACAACTGAGCTCTGCCCCCGGACAAGCTCACACCCGCCTCCTGCTGACTAGTCCCGCCCAGATGGAGCCTGTCCCCCAAACCCCGAGCCCTGTGCGTTACATGAGGCAGCGGAAGCTCTTCTACCCCACAGGCGCCCCACATGAGTCCTTCCCAACTCGGTCGCTTGCAGGCGTCTTGCATTTCTCCACCGCAGCCCCCCACGTCCAGTGAGAGGACAGGGGCAAGCCATGCAGGGTTTGGGGCCAAGGCTCTCTCTTTCTCTCCACAACGTGCCGGGCCCCACCTCAAGTGTCCTCATGTCCAGTGTTCCCAGCGGCCTGGGGAGTGGTCCCTCGGCTGAGATCTAGGGGGACAGCAGGCTCTGTCCGAGGCGGAAGCTATAGCTAGAGTTCGAGCCCAGCCAGGCCGGCCGAGGAGAACCGAATGGTCACGAACGTCCCACAGCCCACGCAGCACTGGCCACGAGGCAAGAGGCCAGGGCACCAGTGAATCACAGAACAGAGACGGCGGGCCCTCCACCTGGAGGTCAAGGACACCCCCCACTTCTCTTCCACCATAAACCAGATCTATGAGCGTGTGACACAGGGACGGGAGTTACCGACAGAGCCTGTTTGGGGCCGTGGTTGTGTCCTGTTGCTGCTAGAAAAACGGGCCACAAACTTAGTGACTGAGAACAGTAGAAACTTGTCCTCCCACGGTCTGCTAGCAAGAACCCCAAATCGAGGAACCTGTGGGGCCGGGCTCCCTCGGAGGCTCGGGGGGCCTCCCGCATGTCCTCCCCACCCTGCCCCCGTGGCTGCGGTGAGCCAGTGCAGTCCCTGGCTTGCAGCCGTGAGACTCCGAACCCTGCCTCGTTGCCACAACGTCATCTCTCCCTTGGGTCTCTCTGTGACCTCTCTTCTCATTAGGAGGACACGGACTCCCCAAGCCAACACCATGTCATCTTAACTAATTACACATGCACACACTTGCTTTCCAAGTAAAATAAGGTCACATTCTAACGTCGCGGGTGGACGTGAATTCTGGGAGGAAACCCTGTTCACCCCGAGACCAGCGCTCTCTGCTCTGACCCAGGCTCAGCCCCACCCCACGGGCTGTACCCCTCGTTGCTCCTGTGCTACTTGGAGGCGGGGGTCCTTGATGCCACTGGGCTCCTGCCCAGAGCAGGGACAGCCTAACTGCGGGTACAATGGGGAGGGGGCTTCCAGGCTCACAGGTGACGGGGTCACTGGCCCAGGGTGCCTGGCGGGGACACGGAACCAGGGCACCCCTCTTTCCTCGGGGCCTCTGGGCTCCTCACTGGCCTGGACAGGAATATGGCACCGGAAGATGGCCTCTGCCTGGACGGAGCTCTGGGAGAGCCCTGCTCGGCACCCGGGGGCCCTCTCCTGTGCCCTCCAGTGCCAGCCCCTGCAGGGAGTCTGCCTAGCCCTGCCACCGCTGCAGAGCCCAGCGCACCGCCACGGCCACACAAAGATGGCCTTGTTGCTGTGGATTATCACCCTGGCTGAGCTGAGCGGTTCTGGAGAGAGCCCAGCGAAACCCTGCAGAGAGACTCGAGGCCCAGAGGTCACTGTCTGCTCCAGCTTCCGAGAGCCCCGCCCACCGGTTCACGCACTGCGAGGCGGGCTGGTGGGCACACGGCTGGGAAGGAGGGCTCCTCAGAAGCCTTGACGGCTGGAGATGATGAGGACGATTCCCTCTGTAACTGCTGGTTCTTGGCCAGGGGAGCAGAGGCCCCTGGCTGGCCCCATCACCCAGGGACCCTGAAGAGCAAGCAGATGCCCTCCGGGACAGCCCATCTGCAAACGTGGTCGTCCGCTTGGCAGGAAGTCCCGGTGGGCCCTGCATCACCTGCCCTGGAGACTCTCCTGCTGCCCCGGGAGGGGACCGGGCCCTCAGCCCAAAGGGAGATCCCAACCCGGCTCCCCTGTGCGTCGCTCGTCACGCGCCTGCCTCCTGGCCAGGTCTTCACACGCACCTGCCCGCAGCCTGGACGCCTCCTGCCCGGGCCAGCCATGGGGTCCCAGCAGAAATGCTCCTTCACCGGAGGCACCCAGCACCTCTGGGCCGGGGCCCCCCACAGCCCCCCGCCGCTGCCCTGTTGGTTTCCTTCCTCCCGATTAACCACAGGCTGTGCTCGGCCACCCCACAGGGGAGGGTCCCTGGCCGATCGTCAAGCCCGGCACCAGGCTGGTGCAGGACGGCTTCCGGGAGAGCCGAGGCACAGGTGGGCAGCCTGGGGTTTCCCCTCCCCGGGCACCCGCAGGGCCCTGGGTTCGGCTCCCAACCTTCCTGCAGCCCCTCCCAGACACACCGGGACCCACACAGGCCAATGATGCAGCATGATAGACGGGCCGGGTGGGACCCAGGCCCAGAAGGGCCACAACCCAACGGGGCCTCACAGTCGCTGGCTCTAAGCTCCCGCGATGCAGTCTTTTCGCTCCTGGGGAACAGCGCCGGACACGGTAGCGGATCCCTGGAGCCCCGCCGTGATCCCCAAGGGGGCTCGGCCTGGCCTGCTCCCTGTGTCCCAGGCTGGATTTCCCTAAGCTCCAGTCTCCTGAGCGGGCGCGCCGTGGGGCCTGCGTAACTGCAGGGCAGCCAGAGAACATGTGTCCCAGAGGAACAGGGGACACGCAGTGGGACCGCAGCGGAGCAGACGGGACAGTCCCCGCGTTCCCGGCCCCCGGGGGAGGGGGGCTGAGGAGTCAGTCCCACGTAGAGACCTTGGGGGGGTCGTGGGGCTGCAGGCCAATGCAGAAGCCTCCGGGGGCCAGTGGGAGCCAGGAAGGCACAGGGTCGCGGCGGGCACGGGTCACCCTTCGGTTTCCATAAAGTCACTTAAGCAGCAACTGGCCTTGAAATTGATCCCTGATCAGAGTCACGTTGGGAGCCACTTGAATCAGCGACACAGCTGTGGGCTGCGGCTCCCCAAGCGGGGTCACCGCGGCCGCGGGCCGAGGGCCGGCTCCAAATAAAAGAGCCTCTCGTCCCTGTTACGTTTCTCTAATATTTGAATTTTACCTAAGATTACTTTTTCCCCTCTATTTAATATATTGTTTTAAATAAAAATTCCTAATAAATCTTGAGACAAATATGTCATAGAAGAGCTTAAAAACTGTGGTGCAATATCTAGCAGTCCATAAAATACTCTCCCCAAACGGCCAGAGCTGTGGGGCGTTTGGACCAGAAGCAGTTAACTCCAGGAACGGCATGTTATTAGCTCCTAAAATTAAGAAAGGGCAGTGCTGTTTCACGGCCAGATAATTAAGTACCGTTTTCTCTTTTTTAATTCTATAAAATTAAACTTCCTGTTTTAAAGGTCTGGAGGGGCCTTGGGCAAAGGGTCCGCGGATGAGCCCTAAGGGCAAGGCCAGGCAAACAACAAAGGCCTTATGTGCCCAAACCTTAAAACGCAGGGCTTGGAAAAAACACGCCTCAGTCAGCAAAAAATTGCAGGTCATAAATCAGAGATCCATTTTTTCACATCATTTTAACTAATCCATTAAATCGTGGTGCCCAGGGCTCTATCAGAAACAGAAGCCGCGGCCGCCCCACACCTCCACCTCCCGGTGTCATTCAAACACCCGGAGCAGTGACCCACGTCGGTCCCAGCCTGTCCCGGGCCGGCGGCCCCCATCCTCGTCCTGCTGCCTCAGCCGCGCTCATCCCCGCACGGGGGGCCCAGGAGACGGGTCCTGAGGTTGCGCCCTCGGCTGGGACCACTGGCTCCCAGCTCTGGCGGATTCTTCTGCGCCGCGCTGAGGAAATGAGGGCGCCCCAGGCACCTGAAGGACACAGACCCCGTCCGCGGGGTGGGTCCGGGGCTGGCAGCCGGGGGAGCAGGTTTAAGGAAGGAGGGGATCGGCTGAGTTCCCAAAGCGACGCAACCAACACCCACGACCCTGCCGGTGTGACCGGGCAGACTCACCCAGGAGGTTTCCCCCCCGGGTCACCGTTTTCTGTTGTTTAATTTTATTTCACTTTGGTTGTCGGGGTCCTGCTGCTTGTGTGTGTAGACGGATTCTTAATGAATTCAAGGCTTTCTGGCAACATAGCTGGCGGGGCCGCCTGGAGTCGCGGACAAGACGAAGAGGCTGCTGGGGGCATTGTCACTCCGGTCCTGCCGTGTCGGCCCTGCCAACAGGGGCCCAGCCCGACCACAGGGCCCCCGGAGCAGCCAAGGCCAGCGCCATGACTCCTGCCTGCCACCCTGAGGGGCAGCAGACCCGCCCATGGTTCTCCCTCTCCGCAGAGAAAGGGCTCCAAAGTTCTGGGCATGGGCTACGATTCTCCCTTCACTCGGGGGTGATTCCTCTGGGATGACCCGCCTCTCCAGGAGAGCCCCCGACCCCGACCTGGAGCCAGGCTGGGTGGGGCCGAGGGGCTGAAAGTCACTGTGAAGTCCGACGGTGCCGCACCCCAAAGAGGTCTGGGCTGGGGGTTCTTGGGGCCACGGGGGAGCTGGGCTCTGGGGTGTCTCCCATTTGGACGCTGGAGGAGCGCCAGCCAGAGCTCCGAGATGCCCAGAGGCGGCCACCACGCCCGGCTGGCCGGTCCCGGAGCCCCCTCACCGGCCCCCTCACGGGCCTTGCCCACGGGCCCCCAGGTGCCGCAGGATCCCGCCTCCCAGTGCGTTTGTGGAAATGAGTGAGCACATTTTCATAACAAAATACTAGCTCGATCTTAAGAGAAAATTAAGAAGTGTTTTGTGGCTATTGAGATTTGAGCCGAGTCATCAGATGGGAGACACCTGTCAGCAAGGACTCACCCCAGATGGCCTCGTAGGTGAACCTCGGCTCCTCTGTCCCTGCAGAGTGCCCTCAGTGATGCCCACCGGGCCGGACTGCACCAAGAGGGGGCCTCGGGGAAGCCAAGTGTTCCCCACTCACACACATGCACATGCCCGTGTTCACTCGTGCCCATACATGCACACTGACGTCTGTGCACACCGACATGGGCTCACACATGCTCACACATGGGCTGACGTGGGTGCACACGCTAACATAGGCTCGTACGTGCTCACATGCACAAAACTGACACCCACACCTGTGCTCATGCACACTAACACACACACGCCCTTGTTGTTTTCACGTGGAGACGTGCGTTATCCCGTCCTGTTGACCAAGGGCCACACGTAGCTCTGACTCAGCACCCCGCGTTCCCAGCCCTCAGCCGCCTGGTGGGTGGGCAGCCCTGCCGACCGCACACTCACACTCCGGCACCACCCTCGGGGCTGCTGCTCAAATGAGGGGCAGAGGGAACAGCATGAAGTCTGCTCCCCTCCAGGGGCTGATAGAGGATGAGCCACCTGGGGCAGGGGTCCCCGAGGGACAAAGGAGTGCGTGGAAACACGCCGTTTCCGTGACGCTGGACAGCAAGAGAAGGGCCAGAGAGAGGTGAGCGGGCGGGACCCTGGGTCCTTCGCTCTCTGCAGGAGGGACCCCTCTCCCGAAGGACTGGAGTGATGTGGGAACGGACAAGCCCCGGGGCCTCTGCCCTGGACGCCAGTCCCACACTGTGGGCCTCTCCAAAGGGCCCGACCATCAGCCGGAGGGGACACACCCCTGATAGGCGGTTCCCCATACGCAGGTTTATTAACATGAAATGTCGCATAGATTTTCTCAGAGCAAGCTTTTGTGTATTTCATGGGTCACTTAGTTTTAAAGGCACGTTTGTAGGTGCATCAGACAGCGTGGGAGGTCTGCGGTGTGTCTGTGGCTGCTGGCGCTGGCCGGGAGGGGCTGCGTGGCACCCGCCACAGGGTGCTGAGGGCTCCAGTGTGTGGGGACCGTGGCCACAGGCCCAGCGATGGCTTGGAGTCAGTGTGGCTGCGCAGAGACGCTGTGTGCCCTGCCCTCCACATCAGTGATCACATTTTCTCTCCAGACTGGGAACTGTGCCACCAAATCAAACTCAGTGCCTCCCGCCAGTGGTGTCTGGAGGGCCTGTGGAAGTGGGTGTCCAGAGAGAGGAGGGCCCTCTGGGACTCCGTCCAGGCCCACGAGCTCCTGTTAGCAGCACAGGTCAGCTGCAGACCGCTGGGGCTCCCTTACAGGGACCGGGTCAGCCCATCACCACAGCTCCCTGTGGCAGGTGGTCCCACCAAGGGGCCCTGGGGCTCAGCATCCCCCAGGGGTCCCTGCAGGGGCCACCCAGTGCCCGTGGCAGAACCAGTCCCAGACCTTAGGGAGGGAGACCAGTCCAGCAAGCAGGCCAGTGCCCTCCAGCACTTTAATAGTCAACAGCCAGCGGACGTTGCCACATCTGCGGGTCGTTTCAAAGACGATCAATCAGGAACCTTCCAGACTGGCGCCCTGCCAAGGCAGAGAGAGAGGCTGAGGACCGCAGGAGCCACGGCGGCCCCATGTCCAAGGTGGCCTGGGAGCCGGTGGTGGTGGGACAAGGGGAGAAATATATTAGATTTGTCTCCAGTGAGAATTTGTGGTCAGCGCGGAGCGGGAAGTCTGTAGCGTAGGAATGTGCCGTTGGTGACGGGCGTGTCTACGTTAAGGGCTGCTGGTTGGAGGGTCCCTTGGCTGCGAACACAGCTCAGAGGGGACCTGATCCAGAGGGCCGAGGTGAGAGGACCCGAAGGGGTCAGCAGGTCTGGGCCTTTCTGGTTATGCACAGGGGAAACTGAGGCCAACCAGGAGGTGACACGAATGTGACTGGGCAGCCCCAGGACTAGGATTCACATGTCCCCACCCAGGGAGCCCAGACAGAGGCACACCCAGGCATAGGACCCAGACAGACGACGCTGCCCAGCATGACCACGAGGTCACAGGTCATGGCCACGTGGCTGGGGTGTGCCCCTGGGAATGGGGACAAGACTGAACAACCCGCGCCATTCCCCACCACATGCTCTGTGAGGCCCAGTTGCTGGTGGGGACAGTACACAGAAGCTCCAAGCCCACCCATCTTCCCAGAGCATCTCTTTCCCAGAGTCTTAAATTCTAAAGCCCCCGATGTGTCTGCTTTAAAGGAGCCAACCTTCAACTGTCATCACCATCATGAACCAGCTCCATATAAGCCCCAAGCACTCTGTGAAGGGAGACCACTGGCTGAGCCCAGTTTTTACAGATGAGGAAACTGAGGCAGAGAAACTTGTCAAACGCCACACAGCTCAGTCAGCGGCAGGACTCACATCACACCCAGGAGCCCACCTCCCCCCGGGGCTTCTGCTCAGCCTTTTCTGAGAGAAGGGACATGGGACTACAATCAGAAGAGTGACCAGGAAGAGGAACAAAGAGAAGCAAGAACCCAGGAGTGAGAATTTACCCCCCCAGATATAGGATCAGCAGCCCCACCCCTGGGAGACAAGCAGTTCACATACAAAGGACCAGGAATAAAATGGCATCAAACCTCATGGCACCTGGAGATGAGAGGACAGACAGGGGAGCAGCCCTTTCTGAATTCTGCAGGGAGGTGATTGGCACTTAGATCGGGTGTGCAGGCAAACCCACAATCAAGGGTGTTGGGAGAATACAGATAACTTCAAAAATCAGAAGGGTTTACTTCCACCAACCCTTTTCAGAAAGCTGCTTAAGGATGCGCTCCAGGAAACCAAGGGCATAAACAAACAAACAACAAAAAATTTTTTTAATTAAAGTAAATGAGGTGGAGGGGCACCTGGGTGGCTCAGTGGGTTAATCCTCTGCCTTCAGCTGAGGTCATGATCCCAGTATCCTAGGATGGAGCCCCTCATCGGACTCTCTGCTCGGCAGGGAGCCTGCTTCTCCCTTTCCCTCTGCTGCTCCCCCTGCTTGTGTGTGCTCTCTCGATCTCTCTCTCTCTCTCTGTGTGTGTTAAATAAAGAAATAAAATCTTTTATAAATAAATAAATAAGGTGGGCCATCCAGGAAACAAGGAATGTAAAACAGAAGAGAAGCAGAGGCATTCCCAAGACAGCCACTGCACAGGGGGCCGAAAGTCAGGAGAGGTTACTTGCTGTGAATCTGGACCACTCTGCTTTGCGTCACTCCCACTGGAATTAGACTAACACTCGCCTTCTCTCCCAAATGTGTCCTGAGTAGGAAAACACCTAATGAGCAGCCAAAACAGTGTGGAGAGGAACAAAGAAGGATCCAACAGGACAGCCCCAAGGAAACTAAGGAAATGAACAGAAGGCAGATGCATTTGGCCCTTTTTAGAGAAATGTTAGCTCTTCAGAATACTTAAGGCTCAGTTAGCAACAGCTGCATGGAAACTGAGGCAAATGAAAATAGGAGGCAGTTGTCAGTGCTGGTGAAACCAGGAGTTGTTTCAGGAAAGAAACGGAATCCTGGTTCTTCCGTGGCCCGGCTGCCAACGTTAGCCGCACGTCTGCAAGAAAGTGAACCTGAGAACAGACACACTAACAAGTGATTGAACTGACAGGTGAGCGTCTAGAGGGTTCAGACTCCCCCTCCAGCAGCGCCAAGTGGAGAGGAAAGCTTTAAAACTGGAGAGCTCTCTTCGCAATAAATGCTATAAAGCTGTCATGAGCTACAAAGATGGACATCTTAGAGAAAACTGAAAGAGGCAGAGGGGCTGTTTCTGGGGAGTCGATGAGACGTGGGGGGTGTTGCCTGTCATCCTTATTAGCCTTCTACTCTATGCCTGCGTCTCTTTGACAGAACATTTCCCGTGTAAGTCTGAGGCAGCACGAATAGTCCGCGCCCACCTGGGATCCCACCCTCGGAAAGCACAGAGAAGTCCCCATGCTCTGTGGCCCACAGAGGCCCCCGGATGGGAAGCTGAAGACGTGGAAAACCAAGCCAGGTTGCTGGGAGGCCGGACGGAGCATCTGAACAGCACCCCAGCAGCCGGCCTCGCAGGATCACGGTGGGGGTGAGGCTGCCTCTCCCGGGCCTGCCGTCTGCTGCACTGAGCGGGGCACACAGGCCCATCTCAGACCACAGGCCTCCGTCACCTGCCCTGCTTGTCCTGCTGCACCCTCTCCCCTGGATCAAGGAGCCGTGGCCCATCGCTGCGCTGGTCCTGCTGTGGATTCCAGCTCTGGGAAAAGGAGGGCTGGTGATGTTCTTCCTGGGATGCCAGAGGCCAGGCCAGCCAGCCAGTCAGGGCCAGCCCCCTTTTAACCCATTCCTGGAAGCCACTGAGCTCCGGCTGGCGACAAGTGACAGCTGCTCTGTGCGTGCAGTTGTGCACTTCTCCACGTCTGACGGCCGTCCCGGGTTCTGTGGGAACTGACGGGACCATGGGTCCCTGCCCAGTCTGTAGGGTCCAGCACAGACCCTTCCCCTCCAGTAGCCCAGTGCTCCCTCCAGTCCTGTGTGTGAAGGGGCCACACGGCCATAGCCTGCAATGGGGCCTGGGTTTCCTGAGCGGGGACCAGGGCCAAGACACAAATGTCAGAGCCCCACACAATCGCAGCCCCGCACCGTCCTCACTTGGGGCAGGTCTTGTGGTGAGGACAGGTCTGTGCGGACCACAGGTGGGCTCAGAGCTAAGCCTTTGGTCCTGGTGTCCACAAAGACCCTCTAGTAGCTCTTGGGGACCGGACCACCAGCTCCCACTCCTGGGATTGGCACTGGTTTCGCGCCCTCCTTAGCAATGCAGTTCTCACCGGGAAAGGCTAGAGCTCTTGCTGGTGTGTTCGTAT
This sequence comes from Lutra lutra, assembly GCF_902655055.1. Taxonomy (NCBI): domain Eukaryota; kingdom Metazoa; phylum Chordata; class Mammalia; order Carnivora; family Mustelidae; genus Lutra; species Lutra lutra. The sequence continues at coordinate 196,254,068 of NC_062281.1, forward strand.
GTGTGCGCACAGGTGCGTGTGCATGGCTGCACATGCCTAACGGTGTGTGCTCGTGCGCATGCCTGCACGCCCGCGTGCTCAGCGAGGTGTCAGGAAACAGCGTGCAGTGAGGGGCAGACAGAACTGGTTTGCTTGTCACCTTCTGATAAGGCTCCGTCACAGCATGCTCAAGTCCATGAGAGAAGATGGTGAGTCGGGAACCCTCCTGTGTCCACGAGCCTCCCTCATAGGGGGTCCCCCCGAACCTCCTGCCTCTCCCCAGAGGCCAGGGTCCTCCGCCGCCTGCAGAAGCTGGCATCCTGCAAAGTGGGCCCCTTCTTTATGCACTTCTCATGATAGCTGGGAATTCTGACTTCTTAAACCAAAACAATGGAAACACTCAAGCGGAGGAGACACCCCATCGCAAGGCTGCCGTGGTGTGACTGGCACCGGCCAGGAGGACAGTGACGTCACTTACCTGGAAACTCATGCCTGTGGGTCTTGGCCCTGAGACCTGGGAATCCGGCGGGGGCTCTCCAGAGGCCCCTCCTCCCTGGTGCCACCTTGTCCTCCCCAAGCCAGGCTCTCCCACGACGGGTGGGCTCAGAGGGGACCCACACTGCAGCCCAGCCCTGGGGGAAGGGCAACCCCACGTCTGCCTTCCTCTCCCCACTCCCGGCTCACTGCCGGAGCGCTCTGGGCAGGCCCACATTCCAGCACTGCTCGCTGCGGCCTGGTGTTGAAAGATGGCACAAATGATAAATTAAATGAGAGGAAATGGCTGAGGGCCCCATTCATAACCCAGAGGCCAGGGCGCCGGGCCCAGAAATCTCCCCAGCAAGTGCTACAATGCTCATAAAGGTCCAATTCACACCACGTGCCCAGCCTCCAACCGGCCCACTTGGGAGGTACCCCCACAGCTGGGGGTGGGCAGCTGAGAGACAGAGGCTGGGGTTGGGGCTGGGGGCTGGAGTCTGGAGGCTGGAGGACAGACTGGGGGACAAGGCTGAGGGATGGAGCCTAAGGGACAGAGGCTGGAGGCTGGGGGCTGGGGAGTGGGGTACAGAGGCTGGAGGACAGACTGGGGGACAAGGCTGGGGTCGCATATGGACTTGCCTTTGCCCTATTGTCCCACAGAGGCGTTTCTGTCCTTCTCCCCACTTTCTTATCCAAACAGGAGGTGCATGGTCACCCCACGAGACCCCCACCTCTGTCCTGGTCTCCTTGCCTCTCTGGAATCCCGGCCCAGGTGTGCACAGAAGGGCTAATTAAAACGTGTGATGGGGGCAGGCCCCTCCTGAGTGGCACATTTCGGGGATAATGACTTCAGGCACACAGGAGATGCCAGCACCGTGCACACGGGGGTGGGGAGCAGAGGGCTCCATCCCCCTCCCAAACACACTCTGGCCCTCTTTATCTTCCTCCTAGGTCCACGCCCAGGACACGGTTTTGCTCAGACTCAGAGATCACAACTGTGCCCCTGCTCTCCCCCACCAGAAAACACAACTAGGCCATAGGGTGCGAGAACCTGAGGCCACCAAACGCCACATGGGTAGCCAGCAGGCAGGATGGGGCTGACCTCCGGCAGAGCTCGGGCAGAGCGAGGGCAGAGACTGTGAGCCAGACAGCGTGGGCAGAGTGTGGGCCGAGCCCTGCCTGAGTCTCTCCAGTCACATAATGTGTGTTTTCCTCCGTCAGTTCTGAACGGATCGTGTCAGGGTCAGGGTGGGTCTGTCAGGGTCCCCCCTCCCTGCCATGTCCAGGCGACATCTGGATCCCAGGGTGTCCCAGAACCACGGGGGGAGGGGGCAGGGGACAGCTCTGGCCTCAGGCGGGTGCCTGCGGATGCCTGGGTTCCTGGCTTTGCGGTCCACTCGCGGGTGGCCTCCTGGCCTGTCGGCCAGCTCCCCACTCTGAGCGGCAGCCTAGCCACCCCTACCCTATCGCTTCAGGCTTCTGGCATTCAGGGGATGGCCCCGGGCATGCTCCACCCCACCTCCCTCTGCCCCCTTCCCGCCTGCCCCACACTGGGCCAGGTGACCTGGGGCAGACTGACAAGGGAGGGTCCAGCTCGGTCAGACTCCCCGCACCCATGACCCCCTCTATGAGCACCTCGCCAGCCGTGTCCAGGGCAGCAGAGGTGGAGATGGGCAGCCCCCACACCGTCTATCCCCAACAGAGAGGCCAAGACCCCCCACCTTGATCGTCCTTGGTTCCCTGGGCTCACCCTGGTCCATCTCCTCGGCTGTGTGCTGCTCATGTCCTACTGGCCAGTTCTCAGGCTGAGAACATCCCTGCTCCCTGGGCTGGGCAATCTCATCACCCCGACTGTGGGCACAATTCCCCCGGATGGGGGCTCCCACAAGCCCAAATGTCTGCTGGCTCGAGCGGCCAGGCCGGGCCGTGGGCACCAGCCTTGACAGGCGCGCTGAGCTCTGAGCTGCACCTGCTGCCGCGTGACGTTCCGGGCCGCAGGGACCCTACACCGGCCCGTGCATCAACCCCAGGAACCCGTCTCTTCCTGAATCTGGATCTGGAGGCTGGAGTCCGAGACCCAGGCACCGGCGGGCCTGCTTCCTCCCAAGGCCGCAGCCACTGGCGGGGGCTGGTGGTCCTTGGCGCCCTGGGGACAGGCTTCTCTGCATCCCCCAAAGCTCTGTCATCTTTCCATGCTTCCCTGCGTGTGGTCGGTGTCCCGCTCTCCCCTTAGGACATTGTGGGGTTGAGGGCCACCCCAATGACCTCTTCCTAACCAACTACATCCCTAAAGACTCTCTTTCCAAATAAGCCCTCGTTCTAAGACACGAGAGGCTAGGATTTCAAGGTGGGAACTTCTGGGGACACGATTCAGCCCCAACAGATGCTGGGGCTCCTAGGGCTCAGAGGGCACGCCATTGGGTGTGCCAGCCTTCTAGGTAGCAGCGAGCCAGACAAGCTGCAGGCCAAGCTCCCGGTCGAAGGGTCTCAGCGCGAAGCCAACAGCCCCCCCCCCATCCCGCCCCGCCGTCACAAGGTTTCTGCCATGCAGATAACAGAAGAGCTTCTGCGTGCACGGGGCCCTGGACACTGGGCCCGTGGAGGGTCCACGCCACGGCTCCTCCCATCAAGGCCAACGTGGGCCCAGTGGCTCCATGTGATAACGGGCCCAGTCATCTGGACTTTCCATTTCCCGACCAGGGGGCGTTGGGTTACAGTCGCAAACTCGGACTTCAAGAGCAGCCATAAAACAGAGCCCCTGAGCATGGTTCCTGCGTGTTTTCCAGCATTAGCAGCTCATCCGATACGCGCTCTAGGGCTCCGGCTTCCCAGCCGTCAGGGGACGCGGAGACCCCCGCCCCCCCGGCCGGCCGGCTCGTGTGTAATCGCGGGCGCGGCTCCGGCCCCGGAGATCACAGACACAGATGTGCACGCTCGCGGCTTTCATTATCCGCTGTATTGGGTTTATCCGCCTTTTCTGCCCGAAAATCCTCCCGCATAAAAGATGAAGAGCGGGTTCCCGGCGGGCTTGCCATGGCTTAACCTCGCGGCGGAGGGTCAAGGGCACAGCAGACCCTGCTGCACAGGGGGGCCCATACACAGGGACCAACCTCGGCGCTGCCCGGGACGGAGGGTGCTGTGCCCGCTCCGACTCCACGTCATTCATCGCGTCCCAAGGGCTCCGGCCCTTGATGCCATCGGCAGCTCCTGCTGCGTCCCCGGCCTCGTGTCCACCTGCTGCTGTTCCCGGCGGGCGCAGGCAGGCGTGTGCCACAGCTGAGCCGGCACGGCGGGTCCCCAGTGCTCCCGTCCAGGTCACAGGGCCACCATTCCAAGCCTGGGGACTCGACTCTATGCCAGGCTCTCCAGGGGTGGCAGTGGGGGCTGCTGGAGCACCTGCGTTTAGGGGCTGAGACGAGACTGTTGGATGCCGTGATGCCAGTACACAGACGTTGGTCCAGACCCACTGCCTGCAACACCGGCTGGAGGGGCTGTCACATAACTGGCTCCGGTGATCGAGAGGCACAGGCTGTCCACCCGGGGTGGGGACCGCAGCCCACAGTGCAGGGCATTTCCCACAACATCCGGACCTGCCTGCTCAGCCCACCGCCCGCAGGCTCGGGGCCGGGGTCCACATGCCTGAGTCTCCCACGCCCGCAGAATTGTCCTGGGCCACCACCCTGCCCTTGCGGAGCCCACACCAGGCCCCACATGCTGCCCCTCAAGGGTACCAGCCCCTCAATCCCGCACTGTCTCTAGAGCACACTACATGTCTGGGGGCCCATTTGTTCCCAGCCTGGGACGCTGTCCCCAACCACCCTGGCAGGTGCCACCTCACACCTGCCTGGGCCTCCTTCTCATGGCACAGGTCACCCTGCCAGCCTGCACCCCTTCTGTTACCCTGCACCCCAGCCTCAACTCAGTCCTGCCTGAAACACAGCCCCTGCCAGACTTCTCTCGTCCCCCAGTCCCTGCCTTGTGTCCCCAACCCTTGTCCTGTGTCCTCAACCCCTGTCTGTGTCCTGGGTTCCTATCCTGTGTCCCCCAGTCTCTGTCCTATGATGACACCCACAGCCTCTGGCCACATTAAACATAGTGAGGTCTGGGCCTTCCCTACAGACCAGCAGGGACACACAGAGGACAGGCCTGTGAAGACAAGGAGATATCTTGTGCATGCCAGCGGGAGGCGTCAGGGGGCACCAACCCTGCTAACACCCTGACATTGGGCTCCTGGCCTCCAGAACTTTCAGCCCTGCTTCCCAGTGGACGGTCTTGAATTTTGGTTCAGAAAACCTAGTGCACCCAGCTCTGGAAAGGAGGCACTGGGAAGAGGCAGGGAGGAGCCCTCAGAGGCCAGGCCTGTGTGCACTGGGCGGGAGGAGCACAGCAGACCCTGCCGTGCACCCTGGGCCCAGCAGCCACGCAGGGACATGGAGAGAGGATGCTGCCCTCGCTGCGTAGAGGCCCCTGGCCCCACGGGGTTGGCAGTTTTAGAAACCGGGGGGTTGAACACCGCTAGCCCAGTGCTCTGTCGATCACAGACGGTCCCAGAACCCCATGGCCTGTGCGAGCCCCTGCACGCATTCACGTTGACCCACTGGCCTGGGGAGGGTTTTCTCCTGACACAGAAGGGTTAATGACCGATTTGTTGCTCTTTTCCTGTACGTAATCAATATTTCTTTTTGAATATATTTGCCCCCATCAGCAGGTCTGAGCGCTAAGCACTAGGGATACTGGGTAAAAACTGTATCCCTTGAGGCGCCTGGGTGGCTCAGTGGGTTCGGCCTCTGCCTTTGGCTCAGGTCAGGATCTCAGGGTCCTGGGATCGAGCCCGACATCGGGCTCTCTGCTCGGCGGGGAGCCTGCTCCCCACCCCCGCCTCTCTGCCTGCTTGTGATTTCTGTCAAATAAATAAATAAAATCTTTAAAAACAAAACAAAACAAAACAAAAACACATCCCTGTTCTCCGGGAAGGTGAGTCTGGCAATAAAGACGGCCATCCCCTGAGAAATGACACAGGGACCAGCCCCAAGAGCCCAGACCCGCTGCTTGCCAGTCCACACCGCAGCCTGCTGACACCTCGATCATAGACGTCCCAGAATAAAGTGGCTTCAGTGTCCCCTCTCCAAACAACCCCAGAAGGGACCTACCTGCTCACCTCCTTGCCTCCTCTCCCTGATAGTCCGGCCTCAGCGGGGCCCTGAGCTTCTGGTCCCTCCCACACCCTCCACGCCTGGGCATCTCTGGACAATGTCTGCCTGCTCTTCTGATCCCAGCCTGCTGGGCACTCCCCACACTGGTCTGGAAGTCCCGGAGGGCCGGGCAGCGTGCGCTCAGCATCCCCGGGAGAGCAGGAACAGGTGTGGCTGCCCCGCGGGCCTGGCCCTACCTCTAGTGAAGGTCTCCCTCCGGCCAGAGCTGAGGGTTCTGTGAGTGACCGACTTCCCAGCCCCACGCTTGCAGCAGGCAGAGGGAGGAACCCACCCCCGCCCGCACAAAAGCCTGCCGTGGACCCTGCAAGGAAGCCGCCAGGCCACACAAGCGTGGGGCATCCCTCCTGCACGGGGACCACCAGCCGTGGGGTCCGGGTCCTGGCCCGCCTGGCTCACGGCCGTCGTGGGCTCCTGTGCTCCGCGAGGCCACCCCACGTCTGCAGCCAGAGCCCCCACACAGCTGTCCTTCGGAAGCCACATCTGCGAGCCGCATGTGGGCCACTGATCAGCAGAAGCAGGCCCAGGGGAGGGAAGACCCCGGCGGGCGGCAGTAAAGACCCTCCCCACCCCTGGACACGTTCACAAGAGAATCCTTATTGGGTGTCATAAAAATATCACGCCTGCCCTCCAGAGATTTATAATGTCATAAAATGTAAACAAACAGGTTTTTAGATCAAAGTTGCATGAATAACAGATGCACAAGCTTCTGAGCAAAGTTAATAAATCGGAGGTTTCTCGGCTGAAACTGTTCCGGCATTGGCCCTTCCCAACCTCTGGCCTGAGACTGGGGAGCGGCTCCCCAGGCTGCGGCTGGGGGTGCAGCCTGGCCTTCGGGAACCCCGGGGACCACCCGGCCCCCACCCAGCCACGGGGCCATGCTGGGGGCCCGCGTCTTAATTGCCCCCAAGTCTATGCCGGGCTGGCGGTCCCAGGAGGAGCATCGGGACACGGAGCCAAACTGTGAGCCACCTTCATCGTCCTGCCTTTTGAACTGGAGACTCGCCCTGTGTTTCTCCTAAACTGCAACCAGAGGCCGTCCCGGCCCTCGTTCCCCTTCATCTAACCATCCGAAATCCGACCTCCTTAGGGCCGCAGAGCAGCTCATCAGTGCCCGGGGAACCTCCTGTGCGCCCCCAGGGCTGTGTCCACGTACCGAGAAGGGTGGGGTGTGCACGTGCTCTTGGGCGCTCAGAGACGGGACTACAGAACCCACGGCTCTCCCCGTCCACCTACAGCTCCTCCCGGACACAGGGCGCACCCACCCCTGAGGAAGGCCAGTGTCGGCCCGGCGGGCCACAGGGGTTTCCAGGTCTGAGCCTTCCGTCCCCTCGGGGCCTGATCTGCGTCTAGGGGTGGTTACTGATGGCAATGAGGGCCGTGGCCAGACTTCACAAAGCAAAACAGAGTGCACAATTACGCTTGCAGTTTAGACAAGCAACAAACAACTTTTTAGCTTGAGACGCCCGAAATATCGCACAGGACACATTGTGACAGATTGAATTATTCCCCCCGAAAAGCTAGCAGGAGCCCGAGCCACCAGGACCCCAGAGTGTGACTACTGGGAAGTAGGGTCCCTACGGGTTCCCCGAGTGAAAGTGAGGTTGTTGGAATGGGTTCTGAGCCCGTCTGACCCGAGTCCTATGAGAAAGGGGGATGGGGACATGCACAGAGGGACGCCCACGCGAGGACACGGCGCAAGGACAACCGTCCACGGCCAGGGAGAGAGGCCTCCGAGGGAACCAGCCCTGTGTGTCTGTGGGGTCTGTTAGGACCCCCAGCAAACTAACTCACGTGGTTATGTGACACGGTTCATGGCTTTGAACTCACACTTCACCAGCACGCACAGCCTGCCCATCCCCCTCCCTCGCTGGAGAGTAGCGTCAAGAGCCACGAGGCAGCTCTGGGAAGAGACCTGTCCCCAGGGCCCAGCACAAGCCTTGGGCTCTTCCTGGGCCAGCCACTGCTTGGCTCTGGGGACAGAGGCTTCTACATGGTCTGTCCCTCTGCCGGCCATGGGCACCCCAGCCACCTTATCAGGATATGAGGCCGAGCCCAGCAGCTTTGCCTTGGGCTCTCTGTGATATTCTAGGTTTCCCTGAGCTGGGGAAACAGAGGTTGGCTGGCCGTGGGCTCCCGGTCTGGGAGCATCTAGTCTGGACAAGAGACACCTGCTCTGAACCACATCCAGCCCACAAAGACGCTGCTGCTGCCGTTCTCCCCACACAGCGTGAGGACAGACAGCCGTGTAAGGGGTGCTGGGGAGCCGACAGAGAACTCGGAACAGCACCTCCTCCCCAGCACCCCCACACACAGCAGCGCAGGCCCCCGACCTCCACTATGGGGCTCCAGTGAGCCCCCCAGCAGTAAAGACAGCTGCAGTTCTGGGAACACACCTCCGGGATCTGGATTTCTGCCCTCAAGCTGATTTGCATCCCACGTTTGTTCCGAGGAGCAGAAACGCCGTCTGTCTCCCCCGGGGGTCTGCAAGCCTGGACCCAGCCCAGCCCAAGCAAGCGGGCGGCCCCGAGTCGGGAGGCCTGGCCACACACCGCATGCGTGCAGACAGGCCCCCTGTGCACCCCCAGACTCTGTGTGCAGACATGAACCCCGGGCTCCCGGCCCCGCACACGGGCAGCACGTGCACGGCAGCCGCACACACCGGGAAGCCCGTCTCCCAAACCCTGCGGCCAGGGAGGTTGCCGTGTCTACACGGGAGTGGACCAGCCATGAGTGCACCTTCACCCTACTTCCCAGTAGTCACACTCTGGGGCTCAGAGCCCCGAGGAGTGGCTGCATCTTCCATGGGGGCCGCTGTGGGTGACCATATTCCCAGTGTGCTTGTCTAAAAATACCTGCTTTCCGAGGATTTCGACTCCCTGCCTGAGAACACAAACGCATTTCCTTAGGGCGGGGACATGAAACCAGAAACACGTTGAGTGATCTGAGGGCTTCCTCCGCCGAACAGTCTCCGGCCCTAGCACGACGGCGTTCCTCTGGAATTTCAAACACCGGCTGGGCCGACGCGAGCAGGGTGTTCGGTCTCCCAGACCGTAAAGATCGGAGACCATAAACTTGTTTCTTAAATGTTTCAAAGCATAACACTGACACCGAGCTTCGCTGTAAAACAATCTGGGAAACGTCGTGGTGTTCAGAGCGTTTATGCGGCGTGGCGAATCGCGGCCGACACCGGGCACAGGGGCCCTCCAGGCCACGCCGCCACGGGTCCCAGCCCTCACCGGGAGGGCCCGCTGGGCTGTGGTGCTCCGGGCCCCAGGATGGCGTGTGGCGTCTCCCAGGGAGTCCACGTTCCTGAATCCGGTGGCTGATCCGTGGCTGGTTTGCACAGACGGGGCAGGGGCTATGGAACAGTGGACACCCATGTCCCCAGGACTGCGCGGGACCATGCGGCGTGTGGGAACGCGCTCCTGCTCCCGTGGGCTCGTCTCTGTCTCCCGTTTGCGACCAACGGAGACACTTCCCTTACTTCCCGCTCTTGCCTAGACGAGCTGTGGTGCTAATACAATAAGAGAGACCCGCGACTTTCCTCCCCACGGCCTGGGTCACACACCAGGCACCGCCTGTCCCCAGGACGTGCCCCTGCCCCCGGGAGGGAGGGGCTGCTCTGAGTTCCACTTCTGCCTAATTCTTCCCAGCAGAGAAGATGCCCAAAAGACACGCCCGCCCGCTAAGACCCATCTTGGTGAGCGCGTCTCGGACATCCGAGAGGCTCCAGGAAGTGGCTGTGGAAAATCCTACGACAGGCCCTCCTGCCTGAGAGCCCAGCCCCTCCCCCACCCTGGCCGCCAAGAGGAGGCTCAGTCCCCGTTTGCCGCACCCAAGGGAGGCGCGTCCAGCCCCCTTCCTGCAGCCGTGTGGAGTCCCCTGGGAGCGGCAGCCGGACCGTTGCACGAAGTCCCTCCCCCACCGATGGGGATGTGCGTCTGCCCGGGGGCAGGGGGTCCAGGGCAAGGAAATGCAGCTCCTCACGCCTCCCCCCGGTAACGGGGAACACGTGGGAGATGTAGTTCCACAGGAGCTTTTCAAAGCGGAGACGACCCCAGACTCCCGTTTGCTCCACGTCCAGCCGCTCATTGTCCCGAGCAAAGAAGAGCATGAACGATCCTGTGAAAGGTAAGACGCGCGGACACAGTACATACAGACGGCCCCGGGGAACTTCTCTTACCGACCCATGCGGGCTCCTGGCTGCACGGAAGGACCCGGGGCCTCGGGATGTCTTGTCCCTCCTCTGCTCAGGTGGGGACAACAGCCATCTTGTCTGCAGGTGCGACATGAAGCCCAGAGGAGAGAAACGCGGGGCCCAGGGCCATGTCACTGCGGGAAGGTGGGCCAGAACTCACCTGATGCTGGGGCAGGGGCTGGTCCTCATGGTGGGACTTCCTGAGCTCCTTCCAGAGGCTCGGAGGGAACGTGCGGCTTCACCGTCCCCAGGGTCCAGAGGTGCCTGCACTCCCTGACTCGTGCCCTCATCACTCTGACCCCTGCTCCCATGGCCCCACCGCCCCCAACCCCCAGCTCCCTCTTCAGGGATGATAAAGGGCCCACCCGGGTCCCCGGGACCCACCACGCATCTAGCACAGCCCCATCGGCGAAGTTCCTTCTGCCGTGAAGCTCCGTGCTCACACCCCTGTGTGACGGGTCACTCTCTGGCGGACCATGCTCCTCTTGGCATGGGCTCGGGACCTCTGCCCCCTGTGTCCCCCCCATGTGCATCCAGGTGGGGTGGGGTTTGAGCTTTGAAACTTGGAAGGGACACGTTTCCTTCTGGTCGGCTGTGTGCGTTGGGGGACGGTGTCCAGGAATGCTGCCCAACAGGGACACACTGCAGGCAGGCATGGTGGACACGTGCGGTGTGAGGGGCTGGGGCAGGGGGCCCAGGGAAGGTCAGTCCTGAGGTAGGGGGTGCAAAGGCTCCCCACATGCACACCCTTGAGTCCCCGTGCCCCTGCCACCCTCGTCCAGCTGCTGAGCCCCCGGCAGAGAGAGGAGAGAAAAGGAGCCCATACCTGAGGACAGTGCTGAGCCCCGGGGGTCCTGACATTCTGTCAACGCCGACGAGGGGCCTGATTGGAGTCCTCCGAGCCCAGCTCACGGGGACCTGGGGCAGAGAGGACAATATGGGACCCGCCCTGTCATTCCCTACACAGAGGGTCCCGTCATCACCCGTGTGCAAGTGAGCCCAGCGCCCCAGCCCTGGCCCGTGTGGTGCTGATGGCTGCCAGCGGTCCCACTCAGCACTGCGTTCCAGACACTCAGCGGCTGCCCTGGTCACCAGCCACCGCAGGGACACGGGACGCCATGGCCCTCGGACCTCAGAGCCAGGACCGGCCACACACCTCAGAGAAGCCTTGGCCGGGCAGCCATCCCTGGGATTGGGCAAGGCATGGGGGGCTGAGGAGGACTCCCCGGGAGAACATAGCCAATGCCCCCACAGCCCTGTGACCAGGCTGGAGACGGGAAATGAGGGGAAGTCAATGGTGTTCCCGGGGAGATCCCGGGGGTCCGGGTCCCCACAGAGGCGGGGGCAGCACCCATCAGGACGACAGAGCAGCTCGGGGCTGTCCTTGTGGAGGCAGAGCTGCACACATGCCGCACCCCTGCCCGGAGAAGCCCGACCGGCGCCCCTGCGGGCGCGCACCTGCTCCGCGGCAGACAGCCGGCTCCCTGCCCCAGCCCGGGCCTCGATCTGGAGGACGGCTCTGGGTGGGGCCAGGGTCTTCGGCGCCGTCCCGGGCTCTGCGTCTGTTCTCTCTGCACACCCTCCGCGCCACGGTCAGCCAACATCCAGGACGGCCTGTCACTGGGCCCCCGCCAGCCGCAGCTGTGTTCCTGTGTTCGTCCCCTCGCTGCCTGGGAAGACTCAGCCTGACCCGCCATTCCTCGTCCGGCAGTCACGCGTCGCCGGTTTCCCAGGTTCCAGTTTCCTGACTCCGACCCTCCTGCCTGGAGCCTCCTGGGCCACAGGCTCGGGTCCCCGGACATCAGAGAGGCCAACCCCAGAGGTCAGAGGTGGGGGGACCTGGGCCTGGGGTCCCGCCTAGGACCGCCCGCTGCAGTGGCGGCCACTTACCACCAGGGGGCTCTGGGCATGAGGCTTCCTGGGCGTGGGATCCCGGCCGGGGTGCAGGGCTGGGCGCAGAGCAGGCTTTTCTCCCCCACGTTTGCCTCCGGGCCTGAAGCTGGGAGGTCGACTGGCTCTCCCTGAGGCCCGGGTAGCGGGGGAGCGCCTGTCACTCCGCGGCCGGCAGAATGGGGAGCAGGGCTGCGCAGAGGCGTCCCCGGGCCGCCTCCTGCCCTGTTCCTGTCTTCCACCTGACCTCTGTTCCAAAGGGGTCTCCACTGTAGTTGCCCCCAGGAAGGCAGGGACGGCAGCACCGCCTATGGGCGTCCCTGCAGCACTGTCCCTCAGAGCCTCCATCTCTCAGGACACAGCCCGGCTCCCCTCATCCCTGCCTGGATGCCACACTAGCCTGCTCCTGGCTCAGCTCAGCAGAAAAACCCGTTGTCCTCCACTCTCCAGGCCGTGTCGGGGCCCAGGGGGCGGGGGTCCAGCTGCCTTGCGGCCACCTCCCCCTTGTCACCTCGGAGAGACCTCACTTGTTCACTGTGAGCTCGAAAGCATGGCCTCCAGGGACCTACAGAAAAGTGTCCTGGAACTCTGGAAAGGCAGGAGGGGACCAGGGACAGCGACACAGGAGTCTTCACGTGCTGGGGTCTCTGGCTGCAGCTCTGGCTGGGAAGACACAAGGGGAGGGCTGTGGTCATATGGGGGTGGGGTCTCCGAGGCTGTGCCCGGGGCTTCATCCACGGCCAGGAGGGGGGTGCGTGGGGCCGATGGGATGGGAGCCCGGAGCCCCAGACTAGGCTGTGGGTATGGGTACGGGTATGGGTATGCTCTGCCCAGTCAGCCGTGCGGCTGGTCCTCCCTCTCCAAGGAATGAGCAAAGCCGGGGACAGAGATGGGCATCATGGGCTCCGAAGCGTCCAGCCGGCGGGAGACCAGGGCACTGCACTTGCAGCCACGCCCCCGGCCCGGGCCGAAACCCCTGCAGGTGCCGTAGTCGTGAAGCCTGGTGCGGTCCTGAAGCAGGGGCGGCCAGAGAGGAGGGACCTAGGGGTCCGGAGCCAGGCGTCCCCCACTTCCCGGCTGTGTGACCCTTGGCAGATTGCCTAACATCTCTGTGCCCACCTCCCAAGTGGGGCAGCTGTGGAGCGGGGATGAGGTAGCTAATGTGCACACAGGTGCTGCGAGAGGGACGGACGGTCCTGCTCTGAGCAGGGCCCACTGGGGAGCAGTGTGGTCTGGGGAACACCCACCCTGCCCAGCAGGTCCAGCTTGACGGGGGTTTGGCTGGGAAGGGCTTGCCGGAAGGAGTACGTGGTTAGGGGTCAAGAAGGGGCAGCTAGGAGGGGAGGCTGGGCAGGACCCAGCCTCTCAGGTGTGGGTCCAGAGAGGGGCAGTCCCTGGGAGGGGTGGCCACAGCCTGGAGGCAGAGCTGAGGCCAGCGGGGTGGGCGTGGCAGGTGCTCAGCGTGGGGGAGGGGAAGGGGCGCCGCTCGGCCTCCCAAGCCCACTGGGAAGCCCCCGCTGCAGCGGCTCCCGCTGAGCAGGCCGCCACATGGCTTTGCTGTGGGTTCCCCCCCACCCTCTGATATTCAGGGGCCCACTTTTATATTTTAATGCATGTTTTTATGGAAATATTTATGGTGCACATGTAGCGCGTAAAACACCGTTGTAAAGCCGTTCTGCCACGATGCTGCTGAAAGAAATGATGTTGTTAGTGTTAGAATTTCACGGGCTTCTATCCGGCCGTAATGAGAACGGGCTGGGCCGGCCGCAGCCGCCACCCCGGGAGCCTTCCGTCTGTCGGCACGCAGAACCGCGGAGGAGCGGCAGACTCGCGGCCCGCCAGCGAGGACGGGGGCCTCCGCGGACGCCCCTCCTGACCCCCAGGGACTTGCGAAAGGAAGCCACACCTCAGCTTCCCCACGGGTGACCTGGCCCCTGCTGACTCGTGGGCTCTCCCCACCGAGCTCCGGGAGTACTAGGAATAAACGCGATACGCCCCGGCCTGTGGGGCGCTCCCCCTCTAGCTGGCCGGTGTGCTTACAACTCTGGAACCTTCTTCCCCCGGGAGCCCAGAGGCCAGCTCTGTCCCAGGGACCTCCGGGACCGTCCTCCTCTCAAAGACTCAAGAGCGCACAGTCCCTCGGGCTTGACCTTCCCGATACCTGAAAGGGGAGTTTAAAATTTAATGTACCGACGCCAGAAAGCCCTCGGCAGACGGGGGGGGCCGTCCGGCCGCCTCTCCGTCCCGGGGGGGGAGGCGATGAATAATTGACCGGTGACTCTGTGAGCGCTCCCAGGTGGGTGAGCAGAAGGAATTATCATTAAAGCAATAGTGGGTTTCCAAGATTGCGGGGTAATGGAGCAGAGCGGATTGCCAGGTAACTGGGCCCTGCTGAGCCCGGGCACAGACCTGGGCCCGCCCTGGCTCTCTGTCCTGACTCTGCCCTCCTGCCCGGCCTCACGGGGCCACTTCCTGTTCTGCGGGACGGGGACGTGCCAGGAAACCACAGAAGCCCAAAACACCAGCGTCCACAGGGAAGCTGCTTACCAGGCAACGGGATTTTCACTCTCTTCAGGGCCCCCAAACACACCACTTCCTTCTTAAACCTTTAGGAACTTCTGCAGAGGACCTGACGAAGCACAAGGGGTTCCCCCCACCCGCCCGCTCTCCCTTTACCCAAGGATGTGGCCGCTGGCGTGCTGGGGTGTGGGGCCATGGCCACGGGATGAGGAAAGGGCAGGTGGCTGGCGAGGCGACCCTGCAGGCCAAGCCCTCCCAGAAGGGCTTCCAGCCCGGTGCGCGGTCCCTCCCAGCACCCACGCCTGTCCTGGGGCGCCACGAAGAGGAGGTGTGGAGAGGAGCCACCACGGGTCCGTGGTCTAAAGTGCTCGCAGCCGGTGGCAGGGCCCTCACGTCCCACCCGCTGAACGTGGCTGACGCACTCCAGGGCCTAACAGCGTTTTGAGAACTGGGTCCTGAGTGTCCTCAGAGTCCACGGCCTCTGCTCCAGATTCGGAGCTGCGGAACACCTGGTGTCTGAGGGACGGTGAACGCCAGTTGATTCCAGAGGCTCCGCAGCTGATGGGGGCAGGGAGGTGGAGGCCCAGGCATCCCCAGTAGAACCCCATGGAGGGTGTCAGCTCTCTGGCCCCCAGCCCAGCTGCAGGCAGAGGGAGCCTGCCCAGAAAAGGTCCTGGGAAGCTCCACGGTGCACCAGAGCTGTGGGTCCTCAGCGCAGGTACCTGTGACTGGGGCCTAATTTGGAGATAGAGTCTTTGGGAGGGATGGCATCCGAGCATGAGGGCAGGCCCTCATCCAGCCGCCGGAGTCCTGGAAGAGGAGGAGACACGGGAAGCAGACAGTCGTGTGACCACGGAGCAGAGGGCAGGGCGTGCCCGGAGCCCCCAGGAGCTGGCAGAGGGGGGTGGGGCCTCCCTGAGCCTCCGGAGGGACCGGCACCTGGGTTTCGGACTTCTAGCCTGCAGACCGAGAGGGGGTCCACTTCTGCTGTAGGAGGCCCCTGGTTTGTGGGACTTTGTCCCTGTTTTGGCATCCTGGGAACTATGTGGCCTCGGGGCCCAGCAGCCACCAAACCAGGGGTGAGGTCTTCACGGAACAAGGGATGTCCCAAGAGAGGCAGGATGGGCAAGTGTCCGGGGCCAGCAGCCAAGCGGACCGTGCGCAGAGGACACGGGGGCCGGGGCTCGGGGAGCGGCTGGCGGGCACAGCATGGACGCCGCGGCCTGTCCCCAGAGCCGCGCCCCGCCGTCCGCACCGAAGATGCGTGTGCATTCCCGCCTCCGGCCCCCCACCGTCCTTTACTTATTCATTTTGGGAGTTAAATAAGTGTTTCCTTCTACTCCCAGCAAATGCGTCCTCCAGTTTTTGCAAGTTTTAAATATTCACGCGTGTAAACGAGTGGGAGTGCGTAGCTTATTTATTATTTAGCGCACTTTTTCTCCGATAGAACAGAAACCCCACATTTGAAGGCGAGTTTTACATTTTATTTCCATTATGGCCACTCGTTAAAGTTTAAAGGCAGCTTTGTCCCGGTACCTGGGGTCTGATATTTCCGTCTGTCAGGGAACGCGGTTGTGCTTGTCGACCTGTCAGGGAGGAGAAAGAGCAAATGGGAAGGGAAATGCCAGCCTGTCAGCCGAGACGGGCCCGCGGGGACGGCGCGGCCCTCGGGGTCAGGACCGGCGTGGGGACCAGGTCCCTGACCCCCCATTCTGGGGCAGCCAGAGCAGAGCCAGGGGGTGGCTGGGGAGGCTGCCCGCATCCTGGGTGGCTCTGAGCTGGGGCGGGCGGGGGGGATGTCATGGAGGGCCCCGGGCAGCTGTCCCCCAGCCCCGAGTGGCCCCTGACCTTGGCCCCACACCCGGGCACCTGAGCACAAGTCCCGATGAGGCCGTGTGTAAGTGACCCAGCAGGTGTGTGAGGACAGGCGAGCCCGCCCCTAGCGGCAGTGCAGTACAGACACACACTGGTGTGGTTCTCCCTGCGCCTGCATTTACACACACGTGCGCACCAGCACACACATCCATGCACACGCATGGCTGCACGCACCACGGCTGTCCCCTGGCAGCGTCTTCCTGCTGTGGGACCTGTGGCACCCTGCACCCGGAGAGCCCCGTGTCCACACTCTGTCAGATGCTGGAGGGGCCCTGGGTCCCAGGTGAGGACTTCACGAGTGTGCATGTGTGCACACGTGGTCACGTGTGTATCCGTGGCCTGTGCAAGCACACATCTCCGTGTTGTGTGTTTAAGTGCATGTGTGCGTGGACACGTCCATGTGTGTACACTTTCATGTCTGAGTGTGTGCTTACACACGTGCGGGCACGTGAATCTGGGGACACATGGGCACCAGCCTTGGAGCCGCTGCCCCTTAGGCCCCGGGGCTGTGACCCAAGCAGGAGGGCGTCCCAGGTTGCCGGCAGTGCTGAGCCGGTGGTGGAGCCGGGCTGGCCCACAGGACCCCTCCAGCCAGAGGGCTCGGGTCATTTGAATATGACGCACACGATGTCAAGATTGCCTTGGGGGCCCGTAGTCAGAACTCTTTAGGAGGCCAGAGCAAAGTCAGGTTTTTCTTTAAGAAGAACAAACTGGTACTCGGAGGCCGACTCCCGCCCGCGCCCCCACCCCGGGCAGCCAGAACATCGCCTCCGTCGCTCTCGTGCTCCTGCTCGTTGTCTGACTCTGCACCGGGTCTGGGCCCAGAGACCAAGCTGTCCGAGGAGCCAGCGTGACCGTGAGTGCTGCCTGCGTCCGTGACATTCGTCGTCTCCTGAAGAAACTGCTGGGGTGCCCCTTCCAGCGCTTCCGGAACCGCGACCCTGACGGCGGAGGCATCCCAGGACAGACCTGGCGTTTGCTGCCCGACGTGCATGCGGCTGCCAACTCGGGAGCTTGGGGACCAGAAAGTAATCGAGGACGACAGCGCGTTCTGTTTCTGCCACACGGTCCCCACCTACCCCGCGGGCTCCAGGCTGCCCCAGGCCCTCACATGGTCTGGCGTGGCCCGCAGGCCCTCCTGGAAAGGAGGCTTACCTGGGACCCGGCCATGGCCACACCCAGGACCCCGCAGGCCCCACAGCCCCCCTCCCAGCACCGACAGCAGCAACGCCTTGCTGTCCGGAGGGGCCTCCCTTCGTGGAGGAGTGAGGTGCTGGGCCTGAGCCTTGGTCTTTCTGGAGAAAGTTTTCTACCTCCCAGCAGAGCTCTCTAGAGAGTCGTGCCAACGGGCTGCTGTCTGCCCGGCTGTGGGCAGGGCAGGAGGGGGCCAGATCTCATCGGGAATCACTGCCCGTGGCCCAGCCTCTCCATCTGGCTCAGAGCCAGGCCCAGATCATCCCCTGGAATGAATCTCAGGCCGGATCAAGGGAGTGGCCGCATCCCACTGCCCAGTCTGGCCACTCCAGGGGCCACTCTGGTGCCCAGGTAGCAGGCAGAGGCCCTTTGATGCTGGAGTCATCCACTCAGAGTCTCAGAGGGGCTCGGCAGAGGGGGGCGTCCGTGGACAAGAGCGGGACAGGAGGCTTTGCTGACCTAGGAGGACAGTTTCCTGGGCGGGGGTCCAGAAGGAGATTGTCCAGGGGCAGAAGGAGGCCCACAGTCCCTCAGGAGCAGCTGGGCCGGACTCCAGGGGCCACCCCCACCGTAGACCACATCTGCCCTCTGCCCCTCAGACCTGGGCTCTGGAGGCCCCTGCTCCCTGCCTTGGTGTGGACAGCAGCAATGACACCTGCATCCTTTGGCTTCTGGAAGGTTCCATCCAGTGGGAGCCCTTGAAGGTGACAGGAGGGCCCAGGAGAGTTGTCACCTCCCCCAGCTGGAGGTGCCCCTCATCCAGGTCAACTGATGGCTCAGGCACACCGTGTAGCCCCACCCTCAGGTCAGGGCCAGCCAGGTCCTGCATCATTGTATTAAATCCTGTCCCTGGGAACCCTGCAGCCGCCGACCGTCCCTGCAGCCAGGCTTAAGGAGGGCGGTGGGATCCCAGGAGCTGGGGAGTCAGCGGCCCCCAAGAGCTGGCTCTGGAGCCAGAGAACCAGGGGCCAGGACAGCCTGGTGCCTCTCACCCTGGCAAGCCTGGAGAAACTGTCCTGCCCTGGGGTCCTCCGAGTGGAGCCTGACTGCCGCCCATGGGCACTGGTGGCAGAGAACGAGCCTGGAGCAGCTCTGAAAACAGGCTGCTGAGAGCTGCTGACACAGGACATCAGAGACAAAAGTCGGTGTCCACACAGGGGTGACCGGCGACACCTGCCCACTCTCCAGGAGCTCAGAGGAGGAGGAGGTCAGAAAGGCTATCACTGGGTCCCTTGTCGCTGGGCCTCAGCACACAGTCACAAGTGCAAGCCACGTGACCCGAGCAAGGCCCATGACCCCTGTGGGGGGAGAGGTCACATCTCCAGGGGTGGGGGGCCATGGGGGCCCAGCAAGACGTGGCACCGCCATCAGCCAGGAAGCGAGCAGTGTGGGCGTTCTGAGGGTTGCACACCAAGATTTGGGTCCGATTGTGTGGCACGCCTGCCCAGCGGAGACCAAGGGCCCGGGCAGGCAGAGGCAGCAGAGCTGGGCAGGAAGCCTGGGCTTCACACACAGCACACGCACACTCACACGCACGCGGACCCCCAGGTACAGGCATGCTCACCGTGCACACTTGGGTGTACACTGTGCCCGCCCCAGGCCTCTGACATACTTGACAGCACAGCTCCCCACAGAAGAGGCCGGCAAGGATGGCAGACGCGCGTGCCCCCCAGCTCCACCACGGCCCTGAATGCCCCCGGCCTGCAGAGCCTCTGTCCGTCGCCAGCAGCCGGTGCCTGACAGGTGGGTAAGGAGCGCCTTGGTGGCAAGACTTATTGAAGGGCGAGGCGGGCGGACGGCGGCGGGTCCTCCTGTGCTGAAACGTCTCCGGCAGAAACAAAATCAGCTGAGCGCTGGGCTCCGCGAGGCTACAATCCGTTAGCAGAAAATTGGACTGTCAGCAGCGTGCCGCGCTCATTTCGGCTGATTAAAGAGACAGGGATCTACTGTCCGTGTCACGGCGCTGGCAGCTGGGCTAACAGGCCGGGAGGCAGGGCCGCGCGGGAACAACGGCACACGGAGGGGACGCGGCATCTCAGCTGCGGTGCCTTGGCTGCTCCAAGGCCACCTGTGCAGGGATGCGGCCGCCGCAGGCCGCCGTCGCCCACCCTCCTGGGCCTTGAGGGCACAGAGTAAGCTCTGTAGACCCCGAGTCCATCGGTCTGTCTCTGTGGGGGGGTGCCTATCCCTGCAGGGCTGCCACGCCCACCCTCATGCCCTTCTCTCATCCCCACACACAAAGCCGCAGACCCGTGTCCGCACTGGCCACCGTGACCAGGGGCGGAACCAACCTCGGGTCGTCTGGCAGGAGTGGATTTGCGGGCCCCTGGGGCTCAGACCGCCTCAGAGACCCTCACACGCAGCGCCCCCACCCCTGCAAGCCTCGGGATG
Source organism: Lutra lutra (assembly GCF_902655055.1). NCBI lineage: Eukaryota > Metazoa > Chordata > Mammalia > Carnivora > Mustelidae > Lutra > Lutra lutra. Next base: position 196,273,805 of record NC_062281.1, read on the forward strand.
GGCACCCCAAGACCCAAGTCAAAGGCTGCTGAACACTTCGGCACTGACTGCCCCAGGTCCAGAGCACTCTGGAGACGCCTACTGATTACTTGCCCACCCAGACCCCGGGGAGGGCCTCCTGAGGTCAAGCATCCCCGGGCCCAGGGGAACATGTCCCTCTCGAGTTTTCCGGGGGGTGAGGTCAGGCAGTGAAGGGGTGCATAGGCAGGACTGATGGGCCCAGCAAGCGGTTTGGGAGTCTGGGGCCAGCTGTCCCCCCCTGACCCGGATCAGTGCTTCTCCAGCCCATGTCCCACAGCAAGGGTCAGGGTCTCGCTTGCCCACATCAACAGCCCAAGCCCAGTATGACCCACCAGGCCAGGCCTGGGAAGTGGGCTGCAGACACCACCTGGGGCTACCCTGGAACGACGTGCAAGGCCAGTGTCAGCGGGGCCAGAGTCTGCTCTGCCCACCAGAGGCCCTCGGGCGTCCCTCCTTTCCCACTCCCCCAAGCAGCCAGAGTCCGCTCAGAGGGGCCCGCTAGCCAGTGGGTGCCCTGCCCCTGAGCTGGGAGCTCTTCAGCCCCACCCCGACCACGTGGGCAAAGAACCCACGAAGACCTGCAGCCAGAAAGGCTAATGAAACGAAGGACACAAGGTCTGGCACGACCCCCGCCCACGGGCCTGCACCGCCGGCCCCCACCTCTGAGCTGACATGTGGCCCTCGATGCTGACCACATTCGGGTGCTGGCCAGGGCCTCTGAGCTTGGGAGGGCAACAGCAGTGAGTGTATGAGCAAACCGCTCGTGGCCAGGGGACCTGTGTGCACCGCAGTGTGGGGCCTGACCTCGGACCCAGGTCCCAGGACCTTCTAGAAAATCACCAAGCTCGACCAACCACACCACAATCTCCCAGTCCCTGGGCTCCGGGCCCACAGCATGGCAGCCTCCACGGACCGTAGCAGGACCATAGCAGGACCCTCCTCGGGGCAAAGCCCAGGTCCACGGGGCCAGGTTGGCAGCTGGACTACACGGGGGCCGGATCAAGGCAGACTCACACGCCAGGTCCCAGAGAGGCCCCAGACAGACATACCTAGGCCCCACCCCTCCCGGCCAGACCCCACCCCCAGACCACAGTCCAGGCCAAAGACGCCCAGAGCAACCACCACAGCAGAAGCGCACTTGCTGCGCCAAGCCCAGAGCTGCATGTGGTGAGGGTGACGAGGAACCTGAGGTTCCCCCTGGACCCAAGCCACACAAGTGGGGGCAGGGATGGAGGGGATCATGGTTCAGAACAGACGTGCCTGACATGAGCTCTGGTTTTCTACCTTCCTGGGGCCACACGTTGTCCCCAGACACCTGGGAACCATGTTGGGGAGGGACAGGAACAGAAACCCTGGGTCTCTTCACCGATCCCCAGGGGCAAACCTCCCGGGCACCATGGGCCACCGTGGTGGCAGCAAGCTCCCCTGTGCTGGGCCAGGGCCTGGTCTCCTGGTCGGCCGGGTCTCCAGGAGGGAGGGAAAGAGCCCACACTCCGGCTCAGCCATCACAGACAGTGCACGGTCAGGGCAGGGGCATGCCTAGCCGCCTCCTGTGTCTGTGTGCGGGTCCGGCCACAGCACTGCAGACCCCTTGGCTCCCACATCACACATTTACACTGTCCTGGAGCCCTAGAGTCTAAGATGTGGGAGAGGGCAGGGTCCGGTCTCCTGAGGGCTCCATACTCCCCTGGGGTCCTCACACCACCATGCCTCGGAGTGCGTCTGTGCCCTGACCTCCACACCCAGTCGGAAGGAACCAGAGCCCCCCCCAACACATGCCTTAATCACCTCCTAACGACCAGATACCACCACATCCGGGGGTCCTGGCCGTCAGGGCTTCCACATCTAGATCTCGGGGCACAAACCCCCCCAAACACCTCATTTTCATCAAACCTCCGTCTCCCCTCCAAGCAGCGGTGGTTTACGGAGGTGACGTCCACGCCTCCAGAGGGTCATCTCCTGGGCGCCACGCAGATGCTGGCGGGGTCCCAGGTGCGTGGAGGGGACACGCTCCCGCCCCCCACCGCGTCCGCAGCTGCTAGGGGGGTTTGGGGGACGTTTGCCTTCAGTCCCTCTGCCGCGGCTGTTCCATCAACATCCAGGCCAAGCTCTGCGGTGCGCGGGCAGCATGAAATATTTAAGAGAGGTCTATTATTGAATTAACTATTTATCGATTTATAATTTAAAAGATGTATGTCCAAGCCGCTAACAAAGATTCCACACCGGCTTCCGATTCCGAGAGCCGCCAAGTGCCGTGGCCCCCGGGGACTGCCTTCTGCAGCCTGTGGCCCTGGCGCAGAGCACGGCGGGGAGGGGATGAGACTCGCGGGGCTGTGCACCCCTCCCCGCCCCCACCCTCCCCACCACGGGGTCCCAGCATCCCCACTGGCCCTGAGACTGGCCTCTTGCTCAGTGGCACACGTCTCTGTCTTGAAGGAGATGTTTGGATGGTGCCCATCCCACAGCCTGGGACCAGAAAAGCAGCCCAGCGACGGTGACCCGTGGGGCCCGGACGCAGCCATCACGGATCCCCGCGTTGATGCCCTGCCACCCGTGGCCTCGGGGGGAAGCCGGCACACAGCCGCCCTGGCCAGCCGGACGCAGCTCTGCCTCGGGCAGCTGGGCTCAGGCTGCTTGGACCCGGTCTCTCCCAGCCGAGGCCTGACCCCCTGCTTCCCGGCCACTCGTCGGAGCTCCAGCAGACCCGAAAGCTGCCGCGGGCTCCACACGCACGCCCAAACCCAGCGCGACTGAAGTCAGGCTTGCTCAAGGTGCAACGGCGCGCGCTATAAATAATCACTATTTTAAGACTCTCACGTTGAGCCCCTAATGGCATTATTAGGGCACAGGATGACGCCCAGGAAGATAATTGCCAGAATATCAGACTCCAAACCGTAACAACATCTATTAAAAACAGCACACCGGGAAAATCCCCGATTACTGCACTGGGGGCTGTACCCCAGAAGAGCCCCCCACGGGGACAGACACTCCCACACGCCCCAGCCTGCCCTCCCCAAAGACGGTGAGCGTGCAGGGGGGGGCGTTTGCTCTGACAGTGGGGAGCGCACCGTGAACGCAGGCCCACCGTCTGCAGAGACAGAGGTGACCCCAAGCAGGCTGCTCGGCTCCAGGTGGGGGCCACTGCCCCACACCCATCCACGGGGGTCCTCACAGAGCCCCGGGGCAGCCTCCCCGCTGCCTCGCCTTTGAGCGGCTGTGGAGAGAAGAGAGTACCCCCGCCCCAGGCCTTGAAGGGTCATCCATGGCCCCGGTGCAATCTTCAAACCATCCTGATGAAGTCAAGGTCCTGGCAAGAAAGAGAAGCCCCAGGCACGCAGGAGCGGGCAGGGGTGAGGGTCCCTTGCAGAGGCAGGGCAAGGTTGGGGGATGAGGACCCAGCTAGCATGGCATCCCCCCCCAATCCAGTCCTCTGACCTGCTTCTGACCACCTGCTGGGGCCTCTCCCTGGCCAGTCCCCGTGGGACACTGGGGCAGGACAGCCAAAAGTGTCCCTACAATGCAGCCTCCTCAGGACACAGGGCCAAGCAGGAGGAGAGTCAGAGCAACGTCCAGAGGCCATCTGTCCGCGGTGGGGGCTCAGCAGCTGGGGGGCCCTGTTGCCGGCCCACCACAGGGCTCTGGGGCAAGTGGAAGGGGAGGGAGCCGATGAGGGGAGTGGAGGGGAGGGAGGACACAGGAGCTTTGCTGGGGAGACACTGGGGCAGCACTGCTGGGGTCAGAGCATTTTATCTGAAGCTGAATGACAGAAGGACGCGGCCCCCAAAGCCGGGGCCAGCTTCAGGAGTGCCGGGCGTGGAGGCAAGGCCAGCTCATGCCCAGCTGCCGCTCCCGTCGGCCCTGGGGTGGTGGCTGTTCCCTGCACCCCTGCCCCGCCCAGCACAGCAGATTCCCGTCGGAACAGTCGCAGGCACCCAGGAAGGTTCTGGGTTTCCTGGCTGGACACTGGCAGCTACCTCAGCACTGGGGGCTCTCCGAGGATCCAAACCATCAGAGCGGGGACCCCGGATCTCTTGCAGACGTCCTGGCCTGGGAAACATGGGCTATTTGCCTCCTGTGCCACACGGCGGCCTTGCAGGAACGGACTCATCTCCTGTGCTTGAAGGTCATGAAGCTCCCCGTGAAGGACATGGCTCGGGGACCGCGTGGTGGCTGCACCTGACGGTGGCGTGGGAGTGGGGACTGCAGAAAGTGTCCCTGATGATTCTACGCACCCCGGGTTTCTCCGGGGACCTGGGGACTTGGGTCGGCACCAAAGTCCTCTTGTTTCTTTCAGCGGGGACGGCCTTCCTGAGCGCCACAGCGTGAAGCTCTGAAGCTCGGGCGCTGCTGAGGGCGTGTAAGGGCGTCGGAGTGACGCGGGGACAGCTATGGCCACAGGCAGAGACGAACGTGCTGGGGCTCCACACATCTGGGCATCTGACTGGGAAGGGAAGCCATCACCTTCCCCCATGGGAGACCCCATGCCAACCTCATCCGGGGAACGGCTTCAGGGCACAATTCCCAGATGCCCCAAGGTCAGCCACAAGCCATCTTGCCTCTGGCTCCCATCTCAGCAAGCACGAGGGACGGGGACATCTGACCAGGAGGACACAGCTTACACGCCGGAAGAAGCACACGGCTTTGCTACAGAAACTTAGGGGAAATCTTGGAGAGCTGGTCTCAGAGCATTTCTGCCAAGATGGGGTGGGGTGTGGACGCCCCACAGGCCCCCAGATGGGGTTTACCTACCAGATGTGGGTTCAGGCGGGAGGGCCACAGCAGCCGCGCGTGCTGCCCGGCTGTTCAACGGGTCTGCACCCAGCGGTGGCCCGCAGCCGAGGGAAACGTCAGAAACTCCCTGCCCGGCAGGAAGACGGGCGGAGGAAGGACGCCGTGCGCTCACCACGCATCCTGCACCCCTCGTCCGCGGGAGGGCTGGAGCGCCTGCCCTTGGGTATGAGAGAGACACACATCCATGAGGGAGCCCAGCACAGCTGCTGACCCCTGCAGGCCAGGACACGGGGACCGGCCACCCTGAATTGGTCTCCAGGGGCCACTGTAATGTGGGACCCCCTCCCTGGCTGCCTAGAACAACAGATGTCTCCTCTCTCCTGGTTCTGGAGGCCAGGAGTCCGAAATCAGGGCCACTGGGCCACAGCCAAGGCATCGATGGGGCCGCCCTCCCTCCAAAGGCCCGAGAGGAGAGTCCCTTCCCCTGCCCCAGCTCCCGGGAGCTGTGGGCATCCCCATGGTTTGTGTCACCCAGCCTTGAAACCAGCATCTTCCCACATCTGCTCTGTGTCCCCCTCTTACAAGACACGTGGTGGCCGTTGGGGCTCCCCTGGGGAATCCAGCAGATCCCCATGTCACACTCCTTCAATTAATCCCTTCCATAAAGACTGAGCCACAGAAGGTCCCATCGCGGCGGCACAGGGGCTTGGGGGCCTGGGGGAGGGGTCACTCAGTCGCACGCTCTCCTGTGGCAGTGGCTCCCGTTCCAGTGAAGGAGCCGTGACTGGGCCACGGACCAGCAGAGGACAGGAGCTGCCTGGGCCATGATGGAGGGACAGGTAACCAGTCAGTGCCCTTGTCAGGGCCAGTCGATGACCATGTCTCTGGGGATAAAAGGATGGGGAGCAGAACGCGACCCACAGTGGACACCACAGGGCCCCTATCTGCTGGCCATCATCATCAGCAGTCCACCCCTCTCTTGGGTCCCTGGGGCCGTTCACAGTCTGAGCCCCAGCCTCAGGGGAGGAGGGCACCCTGCGGAAGGTTCCTGAAACATGGTCCCCAGTCACCCTCCAAATGGCACTCTGCCCCTGCCCAGAGACGGGGAAGACTGCAGGCTCTGGGACTTCCCCACAGCCACCAGCGTGGACTGAGAGCAACCTCACAGGCCGGGAGGAAAGGCCGTGGGGCAGACCGGTCTGTCTAGAGAGGGGGGTCCCTGCAGCCTGGGTGTGCAGAAGGATAGGTGTCCCCGTGTGCGCACGCAGGGCTGGACTGTTTCCTGTGGCAGGGGCTGGGCCGTGTACTGTGGGGAGTTCAGCCGCATCCCGGCCCCAACCCCACTCAGTGTCAATGTCATCCCCCTCCCCTGACAACAGAAAATGTGTCCAGACTCCACCAGCTTGCGGGGTCATCATTCCCAGTCGGGGACCACGGCTCCGGATTACTCGAACCCAGGCAAGGGACTTTTACCCATGCTGGGAGCTCTACAGGGAAAACCCACAAAACCCTGGTGGACAGCCCAGGACTTGGACGTGGCTGGGGTGCTCTCGTCTGTCTGTGCGGAGACCATGCTCTCACCCAGGGGACGTGCCGCCCCCCTCGCCGTCCTGCCCTGGACCCACGTCAACACCCACTGGCCGCTGTGAGCTCAGCTGCAGACGTCCGCTGCCCGAGGCCCCTGCGGCGTGGCCGGCTTAGCCAATCATGACGTGCCGAGGGCCGCTGATGGCTGGGACCCCACCGATGTCTCTGGTGGCTTAGTAAGACCCACATGCAGCAGAGGCAGTGGTAAACCCACAAAAACCCAGACGCACGGGTGAGGTTCCCCCAGGCCCAGGGTCTGGAGCACAGACCCTCCGACGTGGGAGAGGGATCGGGGCTCTGTGCTCGGCCAGAGCCCCAAGAGAGGAGAAGCGCTGCACACTGGGTTGGTCCCCACATGCCCAGGCCCACAACTTGGAGGCTGCTGGTCCAGGGGCTATCGCTGGGGGACACATCCCTGCTCCCCTGAATCAAGACAGACCACTGGCCACTGGCGGCTCTGCGTGCCACGAAGCCAGCACGTCCCAGCAGGGGCGACCAATGCCACATCCCAAAGGTGACAGCAGGCTGCGGCTGCAGGGGAGGTGAGGCTGGAACCCAGAACTCGCCATGGGCCCGCAGGGGCTGTGTGGCGGGGAGACCACAGCCGCCAACATGAGAGGCCCGCTGAGGACCCAGACCCATCAGCATGCTAGTTCGGAGCGTCCACCACGGGAGGACTAGGGACGGCAGAGGGAGCAGAGTGAGTAGCAAGACCACGGGGGACGGCAGGGTTGGGAGGAGGGACACAGTGTTGGGAGGAGGGACACAGGCGTGGGAGGAGGGATACAGTGTTGGGAAGAGGGACACAGGTGTTGGGAAGAGGGACACAGGTGTTGGGAAGAGGGACACAGGTGTGGGAGGAGGGACGCAGTGTTGGGAGGAGGGACACAGTGTTGGGAGGAGGGACACAGTGTTGGGAGGAGGGACACAGGCATGGGAGGAAGGACGCAGTGTTGGGAGGAGGGACACAGTGTTGGGAGGAGGGACACAGTGTTGGGAGGAGGGACACAGGCATGGGAGGAAGGACGCAGTGTTGGGAGGAGGGACACAGGCATGGGAGGAGGGACACAGTGTTGGGAGGAGGGACACAGGCATGGGAGGAGGGACACAGGCGTGGGAGGAGGGACACAGTGTTGGGAGGAGGGACACAGGCGTGGGAGGAGGGACACAGGTGTTGGGAAGAGGGACACAGGTGTGGGAGGAGGGACGCAGTGTTGGGAGGAGGGACACAGTGTTGGGAGGAGGGACACAGTGTTGGGAGGAGGGACACAGGCGTGGGAGGAGGGACACAGTGTTGGGAGGAGAGACACAGGCATGGGAGGAGGGACACAGTGTTGGGAGGAGGGACACAGGTGTTGGGAGGAGGGACACAGTGTTGGGAGGAGGGACACAGGCGTGGGAGGAGGGACACAGTGTTGGGAGGAGGGACACAGGTGTTGGGAGGAGGGACACAGGTGTTGGGAGGAGGGACACAGGCGTGGGAGGAGGGACACAGGCGTGGGAGGAGGGACACAGTGTTGGGAGGAGGGACACAGGCATGGGAGGAGGGACACAGGCGTGGGAGGAGGGACACAGGCGTGGGAGGAGGGACACAGGCGTGCGAGGAGGGACACAGGCATGGGAGGAGGGACACAGTGTTGGGAGGAGGGACACAGGCGTGGGAGGAGGGACACAGGCGTGGGAGGAGGACACTTGTGTGCTGGTCGAGGTACCTTTGCATAGGCAGAGGGTCTGTCCCGGAGGCTGTAGTTGATTCCGGGCCCCAGTTTCGCTGGTGCTCCCAGAACCCGGCCCAGGTGCCCTCTTGGAGGGATCAGCATGCGTGCTCAGGAGAGAGGTGCCTCTGGGGTCCTTTATGACTTCCTGAGCTCCCTGCACCTGCCATCCCAGGCCGCCGGTCCCCCAGGGCCCTTCAGGCCCTCCAGCACTCCTGAAGCTCCTCCCCTCGGCTGGAGGGCCGGTGACCCCCAGCTCCTGGCAGGACCCCACCCCAAGTGCTGAGGAACCAGGTCCTTGCCCAGACCGGCTGCATCAGGCACCCTCCGGGGGAGGCCTGGCTCCCGGGACACAGCCGTGAGGAGCCGTGCTAACGCCCAGAGCCGGACCGCTCACAGCCAAGCCCGCCACGCCCCTGCCCTGTCTGGGCAGCTGCTCTGTTCACCCCCCAGACACACGCCAGCTCACTTCACCAACAGCCCACGGGAACCTCATAGGAGGCTGAGTCGCGTCCGCTGAGCCCGTACGATCAAGTCCTGACCTCCAGGACCTCGGAATAGGGTCCTTGCTGATGTCGTTAGCTAAGATAAGGTCACCCTGGGGTTGAGGGGCGCCTCACCCTTTATCGCTGGTGTCCTTCTCAAAAGAGGACATGTGGACAGACAGGCACGTGGGGAGAGCACCGAGTGGTGAAGCAGAGGTGAGAGTCCCATCTCCAGCCGAGAACCGCCACCGTCTCCTTCCGAGCCTCCAGGGAGAACCAGGTCTGCCCTCACCTGACCCTCGCACCGCGGCCTCCAGGACAGGAGAGAGATGCTGGGAGGCCCCGTGAAGCCACGCAGGAACCAGGCCTCGGGTCTGGGCATCCTGGGAGGCTGGCGGCTCCCCCATGCCCTGGAGTTTCCCATCCACCTGCCAGGCACCCGTGTGCGCCGCACCTCCCGGGGGTCCCTGCTCATGACACCCCCACATCTGACGGACAGACATCCCCAGCAGCAGCCCCTGGGGACACACAGATAAGGCAGTCCCCTTCTCCCCCCACCCGAGGCCATGACATATGTGGTGGGAGCAACACAGGGGCCGAGGATGTGGACTTTGAACCAATCTCCTCTGGTCACCACCTGGATCTTGGAACAAGTTACTTCTCCTCTTGAAACTTGAAAAGACAGTTACTACCAGGCCTGTGAACTGTCGCTCGAGAGGGACATCGCTGAGCCACCACTGTGCCTTGAGAACAAGGGAGCTGCGGTCGGAGACTCACAAAGGCGTCCGCGGGCAGTGAGCAGGGACAGCGCTGCTCGGCATCCGGAGCTGAAGCCGGGAGAGCAGACCCGGCCATGGGCCAGGCTGGGCTGGGACCCCCTCCCCAAAGCCGGGGTTGCCTGGGCTGCCAGCAGGAGTCTGGGATGAGCGAGAAGAGAAGTTTTCTCCCTCCTTCCCCCCCTCCTCCCCCACCCCATGGACCTGCCTCCCCACCTGTGGCCCACCGGACTCCAGGCAGGCCTGGGGCTCTCCAACAGAGGGGAGACATCATCCCTACAGGTCCCTTGCAAACCTCGGGGTGTCCAGGAGCCCAGAACTCGACATGTGTTGGGTGGAATGGGCTGCCTCCTCTCTCCTCTTGGATCAGCCCCTCAGCCTGTGCTCTGAATCACCCCACAAGCCTCCCCAGAGATCCACAGTCAGCCGGGCCCAGCACCCAAGGCCAGACAAGACCACAGCTCTGGGACGCACATTGGTGATGGCAGACAGGGTCAGAGGGGTGGTCCCGTGTGACCTGGGGGAGCTCAGGTGCTTGCTCGTGCCTCAGCTTCCCCATCTCTTACCCGAGGAGCGGTCTGGGTCGTCACAGCCCTCCCAGGGCAAGGGTCCAGTGGCAGAATCCCCCCGAAGCCAGTGGGCAGAGAGCCGGGTCCTGTGCGATGGGGCACAGAGTGGATGCCCTGAAGGCCTGGCCGTGGGCAGCTCCCCGCTCCGGCCCACTCCCTCCCTGAGCTCCCGCCGCCGGGGTCTCCCCACCCCCTCCTGGCCACTGTGCCTTCTCCCCACTTTCTTCGGCTGTAGCTCTCAGCCTAATTATCTCTAACCTTCTGTTCGAAGACCGCTGTCCTTGCCTGATAAAAACCAGTAACTTTGAAAGCAAACTAGGTCTTAATTTTCCTTGACAGCCCTGCTTGAAGCATGAGGGCCGAGCTGGGCTTTAATTAAATACACATTCGTATTCCAAACAAATTAAGTACAATTAAGGACCCTGAGTTATGGGTATCTATCACTCCGTGATGTTTTTGTAAAAATTACCCCATCGAGATCAAAGTCGGAGGATCCTTGCCTTAATTGCTTCATTAGGGCGCCGTGGACCAGGCCTCGAAAGGACCGGCCCTGGTGTCTCTTTGGGAATTACTCAAACGACGGCTCTCAGAGTAATTGCTTCCACATTGCTCTCCCGGAGACGGTCCGGCCTCCACCCATCAGCGGCCGCGGCTCAGGAGCCAGCTCGGTGCGGGGCTTGGGCAGCAGCTGAGGCGTTTGCCTGGCGCCTGCAAGGAGGCCCTGCCTGGCTGGCCGCGGGGGGCTGCCCTGTCCTGCCCATGCGGGGCTCTGGGCCGGGACGGCGGGGCCCAGGCGAGCCCACGGGTCCCCCGAGCAAGCAGGCAGGCACCAGCCCAACCTCAACAGGTTCGGTCCGCTCGGCCCAGCTGTGGCCCCGGAGCTCTGGCTCGGAGCCCTGGGAGGGGAGAAGCAGCCCCGCATGAAGCCCCAGGCCTGTGGGAGCCAGAGGAGGTTCGGAGCGGGGTCAGGAGCCCATCCAAGCCCTCTGTGCAAGGTGGAAGGTCCGAAACCAGGCCACCAGAGGAAAGACAGACGTCGGCACACGCGACCGTCACAGAAACCCTGACGTGGAGCGTGAGTGTGTCCCGTGCGACGCTGGGTGTCCTTACACTAAGGAAATCCATGTGCACCTGGGCCGCCTGCACTGTCGTTCCCAGGACCACCCCCTCGGCCCACGTGTCTGGAAGGCAGTGAGCATAGGAGCCCCAGATGCTGCTGGAGAGCCAGTTCTCCTCTGCCATCCGGGACCCGGGCAGACAAGGGCAGGTCAGGCCGTCTCCATCTGCAGAAAAGAGTCAGGGCTGTGCCTGTCTCCACAGACGCCCCAAGGCTGGGAGTCCCGGGCACCAATCCTGCTGCCCAGTCTCTTCCGGGGCCACCTCAGGGACACTCTGCCCCCAAATGGCCCCACTTCTTCTCCCTCCTTCAGGGGACCCCTTCCCTGGGGCCCCTCGTGGAGCCGGGTGGTCGGGGGCTCAGCAAACACCCCGCTGTGGGTTGAATTGTGCCTCCTGGAAGGACACACGGAGGCCCTCCCTCCAGCACCTGTGGACGTGGCCTGCTGGGGAAGCAGAGTCGGTGCCCGTGTGGTCGCGTGCAGGGTGCCTCCCTGCGTCAGGGCCCTCCCCAGCCCAGTGCTCACAAAAGGGGACGCACAGACACAGGGAGACAGAGGCAGAGACTGGGGCCCTGTGGTGCAAGCCCAGGAGCACCTGGGACTCTCAGAAGCCGGAAGACCCTGCCCCAGAGCCTCTGGTCGGGGGGCTGCCCACACCCCGATATCAGGCTGCTGACCTCCCGGCCATGAGCAAATAAATGCGTAACTTTCTAAGCCACAGGTTGGCAGCGCTGGGTTAGGGCAGCCCTGAGACGGGCCGGAAGCAGGGCAGGGGAGGGGCCGTCCAGGGAGGTCTGCAGGGCAGCAGCCTCACTGGGCTGACGTCGCTCCCTGTTCGGGGTAGTTTCAGATGGCCCCCAGCCCCAGGACCCACGGACAGGAAGCCTGGACCCCAGGGCAAGCTCTGATCCATCAGCGTCAGACCCTCCCCAGCTCCCCACCACCACCAGAGCAGCAGGGATCCGTCACAGGTGTCGTTCTCGGGCCATCCCAGCGTGGGGGTCGCTGTGCCCAGAGTCCGTGGGAGAGGGGGACAGAGAGGAGCGGAGAGAGCGTGGGGCTCCTGAACCCCCTTGGGAGCATGCACAGCCGTGGCTGGTCTGGCAGGACAGGGATGAGCGCCTGGTGCCCGCCCAGCGCCCACCCCTCCGCCCCGGGCTCTGGGGAGCCTGCAGCTCCTGGGGCCCCGGCACCGCCATTCCCGGTCAGTACACGTCCTCTGCGGCGGCGAGCGGCGAGCAGCATGACCCGGGCAGGGCCGGCCTCCTTCTGCAGGCCCAGTTCCTCCCCGTGCAGGAAGAGCCTGGACCAGGTGGCCTGGAGCTCTCTCTGGATCCCAAACTGTAAGGTTTCTGGGCTAAAAGAAGACAAAGAAAGGGCCCCACCCCATCCTGGGACCTGCTGGATCCCGTCCCTCAGACTCACCCTTGCACCCGCCCCTCAAGCACTGGCCAGGTGGGGCGGGGGCAGGAGGGCAGCCGCAGGGCATGGCTCTGGGGTCAGGTGCCGGCCAGGAGGAGCCCAGAGCCACGTGGCCACTGCTGGACCCAGACGCTATTGGGGACAGAGACCTCGCCACAACCCATCCCCACTCAGGGACCCCCTAACCCTGGCCCCCCTGTGCGGCCAGCCCTAGTGATCCTAGTGCACTAATCCGACCTACAGCGCCTCCTCGCACATGGACCCTGGACACAGAGGGCAAGGTGTTTGCTGGGAATAGAAATGGGGGGTCCTGGGGGGGCGGACGCGGGCAGACCCGGAGGACTTCACTCTGAAACCACGGGACCGTCTGCTGGGGCCAGAAGGGCAGACGCTCCTCGGTGGAGGCAGGGCAGACCCCGAGGGGACTCACTGCCCTTGGATGAAGACCGTGGGGCTCCCGAGTACCAACCAGTGCAGCACTGATGTCGCCAGGACAGCCTGGACGGAGGCTCAGCCAGACCCAGCACGGGACCCTTCCCACCGAACAGCCCCTCAGCCACGGTCCCTGCTGCCCCGCTCTGGCCGCCGGCACTCTCGGGAGCAGGACAGACCTGGTGCTCCTCTGATAAGACGCTCCCAGACTGTCTGGAGAGACTGTCCACGCCGCAGGGAAGGGCCGGCCAGGACCTGCTTCTGCCGGGAGCCTTTGGGAGCTCCCCAGGTGCACAGAGGCCAGTCCCGCCAGGGTCTACAGACGCTTCTGGCCACACGCGCCTGAGGCTCCAGGCCCACCCACCGGGGAGGCCGTTTCTTCTCTGCTTTGCAGGGAATCACTTATTTGGACAGTGCTTCTCAAACCGTGTTCCATGGTACCCTAGGGGGTTCTGCACGTGGTACAAACAGCACCTTTCACCCTCCCCTCTGCGAGCTAGGGCTGCACGGAGGCCGGAAGCAGAGTCTCTGGTTTTCTCCTCACCGTGAGGCCAGAAGGCAGGTGCGAGTCAAGGTCCTATAGCAGAGCTCGGGGCGGGGAGGCTCAGAAGGGTCGAGTGGTTGTACCAGAGTCACACAGCCTTGGAGGGCTGCGTTGGGAGCTGAATCCGGTGGGCTTCCAGGACCAAGGCCCTTCCCAGCAGCCATCTGGGGGGCTGAGCCCTCTCCCTTCTGGGAGCCAGCACGCCTACAGGCCTCCTCCGGGGCGTGCCTCCGAACCCGGGCGCTGCACCCCGGCCAAGCTGGACAGTGACGGAGCAGGGTAGCCCAGGACCCCATGGGGCTCACTGCCGCCCACCAGCCGGCCAGGGAACCGCCTCCAGCCTCATGCTGCCGGGCTCATGGGACATGCATAGCTCTATGGGCGTGGCAGGGGTGGCCCCCAGGGACTTTGCACCAGCAAACTTTAAGCAGAAATCAAAGCCTGTTCTGAGAGTGACCCAAAGGGACAAGGCTGGGCTGGGCTGGCTCCTGGGCGCTCAACCAAGAGCCAGAAGTCCCTGCCCAGGGGCTGCCCTGCTGTTGCCCTGAGGTCCCCGTGGAGGGCACGGTCCAAGGAGAGTAGGCTGGGGTCCTGGATAGGGCCCTCCATCTCCCTGTGCCTGGGACTTTGTGGGCCCCTGGCCCCCATGAGGTCTTGTTATCAGGCACCCCACCACCCCCGGAAGATACCATGAGGCACTCCTGGTCTTTGGGGACCCAGGCCCTTGGCCCCCAAGTCCTGCTGGGTCAGCGGGGGCCTTCACACACCAATCCAGGGTCCATTTCTCCTTGGCCACCTCACAGCGACATCTGACCCGGGCCATGGCCTCCCACAGCTTACCCCCGCCGCCCCCCGGGCCTGCGTTCTCATCTCCCTGACCCCTTCCTGTGGGGTCCCCAGGACCCAGAGTCATGCCATCTCTGTCCCCACGGACTCACCCAGGCCCAGCTCCAGAGCCTATCCACGGGCATGATTCTCAGTTTTGGGGGCTAAGCCACCCCCCTGAGCCCTGATAGCCAGTGTAGCCTCAGCACTGGGTACCTGATGGGCTGGCGTCAGGCTTCAGCCACCATCACTCACACCTAGCCAGGGTTCACCCAACACTGTCTTCAGGGCAGGGACAGGGGGCGGGAGGAGCTCCTCCACTGTCTGCCTGGCTTTGGGCTCCCAGAGGATTCTGCCCACCGTGTCTTCCTCTCTACCTGCACTCCCAAAGGACCATCTGGACCTGAGCCCTGCAGCCCTCTGAGCCCCCTATTCTGAGCCTAACCTCACCTATTCCGGGTCTATAGCCCCAGGAAGTGGCTGGGACCAGAGAGACAAGCTGAGGTGAGAACAGGGAGTCCCCCTCGATATGGGGCACAGCCAGGCCCCCAAACAATTGCCATCCTGCCTCAGAGTGTGGAGGCCAAGAGAATATTCTAGCTGTATTCTAGAATATTCTGTCTGCAAAATCGAGGCCTTGACACACTGCTGGCCACACCGGAGACTGTGCCTCAGGGCGCCATGGCTGTTCAACCTGGAACATCTGCACATGGGGATGACGTCCTGCTCTGTCCCTGGGCACTGGCCCGCCTTCAGGGTAGGTGGCATCTGGGGGGAGACAGGAGTGTGGGAGCAGCTCCCCTGTCTCTGTCCCCTAAGTCACTGCTGTTTCTAGGCCTCCCTCCGTCTAGACCCTCAGCCAACCCCCGACACCCAGCTCTGGGGCCGGCAGTGTTTCCCCAAGTCCGGGTATGGGGGTGCTTCTGCGTGTGGCTGACATAGCTAAGGGGACCCCCCCTCCACAAGTCATGGCCTTACAGGGCCCCCCTCGTGAATGCAAGCACAGCAAGTGCCTTGTGTCAGGACAACTGAGCACGGCCCAGGTGACAGCGCGGCCACTGGCTCAATCAGGTTCCGTCCAGTGAGGAAGACTCAGGGGAGCCTGAGAGATGGACAGACTCTGGCGGGCCTGGAGGAGGGAGGGAGCCACTGCGCTGGGAGAGGCCCACGGGGCAGGGGGCTACAGGGGGCCTCCACGAGCTGACAGTGACCCCTGGTTTACAGCCAGCCAGAAAATGAGGACCTTTGTCCTATAACCACAAAGCAAGGAGTGCTCCTGGCGCCTCAGTGAGCTTGGAAATAGAATCCTCCCCAGCCGAGTCCCAGATGAGAGCACAGCCTGCTGAGACTGTCACCGCAGCCCCTGGTCAGACGGTCACCACAGCCCAGTGAGGCCACCGCAGCCCCCGGTGAGACGGTCACCACAGCCCAGTGAGGCCACCGCAGCCCCCAGTGAGACGGTCACCACAGCCCAGTGAGGCCACCGCAGCCCCTGGTGAGACGGTCACCACAGCCCCTGGTGAGATGGTCACCACAGCCCAGTGAGGCCACCGCAGCCCCCGGTGAGACGGTCACCACAGCCCAGTGAGGCCACCGCAGCCCCTGGTGAGACGGTCACCACAGCCCAGTGAGGCCACCGCAGCCCCTGGTGAGACGGTCACCACAGCCCCTGGTGAGATGGTCACCACAGCCCAGTGAGGCCACCGCAGCCCCCGGTGAGACGGTCACCACAGCCCAGTGAGGCCACCGCAGCCCCTGGTGAGACGGTCACCACAGCCCCTGGTGAGACGGTCACCACAGCCCAGTGAGGCCACCGCAGCCCCTGGTGAGACCGTCACCGTGGCTCGGTGAGAGAGCGGGAGCACAGGCCCCAGCTAAGCCACCCTGGAGCCCTGACCTCTGGAAACCATGAGAGACTGAATGTGTTCTCTGAAGCCACCGAGTGCGCGGTGACCGGTACACATTAGGCTGCGCGATACAAAGAAAAGCCAGGGTGGTTCTGTGTGCGGACACCGGTGAGGCACGCGAGAGGTTCCTCCGAGTCTCAGAGCCCCGCATCCCGTTACCCTCCGGCAGGGAGTGAGGGAGAGCCCTCTCCGCTGACCCACGTGCCCTGTGTCCGAGCCCAGCCCAGCTCACAGGCTCCGCAGAAGCACTGCTGGGAAATCGCCCCAGAGGCCGAGGCCCCCCCCCCCGTTGCCTGCCACGCTGCCGCCCTCCCACCCCGCCCAGTCGTCTGTCCCGTCCTTGTGTGGGCTCGCAGCCTCTGGCTTTGCTCCTTTTGTTCCTTACTTGGGGACATCTGTCCTCCCACTGCCCCCAGCCAAGGGCCTCCCATCTTCCAGGAGCCCCTGTGGAGGCTGCCTTATCTCTAGAGCCCTCTCTGGCTGTCCAGGGAGCCTGGGGGATCCCTGGGCCTGGGCCCCGGGGCCTTCCTCATGTCCCACGCGGCCGTGGCGGCAGGTGTGCTCAGCACAGGACACGCAGCACCAACAGCCCGTGTGCACGGGGCTTGGCGTGTGCTTGCCGCTGGGTTAGTGAAAGGGTCAGAGCAGAGGGTGAACAGGCCAGTCCCACCCTTGGGGGAGGAGACCTGCTCCCATGTGGGCGGCAGGTGGGGCTGCGGGTTCGGGACAGCGTGGAACGGGGCAGAAAGGCCAGACCGCTGGCTGAGCCCAGAGGGAGGACACGGCGGGCCACAGATCCCTGTGGCAGGCGGGGCCAGCAGGCCTGGGAGACTACAGTAAGGCTACAACAGGACGCGGGCCACCCCCAGAGGCCCTGGCAGCCAGCCGACACCCGAGGTGTGACCCCGGGTGCTGCAGGGTCTGAGGACAGCCGAGTGGTCCAGCCGGGCGGGCAGCGCAGGACTGACACGGGGGAGCCGGCTGGTCTGAGGGCAGCCGTGATCTGGTCCGGGGAGCCACACGTGGCCTGCGGCAGGGACAGCAGGACCGGGGACCAGCAGCAGCGTGACGTCACAACTCAGTCGCCAACCTGATGTGAGCGCAGATGGGAGAGGAGCCACGACCACGCCCACTCCGGGCTCCGGGGAGCTGGGGGGTCGCAGGAGGTCAGGGGGCTCCGGAGGGGCCTCTGGGGCAGGATTAAGTTCAGCCTGAGATGTGGGGGGCTCTGTGGGTGGCCCACAGGTCTCCGGCAGGGTCACGGTCAGGTGCGGGCACTTCTGGTAGAGAGACGTCACCGTCAGAGGTGGAAGGAGAGGCCAGGATACGCGGAGCCCAGCTTCCCAGGGGTCATTCCCCTGCCCCCTCCATGGTCACCTACTCCCCCAAGCAGAGGCTATGGCCACCCTTCTCCCCGGGGCCCATAGTGCAATGGGGTGGGGCAGGAGGGTTCCCCATGGGCTCCTGCAATACTGTTCCGTGGAAGGGACAGGCGGCACTTTTCAGACAGGACATGTCTGAGCACCCTTGGAATTAGGCTGAGGCCCAGCTGTCCTGCTGGGAAAGAAAGAGTCCTCCCCGAGTGTCACTCCTCAGAGACGGTCCCACCTGCCCCGGGCACTGGGCTGGCCCGGGCACGGGTGAGAGCGGGGCGGTCTGTCTGCGGCCTTGCTGAAGCCCTACGGAGACGCGGGCAGGAGCTCTCCTGGGCGATGAGTCCTACGGGGACTGAGGCCTGCGCTGGTCTCGGGACCACAGAAGTGGACTCCAGAGGGAAGCCAGGCCCCCATCCGCCAGGGCAGAGCGCCCTCACCCCAGCACCCCTCCCTCCTTTGAGCTGGCCCTGGGGCCCCGCGGGTGAGGAGAGGAGCTACCCCTGCGGGTGATGTCAGAGCGGGAGCCTGGGGGACCGGGCTGCGGGGACCAGGCGTGGTAGGGGTGGGTGCTGCAGGGTGGGGGGCGGGCTGTAGAGGTCACATCCGGGAAGGAGCAGAACCAGGCGGATGTGAAGAAATCGGCATTTTCTCTACCCTTCCCCTCCCCACCCCGCCCTGCCCCCCACCAGCAGCTCTATAGCAGGGCGAGGCCCACCAGGAAGGGCGGGGGGCTGGGGACACAGCGAGGTTCTGTGGGGCTGGAGCCACATCATACCCCGCAGCCGGGAATGGGGAGAACACAGCACTTGGGGGCATCTGAGGGGCAGGTGCCGCGGTGGGGGCTCCAAGCCGCCAGCTCCAGCCTGAAGGCGAGAAGACAGCATGGGCGGATGGGCGACAGCTCGGCCGGGCGGCCTGGGCAGGGTCAGCAGGTGGCCGCACAGAAAATGAGTCCCCGGGGTAGCAGCAATTGTAAGTGTCAGGAAAGTCAAGGTCTCCGTAGCCCTGGTCTGTGACAGCTTCTGACCACAAACAAATATATATGGAAACGATCGCCCTGGGCGGCAGCCAGCACTGGTGCGTGAGGAGGCTTAACCCCCGAGTGTCCGGGCGGCCAGGGCAGTGGGGCCCAGAGCGCCGGCCCTCCATGAGACGGCCACAAAGGCCGTCCCTTCCCGGGGCACACAAGCACAGCCTCCCAAGTGCCCCCATGCCTATCTGGAGAGACCCCCGCCCTACCCAGGGCAGTGCCCGGCTCCCGGACACAGTAGCCCTCCAGCCTCAGCTCCCAGGAGGGGCCAGGCCAGGCCAGCAGCTGGGGGTGTCACTCGGGAGTCCCACGTATTGGGCAGGCTCCCCGCATGTGGAAACGCAGACCCCTACACCCAGTGAGACGCCCTGACACGGCGAGCAGACTCGGCTTCCCTAGAAAAATGCAGAGCCTCCATGAGCGCTCACAGAGGTCACCTACCCACGGGCTCCGAGCCACGGCCTGAGTAATGAGATCAAGGAGCCCTGGGCCAGGTGTGGGACAACTGATCGGATGACGACGGTTCCTTATGAGTCTGTTCATTCAGCCCCGCCCGGCTGCACCGGGATCGAAGCCGTGCGTGCGCGCGTCTCGGTCACAGGCGCGCAGATGCAAACCTCTGTGGAGGCCCGCAGCGTCCAGGGCATCGCCCTTCTGCCCACCCCGTGCTGCCCGCCTTTCTCTGGGGAAACCGTGGCTTCCCCGTCCGTCACCCAGACGGCCTTCCTCGGCCGGCTTCTTGGGAAAACGAGGGAAGTACTTCACGCAGAGCGGCTTGACTAGGGTCGCCCAAACTCATATCCACCCCAAACCCCAGAATGAGATCTCACTTGGGAACGGGGTCTTACAGGGGTGATTTGCTAAGGATCTCAAGACAAAATCATGCTCGATTTCAGGCGGGTCACACCCAGCCACCATGGTCCTGGAAGAGGAGACACGGGAAGCAGGCAGCCACATGACCACAGAGCAGAGGTTGGAGGGACGCCTGGCTGCCCAGAGCTGGCAAAGGCCGGAGGGAGCCTCCCTGAGCCTCTGGGGGAACCAACACCCAGGTTTCAGGCTTCCAGCCCATGAACTGGGAGGGGGTCCACTTCTGCTGTTTGAAGCCCTGGTGTGTGGGACTCCGCACCCACGGTCGTACACACGGTTGCTCAGGACACCGTCCCAGGCCTCCCTGTGCACTGCTGCATGGCCAAGCCAGGCCCGTCCCTACCTGTGAATTCCCATGGGCATCGGGCTTCCCAAAAGCCCCCCCACCACAGCCACACAGCAGCCCCACCCTGCCCCCTCATCCAGAAGTCAGCAAAGACCCGTGGAATTGTTTTCACTAAAAACTGTCCACCGATGCAGAAAACAGACCCACATCCCTCCTGTTCCTGGAGCCCAGGACCTGCTCCCCGGGAAACAAGGCCCCCAAAGCCTGGTTTGCTGTCACTGCGTCTTGGGGGGCCCCTCATGTGTCGGTGGCCGGGCAGACGTGGCCTTCGGTGGCAGAGGCCAAGATTGGGATGTCCGCTGTCACGAGAGATGCACTCAGGGGTGCCAGCAGCCCACAACGGGGCGGGAATCAGAGTCAGTCCCAAGTCCTGGAAGGGGACAGAGGCGTCTGCTCCTGAACCCATGAGTGCACGGCGTGCCCGGCACAAAGACAGAAGCGTGTGGTTTCGCAGGGGGCCCCAACGCCCGCAGCACAGCCGCCCTTCACTTCCCAACAGCCGCAGACCGTCACGTGCTTTCCTTAAGTCGCTTCTCCTGCAGGTGGACCTGAAGCTGCGGCCCTGCTCTGCCCCCCCCCCAAGCGCGGCACCTTCACAGGTCCTGTCCCTCGCTGGGGGACACTGAATGCAAGCAAAACCCGTGAGTCCGAGCTGAGCCCTATTTGTTTTCTGTAACAGCCTCTTCTCAACCTTGAAACTACTTTCTGTTTTGAAAATTATCTGACATCTCAAAATAAGCTGTGTTTGAGGACGAACGCTGGCCAGTGCACCCAGGACTGAGGGACCGTGAGCAAGTAAATGAGTTTTGGGTCTGCTGCCCCAGCTTTTGGTGAAGCTAGACTAATATTCCTGTCCAGGTGTGTTTGTGCACCAAGTCCCTGCTCAAATGCCCGCCATGGCTCTGACTGCCCCCACTTTGGCCGTGTGGACCAGGAAGTTACGTCCTGACCACTGACCTCCAGAAGCAAAGACGGACTCCCACAGACAGATGGCCCCAGATCCAGGAATTGGGCAGCAGGGGCTTCCTAAAGGCTGATATAAATTGCCTGTGGTATGCACACATGTGCACACCTGGACAGCATGTGTCTAGGACACACAGGGCACATGCACATGCGTGCAGGTATGGTCTCATACAAGTACACACACGGGACGCACAGACACGCATGTGGCACCCACCTGAGTGGGTACACACGAGGCATTGAATGCACAGACATGCACACGCATGCACACACGTGCACACACAGAGTTCCAAGACCAGCTCAGAGCTGCCTGATGAGCGGCCCCCACCATGGACCAGAATGCAAAGAGGGCCGCTAAAGCTTTCGGGACTCTGGTCTCACCACGGAAGGGAGCAGCCTGAGCCTTAAAGATGAGGGATAGCAAAGCTAAGAGTTCACGGGTCTGTCCGGCCTCGACTCGGGCATCGGCCACATGGCTGGCCAAGGGGGCCTGTCCTGTCCCACAAGGAGGGGCTCGGCTACCTGGGGCAGCCTGGTCCCTGCCTGAGAGGGATTCTGCTGATGGGTGAGGGCCTGACGACGATCAGACAGTATAGCCGGACACAGGGCTGACACCAGCACTACTATCTGCCCCAAGCTGGGAGCCCAGTGCTGCCCACGACCCGGAACAGCCTGGGCAGGGCCCTGGCTCGGGAGTGCAGGGACAGAGAGGTACAGGAGTTCCCGCAGCGGCCGAGCCAAGCCATGTCCTAGCTCCAGCTGCTCCCGTGGCTGCCCCAGACCACGGGAGTAGCCCCGGGACAGCACAGAGAATGGGAGGCCCACAGGGGGTGTTGGAGGACTCCAGCGCCCGGGTCGGCGTCCCGACGGGGTCCCGACAGCACCACGCACGGGGCTGCGCTGGCTGCTGCCTGTGTCCGCCCGGCCGCGCACAGACAGAGCAGCCCACTTGCTATTCTCAGGTGAGGGGCGCTGTGGCCGAGGCGCTCAGTGTCACCAGGAGCCAGGTGGGGGGAACAGGGCAGAACCTTCAGAACTAATGTCAATTTTCTGCATCAAATATTTTGATAATTAAACAAAGCTGATCAAGGGAGGCGAGTGGCACAGCTCCGGAGCTCAGGAAGCAGCCCATTAAACAGAGGCCCGAGCGCCCGCGGCGGCAGCCCCAGATTAATGACTCAGCCGTAATAGATTTTCCCAGCTCTGCCGCACGGGGCAGCTCCGGCCGGGGAGGGGCGCGCAGCCCGCGCCCGGAGGAGGCCGTTAAAGGGGCAGGGACAGTAAATCAAGGTGCCCACGGTGGACGGGTGGGACGGCCGCAGGCTGTGACCCACTCGCCCGTGACGGACCCGAGGTGTCCCTGTCTTCTGGTGTGACAGGGGTCTGCGACCCAGGCTCTCCGGGAGGCCCCCTTCAGACCAGCGGGAGATGTAGTTCCAGCTCAAATGGACACAGAGCCAGAAGGATGGACTCAAGAAGGACAGCAGGGGGTGCCCTGGGTTGCCCCCCCAGTCCCCCACCGCTGCCCTCTACGGTGGCCAGAGGAGGGTCAGGCTGGACAGTGCTGCCTGCTTCTGTGTGCGGACCTGGTCCACCTGACTCCTGTGTGTCCACACAGCTGTGCGGTATGGAGACCAGATGAAGGAAGCACGTGTTCAGCCCAACACGGTCATACTGCAAGGATGGGTTACATTGGGATAGTTTCCGGGACTGGGGGACTCAGGAGTAATGAAACCCAGGGCTGCTGACCGGGGAGGACAGGATGTGCGTTGGGGGCAGGTGCCCATGCCGTCCCGGTCCTCCACAGGGAGCCCTGCCTTCACCCCTGCAGGATGGAACAGAGCTGGCCGGCCCCACGCAGCCCGCTCGGGCTCTCAGGGCCCCTCAGGGAGATGGGGAACCACAGAGGCCGTCCCGTGCCCCCAGCGCAGCTCTGTGGCACTGGCATGTCGAGGGAGCTGTGTGCTGTGGGACGTCCTGTCCCTGTAGACCCACAGCGTTTGCTCTGCTCTCCAGGACTTGCTGGGCTGTTCCACACACAAGGGATGAAGACACGTTGTTCTTGGTGCTTTCGTTCAACAAACATTTCCTGGGCCACTGCGGTGGGAAGACAGCGGGGGGTTGGGGGGGACCCTCTTCTGAGGCTTGTCCACTCCGGCTGGCCAAGAGAAGCCTGCCGCTGCTCAGCCCATCCCAGGTCCTGGGTACAGCGTTGCAGCAGCAAGGAGGAATGGGGTGTGCTCCCCCTGGCCCCTCACAGCCCCCAACAATGCAGACCCTTGAGGCTAGGTCCTTGCTGGGTGTCCCGGGGCCCCCGGTCGCTGGGCCTGGATCATGCCCCGTCTCCCCGGGAATGTCCAGTGAGCCCTCAGTCCCTGCCCAGCTGTGGCACCCAGGGTTTCCACCCGAGGCTCTGCCTTCTCAGCCCAGGTGGTAGGACTGGCCAGGGGTCCCTGGGCCTCTCCAGGTGGCCCGGCTATCCAGCCACAACTCCCCTGCGGACCCTCTGCTCTCTCCCTCACCTACTTTCCCACCCCCTTCCCCGACGCAGGAGGGGGGGCCTGAGAGGGGGGTTGTCCTTGCTTCCTACCCGGCCACTGCCCGCCTCACCCGCACTCCCTCCTGGACACAAGGGCCGACCAAGTCATCAGGGTGGTGTTCCCACAGCCGCACCCCACCCAGGCTGTGGCCACCAGAGTAGCCTGATCTCCTCTGTTTTCCACCCTCGAGGAGCAGAACTGCCAGGTCGCCCTCTGGAGGCGGTGTCTCCCCATACAGACGCATGTCACTCCCTGATCTCTCCTGAATGTGCTCCCGGGCTTAGGCCGGCCACACCCGCTGGAGCCAGGACAGGTGGCGGGCACTTCAAGACAGACACACTGGTAGGGGGAGGGTACAAGGCTGCCCGCGCCAAGGCCTCCCTGCGTTTGCACAGTGTGCGTGCACAACTGTGTGTATTTCTAGATTGGGTGTGGGCACACGTGAGCTTGCATGTGTGTGAGGGGGCATTGTGAGTGTATGTGCTGCCTGAGTGCGTTCAGGCATGTGTACACAAGTGTACATGTGTACGAGGGGTATGCGTGATATGTGTGCTGCCTGAGTGTGTGTCCATGCATGTGTGTGTGAGAGTACATGCGTGTGAGGGGCTCACATGATCATGTGTGCAGCCTGAGTGTGTGTTCACGCACATGTGCCTGAGCGTGCGTGTTCATGTGCCTGTGCGCGTGTGTGCACATGTGCTCACACAGCTGTATGCGTGTGCATGCCATCAAAAGTATTGCCACACAGGTAGAGTGGTAAGTGTGCTGTGTGCACAGTTGTGTGTTCGTGAGTGCTCTGCTCACAGGCGTGTGAGCATGGGTGCCTGTGTAAGCATCCCTAGTGTTTGTGCGTGAATGTGTGGCTCACGCAAGGGTATATCATGGTCGTGTGCAACAGTGGCATGAGGGTGCTGCGTGCCCAGTGTGCCTGCGTCCGTGTTCACGTCCGCTGAACTGGGACTGGGGCTTGGCACCTAGCGAGATGCGGCTTCAGGAACCTGCCCGGGATGCTGAGGAGGTCACGTGGCCCCCAAGACAGCTGCCTCATCCCATCTCATTTGTGCCTCCGGAAAACACTTATTCGGCACCAACTGTAGCCCCAGGATAACCCTGGTGCACACACACACCCCGTCACTGCCTCTCTGCCCCCCCCCCACCGGAGAGGGTCTCAGAGGCAAGAGGGGACCAGGACAGAGCCACTAATCACGTGGCTGGTGTGAGCGTCGAGCCTCAAGGGCGACACCCAGAGCCCCTCCCCCAGCTCCTAGCTTCGGGCGACCCCCCCGCTGGCCGCCCCCAACCTCAGCCTGGCATCATGAGGCTGTGCGAGGAGGCAACACTTGCCCCTGCGCCTTCACAGAGGTTGTCCCATCTGCCCTGGACACCCTTCCCTGCCTGCTCCCCCCACCCAAGTCAGGTCCCATTCACCCTCAGAACCTGGGAGGCGGCAGGTCTGCTGTGGGGTGCCTGGGGCCCTGGGGGCTGCCCCGTGGCTCAGTCATCCTTCTGCTCCTGTGTCTCCCTGAACCTCAAGGCCATAGCAGGGGCCATCCCCATCCCCCAGGAGCCATGGCAGGGGAGGAGCGAGGGAGGCACGGCCTGAGGTCTCCCCCGTGAGTGAGTGTCAAGCCCCTCATTGCCCACGCTGCTCTGTGGACGAGGGGTCACTACGCGTCCCTTGGCCACCCACCACTCCTGCTCTCCACCCCCCGGCAGAATTCAGGTGCCAGCCCCACGGCTCCCCTGGCAGGGCTCCCACCAGGGCCTGGACCCAACCCCGTAGTGTTGGCTCCCCTGCCTCTTCCCTCCCCAGCAGCCAGTGGGGACTCTGGAGCCTCTGTTTCCCCATCTGCCGCCAGGGAGGGGCTGCCTGCCTCCAGGCCACAGCTGGGTTAGCTCCCCCTAAGCCCCATGGGGGCACAGAAGGCACGGAGGAGCCTGCTGGATGAGGTGGGTCTTCTCCCACACCCCCGAGTGCCCGGCTGAGTACTCAGCCCAGCCCCCCGCGAGTTCAAACAACCTCAACCCCGTGGAATCCAGGATCCCCAGGGTGGCCAGCTCCACTCGGGGTTTATTCTGCAGGAAGCAAATCGGGGCAGTTCCCCCCAGGGAGGCAGCTCGGAGAGGACGACAGAAGGGCCAGGCTGTCCCTGCTGGAGCCCCAGCCTGGATGGGTGGGGGTCGAACATGTGATCAAAGATAATGAGCCAGAGGAACAAGGGGGCATTCCGGGGTGGGGAGCAGGACGGGGGAGCCCCTCTCTTGACTCAAACCCAGACCTTGGCCACCAGAAACCCAGGGACCCAGCTGAGTCCAATGCAGTCCCTGTGACCAGGCTGCCACCTAGAGACCCCGTGTTCTAGCCCCCTGGGGCCCAGATGCCCCACAGGTGCACCGTGAAGCCCCTACCTGTGGGGGAGGACCTGACCCTCCACCCACCCTCAGAGTCCCTGCCATGGTCACAGGCCGTTCAAGGTCGAGAGTAACCCCGTGTGGTCTGCCAAGTGGGGCCCATGGCAGTCTGGCCACAGGAGTGTCAGCCCATACATCACGGGTGTTCCCATCGCAGCTGTCACGGTAACTACAGGGACTCGGGCAGGGTCGTATTTCTACCAGTCATGACAGCGGAGATAAATCCGTCCCGGCCGTCCACCTCGGGCAGCAGGCTGTGTCGGGGAAGGTGGTGGCCAACTGAGGCGGGTGCCATCAAGCCAAGACCCCGAGATGGGAGGCTGTGGGGGCCTGACCTGGGGGCACTGTCACTGACAGGCCCCTTCCTCCCCGCTACCTGTCCTGCCCCCAACAGCCATGCCTGGGGTGGGACTTGGCCCCTGACCTGGGCACCTGAACCCTGGGACCCTGTCTCAGATGGTTCCTTTTTGGCTGTGTGACCCTAGGCCAGTCACTGCCCCTCGCTGGGCCTCCTTCTCCTCAGCATCACAGTGGGATACCAACCCCCACACGGTGGCTGTCAGACTGAGTGCGGTGACCTGTGCGAGCCAGACTGGCCACATCCCAGGTGGGAACCCCAGAAACCCCTCCGAGGACTCTTGAGCCCAGCCCCCGATACTCATGCTGCCCCCACCTTGGGGTCCCCAGCACCCCTTGGCCTACTTCCCCTCCAGCCCAGCTGCCTCTTACTGACCCTCTACGTCTGGACCCAACACCAGCACCCAGACCCAGCCAGCCCAGCTCAAAGACGGGCCAGATGGCCAGGCCACGAGGTCACCAATTATCTTCAGGGTGAAGGGGGCTGATCGGGGTCTGGGTTCCTTCTGCATCTCCAAGACTCCCCAGGCTCAGGGCGCAGGGCTGAACAACCACGGGCGCTGAGAAGCAGCCACGCACCCCCCACCCAGCTGCCCAGTCCCGGGGTCACCCGGCATCTCGGTGAGCAGCAGGCATCCCGTTGCCTGGCACAGGGGCACCTCCCCCTGTCTCCCTCCCCGCCCAGCAGTCAGCAGAACCGGTGCTCCTGTGAGAGGAGGAAACAGCACCGAGCTCATCAGGCAGCTGGACACGCTCTCGAGAGTGCTGTGAGAGGAGGAAACGGCACCGAGCTCATCAGGCAGCTGGACATGGCAGCGGCCCTAGGTGGTAGGGCCGATCGCCCGCCTCTGGCTTTTGGGGAGCCAGGACCCCCAGGACAGAGAGAGGAGGCCACGGGAGGGCCGTCCCCCACCCTGGAGAGATGTGCCTGCAGCCAGGAAGGGGCCCGGGACTTTGGTCACATGGGCCCGTCCACACAATGCAGACACTGTTGTCCCCTCAGACCAAGCACTCTGGGGCCAAAGTCACAGGGAGTGGGAATGCCCTGTGTCCACAGGCATTTCAGCCGTGGGCAGAGCCCCGAGGAAGCCCCAGCCGTGGCAGGTGTGAGCTCTCGGCCCAGGGCCATGAGGGCCTGGCCACGGCAACCACACAGGCCCGGTCAGTATGTCGGGTTTCCCTGACGGAAGCACCAAGGTCAGGGTCCTGTGAGCAGGAGTTCCGTGAGCACGGCGGTGACAGCCCCACACAGCAAGGAAGATGGCGAGCCTGCCCCGTGGCTGGCCAAGGGGCGGGTGCCAGCCCCCTTTCTCGTCCCCACGTTCTGGAGGAGCGGACCGGCTGACCCGCGCCCCCGCACCCCTGCCCCTCCAGGGGCCAGGGCCGCTTCCACTTCCACGTGCACCCGCCCGGGCCCACAGCACCCCCCGCCCGTGATAGATAATGGTTTAATAAGCGATCTGTTTTTTATTTAAAGGGTCGGCAGTAAAACCCAGATCACATTTCTCACTTGGTGGGTCAAAAAACCGCTTACGCTCATTTCTGCAATGGAAAGCGACACTCTATCAAATCAAACATTTCCAGATGTGCCCAGCTTGCTCCGAGGCGCGGCGGCGGCAGCGGCGGCAGCTGGAAAGCAGGCCGGGAACACCACCTACTGGCAGCCGGGAGCCGGTCACCGCACACTCACTCCCGCAGCACAGAGGCCCGCAGCCCCGGCCCCTGCTGTGTGGTCGGAGTTGGAGGACCCTCTGCCCATCAACACGGCCCCCAGGCCAGGGCCAGGAGCACCCGCAGTCTGTGGGGCCAGGCCCCCTCGCTGCTGCCGGCCAGCCTCTCTGGCCACCTCTGCACCCCAGGCCATGGCAGCTGGGGGAGCAGCTGGAAGCTGTTCTGGCGGGGGGAGGCTCGGATGCGGGCCGGTACCTGGAACAGACACAGTGTTCCAAAGTCACCCCAAGAAGCAGAAGGAAGGAGGAATCCGATCCGAAGGGCCCCACACACCCTGGTGCTGAGTCTGAGCCCCGTCCCGACGGCCAGCATGCCCAAGGCCCGGGCCTGCGTGCCCAGCTTTGCTCTAGGGACACAGTGAGACCGTGAGGACATCTCTGCCTTTGAGAGACGGACACGCTCCCCAGCTAGCTTGGCTCATGTCCTGGGTGGGAGTGGAGCCCACCAGCCGCCCCTGTCCCCGGCCAGCCCGCCATGACCGCCTCCCAGCTCCGGGCCACAGCACCACGAAAAGGGCAGCCCCCTTCAAAGCAAAGGAAAGCCGACTGGGTCCGAGCTGGAGCCCCCCTGAGAGCGGCTGCTACCAGACTTGGGCTCAGAAAGTCTCCCGCTGCCAGGAGCAGCTCTGGGAAAGGGGCTCCGGAAGGCCCGTGAGCGGAGGCTCCTGGACCCACCTGGGCCGCCTCCAGGGGCAGGACTGCTGGAAACACACTTGCTGGCAGCCGCCCGAGATCGCATTCCGTGGGTCCCCCGTAGAATGCCGTTTTCACTCTGAATTAAAACCGCAGCCAACTTTAAATTTAATAATAGAGTTATAAACTCTTGAAGGTGTATGGATGGCTGACCGACCCCGGAGAGAAGAGGGAGGCTCTACACACAGAGGTCCTTGTAAGCAAATCTCGGGATTTGGTCCAGACCTTGTTGAATTACCTTTTGTGAGAACTCGCGGCATCTGTGCCGGTCACGGGTGGCGTCGGGTGACTTGGGGGGGAGGGCAGCCTGGCCCCCCCAGAAGCAGCCCTGCCCTGCGGGACCCGCCAAGCTGTTCCTCCCAAAGGGGTCCCCACCCCAGCACACAGACACCCCTGGAGGCCCAGGGCCCACCCTGATCTCTACACCGTGACAAAAGGCGGGGATGTGGGCACAGGGAACAGGGCACAGACGACAGACAGGAGGCAGCTGGTCAGGAAAGAGCTGTCTGGTGTCCAGCAGCCTGGGGTGGACTCCAGGGGACCAGCCGGGGACGCCTGACCTGCCTGATCACCGTCTTCCCCCGAGACCAGCCCCTTCCAGCCGCTGCACGGCTGAATGTGAACCTGGGAGCAGCAAGTGCCCCTGTCCCCGGATGGCCCGAGCTCTGCTCCATCTCTGCAATGTGGAGTCTGACGGACACAGGCTGGCAGCCAGCTGTCACCTGCCGGTCACTCTAAGACCAGCTGGAGGGGCCGAAACCACAATGTCACAGAATGCTGAGGACTCAGGAACCCCCTCACCCAGTGTCCCCACTACCCACATCACTCACTCCACCTGGACCTATAAACTGACCCGTGGGGCCGCGGGCGTCCACAGGGCCCCGTCCTGGCCCCTGTTCCAACAGGATGACCAGATGTGCGTCTCCCTTTGCCTTCCTCACCTGAGCTTTGCCCACAAGGGTAGCAAAGGGCCCTCCCTCTTCACCCCGGGCTCAAATGTCCTGAGGAAGGAGATGCAGCAGACCTGCAGAAGTAAATATCTAGGCCACTCCTGAGCTCAAATGCTGCCTCCTCCAAGAAGCCCCCCCTGGTTTCACACCTCCAAGCCTGACCCTCGTTCCTACTGCGAGCCGTTCTGTGCATTTGTCACTTGCTCCTCCTGTGGCCCCACCCCCGTCACCCCCCACCCCCAGTCCCTAACACACAGAAGGTGCACCCCAAGGGGCCTGTCATCTTCCAAATGAAAGTATTTAATGCATTTTTAGAATAAAAATTTTTAGAATAAAATAACCAGGATGAAATATTTTTGCCTTTATCACACAGGAAGCTCTGCGCTGACTCACGTGAGTCCTGCCAGGCCGTACATCACCCTGCCACAGAGCAGATGTCGCCCCGTCCGGAGCTCGGGCCACACCAGACTTCTGGGTCCCACTCAGTGACTCTGGCAAACTCCCTGGTGCAGGTCACCGCCACTTCCATCTTCCGAGGTTTTCCCAGTCTCCGTGGGCCCCTCGTGTGGACTCTCAAGGCACCCGCAGCAGTGCAGAGAAGGGCCTCCGTGTCCCCATCGCAGACAGGCTGGGACAGCACGTGCCCGGTGGGCTTTTCAGGATTAAACAGGGAGAGCTGGCTGTCGTGAGCCCTGTCGTAGGCGTGAGTGAGTTATCAGCCCGATGGCTGCCCCGTGAACCCCACAGGCTCATGTGCCCCCAGTCACCCCTCTACCTTCACACCCAGGCCTGGGGGACTGGAAAGGAGTGATCACCCCCATCCTCCCCGTGTAGGCAGCCTCGGAGCAGCAGAGAGGGGGTTGGCCCTCACACCCAGGGGATTCGCAGCCCTGTGGAGACTCAGAGAGAAAGGCTGGTCCAGTCTCAAGGCGGCTGGGAGGGCTTCCTGGAGGGGGTGTCCTCACAGGGATAATCCTCCTGGAAGAGGAACCCTGAGCGCCTCCCCCGGCAACTCCAGGACAGGAAGAGCCTCCAACCCCAAGGCTCTGCCCCAGACAGAGAGATTGGCAGACAGATGGACAGACAGACAGCAAGGATTGGTCCTGGGTACAGCTCGGCCACCAGAGGGCAAGGCCAAGGCATGGGGATAGGGAGGGTGGGAGCATGGGGGAGGGGAGGTTAGGGGGATGGGGATAGGGAGGATGAGGGGGGTGAGGGATGGAGGGATGGAGAGGATGGGGATAGGGAGGTTAGGGGGATGGGGGATTGGGCAGATGGGGGGATGGGGAGAAGGAGGTTAGAGGGATAAGGAGGATATGGAGGATGGGGGGATGGAGGGCATGGGGCGGCCCCTTGAGCTCCCCCCAAGGCAGAACGGCAGCCTAGAAGCCAAGTTCCCTATTGTCATGCCACATTGGAAATAAAACTGAGATTTGGGACATTTTCCAGGACCAGAAACCTCCGCAGGGCGGTCAGCGGGGAGAATGTCCCAGGGAAATCGGCCGATGTTGAGGTGGGGTCTCAGCACCCGGGGTGGGGGCAGGCATGGCCCCTTGAACCTGCTTCCAAGGACAGCCACCCCCCCCCCGGCAGGGGCCAAGAAACACTTCCAAAGCAGGCACAAGGGTGGTCAGGCTTGACCTTGACCCTCACTCCAGACAGGCTGCTCTCCCAGGGCCTGAGAAGGAAGGCTGTGCCCCAGGCCCCACCGGGCGCCTCTCCAGCCAGCAGAGGTCACACTCCCTGAGAGGAACGAGCTCCGCTAGGGAAACAGCGCGCTGGGCCAGCCGCCCTGCCGGTTCATCCAGGGGAAGACACAGGCAGCATCAGGAACACCTTGGCCCCCGCATCCCTGATTTGCAGGTCGTGGCTCAAGAGGACCCTGTGCAGAGCCCTTTACCCCCACCCCAAATGCCTGCCCCTCCCAGCCTGGCTGCAGGCTCCCCTGAGAGACTTCCCTGGGAGGACCCTCTGGGGGCCACTCTCCCATCGCCCCCCTCCATCTGGCTGCAAAGGCCTTGTCCCTAGACGCCTGTGACATGCACGGAGGAAAGCCTCCTTGCGTGGTCTTGGCTCATCCTCTCAGCACCTGGCCAGCCTCACAGAGGAACCCAAGGCCGAGACCAGGGTGGGAGCCCCAAAAAAGCTTGTCCAGGATGGGGATCTTCTAAGAGAGGTAGACCCTGTAATTTCTTGGAGATGTCTCAGAACTAACTCAGCCTCATGGGATCAGGGAAGGCTTCTTGGAGGAAGAGGCATTTAAGTGGAGCAAGAGCACAGCTGGCCAGGCAGGGGAGCGGGGGAGGGGGCTGGTCAGCATCAAGAGCACAGCTGGCCAGGCGCACTGGAGCAGGGGAGGAAGGGAGGAGGGTGGCCAGTATCCAGAAGCCTGGAAAACCCAAGGAGGGCCAGCGCCAGAAACAGCTGGAGGTGGGGCGCAGGTGGGGGAGAGGTGGGGGTCCACACAAGGCCCCACTGCCTCCTAGCAGGTGGGGGGCTGGGTCTTGCCTCCCCTAGAAAGGGGTCTTCCCAGGATGGAGCAGAGTTGAGCCCAGCATACAGCAGACACACAGATAATATTTGTTGGAGGGGAAATAGGGACCCTCCTGGGTGAGAGCCGGGCTGGGGGGCTTCACACACACAGAGGGAGGGCTCCCAACCCCGTTCCCCGGGCCTTGTTCCCAGGGCTCCTCATGCCCCACGTTCCTCCCCACTACCCCCAGGTCTGCCCACTGCACCCGAGTCTTCCTGCCCCCCCCCGGGGTCTGCCTGCTCCCCCCAGGGTCTGCCCACCCTCAGGGCAGCAGGTGGGGTCTCTGCACGGCCAGGTACACATGGTGGGCTGAGTCCTCTGTGGGTTCCGAGGGTAGAGCCCCAGTTGCCCCCTGTGGCCCAGTCCTTGGACATCATTTTTTGGCAGCCAGGAGAGGACCCTGGGGCCCCCGCGTGATGGGCTCTGAGCCCTGATGGGCCCAGAGCCCCCTGCTCTGCTGAACATCCCTCCCACGGCCATTTTCCTGTGGTGAGGCACCATGGTGACAGCTAAGGTGACAACTTCTGAGAGGCTCTTGGCAGAGAGCTAATGAGCAGAAGGGGGTTCCCGGCTTCTGCCTAGCGGGGGGCTTCCACCTCTTGCCCCTCTGAGCAAGGGGACAGCACGGCCCCCACGAGGCCAGCGTGGGCCCCCAGGAGCTCACCCTAGCCCCTAGGAAAGCGGGGGAGGGCATGGTTTGAGCAGAGGGAGGCCCTCAGGCCCCAGGGGGGAGGCTCACGGCCCGTGACCAGCTCTTACACTCTGCACCAGGCCCAGCTCTCGGAGTTGAGAACTTGCAAAGAAGCAGCGAAGCTGTCCCTGGGGCACGGAGAAGCTCCCGGGATCCAGGGACCACACCCGCCTCTGCTCGTCCCACGCCTGCTCCAGCTCTGCACGACGCCCCCACTTCCAGCCCCTTTGGCAACTCCCTGGGGCTCAGGCCCAGCTTCTCCACCTGCACCCAGACACCCACCTCCCAGGGCTCAGGGACCCCGATACCCTTCCACACACAGACCCCTACCCAGACCCAGCCTCCCCGCCCCACGCTCCCAGGATCCCCACCCTGTTTCTAGACTCAGGCCTTTGGACACCCTGAGCCCCTGTCTGGGCCACCCTGTCTCCCTCAGCCCCAGGGAGAAGCAGGCTCCACTCCAGGCCCAACCCGGAGCAGCTGGCTGGACCACCGAGGGGGGTCCACGCAGACCCACAGAGCTGGAGACGCTCCCCGGCCACATCCGCTCCCACCCCTGCCCCCTGCTCCACTCCCCAGGGCGCCTTCTCCCTGAGGCTGGGGGTCTGGGTAACATGCAGGCCCGAGACCCCACCCACGAGAGCTGGCCCGAGGGCCTGGGGTCCAGGCCTGGGTCCAGGGCAGGGGTCCAGGGCTTTGTCGATGAGCCGCTCTGTAAGCTCGGCAAGCTCTGTCAAAATATTTTTAGCATTTGTTCTGTTTAAAAACCCTGAGGTATTAGAGTGCACTAATCTTTAAAAAGGTTAATTTATTCATAGAGATTTTGACAGAGATGTATGGCGAGGTGCAGCCGTGCCCCTTCCCGGGGGGAGCGCGCTCCAGAGCAGCCGAGCGGGCGCAGGTAGCTGCCACCACACACACCACCCCCCCCCCCGCCCCCACTCAGCACGGTGCCCCCCCCACCCGCCCTGGCTCCGCCCCGCTCAGGGGGAGGGGCTCGGTCCACATCCGCTCCTGTAAAGGCCAGGCCCCATGGAGGCTCAGGCCCAGTGGCCTCTGGCCTCACAGTTGAAGGGCTGCAGGCCCCCGCCCCTTCCTGTGATCCAAGGGCCGCCAGGGAGCCCCTTCCCCACAACAGTCCTCCATCAGCCCCCGGGGCCTGGGAGTGGGCATTGCCGCCTGGGCCCCACCAGGGTATCCATGGCTCGTGGAGGTAGCGAAGGCCCATCCTCCTCCCTGGCCAGACCCCTATGGGGGCAGCCAGGGGTCTGAGGGAGTCCCCGGGAGCCCCACAGGCAGGCTGGACCCTGTCACCCGTGATGAACAGCTAGATGGAGCACCCCCCAACCCTGCCCCGCAATCAGGGCTGCGACTCCAGGTCTGGGAACATGTGGCTCTAGGCTTCGTGTGTTTTTAATACTAAGGGGAAACAAGGCTGTTTTCCTCCAGCACCAAGATGAGTCCCACCTAAGGCCTTTGTACACTCCTGCCCAGACCTTCCCATGCACCTATGCCACCTCCTCCAGGAAGCCCTTCTTGACTACCACCCAACCCAGGCCCCAGCATTTCCCTGTTTTGTTTCCTTCCACCACCCTCTGAAAGGTGTGGGCCCACCCATCATCCTCATGTCTGCTGTGTGCCTGGTCCTGTCGGCCACCCGCAGAGGGCCAGCCTGGCGCCATGCCCTGCAGTGAGCCCAGCACCAGTGTCGAGTCCGCGGGCATAAACGCATGTCCACACTGCTGCGCGGCCCCTGGAAGGCCCCTCTGACTGTCCCGCGTATCCCCTGGCCCCCGCGCCTGAGTGGCACGACGACGCTGAGTTGGCTGCGCCTTCGGAGCCATCTGGCCCGGGCCGGAATCTGGCTCTGGTGTGTGACTCTGAGGGACAGGCTCTCCTTTCTGCAAAAGCTACTGACAACCACACACTCCTCGGCGCGTTCGGCCCAGAGCCCCAATCACCAGGCACACTCAGGGCAAGCTGCGGGCGGGGGGCTGCTCTCACTGCCCTTTCCCAGCCCCCACCTGCAGCTCTCCTTCCCTGCCAGGTGAGGCTGGGAGGCTGTGCGGGAGCCGAGCCCCCTCCTGCTGCTCTCGGGGCACCCAGAGGCCTGGCCGCACCCCACATCCAGAAGGGGGCCCGCATGGGCCTCCCCAGCTGAGCTCGGCCCCCCGTGTCTCCCCCCACCGCCCCCCACCCAGGAAACCTCCCTGCTGTCCTTGAACTGAGGGCAGCGGCGGCAGCGGTGCTGCAGGAGACAGATGTGTGCGCGGCCCAGTAAACAAGGCGGGAGAGGGTGGGGATTGGGTTACGCCGGTGAAGTATCATAAAATAAATACAAGGACGGTTGGTATACTTCAGGTAAATTAGCCTGATTCAAGCTGTCAGCTTTAGGAAAAGTCTAAATAAACAGAGCTTGCCGTCTCTCCCCAGCATAGGAAGGGGCGAGGACACCGAGCCAGGCCAGGCAGCCCCGCTAATCCATCAACCTGCAGTCAGGCCCGCAGGCCAGCGGCCTTGGCCCCAAGGACTGAGGGCACAGCAGCCTCCCACAGCCACAGAGGCACCATCTCCGGGAGCCCACCCCCTAGGGGTGCCGCAGGCGGCTTCCAAGTGCATCCTGGGGCCTCCCCTAGCCACCACCTTCCCCTCTGCCAGGCGGCCGTGGCGGTCTCCTGGGGCGCTGTGCAGTGGGGTGGCATCGGTGTCCCCACTCCCAGCATCATGTCAGAGGACCAGTGTGATGCTGCCCCCAGCCCAGCGGCCAGCAGGACTAGGCCTGGATGGCGCGGGGCTGGCTGAGGCCCCCAGACCCCTTCCCACCTCACCACTGCCCCCCCACAGTTAGATGTGAGGGTCTGCCTTCCCCCGGGGAAGCCCCAGCCGCAGCCCCCGACGAGGCGGGGAACCCCAGGGCCGGTGACCCTGAGCGAGGGTCCCAGAGCCACTGTCCGGACAGTCTCCTTCCCTACCCTCCCCTGTCTGCCTCCCCTCAGACCGCAGCCGTGCTCCAGCTCGCATGCCCGTCAGCCGTGGGCACACCTGGGGTGAAGGTCAGCCTGGCATCACTCCCACGCGGTCTTGGGGTGTCACCTCTTTCTCCCGAGTCCCGCATGAGCCATGAGAAGGACCCTCTGCAGTGTCCCATGCACACAGCCCCTTCCAGGGCCAGTCAAGGAGGAGCCCACTGTCCTCATCCTCCCGGGTCCTCTGTGGGTGGCCATTCTCCCCTCCCTCACCTCGGCCTGTCCCCAGGGTCCCCCGGGTGGGAAATGCAAGCCCTCTGCCCACGCTGACAACACGGGTCCAGGGGTGCCTCTTCGTCCTGCTCAGAACCCCAGGCCCGAGGGTTCGAGCAGCGGCAGGTCCCCCCGGCCCTGTCCCTGGAGCTCTGCATACAGAGGTGGGGCCTGGTTTGGCCAAGCTCACTGGGCCCAGGAGGAGACCTAGGAGCCCTCGGTCCTGGCCCAGGGAGGCGTGTGAGTGAGTGGGGCCTGCGCTCCCCCAGGACCCCGCCAGCTCCCTGCCCTGACTGTGTCAGAGACGTCCTTACAACACGAGCATCCCCGGCGGGGTGTGCCTTCCACACTCCCCACTCGCAGGCTTTCAAACAGGGCCCAGACGGGCACCCAGAAGTACTCTGCCCTGCACCCCCGCAGGTGACGCGCGTGTCCAGGAAGCAGACAAGATCCGAGTCGCCTGGCTTCGGATCCCTGCGTGTCTGTGTGGGACGGCCCGGACCCCTGGGAGCCGCACGCCCAGGGACAGTGCCAGACCCCGCAGCGCTCGTGCCGAGAGTGGGAACACAGAGTTCCAGCCATGCTCGGCCGGGCCTTTCCCAGGCCGGGTCTTCAGAACCCCCCGCCCCCGCGATGGACGTGACCCTGGCTCCAGCCCACTCACGGGGACCCCACACACTGGCCGTAGGAGAAAGGAGGGCTAGGCCTGCTCCCTTACCTACCACCCCCCCACACGCAGGGCTGAGAGGCTAGGGGCACGCAGGCTGGGGGCAGGGGCCGGTCGGAGGAGGCAAGAGATCCTTGGGGCCAGCGGGAGGAAGTGGTTTGATCTTCGGGGAAGTTTGTTGATATCCATTTCCCTTCCTGGAGAAACTGCAGTCCCTCTGAATTCAGGGAAACAGGCTAGAATCAGCAGCCCAGCCCTCACCCCCCAAGTGGTTCAAAGCCAAGGTGGGGGGGCTTCGGGTGAGGAGCAGGAAGGCCCCTCCACGAGACCCCACGGGCTTTGCCCACCTCAGCGGGCCCAATTAAGCTTCAGTTGGGCCGTGCCCTGCCCCCGAGCCCCACCCATGCCCTCCTAAAACCCGGCACCTCCGGGCCCCCAAGCCCTGAAATGGGGTACACACTCCTGGGCCCCTATTAAGTTGGCATTTTATTTTCAGACCCGTTCAGAACCATTGTCCCTGTTGCCTCTAGGACTTGGATCCTGCCTTTTCCCAGTCCCACCCCTCCTGAAGGGAGCCACGTGTCCTCAGCTGGGTCCCGGCTGCCCACTTGTAGAAAGCAGGTCACAACCAGGGTAGCCTGGCCAGGGGACACAGACCTGACCTGGGCCAAGCCCAGCTCTGGGAAGGGGCGTGCCCGGGGACGGGAGACCCAAGGGCAGGCCCTCCATCAGTAGGAGCTGGCCTCCTGCAGCCAGTCTGGGCCCCAGCCCGATGGGAAACCACCTTCCAAAGCACCCCGATAGGCATCCCATCACCTAGGAAGTGGGCACACGGCGTGGGGCGGGGAGGCTCGACCTCCAAAGCCATCTGGCCAGATGGGGAAGCGGGCGTTTCCTCAGGCTACAGTTAACAAGTGAGCATTGCTGCGTTGACTTTAAAGAATCCGCTGCTCAAAGCCTGACACGCTCTTGTTTCAGCCTCCAACGAACAGAACCTTTAAAACCACGGATCGATCGCGCCTGAAAGTTGACACTAAATTTAACAAATGAAATCGGCTCCAGTCCAGCGCGCCCGTGGACGGCGAGGGCCCTCTGGGCAGCAGCACTGGCGGGGCGCCACGATCGGACCCGGAGGTGTGCCGGGAATAGCCCCGTGCTCAGACGTCTCCGGGTGCAAGTCCGGGCTCCAACCGCAGCACCCACTGCCCCGGTGGGAGGCACTCGTATCTCGTTTCTACCTGATAAAGAAATCAATGTCCCTCCGTGTGGATACTAGCTGGGGCTCACAGACAAGGTAGCTCCAGCCTCTCGAGCCCACATTTATGGAGAGTGAATGAACACGGGGGTGTTGCCCCAGAAAACATCTGTCCTGGAGGCTCTCTGCCCGCGTCCTCTGACCCGTGCGCGGATTCGGGCAGGCCCCCCGCCGCTCCCAGCCGCCCACGCCCAGGCTGCCATTAACCAAGCTGCACGTGGGGAGGGGCAGGTGCGTGGGTCTTCATCTGGGCTCACCCCTCTCCAGCGGGCCCCCAGCTCCAACAAGATGGACAGGGACGGTCCTAGAACAAAGGGTGGTGAGTGAAGCCTGGGCAGGCAAATCAGAGGACAGGCCCCATCTGCCGGGCAGCAAGGCCGGCCCTCGGGGGAGGGGAGCTGGCATGCAGAGTCCAAGCAGCGGGCTCTGGACTGGCCTGCGGGCCCCCGGCAGGACAGCCAGCAGACCCCAAAGCAGCTCCTTCCACCAGCTCCCCAGGAAGCCAGGGGAGTTTCTCATGCTGTCTGTCTCTGCAGGCACTAACTGTCAGGAGTAAGATGTCTTTGGCCCAAGGAGGGTCTCCTGGGAGCCAGAGCTCCTGAGTGAGCCCAGTAGCCACCCAGGGAAGGGGTTTCCTGGGCCTGGCTGTGATTCCCAGAAGAAAGGGCCACTGTCACTAAGCATGGGGGTAGGGGGTCCTAGTCATCACAGAGCCCATATCAGGAACCCCACACCTCCCTCCAGGGAGACCTCGTCCTGGACAGGCCTGGCCTGCTGGAAGTTCCTTATTGGACCTCCTGGGTCATCGGCCTGTCCCCTGAACCGATAGGTGGGCATGGTGGGCAGCCACGCCCGAGCTCTGTACCCCAATGTCGGCCTCCTCCCCATTCTCCCCAGGATGGGAAATAGCCCAGAGACAAGGAACGCTGCCTGTGCCCAAATAAAAGAAAAAAGGAAAACCAAGTTCTTTGACACCCAGAGACGATGACAACTCGGCAGCCACCCATGTCCCAAACACGGAGCGCACCAAGCAACTCTGGTTTGCTTTAGCTGATTTTCAGGATCTCTGAGAAATGAGACTCCGAGAAAGTGCTTCGACGGTCAGCTAGAAGAGGGCATGTTCCAGGGCCTCCGTCAGCCCGAGAGGCAGAGCCAGGTATCCCTTCCCTATTCCTAACCTTCCTGGCCTCACCACCAGGAAGAACTCTGAGGGAACCGTGTCCACCCGGGTTTGGGGTGGAAGACATGGTTCTAAAGATTTCCCAGACACAGCAGGAAATGTGCAGGTAACTGTGAGCATCTCACAGCGTCCCCTCTGCCCCCACTCACCCTGCAAGACGCAGTCCATCAGGGGAGCACTGGGGCCGAGGCGTAGTGCCCTGTTCCCAGCTGTGTGGCTGCCACCTCTGGGACCCCTCCCAGGGCTAGACAATGTGACCAGTGGGGACCAGGCTTTCCAGGACCCTGTCCCTGTACAGACCTTCTCCTCCCTCCCCAGACAGACAACAGTGGGACACGCTTTCACTCCCTTTGCAAAACTGTTGTTGATTCTGTTACTTTGTGCCAACATGAGCACATCACCATGTTTCAAATACCCCTGACCCGG
This sequence comes from Lutra lutra, assembly GCF_902655055.1. Lineage (NCBI taxonomy): Eukaryota > Metazoa > Chordata > Mammalia > Carnivora > Mustelidae > Lutra > Lutra lutra. Next base: position 196,313,192 of record NC_062281.1, read on the forward strand.
GCTCTGCCCCAATGTGCCCGTGGCCACCTTTTGGGTTGGTGGGACCAGCAGCAGCATGCCGGGATATGGATGAGGAAACCAGCCAAACACATGTCCCACAGCCCATCTAAGGTTGCCTGGGGAGCAAGGGGCCAAGCCAGGACCCCAGCTGACACCCCTGACTCAGGACCGTACCCCCCCAGCCCTGCATCCAGGTGGTCCCTGGGCTCTGGAGGCGCTAGTCACAGGCCAGACCCAGAATGACAGGGTGTCGCCCTGCGCACAGGAAATCTGTGAGCTGCAGACGCTGAAGGAAGGAGCCAGAGCCCTGTGGTTAGTGGCAGGATGGGGCAGAGGGACTACCAGACGACCTGCCACATCACCGCAGCCAGGCGGCTGTCTCAGGGCTCTGCAGTTGTCCCCACTGTAGCCTGGTGGCTGTGACGGCATGCGTCCGATGAGGCGGTGGCCCTGAGCAGTGCCTGCTGGGTGCTCAGTCTGGAAACCACTGCTGTCCCTGTTGGCGAGTGGAGGGGCGGGGGGTCCAGGCAGATGCCTGATGGGCTCTGAACACCAGGGGAGGCCAATAGAAGTGAGCCTGCTGCCCCTCAACCCAAGGACCTGGCCCCCGACCTCCGGGCCCCCGTGGGCCAAGTCGAGGGCTCTCTTCTGCGGGAAATCTGCTTCTTCCTGCCCTGTCGTCCTCTCGGGCTAATGAGGAGCTTATGGCCTCCCACCTCAGCCCCTCCCCACCCCAGCAGCTCCCCCAGGACCAGGGCAGTGCCCAGCCTGGGACAGCAGGGAGCCTTCCTGAGCCGGGGTGTCCCACCCCCATACCCAGGCTTGAGCCACGTCTAGTTTGTGTCCCACAGCCGTCCACTCACTGACCCTCCGATGGTCTTCCTGGTCCTGGCCCTCCCCCTCCCCAGATCCCCCATCATACTTGCCTCACCCTCCCCACCTATCCCTGAAGGGTCCGCTTAAAGCCGCCACCTGCGAAGTCACCACTGGCCCCCCTGACGCCACAGGCCTCCCCACTCTGCACCCCACCATACGCGACAGCGTCTTTGCCCCCAGCACCCTCGGGCAGGCCCAGCTCTCTCGTGGACCTTTTAAACCCCAGCCCGGCAGCCACAGGCATGTTGCACATTAACGAGTTACGGTGCATACACCTGCCTACGCGGGTCCACACACATATGTGTGCGTGGCCGGCCCCACAGGTGCACGTGTTAGCACACATATGCATGTGAACATGTGCACACGGACCACTCAACACACACACGTGTGTGACTTACGATGTGCACATGTGTGTGCACAGACTGGTGTCCACCTGTGTTTCAGCCGGCCTGTGCTGAGAGGTGCAGCTGGGACACCCCAGCAGCAACGAGCCCACCCGGGTCCCCGATCTTCTAATTTGGGTTCCCGGTTAAGGAGCCAGGACTCCGTGGTGGGATGGCTGATTCTGGGGCCCAGTGGAAAACATGAGGGGTGCCTGGAGTGCCTCTGGGTGCCAGAGAGAGGGAAGGTGCTCTTCGCAAGGACGGGAGCATCCAAGGGACACAGGGGTCAGCCTGACAGCCAACTAGAGGTAACATAGTAGGGGTCACAACTCAGTGTGTAGAATAAACATCCACGAGTTCGCGCGGGCGTCAAGGAACTGTCGAGGGAAGGCTGGGTGGGAGGTGGGGAGGGGAGGGACAGACTTTCTTGCTGAAAGACAGCCATATAGACACCACCTACAGGATGTGTCGCTCAGTCTTCCCCACCCCTGAGGAGCCCCATGGAGGAGCAACCCCGGGATGCCTCCTGAGCCAGGTGACCCAGCACGACGTCCCTGTGAAGTCATGCAGACCCCAGGGGCCCCTGTACGATGTGACAGAGGGGAACCTCACCTCGACGTTGTTCTTTCCCAAACCCACAGCCCAAATCTAACCATGAGAAAAACTTCAGATGAACCCGGAGTGGGGACATTCTCGGGACACCTAGCCATTCCCCCTCAAGACTGCCAAGGTCAGAAAACCAAGGAACCCCAGGAGAGACCAGAGGCTTCATGCCACCTGGACCCGGGATGGCATCCTGAGACAGAAGGACAGTAACAGGTGTGTCGGAACAGAGCGAGGCGTATGGGTCCCATGGCAGGCCCTGCTGTGTCCTCTGGCATCTGCTCAAGGTCACGTTAACAAAGGAGGTGCTGGACTCGGGGCATGAGGAGGGTCTCCAGGAAGACTGACCAGGTGTCCTGGAGAAGGTCCCACTCTGGGTTAGTCTGATGTTTCTCTCAAGATGACCCTGGAATTACAGGCTTTGGGAAAGAATCCGGAGAAGGAGGGAGTATAGGGACACTCTGTTTTCTCTTTGCAGCTTTTCTGTTCATCTAAAATTATTCCCAAAATTAAAAGTTTATTTTAAAAAATCACCCTAACACTGTGCCTTAATATAGCCAATGTTCAAATCTAGAAGCTGGCTAATGGCCTGTCGCTGGTTCATTCCCTCTAACCTCTGAGCACCTACTATGCGCCAGCAGAGACTGTGATCACCGTGAGGCCGGCACCCACGATGGCCCTGGATTCAAAGGACACCGAGGCCCCTGGCCACAGGTCGGTGAGCACCCCACAGACACTAGGACAGTGAAGGCCTCTCCCCTGGTAGGTAACCAGGTGTCACCAGGACCACAATGTCCTGACTCCTGAGACAGAGGTGGCCCTCAGCTACCAGGGGGGCGGAAATGGGGCGGGCAAAGGGTCCCTGAAAATCAGAGCCCCCCACACACCCAAGCACAATGACCTCGAGGTGCCCTATAGTTAGCTCAGCCCTTGGCCCCCAGCAAGGAGGCTCCCCAAGTATGGTGTAGAGATGAATGATGGGTCCCATTTCAAACGAATCCCGCTAATGACTGTTTAGCACGCCCATAACTTCCCCAACAAAACTCAGCCTGCGAATCCCCAATGAGGCCGGGTCCTTGATTAATGCTAATGGCTTTTCTCACCAGCTGTGAAAATGCATTTTCCATAATTTAGCTGTCATTACAATGGGAAGGATTTATAAAACACACGCACACACTACGTGCTTGAAGGGCCTGGAGGGGAACGGCCAGAGGAGGAGCCTGGAAGCAGTGGGTCCTGCCCCCGCAAGTGCAGGCATGGGCTCGCGGCCGCACCTGGACGCCGGCCTGGCTCCCAGACCTGGACGCATTGCTGGCCGCCTTGCCGTCCAGAGCCTCGCCTGGGGCCAGGCTGGAGTGGAAGGACCCACTGGCTGGGAACAGGATGTCCCCCCTTTCCTAGAAGGAAGGAAGGAAGGAAGGAAGGAAGGAAGGAAGGAAGGAAGAATGGAAGGAAGGAAGGAAGAATGGAAGGAAAGGGGCCCTCCTTGTTCTCAGTCCTGATGCAACACCCGTGCTCCCCCACACCTGGGGTCCAGGCCCCAGGAAGAAACGGAGGACCCCAAGCCCCGCAGTGCCCAGAGCCCCCTTTAAAGACACAAGTGAGACCTCTCTGGGTCATGGGCTGTGGGAGGGCTGGCACCGAAGCCAGAAAGTGACCCCGACACCATGGTCTGGGTCACATGGTGGCCCCGGCCAAGGACAAGAGCCCCGGGTGAGGGGCTGGCGGCCAGCAAGGGCGAACCACTGACCACGGCCCCAACCCAGCCCCCCAAGCGCAAATCTAGAAAGGCACGGGGGTCAGAGTGGCAGGGGACGGCCCAAAGCAAAGGCAGCGACGAATCAATTAGCGCGCGGCCTTCCGAGCCCCCAGCACGCTTCGCTTCAGTGAGCGGATCCCGGCGGCCACAGCAAGCCCGGACCCCACCGCCACGGAGACTTTCTCCTTCTTGTTTTAATCTTGCGCCGAGCCCGGCCTTTCGCCTCCAGCCCGTCTAATTGAAACTAATCTTCGCGGGCAAGGCCTGTCTCTTCCCCCTAATCCTCCTCGGAGGAAGTTCACATGGTCCCAATTACAGCCACACCGGCCCCTTTTATTCCCGTCCGCGTCTCCCTCTGCCAGCCTCCTTTTTTGAAAGTCTGCATTATTAACTCCATGCTTGCGAGTTCCTGCCTGTCACAGGGCCGCGAGATGCTATCGCGGGCTGCCACGGATAAGGTTACCACGAAAGCATTTTATGGATTACATTTCGCACAAAGGCGATAGAGGGCATGATAGCGCAGAACCGGTGAGCTCCGCGGGCTGGAGGGGGCGGAGGTGGCTGGCTGGGGGCCCGGGCTCTCCCACTGGCAGCCCGAGGGCCGGAGTCGAGGGGGAATCGGGAAGCTTCTGGGGGGCAGAGAGGAACAGAAGGGGAGCAGCTGCGCAGCCTCAGCTGACCCCCGACGAGGGCGGCCCCGAGCGGGAGATGGGGGCCCTGGAGCCAGCCTCTGTAGGGCCACAAGCCAAACGGAAATCCTACATTTCCAGGCTGTCGAGAACGTCAAGTTTCCGTGCTCGGAGCAGGAAGCCCATCGCCGTGTGGGCACTCTGGTTACTGTGGCCCATCAGACCTCGGTCTGGCAAAAGGGATGTCGCTGATTAGGGTTTTTTTTAAGAGAAACTAAAATAATCACTAGTTAAAGAAAGCAGTGTTGTGGGGTTTTGTTTTTGTTTTTTTTTAAGTCTCCAAACCCGGAGACGGCGGTGCGGGGGGGGGGGGGGGGGTCAGGGACACAAGGACAAGGCGTCCCCAAGTTCTGCCCACTGCCTTGCAGGGTCTCTGGCAAGGGTCTGTCATCCTTGACCTTGACTTAGGGCCTGCTGCTAGTTTGGGGCTGAAAGCTAGAGATGCGTGAATCACTCACCCACCTTCATCTCCATCCTGCACACTGGCCAGCAGCCACAGCTTTTCTAGAATAGTCCATGGACAGGGAAGAAACTCTCCATGGGGAAGTCCCAACCAAGGCACCACTGGGTGGGACCCTCCCAGCACACATGCTCCCCAGAACCTCCACACGTCTCTGTCCCCTGAGGCAGGATGCAGATGCCTGGGTTATAGGTGGCTGTGGGCCCATCCCTCAAATTTCTGGCTCGTGGGCTGAGCTGTAGGACAGCCACAAGGTGAGCCCCAGCCAGGCCGCACACCCAGAAGCAGAAACCTTTCTCAGTCTCAGGCACCCGCTGTGCAGCCCCCATAGGCCCTGGACCCCAGCCCCAGCCAGCTGGCTCTGCCCGATGTCACCTTCCTGCAGCCTCTTCTCCGGAAGTCCCCAGGCCCACCCAGACATCGGCTCCAGGTCTGGCTTTCCCACCTGCGGTGTGAACTGTCCCTCTCAACCCAGAAAGGTGAGAGCGAGATCAGAGAGGGTCTGCCATGCCACCGAGCCCTGGGCCTGAGCCGGATGTGTGTTGTCCCAAAGAAGTCACTCCCCTCCTCCAATGTCTGTCAGAGACCTTTGCTGAATTTGGGCTCAGCATCCTGCCTGCCTCCTCCGGGCAGCCCCTCAAGAAGGAGTGGGAGTCCAGCCCCCAGCCGGGAGTGAGCCCCCAGCAGCCGGACCAGACCCCCAGCTCAGGCTGTGTCTCAGGCCCCGGCCTTCAGCATGGAGCAGACACTGCCCGGACTTAGCACAGAGCCTCCCCGGGCCTGGAAGGGTGGGAGGGGGTGGGGAGGGTGGCGAGGAGGCCGGACGAGGAGGCGCAGGAAGGCACAGTGGTCCTGGTCAAAAGCAGAAGCACGGAATAAAGGGACACAATGTGACATCAGGATGGCCGACGGGAAAGGCTGAGGATGCCGGTGCCGGCGAGGGTGGGGAGCATCTGCGGTTCAGCGCGGCGGGGCAGCCATTCTGGAAAATGCTTGGGGGTTTCCTTTAAAGTTAAACCTAAACGTGCCACAGACCCCGCCATTCCACTTGTAGGTGTCTCCCCAAGAAACGAACACGTGTGTCCACCCAGAGACACGTCAGTCAACGTCCCGAGCAACTGAGGTCATGTAACCCCACAGAGCAAGGCGCCCAGAAGCCCGTCCCCGGGGACCGAATCAGTGCCCCCGAGTCCCGCCCCCCCACAGCTGACCCTGAACGACGGGGCTGTGAACTGTGCGGATCCACTTAGATGCGGGGTTTTTTCTGTAAATACAGTGCAGTCCTAGAATGTACTTTCTCTTCCTTGTGATTTTCTCAGTAACACTTTCTTTCCTCTAGCTTACTTTATCGTAAGATTACAGTATATCACACGCACTACATAGAAAACACGTGTTAACCGACTATATTCCCATTAAGGCTTTTGGCAACAGTAGGCTGTAAGTTTTCGGGGGAGTCCAAAGTCATACACAGATCTCCACCATGCAGGAGGCATGTGCCCCCCAACCCCTGCCTGGTTCAAGGGTCAACTGCAACGATATAATGTATTAATATTCCCAGTGGACATGTGCAGTGGATACAATGTAGCATTGTCTACTCTGGTGTTGTGATAGAAACGATATGTCAGTATTCACCAGCTATGTGCGATGGATACAACGTAGTAATGTCTACAATGGACACGTGCTGGATACAATGCATGGATACATTCAGCCGCCAACTAGCCAGCAGAGCAAAAGGCGGACATGGGACACAAAGTTAATAGGCCAAGGGAAAGAAGCCAGATGGAAAAGGACGCGACTGTACTACACTCACCGATGGTGATAGGAATCAGACCTTTGCCTTGGAGGCTGAGGGGCGTTGTCTGCAAAGGATGGGAGAGAACTTTCCGGGGTGGCGCTGTGCTCTAACATGACCTGGCCAGGTGCTCATATGGTTATACATTTGTCAAAACTCATCTAACTGGACACCTCGACTGGGTACATTTTCTTTTCTTTTCTTTTTTTTTTTAAGATTTACTTATTTATTTTGAGAGAGAGAACGTGTGCGTGTGTATCCGCAGCGGCGGGGGACAGGGAGAGGGAGAATCTCAAGCAGATCCCTGGACAAGCGCAGGGCCCAATGTGGGGCTCAATCCCGCAACCCTGAGATCATGACCTGAGCTAAAACCCAGAGTTGGGCGCTTAACTGACTGAGGCCCCAGGCGCCCCTAACTGGGTACATTTTCTAATTGCGCTAAAATATACACAACTTAGAATCTACTATTTAAACCATTTTAAGTGTACAGTTCAGTGGCATTAAGCACATACAACTTAGGCGAACACCCCTGCAGTCCATATCCAGAACTTTCCACCTCCCCAAACGGAAACTCTGTCCCCGTTAAACACTAACCTCCATTCTCCTCCCCCAGCCCGAGGCGCCCTCTTCTACTGTCTGTTTCTATGAATTTGATGACTCCAGGGACCTTGTGAGAATAGAATCCTATAGGATTTGTCTTTTTGGGACTGATTGGTTTCACTCAGTGTGATTGTCCTCAAGGTTCACCCACACTGTGGCCCGCGTCCAGGTTTCCTTCCCGCTGAGGGATAAGCAGCAGCCGTTGTACGGGAAGCCCCCATGGGCTTAGCCGTTCATCAGTCAGGGAGCGCTTCACTTGTTCCCTCGTTCTAACTCCCGCGGGCCACGCTGCTGTGAACACGGGTGTGCAAGCGTCTGTCCCAGTGTCTGCTTTCGGCCACTGAGTGTCCACCCAGAAGTGGATGTGCTGGGTCACGTGGCAATCCCACCTCAAACGTCTTCGGAGGAGGCGCTATGCCGCCCTGACGGCTCTGTTCTACGTTCCCACTGGCGCGCGCACGAGCCATCCAGCTTCTCCACATCCCCGCCAGTACTTGCTCTGCGTCATTCTAGAACAGCCATCCTAATAAAACGCATCCTGATGGGCCCGTTCTAGCAGACGCAAGCTACGCCTCATGATCTAAAATTTGTAAAATGAAAGAGACACGACGAAACCACTGTCTTCTGTCCCTGCGCACCAAGAGGAGGGTGGGTGTCTGAATGCGCAGGTCGCATGGGAAGCCCGGGACCCTCAGGACGCAGAGGAGCGGGGATGTCTAGGCGCCACCGTGGGCATCTTCCTCAGAGAAGCTGGGCGGCCCGGCTGCCTCCTCTGGGTCCCCTTCTTCCTTTCAACACTCAGCCCTGTCGAGACTTTTCTCTGGGAACCACCCCCGCCAGTGCTCAGAGGAGACTTTCTAGTGGGACTGGGTAGGGAGCTGCAGAAATGAGGCTGACATGGCACTCTGTGCCCGTCCGTGTCGGACCATGGGGCCCTACATTCAAGACCACCGCCAGGCACAGCTCGGCTCGGCAGATGGGGGTGGGGGGGCTGCTCTGATGGAGAGACCCCTCCTCCGCACCAGAGACATGGGGCAAAGAGCAGCACCCAGGGGGATGGGGACAGCACCTTGGACCCCACAGCATTTGAAATAGAGGATTGCGGAGTTCCCAAACATATCTCCTCCTAAATTAACAATGAAGTCCCTCGGTTATGCGTACCCCACTGTGTGCCAACAAGGCTGCTGTTCTACAGAAGTCGTGAGCCGTGTCCTGAAGAAGCCTCACTCGGCCAGGTGTCCCTGGAGGGGACCAGCGCATCTGCGGGAGGTAAGACCACAGCAGCAAGTTGGCGCCACAGCTCTGCCCCAGGGAAACACAGGGCCTGCGACCACCTGCCTGCTTCCTGTTTTTAAGAATGAAACCGTCCCAAGGGTGCGATGAAGCAAGTTTTGGGAGCGCCCAATCCTGCACAAGGCTGTGGAGGCTCCAGGCAGGAGACGGCAGGACCCAGGCGTCCCACTAGTAGGATCCCAGGGTTCCTGTGTTTAAGATCTCTTTCGTAATGAACAATGTCTACGGCTTTTTTTTTTTTCAGTTGTAGAACAGACAAAAGCATGACATGTATTCCATAATGCTGCCACTGAGATCATGTACTCTGACGGCTGTGCTGTGTTCCTGATGTGTGTTGTTAGCCTGCTAAGGCATCACAGCCAAGAACCCAGATGGAGAGGCTTAGACAACAGACATTTCTTCTCTCACACTCGGGAGGCTGGACGTCCAAGACCCAGGTGTGGGCAGGGCTGGTCTCTCCTGAGGCCTCTCTCCTTGGCCTGTGGATGGTTGTCCCCTCTCTGTGTCCTCACACCATTGTCCCTCGGTATGTGCCTGTGTCCTGATTGCATCTCCTTTTTTCTTTGGAGAGAGAGAGAGTGAGCCCGTGGCAGGGTCGGAGCAGGCGGGGGGCAGAGGGAAAGGGAGAGAGAGAACACCAAGCAGGCTCTTCGCCCAACATGGAGCCCAATGCAGGGTTCAATCTCATGACCCTAAGATCATGATCTGAGCTGAAATCAAGAGTCGGACACTCAACCATCAGAGCCACCAGGCGCCCCACCAATCCCTCCCGCTCATAAGGACCCCTGTCCTATTGGATTATGACCCATCCTGACGACCCCATTTTAACGTAATGACCCCTTGTAAAGACCCCGTCTCCAAACACAACCCCATAAAGAGGTGCTGGGGGTCGGGACTCCAACATAGGAGTGTGGGGCGGAGGCCACCGTTCAGCGCCCACCTCGATGATTATGGTTTTTCTCTTTCTTCCTGGAACCTAGAAACACACTCTCTTGCCTCCTCTGCCCATTTGTATCATTGTAGCAGAGCAGCCCTTTCTGTGTTAAAAAGCCCAAAGCAAAAAATGGCAGAAACCACCACCAAACCTCCCATCCTGGGACCCCCGTCTCCCAGCCCACGTGCCAGGCCGGTCACACGACTGGGTTGATAGAAACCCAAGAGGCATGAGATCGTTGAGAGCCAGTGACATCTCTGCTGCCCTTCTCTGGACCACCCCTGGAAGCCTCATGCCTGGGTCCTGTGTTGCAGAAGGAAGCAGCCTGGGTCCCTGAGACACCCCCTGGGGACACCCATTAAGGGCCCCTCTGCCCCCCCCCCCAGATCTCATAAGACTGAGACATGAACGAGAAACAAACCTCGCCTGTGGTAAGCCATGAGAGTTTAGGGCTTACTTTGTTCATCTTCTATAGCCAGCTGGTCCAGAATGATACCCAAACTTAAACTTTACATAAAAAAAAAGAAAGAAAGAAATATTAAGGGATTCTTCCCAACCAGCTCTGAGATTAGACCCTAGATGCCACTCCCCTGTCCCAGACATTTCTGAAAGCATCGTGGTGGAGAATCTGGGTATCGTCAGCTCAGGCTGAAAAGAAAGAAACTGGCCTGTGTGAGCGAAAACCAAGCCCCACGTGGGACCCTCTCCGGGGATTCTGTTTCAGCTCTGTTCTCCATGATACAAACTCCCGATGGACCCTGATTAAGTCTATGTCTAGACCTTAAAGCTCCCATGTGGTCGAAACTATTGCTAAGGTAGAATGATAAGTGAGAGGTGAAGTCATTAGTGGAGCAGGTGCGGAGGGGGGAGGCGGGGAGGGGTGGTCAGCTGGGGGCAGTTCAGCAAGAGCTGGTGGCGTGGAGCGCATGGGAGATATTGCTAGGGTATGCCCAGCACGGCCTGGACGGAGGCACGCCTCAGGGCCTTACAAGGTTTCTGACTTTATTTCCACGAAATCAGAAATTCGTTTTCAGGCTGCCGGTCATCAGGATTGATAGCTGGTGGTTCTGAAGGAAAGTTCTGGATTTTCAGACAAAAAGAAGACCTAGAATTTTGCTGAAACTGCCGGCTAGCTTTTACAGGGCACTTCCCAAGTGTGGAGACCCTGTTCTACAAAGGTCTTGCATACACTCAACTCCCACAAGAGCCCTGAGAAGCAGGACTGTTGTCATTCCCAGCTCAGAGCTGAGGAGGCAGAAGCCCAGTCAGTCATGCAGGAGAGGCCATGGCATCCAGACCCCGCGGCCCCACTGTGAGTGCCTGCATCTCACTGTGCATGATGTGACGTTTGAAAGAGGTAGGTGAAACCGTTCGCAACTCTCCCTCCGCCCCAAGGCTCTGAGCGTGTCTCTCCACGCACTGCCTCGGGTCGTAGACGCGTTCGTAAAACACACCAGGAACCTTTTGTCAACTTAGTCCTCAGACAACTAACGATACGGGAGATCGACCTTTGGTACTTGCATTGTTTGTACCACAGCTCAATTTTGTAAATGACTATTTCATACTCAGCATTAAAGTACTTTTAATTTTGCTAGACTGTTACTGTGTATTACGGTACATCCCCCCTTCCTAGTAGCTTCAGCAAACCAATCCCCCCGGCCCTGGAACTGAAAACTTCAGTGTGTATATTTGAGATGCCCAAGAAGGTGAGGCGTGGACATGACCATGATCGGAGATTGGAGACATGTGGCCACAAACCAAAGAAAGCTGAAGGAGGCAAGGAAAGAAATCCCCCCAGAGCCTCTGGAGAAATGGGCCCTGCCGACACCTTGGCTTGGGGCTTCTGATTTCCCAAACAAAGGCTCTGCTCCCGTAAGCCCCAGTTCATGGTGATTTGTGACACTAAGATGTTAGGCCGCCCAAAGAGGAAAAGTAAGCACAGACCATAGAAACAGACCCACAGAGGATCCAGACGCCAGCGTTCTTAGGGAAGGCTAAACAAAGGCATATTTCAGAAAATAGAAAGTTTCACCAGAAATTTGAAATCTGTGAAAAATAATCAATGGGAATTTCAGAACTGAAAAAAAAAGTCTTCAAAAGAGCAGTAATACGGACACTGCATTTCTCAACAGATGTGACAGAAGCCGAGACATCGAGATGTTCTCTCTCATGGGTCGGAATGAAGGAACAGTCGACTAGAATTCGGACGCAAGGGGAAAACTTCAAACATGAAGACCAGTGGTTCCTCAAAATGTGAAACGCAGATCATGTACGTGACCAAAAATTCCACTCCTAGGTATACTCCCAAGAGAAATGAAAACATTTGTCCACGGGAGAATTTATACACAAATGTTTATAGCAGCTTTATACCCAAAAGCCAAAAAGAAGGGACAACCCAAATGTCCATCGATTGCTGAATGATGAATAAATGTGGTCTCTCTAGACAGAGGAATATTAAGCCATAAAAGTGCCAGTTCATGTACAAAATGGATAAACCTCAAAAACCGTACTGAAAAAGCCAGACACAAAAGAACACATATCATTGTACAAAATGTCCAAACCGTCGAATGTATAGAGACACAACGTAGATTAGTAGTTGCCTAAGGCTGGGGTGGGAAAGGAGGAGGGACTTTAAACAGGCAGGAGGTCTCTTTTTTGGGTGATGGAAATATTCTAAAATTAGACTGTGGTGGTGGTAGAGGTTGTATAATCCTGCAAAATATACCAAAACCCAGTCACACCATGAATTTAATAGTATGTAAATAAAGCTTAATAAAGTTGTCTTTAATGAAGGCCAAAAAAAAATTTGCAGACAAATAAAAACTAAGAAAACTGACACGGCAGCAACACACACACACCAACGCACACACACAACACATCACACACCATGATACATAGCATCACACACACACACACACATCACACACACAATCATAGAACTAACACACAACCACACACCATCACATACACACCAGCATACATACACACACACATAGATATTAAAAAGAGTTCTCAAGCAGAAAGAAAATTGATCCAAACTGAAGAAATGAAATTAAGTACAGAGACAATTAAATACAGAGAAAAGATAACCAGGTGAATAAATATACATGATTCTTGACTATATAAAACCACAATAGCATTTTATGGGGCTTTGTATATATGGTAGGATTAACATGTATCACAGCAAAAACACAAAACCAAGAGGGGATAAATGGAATAAGTTGTTTATTCTAAGATGTTTCCATGGTCTTAGGAGTGAGAAGTACTCAACTGTGGCAGATTTAACAAATCAAACATGCATGTTTTAATCTTTAGGGTAAAAACTAAAAGGAGAAGAAAACATCTATATCTAACAAAGTAATAGAGAGGGAAAAGAAGGAAACAACAGGAAATAAAAAGGAAAGAGAAAAACAGATTTGCTCCATAGAAAAACAACATAGTCACACGGTAGAATTTAAACCCCAAAATATAAGTAACTATATGTAAAAGTACTAAGTGTTCCAATTAAAAAATAAAGAATGCCATACTCTATTTAAAAAAAAAAAAAGCTGCATGCTGCTTGTGATACACTTTAACTATAAAGACTTGCAAATATTGAAACAAAAAGGATGGAAAAGGGGCACCTGGGTGGCTCAGTGGGTTAAGCCGCTGCCTTCGGCTCAGGTCATGATCTCAGGGTCCTGGGATCGAGCCCCGCATCAGGCTCTCTGCTCAGCGGGGAGCCTGCTTCCTCCTCTCTCTGCCTGCCTCTCTGCCTGCTTGTGATCTCTGTCTGTCAAATAAATAAATAAAATCTTTTTTAAAAAGGGGGGGGGATGGATAAATCTGTGACTTATAAAACTAGCCAAAAGTAAATTCAAGTTTTGATACAATAATATCAAACAAGGCAGCTCCAGAGAGAAGCAGCTGTGCTAGAAATCAAGGAGACGGTCAGTGAAGGTAAAACGGTCCCCCTTTCAGGAAAATACAATAATTTCAAATTTATATGCATCTAATAATATAACTTCAAAGCATATAAGGGAACATTGACAGATATAAGGGAGAAATGAACAAAATTTTAATGATAATGGGAAATTTTTTACCTACCTCAGCCTGAAACAGAAAGAACCAATAGGCAGAAATTCATGAAGAATGTATGAGTCTGAAAATGTAATTAAAATGAGGCTTCACAGATATACACCACCATACCCAAGAACTGCATGATACACATTCTTTTCAAGCACATAAAGAATATTAACCAAAGTTTATCATATTCGGAGAGAAAAGAGACCTCACAAGTATCAAGGCAGGGCCAGGATGAGGATAACAAAGACAAAAAAGATGAGGAGACATCGACTCCTGGTTTCTTGCAAGTACAGAGTGGGCACTGGTCCATGGAATTAAGCTGGAAATCAATTTATGAAGATATTAGAATACAGGGAAAAAATTATTATAAGGAAAAAATTCTCAGAAAATAATAGAAGGGGCTTCCTTAGTCTGACAGAGAGCAAAAAGCTTAGATCGTATATTAGGGAAGCACTGGCGAGGCACTGAAAGTTTTTCCCCAGAGATTAGAAATGAAACAGACATCTGCTCCTCCTGCCCTGCACGGAGATCCTAGCCAGTGTAATACGGCAAGAAAAAAAAATAAGATGCATCTGATTGGAAAGGAGGAAATAAAACTTCCATTATTTGCAGACAACATGACTTAATGTATAAAACATCTCTAAGAATCCACAGGGAAAAAAATATTTTAATGATCAAATAAATTCAGTCTGGTGTCTGGATACAAGGTCGATACATGAAAGTTGATCACATTCCCGTATGCTTGCATTGTGGTCAGCACGCGATTAGAAATGAGACGGATCACCCCACCCCACGTAAAACCTTGTTCAGATGTCCATACTGATTACCACCTACACACACACACAAGAGAATACGAGGTTTACGACTCCCATAATGAGGCTCTGCAGAGAGAGGTCCTGGCTCAGCTGTCTGAAAATGGCTGAAGGGGCTTGGAGAGGAGATGGGTCCAGATCTCTATGGTGGTTTGGCAGTGGGAGGGGGAAGAGCTCCCACATATGGCCTGGGGGTCACATGGACAAAGAGCAGTTACACAGTAAAACAACGAAAAGTGGAATGATATCAGTGACTTTAAAAAAACCAAATACCTAAGAGCAAGTTTAAAATGTGCACTACCTCTCACAGAACACTAGAAGACCCTACTTTACAAAGGTCACACGGAACCTAAAGAAACAGGATTATGCCGTGTTAGTGTGAAATACAGCATCGTCAAGCGTCTCTGAATTAATCAAGGATTCAATATTAATTTTTTATTTGCAACAGGCTTTTATTGGTGGAAGGTGACAAGCCAGGTTTTTTTAAGATTTCATTTATTTATTTGAGAGCAAGAGAGCACAAGCCAGAGGAGGGAGAGGAACACGACTCCAAACTGAGCCTCCGACCCACCGCCCTGAGATCATGACCCGAGCTAAAATCAAGAGTTGGATGCTCAGCCGAGTGAGCCCCCAGGTGTCCCGGCGACAAGCCAGACTTAAAGCGTACATGAAAACGGGCCAGGATCAGGAATAGCCAAGACAATCTTACAGGAGAACAAAGAAAAAGGACCTGCCCCACCAGACACCAACGTTTATTATGAAGCTCCAGTAAGTCAGGGGCAGTGACATTGGCACAAGGACAGACAAACGGACCCATGAAATAGACACATGAACAGTCACTTGGTGTAGGTCCAACACCATATTGCAGGGCAGCAGGGGAATATCGCTTCTTGGAGGAATGGTGCTGTGTCATCTGGATACGGAGAAGAAACCCGGACCTCCACACCGCACCACCCATAAGCATCGGCTCCTAGGACAACGTGAGCTCTAAATGTGAGAGGTGAGACCATCAAACTCCTAGGAGGGAGCACAGGAGGAAATCTGTGTGCTTCCGAGGCAGGCCGGTATTTCCTGAACAGAATACACAAACACCGACCACAAGGCAAACCGTGGACTGAAAGCAAACATAGCAAGTAGCAGACTCATATCCAGAACGTACACGGGTCATCTACAAACCAGCAAGAGCCAAAGGCAGCCTAGTAATTAAATAATTAAAGTGTGAGTAGGACTTGAACATGTTTTTCATAAACTCCCCCGTGTTGGTGAGCACTCCAGCCTGCGGCGCCCCAGAAGGCGCATACAGCAGCGTCCAAGTAGCACGACCGGCTGCAGCCCCAGGGCGGGGGGGCGGGGGCGCCATCCAAATGCCCATTAGCAGTAGATGCTAAGCCGTGGTCTAGAACGACGTGATACCGCGTAGCAGGAAGGGCGGCAGATCACAGCTCCGCGGGCTGTGGGTCTATGTCACAAACAACGCTGAGCACGAGGGTCCAGACACAGAGAGGCCACACCTGGGACTCCGTGTATATCAGGTTCAGAAAGAGGCTGCTCCAGGGTGTGCTGGGGGAGGTCAAGTGGTGTCTGCTCTGGGGAGGAACGTGGGGAAGTGACTGGGAGTGGACACTGGGGCCAGGTTGGGAGGTGGGGGTGCTCCGTCTCCTGATTTGGGTGGCGGTGTCTCCAGTGAGGCAATGGCAGCAACACTGGGGCAGCTCTGGGCATGCGCCAGGGCCTCGGTTTACACTAACAGACGTGGGGACGAAAGTCGTCATTTTTTACCCTCATGAAAAGGTCCGTCGAGCCCCATTCTAGGACCGTGGAAACCAGATTTATTTACATGAGTGGTGTCACATACCCCTGTCCCACCCTCAGTCCACGCAGACCCCGTGATTCCTCCCCGTGCGGGCGACTGCATGCCGTGTGCACCTTGTGTCTCCGAGTGTCCGGCCAAGAAGGTACCCGCCTTATTGCCGCGCGTGGTCACGTTTGGGTTTTTCAAATGCATCTTCAACTCTGCAGAGAGGCCAGACGGGCTGCTGCCTCTCTCCTCCGCACACAAACCAACGTGTCCACCAGGTTCCAGGGCTGCCTCTGGCCTCTGCCCGGGGGCACCCGAAACTGACTGGTCCAATAGCGGCATTTCCAGAACGACAAGGAATAAGGGAGCCCCTCCCGCCGGCGACGCCAAGGCTTTGGCCACAAGAGCACAGACAGAGGTAAGGAAGTCTCTGGACAATGCTGGCCGGCACCAGTGCAGGGCGAGGCCACCCCGGGGAGGCTCGTGCACGGGAGCCCCTCAGCACGTGCCTTGGACGGCGCTAATGGTAGCTCTGGGCTTTGTCCCATGACCGCCTTGCCAATAAGGCAGTGGACTTATTTTGTGCAGTTTTGATCTCTTCTCAGCCTTCAGCAACAAATACTTCCGCTTAAGTCCACAAACGCTTTCTGCAGTCATTCTAGGACAAGAAGCACACGCGAACACACGGTTTTATCCAGAGGTCCCTGAGCTTTCTTTGGAAAAGGTGCAAAGGCAGTTGGGCTCCAAGCCTGTATTTGACAAAGTCTCATAAAGATAGTGCCCTGGGGGTTGTGGAGACGGATCTCTGGGCCCCGCAGTCCTCCAGGCCCCTGTAGAACAAAATGATTATTATTTGCATAATGGGATTTCTGTGGAAATCATAATTAATCTTAAACTTCATAGAAGCAAATGTTTGTGGACCGTTTGCTCCCCCACTGTTTCCTGCAATGCCACGTCGCCGCCTGAAGGCCCTTTGAGGGGTGGGGCTGTGCGTGGCCCATGGCCAGGCCCCCAGGGAGCCCCCGGGAGAGGCCGGTGGGGCCCAGGGAAGGGCGCCAGTGGTTTTTCCATGCAGGACCCAGGCTGGCAGAACCCACGCTGGGGCTTCCGCGTGGCCCAGGCTGGCAGGGCGGCCGCCGGGCCAGGTGTGGGACCACAGCGGAAGGACCTGTGTTGGAGCGCGGACCTGGAAAGTACCTCCTGATGTCTCACGCCCTGAGGGAACATTTAAAGGGCTAAGGGAGCTGAACCCATCCTGGATAGGGCCGCTTGATTTTTCCCAGATGACCTCACAGATGGGGACTCGCCGGGTCCACCACCTCCGCCACAGTCCAGCTCCAGCTCCGTCCTCCTCCCTCACCCAACAGTCAGGCCCCCTGGGGCTCAGCCCTAAAACCTGGACTCCAAACCCTCAAGTTTGGAAATCGGAGCCCCCAGATCTCCCAGGCCGCACATCCCAGTCGCACAGCCCAGCCCCGGCCAGGAGGCCAAGCTTCTGGAAGGCTCCGGGTGGTGGAAGGCAGGGTGGGAGCCGCGTGCTGTCAGGGCGGTGCCCGGTTCGGGGAGAGGGCAGTGCGCACAAAGCCTCCATTCTCCTCGCCCGCTGCCCTCCCCAGCCAGAGAAGGGAGAGCCAGGCCAGATTTCCCGTGAAGGTTTCTGTCACTGCTTGGGCACCTCCCCCCAGCAAAGCCTCTTTGTCCCCCTGCTTCCTGGCCGGCCTCCATCTCTATAAACACCTCAAGCCCCCGAGGTCTGCGGTCCTTCCCCAGCCAGCACCAGCCTTCAGGCCTGGGGCGGGGGCGCCTCCTCCCGCTCTCTCTACCCAGGACAGGAGGGCATTTGGGGGAAGCAGAAACAAATCAGGCTTGGGAGGGTGGTGCAAGGACATGGACTTGACCCCTCCGTCCCTGCCCAGGGGCCTCACCTCTAAGACAGAATCAAAGTGTCTCCCTGGAGGCCATTGGAGGGTCCCGGAGGCTGTTCCCGGAGGCGTCCAGTTGGGGGCTTTGACTGACTCTGCTGGACAACCGTCCCTCCCTGGTGTGTGCGTCCCGTCACCCACACGCGGCGGCCACACTCAGCGCACAGGGGGCCGTCTGAACGCGGCGAACCACGGCGGAGAACCACACGGCGCTGAACGTTCCACAGCGGAGACCGCGCCCACCATCTGAGCAGAAGCAGGCAACGCGCTCCCAGCCGCCTGCTCACTCTGAGTGCCCACGGAGTTCCACGAGTACCGGTTTGGTGGCCACGGGAGCTGTCAGCAAGGAGGTGAACTCGCCAACAGAGCGTCCGTGTACAATGACGGTCGGCTGCGCTAAGAACCACTGGCTCGTCCACTCGAAACGGTGGATTGTATCCGAGGAGACTTCCATCTTGATACAGGACAACCAAAGGAAAAGAAAGCCGTGTCTGGGAGAAAGGAAACCTCCCCGTGGCGAGAATGCTCATGCTGGCGGCACGGGTCCCACAGCACCTGCCGGTCACCCCAGACCCTCAGACTTCAGGGAGGTCCTCCTCCTAGACGGCCCCATGGACACGCACTATCCCAGCCAACATCGAAGGGGGCCCTGCCCTCTCAGGACCGTCCCAGTCTGGACAAACCGTTATCAGTACCCTCTCGCGTGGACAGCAGGTCACAGCCCAGCATGGCGACGGTGCAGGAGGGGATGGGCACAGGGGTCTTTTCTCAGAAGGTGGACTTTGGCACAGACGCCACCTCGCTCCGCACCAGAGGCCACTGCTGTGCTCACAAAGGCCGAGCTGTGCCACGCTGCTCGCCAAGCGTCCAGCGGAAAGCCGGAAGGAGCTTGGTGCTGCGAGGGGAGAGAGGGGCCAGGGTCGCCCGTGGAGCTGCCCCTGGGCCCTGCCCCCACGCCCAGCTGGGCAGGGAGAGCGCGGAGGACGGTCACCCAGGGGCCATCTTCCTGCTGGCTCGCCGCAGCCTCGGCTGGCTCTATTAGGGAAAGTATGTTTTATTAATATTGGATATTAAAGTTTAATAGTGTGATTACAGCGGAAAAATGGGACTTCACCTTCGAGGAGTATTAGAGGATCCCGAGGAGAGCCTGCGTGTGAGAGGGACATCCGTCACGGCCTCACAGGACGGCTGCCTCCATCCATCACGCCCCGGGCGCCCCTCCACAGCTGGTCTGCTGGCCGCGCCGTGACTGCCCCGTGGTACCAGCTTCCACCCCAGGGGCTCTGAGACCCCCAGGGATGGCCGGAGGGCAATGCAGGCTCCCCAAGGCCCCCAAAGAAGGGGGTCCTGCTCAGCACCCTGCTCCTTGCTGCCCACCCTGGCCACCCTCCCAGACACCCCTCCTCCGCTTTCTCTGTGCGGAAAAAAACCGGCGCAACACGGGGGCCTCTTCTTTAGGGCTCCTTGCACAGGTGTGAGGACCAGAGGGCACGGGGAGTGCTGGGCCTGCTGACGGAGGATTCTGGGAAGTGGAGGGCACTGCTGAGCCCCAGGATCCCTCCCGCCACCACACCCAGGGCAGAGGCGTCCGGATGCGGACCCCAGGCCAGGCTCAGAGGCTGGTCAGCACAGCGCCGCCTGGACCCAGCAGCCCCCTTCTGCTTCCATGCTCTCCACACCTGCTGTGACACCTGCTCCTCTCCGCCTGGCACCATGGCGGTCCCACCCACCTGTCCCTCTCCTGGACTCCAGGCACCCAGCCCCACCCCCGACGCGCACCCAGCTTCCTTCTGCACAAGATGCTGCTGGATGCATGTTGAGGGGAGGGGGAAATTAATGAACACTTTGGGAAGACGCTGCAGGTGATCGACAGATCTGGTGACCAGGGACTGGCCTGGAGGTGGGGGTCCCAGCAGTACCTACACTCCCCAACTGAACACACAAGGGCCGAGAGGGCTAGGAAATGGCCGCGTGGCAGAGGGCAGACCCCAGCCCCTGGTGCTCACTCTCCAGCCCGCGTGGACATCACTAACTGACTGTCCGTCCCCGGCCATCCTTGCTGCACCCAACCTGAGCAACCAAGAGTGATCAGAGCGGCGTTTGAAGGAAATGTGGTCCGCAGCGCAGGGTGGGGCAGCCTGGAGTCCCCGGGTCCCCCCAGAAAGGAGAGAATGCAGATTTCACTCACCACCCTGCTCTTGGCTGAGCTCAGGGTTTAGCACAGGGCTGGCGCAGAGCAAGGGTTTAATACATGATCTTGAAAGACCACTCTGAACCAGAAAGGCCCCTTTGGGCTCAGGACCCAAGAGAACAAAGAAAAGTGGCTGCAGTAAGGATCCCACCAGGCCTCCCTGGCGAGCTGAGGTCACCTCGGGGCAGGAGCAGCTCATCCTGGCTCCTCTGGGGAGGGCTGGACAGAGCTGCTGAGAAGCCGCCCAGTAGCCTCCCAGGCAGGAACCATTTGCGCGGCTGCCGGGCCCTCCTGGGAAGGAGTTAGTGTAAAAAGTGGCAGAAGCAGTGACTGGAAACAGATCCTCCTGACAAAGTGCCCCGGGCAGTGACCTCACCCAGAAGTAACCACTTGGCGACGGTGCGTGGAGAGGTGGAGACCCCACCAGGCGCCCATCTTGTGCCCCGCTGGGGAGGGTCCTGAGAGCCTGGACCCCCAAGGGCAGAGCCAAGATGGGGCAGGGGAGGGGGCAAGTGTAAGGATGGGTACAACTGGAGTCACCCTCCAAGGAGTCCGGGGCGGGTGTCGCAGGGCTCACCCCAGCAGCTTTCCACTACACAGCAGCCCTGGGCCTCGGTCAGCCCTAGGGGGGACTCCGCAGCCCCGGAGCCCAGAGGCAGACAGAATGGGGGGCATATGCCCAGGAATGCCTGGAGAAACCCCGCGAGGCCTCAGACTGTGCCACCGCTCCTGGGTGCACCCCCGCGGGAGGTAACAGGGACGCACGGGAAGATGTTAGCTGACCGCGTGGCTCTTCTGTCACTGGGGGCCCCGCGGCCGTAGTACAGGAGGACTAGACCCAGGGGCACCTGCATCCCTGCTTTGTGACTCTTGGGGATTAAGGGGGACTCAGGGCTGGGGAGTGGCTGGCGGCCAGGCGGGGGGGACCTTGTCTCTTCCCGGATACTGTCGTAGATTCTGAACTTCATATTAGGTTAAAATTTTCCAATCAAAGGTAAATATCTTCACACATGTCTGACCATATCTGTCTCTGGCCCAAGAACGCTGTTCTCCCCCAAAACGGAGGAGGGCATGTGCGTTGCAGAGACACGGGGGTGGGGGTTCCTCTCTGGGTGGAAAATTGTATCGGACTCATGAGGATGTCACGAGAATTTCAAACACTGCAGTGCAACATGGTAGCCACTAGCCGGAAGGACAATTTCAATTTAAATAAATTAAAATAAATAAAATTTAGAATCCAGCTCCCAAGTCACACTAGCTACATCTCAAATGCTCAACACGCACACGGGACCACCCCCGGACCACGCAGCTGTGGGACACTCCCGGCATCGCAGAGTGCTCCGAGGCAGGGCTCCAGACACCCTCAGCCACCGAGGCAGTCTGTGCGTGCTATGGCCTCCAGCCGGCTCTCCTAGGGCTCTCCCACGCACAGTAGGACTTCAATAAATGCTCAGAGAACTGCATCCTCATTTGTACCCAGAGCTGGGCACAGTGGGATGTGGGAAGGAGGGGCTGGTCAGGGAGGGCTTCCTGGAAGAAGTGGAGCGTCAGGCAGCAGGGTGAGCAGGGGACTTGAGGAAGGACTAGAGAGGACAGTGAAGGCACCGGGTCAAGGGCCACAGCACAAACCTTGGAGGAGGTGGGAGCCCTCCTAGAGGACAGCACGGATGACGTTGGTGGTGACACAGACCCGGGGGGTGCAGGCACTCAGGAGAGGTCTCCGCGCCCCACGCTTCCCTGCCGGCAGCCTTCCCGAGGGTTCTGATGAGCAGAAACCCTTTCTTCAGGGAGGCTTGGACCCCACGGAAGTTGGAGGGGAGGGGTCGGTGCCGGACACAGCAGTCCGGGCCTCGTGGGGCCGCGCGTGCAGCATGGCCCTGGTGGGGGCGGGGGATCTTGGGGCCTTGGGGTCTCATGCCGCCACACTTCCTCCGCCCCGAGACCCCGGGCACAACTCCCCCCCGCCAGAGTCTAGTGACGGTTACTTAAAGCTCGAGGAGAAAATAATGCACCCAAAGAAACTCCTTTCCTCATGTTGTGTTTTTTATTTAATTTTCCAACGAACACCCTCTTTTATCATCCAAAACCGTGAAAGTAAATTAAGAAGAAATGGGTTTCTTTCAATTAGGCTCAGCGTTGCTTTGAGTAACTGCCTATAATTCTATTTAATGAAAAAATAAAATCATTATTCCACGTCTCCCCCTGCCCTGTCACAAGCCCACAGACGGGCTCCATTAGCGTGCACCGTAGATTTATTTAATTAGAAAAATATTTTGTTTTCTCTGATACTTTGGGAAAAGAAAAAAAAAAAAAACCCTCCAGGCACAAAATTAATCAAATCTGTTACCTGGTGGTTAATGGCTCCCGCCCGGGCATCTCTCTGTCCACGCAGCAGCTCCCACCCCTAGGTCTCCCCCCAATCTGGCCGCATACCACCCACGGGTCCCACCACGCCTGCCTGGCTGTGTCTGGCAAACTCTGACTCCAAGACCGTTGCCGCAGGGTGGGGAGCCCCCCCCATGGCGGTCACACGGGGAAAGGAGCCAAATTCTGCAGTCGCCGAACGCCAGTCCTCTGGGCGAGCGCACGGCGCGCAGGAAGCCAGAGCCCGGACAAACACGTGCTGCTCATTAAACCAGGGCCCCTGTGACCGCCCCGTCCCAGCCTGGCCCACCAGAGGCTCATCCGGTCCCCGGGGGCCCACACGGCGTCCAGAGCCGCCAGAGGAGCAGGGACAGGGACCAGCCAACCATACACAAGAACCTCCCACTCCAGGAGACTAATGACCCCACAGGGTGACCCCACCCACACCTCAGTGCCCTCGACTGCCCAGCAGGAGTGTATCCTGCGGGACATGTCCCTCTCCCTGAGGCAGGCCAGCACCTGTGTCCCTGAGGCCTCGGGGCCCCCTGACCTCTGTCTAGGCTCTCGTGCCCTCACAGGGCTCTAGCTTCTCACGACTCACATGCTAGGTCCCCTGCCCAGCCCGTGGGGCCACCTCTTGGGCTCTGTCCATCCTGAGTGGACAAGAGGCGGCCTACTCACAGGTCACGCAGTGCAGAGCCCGACTTTGGAGCACTGGTTCCTGCAGGAGAGACCTATGTGATCAGAACGAGGTGGCACAGAAAACCCAGCTCTCTGCGGTTTGTAGCCAGACCCTCCCCATCCCAACCCCCACACTTAGAACCGGCCGGGGCTGCCAGTTCGGGCTCCTGTCCAAGACCAGGGGAGCAGCAAGCTGTGTGGCCCTTTGCCCCGCCTACCTGCCTCAGTCTCCCCTCCCACACTACGGAGCAGCTTGAGGGGGCCCAAATACCTCGGTGTACATCGGCCCCCCGCCCAAGCTCAGGAGAACCAAGCGTAGATGCGAGGAAGGCAGCTAGCGGGGAAAGCAGGGCGGGCAGCCCGTCACCCACAGCCCTCACCCCTGTCCACGATGACATTCTCAGAGCCCAAGCCCAGATCCCCACCTCCCAGGCCCTGCAGATGGCTGAGACCCTGCCACCGCGAGCCTGAGGGCTCCAGCACCCCCGCCCTCCCGGACACACCTGGGAGGGGGCCTCCCCTGCGGAAGAGCAGGCTGTGCGTGGAACGCGGCCTCCCTCTGCTGGCGGCTGCACGCAATGACCACAGGAGGTAATCCCGGGAGGCCACTCTCAGGACCGCTGGGGATCCCGGCGCCCACAGGCCGGGAGGGTGAGGGCTGTGGGGGTTGAGGAAGCAGGCGGTCTCCACCCTCCCTACAAGGACCTGCGCTGGCTGTGGCAGGCAGAGCCGGCACCCGCTGAGCAGGCAGGCCCTGGGCTGCCCCAGAGGACAGTCTCCCTGATCCGCAGCAGCCCAAATCACTGGGAAGGAGACTGAGGCCCAGACAAGGTCAGTGATCTGTAGGTGAGGTCATGCTCGGGGAAGAGCCCTGCCTCTCCGTAGGTCACTCTCCGCCCCCGAACAGAGTCTTCCCCCACTGGCCAGACGGGGAAGCTGAGACATGAAGAACCAGGGTCCTCACTGGCCTTTCCTGCCCCCCTTTGCTCGGCAGGCTGCCCAGGGCCGGGCTGTCTCGACGGCGGTGCCCCAGAGGGCAGTGCCTGGCAATGGAAGGGGCTGAGGTGGACCTCAGACGCAGGGGCTGCAGTGCAGCCCTCCCAGCCCACAAGACCTCCTTCCAAAGCAGCTGGGGCAGGAGGCCGGGAGGGGTGGTGAGCGAGAGTCTCCAGGTGCAGGCATCTGGGGTTGGACCCGGCCCAGGGGTCCTCCGTCCTGCACACTGCTGGGCACCCCCCTTCACTGCTGCTCCCCACCCTGCTCACCCTTCATCAGCTCAAGGCCTGACTTCACCAGCGGCCCGTGTCCACACCCCCAACTTACACACTCCCACACCTGGCCTCTGGCCCCCAACAGCACCCCTTCCCTGGTGCCCCAGGGCCTGGCCATTCTATCCTGGAGCTGAAGGCCAAGCCTGGCTCAGAGGTTACAGCTTCTGGGTCCCACCGCACCGCCCCCACTCTGCCGCGCGGCCCCCTCCCCGCCCTGGGCAGGACCCAGAGCCCGCGCAGATGAAGGGCTTCTCTCCTCACCCCGTGAGCGGCTCCCCCTCCAGGGCCCGCCGCCGTCTCGGCAGGAATAAACAGCAGCCTGACTGTTTCTCTGTGCTGACGGCAAAGGCTGGGACATTTCTGCCCACTGGGCCGCTGTTCCCGGGAGGCTGGGGGCTGTAGCAGGAAGCTGGCTGGAGCTGGGCCAGACTCCGAACCCAAGGCAGAGCTCACCGCCACCCCGCCCAGCTGGCTGGGAGCGGGGGTCGCCACCCCTGCAGGCCTCCTGACCCAGACCCACAGCCCCACAGTCCCCGGGAGAGAACGACCCTCGGGGAGGAGACGGTCCCAGGCATCACCGACACCCCCGGGGAAAGCCAGGTGGGGCGGTGGCGGCAGCAGTTGGCGCAGAGCACGGCCTCTCCTGGTGACCCCGCGCCACCCCTGGACTCCCCGGCCTCAGCTCCGCAACTGGGAGTAGGGGCAGGAGGGGGGGTCCAGGCTTTGCCGGCCCAAAGCTTCTCCATGTGCGCTCCACGTGGGAAGAAAGACTAGAGAAGGAGGCACAGTGTGTGGGGGGACCCGCAGGCTCGAAGGGCCGCACACCTGCCAGCGCGTGGGCAGGACTGGACAGGCCCCAGCTCTTACTGCATGCCTGGGGCACACGCCTGCGCACGTATGACACACATGTGCGCCCGCGTGTCAACACGGGGATGTGCGTTGCACATACCATCCAAATGCTTCACATGCGTGTGCACACAAACCTTAGTGTGCACCGACACACCGAAGCGTGTGAGCACTCCCCCCACACACACGCACACACTCCCACACGTGGCGTGTGCACACACACACAGACGGGCACACGCACACACACTCACGGGAGCTCCTGTATTTCCAACGCTCTGAGAAGCTCAGGGCATCCCGGCTAGGAGGCAGGAAGGGGCTCATGGGATGGGGGCTGTGGGGTCAGAGCCTGCTGGAGGCAGTGCCCGTCTCCCCCAGGGCACCCCGGGAGGGAGGGCAGCACAGAGGCTTGGTGGGTGGGCCTGGGTCTCTGCAGTCTTTGCTGTGAACAGGAGCCCCTCGGCCCACAGCCCGGGGTTGGGCAGAGCAGGAGGGCTGCAGCAGGTGTGGCCCCACCGCTGCGCACACCCCTCACTCGTCTCGTGAAGGGCCTGGATGCCAGAGGGCCTTCGGCGACAGCTCCGAGGGAGGGAGGCCCAGGGAAGACACCGAGTCCCCCGCCAGCCCAGATGAGGTCGAAGAGGTGGTTTTGTTTGAGTCCAAGAATAAAAGGCAATCGGATGATTCTGATGCTCCCCAGTGTTGTGGGGTCAAGGTTAGAGCGCCGGCAGCTGGCCAGGGGCCCTCAATGCGGAGTGTGTGCCCTGTCCCTGGGGTCATGGGAAGGAATGGGATGGGGCTTCTCAGGGAGGCAACAGCTCACAGAATGGGGGCTTCAGGAACCCACAGACTCTGGCCAAGCAAGGCAACCCCGCTTTCCAGGACTCCCATACCCTGGCACCCATGACATCCCAGTATCTTTAGCTTCGACCTTGGAAGGGCTCCAGCGTACCGCCACGATACCAGCATTTTTTTAAATCCAGACCTCACCATTGACATCCTGAGATAGGGTCAGTGATTCCTTCGCTTGGTTCATCCAGAAAGACAGACCCACGTGCCGTTGCCTGGAGTCTGGGCTGCCCGCCGGCGCGAGCCACGGCCCCAGCCACGGCCCCAGCCACGGCCACAGCCACAGCTGCAGACGCTTCTCCCCAGGAGCAACTCCACCCCCGCTCCATGGATTTCCAGAAAGACGAACATGCTCTAGATGGCAGGGGGCTGAGAAGTCTGTCCTCACACTAGAAACCAGGGACAGCCCGCGACCAAGGCAAACCGGGCGGTCCCTCAACAAATAATTTAGAAAGAGCCCCTCACAGAGCAGTGATGAATCCTTCGCCCCTCGGTCCACGGTGCTGTCTGTGAGGCGGCGTCGCAAGACGGAAGGATGGGGTCTCTGAATCTGGGCTCTGAATCTGGGCTGACCGGCGCAATCCAGCAGCTGCAGCCCCGGGGGCCGGGGTGTTCCGTGCTTCGTCTCCGAACAAACTTGGCCTGCCTGTGGCAGGGTGAGACCTGGGTGCCCTGGCCTGCAGCCAGCCAGGCCCCGGACATGGAAGACCCCGCGGGACCTGCAGCCACCGCCCCCCCAGGCCCACGGCTGCGCAAGGACGTGCGAACCACCGACCGACCGGATCGTTTCAAGCTTCTGAGGTGGTTTGTTGTGTGGCTGTAGCTCCCGGTGCCGAGGGGATCTCCACGAGACAGAGCAGCCGGAGGCAGATATTCGGGGACGAGAATGCCCTCGCTACTTTCTAAAATACTGAGACTCAGAACAGCTTTTATGTTATTCTATGACATTTCACTTTTTTTCTTACTATACTCTTTCTGGAGTTCATTTATCTGCTTATACCTCGTTTTAGGATAATGGTGTATGTTTTTGCTCACTTTTGTAATATGCATGAACATTTCTAGATCTCAAATGTGGGAAATATTTCATCCCTTTGATTTTCCTATACATGAAACGGAGACGCAGTTCAGCACTACGCTGTCTCGGCGTTGCAGGGAATAAAAACGAGGCCCGCAGGACGGCCCTTCGGCTGTGGCTTTGCAGCCGCTGCTCTCGCGACCCCGACAACCCTCCAGACCGAGAGCAAATCCCTGGTGATGCTCTGCCCGACCCAGGCCCCGTCCTCCCGCCGGGCCTGGGGGCACGGGCTGCCCCAGGATCCCTCAGGTCCGAGCTACGTGATCCGACCCATTCATCTGACCTCTGGGCAGAGACCGAAGCCCAGGATAGGCCGGCAAGAGAAGGATCACCATGTCCTTCATTCCAGGGCGCCGGGGGCAACCAGGCTCCGGGTAGAGACACCTGCCACCGCTTCCCTGACTCAGAAAACCCGTCTCCCTCATGCTGCCCCCGGGTCCCACTTGCTTCCAAGGGGTCTTGCCTCTTATAAAGTTAAAAACCGGATCTTCCTCAAGCTGTTGATAACACAGAAACCACACTATTCTTTTCCTTCTTTTAAAATTGCAACCATCCTTTTTTAAAGAAGGAAGAGTCATTAAATTCATTTCAACATTTTAGACATTTATAAGGAACTGAATTTTATTTCCTTTTTAAGTTCTTCCACTCTCTGATGAAACAAACCTCCCGAGTACTTGTTAAGCTCTCACAATTCTAATGAATTAAACTGACGAAAACTGACAGAAAAATCTTGAAATTATCTTCAAATTCCAGGGCTGCTCACACACTCAGGAAAGTCCCACTCAACTCAAAGTTCCAACTCTGGATCATCCGTTAACATGTTCACACGAGAGGCATGAGGCCAGTCTGTTGGATCCCGTAATGTGCCGAACTCTCTTAAATTTGCAAGTACTTAAAATACCAAACACAGAACGCCGATTTCTAAATTCAGCAACATGACGTGCACAGGACAGCCTTGTTTCCGGTGTCATCTCTTCGCTTGATACCCATTCTCAAGGGGACAGAGATTGTCACTCCGCAGGGAAAGACGACTGGTGGGACCCCTCCTCCCTGCCAGTGACCTTTCTCATGACCCACACAACCGAGCTTTTTATAACCGCCAAGCAATGGACGTCAAACCTAAAAAGGGCTGCTCTCACAGTCGGAGCCCATGGGTTTAAATCGGTCAGCACTGAGTGCCCCTCGGAAAACCGGCCACCCTCATTCAGGCACGAGCCGCAGAGCCCAGCAGAGCTGCTGTCACGCTCTGGACCTCATGCACATTGGCCAAGAGATGAGTGGTGGTCGTAAGCCCCCAAGATTCTGGGTTTGGTTGTTCCAGCCCCGAATGCTTATTAGCACACTTCTCTTTGCTGGAAACGTCCTCCCAGCTGGCGCCGCGGATGCTTAATGCCGTCCGTGCTGTGGGTCAGCCCCGTGCGACTCTCAGACGTGGGTCCTTCCCGTCTTCCCTCTGTGGGATAGGACCGTGGCCCCTATGGGTAGCAGGACAGCTTCGAATCCTGCCTCTGCCCTCGGCTTAGAGTCCTGCTAACCGTGGCCGGGCAAACTCCCAGCGACAGGCGGTCGTTTCAACAACCGCACACTGTACGTGACAGCAGGGTCTCCCATACAGGATCCAGAGCACGGAGATCTAGAAGTCGGGGACAGGAGGTGTCTGGGATGGGCTGGGCTCAGGAATCCCAGCACCCCCACTTTGTCAAATGACGAGCACGGGACGGGGTATTTGACCCTGTGTGCCTCCCAAACTGGTCACACTGTTTCCGTGCAGCCGTTGCTGAGGACCTTAGCATCTCACCACAACCCTCCCCAAGCCCCGCAGCAGGCAGAGCTTCTCCAGCCTCCCGACGTTGGTTCAGCCGGTGGAACGGTGGGCCGTGCTCGGGCGAGGGCGGCCTCTGCCCGCCAGCTCCAGCAGAGCCCGCCAGCTGCGACCACAAGTGACCAGCGGCTGCGACACAGAGATGCTGGGCTTGTTGGCTCCTGCAGCAAAAGCTGTCCGACACGGACAGGTCCCGCTCCAGCCAGGACGGCCTTGGGACATTGGCTTTGGGGGAGAGAAAGCTCCCAGGAGGCTAGAAGCGTGGGACCCATGTCGCAACACAGCACAGTATTTCCTAAAACGATGGCTGAGACGACTGGGAAGGCAGATTTGCTTCGAAGGAACATGCGTCTCTGCGGGAGGAGGGTCCTTGGTGGCCCTGGCTGGCTACGTGTGCCCCGAGAACCCGTGGTCTGTTCACGAGCGGGCAGGGTGGGGACAGGGCATCCAGAGATCCTCGGACGGCAAGGTCAAAAGATGCAACCCTTCCTCAGGGGTAGAAGTAGGAGACTTCAGATGAAGACCCAGCTGGGGACACAGACCAAGTCGGGGAAGGGGCTTCGCGCCTTTGGTGAGGCACGCTGGCGGGTGCAGGCGGCCGCGGCTAGCTCTACGGAGGGAACGCATCAGGAAGGGAATGTGGGTGAGGCTTCCGGAACGGGGAGCTACCTCGACTCGGAACACAGTCCTCTTAAAGACTTAAGACAGAAGGATTGGCCAGAAGGCCACCAGCCTGGACTGACTGTTAAGGATAAAATATAACCACAGGCTTATATTATATATACCAGGCAAGCCAGTCTCCGTGGCCGCCAAAGAGGTGATCCTCTCAGGTTCCCTCGGACGTGGGCCTGGGCGCCCGGCTGGCTCGGCCCTTAGCCTCCGACTTTGGTGCAGGGCCCTGGCGTCCAGTGCCTCACTCGCTGGGGGTCTGCTTCTCCCTCTCCCTCTGCCCTCCGCCCCACTCGTGCTCGCGAGCTCACTCGCAAGTAAATAAAACCTTTTTAACAATGAATACAAAATTAAAAAATTATTTTAAAAACAGGGCCCTGTCCCCGGGGAGGGAGCAAGGGCCCAGCACATACCAGGCCCGTCTCGGTCGGGAGCCATAGCCAGACACAAGGCTCATCCTGAGATCTTGCTTGACGGCTTTCAGGGGTGGGAGAGAGAAGCAAACATTTCTGACCAAACATGACCAAACACCATGGCTGGCTCCCTCCTACGCACACCCCACGCCCATGGGAGAGCCTCCCGGCCCAGACCGCGGGTGCAGCCACGTGACCTGGGGGGTGGAGCACACCTGCCCCCCCAGCCCCAGTGGCTCCCCTCTGGTATCCCCCCACCCCACCCCCCTTTATCAGTCTCCGGGAGCTGCCGCAAAAAATGGTCACAAACATAATGGCTTAAAACAATCAAAATTCATTCTTACACTCTTGCGGAGGTCCGCAGTCCAAAACGGGTCTCACTGGGCTAAAATCAAGATACCGTCGGGGCCGGCTCCTTCCTGAGCTCCGGGGCAAGTCTGGGCCTCGCCTCCCCCACATCCAGAAGGGTGTGTGTCCGTTGGCTTGTGGGCCCGCCTCCATCACCACGGGCGGCCACATCTCTCTTCTCAGACTCTGACCCTGCTGCCCCCTGAAGACCTTGTCATGACCTTGGCCCACCTGTAACCAGGATGTCCCTCCTCTCGAGGTCCTTCGCCCGATGCCAAATGCAAAGTCCCCTTTGCCATGGAAGGGCACACACTTGCCGGTTCTGGGGAGCGGCCTGCGGACATGTTTGGGGCTCTCCACTCTGCCCGCTGCACCTCACGGGAAATCATCATGGCCCGGGAGGAGGCCACACCTTCTGCCTGGGGTCTGGGGTGAGAAGGCCGGGAGCTGCCCCTGGCTGAGCTGAGCTGACCCCAGAAGAGCGCAGAAGAGCCGTAGGCACAGGGCAGCCATTCGTCTACGGCGTCTGTTCCCGCAGGAGAAGCTGGCTGGTACGTCACAGCCACACGGTGAGCTGAAGAAATGCTACTATTTTAAAATATTGTTAAATGTTGAAGTTCTTTGAGCAGAAATCCCACATCATAGAACATTACACCCCACAGTCCCCTCCTGACATCCAGGAAAGGGGCTTAAGAAGAACCCCAAGGCCTCTCCCCACCTCCCCAGAGGCCCATGGTGATGACAGTCCCAAAGATGACTCTGTCATTAATGGGGCAGGCCCCTCACATGAGTCAGACCAGAAGGCTAGGGTCCCCGTGTCCTGGGGGGAGGGCAAGGGCTGTCTGCACGCCACCCACCAGTGACTGCAGCCCCCAGATCGCCACCTGTCCAGCTCTCCGGAGGGAACCTCCTCTGTTCTCCCCAGTTCTGGAGAGCTTAGAGCTGGAGCTGGGCCCTGGGCCGGGAGGCTGGGTCTGGCCTAGAGACTTCTGGCAGGGGCCTTGGATCCCCTGCGGGGTCTGAGGCTCTGAGCCACACTTGTCCCATGGCTGTACCCTCCCTGGCCTGCGAGGAGTGGGAGCCCACACCCACCCACCCTGCTCGAGACCAGGTGCTTCTCCTCAGTCCTGATGAGCCCACCCCTCTGGGCTGGAGAAGTGGGCACAGAACTTGTCTCCAGGGCCCGTGGGGACCCACAGTGGCCCTTACAGGAGGAGGGTGATCTGCCCAGCAGAGCAGAGGACGGGGAGGCTATGCAGAGGTGGGGCCTGGGACCCATCTGGGCCTCCAAGGGTTTCAGGTAGGAGGACAGGGACAGCTCGGGGTTTGGTGAGAAGCAAAGGGAGGGGTCTCCAGGTGGGCCCCATGTCTTACAGGACCCCTGACCGGCATGCCCATGTGGTGTCCTCCCCAGTGGGAGCCAGAAGTGTGCAAGATCTAGCTGGAAATGGTGAGCCTCCCTAAATTCATCAAAAAGCCCCCTCAAATATATTGTGTAGCTTTTTACTGGAAACCATCAGATTCTAAAATTCATATGGAAAAGAAAACCTGAAAGACAGGCCAACTCTGGTCCAGCAGGTCATGCGACCATGAGCTAACAACGGTTTCTTCAGCTCGTAATGGTTGGAAACTATCAAAAGACTAGAATTTTGTGACACGTGGAAATGATGAGATGTAACTGTCAGTGGCCATAAATAAAGCTTTATCGGCACACGGCCACGCCCACTGATTCCCTCCCCTTGGTCTTGAGCCCGTGGGACAGAGCCAGGCTGGCCGGCAATGTGAGCTCTTACTCTTGGGGTTCCCCCTTGCTTTGGACCAGCACACGACCAGACTTCGCCCGCTCCCCGGGGCTTGCTGGGTCCTGCTGTGCGCTGGGCTTCTCCCAGCACCGGGAAAACGGTGGTCAAGGGGATGTATCCCTTCCCTGGCGAGCTGACAATCCAGAAGGGGGTCAGACAGGAAAGTGCATGACCGGGTGGGCTTGGGATGGGTGGCCAGAGAGCCCCTCTGAAGGGCAGACTCCAGACACAGAGCTGAGTTCACTTGCCAGGCACGCCAGTCCTGGAGGGAAGGCACTTCGGGAGGTGGGAGGGGCAGATGCCAAGCCCCCCGGGACAGAAAACCCCTGGAGTCCAGTGCAGTCTAGAGGGGACCCAGGGCTCAGCAGCCAGCATGTTGCCGCCTCCCAGGGCCATTCTGCAGGAGCGGGGAGGGAGAAGGTGGGAGAAGCTAGCGCCGGGCATAGCACAAGACATGACAGGCGACAGGCGCTGGATGGATGTCGCTTCTTGTGAGCAGCGAGGCGGTCCGGGGGTGGGGCAGTGCAGGCCCAGAGGGTCCAGGGCAGGGCAGGTGCTGGCACCAGTGCTCTGCGTGGCGGTGACAGGCTCCTTGACCCGCCATCAGTCAGGCTCCCGTGGCCTTCCTCTGCACTGGCCTCGTCCCTGGAGCCTGCCCTCAGCCTGCACGGTGCCGGGGCCCGAGCAAGACCCCCTGCCCCTGCTGTCTCCTCTCACTCATCATCTGCCCCATGAGCGCCCCAGCCCTGTCCCTTGCTGTCCACCAGCCTCGTCCGGGCTGTGCGCACACCTGCCGGGATCTCTCTCCCCCGCCACAGGAGTCCGGAATAAAGGCTTCCTCGCCGTGTTAACAGTGCGGAATGATTTTGCTCTAACAGTGACCCGGGTCTCGCCCAGCCAGGCCAGACTCGCTCTTCCCGTCCATCCCGAGACCACTGTCTGAGCGGGAGGGGGAGGCTCTCTCCCCAGACGGCACTGGGCGGCCTGAGTCTTCAGCCTCACGGGGGGATGGCTCTCTGGGCACGCCGCCCATCTGCCACACGGCATGAAGGCACGCGGCGACCCCTACTAGCGTCCTGCTGGCCGACGTCACCCAGGCCACGGAGGCCGCTGCGTGGCGGGCACCCCTGCCCCAGGAGGGGCAGCTCCGGCTGACTCATTAATCTGACGCTGGCTCACGTGTCAAAGTGCACGCGATTTCTTGTAAAAATGATCTGGCTGCTAATTAGGCTGTTTATAACTTGTTCCCTGGTCACTAATGATAATTAACATGCAAATTAGCTCGGGGAGGGGAGGCTCTCGGGCCCCAGTTCATTACCCCGTTAATTACTGTTTGCATACTTAAACATCACAGATATAAATGGCAGCATTTAGTGTAATGGGCAGGATGATAATTATACCAACGACATTTCGAAAAGTCATTTCACTGTGTTATTTTTCTGTGTGATTAATGATTCTGTGCCTGGTTGATAAACTTCGTTGGTTCAAACCAATACAGGCTCTGTACACAAACCAGCCGGCAGGCTCGGCCCATTCATCTCCGCGCTCCTCCCTGTTGGCTCCAAAGTTTCAGAAGAAGGGAGAGGCAAAGGAGAAAGTTGGGCTGCTTTGGGGAAAGAAACTTTCCAAACTTCTCCTTCCCTCCCTCTACCTTCCTCCCTTCCTTCCTTCCTCCCCTCCCTGTCAAGTTCCCTCTGGACAACGGCAACCCAGCCCAACCCTGCTCTCCTGGAGCCAACATCCCAAAGAAAAAAGCCAACAACAGACAGGTGCGCGACGCCGGCTAGTGAAGCAGGTGAAGAGGCAGAGAAAACCGGGGAGCCGTTTTCGATGAGGGGGGTAAGTGAAGGTCTCTCTAGGGAGGGACCAGTGAGCTCAAACTTGAAGTGAGGGAGGAAGGCTAGGGGAAGAGGGGCCGGCTGTGCAAAGGCCCTGGGGCAGGAACAGGCTTGTGGAGGAACGGGTGGGGTTGGGTACAGCAAGGGGGCCAGGATGGCTGGGCTGAGGGATGGGGCAGAAACTGTTCATTTATGGACACCCCAGCAGTGTCCGTGAGAACATCTGAGGAAGAACCATTTCCATTGGCATATCTCAAATGTGCTCCTCCCTAAACCAAAGCTTCCCGCACAATAGCACCCCCAATGCAGGGTGGCCCTGGGCAAGCCACCACGTCTGCACCTGAGATTAAAGCAACCTAGGGCGACAGGTGGGCAGATGGGTGACAGGAATGGCAGGAGCGCTCCTCCCCTCCCCCGCCCTGTTGCATTATTGATCAGGAGATCCAATAGGAGGAGCCAGCCCGGTGACAGGTGTGGCGCCTGCCTGCCAGGTTAAGGGAGGGGTCCAGGCCTGTGGGTGGTCCGCAGCGAGGAGGAAGGTCCCTGAGAGGAGGGGGCCTCCCCACACAGCCTCCAGGCTCCAGAGGACGGCACAACTCCATCAAGTCCTGCCTGTCTGGCCACAGGGACAAGAGGCTGATATTTCACCTGGTGACAACCAGCTCCCCAGCCACCGCCGTCCCGGATCCCTGCCACTGTCTGGCTCCTGCTGCCACAGGTGAGCCTCGTGGAGTGAGGGAGGGGATCCTCAGAGTCCCGAGGGTGTCCCAGGCCCGGCAGCCAGGGGACTCTGCGTGGGCTCCCACACCCTGGGGGTGACAGGATGGTGGGTGGATGCTGATCCCGGAGAAGTGACCAGAGCCTTGAATGGCTGCCCAGCCAGGAGGCACCCTGGACAGAGCCCACAGTCACCTTTGGGGGGCATTAGGTATCGTCACAGGCTGTTGCTAAGGGATTTCCCTCTCTAATTGGGATTGGCTGAGACAGAATGTGTCTGCCTTCCGGCTGGGCACCTGGGGAAGGAGTAAGGGTCAGCCGGCCCCAGGGAACCCCAGGGGGACAGTGCCACCACTGAGTGGATGCTTGGGCCTGGCCGTGTTGGCCTCTCCACCCTCGTGTGCCAGGAGAGCAAGGCCTAGCCAGCTTGCCTCCAGGGTCATGCCAAGGGTCATGCCAAGGGTCCCCACCTGGGACCCCTGTGCTGGGCTCTGGCTGTGGTGGCAGCTCCTGGGCACCTGGGAAGCCCAGACTTCTCTCCTCACTGGGAGGGAGCAGCCTTCCAAGGCCACAGCAGGGTCTGCAGCCAGGGCCGCAGGGGTGAGGCAGCAGGACAGGGCATGGTCCCCACTTTCTGCACTGGGACCTCCCCT
The DNA here is from genome assembly GCF_902655055.1 of Lutra lutra. Lineage (NCBI taxonomy): Eukaryota > Metazoa > Chordata > Mammalia > Carnivora > Mustelidae > Lutra > Lutra lutra. The sequence goes on from NC_062281.1 coordinate 196,348,714, forward strand.
GGGGGAGCACTTGGATCTCTGGAGGGCAGGGGATGGGCAAGCCGTGAGTAAAGCACACCTTTTACGAAGAGGACTCCGAGCCTCGGGGCCTTTGTGGCCCAGAAAACATCCTGGGCAAAAGGTTTGCGAAGTTTCCTAATGAATTCGCCGCCTGCCGCAGCTGGGAGAACAGACAGTGGGAGCCGAATGGGAGACCTCGCGGCCGCGCCGCCCACAGACAGGGCGCAGGGATGCCCCGCCAACCCCGCCTCCCACGAGGCGAAGGTCACAACACTGTAGGGTCAGTGCCAAGGCTGAAGCCGACAGTCCACATCCCTAAACTCCTTCTGTTTCCAACTTCCCTGTCATCCTTTGGCTCAAACCCAAGAAAATTCTGGTAAGGCCTCAGAGCTTCCTTTCCAGCTGGTGGGGCTTCAGCCCAGAGTTGGGAGTGACTGGGATGACATCTAGAGCAGGACCCTGTGCTCCTGCTGGGGCCACGACACGGGTGCTCAGGTCCCTTAGAGCTCCCACTCCATGGCTGTATCGGGCTGCACAAGGAGTCCCGCAGGGGCACGCCTCTCCCTCCCTAAACCCAGCCAGGTCTGACAGCATAAACCAGAGCTACCTCTGGGGTGGGAGGACCAGCCCCCGAGGGCCCAGGCTTCACATGCAGCGGTTGTGGGTTATACCACAGGGAGACCCTATTTCCCCTAAAGCTGTGGATAAGACATGGACTCCCCCGACAAAGACCACCTGTGCTGTCCCGTCAAGGTCTGCTGGGCACAGCAGCCCGAAGGCACCATTCAGCACCACCGCCACCTGATACGGCTCAGAAACGGCAAGAAACCCTTTGTATAGGAAGTCTGCTTCCTTTTGAATTGGGATCACACCAAGGCCTCAGCAACACACGTCTGTGTACATGAGACCTACTCGTGGTCCTGCATCCTGAAACGTCCACCCTGTGGCAGGAAGCAGGCACCCTGGGGTTACCTGCGTCTGCCTGTGCTGTGCTCAGGTGGGGCCCGGGATCACAGGTGGTGACCCACTGAGAGCACCAGCCCATCTGGCCTGCGCTGCGGGTCTGTGGGCACCGTGTGCAGGGCACAGAGGCGGGGGGGCCCATCAGGGCTAATGTGATGCCAATGTCAGGCAGCCCTCCCTCCTGCATGCCCTGGGCCTCCCTACAGCCCCGTGGGGCAGCCCTGCTCCATTATGGCTTTTGCCTAATTAGGGTTTTTAAGTGAAAGTAATCAGTGAAAGTAATCAGAACCATGGGGGAGCTCTTAATAAACTGTCACCACCACGTTCACCGCTCGGGTGTTGTGCCCTTGTGAAAGTCAGGGAGCCCGGGCCTGCCCCCTGCACACCTGGATCCCAGACTCTGCCTCTGTGCCTGGTGCCCCCCAATGGGCCAACTGGCCACAGTCCGCGTCCCAGGAGACCTGGACCCTAGGAAGGACATTGGAGATGCAGCGGCCCTTACTGCTGGAGCCCCCCCACCCTGTCTCACGGCACCTGTGTTGCCCCCACTCTGCCACCAGCCACCCCCCCCCCCCCCGTTTCCCTGAGCCCTGCAGAAGGATGAGGGCTTACTGGGCATCTGGGCGCCTTGGCAGCTTGAACTGGAAGGGGCACTCCCCCAAGGCAAGACCATCTCTCCAGGGACATGCGTCGACCTTGCCCAGCGTCCCCCACTCCCACTCGCTGCCTGTGCGAGGCTCAGCATCTCAGCCCTAAGGGCAAAGCCCCTGCCCGCTGAGGCCTCCAGCCGCCTTTGCTTCTCACTGCTGCTGCTTTGGTGGGGGTGGCAGGAGATGGGGGGGTTCCCAAAACAGTCACCAGACGCTGCACCCTTCCTTGGCTACAGTGAGGGTGACCCCCCGCCTGCAGTCTCAAGTCACAGCCCCTCAGAGCCACCTTCTGGGCCGTGTCCCGAGGAGGTCCAGCCTCGGCTCCACACAGGTCGCCTGGGCCGGAGTGAGCAAGTCAGCAGGAAGAGGCTTGACGTGTGGAAACGTCCCCCTGCCGGGGTGTGGGCAGGAGCCCGTGTCGGGAGGCGACCCACGGGGGGGGGGGGGGGGGGGTCGGAGAGACCCACAGGAGCCCGGGCGGAGGGGTGGCCCGGGGCGGCCAGTTTCCCCGGAAGCAACCGACAGGTTGCACAGGAAGAGGGCTGGCGAGGAAGGGCCCCGAGAAGGCAGAGCTCAGGAAGGGCCGGGCCCAGGGGCTTCTCCCCCGCGGAGCTCCCTCCTCATCTGTGCGGGTGCGGAGAGGATGCGGTGAGGGCTGTCCTCGGCCGGGAGCGGCCCCGAGACCCCCGCAAACTCGGGGTCTCTCTTCCTTGCAGCTCCGCCTTCTTCCTCCCCGACCCTTCCCCAGCGAGGGCCTGCGGGAGGTAGGGCGGGATCTGGACGGGGCGGGGGCGGGGTCTGGGGCGGGGTCCGGGGCGGGGCTGGGGCGGAGGCCGGCCGGGGCGGGGTCCGGGGAGGGGGCGGGATCCGGGACGGGACAGGGCGGGGACGGGGCGGGGGCCGCACGGGGCGGGGGCCGGGTCGGGGTGGGGAGGGGGGGGGACGGGATTCGGGACGGAGCGGGGCCAGGGGCGGGATCCGGGACGGGGCGGAGACGGGACGGGGACGGGACGGGACGGGACGGGGACGGACGGCGCAGAGTCCGCACGCGGCGGGACCGGGGCGGGGCGGGGGCGGAGCCCGGCGGGGTGTTGACGCTCTCCCGGGAAACCGACCCCGGGCGGAGCTGCACCCACCGCCGCTCCCCACCGCCCGCCGCGCGCACCCCGCACGGCCTCGGAGCACAGGCGAGTGCGCGTGTCTGAGTGCACAGGCGTGCGTGTGTGTGGGCGTGTGCGCCCGCGTGCGTGTGCAGGCGTGGGCCGTCTCAGGGCGCTGGTGCGGGCGTCTGTCTCACGGGGCGTGCACTGGGCGGGGCTTGGGTGCCGGCACTTCGGGACCCTACAGAGACTGTCCCCGAGCGGGGCAGTTCATACTTCAGATCCGGTTTGGGAAGCGGGGAGGGGAGTGGCAGGGGCTGGTCCCCAGAACCAATCTCAGCGATCCCCTGACCTGGGCCTACGAGGCTCCCCACCCCCGGCCAAGAGCCAGGCAAGGGCGCCGACGTCGCCGCAGCCCCGCGCTTCCCCCGGAACGGCGGGCGGTGGGAGGTGGGCAGAGGCCGGGCCCTGACTTTGCGCGGGTCTCTAGAGCCTCGGAGCTCGGAGAAGGCGGCCTGTGTGACTTGGACAGGGGGCGGGTGGGTGGGGGCGTCCCACGTTCCCGTGGAGTCCTCTGCTGGAGGTGGTGTGGGGAGCAAGGGCCTGGACCCCCTGACCCCGCAGGCCACCCGGCTCCTCGCGTGGGCCGCCCAGCAGGGTAAGGGTCGCGTTCTGCAGAGGAGCCTGGCAGATGCGCCAGCCCCACGCGGCTCTTCCCGCCAGGGCGCTCTGCGCTGGCTGGGGTCTCCGTGGGGAGAGGTGGGGACTAACCAGCCCCCCCCCCCCCCCCGCCGCCCCAGGTGCCCGCGAGGACGAGACCTGGGCGGGTCAGGGGCGCAGCCGTAATGTCGGCGCGGGAGCTTGTGGCCTGCCTCTGCCGGGAAGGAGACCAGCGCCTGGCCCTGGGAGAGCTCCCCTTGGCCACCGCCTTCTACCTGGCGGCCTTCAGCTGCCACGCCCCCTCGGCCGTGCGGAGCGTCAGAACCGCCCTGGCTGAGGCCCGAGGGGTACCCGTGCTGGCCACCCTGGAGGCCTGGTGCCGCGGTGACAGCCAGATCCCCGCCATCCACTGGGACGGCATGGCGGTTGTCTCCCTGACCGGGACCCTGGCCTCCGCGTTCCTGGCCACCCTCTGCCCCGACCACCCCGCCGCGGTCCTGCACTCCCTGGCCAGTCTGCTGGCTCAGGGGCGCCACCAGGAGGTGGCTCAGCGCTGCAGCACCTTGCTGGATGCACGCTCCCAGCAAGCCCTGGAGCTCCAGCTGACCCGCGCCCTGGCCCGCGTGCTGTCCGGGGTGCAGGTGGACGCTGGCGTGGCAGACTATGTGCAGGCCTTTGCCTCCAGTGCAGACCGGACCGTGGCCTTCGTTCGCACCCACCAGCAGCCCCATCTCCCCATGCTGATAAGCACCCTGCAGGACCATATCTCAGGGCGCCGGGAGGCTGAGGACAGCATCCGCCAGCAGGAGGCTGGCTGCCAGGGACTCTTGGCAGCCCTGGACCCCGAAGGCACCTGGAGCGATGCCCTGTCACCAGAAGCCCTGCTCCGCAGTGGCCGGTATGAGGACTGCCGGGTGGTGTGCAGCCGGGCCCTTGAGTCTGACCTGACAGGCAGCAGACTCCCAGGTAAGAGTGAGGCCAGGGTGAACGTCGCTCCCGTCGTGCCTTCACAGCATGCTTAAGTCCTGGTTATGGTAGGGTGGGGGGTTGTTCCTGGGCTGGGGACACCACAGTGACAAGATGGACAAGCCCTGTCCTTACAGAGCACCCAAGAAAAGGAACAAACAAAATATGTGCTTTGAAAAATGGACCCTGCCAGGTGCTGCTCTAGCTGGGTGGTCAGGGAAGACTTCTTGGAGGAGGTGTCACTTGAGTTAAGGCTAAATGATTCCCAGCAGCAGAAACAGAACACAGGGTGCTGACAAGAGCCAGAAGATGCAGGTGCTCGCAAGAGGCTGAGGCACGCGATGCCACGTGCATGACAAGAGGACAGACAGTGTCTGTTTTCTGTGCACATGGGGTTTGCTGGTGACCCCAGTGTTTGTGTGTTGGGGAGGCAGGGATCAGACAGAGAGAACTAACAAGTGAGTGGGAAAATTTGTTTCTGGAAATAAGCTAGATCAGAAGGCCGAAGTCCTCCTACTATAAAAGGTACAAATAGGCTCAGCAGAGTCACCAAGAATCCTGAGCTCATGAGAAAGTAGGGTACCCTCTATGCCCAAAGCATAAACGTGCAGTGTCCTGTGAGCGGGGATACTGAGACTAGGACATCAGCAACTCCCGGGGGGGGGGGGGGGGAGGGTCTTCCACCAGAATGACCGGCAGAGACCCCCATGGAGACCGGAACTCCCAAGGCTACAACCTCAGGGAGCCAGTGTGCTGGGTAAGCCCTACCCGCCCCGCCCCCCAACTCCAGGAAGCTTGTCTGGGCTGCCTTGGCTCCGCAGCGGACAGGCCCACCCTCCCTAAGAGTCGCTGCATTAATTAGACCTAAATCACTTTTGTCACAGGGAGTCACCTTATCGCCACCATCAGCACAAACGTGGCTCACAACATGAATAAGTAAAGCCCTCTAACCGACTTTTTACAAACACAATTTCCTGTAACAAGTGTGTTCTAATCCCAGGGTTACTTATAAGGGTCCTTGAAAACACGGAAGAAACCCCGTGTATTTGAGAAAGTGCTCTGCCCTTCTCCGCAAGCAGACATTCAGGGACACTCTGTATGAAGACAAGAATAAGTACAATTTTAACTCGCATCTCCCATGGGTAAGCGTCCAGGCACCACGGCTCTCTCGGCGCCCGGGACAGCCATATCTCCTTCATTCAAGGTGCTTCATTAAGAGCTACTGCCGTAGGTGGAAATCATGGCCCTGGTCGTTTTAGGATCCTTCCAGCAAGGGGGCAAACTGGCTTGGCCTCCAGACATGCTGGGATCAATGAAATAGTGGGGTAGGCGTGATGCCGTGTGATCCTGAATTAAAAATTGTGACAGATATGGGAGGACACAAAATGTTATCCCATTGTTCCACTGTTGTTTTAATTTTAATTTTCCTGATTACTAGTGAGGCCAAGTTATTGAATTAAATTAATTTTAAAAATTTTTCCAATCTGGTGGGTGGAAAGTGGTATCTCGTTTTAATTTGCATTTGCATCATTACTATGATGCTGAACATTTGTCACGTTTCTTTGCCATCCGTGTTTTCTCTTATGGGAAATGCTTTTGCCAATTCTCCTATTGGATTTTTTTTTATTGATATGTAGGAATTCTTCAAATGCTCTGGGTATTAATCTTTTGCCCATTGTATATTTGGCATATATTTTCTACGTATTTGCTCTACCAGTTGTTACAAAGCTATACTACCCAATGCAGAAGGCTGCTGACTTAAGGGATTGATAGGAAGACCAATAAAACAAATTAGAAAGGCCGGAAACAGATCCATAGGCATCCAGAACTTAATATGTGAGAGAGAGCATCACAGATCTGTAGCGAAAGAAAAGGACCATTATTCAGTGGATGGTGCTGATTCTGGGAGAAAAAAAATAATTCCAAGTGGATTGTGTGATAGTTAAGTTTTATAGTTTCTAAAGAAAATATGAGAGAATCTCACTGAGATTTCTACGGACAGCCGGACTTCTTAAGATACAAAAAGTGGAAAGAGTAAAGGGAAATTTGTAGTATTTAATGAAATTAAAATTTTTAGACTTCCATTTCACCCATATCCAGAGAAAGCCCCCATCCTCACAAGCACACTCAGACAGCAAATAGGAGGAGGTGGGGTGGCGCTGTTGCTGATGGGAACCTCCCTGAGTAAAAACCCCCAGGCCCTGTTCCAAGCACTAAATGAGCATTAATCCATTTCATCCTCATGGCCATGTGAGTGCAGACCATTTTAAACCGCATTATAAAACAGAAAAGGAAACTGAGGCACAGTGAGATCCGGTAACCGGCCCAAGCCCCCGTCGTGTAAGCAGCAGTGGGTGTGCCTTTCCGGCTTTCCTGTACCTGCGGGCGTTCCCTGTTTCAGAGGCTAGCGTTGGGCCCCAACTTTGCCCCAAGAAGGCCAGAAGCAAAGATGCTGGAGTAGCAACCAGCCCCTCCCAAGGTCACAGGGTCAGAACCTCTGCACTGACCTGGGGGCACTGATCCCAGAAGAGGAAACTCACTCCGCAAATCCATCATTAAAGAGTAAGGAGGTTTCGTAACTAAATTTCCTTGTTGGCCAATCGGTGAGGTTGACTTTAAACCCATGGGACATAACACTGTTGGGTAGGTATGTGTACCACACCCACCCAGCTGTCCCTCCTGGTTCTGCTCTGTCGCTGAAGGTCTAGCATCACGATACAATGTCCTGGGCTACCGGGACACTCTAGGAAGATGCCCTGAGATGCTTCAGAGGGTCTAAAGCGCTGGACCGTCAGCAGCTGCTGGTGGCACCAGGGAGAATGTGGGCCTAGAGGCAGGACCGGAGCCTCTGTTTCTCTCCCCAGGTGAGCGTCGGGCTGCTCTGCTGGTCACCCGCGCAGCTGCGGCCTTATTTCTGGACAGTGGGGCCCAGAACCTGCTTCGGGACCTGCACGAGGCCTTCCACCAGAGCCCGTCAGAGGCGCGGAAGCAGTTTGAGGCAGTGCTCTCGGCAGGGGACCGGGAGCGCGTGCTGGCCCAGGCACAGGAAGCAGCGGACACGGGCTTCGCCCACTTCCAGGAGGCGGTGAGGAGCCGCGCTGAGCTCCGCGAAGACTCGGGCCGCGAGCTGCTGGCCCCAGTGACCCGCGCACTCCGTGTCCTGCTGCGCGCTGCACCGCCCGGGGTGCGCCCGGCGCTGGGCACTCGCTTGGCCGAGTGCCTGCTGCTGGCTGGGGACGCAGCGGGCGCCCGGGCGCTGTGCGAGCGCTTGCTGCGGCCTGCGCGTCCTGGGCACCGCGTGGACTACCGCGTCGGGGCCCACACCAGCGACCGCGCGCCCATTTTGGTGCTGCGCGGCTTTTGCGCGCTGCACGCCAGCGACGCAGGGCGCGCCCGGGAGGACTTCCAGGAGGTGGTGGAGCGCGGGCCGCCTCACCTGGGCAGCTGCGTGCGCGCTCTGTGTGGCCGGGGGCTGCTGAGGGTGCTGGAGGGTAGCGCGTTCCTGGGAGCGCTGGACTATGTCACCGCCTGCCGGCTGCAGCCCGAGGAGGCACTGCTCATCGCCAAGGCCTACGTCCCCTGGAACCAGAGGGGCCTCCTGCTGACCGTGCTGCGAGAAGAGGGCCGCAGGATGCTGCAGCGGAGGCCGGACCTGGGACTCACGGGCGCACCGGGCCGCCGGAGTAAGGCCGTGGAGATGGACAGCCCCGAGGCGCAGGAAGGGTAAAAACTAGCCCCATGCACCCCTGGGGCCACTGCTTCATCCTGGTCTCCCGTGAGGTAGCTAGGGGTGCGTGTCTTCCTTTTTTACAGAGAAGTAAACTGAGGCAGGAAACAGCTGGGATATTTCCCTGAATCATGGACAGCAGGTTTAGCACTGGAGCCTGCTTCTTAGGCCTCTCAATCACAAACAATGTGATGCTTTGTGGGCCTAATTATCATAGAAAATTAAGAACTTAAAAAGGAATGAAAAAATACAACCTTCCCATCGCCCCATAGGTAACGTTCCCTTCTGGTTGTTTCTCTCTGCACATGGGAGCTAAAATGGGTGTGAGCTCTATGGGCAACGTATGGCCCACTCTTTTCACTCAGTAGATCACAAACATTTCCTTTGCCTCTGGATTCCTCCTCGGGCAGCACAATCTATAGCCTGCCTAGCGAACCTGCCATCATTCCTTGTCCATTCCGAGAGCCTTGCCCTCTGTTAGAGCAGGAACGCCTCCACGATATTGTGTCCTGAGTGTGGACACAGAGGTGGGGTTTCCGGGTCATGGAGCACAGGCCTCTGTTAGGTCCTTGACTTCCTGACATGTCCGTATGCATGTCTAGCTACACGCCCAACCCTGATGTTCACTGGAATTTCTCTCGCAGCCTGATGGGTGCCCCTGTTTGGATTTGCATTTCTCTGGCTGCCAAGAGGTGACAGGAAGGTGTTTTAGCAAAGTTCAAAGCACTGAAAGGGGCGGGGGGGGGTGTGTTTGACGTCAGCTCCCCACCCTGCATGCAGGCGCGTGCAAACACACACACACACACACACACACACACACACACACACACACTTCCTCTGCCTGCAGGTCCGGCGATTCAAATTGCTTTGATGTGCTGGTGAGGAGGATTTCGTGTGCGAGATGGGTTCCTTTCTACTTTTGCCTCCGGGAATTGTCATTCCTGGAGGCTCCAGTCCCTCTCCCAGTGGGAGCTCGTTTGCACTCCCAGCGCACGGGGAGCATCCAAGTGAGGCCAGTGTGTTCTCTAACTCGGCCTACAACACACCCCTGAACCCTGCAAGGCCAACACTCTTGTCCCATTTCTACAGAAAGGGAAACTGAGGCAGGGTTGGCCTGTGGCCAGCCCACAGCTTCCACCTCCAACTGCAAAATGGTTGCCACACGGGTGGTGGGAGGATGCGGTGGGGAGCGAGGGCCAAGGGATCAATGTCAGAGAAGGCAGCTGTGGCTTCTGGAGACGGCATGTGCGAGGGTCCTTCCAGCAGACCCCAGGGCTCTGTGGCTAGATGGGAAGGAGCTGCCCGGACCAGGTGCCCGGGGATAGAACCTTCCTGGGCAGCTGAAAGGGGTGCAGACAGGGGCCAGGCTGGTTATCCCCCAGCTACTCTCTCCACAGGGATGCCCACGGTGTGTACCAGCTGGCCATGCTCCTGATGGAACTGGACCGGGAAGATGAGGCTTCAGGCCTCCTGGCAGCTGATGCCCTGTACCGCCTAGGCCGTCTGGAGGACACCCACAAGGCCCTGCTGCTGGCCCTCTCCCGGAGGCCCCAGGCAGCCCCTGTGCTCGTGCGACTGGCCCTGCTGCAGCTGCGGAGGGGCTTCCTCTATGACGCAAACCAGGTGAGGAGACCAGGGGGGTGGGGGGGGGTGCAGCATGGCAGGTGATGGGCCACAGCCCTGTGGAGGGCACAGGCCTCTGGGCCCCTCACTCTGCACCCCACAGTCTGGACTTTGGAGCAAGTCAATCATGTCCCAGCCCCAGGCTCTGCCACCTCCAGCAAGGCGCCCCTCACTTCCCTGACCCTCAGTCTCTTCGTCTGTGCCCTGCCCTTGTGGGCTGTCCTGAACTAGCTGGAGCAGGTATCCCAGGACCCAGCAGGTCTCCAGCATGCAGTAATTCCTTCATATTTGCTTTCAATATGTTATGAAGGAAAAGGGCCAAAAGTCAGGTGAGGACTGAGCTCTGTCCCAAATCTCTCAGTAAACTAGGCTTGGAGGGGACCCTGCCCAGGAAGGGTGGATGGCAGAGGGGTCCCCCGGTCCTCAAGTCCTGCTCGCCTCACCTCTCTCCAAGACCACTCTGCTCCCAGGAAAAGCAGAACTTCAACCGGATGTTAGGAGACCATCCGGTTGGAACCCGGGTCAGAAGGTTATGTTCCAGGGGAAGATGTCGGGCTTTGGGGCCTGTCAGCTTCTTCTGCTGTGCTCGGATTTGGGTTCCCGGTCTCCCTGCGCAAGGCCGCGCAGGTGGGAGAGGGGAGGATGCCCGGAACCCGCCGGTCCTTCTGCTCTGGGACCCGTGTCTTCAACGAGGGGCCAGCAGGGGCAGCATCGGGTCCCTGTGGGACCGAGCCGCTCGGAGAGCCGAGGGTGTGTCCCCCCCCCACCCCGAGTCTCGCTCCACCCAGACCAGCCACTGGTCCCAGCGCATTTGCTCCTCGCGCGGTGCCCTCGACCTCCCTACAATTTGAAAGCCCTCTTCCCCCGCGCTTCTCGTTGGATCTGCCGTGTGCAGGCCGGCGAAGCGAGATCTCCACCTCCATGCCACAGAGGAGGTCCTCCGGCTCGGGGACACTGGGATCCCCCACCCCAGGCCACCCCCAGCCCAGACGAGGGGCCCAGCTGCCCGACGCAAGCTCATACCTCCCGCCCTCAGCCTTCCCGGGGTTCAGCGCCCGCGACGCGCAATCCCTGTCCCAGAGCACCGCCCCCCAAGCTCCGCCCCCGAGCACCGCCCATGAGCCCCACCCCTGAGCCCCGCCCCTGAGCCCCGCCCCCGGACGCCCAGCTCGTGGGCCACGCCCCGTGAGCTACGCCCCCTCAAGGGGGAATGAGGGTGGGATGGTCTGGGGGTCCTGCACAGGGAGGAACCGGGTGACTGCCCTGCCCCTTGCAGCTGGTGAAGAAGGTGGTCCAGTCCGGGGACACGGCGTGCCTCCAGCCCACCTTGGACGTGTTCCGCCACGAGGACCGGCAGCTACTGCGGGGCCACTGCCACGCTCGGGCCCTGGCCATCCTGCGGGCGAGGCCCAGTGGGGCCGAGGGCACAGCCCACACCAGGGAGGCCATCGCTTACCTCTCTCTGGCCATCTTCGCTGCAGGTAGGAGCTGCCCGCCCGCCTCCGGGGTTCCCACCCTGTGCCAGGTACCTAGGGGCAAGAGAAGCCATGTGGGGCTCAAGCCCACTCTCGGTTCACGGGAGTGTGCGTGCTCTGGGGCCCCTCGAGGAGTACGCCTTGCCCCGAGCGAGGCCCTTGCTGTCCAGGTGAGCATGCTAAAGCGTGGGAGAGGGGTCAGACCGGCTGGGACCTGAACTGGGATCCTCCTGGCACCCTGGCCTGCCATCCCACAGCCCCTGGGCCCTGTGGGTAGGAGGGCCACACTTGACTATGGCCTCTCCTAGCTTGGCCCCCTCCACCCAGGAGAGGCTATGGTTCCCCTAAACCCTTTCTGGAAATAGTGGGGTGTCTCTGCATGGTGTCCCCATGTGCCCAGCAGACCCCCCCAGCACCATCCTGGGTGACAGAGCCTCTTGGAGTTGGGCCTTCTTAGCATGGGGTCATAGGGCACCCAGCTGGAGGGAAGGGACTTTCCCAAGGACGCACCCCGATTTCCTGGGGTGCATGGAGATTCAGAGTGCGGGCTTCAGATGGAGACACCAGGTGGACTCCTGGCTCCCCACCTTTCTCCTCGCTCACCTTTCTCAAAGCGGGTGACAGAGACGCCGGCGAGGGGTGGGAGTGAGGATCCCCTGAGCTAGTTCACGGACAACGCAAGGCTCGTGCCTGGGGCGGAGCTCATGCCTGCACACATTAGTGGGGAGGCGGGCATGACCCAGAGTGTGCGCTGTCCTGTCCGTCACTGGACAGACACCGGAGGGAGCGGGGTGGCGCTGTCCTTGGGGAGGGGCCTCTGTGCCCAGCATTCAGAGGGCTCCTCCCGGCCCACCTGGAAACTTCCCACCTTCAGCTGTTCCCTGTCCAGCCCCAAGGAACCGGCCCCCTCCCGGCCCCTCCTCGGCCTCACCTCAGATGTCGCTGCAGCGGCCCCTTCTCTTGGGACCCCTCTCTGACTGCCCACCAGCCTAGATGCCACCCTCACTGTTGGACTCCCTGTTTCCCATGGCCAGTGCCCCCAGGCAAACCCCAGCTGCCCTCCAAGGCTGTGTCTTGGCTTGTCTGTGAGCTCCCTGAGGTGGCCTCGAATGCTGAATGAGGGCAGATGCACCTCACCCACCGAGGCCCAGCAGCGGTCACGTCCCAATGCCACACCCCCTTCCTCCAGGGAGTCAGGCAGTTGAGTCCCTGCTCACCCGTGCCCGCTGTTACGCGCTCCTGGGCCAGAAGAAGACAGCCATGTTCGACTTCAACTCCGTGCTGCGGGCTGAGCCCAAGAACGCACAGGCGCTGTGCGGTCGGGCGCTTCTGCACCTGGCCCTGGGCCAGCAGAAGGTACCGGGGCCGCCCGCCCACCTGGGATGGGCAAGGGGGTTAGGGGAGGAACCAGCACGGCCTCCTTCCTTCTCAGCCGAAGCACAGAGAGAGCCGGGCCGGGCCGTCCTGAGTGTGGGACCCATTAAAACCTTTTCTGCTCAGACCTTTCATGGAAGAGGCCCGCTGCTTCCCGGACTCGGCACGGACTGTGCAAACCCTGGGGGCTACTAGACGCCCCCCTCCCCCCACTTAAGAAGACCTCAGCTGCCTTTTGGGTACGACACCCAGAGCTCTCTGCACAGAGCTGGTGGACTCACGCAGTCGGCTTGCAGGGACAGGGGTGGGAGGGGACCCGCGCTGTCCAGCCCCAGGCAGGTGCTTTTCACAGAGCAGGCAACCACAGCTGCACAGCTGCACAGGGGCCTTTCTCAGCCAAGAGCAAGGTCACAGGCGAGTGGCTGAAGCTGAGTGTCTGCCCTGAGGCCCTGCGCACAGAGGTGACCTGCCTGCCCGGTTTCTTAATGACGTAAGGGCCGGAGTGCAAGGGAGTGAGGACAAGCGGTCGCGGGAGCTGCTGAGGCGGGCGGCGGCTGCGGGCGCCGGCGGCCTCGTTTGTCCCGGCCCGTCGTGGGCTCTTTCTCAGTGAGAGCCCTTGGGTGCGGCCAGTGCTCCCTCCCCACAGCTCCAGCACCCTGGCCGCACACAGCTCACCAGGCTGTGCCTCCTGTCATAGAGGACAAGAACTGGGCCATCTGCCTCTTCTGGTGTCCCCAGCACCCGGGCAGATGCCCAGCGGGGACGATTCTGCCGCCCACCCTGCCCTCCTCCCCCCGCAGGAGGCTGTGGACGACATCCTCTCAGCTCTGAAGCTCGACCCTGGGACGGTGGTCCCTGAGGTTCGCTCTCTGAAGCCAGAGGCCCAGGCCCTCATCACCCAGGGCCTCTGGTCCCGCTGCCAGGCCCTGCTGAGCCAGCCGCTGGACACCGGGGCCACCCTCAGCGACGAGGACGCCCGGGGCCTCCTAGCTGTGGGGGAAGCGCTGATCAAAATCGAAGGTGGACAGCTGAGCGGACATATCCTGCAGGCAGACGTGCTCACTGCCATGGGTATGCCCGGCCCGGGTGTGGGGAATGTGGGTGTCTGCCCCAGCCCATCTCACTCTTGATTCTGTCCTGTAAAATGGAAGAGAGACACCCTGGATTCAGTGCCCCCTGGTGTCCTTTCCATCCCAAGTGCTGGTCCCTGTGACCTGGTCCCGGTGTGGGGCCGGGGGTGCCAGTGTTTTGAGCTTTCGTCCACCTGTGTACTTTTGCTTGCAGGGAAGACAGATAAAGGAGCAACTTGGGGGTTCATAAAAGGCCCAGACGCTTGGGGCTTCTCATAAACTCATGCATTTACTCAACAGCCGTTTACAGAAGGCCTGTGGACACCAGGCCAGGTTGTAGGTGGGCTTGTGTCAAGCCCCCGTGTGCCAAAACCCTGAGAAAATCCCAGTACTAATGTGAAAGGGGAGGGCTCTGGGCAGCCTGCAGTTCCCTGACCTGTCCCCGTCACCTCCAAGCCTGCGGAGCGCCCCTGGCAAGGCCTACAACTGCCCAGCGGCCGAGTACATGTTCACGCAGATGCTCAGGGCAGCCCCTCGTGGTGACCACAGTGAGTGTGCTCAGAGTCGTGCTGCTCAACCTGGGGTCATGCAGCTTAGGGACCCCCCCATGACGGGGTCAGCAGGCAAGCTGGGACTGGCGTGGTGTCACCATGTCCATCTCCCTGAGCCAACACCGAGCAATAGCGGCTCTGGCCGGCTTCCCAGCACGGTGGCCAGCGTCCCACCTCTCCTGCTGCCCGCCCCAGCAGCCCCCTGACTGTCCTTCCCGGATCATGGACAGGCAGCTACGAGGAAGCTGGAGACTGCCTGCAGAACGCCCCACAGACCACCCCGGGGTCGGAGGCGGCCCGCGCCCGGCGAGGCCTGCTCTGCCTCAAGAAGGGAGACGCGGCCGCCGCCGCGCGGGACCTGCAGCGCCTGGCCGAGACGGACGCGCAGGACCTCTGCCTCCTGCTGCCGCGCCTGGAGGCCTCTGAGCGGCAGCGCCTCAGCCAGGTGTGCTCCCCGGGCCCCGCGGCGCTCAGGGCTGCTCCGCCCTCCCGGATGCCCTGGTTTCAGTTGCGCGTCAGGGGGACAAGCCAGTCTGGCCATCCTAAACCCCAGCAACCTCTTGGCTTCTTTGCAGGAGGCATCCCACAGGTGACAGGGCCTGGGAGACAGGGCGGACCCCTCCTCAGACCTGGCTGAGCCAGCTGGGGGTACCTGCCCTTGCAGGAAGCCCACGCCCACCCCCAGGTCGGGCAGAGAGGGGCACCCACCGCCCCCCAGCGAGAGCGCGGCAGGAAGGCAGTGGGCTGAGGGAGGCATCAGGCCGGGCTGCTGCCTCTGGCTGGCTGCTCCATCGTTCCGCTGTCTGTTCAACAAGAACATACTGGCCACCTTCCACCACCCACTGGGGAGCTGCTGCCCCAGCCTGTGGGCCTCGTATCAGGGCAGACAGGGTGAGGGTGTCCTTCTGAGTGTCCTGGTATCGAGAAGACCCTAAATCAGGGCAGTAAGGAAACGAGGTGGCACTCGAGGCGAAACCATGAGGGACAGACAGGCCAAGGTGAAGGCCTGAGGGAGGAAGAGAGTTCAGAAAGTTCAAGAAACAGGCAGAACGTCGGTGCGGCTGGTGTGGATGGAGGAGGGGGTGGGACGGGTGACAGAGGCCTCTGGGCCCCATAGGACAGACCAGGAGGAGGAGGGGAGGAGGACAGAGGGCAGGAGCTCCAGCAGGTGGGGAGGAGAGGGGATTCCCCTGAAGTGGCTGCATTTCACCTGTGTGGAGGGCCGGGAAAGGACCAGCAGGAAGAGGTGGCCACCAGCACAAACCCACCTCGGAGTGGGGGCGGCTCAGAATCAAACCCCCTGTGGTGTTGGGCAGGCCCCCTACCTCCTCCCGCTAGCATGTGCCCAGGACTCTAGGGGGTTCTCTGGGGACCCCCCGCAGAACAGAAACCACACTGGTGTTCCAGCCACGGAGCTTAATAGAGCAGGTGGCTGCGCAGGCCTTGGACAGAAAGAGCCAGGACAGCCCTGGGCGATGCAGGGGGAACGGCTGCCACCAGGGGAATGAATGGGTCATCAGGACCTGGTGCTCAGAGGAGTAGAGCCCTGGGGAGGGGACTGGCTGGGGTCTCAGCACGGAGACTGGATGGTCTGGTTCCCAGGACCACTTCGGTAGAGTCTCTGAGCCCTTATGACGGGGCGGGGCGGGGGTCCGAGACAGGAGGAGGGGTGCGGGGCGGCGGACCGAGACAGGAGGAGGGGTGCGGGGCGGGGGTCCGAGACAGGAGGAGGGGTGCGGGGCGGGGGGCCGAGACAGGAGGAGGGGTGCGGGGCGGGGGTCCGAGACAGGAGGAGGGGTGCGGGGCGGGGGTCCGAGACAGGAGGAGGGGTGCGGGGCGGGGGTCCGAGACAGGAGGAGGGGTGCGGGGCGGGGGTCCGAGACAGGAGGAGGGGTGCGGGGCGGCGGACCGAGACAGGAGGAGGGGTGCGGGGCGGGGGTCCGAGACAGGAGGAGGGGTGCGGGGCGGGCGTCCGAGACAGGAGGAGGGGTGCGGGGCGGGGGTCCGAGACAGGAGGAGGGGGGCGGGGGGGGGGTCCGAGACAGGAGGAGGGGTGCGGGGCGGGGGTCCGAGACAGGAGGAGGGGTGCGGGGCGGGGGTCCGAGACAGGAGGAGGGGTGCGGGGCGGGGGTCCGAGACAGGAGGAGGGGTGCGGGGCGGGGGTCCGAGACAGGAGGAGGGGTGCGGGGCGGGGGTCCGAGACAGGAGGAGGGGTGCGGGGCGGGGGTCCGAGACAGGAGGAGGGGTGCGGGGCGGGGGTCCGAGACAGGAGGAGGGGTGCGGGGCGGGGGTCCGAGACAGGAGGAGGGGTGCGGGGCGGGGGTCCGAGACAGGAGGAGGGGTGCGGGGCGGGGGTCCGAGACAGGAGGAGGGGTGCGGGGCGGGGGTCCGAGACAGGAGGAGGGGTGCGGGGCGGGGGTCCGAGACAGGAGGAGGGGTGCGGGGCGGCGGACCGAGACAGGAGGAGGGGTGCGGGGCGGCGGACCGAGACAGGAGGAGGAGGCGGACGGGGTTCTCCGAGCGGAGAGGAAGGACCCGGCGGGAACGCGGGCTTAGCCGGGGCGGCGCGCAGGGTGGTTTCCACGGCGGTTGAGACCCGCTGGGCCGTTGCCGGGCGACGCGGGCCGACCCGGAAGTCAACCGGAGAGGTCACGCACCGCTTCCGGCGCGCGCCCCGCCCCTCCGGCTTCACTGCGCTTGCTCCGCGGCGGTCCTTCCGAGATCCGGGCGGCGCTCGGAGGTCCAAGGGGCTTGGGGCTCCGCTCGCTGCCGGCGCCCGAGGCTCGGCCCTCCTGCTGGCGACCGCGAGTGTGACCCGCCGCAGGGCGGAGGGACAGGGACAGCGGGGAAGGCCGGCCCCGGGACCCTCGTCCGGCAGCGGGGAGCCAGTGCGGGCTCTGGAGGAGAGCAGGCGCCGGAGACACGAGGGGACGGCCTGTGGTGGGCTGGGGGAGGGGACGACCACCATCCCCGGGAGAGGAAGTGAGCCTGGGGCAGAGGAGGCCTGTTGGCTGGGCCGCGCCGACGGGGGTCCGGCAGCCCCCAGGGAGGGAAGGGCGAGGTCGGACGGTGCCCGCTGACCTCGGACTCCGCCCTGCGGCATCCTCGGAGGTCGGGACTGGGTGGCGCCCCCCACAGCCCTCGGCACCACGCTCCAGTCCGGGGCGCGAGCACAGCGAACCCCAAGCCCTGGAGGTCGTGCCGGCAGATGCTAGGGCGGTGGCCCGTCGGCGGCGCAGCCTCTCCCCGCCGACTCGGCTCTGCAGGGTCTTCCACTCCCTGCACTGAGAAACCCAGCCATGCTCCGCGGACCCTGCCCTCCGGACTTCGGGCAGAGGAGAGGGTCCAGGGACCGAGCTGGGCAGAGGCGGTGCGGGCTCCTGCCCTCAGGGCCAGGGCAGCCTTGGCAGCTGCCCATCCGTGGGCCTCTGGGGAAGGCAACCGCAGAGAAGGGCTGAGACAGGGAGGAAGGAGGGAGCAGCTCACCGGATGACAAGCAGTAGGGCTGGGGGTGGGGGGACAGTGAGGAGGAGAGGGGAGTCCAGAGGGACCCCATCAGAGCTGGGCTTCCAGGGTGGTGGGGTTGCAGGACGTGCCCTCTACCCTGTACTTCCACTCCCTCGGAGGAAGTGGGCAGCGCTCTGCACAGGTCAGGAACAGAGGCCAGCTGGGCAGGGGAGGGGCCTGTGTCTCTCCGGGCTGTCCCACACTGCCTCCCTCTGTCCCCTCTGTGCAGGCTGCAGCCCAGGAAGCCAACACCCTCCTGAAATCGGGGCAGCCAGAGCAAGCACTGGGCTACTGCTCACTGGCAGTCCTCGCCGGGAGCAGCAGTGCCCATCACCTGCGCCTGAGGGCCACCTGCCTGGCTGAGCTGCAGGAGTTTGACCGGGCACTGGAGGACCTGAACCATGTCCTCCAGGGGGATGTGCAGGACCGTGACCTCCCGACGAAGGTGGAGGACCTGTGCTCCCAGGGCCGCCTGCTGCTGAGCCTGGGGGATGGGGCCAGGGCTGCAGGGGCCTTTGCCCAGGCTCTCAAGCTGGCACCCACCCTAGCCCAGAGCAGCCTGTGGGAGCGGCCAGGTCGGGGCCCCACTGCCAAGGCATTTCTGTGCCATGGCCAGACCTGCCTAGAGGAGCAGCGCTATGCAGAGGCCTGGACGGCAGTGGAGAGTGGCCTGCTGGCAGACCCCGAGCACAGTGGCCTGAGGAGGCTGAAGGTCAGACTCCGGAGGGAGGCATCCTTGGGGTGCCGGCTCCACTGACCCCATGCTCTCGAGGCCTGGATGTGGGCCCCTCCGGCCATTCCACCCTGGATGGGCTCCTGAGCCACGGGATACAGTGGGCCTAACTGATGTAGCTCAGACTCCGTGGAGGAGAGAGACACCCAGAAACGCTGATGATAGTGTATAGATGGTGTTACCTCATCTCATGGCAACAAAGCTATAAATCAACCTTTTAGAGTTCCCTGCGTGTGAAACGGCTCTGGGGTCCAAGAGGAGATCACAGCTGGTCAAAGAAAGTTGAAGAACTAATCATAACAAAACCCGTGCAGAGGAGCACTTGTGGGATGCTGCCCTGGCAGGCCGGGGGAAGTCCGGCCCCAAGCAAATTACCAAGCGATGGGAAGAAAGCGAAGTACATGTTCAGTTCAAGAAGTTGGAGAAAGACAATAAAACTAAAGAAATCAGGAGATAGGAATTAAGGATAAAAGCAGAGATTAATAAATTAGGAACAAAAGAAGAATAAATACAAACTCTGGTTCTTCAGAAATAAAGTAGATGAACCAACAGCAGCTCTATTGAGAAAGACGGAGGAAGCACAGGGGCCATCGAGTTCACGGCAGTGAGCCCCGTGCACCTCCTGACAGGCAGATGGCGCGGCTGTGCCGGCTCTCAGGGCAGCCGGTGCCCTGGGAAAAAGGTCTACACTCCCACGTCTGGAGGTCCCCAGCGGGCTCGGGGCCACATAGCCCCGTGGCAGGACAGACCATGAACCTGGCGTTCAGCCTTTAGTAGGGTCTCAGGGTGGGCTCTCTGGGGTTTCGTGGGTCACTCATTATTGGCTAGTTTGAAGCAGAAGAGTGGGAATGGGGTCTCCGGAGACTAGAGGCAGGGTCATACAAGCAGTCAGTTACCGAGATAGCCGAGGGCTTCCTGAGGGGGCACCCCACGGATGTGAGCAGCCCACTTCCTTCTCTGGTCGTTTTGCTAACAGCCGTGTCCTACAGCTGGCAACACACGTTTTCCAGATGGGATGTTGTTTGAAACGGACACCCTGGCAATTAAAAGCTTGATGTCAGGCACAGCAGAGACACACAATTTTAAAGTGACAAGGACAAAGTAACAAACAGAGGAAATTAAAAACATCATAAGAAATTATGTTTCTCAGAGCAAATAAATTTTGAGGCCTGGATGAAATGAATTGGTTCCTAGACAAATATTTAATTAAACTCATCAGAATAGGCCTAGGGCTTCTGCAGGACAGTTGCCAAGGAGGAAAAGAGAAGGTTGTCCAGGAGCTTCCCCTAAAGCAGCCTCAGTTCCAGATGGAAAAACCTGTCAACCTTTAAGGAACAGTCAATTCCAAATGTCTCTAAACCCCTCCAGGCCAAGAAAAAGAAGCTTCTAAGTTCTTTGTGGAAGAAAGCATAATCCCAACCAAAAGGAAGCTACAAACCAGTCTACCCGGGTCAGGCAGCATGTTAGTAACACACCCAGAGCAGCACACACAGGAATGCAGGGATGGCTCAGGAGCAGGACGCACAGCCCTACAGCTCATCACGACCAGAGCCTGGAGAAAAGAAGTCCCGTGATCCCTCTTGGGGACTGCGGGGGAGGGGGGCGGTGCACGATCACATGCGAGAAGTCCTCCCTGCACCTTTGAGTGCCTGCTTGGTTCTGCTAGGGAGGTTCTGGCATCTCAAGTTCGTTAACGGTAGACCCCAGTGCAGAGGGCACACAGCCACGTGGCCTGGTGGCATCACTGCCAGCCGCTGGTGTACGCCTACTCGTTAGCTCCGGCGTCCGTGGTGGGCATACCCCCAGCAGTAGGGCCAGCCCAGCCCAGAGCTGTACCCCCTCCACTGTGGCCCGACCCCCTGACTGCATTCCCACACACAATTCGCAGGTCCCAGTGCGGATTAGCGGAATCCTGCAGTTATGGGGGTGCATGTGCCAGATCCTGCAGGACCAAGTTCGCACCTGAGCCCCACACCCCAAAGATGCTGAGATGAGATCCCTTCTGTGGGTCTAGAGTCAATGGGTGAAGGAGGGGGTAGTGGAGGTTGAACAGAGCCAGCGTTCTCCCTAAGACCATGAGGCTCTCAGGATTTATAGAGAAAGAAAAGGCAAGTCACCCACTGGGGAGCCCAGCTGCATCCACTGCAAAGGGGCTTGGAGGACTTGGCGGTTCCAGGTTCTCCACTTCCTCTGAGCCCCTCCGAGGTCCAGGGTCCCATTTCAGTGCCCCAGTTTTTCATTAGAAAGTTGGTGAGGCTCTAAGTGCAGCCGACATCGTCACTGCACAGCTCACAGTTAAATGCCGTGTTTGAGCCCTCACTACAGCCCTGTGCCTGTCGCAGGGGCTTCTCGGGGGCCACGGAGCCCTCCGACTCCCGGGCCGTGACCCAAGCTCGTCGTTCTCTTCCTGTGTGTGCTCCAGGACGTTTGGGAGAGGCTGCCCCATGCCACAGCCCCTGTGGCCACTGCCACTGCCTGAACAGCCATGTGCGGTGGCACCTGAGCTCCCACAGCCCCTGATTTGGTGGGCACACCACAGCCCCCGTGGGGAGATCACCCCACACCATGACTCTCCCTTCCCAACTAACACAGCCCTGCAGTCAGACCCCAGATCCATCTTTGAGCGTGTGGTGATGGGGACCGCTCTTGGTACCAACATATGCATCAGTCAGGGGCGCTTTGGAGACAGACCACACCAGTGATTGACATAGTGAGGGTTTAATAGACTCACTCGTTAGCCATGAAGGTGTCAGTTAGGTACCTGGTAGAAGGAACTCCAGGGACCATGGAAGTAGCAACTACAGAGTTGGAAGTCGGATGACCCAGCCTCTCCAGACACTGTCGCTGACGGCCCTCAGCTTGGTGACCATTGCCCCACGTCGTACTTCCTGGCCACACCTTTGTGCCTGGCATTGTGCCTCCCTCCTCTCATCTGACTGGGGTTGGCTTGGGGGCTCAGGGACAGTCAGACCACCCCAGCCCCTTCCCTCCTGGCCAGGATACCCAAGGCCCAACATCAGGAAGCAGGTGTGTAGAAGGGGTGTAGAAGGGAGACTCCCCCGGACAGGACTCTCACCCCAGCTCTCTGAGTGCTCCAGAAATGCCCAACTTCCTCCAGCCTTTCCCTTCTCTGAGCCGGGCCCCCCATGCCTGCCTGCCGCACGGATGGGCAGACCCAAGGAGAGATCTGAATCCTGCCCTATAGAGGCCCAGAGACAGCTGCCAGATGGGGCTGGCCTCCATGCAGAGGACAGCAGATGGCCCACAACTGTCCTGCCTGGCGGTGGGGGGGCGGTGTGTAGCAGGAGAGGGCTGGGCCCAGCAGTCAGGGGCAGGTGTCTGCTGGGCCTGAGAAGAGCTCCCTGCCCATAGCAGCAGTGACCGGGGCTAACTCCTAGACCTGCCCTGGTCCCAAGGTTGTTAAGGGAGGTGGTAACCCCCTCCCCACTCCCGTGGTGGGCTGGGCCTCCAACTTCACATCTCACATCTTTCGTCCAAGCGACAGGGAGGGGTGAGCAGGGAGCGTCCACCAGCCCTGAGCTCACCCAGGAGGAAAGATTAAAATCCACCCTCCAGAGTGTCCCAGTCAGCAGTGGGACTGGGACTCACTGCATCCAGGGACCTGGCTGGGGCTGGATGTCTGGAGCTCCTTTGCTGGTTTCTCTTGGCTGCCAGGTCCCTGAGCACTGTCTTGCTTGCCCCCCACCCCCCGAATGGACAAGCTCAGCACCTCGGCTCGCCGGACTCTCGCTTGCTCACAGCGTGCCTTTCGCTGACAGAGCTGCAGATGGAACTCCTGAGCAGGGCTGGGGTGGGAGAAGCGGGCTGAGCTCCAGCCCTCCGCCAGCATCTGCATCTGGGCAGGCTTGTGGCGGCATAAGGAGAGGCGCTCTGGCAGGGCTGAGCTGCCTGCGGAGTCGAGGGCCACCACGCCCCACGAAGCAGTTTCTGGCTGGCCAGGCTGGTCCCTGGCCTGCCCCAAGCGCCCCAGGAAGAGCCGTCCTGGCCTCTTACTCCCCCAACCTCAACTTCCTCCCGTTCCAGGACAGCAGCCCAGGCAGCCTCCAGGCCAGGCTACCAGCTCCTCGCTCTGGGTGGGGTTCCCAACCTTCGGATGGGGTGGGTGCCAGGAGGCAGACAGTGGGCTGAGTAGAGCCTTGCCTGGGCTCTGGGGGTCCTGTCTGGTAACCGCCCCCGCAGAGCTGTCTTCCTCCCAGGGTGGGGCCAAAAGGAGAGGCTGCCTGAGCAGGGTCTGGGCACCGACGACCCTACCCTGTCACCCTTCCAGAGCCCCAAGGGCCTGGGGGGACCATTTGTTCCATGGGATTCTGAAACAGAAGCAGAACTGTGCTGATACTCAAGCCGGGCCTGAAGAATGGAAACCTGGCTTCTGGCGGGACCTGCTCTGCCCAGAGTCCCCAGCCCCCATCAGCAGGGCACCTGATTCACTCCCAGAAGCACTGGGATGCTTCTGTGTCCAGAAGGTTCTCTCCCGACCCTCACCTCTTCCAAAACTTCCACCAGTCATGGCCCCTGGAGCCCACCAGTCTCACTAGAGAGAGAAGTGATGAGATCCCCTAGCAGGGGCTTTGCAACCCCTGTGGCCAGTGTAGCTCTCTGGTCCCTGGGTCTCGGGCAGGGTGGGGAGAAGGGTCTAACCCTAACCCTTGTGGCCCCTTTGGACTGTAGAACCGAGGAGGGAGGAGGGGTCAGGACCGCAGGGAGCCCTGTGCTCCCTGAGTGGCCCTCTGCCCCCTCCCCCGACACCAAACCCAGATGGAACGCCCCACCTGTGCTTGGAGTTGTTCCCTGTCTCCAGGGACCCACGTCTGCATCACAAAGGAGGCCGGAAGCCTCAGTGGGGCCCCGCCTGAAGCCACTGCTCTCCGGCCCCTGGGAGCCCTCCCACCTGGCCCCTGCTCACCGAAGCACTAGGCCATCCCGACCCAGCCTTCTGAGACCTGCCCGTGGGAGGGCGGCCGTTCCTGAGTGACCTGGAGGTGAGCCAAGTGTGGGTCCAGCCCACAGGCCAGCTTCCCTAGGCAGCACCCGGGTGCTCCCGACAAGCACCCAGCCTGTCCCCCGGGGGCCGGGCAGAGTGTTTTCCGCGCAGCCCGGACCCTGGGGCAGGCATCCCCACACACACGGCGTTTTCCTCCCCGAAGGAACCCCCTTTCCCTGGCCAGCCACCACAGACCCCTTTCCTGATTCTCTAGCGCTGGGCTGGGCGCTCAGCCCTTGGGAGGAGACTTAGTGCGTGCACCTCTCGGCCTTAGCGGGTCCCTGGAAGCCCACAGGACAGGAGTGAGGGAGTTCACTAGTTCTGATGGGAGAAAGACCACACTGGTAGACCGGGCCGCGGATGGCCGGGCCAAGGCTCAGACCCGTCCAGCTGAATTGATTCAGCCAGCAGATGGTGGTGGACGGCTCGCGGGCACCACTCTGGGTGCTGGGGGCCCAGGAAGGCCAAGCCCCCCGCCCCCATGGCCCAGACATTCCCCTCGGGGAGGGGGACAACGGGGACAGAATAGGCACAGAGGCTGAATTGCCCATCCAGTGGCAAAACCGCCATCAGGCCTGGGGTCAGCCTGGCTCCAGTGAATACGGACCCAGGGAAGGCTTCACTGGGATGGTGACCTTGAGCAAGGACTTTTGGAGAGTGAGGGGAGAGCAGACAGGAATCTGGGGGAAGGACAAAACCCCTGAGGCGGGGTCTGTCTGGGGGTGTGGTGGGGAGGACCAGAGTGGGTGCAGAGAGAGGTGACTAGGTCCCCGGGGATCCTGAGATCAGAGCCGGCCCAGCTTCTCTGCTCAGTCAGGTCATGGGCCTGGTGACCCCTGGTGTTGGCAGGGAGGAAACTCTCCCCCTCCCGCTCCCAGGCAGGACTAGGGTTGCCTTCCTCAGGCGTCTCCCCAACTCCCCACCCAGCCTGGTGCAGGGTAGGCGCTGGGACTCCATAGCAGAGGTGTGGTGGGCGTCGAGGACCCGGAGTCTGCCTCGGGGAGGGGCAGCCCTCTATCCTCCGCCCCAGACGCAGCTGTCCGGGGCGGGGCTCTGCACACGCACACACACGTGTGTGCATCCTCACACATGCACACACAGAAGGCCCACGCATGCACACACTTACGTAAGGGAGAACACCCAGACCCCAGAGCCTGTGCCACAAGCAGCATGCCCCCTCTGCACACCGTGGCAGCCCCGAGTGTCCACCACCAACGCCCACCTCCTGGCGTGGTCCCTCAAAGGACCAGGCAGGGTCCTTTGAGGAAGGGAGGCACGGGAGCGGCACACCCCCCAGGTGACCGTTAGAGCTGGTCTGCCTGTTCCTGCCTGGCCTTCTGGTCACTGCCTGCTTGGGCGCAGGTCCTTCTGGTCTCCCCCACCCCCCATTCCTGGGCTCTAGGCAGGAAAGGTGGGCAGGGGGCCCAGAGGCTCTCACCACCTCCCAGAGGGTTTTCCTGACCCGGTGTCCAGGCCCGTTGATCCAGGACTCCCTCTCCCAGCCCCCGGCAGGCTCCATAGCAGTAGCCATGGGAGCTGGGCTGGCTGGGTCCCTAGGGTCCCCCTGCAGCTGTGAGCAGAGGGTCCCCTGGGCCTCCCCTTCAGAGAGCGGGCGTGGAGAAACTGACCTTGGCAAAAGCTGCCACCATGGCTGGCGCGCTGGGCACCTGCCCCCCCGTTGCCTCGGGCACTCAGGACTCTGGCCCAGGGTAGGTGCTGCAAGCCAGAGACACGGGCTGCGCCCGAATGTCCTCGGGTGTGGACTTGGCAATGGGAAAGCCAACGTCCTCCAAGGACCAGCACCTGCTCCCAGCTAGGATCAGGCCTCCCAGGCTCGGGCAGGGCATCAGGGGCTCCTCACACATCTCCCCTGCCCTGGTGTCCCCACCCTGGCCAGACACAGCCCCGGCCCTTGGCCTTGGGGTTTCTCAGCTGTGCACTTTCCCCTGGCTAGAGACTTGGTGATGGGGAAGCCTGAAAGCCCAGTAGGGGTGGTGGAGATTGCCGGCTGTTCGGGACAGAAGCACCGAGGCTTCCTGGAGGGGGGGCTGCTGCTGCTGCTGCTGCTGGTGACAGGCGCCCTGGTGGCCCTGGGCCTCCTCTACGCCGCCAACAGCAGAGGTAAGTGAAGGCGCCCCCCCACCGCTACCTCCCCCAACCCTGATGAGCCAGTCTTGTCAAACTGGGCAGGGGGGTTCTGCCCTGGGCGCTGACAGGCAGGGGTCGGGCAGCCCCTACCAGAAGGCCCTGTCCAGGGCGGGCTGGCGCTGGCGAGTTCTGCAGGCTCTGCGCTGCGGGTGCTGCGGGACTCCTGAGATGCACAGACCAGGTCTCCCGCACCGTCCGCGCAGCCCCCTCCCCTCCCGCAGTCATCGACCGCGCCCCACAGGTCACAGTCGGCCCAGCCCAGCGCAGGACTCTGTGGACACCCCACCCCCGGCCCATCCCCTCGGCTCACCTGTGTCTCGGCCGCTGGTCGGGAAGGACCTGCTGGGATTCCAACCCCCACCCCCACCCCCACGCCCACTGGCTGAGGGTTGCGGCCTCCCGGACCGGCTCTGCTTACTGTGAGATGGTGGGAGGGGTCAGCCTGGGGTCCCAGAACGACGGGGCGTGGCCAACACTGCCTCTTCTGCTCCCCTCCCCGGCCCAGCCCCCCGCCCCCTCCCCGCGTGGTGGCCGTGGAGGGGCTGTGCCTGGCTTGGGTTGGGGGAGGGGCGTGCAAGCCACGCCCCCTGCTGCCTTCGGGCACCACCTCAGGCGGTGCACTCCGGGGTTCACGGGACTCAGGAGAGGTGCTCCCCTGGCACTCTCAACAGTTGGGTGTCACAGCCTCTATCCCTAGAACGTTCCCCCACTGGCTGGGCCAGGGCTGTCTGCTCTGCGGTGGACCCTGCGTCCATTGCTAGTCTGTGGGTGTGACCGACGTCCCAGCCAGGGCCACTCCCAGCCTGTGCACGTGCCTGCGGGCCCCTGTCAGCTGCTCTGGTCTCTGGCCCGTCAAGGTCTCCTGCAGGGTAGATGGGCTCTGCTGCATGGGCAGGGGACAGGGAAAGGTCCGCTGGCTGCACGGAGCCTCGGGGAGCCCAGACCTCCAGGAGCCTTTGTTCAGGGCTCACTGGGCTGGAAACACCTTGGTTGGAGGCTTCCAGAGGACGGCCCCGACCCCTACCCAGTCTGCCTTCTTCTCCTTGTGGTCTCCTAAGTACAAATGGGGACTCAGCCGGGGCTCCTCCCTCCAAACCCCGTGCCCCCACCCGCAGACGTGACCTGCCAGCTCATCTCGCCCGGCCCTGGTGTCCACGGGGGGTTTACACGCAGCATTGCTGTTTATGTTCAAGCGCTTTCTCACTCCCATGAGGATCTTTTCCACTGACTCATGAGTTATTTCAAAAAATTTTTTTAATCAAGATGCATGGAGATCTTCCTAGTTACCCTTTTTTTTATTGGTTTCTGCGTTAACTGCGCTGTTGTCGGAAACCGTGGTTTATGGGGCACTGACTCCTCGGTATTTGCTGAGTCGCTGCAGGACTAACCCATGGTCCCCGCTGCCAGCATCCGCACGAGTGGGGGAGGACGCCTGACTGTGACAGTTAGATGAAGCCGGAGATGCAGGTCCCTCCGTGACACCAGTCAGGTCTTCTCCCTGTTTGGGATTTTTGTGTGTTAAGTCTTGTGCTAGAGAACCGTGCTGGGTAGCCATTTGCCCACGTTGAGGCTACGCTGTTGTGAGTACAAATCTAGAATTCACGTATCTTCCAAGACCCCGCATGGCATAATGACCCTTTCTACCTTGATGCCGTTTGCCTCAAATTCTGTTTCATCTGGTACAAGCCTGACTCCCTGGGCCCGCTCGCTTAGCCGGTTTTCTTCCATTTTTCTTTCGAACGTTGTGTGTCTCCTGCTTTCGCTGTGTCTCTTGCAACAATGCATAGCTGAACTGGGGTCCTTGTCTCTTCCCTGAAGCAGAGTCTCTGTGCGTTCACCATGATTACTGCAGAGTCTGGTTTTTCTGTTGTGTTCTTTCATGCTTCTCACACCGCTATTAGTTTGTTCTCTGCTCTCCCAACGCCAGCTCGCAGGTTTTCGATCCTTGTCCTTTAAGGGGTTATCTTAGATTTTTTTGTTGTTGTTTAAATAGTTGTTATTTTAAAAGTCAGAGATGAAGCCTTTTCAGAACATCAAACGTTTTTATAGAAATTACAGTGGGCGATAGAGCCCCTCCTGGAATCCTGCTCCCACGGGCAGCGACAATCACTGTCCAGCACAGAGGCCAGCAAACCACGGCCCGTTTGGCAAATAAAGCTTTATTAGAACACAGCTGTGCCCACTTATTCATGTACTGTCTTTGGGTATTTTCTTGCTATAATTAAGTTACATAGGTGAGACAGGGTCTTTATGTGACTCACAAAGCCTAAAATACTGATTACTTGGCCCTTCACAGAAAAAATACTGCCCACTCCTGGATGCGTGTGTCTTCCCGTCCAAGCCTTGACTATGAAACTTTTACTGTTGCCGCGGGATGGCGAGGAGGCATTATAAGGTTGTGAACACCCAGGCGTGCCGGCTGCCCCAAATCTCCCTGTGTGACCTTGGCAGGTTTCCTTCATGCCTCTGTGCCTCAGTTTCCCTACCTGTAAAGTGGAACATAGCATAGTACATACGTTAGAGGCTTCCTTGAGGGCCCCGGGTTTAATACATCAATAACACTTAGAAAAATGTCTACGTCTGTCATGCTGTTCGCGATCAGATGTCATAGCAAAATGGTGCATTTGGTCATTTCCCAGGGTGGTGGTTGACATGCTGAAGGGAAGGCAGATTGATTTCCCTACGCCAGCGAGGTCCTGCCTGCCCAACAGCGGTGCATCTGTGCTTTGGGGTAAAGCCACCGGCATCGTTTACGGTTTTCTCCTGAATATTATTCACAGCTAAGCTCTCTGCCAGGGTCCAGTTTCCTCGGCATGAGCAGCCGCCCTGTTCAAGAGGTTTCCTCTTTTACCGTCAAATTATCTCATTACGAGCCTGTCTTTACCCGTCTCCAGTATCAACCTCTTGCTCATAAGATAGATTTTTAGCTCGTTGTGGGACGCGGCTTGAGGGCAAAGTAGTAATAGCTCAGCAACAGCGCTCACTGCTGACTCCCGTCCGCGCGAGTCTGTTCCAAATGACATTTCTCAATCTCGGAGTTCTTTTCCGAACCTCTCTGGTCTTTTCTCCAAATAATTCCTGAGAAGTGACCAGCTTCTACTGTCGCACAAGTAGTGACACTCGCTGTCTCTGTCCCGAAATCTTCATCTGGTGAACTTCCCGTCCCTCTGAGCTCTGTTTTCTCTGTCTTTGGTATTATTCACTCTGACCGTTGAGGCATCAGGCTGTGAAAATTCATGGTGTTCATTCGGCTCTAGAGAGGCTGCGCTCCCCGAATCTCAGCCGGGATGCCCCATGTTTACCGTGGGAAGCGGCACACGATCTTTCTGAATGTTGGGTCTCTCCCTCTCTCCCATTGTCAAATTCTGATTCTGTGCGTCCTCGATCCCCCGTCCCATCCCCTGTGTCTCTGGAGAGTTTCCATCTCTGACTTTATCCTTCTGAGTCAGTCACTCTGAAGCACATTCCATCTCCCTAAACCTCTCTTCCCCCATATTCTATCTGCAGAAAATTTCCCCCAAAACCCTGCGATAACTTGGAACCCATACACTTTAGGACACTGCCTTTTCTCACACGTATGAATTAAAATGTTGATTGTGCTTTTGCAAAATGTCAATTCTTCAAAAATACATCTGAATATTTCTGTACCGCAGTGCAGGCAAGGTTTAGACAAAACGCCGTAATCAGAGGGGTAAGCTGTCACTCCGGTTTCAACCAGCAAAGGAAACTGCAGCTCAGGGGAAAAATCCACTTTGGGTTTTTTTTTTTTTTTTTTATTTAATCTCAGTGGGGGCACTGGGTGGCTCAGTGGGTTGAGCCTCCGACTACTGGTTTCAGCTCAGGTCATGATCTCAGGGTTGTGGGATGGAGACCTGCCATGGGCTCCCTGCTGAGCGCAGAGTCTAAGAGTCTTCCTGTCTCCCTCTCCCTCCTCTTCTGCTCCTCCCCCCACTCATGGGCACTCCGTGTGTTTGTGTGTGTGTGTGTGTGTGTGTGTGTGTGTGTGTGTGTGTCTCTATCTCCCTAAAAAAAACAAATAAATGGGGGCTCCTGGGTGGCTCAGTGGGTTAAAGCCGCTGCCTTCAGCTCAGGTCATGATCTCAGGGTCCTGGGATCGAGCCCCACATCGGGCTCTCTGCTCAGCAGGGAGCCTGCTTCCTCCTCTCTCTCTCTGCCTACCTCTCTGCCTGCTTGTGATCTCTCTCTGTCAAATAAATAAATAAAAGCTTAAAATAAATAAATAAGACGTATTTAAAATGCGTTAATATCAAAAGTAAGCAGGTGCAAAATTAAAATTTGATAAATAAATAAATAAATAAATAAATGGAATCCTTAAAAAATTTAACCTCAGCTACTACATTCTTCTGTGTTTCTAGAATTTATAATTTATTCTTTCACAAACTTATTCTTTTTAATGTTTCACAACCTTGTTTTCAATGTTTTCTTTTACTTCTTCAATATACTTGGAATATTTTCTGCGTCAGGGAGGTATTGCTGCCGCACAAGCACCCAGCACCCAGGAATGAGAACAGCCCTCGTCTGTGGGGACAGCCCTGCACACCCGGGGGGGCGGCAGTCAGCTGCGCCGGGTTGGGCGACTCTGTTCCACATGAACTGACACCCACCCCACACCCCTGCCCCAAGCACCAGCAAGCAGGCCTGGGCAGGTGCCTCTGCTGGCAGAAGTCTGAGAGGACAGCGGGAAGCACGCAGGCCTCCTGGGGTCTAGACCCAGAACTGGAATAGTGTCCAGGAGCACCACTGCCACCTCATTCTGTGGCCAAAGCAAGCCGTGCGGCCAACCCACGGGCAAGAGAGGGAGAAGATGTCCTCTGGCAAAGGCATGGGGCAGAGCGGGGTCTGGATTTGGGGCCATCATGCCCCATACCTTCGGATCAGAGTCCCCAAATATAAAATCCTTGGGGATCACGGTTCCGTGTCTGTTTTGCTCTTGTGGGAGCTTGTCTTGGCGTCAGCGTGAATCCATGCTCGCCCTGGCTGCCTCTGTGGGGACCCTGTCTCTCGGGCCAGCAAACTTCCCTCGAGAGAACTTGTGTGTTTGTTTCCATCGAGCACCTGGGGAGGCCCCCAGCCTGCGCCTGCTGGAGCTAAGTGTCTCACCCTGAGGTTTCCTTGGCCACACAGTGCTGTGCTGTCGCACCCACAGCCACATGACAACCAGCCCACCTTCCCCAGGGAGGAGGCTCTTTTCCACCTGTCGGAGATTTCTGCCGCCTTCTTTTTTGAGAGACATGAAGAAGAGACAGAGGGAACATAAATTATTCATGTCAAGGCCAGAAGAGCAAAACTTGCAGAAAAAATGTCAAAAAAATTTTTTTCAAAAGATTTTTTTTAACATAGAGAGTCTATGTGAAAATAATTCACGTATTACAGAAGTTATGGGAACAGAGAGAACGAAGAGTGGATTCTGTGTCAGTGGGCATTAAGGACAGCTGCTCCCATCTGGACTTACAAAGTAGGAGGACATCCTTCTTGGGGCTTCCTCTGCCGTCTTTCCCACTGATCCCATGTTAGCACCATAGGAAGCTTCATTTCTATTCGGCCTTTGTGTCAGAAGGGCCTTGCTGTTTTGCATCCCAGTTAATAATTGGGGTGTCTGGGTGGCTCAGTCAGTTAGGCATCCGACCCTTGATCTCAGCTCAGGTCACAATCTCGGGATCGTGAGAGGGAGCCCTGTGTCAGGCTGTGTCTGTACTGGGCGTAGATCCTGCTTAACGTTCTCTCTCCCTCTAGCTCTGCCCCTTCCTCCCTAATAATAATAATAATAATGTCCCACAGGTCCTATATTCTGTGTTCCAGTGGTTTTAAAAGTAATTTAAAAGCTTCTTAGAATAGCTTCAGGCTCAGGCAATATTACAAAGATGGCACAGTGCGGTATGACCACTCCAGCATCCCCTGTTAACATGTGCTCTGCTCACTGAGATACATTGTTGCAAGTAATGAACTACCATCACTATCTGACAATTAATTAAGGCTACATTTTGTTCTGATTTCCTCTGTTCATCCCTCACACCATCCTGTCCCAGGATCCTGCGGGACGGCACATGACATCATTCATTAAGTCTCCTTAGGCTACTCTTGGCCATGATGGTTTCTCAGACTTCCCTTATTCATGATCTTGATAGTTTTGAGGGGTCCTGGCCTTGTATTTTGTGGAATGTCCCTCGGGAATTGCCTGATGGTTCTCTCCATGATTAGACTGGGGTGATGTGTTTTGGGGAGGAAGCCCGGAAGTCAGGCATTTTGGGGAGGAAGCCAGGAAGTCAGGCGGCCACACTTCCGGTGACTGATCACTGTTGCTGACCACAAAGCCTTCATTCGGTTTCTCCACTTCCCCCCTTTCCATTCTGTCTCCTCGGAAAGGAAGCCAGCGGGGGCAGCTGGCTCCCAAGGGGTGGGGAGTTAGAACCACGCCCCTAGACGCAGGGCACCTACGGACACTCTTTGGAATTCTTCTGTATGGGGAAATCTATCAATTTCCCCCACTTCTTTATTTATTCAATGATTTATTTGTGTCGGCATGGACTCATGGACGTGTATTTTATGCTGTGGATTATAATCCAATACTAGTGTATTTTGTCGTGCAGATGGTTGCAGCTTTGGCCACTGGGGGTTCTGACCCACCCCCATCACAGTGGCTTGGGGATTTCGGAGGGGAGGGGAGCACTTCCTTGGTTTCTAGCCATTGAGATGTTCCAGGCTCGTCTTGTATGCTTTCTGCCCACCGTTTCTCCAAGGATCCCTGGTTCCTTTTATAGGGTAACAGTGTTAGAAGCCACACTCGGGTTACTAGGTGTGATCATCACTACCGGGTCACTGCGGGCAGCCACTCTCAGCTGACAGTGGGAGGACGTGTGTGTGTGCACACGCACGCTAACCCACGTGTACACACATCATCTGTAGCGCTTCTCTGTGCAACCCTCTGTGTCTACATCAGTCTACACAGGGGCTTCTAACCCATTGTCACGGGCATCATCCCAGCCTCCCGCCCTGACTGGTCCAACCTCCCGCTGCAGTGGTGAGGAGTCTGGCCATCTGCCTGCCACTTCACACTCCCTCAATCCTAGTGCTCATGCCTGGCATTCCCAAGGGACCAAGTCCACCAACGACCGTACAGCGTGGCTGGACAGCTCCCCTGCCTTGGGTCTTATGTGCCATTCAGGGCCAAGGTGACTTGGGTCAGTACCCTATCCTCACCCCTTTCTGCTGAGTTACTGCATACACGTGGGATGCACTTTGGTTCTTGTGTTCCGTTCCGTCCTGGGACCCGAGACCACCTCAGTGATTTTCACACTTGTGTACATTAAGCTTCTCTCTCTGCGCTGCAGTTGTGTGGGCTTTTGCAGATACTCCAGACACCTTATCCCACTCCCTGTGGCCCCACAAAACAGCGCACTGCCCGGGAATACCCCTCATGCTCCCCGTTCTCTGTCCACCACCCCTACCCCTCACCCCTGCCAAATGCCTGGCGATCATTGTTTATCGCCTCCGTAATTTTGCTCTTTCAGAATGTCGTCTACTTGGAATCACACTATGCAGCATTTTGGGGTGGCCTCTGCACTTAATAGTACACACATAGGATCTATCCGTTCATTGTTTTGTGGCTTGATGGTTTCTCTCTTGTGATTGCTCAATAACAATGCCATCGTGCGGATGTAATGCAGTTTACTCATTCACTCCTCCATTGAAGGACATCATGGTGTCTTCTAGTTTTTTGGGATTGCAAACAAAAATTCTATAAAATTCACACTCAGGTTTCAATATGGACGTAAGTTTTTGAACCAGTTGGGGAAACACTTAGGAGCGGAATTGCAGGACTGTTTGGTTCTGTAAGAAGCTTCCACACTGACTTTTGGCGGGGGAGGGCTGCATTGTTTGGGGATTTGGGGATGTTTTCCTCTGTTTTGTCTTTTTCCTTTGTGCCGTGGTCTGGATCACCCACGGTGACACGGATTCTTTCTTGTTCGGTGTGTTGTGAAGCCTATAAAACTAATTCTTCCATTTATCTGGGCAGATCCGCTTCCCGTCTTCTGTACCAGACCCTTTACTGAACTGTCATAAGCACTGAACGTTTTGTCTGCTATCTGACATCTGGTCACCGGAGTCCACGTCTTCAGACTATCTAGGGCTTTTCTTTTTTTTCTTTTTTTTTTTTTTTTTTCAGAGAGAGCAGCAATCAGGATGCTTTTATTTCCTCCTGGGCCTGGAAGGCTGAGAGCAGAGTACAAATAAAGGCACGGGGGCGCCCGGGCCTGTTCCGGCCTAGTGTTTGGCTGCCAGGGTGGTGACTCTGAGCAGGTGTGCCAGAGTGTGTAGAGTGACCCTCCCGGAACCAAGAGAATGGCCCCTAGGGTGTGGAAGCAACGTAAGGGTTGGGTTTAGCACAGGTGCATGAGAGGGGTTATGGAGTGGGTGTGGGATGGGTATGTCAGGGATGGGGTGACCCTCGGGACAGGGTGTGATAGTCTCAGAGCCATGGGTAACTCGGGGCATGGCACGTTGGGGCATGTTGGGTCCTGGCCATTGACTGAGAAGCCAAGTGCCAAGGGCTGGGGGAACCAAAAGACCTGCGGGTCAGCAGGATCCATGAAGACGAGACTGCAGCCTGGCTCAGCCCTGGGAGAGACGGAGGAATCCGAGGTGACTCCCATAGCAAGGCGATGAGGGGGCAAGTCTGGGGTTCCCGTTCAGGAATACATTGTCAGCTGCAGCCACTCCTGGATGTTCACCTGAATTTGTCCAGTGCCATCCTTGTCAAGAGATTTGAAGGCCCGGAACATGGCGTCCAGCCTGACCAGGCAGCTGATGAAGTTGTCAAAATCCATGTTCCCTCCTTCATCCGAGTAGCGTCGGATGATCATGTTGTAGAGATGTTCATTCAGGTGGAACACTGCTGCCTCAAAGGCCCCTGGGAGTTCACTGCTGCAGATGGTACCTGAACGTTCAATGTCAAACTGTTTGTAGATGGCCTGCCACTTTTTAATGTTGTTCCATAAGTACTTGAATTCTTGGAAGCCCAACTTGCCGGTGGTGTCTCTATCCATCACGGCCACCATGCTGCGACACGTGTCAATGCCAAAGCCATCAGCTTTCAGATCAGGGTGTCGGGTTACGACCTTATTGAGAATGTTCATGAGTTCTGTGGCGCTGACTTCCATGTCATCTCCAGCAAGCTGGGCAAAGAGCCTCCGGAACTGCCGGACCTCCTCGCTCTCATTGGCCTCAATGTTGGAGTAATGGGTGCATGGAGGCGGAGGCTCTGGGTTGTACTGTGCAGCTGCCTCACTGATGGCACTAATGACCCCGCCCAGAATGCGCATGGCAGTTCCGCCACCGCCACCGCCTCCTCCTCCTGCTCCGCTGATCAGGCCTTCGATCACATTCCCCAGGCCCCCGCCTCCTCCTTCACCGCCTCCCTTCAAGAATGAGTTAACCAGGAACATGGCTGCAAATTAAGATTCCGATCCTCCGGTTGGTCGGTCCGTCCGTCCTGCTCCCCGGCCTCTGCCCGCGTCTATCTAGGGCTTTTCTGATGATGGGTCACATTTGCTTGCTTCCTCTTGTGGGGAGATATCTCTCGGCTTTCCTGCCCCACCTGTGCCCTCAAGGAAGGTCCTGTGAGGAGGACCTGGCAGGTGGGGATGCCGCGTGGAGCCCCACCCCCGGTGCCAGCTCACAGCCTCTGCCCTCACAGGCTCCTTGCCCAGGGGAAGGCTGCCACAGGCCACTGTCTCTGGGGAGCGCACCTCCCTGTCTGGAATTTGGCTCTGTGGGTTTCCTGCGCACCGCGCTCCGGCAGGTCGGCAAACCTCCCTTTTTCGCATCCGCAGCTTGTTCCCCTCCCTGAGGAGGGAGCCACAGTCTCCTCCAACTGTCCTTATCCTGATCAGAAGCAAAAATCCCTTCTCCTCCTCATCATGTCTGTGGCCAGAGCTCAGACGTCCTGTCCTTCCTGTTCACTGTCCTTCCTGTCCACTGTCCCTGAGGGGGTGGCCCTTTGGGGTCCAAGGTCTAGTTCTTGTCCCAGGGCTCTGGGTTAACGAGCCTGACAAACACCTGTGGGACAGCCATGCCTTGGCACCGACTGACCACTTCATTTCCGGTTGCGATCAGCACTGTTCTCCTGTGTCCGCGGGGCTGGGCTCCCTGAGGCAGGACCCGGGTCGGACTCTGTATCTTCAGTGCCTGGCACTGGGGTTGGTAATCGACAAATGTGGGACTGACGGATGAACGATGGTGCGTGGAAAGAGCAGTAACAACGGGCAGGGGAGAAATGCCCACCCCGCTCAGACCCCATGTTTCATAAGCATTCCTTCCGAAGGCCAGGACCCCGGCGAGTGTCCCCAACATTTAGGCAGCTCCCTGC
This sequence comes from Lutra lutra, assembly GCF_902655055.1. NCBI lineage: Eukaryota > Metazoa > Chordata > Mammalia > Carnivora > Mustelidae > Lutra > Lutra lutra. The sequence goes on from NC_062281.1 coordinate 196,384,650, forward strand.
ACCCTCTGCAGTCTCTGACCTGCGTGAGGCCCTGTTCCTTCCTTCCCACCAGGTCTCCGTGTGCCTCCCTAGTGGAGGAAATCATCCACAAGCCAGGTCTGTAGGTGGCTAGGCCAGGCATGCCCTCTCCCCAGACCTGCTTCTCCCCGTCCCTCCCCGTCACCCCTTCCCCACCCCCACTCCAGGTAGAATTGACAACCACTCAGAAGATCCTGATGCTGACCAGGCAATGCCCCGATCCTGTGCAGGGGAGGGATGGAGGGAAGGTGGCCAATGGGTCAGAAAGTGAAAGTGACCTCCTTTCCCCGGAAATGAGCCTGTTGTTCCTGCCTCGATAGGACTCCAAGACTGTCCACCTTGCACGGTGTGGCCCGTGGCCCCGAGATAGAAGAGGAAGTCAGAGGGGAAGGAGGTCCTGCCTCAGGAACCCTCTGGCCCCTGGCAGATAAGGGTGGGGCGGGCTGGGTGGGTTGGCTCTGGAGAGCAATGGGGTGGGCAAGCCAGCAGGGCCCCCTCCCCCACATGTGTTCTGCTGGGTGACCCTGGTGACCAGGCCAGGCTACAAGGAGGCAGGCAGCAATCAGAGCACCTGGACCCCAGCCCCGCAGCAAGATGCCAGGCCCGCCCCCAGCAAGCCCCAAGGTACCCCGTGGTGGGGCTGGAGGCCAGAGCTGAGTGCTGTGTTTTTCCCTAGGGAAGCAGCTGACACTCTTTCCTAGCCGGCTTTGCTTCTCAAAGGAAGAGAAGACCATTGTAAAACGAAAACCCCGAGGTAGCTTTGCCTTCCCTATCAAAACACGGCCCCAGCAGGTGGGCTGGAAACTGGGCCTCCTGTGGGCTGGGCCGCTCCGCAGTCCAAGGTGTGCAGCTGGGGAGTGGGAGTTAGAGTCCCAGGGCCTCCAGAGTCCCATAGAAAGATGGGACAAGACAGGGGCACAACCATGAGCTGGATGCAAGGTGTTCCCTGGGCTCCAGGAAACCAGCATGAGTTACCCCCAGGCTTGGGGTGTCATCCCTGAGACTGCACAGGTGCCCCTTTATACAAACAGCTAGCCCCACATAGGGGGTGTCAGGGGACCACAATGTGCAGAGATGAGCTGCACGGGCAGGGTGCCTGGAGGAGGTGACGGGTGAGAGATGGCTGGCAGAGAGACAGGAGGGCAGAAGGGCCAGCTGCAGTCCTGGGGATCCAGAGAAGCTTTGGGGTCAGTGGAGGCAGAAGGTGTCAAGAGGCTCCCAGTTCCCAGCAGGACTGACACCGGCATGAGGCTCACCTCACTCTAGGCCCCGTCCTGGGCCACCTGGGAGGACTCAGGTCGTAGGTTGGACTGACCCTGGGGGGTAGGGGTGGTCTGAAGCCTGGCCCTGCCCGCCCCAGCAGACTGACCCCGCCTCGCCCCGTCCTGCTCTGCCTCCCCTCTTGCTCACCACGCGTCCTGCCCACAGCCATCCAGCGGCCCAAGGAGATGAGCGAAATCTGCACCAGCCCCGGTTGTGTGACAGCAGGTGAGCACCCTTCCTCCCACCTTCCACAGCTTTGCCCGGGGTCGGGGGCTTCCCATGATGCTGGCACAGGCCCCCCAAAGGCCCAGCAGAGCCACCTCCAGATGTGGCACGGGGGCTGGCAGGCGGACCCTGGTCCTGCTTGCCGGTGGGGCCCCTGCAGTGGGCTAGGAAAAGAGGGGTACTCCCACTTCCCATCCCCGCACCCCCAGAAGCCGCCTGACCCCTCCGAGGCCCCCGTGATGGGGTGGGAGGTCGTGCTGGGCTGGGTCTTCTTGTGGTTACAGAAAGAAAGGTCACATGAACATACGAGTTTCCTCCCACAAATTTGTTGTCAAATTGGAGTCCATACGCTGCTATTTGCAGACTGAAAAGAGTGAAAATGGCCAGAGGAAACAGCAATGAAAACTCAGAAATGAGATTTTTCTGACCACGTTGGGGGCGTGGACAGGCACTCAAGCTGGTGCTTCCTGCCAGGCTCCAGAAGGGACAGAACGCAAGGGACAGTCCCAGATTCGGGGAGCCGTGGGGGGAATCCAGTCTGGCCGCCTCCGCTGAGAGCCTGCCACCGGGAGCCCCAGACCCCACCTACCCCACACACTCGGGCTGCTAGAGGCCAAGCCGTCTCCTCTAACCGCAGACAACCCCGAGTGGTGGGTAAGAGCCCCCGCCCCCACAGACACACCGGTGAGTGAGGGGGCTCCAGGACCAGGGCCCCCAGCAGAGCACCTCCTGGGCGCCCAGACTGCGGGTGTCCCAGGTTTGCAAATGTGGACATGAGGAGCAGAAAAGTCCCAGGGTCCCAAGTCATGTGATTAATAAGTCGTCGCCTAGAACTTGAATTCCTGCTTCCGAACTCACGGAGGCTCAGAGAGGGCGACGGACACTCCCGGGGGCACACAGCCAGGATCAATTACCCAACAGTCCACCAGCCACCTGTAACCAGGTGCCCCCTCCCTCCCCACCGTCTCCACGAGTAGCTGCCAGGATCCTCCAGAACATGGACCCGTCCAGGGAGCCCTGTGACGACTTCTACCAGTACGCGTGCGGAGGCTGGCTGCGGCGCCACGTGATCCCCGAGACCAATTCCCGATACAGCGTCTTTGACATCCTTCGAGACGAGCTGGAGGTCATCCTCAAAGGTGAGAGCAGCTGCAACCTTGGGCCTGGAGCTGGGGTGAGGCTGGGCATCTGCCCCACTCTAGGGTGGCCATGGGGCCAGTGGGACCAGCTGCTGGGCCTGCCTTGGTCCTGCGGGCACAGGGAGAAGAAATCCCCCTGGATAAAGGCCTGCAGGGACAGATGGACCACCTGTCACTGAATGGGGGGAGGGGGCACTGCGACCTTTGACCTGGCTCTCCCTGCAGCCGCCTCCACCATCTTCCTCCTCTGCCCACAGGAGTGCTGGAGAATTCCACCAGCAAGGACAGGCCAGCTGTGCAGAAGGCCAAGATGCTGTACCGCTCCTGCATGAACGAGAGTGAGTGGGGGACAGAGGGGTTGCAGGGTAGGGGAGGTGCTCCGGGACCCACAACCCCTGTAGCACAGCATGAAGGGGGGCACACCACTCAGGAGTCATGCCAGAGGGGCTGTGCCCCCCATCGACCACTGGGTCCAAGCTCCCCTGAGGACACAGCCTTGCTACCAACTGCCTGTGACCCTGTCTACACCCTGACCCCAGCCTAGGGCCACACCACCCAGGCAGGGGGAAAACAGTGAGGGGCCCACCTAGAAGCCCCGGGGAAGGTGCACACACGTGCACACGGATGTGTGTGTGCGCGCACGGGGGTGCATGCGCATGGATGTGTCTGCGTGTGTGTGTGTGCTTGTGAACTTGTGCATGAGTGTGTGTGCATGTGGACATGTGTGTGCGTGTGCATTCATTCACGTGGGTGTGTGTGCGTGTGGTTGTGTGTGCACATGTGCATTCGTTCACATGGATGTGTGTGCGTGTGCGCGCGCACATGGATGTGTCTGCATGTGTGTGCATGTGGACGTGTGTGTGCATTCATTCACGTGGGTGTGTGTGCATGTGGGTGTGTGTGCACGTGTGCATTCATTCACATGGTTGCATGCGTGCACACGCTCACTGGTAAAGAATTAGCACGATACTTGTGAAGGATGGTGAGGCGGACTTTATTTGGGGCCGTCCAGATGGGCGCAGGGCCCACCACGGTGGGATTTTCCCTGGGGAAACAGTGTGGGGATTTCTAGTCCAGGGGCAGGGAGGGGTCTGTGGACAGAAAATTACTAGAATGGGAAGTTGGGGTGGGGGCCTCTGGCTAAGCTGGCCTACAGGACTGCTGCTGAAGGCGGGTCAGGGAGAGGAGACATCACCTGACCTGCCCCGAGGCCCCTGCGAGCGTCCCCACCTCCATCTCCTGTGTGACGGAAGTTCCCAAGCTCCCAGCCAAACCCTCGCTGCCCCGGAGAACTTGTTCACAGCCTGTGTTCCATGGGCCGTGCTGCTGGGACTCCCCAGGGGCCCCCACCCAGGCCACAGTGCCCAGGACTGCCCATGGGGCACCTCTGGGGGCACTCCCGGGCCACAGGGCCTCCCCCAGGCTGGCTCGTCCACCCACGACCCTCATCCTGCCTGCCTGCCCGCCTGCTCTCACCGAGCCCCGGGCGCCAGTCGCAGCTGTGTCCATCAGGGCCCTCTGTGTCCGACGCTGCACCATCTGACGGGGACCAGGCGCAGTGCCAGGGAGGCGGTGTCCCCGCGGGCCCATGAGAAGGCACACCCCCGCTGCGCGTTTGGGTGAGTGACCCCTCCTCGCCTCTCAGGCATCATAGAGAAACGAGACTCACAGCCCTTGCTGAACATCCTGGACCTGATGGGCGGCTGGCCGGTGACCATGGAGAGGTGGAACGAGAGCACAGGTAAGGCCAGGGCCGGGCGACTACGCCCGGGGCTGCTCATAGCTGAGCCCCTCCAGGCTCCTGCAGGCCAGCGTGCCCCGGGCCAGTCGTGCCCCCCCTGCCCAACCCCTCAGGAGCCCTCCCCTCCCTGCACAGGGGCCCAGCTATTCTCTGGGCCCCGTTGAGGGAAGCAGGTCCCTTGAGTTCCTCCGCCCCCCGGTGCCACAGCGTCCTTGCCACCACAAGCCAGGCAGGAGCTTAGGAGGCTGGTCCCGACGGGATCCGGGACCCGGAGTCCAACAAGGGCCTGGCTGGGACCCCAGGAGCCCAGCCAGGATCCAGCCCGAGGTGCTGACCCCCCAGGCCCCAGGTGGGAGCTGGAGCAGCAGCTGGCGCTGATGAACGCGCAGTTCAACAGACGCGTCCTCATCGACCTCTTCATCTGGAACGACGACCAGAACTCCAGCCGGCACATCATCTACGTATGATCCGTGCGGGGGGCCGGGGAAGGCTGGGGCCCTCGTGCCTGTCTGGGGCATGCTCAGGGCCGTGGGGAGCCTGCCGGGGCTGGCTCTGGGGAGCGGGTGAGCTCCAGGGGTATTCCCGAGCCCTGCTCCTGTCCGTGTCCTGCTCGGGCCCTGGTCAGGGAAGCTGGCCTGTGTGCCAAGCCATTTCTTGGGGCCATCTGTCTGGGGCTCTGGCACCGGGGCTGGAAGGCTGAACTCAGAAAGCCCCCATGGGCCACAGCTGGGCCACAGTGCTCCAGGAGGGCAAGGGTGTCATGGGGCCACCTCTGGGCCCACCTTGCCGTCCAGCCCCCGCCGCCCTCCACCCATCCCCCGAAGGGCAGGGCTGGGACCTCAGGGCCCACACACACACCAGCATGACCCCGTCCTGGAGGACCCCGTGTTTCCACCGGGCCCAGTTCAGGGGGAGCGGAGGGAGCTGCTGTCCTCCTCAGCCAGGCTGTGGAGGGACCCCAGCTCCTCGCCCAGCTTCACCCCCTCTGTGCCTCCAGATAGACCAGCCCACCTTGGGCATGCCGTCCCGAGAGTACTATTTCAACGAGGGCAGCAACCGGAAGGTGAGTCAGGCTGACTCCCGGCTCCCCCGGCTCTTTCCTGCAGGTCCCTCTGCCCTCCCACCCATCACTTCAGAGCCCACCGTGTTTGGGCTTCCCCTCGTGACCCCTTGACCCTCGCCACCCACATCCCCTGTGAGCGCCTGCAGGGGGCTCTGAGGCCTGTGCACAAGCTAAGCTCTACCTATGGCGTCATCAAAGGGACAGTCCCCAGGCATGCCCTGCCATATGTGGGGACAAGCTCAGCTTGGCCCATAACCCCGCGGGTCACACCCCGCGTGCCTGTCGCACAGTGCAGGGCTGCGGCCGCACTGCGGATCTGCTGCGAGAGCCCACTGAGATCTGAACACCAGCTACCCCAGCCCAGGCCTGCCCCTTAGGCGCTCAGCTCCTGAGTCAGGGGAGGAGGGAGACGAAGAGCCAAAGAGGGTAGAAGGAAGAGCCAGGCAGCAGCCTGTGACAGGCAGAAGTTGCAAAATGACCCACGGTGGGGAAGCGGTACAGTGCGCTTCCTGGTGGAGGGTCCTATGAGCTAGGCTGGGAAGGATGGGCCCAGCCAGGAGAAAGGCTGAGCGTGGCTGAGAGAAGAGCCCTGGGGTGGGGCAGTGGCGCTGAGAGAACCAGACCAGGCGGCTGGAGCAGGGGCAGGGCATCCAGACGGCCTCGTGCCGGGCAGCACGGACTGGACAAGGCAGCTACACTGGCCTTCTGCCAGAGGACGTGCCCCGTGGCTCCTCTGTGGGATCAGGGAAGCCCCTCCCAGGATGGGGTCCCAAGAAAGCAGGTCCAGGAGGGGCGTCCATCCTCAGTACCCACTTTGTGACCCTAGGGCTGAGCCTAGAGAGGGAAGCCCAGTCAACAGCCCTGGGCCAGCCCCAGGCCTTCATTAAGCACCTGTTGTGTGCCCAGCACTTTACACACAGCCACGAAGCCAGACAGAATAGGTCCCTGGTCCTGCGGGAGCCCAGGGGCCCGAGGTTGTCGGGCTGGCAGGGGTGGACAGGGGTGGAGCTGGAGGGCGCTCCGAGTAGGCAGGGCGTGGGCTCCGTGTGCCGGCGACTGTGCAGGTGCAGGGAGAAGGTCCGCTCCCACGGGCCTCCAGCTCCCGCTCAGCCAATTCTGGGAGCGTGAGCAGCAGCAGAGGCCCGGCCTGGGGGACGGGGCAGGGGCTGGGGCTTGCGGGGGGCAGACAGTCCGGAGACCCTCATCCCGGGGCTCACGGGCCCTGCTGTCACTGCCAGCTGAGCTTGGCCCCTCGAGCCTCCCGGGGGCCTGCTTCCTGTCATACGCCCACCCCCACCCCACAGAGAGCCCCTCGGGGGCCAAGGCGGCGAGGCCGCCGGGCTCCGTTCCGGTCCTTTGGCGCAGGTGCGGGAGGCCTACCTGCAGTTCATGGTGTCGGTGGCCTCGATGCTGCGGGCAGACATGAACCTCCCGGAGAACAGCTACCTGGTGCGCGAGGACATGGCGCAGGTGCTGGAGCTGGAGACGCGGCTGGCGAACGTGAGGCCGCGGCCCGGCATGGGGCTGGGGGGGGTGGGTGGGCCCAGCTGCCCCGCCCCAGCATGACCGCCTGCCCCCCCCACCGTGCAGGCCACAGCCCCCCAGGAGGAGAGGCATGACGTCACCACCCTGTACCACCGGATGAGCCTGGAGGACCTCCAGAACAAGTTTGGCCTGAAGGTACGTTCCCGTCCCCCCACGGCCCCCCATCCGCTAAGCCTCAGAAGGATCCCGCTGGCACACACGCCAGGGGCGTGCTCACACTGGGACAGCAGGTGGCAGCTGGGCTGTCCAGGGCCACAGGGCCCCCATCTATGAGACGACTGCAGCAATGACTCCACTTTTCTGAGCAGGAAACGAGCCTGGGAGCATTGCTGATTAACCCGAGCCAGGGAGACACCCACCCAGAGGTCTCGGTGCCCCACCGACCCGCCCACCCCAGACTGAAGGCTGCCCCACACCACCACACCCTCAAGCCCTCCCTCCCTGCTGGCCAGGCTGGGAGCTGGGAAGAGCCAGAGCGAGGGGAACACCCCACCCAACCCCAGACTCTGCTGGCTGGCCACCCTGAGCCCCCAGCTTGTCCAGCAGCCCCCCTCAGGAGGGGCAGAAGTGCGATGCTAGCCATCGCCGACCTTATGGTGGAGGCCAAGTCAAAGGGTGGAGAGGGTGGGTGAGGACAGAGCCGAAGTCAGAGGGCAGAGGGCCTGAGCAGGGATGGAGCCAAAGTCAGAGGGAAGAGACGACGGGGTGGGGGCAGGGATAGAAACCAAAGCGCCTAACTCCTGATCAGAAAATGCCGTGTTTAGAGCCACAGAACAGAACAGGAAAACTCAGGGGACTCCTGCCCGGGGCTCATGGCACTTGGTGTTCCGGAAGGCTCCATGGTCCCCGGATCCTGCCCTCTTCCTTGGCACGGGCTCCCAGTGAGGACCTGCTGTGGCCACCCCCTCAAGACAGCCCAATAACTGGCCCACCCCCCAGCGGGCACTTTGGGGGGCCAGGCCCTGCCCTGGCACCGGCCACATCCAGGAACCGTGCAAGCAACCCCCCCACCTTGCACCCGCGCTGCCGTGCAGGCCGGGAGCGAGAAAGAGCAGGACTGGCAGGTGTCAGAAAGCAGGGAGAGGGTGGGACAACGGCAGCCAGGAGGGGCCACAACAGGCACCTGAGCAGTCTTGGAGGAGGGACCATCTGGGACATGCAGCCCAAACAAGGGGCAGCAAAGACCAAGGTCCTGAGGCGGGAGCCGCAAGGCCGCTGGAGGGCAGATGAGGCCCAGGAGGTGACAGGGTGCACCAGGCCAGACTTCCAGGGCACTGGCCTTGATGCTGCGGGAGAGGGGTCTGGGGCACCAACTTGACTGACACTGAGGACCAGCCTGCGGCATGGCCCGGGCAGGAAATGGGGGCTGCTGGGCCAACTGTTCGCAGACACGGCAAGAGGGGGGCTGCTGGAGCCATATCAAAGGTGAACCCCGCAGGGTTTGCAACTGTGCTAAATGTGGGGAGTGAAGAAAGAGAACTCCAACGGCCCGCAGGTGCCATGCCATGGAGATGGCATGGGAGCAGCCCCGGGGATGTTCTGGGAGCCAGGCCTTGGGGCGTCTGGTGCACGATGCACTTATAATGTTTAGACTTGCCTCCCGTGAGCATGTGCACACAGGCCTTACTCAGATCAGAACCACCACAGACACCCCTCCTCTTGGCCCTGCCCCTGCCCTTCCCCGAAGCAGCCACCATCAAAACTTCTCCCACCACAAGAACCAACATCAGAACCAGGCAAGTTGGCTCATTTGCACAAGGCCTCTCTCGCCCTGCGTTTTATAGGTGAGCCTCGCCGTCCTTATACCCCATGTCACTGGGCATCAGGCAAGTTTCCCTCATCCTGGCTGCTGTGTGATCCATTCTGGGAAGGCGCAATTACGCCCCTGCTGTACTCTTTTTAGACCTCTGGGTCAGATCCCATTCTGCGCTCTTCTGAGTAAAGTGGCCATGCTCATTCTAGTGCATGTCTTTTGGGGTGCACATGCGTGCCCTGCTGTCAGGTGTCCACCTAGGAATGAGATGGCCAGGTCGCAGAACACGCGTACGTCCATCTTCAGCAGACCGCGCCAAACTTTCCCCCTGCGTGCAGAGTTGCTGTCCCCAACAGCAGTGTATGGAATGTCCTCGTAAGATGCCTTACACATCTCTCGTCAGATTTACTCTTAGCCGTTTGGTTTTTTTTATACTGTAATGAAGGGCCTCATTTTGTAACATATCTTCGTATTTTTTGTCGTTGGCATACAGAGATTCTGACCGTACACACGGTGGTTTTACTCAGTGCACTCACGAGTTCTGACAGTGATAGTGATGGTGCGCATCTTATTTCCTTCCTAAGAGAAGAACCTGCCCCAGTCCGCCGTCTTCCTGTTGGCCGCGGACACGTTTGTTTCTGTGTCGCAGCTGTCGCACGCAGATCCCCTTCATCAGATTAGTGAACTTACCTTCTGCTTCTAGTCCACTAAGAGTTTCTATCCTGAATTGATGTGACATTTAACAAATATCTTCCTTTCTGCATCCATCAAAATTAGGGTGGGATTTTCCTGCTTTATGTCATCATCAGAGTGAGTTACAGGATTCAATTTTCAAATATGACACCAAACTTGAAGTGCTCGATTAAATGGAATTTGACTGTGATGTATTCTCCATTTCATGTAGGTACAGATAAGTCCTAATTCCTAAGATTTTCCTTAAGGCTTTTGTATCTATGATCATAAGTGATACAGCCAGTTACCTTCTTTTTGTGATATCCTTATTCTAGTATTAAGTTACTCTTGGCTTCATCATTCCAACAGAGAAGAGTTTTCTCTTCCCCTCTCTCTTCTGGGAAGTTCCGGGAGGATTGGCAGTATGTCTCCTTTAAACGTCAGATAGCATCCCCTGGAAGAGCCGGATGAGTATGGAAATGTCTACATGGGAGTATTTCAAATTAAAGATCCATTTATTACATATAAGACTGTATTGGCTACTCTGTGGTCATTTTGCTAAGTTGTGGGCTTTTTTCAGGAATTTTCCCACCACACTGAAGTTGTTAAATACATCGGCATAGTCTCTTGTCACAGTCTGTAGGCGCTGTGCTAATGTCACCCACCCTTCCCCTGATTCTGATCATCTGTGCCTTCTCTCTTGTTCTCTGAATATTCTTTGGTGGGAGCTGGATTTTCTGGATGCCCAGGAGCTATGTCTACCTCTCTGTCTCTCCCTCTTCTCTGCCCGCCTTCCGCAGGGGTTTAACTGGACGCTCTTCATTCAATCTGTGCTGTCCTCTGTCAAAATCAAGCTGCTACCAGATGAAGAAGTAGTGGTCTACGGCATCCCCTACCTCCAGAACCTTGAAGACATCATCGACGTCTACTCAGCCAGGTGAGGACCCAGGGAAGGGCCCAGAGGCTTCAGCATCCCCGCCTCTGTCCCCCCCGCCCCGCCCCTGCAGCTTCTCCTGACAGGAGAGGACTCCCGGGGGCATTTACTCAGGGAGTGAGGGACAGGAGCGGGTCAATGTTCGTGGCCGACAGAGCCTTAGAGAGAGATGCGAACCCTCCTCGAGGTGTCTCAAGCGCCCGGGAGCAGATAGGCTGGATCTGGGGCTTGTCCTCGAGGCTGTCCCCACCACCCTGCTTGCGGCGAGCTCTCTGCTTGGCTCAGAACCTGTCGACCAAGAGCCCATAAGACCAGTAATCTCTCTGGGCACATAGCATGCCCCTGTTCCATACCCACGCTCTGCCCCCCACCCTCAGGACTGTGCAGAACTACCTGGTCTGGCGTCTGGTGCTGGACCGCATCAGCAGCCTGAGCCAGCGATTCAAGGAGGCACGGGCCAACTACCGCAAGGTGAGACCCCGCAGAGGCAGCTCCTGCTCTGTCCTGCCACTGGCTCGCTCGGTTTACGGTACGGAGCGCCCGCTGTGGGCCAAACACCAACGTCCCCCCTGGGGTCAGAGCCATGAAAGAGCCTAACGAGGTACCTGCCCTCTGGGGACCGTCGACAAACTAGAAGTCCGCTCCTTCAAAAGCGCAAGTAGAACAGCAGGAGAAGGGACAGGACAGAAGAGCCTCTCTGTGAAGGTGACGCTGGAGACCTTGAGAAGAGAGTGATGGGGGCAGATCCCCAAGGCAGGGAACACCGCGGGGCCACGTGAGGGAAAGGACAATGAGGTCAGGGAGAGAGATGGGGCCAGCAATCACGGGACCGATGCAGGGGTTCCCCACGCCCTGAAAGTTGCCGAGGCGGTAACAGTGGCACCCACAAGCTGGTGTCCTGCCGGCACGGTCATTCCGGCTGCTCTAGAGGTGGAGTAGGGTACAGTCAGGGCAGAGCAGGGGACCCACTGGGAAGCCCTGTGGTCTCGGTGGCTCTTCTGGGACAATGATCCGAGGGGGCATGGAATCAGAGTGGAGACAGGTGCCATCATCCAGGTGGGGTGACAGGTTGGACCAGGACATCAGCAGCAGACAGAGGGGCCTACGGCAGACAGTTGAGGTACAAATGGGGGAGGGGGCAAGGGAGTCAGGGGGACTCTGGTTCTTTGCTAGAGAATGGGATGGGCAGAAGTCCTCCAGCGCATCAGGAAAACATGGCAGAGCAGTTGGGGGCAAGTCTGGACCCCTGCTTGTCATGCTGGGTTGGAGACATGACTGACTAAGCATCTCCTCTCTGGTCATGGGAAAACTGGGGGCCGCAGAGCTGGGGGGCTTGCAGCTGAGCTGGATCAGGCCCCCAGGACCTCCAGCGTCAACACGACCCTGTGCTTTCGGGTGGGGCTAGAGTCCTTGTGGTCAGAATCTGGCCAGACAGCCAGGCCAGGGTGGCAAGACCAGGGGCGAGGAGGCACTGGGGGCTGAGTCGGGCCCTACCACGCCCCAGGATAAAGGCACAACCCAGAGCCTGGGTCGGGAGCCTCCCCCGAAAACTGCGGGCTCCGTCCTGCCCACACCTGTGGCTAGCCCTCAGAGGGGGCTCTGAGTTCCTCTGTGCCCCCACTGGCTCCTGGGCTCCCCGAGGCTGAGGACAGGGAAGCAGGTGCTGGTAAAGGCAGCAGAGAGTGAGTGTGACTGTGACCGGCCGCCGCAGGCGCTGTACGGCACGACGGTGGAGGAGGTACGCTGGCGGGAGTGTGTCAGCTACGTCAACAGCAACATGGAGAGCGCCGTGGGCTCCCTCTACGTCAGGGAGGCCTTCCCCGGAGACAGCAAGGACTCGGTGGGTGCTCCGTCCCTGTCCATGGTCCATGGCCCGGGTCCAGGTGCTTCTCCCCGCAGGGACGCTGACCCACTGTGGCGGGGGGGGGTGTCCCAGCCCCACGTGGTGACTCCTGGCTCCCGGGGTGGTCAGCCCAAGGGCCCCCCAGATGCCCGTGTGTGCTCAGGGATCTTAGGAGCTCACATGTGCCCGGCGCCCCTCCCATGGGGAGGCCAGAGGCCCTACCCCCAACCTTATAGGCCTGTCGGGGAAAAGGAATGGATCCTACAGGCTCGGAGTCCAGGGGTGGGCAGGTCCCAGGCCCACCCAGGTGAAATATCGACAGCCATGACCCCTGCCCCATGGGGATCATCCCTCATCCCCACCCCAATGCCACAGCAGGGACGGGGCTCTGGACCCGACTCCTGCAGAGACCCCAAAGCTGGTTGTGCAGGACAAGGGCCATGCACTCCCCCCAGGTCAGAGAGCTCATCAACAAGGTGCGGGCGGTGTTTGTGGAGACCCTGGACGAGCTGGGCTGGATGGACGAGGCATCCAAGAAGAAGGCCCAGGAGAAGGTGGGCGGGTGGCTGGAGCCCCGAGGACTTCCCGCCAGGAGAGGGCAGCCCCAGCGTGGGCTCCCAGGGTGACCATCATCACACCCGCTTCATAGATGAAGACACCGAGGCTAGGTGTGGCTTGCCCAGAAAGAGGCTGTGGGCAGAGGCGGGACCCGAAGCCAACTATGGGAGACCCCCCGCAGCACCCCGGGAACAGGGGTGGGTGGCCATGGCCTCGGAGCAGAAGCCCCTCTGGGCCAGTGTGACAAAGGGAAGCTGAGCCCCTCTGCCCAGCCCTCACCCCGTCACACCCTGGCTGGCTGTCAGGCAGACCTTCTGCCTGGCGCTGAGTTGGTCCACATCTGTCCCCATTAAACCTCCCCACAGCTGGCATGGAGGGCCACGTCCCTGAGCCCCTTGCCCACAGGGCAGTGCAGCGAGGGGCAGAGCCAGGGTCCCTGTGGTGGGGCAGGCACAGACTGGCCGGATGTCCTCCCCAGGCCATGCACATCCGGGAGCAGATCGGGTACCCAGACTACATCCTGGAGGAGGGGAACAAGCATCTCGACGACGAGTACTCCAATGTGCGCCCCGCCTGCGGGCCCAGGGGCCTTCAGAGCCTCCCTGTCCCCTCACCCCACCCCTATGGGCCCCCGACCCAGTCCTGCGAACCAGGAGTCTCCAGGGCCCCCGCAGGCGGTGCCGGCACTAACCCGGCCCCTCCCTGGGTGGGCCCCTCCGGAGTCAGACGGGGAGACCCAAGCCACCAAAGGCCCCCTCCCCCACCCGCACCCAGAGCCCGCTGGCCTCGCAGGGGACTACCGGGCCAGCGCCACGGCCTGTCCCCAGCCACTCTTGGCCCCTCCCTCAGCCCCAGCCGTGACCACCCCTCTCCCATAGCTGAACTTCTCTGAGGACCAGTACTTTGAAAATGGTCTTCAGAACCTCAAGGCTGGAGCCCAGCGGAGCCTCAAGAGGCTGCGGGAGAAAGTGGACCAGAACCTGTGAGTGGGGACGGCACACGGGAGCCAGTGGGCTGAGGATGGGGCCAGCTCGGGGCGGGGCGGTGCTGGGTCCGACTCAGAGCCCACCGTGCCTTTGCTTTGGGGCTCGGGGAGGATTCGGATCTGTGGACTGCCCAGACCCCACCCTGGCTGTGGGCGACGCTGGTCTCATGGCACAGCCACTGTGACACGGGCCCAAAGCGAGGCTGAAGCCAGCAGGGGGGCTGGAGGGAGGGCTCGGAGACACGGGCTCCAGGAGACCGCCTGTTCATCACAGCTGGATCATCGGGGCGGCCGTGGTTAACGCGTTCTACTCCCCAAACCGAAACCAGATAGGTACGTTCATGCCCTCTGACCGACCCAGCCCCTCCTTCTGGGGGGAACCTCCAGCCCGTGCCCGGAAGGAGAGAACCTCTCCCCACCGTAGGAACATCACCCATCACCCCAGCTGTGGGGACGTTCCTCTCCTTTGTCTGTGAGCGGTGGGGGGTTCTGAGAGGGGGCTGCGCACCCCGCCCCAAAGGCAGCCGAGAACCATGGGAAGAGTCTGGATCTGCTGCGCACAGGCCCTGGCCCCTCGGCTCCAGGCCCTGACTTTCTTGTCTGGAACGTGGGCCTGTTTGGAGCCCCGCCTCCTGGGCCACGGGGTCCCAAGGCAGGAACCCCAGGAGGGCCGCCCCAAGCTGGCCCATGGGGGTGCGCGCGCTCAGGGCTACCCCCCTGTCCCCGAGCAGTGTTCCCCGCTGGGATTCTGCAGCCTCCTTTCTTCAGCAAGGAGCAGCCCCAGGCCCTGAACTTCGGGGGCATTGGGATGGTGATTGGGCACGAGATCACTCACGGCTTTGACGACAATGGTAGGGAAGCTGCGTGGGGTGCTCAGAGCGACGCGCCAAGTCACACACCCACGCACTCCTCCCCTCTGCACCGAGCCGCAGTCCCGGGAGGGGACTGAGGGACAGGGCCCTTGGGCCATCCAATCAAGCCCTTTAGGATTCAGATGGGGACACTGAAGCCCAGGGCATGGGAAGGACTCGCCAGGTCCCCAGGGGAGCTGTACTGGCAGGACAGGTCTTGAATGGCAGGTCCCAGTTGGGCCTCTTGCTCTAGGCAGAGCCATGGAGGAAGGCACAAGGGCCTGACCCTGCACCCACCTCACTCACTGGCCCTCCCTGCACCTGTGACATGGAGACAGGGACACCATCGCCCAGGTAGCTCGAAGCCGTAGGTCCTGCCCTGGAGCCTGACCGGTGTCATTCCTGGACAGCCAGCATCCTCCAGCCTAGAGATGTACTGACCTGATGTTCCTGCCCCGCACCATGGGCTCGGGACACCTGCCTGGATCTAGTGGCCTGTGACTGTGCACACAGGCTCCCGCTGCAGCCCAACAAGGCTTTCCCACCGGACTTGACCACTTGACCTTTTGAGGGCAGCCTCTTGTCCCCCGCAGGACCACATGCTCCCCTTACCTGGGGTCCAGACAGTTTGGACACCCCAGCAAGGATCTTAAACCCTGAGACCAGACAGCCCAGGCCCTGACCTCGGGGGTGGCACGGGAGACTCCCAAAGCCCCCCTCCCAGGCCCAAGCAGCCCGGTGACATCGAGCTGACCTTTCAAGCAGGCCAGTGTCCTTCCGGGGCCCGCTCCCTGCTCACACGCGCGCTCTAGCTACCGGGGCTCCCCGGAGCACGTGTGGGGAGGCTGGCCCTGGGCAGGGACGGCCGTGTGGGCAGCCCACCTGTGCCCACCCAGGCCGGAACTTCGACAAGAATGGCAACATGCTGGACTGGTGGAGCAACTTCTCGGCCCAGCACTTCCGGAAGCAGTCGGAGTGCATGGTGCGCCAGTACGGGAACTACTCCTGGGATCTGGCGGACAACCAAAACGTGAGCGAGCCCCGGCCGTGCCGCCACCCCCGGAGGACCCCCACCCCAGCCCTGGGCCCCGGGGGAGGCAAGGCGGCTCCGGCCACCACCCCCTCTGCCATCCCGGGTCCTGTGCACAGGTGAACGGCTTCAGCACGCTCGGGGAAAACATCGCCGACAACGGAGGGGTGCGGCAGGCATACAAGGTGGGTCCAAGCAGGGGCCCCTCAAGGACCGGTGCCTCGGTGAGGCAGAGACGGTGCCCTGCCCAAGCCATCGGTCCTGGGAGGCAGCGGGGCCCAGCGGGAGCTGGCCTGGCCACAGGCAGGCAGGCACCTGGCTGTTCTGCCCACTTTTCGCCCCGAACTTAGAGGAGCCTTTGACCTCTGAGGAAGCCGCTGTCCATCTCCATGTGAGACAGTGACACTCCCCACATACCCACCGGCCGCGGCAGCACCCCTACCCCTGCAGCCCCAGGCCCTGGGCCTCGGGAGCTCATTCCGGGTGGGTCCTGCATGGCCGTCTGCCCAAGCCCAGCCAGCGGAGCCTGAGATGACCTCGAGGCCATTAAGGAAGGAGTGACCGTCTCTGGGGGTGCTCAAAGGGCCATAAGCGGCAGAAGCAGGACCTCCACCAGGAGTAGTAGGCCTTGGCGCCGGGACTCCAGAGTCCCTACGGGCCGGTGTGCCCCCGGGAGCGAGGGCAGGCCTGGGCCCAGCTCCTGTCTGGCACCTGCAGGCTTACCTAAAGTGGATGGCAGAAGGTGGCAAGGACCGGCAGCTGCCAGGACTGGAACTCAGCTACGCCCAGCTGTTCTTCATCAACTACGCGCAGGTAGCAGCAGCCCCAGTCCCCACCCGCCGGCCTCCGTGCCCCCCGGGGAACCAGTCGGAGGGCCTCCACTATAGGATGCTTCCAGGGGTGTGGAGAGCGGGCAAGCCAGGCAGAACCAGAACTTACAAGCCTGGAAAGGTTCCTAGAGGAAAAGGATGGCGGGGATTGGAGCCCCGGGGGTTCGGATGGAGCTGGGGTTCCCTTCCCCGCACCCGAGAAGGGGCAGCCTGGGACAGGCGGGATGCCCTCATGCCTAGAAAGAAATGAGACCACAGGCCCGGCCCTGCCACCCCAGGCCCGCCCCAACTGCTCCTGGATCCCCTCAGGGCCCCCTTATTCCTCCGTCCCATCCCCCCAGGGCTGCCTTTCCCCCAAGCCCGCAGCCACGCCCTTCCTGCGCCCACAGGTGTGGTGCGGGTCCTACCGGCCCGAGTTTGCCATACAGTCCATCAAGACCGATGTGCACAGCCCCCTGAAGTACAGGCAAGTAGCCCCCGCTACCCGCGGGCAGACCCCCACCCCCAGCCCGCGCACCCAGGGAGGCCGGCTCAGGCCCCCGGTCGCCCTCAGGGTGCTGGGCTCGCTGCAGAACCTGGCGGCCTTCGCGGAAGCCTTCCACTGCGCCCAGGGCACCCACATGCACCCGCAAGAGCGCTGCCGCGTCTGGTAGCCATGGGCGAGCCACACTGCGTGGCCCAAGCGCACCCGCCGCCCGAGGCCGGGCGTCCCTTCCGTGCGCCGCCGGAGCAGCGGGCGAGGCCAGCACGCATCCCGCCCCGCGCCCAGAGCGCAGCCGCGGCCCCCGGGAGAGCGGCGCGTCCGGGGCCCTCCGCACTGGAGGCCAGGGCTGCTGCGCCCGGCCCCGTAGACCTGTTTAACTGTCCGCACCCGCTCTCCGAAGCGACCTTGTCAGCTGTCCATGCGCTTCAGCCTTGAGCTAAGTAAACGCTTCAAAGAAGTCAGTGGCCTTGTCTGTTCAGGAGGGCCCCGGAGGCAGTCAGGGTGGCAGTCCCCCAGGCCAGAAGCACTGGCTGCTCGTGGCCTAAGTTGTGGCCTCGGGCAGAGCAGCAGCCAGGAGGGGAAACAGCAGGGTACCATGTGGACGGGGTACCACTCCTGCTGACCGTCCCCGGGGCCCCGGGCTGTGGGCACAGCAGTGACCAGGATATCTCCAAATACTGGCCCTCTGCAATCCCCCTTTCAGAGGGGAGGAAGGGCTGCTGAGGTTGGCAGGTGGGCCAAGGGGACTAGGGAGCCACAGCTCAGAACTGAGACCAGCTTTTATGTAACTAGAGGCCAGTGGAGGAGTTAAACCTCACAGGGACATTGTCACCTGCCCTGGGTGTTTAAATGACCCCCCAAGAGAAGGACTGAATGGGCAGGGGGGATAAAGTGGGAGGAAGCTGGGAGGCCAGCTAGGAGGTCACTGTGGTCACCAAGGCCAGGCCAGGGGGGACGGGAGGTGCTGAGACGGTCATCTGAACCCACCAGACGGGAGAGCCCCTGACAAGGGTGGCGGGGGCAGGTTTCCACTCTGGACACGTTAGGCTCCAGTGCCTGTTGCACGTGCCAAGGAGTGGCACTGGGGGAGCCAGGTGAACCAGCTGGGCCAAGACTCCCCCCGGCCCGCCACCCCCAGCAGGGGGCAAATGACCCATGCCATCAGGGAAGGTTCTTCGTCTCCCTAAGTCCCACTGTCCACCACGCCCCAGCAGCTGGACGAGACCACCTCCTCCCCGGAACCCAGCAGACATGAGCACTGAGCCCGACCCCTCCAGGCTGGGCTCTCTCCTGGGGAGTTCCCGATCCCACCCTTAGCTCCCGCACCCCAGGCCTGTCCTCAGATCCCTGACTCTCCTGTGCCACAGGCCTTACATCACCAGGGAGGCTGCAGGGGCATTTCCAGCACTCCCCACGTCCTCCCAGGGAAGCCTGCGGACCACTGACCGCCCTGCTGGCCGAGGGGGTGGCGGGAATCAACAGAGATAGAGGAGTCAAGGACTCGGGGCTCAGAGCCAACGAGGAAACCTGGTTTAATGCTCACGGCCATCCTGGGACCCAGCAGAGCTTAGTGCCCCAGTCCAGCCGTCCCGGGAAGACTCTTCACATCCGCTCCCAGCATGCCTGAGCCAGCAGCTGCCTCGAGATCCCCAGAGGCCTCAGGGGTTCACCCTGTGCACACTTCTTCGTCACACTGTGGAGCAGCAGAGGCCCCGTCAGGCCGGCCAGCCATCCCGGAGTCAAGGGCAGCTGCTCCCACCCACCAGCTGTCTGGGGCCCAAGTGCTGGACACTTCCCTCATTCGGGCACAGGAGGCCAGCCCCCAGGACCTCACTGATGCTGGCTATGGTCACCTGGGATGAGCCCTGCCCCCCCCCCCCCCCGCCACTGAGGCTTAGAGGACAGGCGGCTTGTCTGCCCCGCACCCCTGGGTAGACGACTGTCGTCTGGGGAGGACCCTGCTGTGCCCACGGGTCCAGCCAGCCTGCCCCCGGTTCCCCAGTGCTCTTAGCCTATTACCCCTCTGCAGACTGGGGTGACAGTGACATCCTGGGCTGCCACGAGCGCAAAATGACCTGAAGCCTGCAAGGTCCAGCCTAACACCTGGCCACACCCAGCGCTCAACCCAGGGAAGGTGGGTGTGCGTAACGGGCTGTTCTCAGCAGGCAGTGCCCGCCCCCAGGCCCAAGCTCACCTGGGGCAACTCACTGGCACAGCCCTCCGCAGAGAGGCCCAGGGCCTGCAGGATGCGCTCCTGGGGAACATAGTCGCCTGGGGACTTCTGAACGAAGTGTAGCAACACTCTGTCACCACCTACAGCAGTGGGAGGCAGTCAGGGTACCCCTGCAGGCCAGGAGGACAGGGCAGCCCTCGTTGTCCGTGACCCCACCTGGCTGTCCTGACCAATGGGCCATTCTGACCACGCCCCACCCAGCTAAGCCAAGAACCTCGTCACCCCACAGAGAAGACTGGACAAGAGAAACAAAGCCGAGGAAGGGAGGAGGAGGGTCAGGGCACATGGCCAACTTCAGCAAGGCCTTCCCACCCCGTGGGACCAGGCACTGGTCTCTGACACCCCTTCCCCAGCCCACCTTTGGTAACTACCAACAGCCCTCCGCTCTGTAGCAGGTCCCCAGACAGGTTCCCCTGGATGCCGACAGCTTTGGCCTGGAGGGAGGGAAGCAGGTCCAGGTCAGCCCTAGAGGGAAGTCCCACCACCCCAAGTCCCACCCAGCCTTGGCGGGCACAAACCTTGAGGGCCACATCACGCACGGGCTTCCCCAGGGCAGCCGGCACGATGCTCAAGCTGTTGTACCTGCGAAGGGACAGCTGGCTTGTTCAGGCTCTGGCTCCTCTCTGAAGCCCCAGCGCCTGTCCCCAGACTCTACACGGTGCACAGACCACTTCACGCAAGCGAGCTTCACCTCATCTCACCAGGGACTCAGGGGCCCTGGGGCAGCCAGGCCAGCAACCGGCCAGAGCTGGAGGGCACCCAGCCCGGGGTCAGCAGGTCTGGGGCCCCACAGAAGATCTGGGGAGGGTGGCCTGGCCCCCAGGCTGGGCGAGCGGGGAGGAGGTGGCTCAGCTTGTGCCACTAATCAGGCAGAGTGACAAGCATATGACCCAGGCACTGGAGGGGCTCTGATGGCTCCAGGCCCCCTCTGCAGCCTGCCCGGGCTTGATCTTGGGTGAGAAGCCGAACCCACAGTACTAACAGCCCCCAGGAGACAGCCCTGCAGGACCAGCTGAGCAGTGGATGCCACCAGAGCTGCATGCCCGGGAAGAGGCCAGCAGGGAGAGGGTGAGGAGGCAGTGTCCCCCACTCACCGCCTGAAGCCCAGCTCCTTGTAGAACTGCTTGCTCTCATCCAGGTAGAGCTCTGGAAAGCAAAGGCCCCAGGGGTGCTCTCAGGCCCAGCCACCACCTGGCCCACCCTCCTGCACCCGGCCCACGTCTGCCTTCTTGCCCAGCCGGGACAGGGAGGAGGAGAGAGGAGCAGAGGGGAGCTGAGTGTCCCCAATGCTAGAGAAGGGATGGAGACCCAGAGGGACAGAGAAAGGGAGGAGCGGGACTCATCTGGACCTTGCCCCTTGACCCAGAGCTCTGGGAGGGCAAATCCTGAGAGCCAGGGAAAGGAGGCTAGCTGTGTGGGAGTGTGGGGGCAAGCAGCAGCCTTGTCCCAGCTGCTGCTTCAGGCTCCTGGGGAGGAGGTGAGTACCCAAGGCCAGCGTCAGCACCAGGCTGTGCCACTGTGCCCAGCGGAAGGGGCGTCATGGTTGGAGGAGCGGGTAAGGGCAGCAGGTGGAGAAACAGGGAAAGACGACTGGAGGTCCTGGAGCAGGAAGGGCCAGGGCTGGGCAAGGAGGGGATGGCCAATGCCCGAGCTTGAGGGGGCGTCTAGGGCAGCTGGCCGGCTCCAGCTGTGGGAGAGGAGAGCACAGGCACCTCCTGAGAAGTAGCCCCCGTCCAGAAACTCCTGCAGGCCCAGGGCCTCGGGCCCCACGCCCACCAGGCGCACGCCGTGCCGGTCCAGTAGCCCCCTGAGGCTGCTGAGGTCCCGGGCGATCCAGCGACACACGGAGCAGCCGAAGCGCCGCAGGCCGGCCACCACGCACGCCTGCTCGCGCCACAGACTCCGCAGCTCCACTGCCTGCGTCGGGTGGACAAGGGGTTCCGCTGGACCACTGCCCACGAGCATCCGCGCCCCCAGCCCCACCACGACCCACCCGGGGCCCCGACGCCGGTCCAGGATGCCGTTGCCATGGCGCACGGGCAGGTGCCAGGTGCCCACCCGCCGTCCCGCTCTCGTCTGGCCTCACCTCCCCGGTCACCGCATGCTTCAGGACGCACGCGCCCACGCGGGCAAGGTCGACAGCGCTCATGTCTTCCTGCCACCCCCCTCCCCTGCGCCCCGCTCCGCCGCGACCTCGCTACTGGCCGGCTTAGCCACACCCCTCCCCGCAGGCCACGCCCCCAGCCCGCGACCCAGTCCCGGCAGGCCTGCCGGCCCCGCCCCACCCCGCCAAGTGACGTGTTTTGCATATGCATAAGCCGATCGGCCAATGGCGTCCCTGCGATGGGGGAGCAGCGCGGTCGGGCGCGGGCACGCGGTGCGCCTGCGCACAGAGCGGCGTCGCCAGGGCGCGGCCCCGCAGGGGGAACCGGTTCTGCGGGGGAGCGCGCGGGGTCCGGGGTCGGAGGTCCCGGGGCGAGCGGCTTGCCGGGCAGGGTCGAGGCGATCGGAGTGAGCGCCCGTGTCGCGGCCCTGCGCGCCCGGCCGCGGTCCTGCGGTCCTGCGGTCCTCGCTCTTACTTCGACCTGAGACTCCCCGCGCACGCCCCGGTCCCGCAGCGCCTGTGCGGGTGTCCCCCCGCCTTAGCTCCGGGACATGGCCTCCGGGCGGCGCGGGCCCGGGATCGAACGACGCTGTGCTGCGGCCGCGCCGCTGAGAGCCCGGTCACCCCCGATCACCCGGTTTACCGATGACGGACGGTGACACCGGGGACTTCGCCCCAAAAACGGCCCCCCGGCGGACGTCCGCCCTGACCCGGGGCTTCTGCGTTCGGCTCGCTCCCAGGTCCCAGGGAGCCTCCAGGGCCTGGACCAGGCTGCAGAGCCAAGAGGGCGGATGCCTCCACTGCGGCGGGGAGAGGGAGCCCCGCCCTCCATATCCGGGCCCAGGACAGGGGCTGCTGCCCTCCTTGCAGGTCTGCGGATGGAAGGTGCCAGCCGGCTGGAGCGGCGGAGGGCAGGCGTCCAGCCCCCGTCTCCCACGGACAGCGTTCGTGTCCGGTACTAAGGCAGGAGGGGCAGAGAGACGAAGGAGACCACCGGGGAAGGAAGAATCCGGGTCGGCCCACGGCTCCAGAGCCGGGGAGTGCAGCCCCCAGAGGCCAGGAATGGTGCTGTGAGGAGGGGGCTGCCAGCCCTGGGGAGCGGGAACCCCACAACGGAGGCAGCCAGTTTCAGGGACAGCCCTAGAAGGAGGAGGTCAGGGACCCTTGCATCTCTCTCTAGGGCTGCTGGCGCTGGAGCTTCAAGGAGGCTGCAGGCAGGGGAGGAGGAGACGGGTTTGCCGCCCCAGGCCGGACCGAGCAGGGGGCCCATGGGCGTCCTCGGAGACCGACTTTACCAAGGCGACTGGAGGCCTGGGAGTGGGCCTGGGGCTTTTACTGAGTGGTGAGCAGGAGAACGCAGCCCCTGCCCCTGGGATCCCCGCAGCCACCCCCAGAGTCCCAGCCTCTCCGAGTGGGTGGGCCTCAGCACGCCCATTGCAGAGGTGGGGTCTCACCCGCAGGCCGAGTCCCAGGTCAGAGTCCCACAG
Organism: Lutra lutra; assembly: GCF_902655055.1. Lineage (NCBI taxonomy): Eukaryota > Metazoa > Chordata > Mammalia > Carnivora > Mustelidae > Lutra > Lutra lutra. Next base: position 196,407,408 of record NC_062281.1, read on the forward strand.
GAGCGCGTTCCCTCCGCACGCCTCGCTCCGGGTCGCTGCTCATTGTTTCAGAAGGACCCGAGGTGCTCACGGGACTCCTCCCTCCCAGCGGGCATGGGGTCACCCTTGGCAGGCTGGGCGATAGCCCACGCGCCCCGAGAGCATGAGGCGTGTCCCTGGCCTCTTGGAGCAAAGAGGGGCAGGTCCAGACCATCTCCAAGGTCACCCTGCTCAACTAGTTCAACCCAGTACCCGCAGAGCGGACGTCTTGACGGTCCGGCAGACCCCCTGCCCCTGGCCTTGCTGGTCCCCGGCCATCCGGCAGAGGGAGGGTCCCCACGAAGGGTCCCAGCAGGACCCGCAGGGGACGATGGCCAGCGGGCCGCTCGCGGGACACGAAGCTGCCCCGTGAGTGCTGGTCGGCCAGATGGGCAAGCGAGGGGGGAGTCGGGCGCATCTCAGGCCGGGCAGCGTCCCCTGTAAAGTCAGACTCGGGAACGGGGCCGCACGCCCCCCTTGGACGTGGTCTGTTCGGCGATCTGTCAAGTGACATCCAGTGACCGTGTGGAAATGAGAAGGCAGACTGCGGCCGTCCTGTGTGTCCCTGGTGACAACAAGGGGTGACCGTCCAGGGTGGGGGCTCCCTCTGACAGGCCCTCGGGTGTCGGGGCATGGCCTGTGCTCGTGGGGTCTGGTGGGTCTCCCAAGGGCCTGGGTCCCGCCAGACCCCCGCCCTGCCTCGGAGGCTGTGCTGGGTTGGTCCTGGGGACCGGTCAGCCCCCACCCCACCCCCCCGGGACTTCACCCCTGCCTGCTTCCTTCCCTGGCACGAAGGCTGTCCTCCTCAGTGTCCCCAGGAACTGGGATTAGGTAGTGACCCCCGGGCCCATGGTGCCAAGGTCAGGACAAGGAAGGGGCTCAAGGTCGGTCCACGCTGGGCCACCAGCAGTCAGCTACTGAGGGGGTGGTTCCTGGTCCTGGTGAGGGCTCGACCTCAGGATCTGATGGGGACCTGCCCGGGGCCCGTGGAACTGGATACCCACAGCCGGGTCGGGATGGGTCTGCTGGGAGGAAAGCCGCCACAGGTAATGGATTTGCAGCCTCACGGATGAGGGAAGTCAGAGGGTTTCATGCCCATCGCATGAGCCCCGGGGCTGAACGGGGACGTGGGAGCCATGGGGCTCCAGGGGAGACTCCTCAGGACACGTCCCATCTGAGGCATCAGCAGGGGTGCGCTGCCTCTCGCCAGCCCCCCCGCCTGCGTCTTGGGGCCCCAGGCACGTGGGGGTCCCCCACCCCAAGCTGCCCACAAGGTCACCACCTCGGGGGGCCGCAGTGGTATGGGGAAGCCCAGGTGGGGAGAGCCCCTTCTGCATGGGGAGATTAGGGTTAGGGTCTGAGCACTGTCTGCACTCCAGAGACCCGGGGCCAGGCCCTGTTGCTTTTTCTTTTTTTTTTTTTTAATTTAAGGTTTTATTTATTTATTTGACAGAAAGAGAGAGAGAGATCACAAGCCGGCAGAGAGGCAGGCAGAGAGAGGAGGAAGCAGGCTCCCTGATGAGTAGAGAGCCTGATGTGGGGCTCGATCCCAGGACCCTGGGATCATGACCTGAGCCAAAGGCAGACACTTAACGACTGAGCCACCCAGGCACCCCTCTTCTTCTTTTTAATAATTTTTTTTAAAGATTTTATTTACTTATTTGACAGAGAGAGAGATCACAAGTAGGCAGAGAGGCAGGCAGAGAGAGAGGAGGAAGCAGGCTCCCTGCTGAGCAGAGAGCCCGATGCGGGGCTCGATCCCACGACCCTGAGATCATGACCCGAGCCGAAGGCAGAGGCTTAACCCACTGAGCCACCCAGGCGCCCTGCCCTGTTGCTTTCTGAGCCCACTGACCCACCTGCCCGTCTGTGAGATGGGAGCAGGAATGAACCAGCCCAGCCCCATCCTGGGGACAGGTGCGGTGTGGACAGTAGGTGCAGCTCAGGGAAAGCAAAATGTCACTCTCACCCTGGGTGGGAGCACTGAAGGTGCTCCCCCTCCCACGGGGAGGGATCCCTCGTGCTGAGCTCTGCTCAGGAATGTGTAGGTGGAAACCAGCCCCCCCATCCCTGACAGAGGGCACTGCGTGGGAGACGGGGTCCTTTGGGGGGCCGGTCACCCTGCTTCAGTAGACGCTGTGACAGGGAGCAGGAAAGCAGGAGGGCTCCTCTTGTGGCCTTGGTGCCGGTGCTGGAGGGGAGCAGCCGGGGGGCTCCCCGGGTGTCAGGGTAGCCGAGGAGACGCAGACGCACAATTGGGAGGGGGGGCAGCTCTACAGCAAAGTCAGGGGGTCGCAAGGGACAGGGAGGCCAGGAGAATCTCCTCAGCCAGAACGGAGTGGGGCTCACTGAGTGGGGCAGGAGGAACTGTGCCCACGGCTGTGCCTCTGTGGTCCCGCCTGGTGGCCTCCCCCTCCCTTTGCGAGCTCTTCTGCCTTGTGGTCACCTCCTGCCTCCTGCACAGCTGGCCCCGCGCCCCTTTCTCCCATCCCTGTGGGCTCCTGTGGGGTCCTGGCCATAGGCAGCTTGACCCCGACAAAGCCCGGGAGGGACAGACTGAACCGACTGCAGCAGCCAAGCCTCCCTCGTGAAGCCCCAGTTTCTCTTTCCCTTTCAATTTAGACGAGGCAGGTTCCGGGTTGAATGCGAGCTGGGCCTGCTGGCAGGGGTGCTGGGACAGCAGCCAGGGAATGAGGGGTCCTGAAGAGGGACATGGAGCCTCCTGGAGGCTGGGAGCCGCCCCCCTGCAGCCGGGCACCCAAGCCTGATGCCCTGAGCCAGGTGAGTCCCGGAGCCTGTGTGTGTGTGTGTGTGTGTCCGTGTCCCAGCGCTTCCTGGTGTCCCTGTCCTGACTCCCGAGGTGCCCAGCTCTCTCCGCGGACCCTGCCCTGGGCTCCATCTGCTCCTGATCCCACATGGGCTTTTGTCCCCCAGCATTGTCGCTCTGGGCTCACCCAGCCCCTGGCCCCTGTGCCCGTGCCCTGTTCCCACAGTTTGGGAGATCAGCTTGACATAGGCCACACCCACCAGCCCCTGATGTGCTCCTCCAGGCCAGGAGCCACCTTTGTCTCCAAGCCCTGCTCACCTCCAGCCCTCTGAGCCTCTGCTTGCCCATCTGTAGGACAGGCTTGTGGGTACCTACCATGGGCTGGGTGACACTGGATGGACCACGAATGTAGCGTGATATCAATGACTGTCACACTGGGAAGTCATTTCTAAATTGGAGTTGTTTTGCTCAACAAATTAAAAATTAATTTTTTTTAATTTTTAAAATTAAATTTTATTTTTATTTTTGTTTTTTTAATTTTTAAAAATTAAAAATTACTTTTTAACTTGTCATCAAAAAGTATATTTTGAGGGGCACCTGGATGACTCAGTTGGTTAAGCCTCTGCCTCAGCTCAGGTCATGATCTCAGGGTCCTGGGACTGAGCCCCATGTCAGTGCTCTGCTCAGCGGGGAGTCTGGCTTCTTCCCCTCTACCCCTCCTACCTGCTTGTGCCCCCCGCCCCGCTTTCTCTCCCTCCCAAATAAAATAAAATCTAAAAAAATAAAGAGTATACTTGGCAGGATGATTTGAGAGTATGTAAATATCCTGTTTCTCTGGAAACTTTCTGGGAAATCGGGACAAGCAAGGACAGCTGCATGGATGAACATGTTTGGGGGAGATACTTTGCGGCTGTGTAAGCACGCTGTTCTCGACTGCTCTTGACTGAACAAGGGTGATCAGCTGGAAGCAGGAGAACTCCCCTTGCATTCATTCATTCGCGCGCCATCATGCATTGACGTCATGGAGGGCTTTATGGTTCCACTTTTATCCACTGAGTTTTAATCTATTACTCTTACATGTTTTGGTCTCCAAATTGTCCCAAATTTTTCCAGCCAGAGACCCTTTATCCTGGCTTATGGATTTTTTTGACTTACTCCTACCAATCCATAGCTCTCCATTAATTTCTGGCCCAACAGAATGTGCCCAGCTCTCTGGGTCTTACCCAGCCCCAGTCCTGGGAGTAGACATTTCCCCAAGAAACCCAAATTATTTTTACAAAGAATGGATTTTTTCAATTTTATTTAAATTCAATTAATTAAAATATACTATATTATTGGTTATCAGAGGTAGAGGTCAGTGATTCATCAGCTGCGTACAACACCCAGTGCTCATTCCATCACGTGCCTCCTTAATGCCCCTCCCCCAGTTACCCCATCCCCCCACCCACCCCCCGCTCCATCACCACTCAGTATGTCAGCCTCCCTCTCTATTTTTATCTTATTTTTCCTTCCCTTCCCCCATGTCCATCTGTTTTGTTTCTTAAATTCCACGTATGATATTTGGTATTTGTCTTTGTCTGACCGACTTATTTCACTGAACATAATACCCTCTAGTTCCATCCACATGGTTGCAAATGACAAGATTTCTTTTTTTTTTTTTTTTTTTTTTTTTTTTTTTGGTGACTGAGTAATATTCCATTGTGTATAGACACCACATCTTCTTTATCCATTCATCTGTCAGTGGACATCTGGGCTCTTTCCATAGTTTGGCTATTGTGGACATTGCAGCTATGAACCTTGGGGTGCACGTGTCCCTTCGAATTACTATGTTTGTATCTTTGGGGTAAATACCCAGTAGTGCTATTGCTGGGTCGTGGGGTAGTTCTATTTTCAACTTTTTGGGGAATCTCCGTGCTGTTTTCCAGAGTGGCTGCACCAGCCTGCATTCCCACCAACAGTGTAGGAGGGGTCCCCTTTCTCCGCATCCTCACCAACATCTGTCGTTTCCTGACTTGTTAATTTTAGCCATTCTGACTGGTGTGAGGTGGGATCTCATTGTGGTTTTGATCTGTATTTCTCTTATGACAAGTGAGGTTGAGCATCTTTTCACGTGTCTGTTGGCCATTTGTATGTCTTCTTTGGAGAAATGTCTGTTCATGTCTTTTGCCCATTTCTTGACTGGATTTTTTTTTTAGGGGGGGGTGTTGAGTTTAATAAGTTCTTCATAGAGTTTGGATACTAGCCCTTATCTGGTAAGACACTTGCAAATATCTTCTCCCATTCAGGAGAAGGTTGTCTTTTGGGTTTTGTTGACTGTTTCCTTTGCTGTGCAAAAGCTTTTTATCTTGACAAAGTCCCAGTAGTTCATTTTTGCTTTTGTTTCCCTTGCCTTTGGAGATGTGTCTAGCAAGAGGTTGCTGTGGCTGAGGTCAAAGAGGTCGCTGCCTGTGTTCTCCTCTAGGATTTTGGTGGATTCCTGTCTCACATTGAGGTCTTTGTTCCATTTTGAGTCTATTTTTGTGTGTGGTATAAGGAAACGATCCAGTTTCATTCTTGTGCATGTGGCTGTCCAATTTTCCCAACACCATTTGTTGAAGAGACTGTCTTTTTTCCACTGGACATTCTTTCCTGCTTTGGGGAAGATTAGTTCACCATAGAGCTGAAGGTCCATTTCCGGGTTCTCTGTTCTGTTCCATTGATCTATGTGTCTGTTTTTGTGCCAGGACCATACTGCCTTGACGATTACAGCTTCGCAACACAATAGAGCTTAAAGCCTGGAATTGTGATGCCACCAGCTCTGGCTTTCTTTTTCAATATTCCTCTGGTTATTCAGGGTCTTTTCTGGATCCATACAAATTTTAGGATTATTTGTTCTAGTTCTGTGAAAAATGTTGACAAAATTTTGATTGGGATTGCATTCAATGTGTAAATTGTTCTGGGTGGCATAGACATTTTAACATCTTCATCGGCATTCGTAGTGAATAATCCTTTTAATGTACTGTTGTTGGATCCTCTTGGCTGCTATCTTGGTTGGAAATTTTGCATCATTGTTCATCAGGGAATTGGTCTGTAATTCTCCTTTTTGGTGGGTTGTCTGGTTTTGGGATCAATGTAATGCTGGCCTCATAAAATGAGTTTGGATGTTTCCCTTCCATTTCTATTTTTTGAAACAGCTTCAGAAGAAAAGGTATTAATTCTTCTTTAAATGTTTGGTAGAAATCCCCTGGGAAGCCATCCAGCCCTGGATTCTTGTTTGTTGGGAGATTTTTGATGACTGCTTCAATTTCCTTGCTGGCTTTGGGTCTGTTCAGGTTTTCTATTTCTTCCTGTTTCAGTTTTGGTAATTTATGTTTCGAGGAATGCATCCATTTCTTCCAGATTGCCTAATTTGCTCTGGTATAGTTGCTCATAATATGTTCTTATAGTTGTTTGTAGCTTTTTGGTGTTGGTTGTGATCTCTTCTCTTTCATTCATGATTTTATTTATTTGGGTCCTCTCTCCCTCTCTCTTTTCTTTTTGGTAAGTCTGGCTAGGGCTTTCTTGGTTTCATTAATTTTTTCAAAGAACCATCTCCTCATTTCATTGATCTATTTTACTGTTCTTTTGGTTTCTATTTCATTGATTTCTGCTCTAATCTTTATTATTTCTCTTCTCCTGCTGGGTTTAAGCTTTATTTGCTGTTCTTTCTGCTGCTCCTTTAGGTGTAGGGTTAGGTTGTGTATTTGAGAGTTTTCTTGTTTCTTGAGAAAGGCTTGTATATACTTTGTATATACAAGAAAGGCTTGTATATACTTTGTTTCTATATACTTTCCTCTTAGGACCCCCTTTGCTGCATCCCAAAGGTTTTGAAAAGTTGTGTTTTCATTTTCATTTGTTTCCATGAATTTTTTAAAGTCTTCCTTAATTTCCAGTTAACCCATTCATTCTTCAGTAGGATGCTCTTTACCCTCCATGTATTTGAGTTCTTTCCAAATTTCCTCTTGTGGTTGAATTCCAGTTGCAGAGCATTGTGGCCCAAAAATATGCAGGGAATGATCCCAATCTTTTGGTACTGGTTGAGACCTGATTTGTGATGTGCACTATTGTGATCTATGTTATCTATTCTGGAGAATGTTCCATGTGTGCTCGAGAAGAACGCGTATTCTGTTGCTTTGGAATAGAATGTTCTGAATATATTTGTGATGTCCTTCTGGTCCAGTGTGTCATTCAACACTGCTGTTTCCCTGTTGATCTGCTTAGATGATCTGTCCATTGTTGCAAATGGGATGTTAAAGTCCCCTACTATTATTGTACTTTTTATCAATGTGTTTATTTAATTTTGTTATTAATTGTGTAGTATAATTGGTTGCTCCTATATTAGGGGCAAAAATATTTACAATTGTTAGATCTTCTTGTTGGATAGACCCTTTAAATATGATATAGTGTCCTTCCTCATCTCTTATTATTGTCTTTGGTTTAAAATCTAATTTGTCAGATATGAAGATTGTCACCCCGGCTTTCTTTTGATGTCCATTAGCATGATAAATGGTTTTCCACCCCTTCACTTTAAATCTGGAGGTTCCTGTGGGTCTAAAATGAGTGTCTTATAGACAGTATTTTTTATTTTTTTTTATTTTTTATTTTTTTATTTTTTTTTAGACAGTATTTTTTAATCCAATCTGATACCCTGTGTCTTCTGATTGGGGCATTTAGCCCATTTACATTCAGGGTAACTGTTGAAAGAGATGAACTTAGTGCCATTGTATTCCCTGTAAAGTTACTATTTCCATAGATTGTCTCTGTTCCTTTCTGGTCTATGTTACTTTTGGGCTCTCTTTGCTTAAAGGATCCCCCTTTAGTATTTATTGCAGGGCTGGTTTATTGGTCACAAATTATTTTAGTTTCTGTTTGTCCTGGAAGCTCTTTATTTCTCCTTCTATTCTGAATGACAACCTTGCTGGATAAAGTACTTTTGGCTGCATGCTTTTCCTCTTTAGTGCCTTGAATATATCATACTGGTCCTTTTTGGCCTGCCAGGCTCCACAGATAGATCTGCTGCCAGCCTTATGTTAAAGACCTCTTGTCCTGAGCTGCTTTCAGGAATTTTCTGTTTGTCTTTGAAATTTGCAAGCTTCACTATTACATGTCAAGGTGTTGACCTATTTTTACTGATGGGGAGGGGGTGTTCTCTGTGCCTCCTGGACTTGAATGCTTGTTTCCTTCCCCAGATTAGGGAAGTTCTTGGCTATGATTTGTTCAAATATACCTTCTGCCCCTCTCTCTTTTTCCTCTTTCTCTGGGACCCCAACTATTCTAATTGTCCCACTTTCTGGCATCACTGATCTCTTGAATCTTCCCCTCATAATCCAGTACGTATTCACCTCTCTTTTTCTCAGTTTCTTTATTCTCCAACGTTTGTCTTCTGTAGCACCAAGTCTCTCTTCTGCCTCATTTAGCCCAGCAGTGAGGGCCTCCATTTTTGTATTGCATCTCAATAATAGCTTTCTAAAAAATTTTGACCTGATTAGATTTTAGCTCTTTCATTCCTCCAGTAACGGATTCTCTCGTGTTGTCTATGCTTATTCAAGCCCAGCTAGTATCTTTGTAATTGTCGTTTTGAATTCTAACCCCGATGCCCTACGTATCTCCACAATGTGCAAACCCCAGCTGTCAGGACTGCCTTTTGCTCTTTGTGGGATGAGTTCTTCCATCTTGCCGTTGTGTCTTGCAATAAGTGGTCACTTTTCTATGTGTGGAATTGTAGCGATTCTCTCCATAGATGCCTGTTGAGGTCACAGGTGTTCAGAATGGTTTGATAACTCTCTAGCGGAATTCCAGGGACTGGATGAAATTAGGGTCCCCCTACTCATCCACCATCTTGCCTCTCTCTCCTGGAGAACGGATTTTGGAACCCAGCCTGAGGGGGCATGCTAATTGTGCTGCAGTGTCATTGCTTCTGGGATTTCACAGGGAATGCTTTAGAAAGTGTGCCCCCACACCTCCCTAACTCGCGGGTATCACATGCACAGATGCACCGAGAGACGTATGATCACAAGGTCACACCGAGAGCTCCAGTTCCAGACAAACCACAGTTTGCATCCCTCTCTGTTCCTGACAGGAACTCAGCTTCCTTTGTCCAGAACTTGTTTGCTCGCTGGCTCTGTCCTAGCAGACACAGACCCTTGTCTCAGGACTGCTGCCGTTATGAGAATCCTGACAACTTACGAGTTCCGTATCTCCTTGCCATTTTTCTTTAGTCCAAACACCATTCTCCAGAGTTGCATAGGTTCGTTTTCTTTTCTCTTGGTGGTTGTTTTGTTCATTTGAAATACGGTTTTGTTCATTGAGTTTCAATTGTTTTACAAGTTTGCATTCAACCCTTGTTGATTCAATCTGTTGTTAATGCCAAAAAAATAAAACTGCCCATTATTTTACCAGCAAAAATGGTTTCTTTGGGAATTGCAATCTGAGACCAACAGGCTAAAGGGAAACTCTGCACGCACAGAGACCGAAGCAGAGGCAACCACAGAGGGGACCGTGTTTTAGAGGAAAGGCTGCTCTCCCACAGTGCTGAGGGAAATGGTCGGAAATGTGACCTTTCATTGGCTGGGCTGGGACAGTCTCTCATTAGCTGCTATGACATTTCTCATTGGCTGAGCCGGGACTGTCATTGGCTGCACTGTTGCTGGGTGGGAGGAAGCTTTCCTTCCTCGCTGGGGCGGTGGACCAGCAGCATCCTCCTGCAAGGTCTGCCTCTTCCTGCCAGGTCATGGACCCCAGTGCAGCCCCTCCCTGCCCCACGGGGCCTGGCAGTAGAGGGCAGGCCTGGGCATGGTGCCGGCCGGGCTGGCTGCGATCACCGCCTGCTGCCCCGAGGCAGTGCCCGGCAGACCCCGCAGGCGCTCCTCCGGCCCCCACCACCGCGCCCACTGCTCGCCCTATGCCCTGGATCGCAAGTTCTAGAGTGTCACCGCGACAGCCCTCGTCCACCGTCTGCCGCAGCCAGACCTGAGTTCCAAAGGGTGCAGGAGGACGGCCCAGTGCCGGGTAAGAGCTCATCAGCGTCCAGGACACCCACCGGAACCAGACTGCGCTCCGCCCTCCCGGCCTTTTGGCAGGAGGAGGCCCGTGGGACTGGCTGGCGGCCACAGTGCCCGTTCAGCGGGACTCTTGCTGTGCTGCTGGAGGAAGCCCCCTCCCTCTCCTGCACACCAGGACCCCTACCCCTGAGAACCCAGAATTGCCCGATGAGAGCACACTCCTCAAGGGTGTGGGGCTCAGCGTCCCCCCTGGCACTGGAAGGGCTCAGGACTCAGCCAGAGACTGAGGGAGCAGCGAGGCATGCACCGGCCGCCCCGGTCTCCATTTTCCCGTGGCGGGGACCCATGTGGGGGCAGCTCCAGTCCTGGGGCTCCAGCAAGGAGATGCCTGCCTTGCCTCCTGCCTGCACCAGGGAAAGGACTCCCCGAGCCGGCAGGGTACCCTGAGCTCTGGCCTCCTGCTGGCCGGGGGGAGGGAGCTGGGAGCAGAATGAGCTGCTCAGCTCAGTTCTCAGGCTGACTCAGGCTGGACTCGGGCTCGCTGGCCCGAGTGGCCCTTCTTCACTCCCTCAAAACCCTGGGCCAGGGAGGAGCCAGAGGAGAGGGTGTCGAAGCAGAAACAGACCCGGGGTAAAGTGGTCATGAGGAGGGGTGGAGTTTGCAGAGGGGAAGCCAACGGGCCTGCAGGACGGGCAGCCACAGGGGGCTCAGGGCTCCAAGGGCTGCGGAAGAAGGGAGAAGAACAGTGGGGAAGGGCTTGCAACGGCTGGGATGTGGACCTGCAGCCGGGCCTGGTAGGCTGAGGGCAGAGCTGTGGGGTGTGTCCCTTGGGGCAGGAACAGGCCTGTCCCATCCTGTCCCATGACTTTCCTCCAGAAACCTCTGACCCGTTCACCCGTGGACTGGCGAAGAGGGGCCGCGTCTCGGGCACAGAAAATAAATGCCTCTATAGAGTCCGCGGGCGCATCTGTCGAGGACGTGTGACCGGGGCATGTGTGGTTCCCCTGTCCCCAACCCCATGTTGCCCCCGCCCCCGGTGTTCCTGCAGTCCTGGCTGAGGCACTGTGCTGCTCTCTGGAGCCCTTTGGGAGTCCCCTCTGTGGCCGTGGTGAAACCCTCAGATCGGTGATTCTCAGAACGTGCCTGATGGGATGGGGGCAGGGAGTGCACAGAAGGACTGGAAAGGGCTAAAATGCGGGGCGGCTCGGAGCCGGTGCACGCCACGTGCGGCTTGTAAAACTGTGCTTGGGAGGTTGTGACACGTTGAGTTCTGTGGTGCCCTCAAAGGTCACGAAACGGCTGAGATGTGACCAGCACCTCACCCGCACCTTCTGGGCTGGAATTCAAGCGTCCTCCTTGGTGAGCCCAAGGACACCTGGGCCAGGCGCGCTGCTCCAAGGGCACTGGGACATCGCGCTGGTCCTCGCTGCCCAACCTCATGCCATGTAGACAATGGGATGAGGCACTGTGGTGGCCACAGTGGCCATGGGCAGGCAGGACAGTGACCTAAGTGGACCCTCAGGTGGGACTCTCTGGGGGCGCTTTGGGCGGATGGGTGATGGTTAGAGCGGCCGCATCCAACGCAGGGAATGTTGAATGAAGGGAGGGAGGCTGCACTCTGAGCCCATCCCTGGACGTGACCCCTTCCCGAGGCCCTGGCCTGGGGCCCCCCGCTCCCGTGAACAGCCCAGCGCTATCTTAGAGGACAGTGTGTGGCCTGCTATGCTCACTGTCACTGGGATGTCACTGGATTGGGGATCCTCAGGGACAGAGTGGGGACTCTGCTTCAGAAACGAGCCGAAGGGTGTCTTGTAAGACAATTCTGGGACCACGCCAATCCCCAAAGTAAGGACAGTAGCAGACTGGAATGCACTGCTGAACTAGGCAGCGAGGGGCGCCGCGGGGCGGGCTACAGGGCGCGGGGAGGCTGTCCCGCCCAGGGACGCGGACTTGCCGGTGTGCAGAGAAGGGTGGTCACGCCACAGGCTGGGAAGCCTCAAAACTCACTGTTCAGGCAAAACTCATCTGTGGGCGGAAGTTTCAGGAGAAACAGGGTGTTCCCATACTCTCAAAGCATCTGCAAAGTACAGTTTCTAACAACAAATTTTAAAAAATGTTTATTGGTTGAGTAATCTTAATCCCATTGAGAAACCATTTATGGCCTGTGTATCACACGGGATTCGTGGTCCTGTGTCGCCGTGAGGTAGGTGCCGGCAGGCCCATCCTGCAGATGGGCAAGCTGGGGCTTAGAGGGCTGGGGGGTGAGTGGAGCTTGGAACCAAGAGTGGGTTGTGGCTGGGTCTCCACCTGCGTGGAGGTGAGGGGGGACCTCTGGGCCCTTCATGAGATGGATGGGATATGGGTGGGGTCCCCAAGGACCCCTGAGCAGGGCCGGTTTCGCTGTGTTGGGTAGAGTATGAAGTCAGCCCAGGGAAGGGCCCCTGGGGACCTGGCACCTTCTAGCAGGCACAGCCCAGGACGGCTTGGGTGTCTGCCTCCAGGATCCAACGATCCGTAAGTGGGTCATTCCGTCCCAGGGGACATGGACATTGTCTCCTCCATAGCCACTGTGGTGACGTCTGGTGGGGCCCGCGGGACCTGGACGGGCAGACACGGCATCCCCTTCTGTGACCAGCTCATACATCCAGCACCGAGATGCTGCCCGCCCCGCGTCCAGCCGGGGGCCCTTGTAGTGCTCAGGGTCAGTCGGGCTTCTCAGGCAGGACAGGGGCTTCCCCTCCCAGGTTGACCTGGTCTCACTCTAAGGACTCAGGGCTCTCTGAGAACTGGACCCCCCCACCTGCCCCAACAGCATCACCTCCATTGGGCCAGTGGGGGATGATCCGGGATACCTGGTGAGATACTCCCGCCTTCGTGGGTCCCCCTGAAAAACAGAGTCACGTCGGGGTCAGTCTCGGCGGTCTCACAGCGACGGGGCTGGAGGGACCAGAGCTCCTGGCTTCTCCCTGTGTGGTCTTCCTTGAGAGAAGGACCCTCTGGGAGAAAGGCCAGACCCATGTGGACAGGGCTTCTTGCTGGACTTGTCCAGATGGGGGAACAGGACATGGGACAACGTGGGGACACCTCCTGCCCGAGTCTCCAGCTGCCAAACCCTGTCCCTAACTCACTCCAGTGTGATGTCACCCAGGGAAAGGGAGTAAGCACTTCACAGAGGACGGTCGCCCACCCTTCAGGGAGCAGGTGCCCCAGAATTGGGAGAGAAGGAACGAGCGCTGGCCCCTGGCCAGCCCGCTCAGAGCCTGGGGCCCTGAGACGTGCCTGCAGCCTGGGGGCCCCGGGGTGAGGACCCAGGACACATTAGCTGACAGTGGCCCGAGATGCTGGCTGACCTTTCCCATTTGGACTCTACTGGGTGCCTGCTCCCTGTTGGGCAAGCACAGGGCTCCCCAAAGGCCAGAACCAGGTCTACAGAGCCAGGGCCTGGCCCGATGTGGAGCCCAGCGCAGGCAGTAAGGAATGAGTGAAGGTTGTGTAGCCTCTGGGGGGACTCGGCCTTGCCCACGGCAGGGCTGCTGGGGCCCCTCCAACCCAGCCCTGTGCTCCCCCCATGCTCTCCGCCTGCCCTGTGCTTCTCTGTCCGAGGGCAGACAGGGCCTTGGAGTTCATAGTGGGGAGTGGGCATGAGGAGTACACGGCAGGGGGTTCCTGGCACAGGGGGCCCTGTCTGCCTGGCCCTCCGCCCCCAGAGATCCCATGACACCAGGACTCCCACTCAGCGGGAAGCACCCCCAGGCCGGCACAACCCCCCAAGAGGAGCCAAGGAGTCCCGGAGACGCTCCTGCCGGCTGCCTGTGCCCATCAGAGGGAGAGAGCCAGGAGACGCCCCGACGGGACCCAGCACGCAGCTCACCAGGCGTCCATCTCCTTCTCATCCTTATCCCGAGGACTAGGAGGCAGAACACCCCTGCGGCTACACAGACGCTGCCCACCACAGCGGGCAGCAGGGAGGAGCACGTGACGTCTGAGCTGCTGGTCCCAGGCTCCGCTTGTGTCTGCAAAGGGCCGTCGCACCTAGGAGAGAGCAGCAGGGAGGGTGCGAGCTGCTCGGCCAGGGCCTGGCACTCAGAGCCCAGAGGGTCCCCGAGGGAAGGCGGCTGCCCGTGGCGCGCGCTCCGGCGGCTCTGGGTGGGAGTTCCCTGCTATGGACAGGCGGAGGGAGGGAAGAGGTGGGAAAATAGGGATGCCCAGGGAGAGGGACGGGGACAGGGATGGGGTCAGAGGAGACAGGGCAGAGAGAGCCCAGATCAGGGGGGCACAGAGGGATAACCTGGGAGAGGCAGGATGGTGAGAGGACCCGCCCCTCCCCCCAAAGCAGCCACATCTGGTCACCCCAGGTTCCCCTCAAGACCCAAGGATGAGCATTTGGGAGTCCTGTCACCTTTCAGGTTCCCTGAGAACCTCGTTGACAGCCCTCCCCTGACTCCAGATTTGCTAGGAGCCCCCACAGCCCTGGCATCTGAAGGTACCCCAGAACCACAGGCGCCCCAGAAATCTGGCAGCACCTCCCTCCAGATCTGCCCCAGGAGAGAAGGTCCATCCTTGGCCTCCGGGAAGCTCACATCAGCTACCATGCTGGGGGCGTGAGCCACGGGGTCCAGCAGCTGCTGTCCTGGAGGCCAGCCCATGAAGGGGAGCAGGGGGAGCCCTGGAGTTTCTGCTGGAGGAGGGCCCTTATCTGCCAGGGGAGCGTGGAGGAGCCCCCCACCCCGGGGGGGGGAGACACGGAGCCGAGACCACCCCAGGGTCACCTACGTGCTCCAGGGCTGGCACTCCTCCAGGGTCCCACTGGGTGAGAAGGTCCCAGGAGGGCAGTCTTCACACACCCTGTCCTGCCACTCCGTGCCTGGGAAACAACAGGGCCAGGCAGAGGGGAGGCGGGGGGCCCCAGCTAGGAGGGAAACTGGGATCCCCCCCCCAACACACATGGGCTTGGGTCCAGGGTCTGTCTTTTCGGAGGGTGCCAGGGACCAGGCCGCTCGGGGGCTGAGCAGAGAGGCCAGGGGTCGGGGCACCCAGGGTCTGCTGCTCACCTCTGGACTGCACCCTCTGGCCAGGTCTGCAGGGCGTGTGGGGACTGCACTCTGCACAGTCGTCCCCATCCTCACTGACGCAGAAGTGGCCCTGGTCACAGACGCACACTGTGTTCTCTGTCTGGGAGCACTTCTGCCTGGTCACCAGGCCCATGGCTGAGACCCAAGAGAAGGAGCTGAGAGCAGCTGCATGGGCTGCCATGGGCAGTGCTGAGCCCCCCATCCCAGGAGGAGACCAAGTAGAGGCCTGGACAGCAGCCGCAGGCCTTTGGGCTCCTGTCTGTGGTCTGGGGACGGGTTGGTGACCAGCTCCCTCAGCCCAGCTTTGCAGCCTGCTGTGTGTGTGTCTGGGTCCAGCTGTGCTCCTGCTGGAGGACCGGCCAGGTGCACGCCCTGCTCAGCCCAAAGCTGGGCCTGCGGGTGCTGGACACAGGGGTGTGTGTCCCAAGGGGCTCTGAGGGACAGGAGCAGCAGCAGCCGGCTGGACAAGGAGGAGCTGTCAGGAGGATGGTGAAAGGCTGTCCTCAGGAGGGGAGCCAACCCGACGGGAAAACAGCCTCGTCCCCGCTGGGGAAACGGCCTCGTCCCCGAGGGGCCCACACAGGAAGTGAAAACCACAGTCGGCGGGGGGGCAGTCCCAGAAGGCAGGTCCCAGCCCTAGGCCACCCATGCCTGAAGACCCTGCCCCTCGGGCAGGTCCCATGCTGCAAACTGGCTAGTCAGAGCCAGGTGGACGGCGAGAGCCCCTTCCCCAGCCGGCAGCGGGGCTGCGGTCATGCCGGGCCTGGGCTCAGCCTTGAGCCCCTGCTGAGGGACAGCCTCTCAGCCATCCACACCCCAACCTCTGCCCCATAAGACAGGTGATTCCTTCGGGGCATCGAGGATCTATGGGTGAGCCGGGGACTCCAAGACCTTACCCCTCCCTTACCCCGGCTAGACCCAAAAGCACTGAGGCTTCTCCTGGGTCCTGCCTTTCCTCCTGGGGCACCTCCACCCCAGACCACCTGGCATGAAGAATACAAGGGTCTGAATGCTGAGCCACAAGCAGGGGCCCTCAGGGGTGTGCTGTGGAGGTGTGGACACTGAGGGCAAACAAAGTACAGTCCCCCAGGACCAGTGGGACGGGCGAGGCAGGACAGGACCCGTGGCTCGGGGGTCCACGTGACAGGTTCAGGGTGATGGGCTCCCCGAGCTCTGGACAGTGCAGCAAACAGGGTGCTGACAGTGCTGGCCCCCGGGAGGCAGGTGTGGACAGAGGTGCACGTCCCTGGAAGGGTTCCCGTGCAGACACCTGTCCTACAAATGAGGTGGGATGCGGCACAGCGGTCCCGACCCTGTGGGTGCCCACTGCAGCGGGCCGTGGGTCCCCAGTGGGGTGGCAGCTGTGGCCAGGGCTCCTACCTGGGTCACACACTCGGCACTGTAGGCACTCGCTCAGGCCATTGAGGTGGGCCGTGTAGGTCCCCGGGTCACAGGGGGCACACACCGTGCCAGTCAGCTCCCCACAGGCCTCCTTCACCCGGTAACCTGTGCCCAGGGGGAGCTGTGTCACTTGGGCCTGGGGAGGGCCCTGCGGGAGCCACCCTGCCTGCCACCTTGAAGCCCCCAGCATGCCCTGGGACTGAAAGCCACCTGAGCTGTCCCCCACACCACCCTTCGTGTCCTGCTGCCTCTCACCCAAGAGGGCAGAAGGCAGTGGGAACATTCTGGAAGGAGGTGGAGGCCTCCTGGTGTCATGTGGGCATGACTGTGCCCCAGTGCCTGCTCTGGGCCCCGGCTTCTGGCCGTAAGTGGGCCAGCTGGGCCCCCAGGCCACATCCCTGTACCTTACAGCTGCGAGGGTCCTGGGAGGGAGAGACTCAGCCCTCCCCGTCTGTACCCTACCCCAGGGCTTCGGCTGAGCCCGGGCACTGGAGCTTCGTCCCTCTGGGGCTGCACCCACCTGGGCTGCACTTGGGACAGCATTCAGAGCCCACCGGGTACTCCTCCTCTTTGCACGGGGCCATGGCCAGAGCACAGGGGAGGAACCCCAGGAGCAACAGGTACAGGGCCTGCAGGACACAGGATCAGCGCTGGAGGGGAGGGGCGGCCAGGGCTGCCCTTGGGGCCTGGGGCTCACCCCCGTGAAATGGGGCAGCAGCAGCCCTTGGGGAGCCGCAGGGTCGGAGAAGGACGGTCAGAGGAGTCCCCGGCCTGGCAGCGGAGACGGGGGGATTCGGGCCTGACGGGGAGGGGGCCTCTCTGGGGGACTCTGGTTCCAGGGCTGACTCTGTCGGGCGGCACCGGAGGCTTCCTGTGGAGTACCGTGCAGCAGGGTCAGGGAGCCGCCCTCCTGCACAACTAAGGTTTTATCTAATCAAGTGTCCGGCCAAGCTGGGGTGGAGGGCGGAGGAGGTTGGCCAGGTTCCCTGACGACCTGCTTCCGGTGAGCAGCCTCCAGGACTGGCCTGAGGGCTGGAAGGCGGGGGTGGGGGAAGGGTGTCCACAGAGGACAGGAGCTTGGCTTCCGCCACTCTACTCCCCCACTCTCGGGGATCAGGGGACTGGGCGCCAGGGGCTGGGTCAGCGCAGAACGACAATGCCCATGTGGGACCGGGAGCAGATGGGGCCCAGGGCAGGGTCCGCGGAGAGAGCTGGGCACCTCGGGAGTCAGGACAGGGACACCAGGAAGCGCTGGGACACGGACACACACACACACACACACACAGGCTCCGGGACTCACCTGGCTCAGGGCATCAGGCTTGGGTGCCCGGCTGCAGGGGGGCGGCTCCCAGCCTCCAGGAGGCTCCATGTCCCTCTTCAGGACCCCTCATTCCCTGGCTGCTGTCCCAGCACCCCTGCCAGCAGGCCCAGCTCGCATTCAACCCGGAACCTGCCTCGTCTAAATTGAAAGGGAAAGAGAAACTGGGGCTTCACGAGGGAGGCTTGGCTGCTGCAGTCGGTTCAGTCTGTCCCTCCCGGGCTTTGTCGGGGTCAAGCTGCCTATGGCCAGGACCCCACAGGAGCCCACAGGGATGGGAGAAAGGGGCGCGGGGCCAGCTGTGCAGGAGGCAGGAGGTGACCACAAGGCAGAAGAGCTCGCAAAGGGAGGGGGAGGCCACCAGGCGGGACCACAGAGGCACAGCCGTGGGCACAGTTCCTCCTGCCCCACTCAGTGAGCCCCACTCCGTTCTGGCTGAGGAGATTCTCCTGGCCTCCCTGTCCCTTGCGACCCCCTGACTTTGCTGTAGAGCTGCCCCCCCCCCAATTGTGCGTCTGCGTCTCCTCGGCTACCCTGACACCCGGGGAGCCCCCCGGCTGCTCCCCTCCAGCACCGGCACCAAGGCCACAAGAGGAGCCCTCCTGCTTTCCTGCTCCCTGTCACAGCGTCTACTGAAGCAGGGTGACCGGCCCCCCAAAGGACCCCGTCTCCCACGCAGTGCCCTCTGTCAGGGATGGGGGAGCTGGTTTCCACCTACACATTCCTGAGCAGAGCTCAGCACGAGGGATCCCTCCCCGTGGGAGGGGGAGCACCTTCAGTGCTCCCACCCAGGGTGAGAGTGACATTTTGCTTTCCCTGAGCTGCACCTACTGTCCACACCGCACCTGTCCCCAGGATGGGGCTGGGCTGGTTCATTCCTGCTCCCATCTCACAGACGGGCAGGTGGGTCAGTGGGCTCAGAAAGCAACAGGGCAGGGCGCCTGGGTGGCTCAGTGGGTTAAGCCTCTGCCTTCGGCTCGGGTCATGATCTCAGGGTCGTGGGATCGAGCCCCGCATCGGGCTCTCTGCTCAGCAGGGAGCCTGCTTCCTCCTCTCTCTCTGCCTGCCTCTCTGCCTACTTGTGATCTCTCTCTCTGTCAAATAAGTAAATAAAATCTTTAAAAAAAATTATTAAAAAGAAGAAGAGGGGTGCCTGGGTGGCTCAGTCGTTAAGTGTCTGCCTTTGGCTCAGGTCATGATCCCAGGGTCCTGGGATCGAGCCCCACATCAGGCTCTCTACTCATCAGGGAGCCTGCTTCCTCCTCTCTCTGCCTGCCTCTCTGCCGGCTTGTGATCTCTCTCTCTCTTTCTGTCAAATAAATAAATAAAACCTTAAATTAAAAAAAAAAAAAGAAAAAGCAACAGGGCCTGGCCCCGGGTCTCTGGAGTGCAGACAGTGCTCAGACCCTAACCCTAATCTCCCCATGCAGAAGGGGCTCTCCCCACCTGGGCTTCCCCATACCACTGCGGCCCCCCGAGGTGGTGACCTTGTGGGCAGCTTGGGGTGGGGGACCCCCACGTGCCTGGGGCCCCAAGACGCAGGCGGGGGGGCTGGCGAGAGGCAGCGCACCCCTGCTGATGCCTCAGATGGGACGTGTCCTGAGGAGTCTCCCCTGGAGCCCCATGGCTCCCACGTCCCCGTTCAGCCCCGGGGCTCATGCGATGGGCATGAAACCCTCTGACTTCCCTCATCCGTGAGGCTGCAAATCCATTACCTGTGGCGGCTTTCCTCCCAGCAGACCCATCCCGACCCGGCTGTGGGTATCCAGTTCCACGGGCCCCGGGCAGGTCCCCATCAGATCCTGAGGTCGAGCCCTCGCCAGGACCAGGAACCACCCCCTCAGTAGCTGACTGCTGGTGGCCCAGCGCGGACCGACCTTGAGCCCCTTCCTTGTCCTGACCTTGGCACCATGGGCCCGGGGGTCACTACCTAATCCCAGTTCCTGGGGACACTGAGGAGGACAGCCTTCGTGCCAGGGAAGGAAGCAGGCAGGGGTGAAGTCCCGGGGGGGTGGGGGGGGGGCTGACCGGTCCCCAGGACCAACCCAGCACAGCCTCCGAGGCAGGGCGGGGGTCTGGCGGGACCCAGGCCCTTGGGAGACCCACCAGACCCCACGAGCACAGGCCATGCCCCGACACCCGAGGGCCTGTCAGAGGGAGCCCCCACCCTGGACGGTCACCCCTTGTTGTCACCAGGGACACACAGGACGGCCGCAGTCTGCCTTCTCATTTCCACACGGTCACTGGATGTCACTTGACAGATCGCCGAACAGACCACGTCCAAGGGGGGCGTGCGGCCCCGTTCCCGAGTCTGACTTTACAGGGGACGCTGCCCGGCCTGAGATGCGCCCGACTCCCCCCTCGCTCGCCCATCCGACCCCATGCCCGCTGGGAGGGAGGAGTCCCGTGAGCACCTCGGGTCCTTCTGAAACAATGAGCAGCGACCCGGAGCGAGGCGTGCGGAGGGAACGCGCTCCTGTGGGACTCTGACCTGGGACTCGGCCTGCGGGTGAGACCCCACCTCTGCAATGGGCGTGCTGAGGCCCACCCACTCGGAGAGGCTGGGACTCTGGGGGTGGCTGCGGGCACCCCAGGGGCAGGGGCTGCGTTCTCCTGCTCACCACTCAGTAAAAGCCCCAGGCCCACTCCCAGGCCTCCAGTCGCCTTGGTAAAGTCGGTCTCCGAGGACGCCCATGGGCCCCCTGCTCGGTCCGGCCTGGGGCGGCAAACCCGTCTCCTCCTCCCCTGCCTGCAGCCTCCTTGAAGCTCCAGCGCCAGCAGCCCTAGAGAGAGATGCAAGGGTCCCTGACCTCCTCCTTCTAGGGCTGTCCCTGAAACTGGCTGCCTCCGTTGTGGGGTTCCCGCTCCCCAGGGCTGGCAGCCCCCTCCTCACAGCACCATTCCTGGCCTCTGGGGGCTGCACTCCCCGGCTCTGGAGCCGTGGGCCGACCCGGATTCTTCCTTCCCCGGTGGTCTCCTTCGTCTCTCTGCTCCTCCTGCCTTAGTACCGGACACGAACGCTGTCCGTGGGAGACGGGGGCTGGACGCCTGCCCTCCGCCGCTCCAGCCGGCTGGCACCTTCCATCCGCAGACCTGCAAGGAGGGCAGCAGCCCCTGTCCTGGGCCCGGATATGGAGGGCGGGGCTCCCTCTCCCCGCCGCAGTGGAGGCATCCGCCCTCTTGGCTCTGCAGCCTGGTCCGGGAGCCAAGCCGGCAGCTCCCGGGTGTCTCAGAGCACACTAGGGGCCCAAGGCAGGCTGTTGGGGTGCCGGCACTCGCTTGTCCTGCCGCACCGGTTTAACCTCCCAACCCGGCCATGCTCCTCCTCAAGGAGGCGGCTGAGTGTCCCACTGGCTGGGACTGGCCGACATGCACCTCACAGTCACTCCCTAATTCCATTTGCAAGGGACCCTCCGGAGGAGATCCTGGGCAGCAGGGGACGTCACAGAGCAGGAGCACCTGAGTTATCACTGGGGAGTGAGGCAGGAGGACGAGGCTGGGGACAGGGCCCTCCCCCTCCACTAGGTGCCCCTTGCTGGCCGTCACCTGCTAGGCCCTGCCTTGCTCACTGCTGTGCCCCAGGAATCAGCATGTCTGAGACTCCCTGGGGTCCCGCACCCCATCTTCCCTGGTGGGTGAAGTGAGCCCCTAGCTTGGGGCCTCTCCTCCCATCGCCCCTTGTGACCTGGGTCCCGGGACGGCCCCCCGCTCCCAACTCAGCCTGATTTGTGCCCAGACACCCACGGGGCTCAAGCTGGATGCCTCACCCTCAGACTGCAGGGAGGGCCTGGCCGCCTGTCCCACTGCCTCCCTGTGACCCCCGGTCAAGACAGTGCAGGGGAACCCTGGGAATCCCCCAGCCACATTTCCCCTTTCTTCTTGAGGCAGATTTCCCGGGGTCTTGGGGGGTAGGAGAGAGATGGTGAGGGCTTGAGCCGGACCTCGGAGCAGGAGCGGGGCATCCTGAGACCCGGCCACAGCGGCGCTCCCTCCTCCCCTCTGCATTCAGGCTACCCTCAGTGCCCCCCCCCCGCCCCGGTCGGTGTGAGCTCCGGGCTGGACCCAGTGCGGTTCAGAGGCAAAGCAGCCGGGTCCTTCCCTAAGCAGGGAGCCCCATCTATGAGCCAGAGATGAGTCACGTGGTGAGCACCTGCTTAGTGAGGGGCAGAGGCTGGGCGGGAGGAAGGGTGCGGCCCTGGGGATGGGGGAAAGGACATCTCTGAGAAAGAAGACAGTTGTGTAACATGGCTGGGAGTGCCTGGGGTCCATTCTTGGTGAGGCGGGGGGCTCGCACAGCGCAGGGCTGGCCGGGGCCCCCTCCCACAGGGCCACCATGCAGTCTTCAGGCTCGTGGGGGGCAGACAGAGCAGACAGGAGGCCGATGGGCCAGCTCCCGGGTTGGGCCAGGTGGGAGCCCTGAAAGGCAAGGGACAGGGTGGGGAGGATGCAGAGGGGAGGGTGGGGAAAGGGGACACCGGAGACGCCTGGAGGCAGAAAGCCTATAGGAGGCAGCTCCAGCATCTGTGGAGAGGAGGGTGGATGGAGCAGACCCCACAGCATGGCCTCATGCCTGCGACAGAGGGGAAGGAGGCAGGGTTAAGGGGTCAGAGCAGGGCCAGAGGGTGTGCAGGGCGCCTGGGGACTTCCCAGACGTTGAGGGGTCGGCTCCTGGGAGCAGAACTGGGGGGACAGTCTGCCCCAAGCTCCAGACCGGGGTATCCGTTGCTGACCCCCATCCCCCTGCGCCCCTGCGCCCCCCAATGGGAAGACCCTCCCCTCTCACCCAAAACCAGGAGCCTGGAGGTAGCCGCGCCTCCCCCCACCAGCCAGGCCCTTCCTCACCCGCCCCTCCCCAGGCACCCACACCTTCAGCCCTCTCTCCACTGCCTGGCGGTAGCTGGGGCACCTTTCCAGCAGCAAATCAAGCCGTGTCTGCCACTCCCACATTGTCTGGGGCCTCGTGACCACGCGCCTCAGGCTGGGCTGCTTAAACAGCACACATCTGTTTCTCCAGGTTCGGGACACAGGAAGTCCAAGATCACGGGGCCAGCAAGGCCGAGGGTCTTGGCAGAGGCCTCTCTCCTTGGATCACAGACGCTGCCACCATGCCATGTCCTCCCACAGCCTTCCTCTGCACACACACTGTTGGAGGTGGCCAGAGCTCACAAGTCCCCTCCTCTTTGTTTTGTTTTGAAGCCATCTCCTTGCCCAGCCTGCAGCCCAGGGCAGGTCTTGAACCCAAAACCCAAGATCAAAACCTGAGCTGAGATCGAGTCGCTGTCATGCAGCCCTAATTTCCTCCGAGAAGCCCTGTCTCCCGCTGCAGTCACGGTGAGAGTGAGAGCCTGCACACGGGAATCTGAGGACACACAATCCAGGGCAACCTCCACCAGAATGTGAGCTCCTGAGGGCAAGGAGCTCTGTCCCCTGTCACTGCTGCGTCCCTAGCAGGAGGCATGCAGCCCAGGCCCATGGGGACACGGGAAGCGGAGGAAGCCTCCCATCCGTGCAGAGTGGCCCACGCCATCAGCTGGGTTAATCAGTGACGTCACAGCGTGTCCGCATCTCCAGGAACACAGGCCACATGCTCACTCAGACACAACAAAGTCACTGCCAGGCCACGGAACCACCAGCTGACCCTGGTGGCTTGTCACACACATAGCCTGTGCCTCGCTCCATTCCGCTTCTGACGCAAGCAAGGCATGTTAATACCCGGGGTTCGTGGGACACGCAGGTCTTCAGGGCCAGTGTCCCCAGCAAGGAAACAGGGTGTCAGGACAGCCGAGACAAAACTGGCGGGCACCACATAGACAAGACCACGACAGCTTCCTGTCTGGCAGGACTGGCATTCGCAACACATCCCAAACAAAACCAGTAACCATGGAATGTCATTCACCGTCCAGCTGGTCCCCAGAAGTCAGCCCACGTGACTAGCAACACGTGAGCAACAACCCCACCGGCACACGGGGACCTGATCAAAGCCCTGATTGGCACACCTTAGCGGCCAGTCTTCAGGGGGGCCCTCTCAGGGCGCTGAAGACAGTTCCTCAAAAGTGCTTGTAGAAACCGCGAAAGGCACGTAGGTGCCTCCGTCTGGGAAGCAGCTGCCTTCGGCCCAGGTGGTGATCCCGGGGTCTGCAGGGATCAAGGGATGGAGTCCGGCTCCCTGCTCGGTGGGGCGTCTGTTTCTCCCTCCGGCCCGTCCCTCTGCTCGTGCTCTCCCTCAAATAGATGAATGGGATCTTTGAAAAAAATAAATAAAAAATAAAAGTCCCCATATTTAAGCACCAAAATGGCAACGCTCTCAGGTCCCCTGTCTCTCCAGGCGCTTTGCACGATGTCGATAAACTTCGCTTTGCCACCCCTTGTCTGGCCCACCTCCTCGTTCTTCAATGAGCGCAGGACTAAAGTTCTGTAACATTAAGACACCTGGTCAGGAGCTCCCCGCTCCGGGCCGCCGTCAATGCACACACAGCCCCAATCCCCCGACACACCCTAAACCCCATGCCCACTGCCCCTGGAGTGATCCCACGCCAGCAATCCCCCAACCTCACAGCGTGGGCATGTGCCGGGGGGTCCGACTGCCAGGCGTGGAGTGTCTGTTCTTCCAGTAAAGTTGCTGCTTGGGGAGCAGGGCGTTCTTTGTCAAGCAAATGCTGATCACCTAGGGGTAGCTCTGGGCGGCCAATGCACCCGAGGACCCAACACCCACACACACAGGCCTCCAGGTGTGTATGGGACACATGGCACACAGCCCCACCGCAAGGCCTGCAACAGGCATCATGAATCCCGCCCGTGCCGTGCTTCCCTGCGTCCTGGAAAAGGTCGGGCCTCCTTCCGCTCAGCTCTGGCCGAGGACTAACTTCCCCTTTCTGCTTCATTCTCTTCTGCCTCGTCTGGGTTTTTCATAACACCATGTTTCCCTTTTACAAGAAAAAGCCCGAAGGGCAGATGGATTGACATCATTGCTGGTGAAGGCTGGGTCGCCAGGTCGGCCCCAGGGGAGCCCGCGGGTTCCCCAGAACACAGCCCTGCCCGGCAGCGAGGACAGTTCCTGTCTGCTGTACAGCCTGCTCCCCACCCCGCTGGCTGGTCTCCCCACCCACGCCCCTGGCGCCCCAGCCCTCAGCCCCGGGCTAGGGGCTTGGGATTGAATCCGGGCCAGCGTCGGCCTGAGGGTCAGAACACCCACACTCACGCCAGCCAGAGGGAGGAAGCAGCATCCCTCACAGATGAACACAGATGAGCCCGTACACGTTCCCCGCACCATGAGGGTCACTGAAGCTTGGTGACAGCATGGTTGACCTTGAGGACATGGGGCTCCGGGAGCTCAGCCAGTCCCAAGAGGACAGACGCCCTCTGAACCCACTTGCACAAGGGACCTGAGTCGTCACCTTCCTAGAGAGCGCAGGCACCAGGGACTGGGGAGGGCAGGGGCTGGGGTGTCAAGGGGACAGAGCGTCAGATGGAACGTTCCGGAGACAGGCAGCAGGGACGGGGAGTATGCTTCACGCCGCACACAGCTAGCACGGTGGCTCTCATGCATGTGTCACAGCAGTTTTTTAAAAAAGATTAAAAATTTTTAAGAGAAAGCAGGAGGGACCCTCGTGTTGCTAGAATATTCTCTAGCTGGCCAACGTCGGCGTCAACATCTGCGTCAAGCCTGTACCATGGCTTCGCAGGACGTCACCCATGGGGGAACCAGGCGAGGACACATGGGGTCCCTCCGCAGGATTTCCTACAATTCCTTGGGAACGGCACCGAAAGAAAAGCCTCACTTAAAGACTAAGAGCTGCGGGCCCCACGGGTGTTGTGCACTTGTGTGTGGTGTACGTGGTTGGGGGAGGAGTCCCACAACCCGGGCCTCAGCACCCTGCTCGTTGCCACACAGGAAACCCCTGAGGCCCCGGGTGCCCACGTGGCAAGGTTCCTGCCTGCCCTGGGAAGCTACGGTTTCTTTCCCAGTATGTTCCACAGCCGTGTTTTCTCCCTGAACTGTCATAATGAAATGAAAAGTGTAACTCTACTTTGCCTTTCTCTTCTGTTTCAACAAGGTCACGGGATGTCGCTTTACACAGAAAAGCACGAACACACACCGTGAATGTGGGTGCGCGACGGTGGCAGGAGGAGTTGCACTTTGCTTGCTCACGGACCCCCCCAAGCAGTGCCCACGGGGCAGCCTCAAGCCCCCACCCACCTGTGCCTGGATGGCAGCTGCCTGCTGGGGTGGGGACCGGGACCCAGGGGATGTGTCCCCAGGCCTGCGTCTCTGTGTCCCACCAAAGATATGACTTCTGGGGGACCCCTGACACTGCTGCTTCAATATCCAGCAGATGACAATGGGCCCCGGCCAACTGTTGATTAGGAAAGCCCTGGTTAGTCCCAGAGACAGCCCTGGGCCAGGGGAGGAGGAGCCTTATTCCAAGCCCAGAGCTCCCCCGCCTCCAGGAAGCAGTGCTCTCCTGGGCCCACATTTACAAGGCTCCTCCTGCACATGGGGCTCTCACACGGCGGTCCAGCCGTCCCACCCACACGGGAAAGGTGTGCTGCTTCACGGGTAACTGGAACACTGTGGAAGTCGGGGAGCACCCAGGGGCCGGCTAATGGGGGGCAGCTCAGGGCCCCACCAGCCGGAGCTGCACCTGTCAGGGAAGCCCCAGCGGCCTCGACCTGGCGGGCCACAGGCAGCCGTGGTCACCACCCGAGCAGCGACCCATGATCTCTGCGTGTCCCTGCCTGGAAGAGGTCACAGCAGGGCTGGTGTTTCCCCATAAGGTGACTTCCCGGCCCCGCCGCCTCACTTCCCTGCCTTTCCTGGAACCTACCGGAAGACCCGCCCAGGCCTGGGCACTCCCTCAGTGGCCGTCTCCCCCGGGGCAGGGACGGGCTGGGCCTGGGTCCGCAGGGACCCGCCGCCTTCCCCTCCGCTGGGGTGACAACTCGAGCCTCCAGGAGCTGCGGAGGCCAGCGGCTGCTGGGCCTTCCCCACGGCGGGGTCGCAGGACACCAGGGGGCAGCAGAGCCCAGCCCTGCGCTCCGTCCCCCGGAGGCGCCCGCCCGCCTGCCCGCCTCCCCGCAGCCACCTCGGAGGCGGGGAGCGCGTGCTTCTCCCGCCTCACCCCTCCGAGACGGCGCGCGGGGCCTGTCGGCTCAGCGCGCGACCCAGGGTGGGCCTGGGACCAGGCAGCCTCTCCGCCGCGATGCCGCTGGGGGAGGCGGTGCTTGTCGCGGGAACAAACGCGGGGCGATGTCTGGGGCACCGGCGGGAAGCGCGCGGGGCACCCCCGGCACAGCGCCAGCCCGGTTGCGGAGAGGCCCCCGCCCACCCGGATCCCCCGTGCCGCCGCCGCAGGCTCCTCCGCGAAATGGGGACACTGAGGCCCCTGCCCCCAAGCTGCTGCGACTTCGGGGCCCACGACTTGGGGGGCTGGCACACTGCCTGCCCCACGGGGGCTCAGAGTCAACGGGAGACATCCCGAGGCAGCCCAGGGAGGAGAGGAGCCGCCGCGGGCTCGGCACACCCAGAGGGTCTTCCCGGTCGGCCTGAGCCGCGGGCGCCGGCTGGGACTTGACCGCGGGTCCAGGAAAGATGCCGGCGGGGCGGGGCGGGGCGGGGCGAGCGCCCCAGGAGGGGGCGGATCGGTCCGCGCAGCCTGGGCGGGGCCCGGACTCCGTCCGCCTCGCGGGAGGGCGCAGGGGCCCCGGCAGGGCTGCAGACCAGCCCCTCTCCCAGCTCCGTGGTGCTGCAGGCACCGCCACCCTGCCCGCCCGCCCCATACACCTGAAGCCCCGGGGTACGGCTCCAGCACACGGCCTCGCCCTGCCAGCGCGCGGCCCTCCCACTCGCCCTCCTGCAGGAAGCCTCCCGTCCTCCCGTCTTCCTGGAAGGCACGGAGGTCCCGCGGCAGGTTTGGCTGGGGTGACCCCGCAGCCGTCCTAGAGCGCCCGCGCACCCCCTCTGCAGCCTCCGCGCGCCCCGCACCACCCCAATCACGACCACTTACAGACCTTGTAACACCCAGAGCCCTCGCCCCCAAGACCCCTCCTTCTAGCGGCCGCTGACGGCACCCGGCCCGCAGGCTGGGCTGCCGGGAAACAGGAGTGGACACAAAGTGTCCAGCCAGCCCAGCCTTCTCCTCTGGGTCCCAGCGGCCTGGCAAAGTCACGGCCTCCTTGAGAGCGGGGGCTGCACTCGCTCGCCGCTCTCGAGTGGCGGCAGGACTCTGAGAAGCGCTCTGCCGTCTGGCCGGGGTGTCCCTCCGCGCCTGATGCGTGCAAGGAATCGCCCTGCCCGAGGTCCGCTCAAGGTGCTGGCGGGGCTGCGGGGGCTGCGGGGCTGTGGAGACTGAGCCGGGCAGGTGAGCGGTCGGGGCAAGCAGGCGGGGGGCGGGGGCTGCCCTGGGGGACACCCCTCCTAGCTGGCGCCCCCAGACCCCAACCTTCACCAGCCCGGGGCGACGCTCACCCGGGATGTTGGCCCCTGTCTCCACGCTGTCCCTTCTCCAGCTCAGGGCTGGGCTGGTGCCCGCAAACTTCTCAAACAAAAGGGAGGCCAGGGAAGTGGCCCAGGGCGTCTGCCAGCCCCGCCCCGACCCTACCCCCACCCCTAACCACCGGTGCCCCAGACTCCAGCCGATCTTCATTCTGGGGGTGAACAGGGGCTGTGCCTGCCGCCAGGCGCCCAAGGCTGGAGGGTGGTCGGAGGCGGTGGAGGCGGCTGGGTGCTGGTAGGGCCTTTATGCCGAGCAGGGTGGTGGGGCCTGAGGCGCGCGTGCCTTCCCACGCTCTGCCGCCAATCAGCAGCCAAGCGTGGACAAAGAACAGGCCCCCCCCACCACTGCCCCCCCCCCCCCCCCCCCCCGCTGCTGGGCTGGGATAATGATGCCCCCGCCCCCAGCAGGTGGGGAGTGTGGGGGGAGGGGGAGACACGTGGATCCCTAGCTGGGACTTTCCCTACCACCAAGTCCCTGCTATCAGACCCTCCCAGAGCAGCCCCAGAGGTCCAGCTGCCTGCCCAGGGAAGCTGTGGTCCCTGGGGGCTCAGCTTCGGGACCCCACGCTCCCAGCACAGGTCAAAAGTAGCTCTCTGATCACTGCCTGCTCTCAGGAGCCATGCTTGGTCTCTCCCCTGGGCCTCTCCGACCCCTCACACATGACGGGTCTTCAACCAGGCACCTGCTGGGCCTGGCCACACTCACCAGGGGACGAAGGCCGCTGCGGGAGCAGTTTGAGATGTGGGAACAACGTGGAGATGGCACCTCAGAGACGGGGAGCTGACCAGCACCGGTGCCCCTTGAGTGTGCCAGGGGCACTGCCCCTGGAAAACCCCAACCTCATCTCGCTTTCGGAGAGGCCAAACTCCAGCTGGCCACCTCTTCCAGGAAGGCCCTCTGAGCTCCTCCTCCATCCGACAGTCTGGTACTCACATAACAAGGTCATCATCGGAGGTGCTCAGACAGTTCATTTCCCGGGGGGCAGGAAAGGCATGAGTTTCCCACCCCAGCATTCCTGGGAGCCAGTATTTTTATTTTTTTTATTTTTTTTAAGATTTTATTTATTTATTTGACAGAGATCACAAGTAGGCAGAGAGGCAGGCAGAGAGAGAGAGGAGGAAGCAGGCTCCCCGTGGAGCAGAGAGCCCGATTTAGGGCTTGATCCCAGGACCCTAGGATCATGACCTGAGCCGAAGGCAGAGGCCTTAACCCACTGAGCCACCCAGGCACTTGGGACCCAGTATTTTTAAACGATGGATCTCAGGAGGCTTTTCCACAAGCCCAGGGAGGAGGAAAGGCCATCCCGCACCTCAGAGAGATAGCTAAGTTCGGGGTGGGGGCAGTCTTGCCAGCCCTCTGTCCCTACCACACTGCCTGGCAGGATGCATTGGCGGGGCGGGGGGGGTGGGGGGAGTACCGTGCAGCCAGGCTTCGGAGCAGGGGTGCCAGGAGGGGATGAGGCGGGGCTAAGGTAGGTGGCAGGGGGAAGGGGTGGTGGGGCTGGCTGCCCAGGGTGATCGAGAGGCCCAGGGGTGGTGCCAGCCTGGGGCAAGATGGTGTTGGGGAGGGGCTGACACGTGGCTCCCCAGCCCCGGTCCCAGGGACCTCCTGGGCCCTTTGATGGTCAGCAGGCAGGCGCTGCCCCATGGAGGCTAGCTCTGCTTGGGGGCGGCCAGGTAGACCCAGGCTGCCCCTCTGCTCGCCCCGCCTGCCTCCAGGCCCTGAATGTCTGGGAGCCTTTTGTGGGAGAGCAGCTGGCGGCCGGCCCTTTATGTGGGGCTGTGGGAAAGTCGGCCGGCAGCCTCTCACACCCTCTCCAAAGCCCGGATTATCTCGGGGCCAGCAGGACACCCTCTCAAGGATGCCCCCCCCCCAGCAGGGGTGGGGGTGGGCCCCCCCAGAGGTCCTGTCTACCAAGCACTGGCCCCGGAGTCCCTCAGCAAGGAAGGGCCCCTGAAAGCAGAGCCCCTGGGACACCCGGCTCCCTGCCCCCCACCAGCCCAGCTGCCTAGACTCAGAACTGCCCCATGCCGGGAAGGGCCTTCGAGGAGCTCCCACCCACCTCACCCCTCCAGCTCATCCAGGCCTCTGGCCTTCATGGGGATGATGACAGGAGAGTTCGAGAGTTCGCTCAGGACTGACAGGCCTTTCCCTAGCCGCTGGCAGCTGTGCCACAGCTGGGCCAACCTGCGGCAGGCCCAGGGCTGAAGTCAGACTTGGGGGTCCTGAGGGACCCGAAACGGGGAGGGTGTGGCAAGGAACTATGCACGCGTTTAACACCTACTGCATACCGGCTGAGCAGGGCACATCATCTTCCTGGACCCACTCAGAATCCTGAGGGGAGACAAGACAACAGTTCAGGGGCCAGACCTAGGCCTAGCTCTCGCGTTGTCTGGGTGCACTTTGGCCCCTGAAAGCCACTCCAGCGGGCAGCTCCCAGGGGCCCGGAACTTGGGCAGGGATCATGCTCCAAATGAAGTGGGGTGGGCCAAGGCAAAGCAGAGCCCAGCGCAGGGGCGCTGGGGCGACAGCGACGTTAACACCAGCAGCCTGTGGGGGGCGCTCCTGAACGCTCTGCCTTCACCCGCTCCTTCCTCCTCTGCACCTGCCTCACACGGACTGCTACTGGCCCCATGTTACAGATGAAGAAACTGAGGGCCAGAGAGCCCAGCAACAACGCAGCGGCACTGGATCAGCACCCCAAGCCCACAGCCCTAGCAGCTCAGAGGGCCTCTGGCAGGAGCACCCCGGGGCAGCCATCAGAAGGGGCGGAGTGGCAGGCATTCCCCTTTGTCCCTTGGTTCGCCAGCGGTGCCAGGCCTGGGGCGCAGGGACTGCTGAGGGCTGTGGGAATGGGAAGGCACTGCCCGGGCCAGATGTGCGACCCTCCAGCATGCGGGTCGGGAGCTGCTGCTGATGCCCCAACCTTCAAAGGCATCCTGGGGGAGCCCCGCCTGGCTCCCAGTGCTCCCCAGATGGCCTCTGGGCCCAGCGCTCTGCACACAAAGCCAGCACGCGCCTTTTGTGCCGGATGAATGTTGAATGTCCGCGGCAGGCAGGCGCAGAGTGTGGGAAGCCACCCGGAGAGACCCTTCCCTCCTGCCCAAATTCTCCTCTGGCTTGGGGGCAGGCAGGGCTGCAGAGCTGCAGGCCTGGGGTCTGCCACCTCAGCCAGCGTGCCCCCCCCATCCCCGGGCCTCCCTGCATGGTGTCAGACTGGCAGGGCCCCGCACCCAGTGAGACCACCGAGACCCCCTCACGCCCTGTTTCACACGAAGAGAAACAGGCCCGAGGGAGCTGAGGGGGCTGTCCGCTCTTTCCCTCGAGGGAGCTCCAGGGAGGGTGGGGTCTGCCCCACGGGGTCCGAGCCCAGGGGACAGGCGGGCGCTCACTAGACCCTCCTGGCTAAGGCCAGGAGCCACCTCAGTCCTGGGGGATGGGGCAGGAGACTGAATGTGAGGTCACTGCAGACGAAGGAGACAAGCAGCGTAGGAAGGGCCAGACTCTGAAGGCTTCGCCCACCTCCCCCACACCCTGCCCCAGGGCCAGGCTTGGGCCTCTGCCTAGCACCCAGCAGCCACTTAAAAAGGGTAATTATTGCCCAGCAGGGGGTGGGCAACCTTGGTCTCGCTTCCTCCCCCAAGCTGGAGGCCGACCAGGATCCCGGGACTGGCTGGGCCCCTCGAGCCTTCCTCTGTGAACTCGGCATTGGGTCCTGCGGGGTCTAAGGAGACCCCCAGCCCAGCGGCTGTAGGGAGTACCAGGTGTGCCCAGCGGGCCGCTGCTGAGCCTCCCTGATGGGTCCCTGCGCCAGGCTGGACCCCTGTACCCCCAACGGCTGGCCCGACGACCGACTACCATTACAATGGCGGGGGAGAGAGTCTGTGGGGTGTCGGAGCCCAGGCAGGTACCCAAAAGGAATGTTGATGAAGTCATCTGGAGTCTGGACAGGGGTCCTGTGGTGGGGGCAACAGGGGGGGGAATGTCCAAGGATCAGTGAGGCGTGACCCTGGGGAGCACGGAGCCTGAACCCTCATCTGCGAGCCTTCAGGCCCCCACAGTGCCTGGGAAGCAGAGGGTCCCGGTGGGGGTGGTTCTTGGCTCTTTTAGTCATCCTCAGACGGGAGGGCTGTGTCAGGGTGTCTCTCTGTGACACCCACACCCAGAGCTGCTCAGGCCCTCTCTGTTTCCCCCAGCAGCTTCCCAGGTAACTAAGCTGCCAGAGCTCCCACCCCCCCACCCCTGCCACCCCCGTGGGTCACTTTGCCTTCTCTTGTTCCATCATTTGTGCGCAAATTAGTTGCCCTCCCCGAAGCCTCTGCTGCTTGCCTGCTGCTGATTTGGGTGACTTGAGCAGGCGGCTGGGGGGACTCTTTAACCACCAGCCAGGCCAACCCTTCAACCATCAGATGGGGAACACGAGGCCCAGGGCAGGCCAGCCCAGTGTCCAGCGCCCACAGGCTAGAGCCTGGTGGAGCAAGGGGGTAGGACCCGCCAGTCCAGGACCCAAGTGGCAAATGGGGTCAGATTGTGCGGGAAGTGAACTTAGGGAGAGGGAGCTGGGAGCTGCTCTGAGGGCCTGGGCTGGTCCACTGAGTGTGAGGGAAGGTCCCCCACCCCCAGCCTAGACCCCGGAGGAAGCACAGTGGTTGACAGAGAGGCTGAGTGACTGACGGAAGCAGGACCAGATCCAGGAACCTGCTCCCGCCCTTTCTGTGGGAGAAGCAGCCGCCATACCTGCCCTCCCCCAGGCTCCAATCTGGCCTCAGCTCCCAACGTGCAGCTTGGAATGGACTGGTCCTCGGTGTCCTTGCCCGTGCAAATGGGTGCTATGACGCTCAGCCTTGGCACAGCGGGGTCCCACAGCAGCCCCCAGAGAAGCAGGGCAGGCAGGCACGGGCTCCCCCATGGGGAGTGAGGATGGAGGTCAGCACCGTGCAGACAATCGACACGGAGCAGGTGCCCCCCTTCATCTCCGGGACAGGCCCAGGGGCGTCAGGCTGACCCGCCCCCCTGCTCCCCGCTGCCTGGGATCGGGAGGGCAGCCCCCGAACCGCAGAGGGGTGTGCCTGGCGCGTGCCCCCAACGTGTTACTCATGGACGCTCAATTTGAGTTTCATGTCATGTTTGTGTGTCACAAAGTATTTCCCTTCTTTGGCTCTTTTTTCACGGCTTTAAACACGTGACTGCATTCTTGGGGAGCCAGACACAGCGCAGGGCCTGATGCGCACCCCCGTGCTCAGCCTGATCTCCCCAAATCTCAGGCAGCACTGCTGTCACCACGGTGCACAGGAAGCCAAGGCTCCTGGCGGGCTAAGAGCCCCATCCTGGCTCTCCCAGCGGAGAGACACCCTGGCGGGCCGCTGGCAGCCTGGCCCCCAAGAACCAGGCTGGGGTCCCCACGCGCCCCTCCTGCATGCGGTTTATGCTGGCCTGCGGTTCCCACACTGTGGCCAGGGTGGAAGCGTGCCTGCCCCACCCCACCCCGCAGCATTAGTGCCGGGCTCTGCTTCTGAATGAATGGGGGCGGCCCCGGGGGGCGGAGGGGGGGACGACTCCCAAAAGACCATCTGGCTCCGCGTTATAATAGAGCAATAAAGGGCTTGTCTGCCTTTCAGAGGTTGGGAGCGAGCTGCTCTCTGACACGGCAGGGTTTTAACCAGCTTTGGACTGCGACCTGGGCCTGCCCCCGGCCGCTGGGGGGGTGGGGGCCACGTGGGCCAGAGAGGCCCCTAATCCGGAGGGGCCCATGAGACTCAAGGGCCCCGCGCTTTCCCACACCGC
Organism: Lutra lutra; assembly: GCF_902655055.1. Lineage (NCBI taxonomy): Eukaryota > Metazoa > Chordata > Mammalia > Carnivora > Mustelidae > Lutra > Lutra lutra. The sequence continues at coordinate 196,441,280 of NC_062281.1, forward strand.
CCGCCTCTGCACGTCCACCCTGCTCCTCTTTCCGCTGGGGAAACTGAGGCCCCGGAGGCTGGGGCTGGTCAAGCCTAGGGTCTGAGCTCTCCCAGCTCAGGGACCAGAGCATCCTCCGTTTAGGAACATGGGGCCTGCTCTGGCCCACAAAGCCTGGGGTCCCCAAGTCTGGCCTGGGAACTTGGTGGGACTGCTGCTCATGTGTGATCCCACCCCCGCCATGAAGGGCGGGAGCCGCTGAGACCAAGGGATGGCCTGCCCTCCCCCAGTCAGGCTGCAGGGTAGAGCCTGGTTTGGATGAGCTGAGAGAAGGGGTGAGTGCAGAGGCTGGAGGCACCACCCCCACTGTCCAGGGGAAGAGCCAGCTCACCCCAGGCCCCCAGGAGTAAGGACGGAGGCCAAACTCACAGCTGGAAGCTGTCCAAGGGCAGCTTCCGCAGAAGGGTTTCAGCCCCCTGGAGCACAGAATCTGATGGAGCCGGCTAGTCTGTGACTCCATGTATGAGGCCCAGCCCAGCCCACCTCGTGGGTACTCACACGCAAGGACTCTTCCCTGCTCAGAGCCCCTACTCCCTGGGACCCCGCCATCATGGAAGGAGAGGTGTGTGTACAGACAAGGGTATGTGGAGAGCCTCGAGCCCCTGACTTGGTGACCCTGATTCAGTACACTGGCCTCTGTTCAGGTGAGAATCACAGGCAACTCCAAGCCGTCAGTCCCAGCAATGGGGTCTCCTTCTGGGCCAGGCCAAGTGGGCCGGGAGGGGCGGGCACTGGTCTCCTCTCAGCAGTGCCCCACTCGGCCACCTTTGGCCACCCTTGGTCATCTCCAGCAACCTGGGACCAGTGACTCCATCAGGCGGTCTCGGCGGGGAAAGCCCACCGCACAGAGGTAAAGTGAGGCGCGGGAAAGTGCAGCCCGTGTCCAACATAAAGCCAAGGGCAGAGCCCAGCCTCAGCTTCGACTTGGCCCCACACCGACCCCCCAATGTCCCTGGTAAGCACGCTCAGAGAGCATCGTCCCGGGCTCCCGCCGCCCCCGCGCACTACCGAAATGCACAGGAAACCTTCTGCGGGAGCCCGAGTGTCTGTGTGGGCGGGACACTGCGGGAGCCCAGCACAGAACCAGAGGGCCACGGGCACGTCACAAATGACAGGGTACTGCCCCCACCCGACAGTGCAGGAGACAAGCTGTTGACAGGGCTCCCCCCTACGCCCCCCAGGGCCGAGGTCCACCTGTTCCCGACCAGGGGGCTCAGAGCAGTGCTCAGCCCAGCATGAACCTTCTTCCACTCAAGGGCCTCTAACACCTGGGCAGCGGGACGGCGCTGGGAAGGAGTGACCCAGCTGGGACACCTGAGCTGTGTCTACGCACTGACCTGCCAAGGAGAGGGGGCCAAGCTGAGGGGCCAGGGAGCCAGGGCCAGGCCCTTTATTCCCGGAGCGCGGGGCACACTCTGGGATGAGATCACACAGGCGGGGGAACCCCTGCCAGCCAGACTTGGAGACGCTGGTCCCTATTTCAACTGCCCCCCACCCCGCCAAGCCCGGATCCCGCCATTCTCTTTGCCTGGCAAAGTGTCTGCCCTTCCTTATCTGGAACACACCCGCTATCCCTCCAAGGACTGCTCAGGCCTCTCCTCCTCCAGGAAGACCTTCCTGGGCACCCCTATCTCCCCCTCCATTCCCAAAATCCACGGCTCTTTCAAGAAGCATCAGTGCCTCCGCCCTCCGCCCTCCACACCATGCCGAGCCCAAGTGTGCGCATGCCCTCTTAGAAACCACAGCAGGGTCTGATGCTCACTCCAGAGAATCCGGGAAACAGAGGCATAATGGAAACCAACCCCTGTGTGTGTCACACAAACTAAGCAGTGTGTGTGCCCCAAACCACCAGCATTGGGGAGCTTTCCCTCGACTTCTCTGCCAACGTCAAGTGTGCGTCCAGCCGGAGTGTTGGTCTGTCTTAGATGTACACCTCGCAACGTTACCCCCTACCTGTGAGGGTTTCCTGCCCCCCCGCCCCTGGGTGGAGGCCGGGCCTCAGGACCCTCTTAGCCCCGTGGGCCCCGGTGTCTGCGCCCCTGCAAGGGGAGGAAGCCCTGCAGTGCGGAGAGGCGGGGAGGGAGGAGTGAGCGCCTGTCTCTGTGTCCAGTTCTTCGGTATGGGACAGGGGTGCAGGGAGCTAAGGCCACGGGGACTGGGGCTCCTCCTGGCCGGGAGGTGGCCACTGCCTCCAGGGTACCCCCAAGCAGAGTGGGGTACACAGCCGCCAGCTCCCACAGTGCACCTTCGTGGCAACAAAGGCAGTGCGTGTATCTTGTCTGTAGGCCCCTGGCGCCAATGGGAGGAACCCAGTGGCACCCAGCTCCCGGAGGGCAGGCACGGGGCGGGGGGTCCCTCACAGCATTCCCCGGTCCTCCAGCCACTTTCTTAACCAGCTTCCAGAAGGCCGTGCAAACAGGGCGCGTGGAGAAGGGCTGTGCCCAGGAAAGCCACACGGTGACCTCGGACACTGCAACCTCAGACTCGGAGACCTCGGACATGGTGCCCTTGGACACACGGCGCTCTCGGACACGGTGCAGCACCCACTGCCACCAGCACGCATTCTGGAGTCGTTGGGAGACTTCACTCGCGGTCTGTCTCCAGGCCTGGCCCATGGGGAAGGCGCAGGCTCCAGGGCCAGCGCAGGCCTCTCCACGTTGCAGGGACACCTCACGCCTGACCTCCAACCCCCGGTTATCAGGGTCACCCTGTAGCCCGGGCAGCACGGGAGGGAGCTGGGCGCTATCCCAAGGCGCGTCTCCCATGCGGGCACGGTGTTCCCTGGGCTCCCACTGAGCAAACAGTCGGCCTCCTTTAAAAACATCTCTGTGGGGGCGCCTGGGTGGCTCAGCAGGTTAAATAAAGCCGCTGCCTTCTGCTCAGGTCATGATCTCAGGGTCCTGGGATCGAGCCCCGCATCGCAGGGAGCCTGCTTCCTCCTCTCTCTGCCTGCCTCTCTGCCTAATAAAATTTAAAAAATAAATAAATAAATAAAACCATCTCTGCGTATCGTGAAACAGGCCTCACGTGAAATTCGCAGTTGTTCCCGCTAAGGGCACGGCTCCGGGCGTGAAGCACAGTACACTGTCGTGAGCCCGTCCCCACCGTCCGTCTCCAGGACGTTCCATCTTCCAGACTGACGTCTGCCCCCAAGAAACACTAGGCCCCCGACCTGTGGCACCCACCCCGCCACTTTCTGTCTCCGCGGATCTGACTCCGGCAGGAGCCACGCGTGCGGGGAGTCCCGCAGGGCCTGTGCTGTGGGAAGCGGCTTGTCTCACTGAGCACGATGCCCTGGAGCTCCGCCCCTGCCCCTTCCTCTCTCAGGCTGGATAACAGTCTGTCACATGGAGGGACCCGGTGCTGCACCTCCGTCCGTGCACCCATGGACCCCGGGGCCGCTCCCACCGCTGGGCCCTCTGAGCACGGCTGCTGGGGACGCGGGGGGCACAGCGCTCAGCCCCTGCACCCAGGTCTTCAGGGCGCATGCCCAGAAGACGAGCTTCTGGACCACGTGGTGGCTCCCCGCTGGATTTCTGGGGAACCCCACGCCGCTCCCACAGCAGCCGCCCCATTTCACTTTCTCCGCAAGTGCTCTCCTCCTCCAGCCTCAGGAGCTAATGCTCCTGGAGCCCTCCCGCCGCCGCCCCCCCCCCCCCCCCGCAAGCCGCCTGCTTTGCAGTCACCCTGGGGTTGGGGTGTCATTCAGAAAGGAGTTATGGTCCCAGATTCCTGAATTCTAGTATAATCAGCCCAACTAGGGGGGCCCCCACTTCCGTAGCCAGGCATCTTCCCTCAGTGGCTGAGGCTCACCCCAGACTTACTGAGGTCTCCAGGGTGGGGGGCAGGACAAACTCTCCCTCCCCCTTGAAGTCCCAGCTGGAGAAAGGAGCCCCTTCCCAGCTGCTGGGGGCAACCGAGTCAGAAGATCTGACCATCCCCTGTGTTCCCGGGTGCTTCTGCACCAAGCCCACCAGCCCGGAGCCAGCCTCAGCCCTCCCCCCACCCGCCCATCCGCATCCCCCTCCCCCAGGCCTGGTGGGCCAGCCCGCTCGGGTGGTGTGAGCCAGGAGCCCAAGGAGTTTCCCACACTTTGGCCCCATTCATAGTGTTAAACGGCCCACAAAGGCCAGGCGTGTGCCTTGGAGGGCTCAGAGCTGCCATCTGGCCCGCACGCATGGAGGGAGCCAGGCTCTCTCCGGCCTCGCTGGGACTGAACACCGTTCATCTCATAACTCCCACAACTGGAAAATGCACCAAAGCTGCTCCAGCTCAGGGGGAGGAGGGAAGAAGGAGGCAGCCCACTCACCACCCTCACCTCGGGCAGGCCACCCGGGCCCACTGCAGTGGGTGGGCAGCTGGAGGGATGGTGGGAGCTGGACCACGTCTCCTGCACGTGTCTCACTTGGACCAAGAGCCAGCTTGGGGAAGGGGGTGAGGGCAGGACACAAGCCCTAGCCAAATGCTCCTCTGACGCAGGAAGAAGTGAGGCAGGGAGCGGGAGGGCCTGGCCTGAGGACGGCCCTCACTCGTGGTCAGGGCCCTGGGACCCCCTCGTCTAGCAGCCAGGCGCTTAGGGCACACGTGGACTTGGGCTCGTCTCTCGCCAGCTGTGGCCAGGCCGGAGTGGGTTTGGGGCTTGCTCCCTGCCCTGCATTCCCCAAGCCCTTAGCTAAGCAATTTCTTGGTGCTGAGTCCCTAGCTTTGAGGGTGTGGCCAATGGAGACAGAGGTGACAAAGTCATCCTCTCCCTCCCCACCCCAACCCACCCCTAGGGAGCCCATAAACAAGCAAGGGACACACCAAAACATGCCCACTGTCCAGCATGAGTCCCACTGGGCTGCAAAAATGGCCCCAGGGAGCATCCTGGGTCCCGCGCGTGGCCAGCAGGACCTGCCAGCCCACACCCAGGCTGCGGGTCCCCGTCAGCATCCAGGGCTGTGCGGCAGAGCCTGTGGCTTTGGCACGTCCATCCCCAGCTTCCTCAGGTGTCCCCTGCCCTTTTGCAACAAACTAGAGCCACACGTCTGTAGTAGGGCCCCATCTGCTTAGAGAGGAGCCCCGGCCCGGGGTCTCCCGCCTCCCACAGCCAGCCCAGGGCCTGGGTCCCCTTCAAGAGGAGTGCTGTTAGGAGGAGGAGGGCTGAACAGGGGCTCTCTATGCTCCGCCTTCAAAGTCACCTGAAGCTTCCCCTCTGGAAGCTCCCCAGCCTAACACACCCCAGAGGGTGACCAGCTGGCCCACAGGGCAGCCCTGAGCTGGCTCCCAGCCACTCCTGTCATGACACCATCCTGCCTGCTTCCCGCCTCGGCCCATTGCTGGGAAACCAAAGGCTCCTTGTATGCGGTGGGGGTGGGGGAGGGGGAGGAGGGGTTTCTGGAGCAGGTCCACCAAACAAGCCAGTCATAGCTGTGGGTCCCTGCCAAGACCCCGGCAGAGGGGGGAGATCTGACTGGACCCTTGTTAAAGCCCTGCAATTTCCAGCCACACCTGGACCTGTTCCTGGATTCAAACTCTGGCTGACGTGCCCTGATGCCACCTGCCAGTTCTCAGGACAGAGGTTCCGCCTGCCCGTTGAACCTGACTGGGTCCCGCCCTGCCCCCAGGAGGAAGCCCCAGCACCCCCCCCACCCCCCACCCCCGCCCAATCCCTGTAGGACTCCAGAGAATCAGAGCAAGATGACTGCTCTGGGCAGAGGGAGTGCTCCCGGACGACCAGGGTAGGGCTGGCTGTCCCCAAAGCAGCTGGGGGACCTGGGCTTGGCTGGCCAGGCACCAGGATTACCAGTTTTCCCAGAGAGGCCCTAGGGGGCTGTCTGAGCTCATGAAGCATCCGTGTGGGCTCCAGGCCTGTCCTGCTCTGACCCCCATGCCTACCACCTGGCACCCTTCCTCCCCACCCGCTGGCAGAATGCCCAAGGAAAGCAAACCCCACACGTCCCCACCAGGCTGGGCAGCGGCCAGCGGGCAGCAGAGGCTCCCCCCACCCCTGTCTTGTATGTGTGGTGACCACACACGTGTGTCAAGCACACCCCTGGGGCCCTGGGCTCTCCTGTGCTCTGCGGACCGTGTGCTCGTACCTCCTGCAACATGGGGCAGGGTGGGGCCCCAAGGAGCACCGGCTGGTGCAGGGCACCCCAGATGCCACTGCCTGACAGGCTGCTCCCCGGAAGACAGGGTGCAGCAGATCCTGGGGGGAGTGCCTCGGCGCCAGACCCCATGCTGGGCACTTCAGGCGCTCTGCTACCCTGAGTCTTCCCCAGGCTAAGCCACGGAAGCAGGCAGCCCGTTTTCCAGCCCTGAAGAAGTCAGGTGACAGCCTGGGACTTATCACCTCAGCCAGCAGGTCTGATTCCAAAAGCGTGGGTCCCTCTTCCCCCTTCCACATGCGTACAGGAAGACTGTAGCCTCCTCCATTCCACCCGCCCTGGCATGGGTGTGGGGTGTGCAGCAGGTCCCCGTCAGGGAGGGTGCCCAAACCAATGGAAGCCCCCAACTCATTCAGTGGAAAGCTGTTCCCGGCCTAGCCTCTGCCAGCCAGCGGCCGGAGACCCCGGGAGAGGCGAAGGGGAGGGGAGAGAGGGGCCCGGGAGGGCACCACTCTTTCCTGCTCCCCCCCACCCACCCCCGCCCCTTATCCCCGAGGCCTGGGAAAAGACAGCATATTGAGGCGCGGGGCTCCCAGCATCAGGCCCCGGGATGCTAATGAGGGCGAGCGCGTTCCCACAGCCCGGACATTGTGCGGAGCGGCCCACCTGCTCCTCGGGGAGCGCCCATTGTGCCCGCGCCAATTCACAGGCAATTTAGCGTGCGCTAATGGGCCGGCGCCTTTGTGCGGCCCGCCCGGCCATTGGCCGCCGAGTGTGGGAACGGCCGCGGCGCCCGGGCTCCAGGCGCCTGCCCGCCGCCGCGCCTATATAGGGCCCGCCGGCCCGCCGGCCGCCACTGCCCGCTCGCCCGCCGCCTCTCCGCGCCAGGCATGGCCCCCAGCACCGTGGCCGTGGAGCTGCTCAGCCCCAAAGAGAAAAACCGCGTAAGTGTGCCGCCCCGCGCCCCGCGCCCCGCGCCCCGCGCCCCGCGCCCCGCCGCCGGCTGACGCGCGTGTCCTCCGCAGCTCCGCAAGCCCGTGGTGGAGAAGATGCGCCGCGACCGCATCAACAGCAGCATCGAGCAGCTGAAGCTGCTGCTGGAGCAGGAGTTCGCGCGCCACCAGCCCAACTCCAAGCTGGAGAAGGCCGACATCCTGGAGATGGCCGTCAGCTACCTGAAGCACAGCAAAGGTGAGCCGCGCCCCCCGCCGCGCCCCGCGCCCCGCCCCCCGCGCCCCGCCCCCAGTCACCGCCGCCCCGTCTCGCCGCAGCCTTCGCCGCCGCCGCCGCCGGCCCCAAGAGCCTGCACCAGGACTACAGCGAGGGCTACTCCTGGTGCCTGCAGGAGGCCGTGCAGTTCCTGACGCTGCACGCGGCCAGCGACACGCAGATGAAGCTGCTCTACCACTTCCAGCGACCCCCCGCCGCACCCACGGTGCCCACCAAGGAGCCCAAGGCCACGGGCACCGCGCCCCAACCCGTGCTCACCCCCGCCAAGGCCACCGCCGTCGCAGCACGCCAGTCCACCTGCGGCCTCTGGCGGCCCTGGTGACCCTGTCAGCCTGGCGGGTGGCCACCCCCGAGGACCGGAGGGCCGGCCAGCCTGCTCCTCTGGCCATCCATCTGTCCCTCCTGGGGCTTGGACAGGCCCCCTTCTCCGGAAGGCTCTCTCTCCAGGCTGGCGGGCCAGCAGGAGGGTCATTCTCAAGAGAATGTGCTTGCAGAGTCCTTGTCACTTAGGACAATCAGGGCCCACCTTCTGCCAAGTGTCTGACTCCATGGGGTTGTTCTGTGTTTGCATTTCAGCAAGTGACTTCTGGGAAGTCCCCGCCGCCTGGGGTTCTATGATATTTGTAAGTGTCAGGAGCTCGGTCAGCCGGTGCCTCCACGTGTAGAAGACTTCCTTCAGGGCCTGCTGTGTCCGGGCCAGGGGGCCTGGCGGGCGGGCCGTGCCGTGGGCACATTTGCCTTTTGTGAAGGCGGAACTCAAGGTGTATCCTCATAGGAACGAGCGTCAGCCTGGATGGGCACGGAGGGGCCACACGAAGCCGTGGCCACAAGGCCCCTGCGCACACTCGGTTGTCTAGCAGAGGCTCAGAGTGGGCTTTGGGGGGAGGGTGGGGGTCTCCACCATGATCCTCAAAGGGTCCCTGTGTGTGGGTGGGTGTGTGTGGGCAGGATCTGAATTCAGAATTTGAACCGCCGGTCCCGTGGGAGCCCACGGGCTGGCTCTGCAGATTTCCAATAAAACCTAACCAAGCAGCCCTTGGGTCTGTCTCTTGTGCTGTACGTGGGTTCTTGGCAGCCGTGGCGGTGGGGGCGGTCTGCAGGGGCGGAGGAGGCCACGCACCATCATGATCCCCAGCTGTGGGGGGAGGTGTCTCTGCCAGTCACCCTCTGGACAAGGCAGAAGTGCTGGTCCCAGCTGAGGGAAGGTAGGAATGAGGACAGGAGGTGAGCAAGCAGGGGGGAGGCAGGCCGGAAGAAGAGCAGGCCCCATAGAACCCAGAGCCCATGTACAGCAGGAAGGAATGCTGGAGTCATGGCCCCTCGCTAGCTCCCCTCACTAGCTCCCGGCTGGGACAGGGCAGGGGACACTAAACTGACAGCTACGGGACTTTCCATCTCCGTTCGGCTGAAGGGGATGCAGAGACCCTGGCCTGCAGGGGGCCCTCCCTGCAGCAGAAGGGGTTCAGCTGGGCCACACCACACGGAGACGGTGTTTGCCTCCACCCTGGCCTTCCAGCAAGGCCAGCAGCCCCTGCCCCCGGAAGAGCTCCTGGGAGCAGCCGCTTGGCTAGTCCACGGGTGGCTCTCCCGCCCTCTGTGCAGGCCGACCGCTTGCCAGGGCCACGAGAGGCAGGGCTGGTGACGAAGTCGCCAAGGACAGTCCCTCGCCTCGGAAAGGGCACCTATTTTTAGGCAGGGTACTGGACACTGGTTGAGTCCGCAGGAGCCTAAAAGGGCGCAGGCTCCCCAAGGGACAAACCCACCCATGTTGAGGGGAGGGGAAGGAGCTGGACACGGGGACAAAAGCCTTTCATGCGTCATTGGGGCCGTGGGGCCCAGGCCTGGCCGTCCTTCCTCTTCAGCATGCCTCGCCCCACTGCCCTCTGGAATCCTTCAGTCCACTCCGAGCGGAATCCAAGGCGCCCTCTCCAGGCCAGCCCATCGCCTGCCCCACGGCTTTCCCCTGCATCCCACAGACTTCCTGCCTGTGGGCAGGCGTGTCAATGAATGGGGAGGGGGGTGTGCCTCCTGGCCAGGCCCACACCCCCCCACCCGTGGCCCAGGGTCCTCGAAGCTCCAGGCCTGCGTCCTCTGGGACCAGGCCCTCTGCACTCTTCCTCTCCAGGCGCCCCCACCCCTTCGGCACCCACCCCTTCGAAGATATTCGCAAGGCTGCCTCTCCAACGCAGAAGCCCATGGCCCCCTCCCCCCATCACCCCCTGGAGCTCCCAGTTTCTGCTGCCCCACAGGCCTGTGCTCCGAAGGCCTTGCCAGGGGGCTGGAGACGCGTTCAACAGAGGCTGAGGTCCAGAGGTAACCAGTCCAGAGTCACCTGGGAGTCCGTTGCCAAAGCCACCTTAGGGACCCTCTGTCTGCCACCAACACTGTCTGGGCTCTTTTCCTAAAGCGCCTAGTGCCCCTGAGGGACACGCATCCCTCAAGGGTCTCCCAGCCATCAGAAGCTTCCCAGCGACTGGCCCTGAAACCTGTCCTGACCACCATCTGCAACCGCACTCCAGCTTCAGGAACCGTTTCAGCTAGTTCTCTGCAAATGCCTGTAGACTCTCCACTTTGCCAAAAGGCAGCCTCCTCCAGGCAGGCTGCAGTGCTTTCTGCTGCACTCTCTGCAGACCTCACCATCAGAGTGAGTGTCCTCCCCAGCGGTGCGCAGGTGTGCCATCCACCCTGCACTGGTGGCGCCTGGACAGCAGGGCCCCCCACACCCCCATTTCCATGGGGCTCTCGCAGCCCACAATCCTTCGCTCCTAGACAGCCGGGCTGGTGGGTCACACGCGCCTTGATTACAGCGGTGCTCATGGACGGAGGCAGGTCTTTGGAGCCCCAGGGACCTCCTCTGCACTAGCTCACAGCACTGGACGTCAGCATCTGGCCAGCTCGCCGAAAGGGCAACAAAGACAATAGTCCAGACGTTTTTTGTTGGGCCAACGGCCTTGGGGACCCTGGCTCAGGCGAGCCCAGTGGCCTTCCAGCCGCGAGGACCATAGGGGCGGGCGGGGAGGGGCAGGCCCGGACGTCTCATTAGCATAATATATGCGCGGAGGGCGTTTAGCAGTCAAATATATGCGCATATATCTCCATAGATGATTAGGTTGGCCGGGCACATTCAAAATGGCGGAGTGTGGAGCGAGCGGCAGCGGGAGCAGCGGGGACAGCCTGGACAAGAGCATCACGCTGCCCCCCGACGAGATCTTCCGCAACCTGGAGAACGCCAAGCGCTTCGCCATTGACATTGGTAGCCGCGGGCGGGCGCCGGGAGCCGGGCGGCGCGCAGCGGGCGTGGGCGCCGGTGGCGGAGCCGGCGGGCCGGGGGCGGTGGCAAGGACGAAGGGCGGGGCGCGGGCCGCCGGCGCGCACAGCCTTTCGGACCTTGTAGTCCGCGGCCCGCCGGCGCCCGCGTTCGCCGTGGCGGCGGGACTACCACTCCCGGCAGGCGCTGCGCGGCCGCAGCGGGGCACGCCGGGCGTCGTAGTCCGGTGCGGAGAGGCGGGCGGCCCGGCAGCCCCTCGGTGGTCCATCTCCGTAGGGTCGGGCGCCGGGCGGGGCCTGTGCGGGCCGTGAGAGAGGCCCGGGGCCCGCCGTCTGGGGCCGCGCCGAGTGTGGACGGCGGCCAGGCCTCGGGGCGCGGGAGTCCTCTGCGGGCTGCCCGCCCGGGCCCAGCCCGAACCCTCCCGCGGCCGCCTCAGCTCCCGGACGGCTGACATTTGGCGGGAGTTTGGAGGACCTGGACGTGGACCTGGGGGCCCTGGCTGGCGGCCTTCAGAAGCCTCCCTGTGCCGCGCGGCCCGCGGCGGTGCCCCAGGGCCCCGCCCAGCCTCCGCCCTACCTTCCTGCGCCGGCCAGCCCCAGACCCTTACCCCGCCCTGGCGCCCCACACCTCCCAGCCGCCCCTGTCACAGCCGACACGAAGTTGTTTCAGGTCACCGGCTGTAAGCGGCCAGGTGGGCATGGCTCCTGGGCAGCGTGGCGCTCGGCGGCCCCGCCCGGGTCCACCCAGGGATGGAAGGCTGTGTCCTGCTGCGGAGGACACCCGGAGCAGGCCAGGGCGGGCGCAGGCTCAGATCCCTGCGGCGGCCTCAGCTGGCTTGTGCCTGCCAGCAGCCAAGAGTGGACGCTTGCCCGCCGTCCCAGCCACTGGTCACACGCCGACCTGGGGGAGCTGGGCAAGTGTGCTCCTCTCCTGGAAGGAGCTGGGGCGCCCTGGCAGCCGTGTGCATGGGATCGCTCTGCTGTCTGGGACTTGGGTGGGGGAGGGCGTCCTCCAGGAGGTGGGAGCCGTGGGGAGGTGGGGCTGGATCCCCTGTTCTTAGCCTGCAGACTGCCGGGGTGGTGAGCGGCGCTGCTGTGGGGCCCTGACCTGGCGGCAGGTGTGCCAACGAGCCCATGTGGAGCCCGGCACAGGAGGAGCGTGGGACCTGATGAAACGTCGTGCCCGGGTGCATGTTGGGCTGGCGAGGGGAAGCTTAGAGGCCCGGCTTGGGGGGTCCTCCACAGCCAGGCTTCCCAGAAGGCCCCTCAGGGCCCTGCTCTGTGTGTCTTCGGAGACCCGCCCGTGCCTCCAGGTGACCGGGCCATCGGGTGTGAGCCCTCGGGCACCCACCCGGTTTTCCGGCACGTACGCTGGGGTGCTGCTGCTTGGGAGCGAGGCGGTGCTTAGCGTTTCTGAGGTGCAGCCAGAATTGGCTGGCCGCAGGGTTTACCTTTGATCTTCTGTGTGGCCCCCAGGGGCAGCTTATAGCCATAGGGCAGTCCAGGAAGGTGTCCTCTGGCGCCAGCCCAGGCGGGGCTCCTGGGCAGAGGACACTCGGGATATTTTTAGTGTCCGTGTTCATTTCCCCTCTTGGGAGATTTCCTGGGTCTGGGTCCCGTGTCTGTGTTTCTCCAAAGGACACAATCATTGTTCCGAAGGACAGACCTCGCGTGCATTCCCAGGGCTGGTAGGAGGTCACTGCTCAGGTGTGGGTCCTCAGCCCTGAGTGCATCAGTCACCGTGCACGTCTACAGTCTGCTTTAAAAACAGGCTTCTCCCGCTTCCCCTGGCCTCTCCCAGGCCTCTTGGTCCAGCAAAGCTCGGCTGCTCTGTGTTCTCGGCCAGCCTTTTTCTCTCTCGGACACTCGTGTCAGCCAAGTGGATTCCTCACTTGGAAAGCACTGGGGACATTTTGTCAACACAGATTGGGGTGTCCCGTGCCCCTTGTTGCCCAAAATAGAAGGACAGGCCAAGAAGGCAGAGGAGGGGATGGCCCTGAGTCAGGCCCCGTAGGTCTGGATGAGTGCGGGGGTCTTGGCTCAGGGGCTGGAGAAGGGACACAGGGAGGCTGCTCTCACGGTCCGGTGCTCCTGGCCCTGGACCAGGGAGGCTGCAGTGAGCACAGGGCTGCATGCACTGACCCTCTTAGGCTTGACGTGCCACGACCTGTGGCTGGGAGCTGGGTTGGTGTTCACTAAATCCAGGGGATCTGAGCTCTCCTGCTCTGCCTGCCCCCCCTGCCCCTGTTCTGCTCTGTGAGCTCAGTCCAGTTCAGGCTGACGGCCCTGCTCCGCACGTTCACACTCACCTCGCAGACCCCTGACTCTTCCCTCCCCAGGGGGTGTGGAGAGACGTGTCCGGGCTGCTGGGCATTGCCCCATGGGGGGCGCGTGGCGTGGGGCACACAGACCTGACTTCCCTCCCCCCAAACCCCAGCACTCATATTTGCTTGGATTTAAAGCGCATCCAGAGAACACACAGCCTGAAACTGGGTTTCCGCAGCAGGTGAGGGGGGCTCGCGTAGGGTCGCTTTTTGGAAAGTCTCTCAAAGTGTATCTTCATCCCTTTGCATTGCTGGCCTTTTTAGGAAACCGTTAATTCAGAGTGGAGGATGCTCTGGCCAGGCGGGGATTGGGGGCAGGGAGGACGGATAAGGAGGCTTAAGACCAAGTTCTCCCGCTAAAGCCCACGGCCTAGGGATGAGGGTAAGCCTGTGCCTGTGCCGGGGTGGCCTGAACAGGGCCCGCCAAGGGCAGGTCACCGCCATCCTTGCAGGCCCGTCCACACTGCGGCGGGCTCCCAGCGGGTGCTCTTGACAGTGGGTTTCTCGTCCCTGGACCAGCTTCAGCCCTCAGATGCTTCCCGCCTTGCGTGTTTCTTATATGTTCCCTCGGGATCGTGTCACAAAGCACTGGTCAGAGATGAGCCTCAGCCTCCCCCTCACATAGGGCTCGGCCTCACCTGGGCCAGCCCACGGAACCGGGCAGGTTTCCAAGCGGCTCTCGGCCCCGAGCCTCCCGCCCCTCCTCCTCCTCGTCATCACCAGCTGTCGCGCACGGACCCACTGGCCGCCTCACTCCGCACACTCGGAAGTGACCGCCCAGGACGGCTTTTTAAGTGGCCCTGAAACGTGTTTTAGGCAAATAAAGCCTCTTCTGCTTCCCGGTGCTGGGCTTCCCAGGGCGCGCACAAGGCTGGCTGGGAGGAGGAGACCCTGCTGCCCCCAGTGTGGCCTCCCGGCCCAGAGCCGTGAGAGGGTGCGCTGGTGACAGCAGCCCCTCCTCTGCCCGTCCGCTCTGGGAAAATACTTCTTTTATTGCTTTCCCTGCGCCATCACGGCTAGCTGGGTGCTGGTCAGTGAAAGCTGTGTACTCGCCGGCCTCCTCTGTCGGGTCATTTTCACGATCAGAGTCTGAAATGGAATTTTTCTGAACCACTCATGATCGCTGAGGCTTCCCGGAAACAGGACGATTTCCTTCCCCCCCCCAGGACTGGATGCGGAGGGGAGGTGGACAGGCTCAGGCCTCGTGTGGTCTCAAAGACAGCGGAGTGTCTGGGTCTCCCAGTCGATGCCCTTCCTCTGCCCAGGGCCCTGCAGAGTTTTGGGCTCAAGTTACACCAAGTGCCTCATGCACAGGACAGTGTGGCAGAGACCGTGCATGGAAGAGCCTCGGGCCCTCCCGTCCGGCTCCTGACTTTGCCTGTCTGTGTCTCCCCTGCCAGGGGGCTCGCTGACCAAGCTGGCCTACTACTCCACCGTGCAGCACAAAGTGGCCAGAGTGCGGTCCTTCGACTACTCGGGCAAGGTGAGCTGCCTGGTGGGCTGGGTGGGTAGGCAACGCGGTGCCCCCGCCACGCGGTGCTCTCGTGCTCTCCTGGCCCCCCGCCCCCACCGCTCACCCCATCGGCTTAGCTTCCTGGATGTTCCTCACGCGAAAATCCCTCCCTGCTCCCTCGCTCGGCCCCCCTTCCGCCAGGGACCCCAGCAGGGCACCTGCTCCCTCCCCGCCCTCCCACCTGAACTCCCCGGAGAGCTGTGCCTGTTCAGGGCCCTCATGTCCACGTCCTTCCCTCCCCGAGGGCAGCACGCGCACCCAGACCCCCGCCCTCTACCCGCAGGACGCAGAGCAGGACCACGAGCCGCCCTACGAGGTCTCTGTGCAGGAGGAAGTCACTGCCCGGCTGCACTTCGTCAAGTTCGAGAACACCTACATCGAAGCCTGCCTGGACTTCATCAAAGACCACCTCGTCAGCACGGAGACCAAGGTCATCCAGGCCACCGGGGGCGGGGCCTACAGGTTCAAGGACCTCATCGAAGAAAAGCTGCAGCTGAGGTTGGTGGGGCCGCAGGGCCTGGGGGAGCGCAGGGGCCGCTGGCCTTGGGTCTTGGGTCGGGCTCTGAAGGGGCTAGGGTGTGAGCTGGGCTGGCATCAGGCTTCTGGTAGCCGAAGCCTAGGACGGCCTGGGCGGCCGAGGAGAGAAGGGGGCCCTGCTCCTGCGGCAGCGCTCCCCGTCCTGCTGGGGCAGAGGTCCCTGACGTCTTCACCCACACGGGGAGTGAGGCTGGGGCCACGCACGCAGCAGAGTTCTGGGTCTTCGGGTGCGTGTGGCTGGCCCGTCCAAAGCCATTTGCAGGGCAGAGGGGAAGGGGTCGGTCTGAGTTGTGTCCGGTGCGTGTCTGGGAGCCACGCGTCCCTCGCAAGTGGGCGGCTGAGCGTGGCCAGGAGGGAGCCCTGGAGGGAGGGAGCCCGGGGCCGGCCCAGCCCGAGCCGCCACGTACAGCAGAGGCGCTATAGCGTCCAGGCTCTGTCCCTTGCAGAGTGGACAAGGAGGACGTGATGACATGCTTGATAAAAGGCTGCAACTTCGTGCTGAAGAACATCCCCCACGAGGCCTTTGTGTATCAGAAAGATTCCGACCCCGAGTTCCGATTCCAGACCAATCATCCCAACATCTTCCCGTATCTGCTGGTTAACATCGGTTCTGGAGTCTCTATTGTGAAGGTGACGCACGCTGTGGGGGTCACACTTGTGGCAGCCGGGCAGGGGTTGCCGTCTGCTGGGGCTAACCGGGTGCAGCTGGGGGGCAAGCTTGGGCTGTCGGGGGCACGGCAGGCAGCCCAGGGGTGGCCCTCAGGAATGGAGTTGCCCGTGTCTGGGCCGCCCCGAGCCCCCACGCCCCATGAGCCACAGGGTAGGGCAGGGCCCCTGCTGACCGGCCTCCCGCGCTGTGCGTGCAGGTGGAGACCGAGGACAGATTCGAGTGGATCGGTGGCAGCTCCATCGGGGGCGGCACCTTCTGGGGACTTGGGGCTCTGCTCACCAAAACAAAGGTACTGCAGGGGCCGCAGGGAGATGCCGTGGGCTCTGCTCCGGGTCCTGGGTCCCAGACCATCTCAGGAGGGGGGTGGCAGCTCCGAGGCTAGTGGCTGGGGGACCGGCCAGGGACCCCGGGCCTCGTCCTGGCCGTGGTTCTTGGTCGCTGCAGGATGGCCCTCCGTACTGCCAGTGTCGTCCGGGGCAGTGGGCGGCCAGCAGAGCCCTGACTGCCTCTCCGATGCTCAGCTTGACCCCCTTCCCGGACTCAGGAGGGCCTCCTGGCCCACCGCGTGCTGCCCCGCGGGCTGTGGCAACGCCGGCAGTTCCCACAGCCCCCCCTCCTGGCCCCCGTCCCCGCAGAAGTTCGACGAGCTGCTGCACTTGGCCTCCAAGGGCCAGCACAGGAACGTGGACATGCTGGTGCAGGACATCTACGGCGGGGCCCACCAGACCCTGGGGCTGGGCGGCAGCCTCATCGCCAGCAGCTTCGGGAAGTCGGCCATGGCCGACAGAGGTACCTGCTCCCTTAAACGCCCTCTGCGCACCGCCAGCCCCCTCGCGGCCTGGCCTTGCCCAGCAGCGCCCGCCTGTGCCCCCCCAGAGTTCTCCAAGGAGGACATGGCCAAGAGCCTGCTGCACATGATCAGCAACGACATCGGGCAGCTCGCCTGCCTCTACGCCAGGCTGCACGCCCTCGACAGGGTGTACTTCGGCGGCTTCTTCATCCGCGGCCACCCCGTCACCATGCGCACCATCACCTACAGCATCAACTTCTTCTCCAAGGTGACCCCCGCGGGCCCCTGGAGCTGCCGCTCCTCCCGACCCTCCCTGATGCTCACTAGCTCGCCCTCCTGCCCTCCCCGATGCTCTGGCGCCAGCCCTCCGTGTCCTCAGAACCTGTCGACCAAAGGGCAAGGGGGCCCAGGGCAGGCTTTTCCCGGGCCCCTGCCTCTTTGCCCTGGCGGGTTCCAGCACCGGGCGCCGCGGCCGTCTTAGAGTTGGTTGCGGTGGCAGCGGTGGGCACGCGGGTGCCGTCTCCCCCGTGGATGAGCTGAGCTCAGAGACGTCCTTCATTCCCCAGGACACTCTGGGCTGGGCCTGCGAGTGGGGTGGTTGGGTGGGTGTTAATTTTGTGGAAGAAGCTGGTCACTCTCTGATTTCTCCAAATGCCAAGCTTTTAACTTCAGACCTGAATGTGGTTTTGTGGACGAGTGCATCGCGGACTTTTCGGGAAGCCCTGCCGCATAGGGAGGCGGACAGCAGGCGGTGGGTCAGTTCAGAGCTGCCCAGACTCCCCCTGTGGCGGTGAGGCCAGCTCAGGCGGGGTCTTGCTGTGGCAGGGGGAGGTCCAGGCGCTGTTTCTGAGACACGAGGGCTACCTGGGAGCCATCGGAGCGTTTCTTAAAGGAGCAGAACAAGACAGTGAGTCCAGCGGCCGGGGTGACGTTGCGTCCCGGCAGTGCAGGGCACATGGGGAGCAAGAAGGAGTAGAGACTGTAGAAGTGGGTCTCTAATCTTCTCGGGAGGTGCCGGCCCACTGCCTTCACACTCCCCCTGGAGTCCAGCACCTGTGTGGCGGTCTCGGTGGGTCAGGTGGGGGCGGGGGCGGGGGCTGGCCCTCAGCAGCAGTCCTTCCTTCTTCCGAGGGGTCATCTGTGCGTGACGAGGGCGAGGAACGTGCCTTGGCGGCCTGCCCGTTGAAGTCCACTTGGAGGGTGTGATGGGGAGGGCAGGCAGGCTGCTTTAAGACGCTTGGAAAGGTCCAAGTATTCATACAAGGGTTCAGTACTAGCGAGAGAGACCACGGTGCCACGGCCCCAGGCTCCCTTGGTATTGTGGGGACCTTCTGTGGCGGTCGGGCCATGCTGGGGTGTGGGTGCAGAGTGGTACCTCTGGGGTGACCCCTGGTTTTCTCCTGTCCAGACCCTAACCAGTACAGCTGGGGAGAGAACTACGCAGGCAGCTCTGGGCTGATGAGCTCGTCCCCAGAGCTCTGCCCGACACAGCGGGCCAGGAGCGGCACCGTAAGTGCGGGGTCCTTGGTGGGGTCAGGTTCCGAGACCCCCTGTCCTGGGGCAGACTGGCCACTGACCGACCATGGACATCAGGACGATAAGAACAGGGGTGCTGGCTTCCCTCCTCAGGCCCCAGCATTTCTGTGTTTTCCAAAAGTTCCACGGGACCCCCAAGACCATGCAGTCCAGGCCCCCGTTTGCAGGGAGAATACAGTGTATGCTTCCGCAGGACCGTGGAGCCACTGACAGCAGAGCTGGGGTCTGCACCAACCCGGGCCCCTCCCCTTAGACTACGTTCTCTGCCTCATGGTTTCAAACCTGACAGAGGCACAGAGCCTCTTGCCCTGGGAAGTTTCCTACCCATTGCTTGACCCCCAGCTGGGGAGACACCTGTGTGACTGGGCAGGGGCTCCTCTGTCCTGCTGAGTGGGCACAGAGGGCCTCCCACCAGGACCAGTGTCAGCCGGACATAGGACGCTGTCACCATGGCCCATACTGGGGGACTCACAGGCTTACTGAGGACGTCCCCCCAACTGGCATGTCACTCTTGTAAGTCTCTGAGCACTTGGCAGAGCTCGGGCACCGGGCTGGAGAACCAGCTGGACCAGTCCAGGCGGCCAGTCTGGGCACACGGGTCAGATTGCCTCCTTCAGGACCAGCCTGCTGGCTTTTCGGATGCAAAGCTGGTTTTCAGTTGTAGACGCAGGTTCCCTCACAAGTCGGTGTAAGCACCGCAAGAACACGGGATCTGACCACGACTTCCCTACGAGAGCCCCTCCCAGGGCCCCGCGTGCCGGGCCCGGCCGTGCAAGTAGGTGGCATGCGCAGGGTCTCCGCATCTTTGATCCCCACTTCTGATCTGTGGAGGTGCGATGTGGATTCCTGCCTCAGGGATCGCAAAGCCAAACGGATACATGAGCGAGGAGGGCGAGTGTCGGAGCTGGCGTGCGTGCCGGCTTGCTCTGCGCCACACGCACCCGTCCTGCCGGGTCTCTGTGCGGCCTGTAAGGCAGGAGCAGAGGCTCCCTCCACACACGGGCGTGCAGAGCCTACATGAGGCAAAGCTGAGGTTTGAACTGCTTGTCGGCCGGGCGGGGTGCCCCTGAACACCGGGCCGAGGCCCCAGAGATGGGCGACCGTCCACTTTCTTTCATCGCGTGGAAATGCACCAGCCGTTTCCTGGCTGAGCGCCCGGTCATTCGGGCACCCTGAGAGCCAGGGCGTCCCCAGGCGCAGGCGCCACAGCCCAGAGCACGCCTGCCTTTTGCCTTCCGAGCTTGCCGGTCCGGCCGCCGGCAGACGAGCGGAGTCAGGTACGCGGCCACAAGCAGAAAGAGGGCTGCCGGGCTCGTGCCGAGTGAGGTGTGAGCATGTCTCCGGGGACCAGGGCTAGTGGGACACCAGCCTCGTCTGAACGACAGAAAACTTAAACGCGCCAGGTGCCGAAGGACGGCTCCTCCTGAAACGACCGGAGCACGTGCTTGTGGCTGGTGGTCCCAGGTAGCACGTCGGGCGGCAAGGGGTCCTACCCCTCGGCCTAGCCAGGGAGTTGCTTCCGGACGGCATGTGTGGTGGGCACCCATGCTGTGGAGAGAAAGGAGCCAATGTGGAAGCCTGGACTGCCTGCCCCACGGGGTCTCCGTGGCCTTGCTGTGGGCACAGTACCCCGGGAGTCACGGAACAAGGGCCGACTGGGCAGAGAGGGGACCACGCCCGTGGGGGCTGGAGCAGCAGAGACGGGGCCAGAAGTGCAGCCCGCGTGTGTGGGGAGAGCAGCACGAGCTGGTGCAGGCGTCCCCGGCCACGGGGCCACCCCGTGACAGGAGCACCAGCAGAGTCACTGGGAGGGAGGGGGCCTCTGTGGGGTTGGACGGACTCAGGATCCGGGGAGCCTTGCTCTGGGCACCGAGGCCGGGAAGGGCTGCGAGGTGGGCGGGCGGGGCCTGGGAAGAAGGGGCCTATCTACCCCGTCCTCGTCCGCTCCCCCCAAGGAGCTGCTTCTCAGACTGGCACGAGGGGGTCTCGGTCTTCCAGAACCGCCCGGCTGACGCACATGTCGCCTCCTGCCCTCCCAGTTTGACTTGCTGGAGATGGACCGGCTGGAGCGGCCACTGGTCAACCTGCCCCTCCTTCTGGACCCTTCTTCCTACGTGCCTGACACGGTTGACTTGACAGACGACGCGCCAGCCCGCAAGTACTGGCTCACCTGCTTCGAGGAGGCCCTGGATGGGGTGAGGGCTTGGGGTGGGCCGGGAGCCCCCGGGGACGAGAGACGGGCATCTCTGGACACTGTGGGGCTCCCAAGGAGCAAGCGACAGTTGTGGGGGGTTGCTCAGTGGCCGTGGGGTCTGTGTCGGACTTTGAGGGTTGATTCCTTCCTGTTCCTTGGGTGTAAGTGCGACCCCAAGGGCTTCGTGGGTCCGCACCTGGGGCTGTGCCAGGTCGCCGCGCTGGTCATGTGTTTGGGCAGAGGCACATGGTTGACGTGGGGTCGGGGGCCATGGCGGTGCGATTCCAGGCCCCGGTGGGTTGCTTCTCGGGCCTTCCAGGCCCCTGCGAACGTGTGTCTCTCTTCTGTCCTCATAGACCTCCAGGCTCTGTCCTCTGAGTGAGGGGCCTCCAGGCCGGGACCTCGCCATGGCCTCCGAGGATGGTCCCAGGCCACCTGTCCCCCTCCCCCCCCCCGCCCCCGGTGCCACAGGAGCTCGTCCTGGCCGATGTGGCTCTGAGCCCCGGGTGGGGGCCAGCAGTGACCCCATTCCCACCCCACAGGGGAGAGCCCGGGACCCCGATCGCCAGCGGCCGTGGGCCTGTGTGTGGGGACGTGCTCAGACCACGGCCCTGGCTGCGCGGAGGCCGGGGCCTTGCTAAGCGGCCTGTGCCCGGCAGGTGGTGAAGCGTGCCGTGGCCAGCCAGCCGGGCTCAGCAGACGCGGCCGAGAGGGCCGAGAAGTTCCGGCAAAAGTACTGGGGCAAACTGCAGACGCTGCGGCATCAGCCGTTGTGAGTGTCCGCGCTGGGGTCCCGATAGCCGCCCTGGGCGCTGTGTACCTCTGCCTGGCCTCCCCGCGCGCCTGCTCCATGGCCACTCTGTCGCGAGGACACCCTTCAAGGGCAGAGGCGGCAGGGGGGCGGGGAGGCGTGTGCTTGGCGGTCGACCCCCTGAGCTGCCTTCTTCCGCCTCTTCCCCAGTGCCTACGGGACCCTAACCGTGCGCAGCCTTTTGGACACGAGGGAGCACTGTTTGAACGAGTTCAACTTCCCAGACCCCTACTCCAAAGTGAGTGCCGCCTCCCTGCTCGGGGTTGGTGCCTGTGAGGGGGCGCGGGCAACAGGGGGCAGGGGCACGGCCTGGCCTGCCTGGCACAGCGTGGGTGGTCTCTCAGTGGGCGGTACCTGTCTCTGGCCTGGTGGGGTCGGCGTCCGGCCTCAGGGTTGGCGTTTGTGGACACCAGTCCTGCTCTCGCAGGTGACAAGCTCCCTGGCTCACCAGCGGCCGAGAGGTACCACCCTCCTCCTTGGACTGTGGTGCCCAGGAGGCCGTGTGCCCGGGGATGGCGGCCAGGGCTCCAAGCCAGTGCCGCATACCCTGCCTCCTGCCTCCCCTGCCCTCAGAGTGTCTGGGGATAGGGCGTGGGGCGCCTGCCAGGGTCTGATTCTCCCACCGTGGCCCATCTCTGCCCTGCCTGGGGCCATGGCATAAGCTCCCCGCGGCCACGTGTGAGTGTGCCCGTGGCCGTGTCTGAGCGTGCCCGTGGCCGCGTCTGAGCGTGCCCGTGGCCGTGTCTGAGTGTGCCCCGCGGCCGCGTGTGAGTGTGCCCGTGGCCGTGTCTGAGTGTGCCCCGCGGCCGCGTGTGAGTGTGCCCGTGGCCGCGTGTGAGTGTGCCCCGCGGCCGTGTCTGAGTGTGCGCCCGCGGCCGCGTGTGAGTGTGTGCCCGTGGCCGCGTGTGAGTGTGCCCCGCGGCCGTGTCTGAGTGTGCGCCCGCGGCCGTGTCTGAGTGTGCGCCCGCGGCCGCGTGTGAGTGTGCCCGTGGCCGCGTGTGTGTGCCCCTGGCCGTGTCTGAGCGTGCCCGTGGCCGCGTCTGAGCGTGCCCGTGGCCGTGTCTGAGTGTGCCCCGCGGCCGCGTGTGAGTGTGCCCGTGGCCGCGTGTGTGTGCCCCTGGCCGTGTCTGAGCGTGCCCGTGGCCGCGTCTGAGCGTGCCCGTGGCCGTGTCTGAGTGTGCCCCGCGGCCGCGTGTGAGTATGCCCGTGGCCGTGTCTGAGTGTGCGCCCGTGGCCGCGTGTGAGTGTGGCCGCGTGTGAGTGTGCCCCGCGGCCGTGTCTGAGTGTGCGCCCGCGGCCGCGTGTGAGTGTGCGGCCGCGTGTGTGTGCCCGTGGCCGCGTGTGAGTGTGTGCCCGTGGCCGCGTGTGTGCCCGTGGCCGCGTGTGAGTGTGCCCCGCGGCCGCGTCTGAGTGTGCGCCCGCGGCCGCGTGTGAGTGTGCGGCCGCGTGTGAGTGTGTGCCCGTGGCCGCGTGTGAGTGTGCGCCCGTGGCCGCGTGTGAGTGTGCCCGTGGCCGTGTCTGAGCGTGCCCCGCGGCCGCGTCTGAACGTGCCCGTGGCCGTGTCTGAGCGTGCCCCGCGGCCGCGTCTGAGTGTGTGCCCGTGGCCGTGTCTGAGTGTGCCCGCGGCCGCGTCTGAGTGTGCCCCGTGGCCGTGTCTGTGCCCCGCGGCCGTGTCTGAGTGTGCCCCGTGGCCGTGTCTGAGCGTGCCCGTGGCCGCGTCTGAGTGTGCCCCGTGGCCGTGTCTGAGCGTGCCCGTGGCCGTGTCTGAGCGTGCCCGTGGCCGCGTCTGAGCGTGCCCCGTGGCCGTGTCTGTGCCCCGCGGCCGTGTCTGAGTGCACCCGCGTCCATGCTGTTGTCAGTCAGTAGGTGTCAGCATCCGGGTTTGCTGGAGCGCCTGTGACAGCGTGCTGGGCGTCCGTCCCTTAGGGCGGCCTCGTGGGGACGTCCGCAGCAGGGCTCCCTGCCTCTGCCTGGTCCGCCGAGCGCCTGAGGGAGGCAGGGCCATGCCTTCACGCCCACCAGCGACTCACCTCTCCCCGCAGGTCAAGCAGAAGGAAAATGGAGTCGCGCTAAAGTGTTTCCCGAGGGTGATCCGCTGTCTGGACGCCTTGGGCTGGGAGGAGAGGCAGCTGGCCCTGGTGAAGGGGTTGCTGGCGGGGAACGTCTTCGACTGGGGAGCGAAAGCCGTCTCTGAGTAGGTGCTGCTGCCTTCATGGCGCCTCCACGCTTCAGTCCTGCCCCTGCCTGCTCACTCCGTCTCGGGCTCAGGGCCAGGGCCCGACCTGTCCCCCTCGGCCACGTGTACTGCCCCAGCAAAGTCCCCGAGGAGGTGGCAATGGGGGGATGGGGTCCCGGTGCCTGGCCCCAGGAGTGGGTGGCGGCTCTCTTTCCTGGCTGCCCCGATCCTGTTCAGAGCAGGCACGTGGAGGGCTGGCTGTGGGTTTGGGGCATGATGTTTTCAGACATAGAAACCCAGATCTGGGCTTTGCATGTTACGGTGGGAATCAAACCATACTTAACGGTTGAAATTGGGAGATGGAGGTGCTTTTCGAAGGAGCTTGCAGACGTGGGTGGGAGCAGGTGGCCCAGGGGCCCTGAGGGCGTGGCACCCCCAGCCCAGCCCTGAGCCTCTCCCCTTGCTGGATGCTGGTCTTCTGCCTGGTGTCCTGTCCTTGCCCTCGCTGGGTCTATGTTGAGAAGAGCCCTCGTGTCCTCCTTACCCTTGTCACTGGCTGTCCCTTTGAGTGTCATGTTGGGGCGTGTGCCAGGCGAGGCTGAGGCTGACCCAGCGCCTTGCCGGAAGCTGCCACACACTCGGGACTCTCACCCCTCACTCCGCCCCCAGCTCCCCACCACGCCCCATGTCCTGGAGTGGGCTCATCCAGACCGCCACGGCTCCGGGGCCTGTGAGGCTTGCGCACTCCGGATCCTAGCGGGCTCAGCCCATGTGGGCTCCACAGTGAATGCCGGAAGCTGAGGTTGGGGTTTTGTGACTTGCTTTCTCCCCCGTGCAGCGTTCTCGAATCTGACCCCCAGTTCGGCTTCGAGGAAGCGAAGATGAAGCTGCAAGGTAGGGGCTCCCGTCCTGTGCTGGGACTTTGCCCTGCAGGGGAGGGAAGTCGAGGGCACGGCTGCGGGAGGGGAGCGGGCCTGCCGGGGCTGGGGCGGCTGACTGGCTCTGTGTCCCACAGAGCGGCCGTGGCTCGTGGACTCCTACAGCAAGTGGCTTCAGAGGCTGAAGGTACACACCACCGCCCCCGCCTCTGCCCCAGGGCCAGGCCATGCTCTCCAGGCCCCAGGGGAGGGGGTGGACACAGGAGGTGGCACGGGGCCACTCCAGGGCGGTGCACCGAGGGCCCCCCAGAGCCGCGGCCCCGCTCCCCCAGCTACTGCCCCCTGCAGGCTCTGCTGGTTAGGTCGGTGGCCACGGCTCAGAGGTCGCTGGGGACACAGTTCTGGAAGAGCCACAGGCGCGGCCCGCCCCCCGCACCCCAGCACCTGCGGGAGCCAGCAGCCCTCGGCCTCGGCCTGCGGGGAGCATGGAGTACTGAGGTGTCTGCAGCGCTTGGACGCGCCTGTTCCCGACTGAACGTCATGGTTTTGTCTTACAGGGGCCCCCTCACAAATGTGCCTTAATTTTCGCAGATAACAGTGGAATAGACGTCATTTTGGGAGTCTTCCCCTTTGTCAGGGAGCTTCTCTCTAGAGGGACGGAGGTGAGCGTCCAGGCCGCGGCGGGACCCCTGCCCTGGGCCCTCCACTCGCAGTGGGGTTGGCGCCGTCGTGGCCTCTGTGGGGCAGGTAGGTTCGGGTGAGGCTCCTCGCACCACGGACCTTGGGTCAGCCCGACCACAGTGTTCTGGGGCCGTCTTCGTCCCAACCCAGGAGCCGGCCCTCCTGGAGGCCAGCGAGCAGTGAGAGGTCGTTGGGGTCGCGCCGCTCAGCCGGCAGCCCCGGGTGGGTGGGCAGACAAGCGCTGGCTCGGCGCCGGGCGGCCGCTGAGGTCCCTACAAAGCTCGGGGCATCCCGCCGCAGGTCATCCTGGCGTGCAACTCGGGACCTGCCTTGAACGACGTCACCTACTGCGAGTCCCTCATCGTGGCCGAGCGCATCGCGGCCATGGACCCCGTCGTCCAGTAAGTAGCCAGGAGCCCGGGGTCTGCGTGGAGAGGTGGGGGTACAGCGGGAGGGGTGCTGACCGGTCCCTGTGCTCTGCAGCTCGGCGCTCAGGGAGGAGAGGCTGCTGCTGACGCAGACGGGTTCCAGCTCCCCGTGTCTGGACCTCAGGTACCCCGAGGCACCTCTGTACCCACCCCTGGCCTCCCTGTGTGCCCCAGAAGGCAGCAGCCCCTCGGTGGGGCCCCGGGCGGATGGGCTCGGGACCCCGGGCTGCACTGTGGGTCGGGTGGGCCCCATCTGGTGAGAGAGGCAGACGCCCCTGAGGCCCCTTGGCGCTGATGACCCGGTCGCCGCACTGGTGTTTCAGGCCCTAGGGATCCTAGAGCAGGAGAACCGGGCACCGGGAGCCGGCTGGGGCCAGAACAATTCCCAGGGCCGACCTCCTCCCTTTTCGGGGCTCCTGTCAACCAGGAAAGGGGATTTCATCACGGAGAGAAGCGGCGTTAGGGCCAGGGGTCGGGGGCTCCCCAGGCATCCCTGCCAGTCACTGCCCTTCAGGGACACAGGGCATGGCGTCTCCCTGGGGACAGCTCAGTGCAGGGGTAAGGCACCGCCATCCCCCCCTCATAGCCCCTCCCTCCCCGCAGCCGCCTGGACAAGGGACTGGCCGTGCTGGTCCGGGAGCGAGGCGCGGACCTGGTGGTGATCGAGGGCATGGGCCGTGCCGTCCACACCAACTACCACGCGGCCCTGTGCTGCGAGAGCCTCAAGCTGGCCGTCATCAAGAACTCCTGGCTGGCCGAGCGGCTGGGCGGCCGGCTCTTCAGCGTCATCTTCAAGTACGAGGTCCCGGCCGAGTGAGGCGCCGGCCCCGCCGGGCAGCTCTGCTCAGCGCTTGTCAGGGACGTGCTCCGACCGCAGCAGGGAAACCGAGTTCCAAGCAGAGCGTTCGTGTCGCACACCTGGGACAGGAGCAGGAGCCAGGCGTGCCCCGGTGCGAGCGTGTGCCGTCAGGTCTCTGTGATGCTGCCACGTTCGTGCTGGGAGACGCGACTTTTGTCCAGTGAGACATGCGTATTGGAATATATTTAACTGTGAAATAATCTTTTATACACACACGTGTACAGATGTAAATCCGCGCTCACGCCTCCGGCAGGCCAGCGGGAGCTCGGGGCGCCCAGATAGAGCCCGCGGTGACGTCCGGCTGCGCCAGGTGCTCTCAGACAGTGGCCCCACGAGCCTCTCCCTGGGTGGCCGCAAGCGGGGTCTTCCCTCCACTTACTGCTGGAGCCCCTGATCGTATGTGGGCTGTGGGCTGTGGGCCGCAGCCGTCCCGTGACACCCCATGTCCTTGCCAGCCCTGTCACCAGCACGTCTTGTCAGGGGGCCATCCTATGTGTCCGCAGCCCCACTGCACCCAAGACGGATCAGGGGGCCAGGCCAGGCTGGGCCATGCTCCTGACTGGAGGCAGCAGCCGCAGGAGGGTCTTCAAGGGCTCTCGGGCTTGGTGGCCGCACACACTCCTGCTCGGACCCGACCCCGTCACGGGGCCGTACACCCAAGCCCAGAGCCCTGTCCCCGGCCCTCAGAGGGCTGCGCGCTGCCCTTTCCCGCAGGGTGTGGGCCTGAGCCACAGCCACCGCTGCGGGACTGCCGCCACGTGCACATGGATGGGGCTCGGCTGAGTCACCCGGGAGCCGGCCTCAGGAGGCGGCCGGCCCCATCCTTGATGCTGCAGCTACCGCCAGGGGCCGTGGCACTCCTGCACCTTCCTTCCAGGCCCCCGGCGAGCCACGCATGCATCAACCCTAGCGCCACGGGCTTGTGGCTGCTTGGGCCAAGCCGGGTCTGTGCCCCCAGTGGCAGCCATTCTCAGGGCCCCTAGGCCAGGTTGGCCCAGCAGGGGTTCCCCATGAACCCCCGCCACCCACAAGGGTCCCCCTCCCTCAACCCCACCACAGTCTGACCTGCATCTCCCCAGCCGACACCCCTGCACAGCTCAGCAGGCTGGGGCCCTCTTTGTGTGGCTGGGGGCCCTTGGCCCAGTGACCCTCTGCCCCCTGCTTCCTGGTGCAGGGAGAGCCCAGCATGGATGCCCAGGAGGCCCCAAAATGTCTGGCCAGAGCCTGGCTCAGCCCAATATCCAGACGCCCCACAGTCCCTTCCACCTGCCCAGCTTTGCCGTCAGGGGCTGCGGTGCTCCCGCCCTGGCGTCAGCTGGGCAGAGCCGCTCAGGCAAGACCCGCCCTGCTGCCAGCACCCTCTGGGACAGACCCAGGCTCCCCAGGTGTGATGGCAGGTGGCTCCCAACCGGGGCCGGATGGGAATTGGCCCTGCTTCTCAGCTCCAGGAGCCCCAGCAGCCAGCCTGGCCCAGAAGCCCCTGGCTGATGCCCCCAGGTGCCCTCTTTCAACACAGCACAGATTCTAGGGACCCCAGAGGCCAGGCACACCTCCTAAATGCTCTGCTCTGAGGCTCCTCTTGGTCTCGGGGCACCGCTTCCCACGGAAGTGTTCCCCGTACCTGAGAAGTGGCGTGGTGGGTTTGGGGGCGGTGTGGGGCCAGCAGGCACCCTCCACCCGGCCTTTGCTAAGACTGGGTGAGTGGCTGGCACAGGCCTCTGGAGTCTGCAAAGGGGACACCTCGAGGGAGACCGTGCCCGCCCACCAGCACCCAGCCTCGTGTTGGTGCCCACCTTCTCGCCAGCCTTATCGGGAAGACAGCAGGGCTTATCCTGGTAGTTGGACGCAAGACCTCCCTGGCCAGACCCACCACCTGCTGCATAACGGGCACTCTCGTCGCGGAGGTCTTTGGTGGCCCACGTGGCTCCCGTGGAGGTCAGATGCCAGAGGCCGGGCTGGGGGCCAAGCCCAGACACAGACAGTCTGCTGTCCTGGCTGTCATCCTGCCACTCCAGGGGAGGGGTAGTGTATGCATTTAGCCAGTTGGGGGTCCTCTGGCTTGGGATCCCTGCCCAGGGCCAAGGTTGCCCCCTCCCCCCACACCACACACAGGAGTGGGACCACAAGGCTGGGAGGGAGGGAGCCGGGGCTGCATCCTGGAGGCTGGAGGTGTCCGCCAAGCCTCTGTGGAAAGGGGTCAGGGTGTCCTCACACAGACCCCGGCCCAGGAACGTGTGGCAGGTGGTCACAGGGCACAGGGGTGGCTTTTGACAACCAGCGAGCAAGAGCGTGTTTATTGGAGTTGCGCCCACAAGTCTGGGGTCTACAGTGTCCCGTGCGAAGGGGCCTTTGTGCAGAACAAGCGAAGTGCCGTCAGGCGGGGAGTGGGCACAGGACGAGCCCCGGGAGCCCGCGCACAGCCGTGCACTGCGCTGCGGAAAAGCAGCTACGACGGGGAAAGGACTGGGCACCATTTTAATGTGGTAGAAGCTTTGTCTCTAAAAATTTAAATACTTGTCATATATATCTTAACATCATGGAAAATCTGTCCCGACCGCGGGCAGCCTCCCTTCCTCCCCGGAGAGAGGTGGGGGCTGAGGGTCGGGGCTTCCACGGGACCACAGTGCAGGGCCAGGGGTCAGGGGGAGGGGCTGGGGACCTCCCATCCTGGGGAGCCCGTCAGAGTCTGAGCAGGAGCCCAGTGGCAGCAGAGCCCTTGGTGGGGACAGGCACATCCCCACAGCTCCCTGGGCCCCCGGAGCAGGCACCCTCGGGGGTGCCCCTCTCCTCCCCTGGGGGTCCCCTGGAGCCCTGCAGCCGCTGCTGCCGTTCCTGGGCCTGCCGGGCCCGGCTGGCGATGGAACGCACGCGGCTCTGGCTGCGGGAGGAAGAGCGCCGCAGGAAGCCGGAGGGACCAGGCGCCCCTTCCCCCGCGGCAGTCAGGCTCGTGGGCGAGGTGATGTCACCCGCCTGCTGGAAGCCGGTGAGCCAGCGCAGCTGCTCTGTCAGGGCGTCCCGCCGTGCCCCCTGCCCTGCCCGCCCCTCCCTTGCCAGGCCCAGGCTCCGGCCCAGGATCCCCACTTGGGGGGCAAAGTCGTCAGCAGTCAGGTCCCCGAGGCTCTTGGACTTGGCAGCCGCAGGGCAGTCCCGGAGGCCCGCCAGGGGGAGGCGACCCCAGGGGGGCCTGGGGGCCAGGGGACGCGGCGAAAGCTCTTCCAGTGCGGTAGGCAGCTGGCCGGCAGCCCGCAGGTTGGGGCTGGACTTGCTCTTGGTCACGGCCGACAGGTCCAGGCGGGCAGCTGTGGCCAAGCAGGGCCGCAGGGGCAGACGTC
This sequence comes from Lutra lutra, assembly GCF_902655055.1. Taxonomy (NCBI): domain Eukaryota; kingdom Metazoa; phylum Chordata; class Mammalia; order Carnivora; family Mustelidae; genus Lutra; species Lutra lutra. The sequence continues at coordinate 196,470,634 of NC_062281.1, forward strand.
CGGCTAGAGCCCCTGCGACGCTCTCACGGCCCAGGCCCAGGCCCGGCAGGGAGAGGTCGATGACCGTGTCGCTGGACGACACACTAGAGGATGAGGACACGCTGTCACGATGGCCCCCTGGTTCCAGCCGCCGCCATAGCCGGTCTCCACTCGTGGCATCGGAGTACACGGTGGGGCAGGGCCCAGCCAGGGGCCGCCATCCACCCAGGAGCTCCGAGGGCATCTGCCCCTCACTCATGGCCTTTCTGACCATCTGGCTGCTGGGGGTCCCCTCGCACGCCCCCCCGGGGCCCCCACCATTGTACACCCTCCGCCGGCCTTCCAGGGCCGGCTCCGTGTCCCCTCTGCTCCGGGTCCTGGGCTGGAAGGGCATGGAAGCTCCCAGAGCTACTGCTGCGGGGCTCGCCACTTTGGCGCCGGGTCCCGAGGTGCACAGGGCCCCTCCCGGGGAGGGGCTGGGGGGAGCAGCCACCAGAGGTGGGGGGCCAGGACCCAGGGATGGCTCCTCAGCAATGGTTTCCAGGCCACACAGGGAGGAGCCCGTCCTCTGCATGGAGAAGGGGCGGGTATCTGTGGGTGAGAGGAGAGGAGCGTGTCGGGCACGTCCCCTGTGGACAGGGCCTGTGGGGCCCTCAGCGGCCAGGCCCCTCCCTGTGCACACGGCTGCCCCCACCCTGCCCTCCAGCTCTGCTGCCGCTGGGGCTGGGGGAGCAGAGGGTCTGTGCCCACAGGCAGGGTCCACAGGGCCCCCTGGAAGGCCAGGGCTGGGGACGACACAGGGCACACGGGCTGGGCCCCATTACCTGGCACGCAGCTGCTCTCAGTCCCTAACTATGGAGGCAGCGTGGGGACAGAAAGGAGAACAGGCTGGTCAGCGTGTGGGTGCGACTGGCAGGTGGACAGACAAACAGCGAGGCTGGGCGGGGTGCAAGGAGGGACCGGGGTCTGGGTGGGCGGGAGGGGGTGGGGACAGGCTCAGCTTCCAGCTCCTCCCAAGGCTGAGGTTCCCTGACGAGGTGCCCTCGGGCTGTTGTCTGTCACAACCGAAGCTCAGCTCAATTCAGGCCATAAAGCAATGCCCAGGGCCGGGGGGTGGGTGCCGTCTCCTCCAACCCCTGCAAACGCGGGGGCCCTGGGCACCGTCAGCAGTCTCAGGGCGTCAGGGGCCACCTTGCAGAGCATCACCAACACGCTCCAGGCTTCCCAGAGGACTGCGGTACAGGGCCAGGGGCCGAACACCTGCAGCCTGGCCCTGGGGGGAGAGGGCGGGGGACAGGAAGCTGCCCCCAGCTCTTAGCAAAAGCGCCAGGAGAGCACAGGGCCGGCCAGCAAAGAAGGCCGACTGGGGCTGCTGGCCGGGGACGTCAGGTCAGTGCACGCAGCAGCTGGAGTCAGACCTGCTCTCACTTAGGAGCTCATGGGGAATCTCTGAGGGCAAGAGGGGGTTGGCACCATCCGCTGGGGAAGGGGTGCTGGGGTGGCAGGGGACGCCAGGCAAGCCAGCGGAGCAACAGAGAAGCAGCCAGGACGAGCACACGGAGGCAGGTTCTGAACACAGAAGCACAGGGAGGGTGCCTGGCCCAGGCCATGCCGAAGGGGGCGTGGGGGGCAGCACAGAGGACGCCGGCCAGGAGCATCTGGTCTTACCAGTGGACAGCATGGAGGAATTACTCCTAATCTCCTCCAGCTTTTGAACGAACAAGGCATTCATCTCCCTCTGCAGGGCCCCTGCCTGCCTGCGGGCGCCCTCGGGCCAGTGGGGGGCCACCTCGGGACTGCCCAGGCCGCCGGAGTCCGTGGACACAGAGCCGCCTCCCGGACCTTGCCGCAGGGCCCCTCTGCCTCTCCCCGTGCCGGCACAGGGAGCCCCCAGCGAGTCCGCCCTGGCCCGGGGCTGCTGGCTGATGGCCTCATGCATGGCCAGGGACCCGGGGCTTGGCAGCCGTCCCCGCCGGAGACCCTCGGCGTCCTCACCGGCGCAGGAGCCCACCACACACTTCATGCAGGTGGCGGCCATCCCGGCAGGCCCAGGGCCCTCAGGGGCACAAGGGGGCGGCTCCTGGCTCAGATTCTGGGGCATCAGGCTCTTCCCCACCGGCGCCTTACCTCGGGGGCTGCGGCTGCCAGGCTCCTCGGGGGCGGGGGCCTCCAGGGTGGGGCCGGGGCTGGGAGCGGCCACGTCACGGGCTTCCCCCTCGGAGCCTGTGTCCTGCGTGCCCAGGACCAGCTCCGGGAAGGCCTTGCGGCCCGGCTTCTGGCTCTTAGTCGGGGCACTGGCCGTGCGCCGCAGGAGCCTCTGGCTAACGGAGGGCCGAGGTGGGGGCCGCCCAGCAGCATGACTGTCCAGCGACCCAGGCTTTGGACCTCTGAGGAACAGGCCTTTTAGGCCCAGAGCCTGCTTGACCTGCAAGAGAAGGAGCCCACATAGCCGGCAGCCAGGCCCAGGGACCAGGGACAGCAGCCGCTACGACCTCGGCACAGACCGGGAATGCTGCCTTCCTTGAACGCAAGGGGAGGGTCTGCGGGTCTCAGGACAGTGGGTCCTGTGAGGGCTGGAAGGAGGAGCCCCCTGGGCTTCCCAGACAGAACCTGTGCCCACCAGGTACCCCTCACAGATTCTCCAGCAGAGCGGGCTGGCACAGGGCACCCAGGGGTGCCGGCAGGGAGAGAGAGAGGAGAGAAGACCCCGTGAGAGCGGCACCCCCCACTCACGCTCACCCTGTCTTCAGGTACACAGGCCGAGGAAGCAAGCCAAGCCGGGCGCAGGCCGTGGCCCACTCCCCCACACCCCTGCCCGCTCCCCCGACGTGCTGCCTCTTCTGGGAAGCCTTCCAGACTGCTACCGGCCTCACCGTGCTCTCCGCGAAGCAGCCCCAAGGGCAGGGCCCAGGCTGCCTCAGCATTCCCTGAACTGCTGCTGGCCTCGGCCTTCCTGGACAGCCAGGCCTCTCCCCGCCACCTCCCTGTCTGAGCAGGGCAGCTGGGGGTCCCCGGGACCAGCTGGCAAGGGCCCAGGTCACTGCCAGAGAAGCTGACAGCTGCGTCTCCGGAGTGCAGAGCCCAGAAGGGTCCTCGCATGCAGAGGCCCTGACCACAGCCATGACTGCCCAGGGACAAGGGGGTGCTTCCACGCAGGGCGGTTCACGTGGCCCGCACTTGAATCGGCTTCCCGATTCAAGATCCCAAATCCAGAGCAATTTGGTCAAAGTTGGCGGCAAAGTCATTTAGAAGAAGGTCCAGGATTCAAGCTCAAAGCACCTGGTCCCTGGGGCCTCCCCACCCCACAGTGGGCGTCATGGGCCACACACAGAGCCAGGGAGCACACGGGGGGGCAGAGGGGCCGAGAGGAAGGGCAAGGGCAGGGAGGGCAAGGAGTGCAGGGGAGCCGGCGGCGCTCTGAGCTAGAGGACAGGACACGGGGTGGGGGTGGGGGGGCACGGAGTGTCAGACAGAGGAGGGACAGAAGGCCAGGAGGGGTCCCCACACAGGAGGCCTCGCCGGAGTCCTGGACCTGCCTCGTAAATGCTGCTCTGTGGCTGGACATGGCCCAAGGGACCCCAGAACCACACCACAATCATGTCGCATGAGCTGACAGGCTCCAAAATGCTACCAGGAACCACAGATGCTAGTGGGGTGGCCTGAGCATGCAGGTGGGGGGCTGGGTGGGCTCTGCCGCCCTGGCGCTGGGATACCTTCGAGCTCCTAACGGGACTGTCCTTCTAAAAGTAGACTTTGGACATGGGGAAGGCCACTGCAAGACCAAAGAGACAGAGTGACGGCTGTGAGACGCAGACAGCCGGGCGAGGAGCCCGCGGACACAGGCAGACGCAGGACAGACAGGCAGCTGGACGGTGGGCAACAGCGGAGCGGCCTGCGGCACCGCACATGGCAGCACCGTGGGGCCGTGGAGGTGGCAGGAGAGAGACAATGGGAGCCAGGACCACGCCGGCCCCCGTGCGTGCCTGACACACCGCCACACGCCGGCCCCCGCCTGGGCCCGGAGCTCCAAAAGGGGGAGACAGGGGAGGTCCCCATCCAGGGATGCGGGGGACAGGGAGCAAAGCGAGACAGACCCTTTCAGGGACAGACGGAGGACCAGAGATCCTGAGACGCAGAAGGACTGGGGAGGCCCGAGAGAGATGGGGAGCGGGGGCTGCAGCGGCCACGGTGCCCCCACCACCCACCACCACCCGGGGGAGAAACAGTCCCAGCAAGGTACCAGGAGGCCCAGCAGCCCTGGCAGCGTGGCTGGGGTGGGGCTGGGAGGGGGCGAGGCCGGGGGTCCTGCAGGCGGCTCCTACCTTACCACTGATGTCACTGACAGCCACGTGGACAAAGATGGAAGCTTCTTCTGTCCCCTCCAGGTACACGTGCCGGTAGCCTGCAATACCGGTCACCCGCCCACTCTGCTCAAAGGCCCTGAATACGGCCGGTGAGCCCAGCTCTGGGGACACCTCCTCCAGGAAGCCCGCTGATATCATGGGCTCCTCCCTTTCCTGGGGGCCAGTTGATGCGCAGCCTGAGCTCTCCTCCCCTCCCCCATCCTCAAAGCGCCCTTGGCCCCATACCTTCCTCCTCGGTCCCCACTGCGTCCCTAGACCCACCCATGGCAGGAGCCGACCCACAGAGGGGAGCTTAGCCCTGGTGCCCTCCACTGACCTACGGGAGGCACTGGCCTGTGGTGTGGGGGACACACTAGGTGTGGGGGAGGGACTGTTCTCTGTGGGGTGTGCTGGCCTCCGTGGCAGACGCCTGCCTGAGCAGGGGACATTGGTCTCTATTATGGGGGACGCTGCCCCTCCCCACACTGCCAGCCCCCGCCTACCTGGCATCATGCTGCTGAAGGCCAGCGTCCTCTGGCCAATGAAGTCACGCCCAATGGGGTCATGGTCCCAGACGAGGAAGCGCACCAGTGCGATCTCAGGCATATGCACGGTGAACACCAGGGTCTCCTCCCACATGGGGTTGAATCCTAGAGGCCACCGGGAGGAGGTGTCACCTCTCACCCTAGTCCCTAGCCAGGAGGCCACTTGGGCCCACACCCTCTTCTGGTGCCTCTGCCTAGGCTGGCCGCCCAGCGGAGAAAACCAGCCCCTGTGGACCAGGCTCCCCCACGGGCTCCTGCGAGGGGGCAGCGGCGGGGTCACAGGATCGTCCCCCGCCCCGCCCTCCCCTGTGAGCCTCACCGTTGTCGTCCACCACACGCGTCTGCTCCTTGTTGCAGTCCACGGGGAGCCCAATGACCTCCACCTCCACGAAGGGGTCGATGATCTGGGCGGGTAGGGCAGGGGTGGCACCGGGCCTGGCGTGGCGGCCCAGCCCAACCCGCCCCCGCCGGGCCCCTCCTACCTCGCCTCGGTCCCCCAGCATGGAGTCCCGCGGCTTGGGGAGCTGCTGTCCGCTGATGATGCGGAGCACCAGCTGCTTCTTGAGCTGTCCGGGCAGAGGGTCCTCGGAGTTGGGGTTGAAGACGCCTGGGGGGGCCAGGACGCCAGGCTGAGGGGTTTGTGGTGGCACGGGGCACTCCACTGCACCCCGTTGACCAGCCAGGAGCCCCAGGCCGGGGACAGGGGCAGAGGAGCAGGGTTCCAGCACGGGCGCACCAGTGGTCTGCGTGCCGGTCTCCCCTGGGACCGTCCTCACCACCCTCCACACGCCGGGCTCCCCGGTGATGGGGCTCTGCAGGCCCGTGCCCCCAGGCGGTACAGTGAAGGTGGCCAAGGCCGGCCAGGAGGGCTGGGAAGGATCCAAGTTAAAAGGGGGACAGCTCCACTGGCGGCTGGCAGTGAGAAAGCTGGAGGGTCCGGGAAGGGATTGGGAAGCTCTGATGCCCCATGGGCAGTCGCCCCAGACCTTTCCTCTTGGGGGCCTTATGGGGGCCAGGTGTGTGAAGGGTCTCCCTTATTCATCCCTGCCGACCCCTGGTAGTATGGGGCCCTCTGCCGCACCCCCACTTCTGGCACCCCTACTTTGGAGGTGAGCCTGTGGCAGCCGCCCCTGCCCGCCCCGCGTCCCGGGCCGTGGGCCTCACCCTGGCACATGCACTCGGGCTTGAGCACGTAGCCACAGCTCCCGTTGGCACTGAACTTGGCCCGGTTCAGCTGCAGCATCCGCCCCTCCGACTGGTAGTTCAGGGCGACTATGGGGGGGACACGAGGTGGCCTGTCAGCGCCCAGCCCGCACCCCACCCCCACCCGCCCTGCTCAGCTGCCCCTGAGTCCAGCGTTCACCTACGGGAACCGGCCCCGGGCTCACCCTCATGCACAACCCAGGCCAGGCATCCCGGCGGAAGGCCCCTGGAGCCCAGCACAGCCAGACCCCACCATCCCGAGAAGCACGTGGCCGATGTGCCTCAGTCTTTCCCACCTCGTCCCGGGGTCCCCAGGACCCCACCCCAGTGCCAGCCACTGGCAGGGTGTGGCGGAGGCCCTCCGAGCCCAGCCTCCTGGAGCGCCGAGCCCTCCCACTGCGCGGTGCCGCACGCGCACCCATCTGGCAGCCGGCGTTCCAGAAGGGCTGGGGGTTGTAGTTGCTGGAGTCCACACGGTAGGGGGAGGGGTAGATGCGGGAGAGCTGGTGCTGGTTGAAGCGGAGGTACTGGGCCGGCTTCTGTTGCAGGATCTGCTGGGCCCTGGTCTCGCTGAAGGACGACACCTGCCAGCTGGACACCACTGCGGGGTGGGGGGAAGGCCTCAGAGGCCCGCCAGGCTGCAGCGCGCCCGCTCCCACTCCCGGGGCCCGGGGCCCTCACCCTCTGCCTCCACGTCGCGCATGCCTACAGACTTGGTGTACTTCACCAGGTCCGAGAGGGCCCGGGACAGCTTCATGGTCTTTTTCTGCCGGGCCGCCCTGCAGGGAGGAGGGGCGATAGCGGTCAGGACGCCAGCGTGGGTGCCTCTGCGGACTCAGGGCAGCCTGGGCAGCACGGTTCGTGAGCCAGGCTCCCTGGTCCACATAGAACGTGCACCCAACGCCTATACGCCCCGGGGCGGGTGCCGGGATGGGCAGGGGACCCCGAGGAAGGACGGGGGGGAGGGACGGGTGTGGGCGCCAAGCCCACCCAACCACAGCGGTCTCTGGGAGCAGGCGCAGGTGTCCGTGTTGGCCCGTCCGGCCCCACGACCCTGAGGTCCACACGCTGGGCTCCCCCTCACCCAGCCCACTGTGACTTCACGAGGCCACGCCAGGGCCGGCCTGTCCAGGGTCCAGGCTGGGGCAGGGCACTGACCCTCGGCTCTGGCTGCCCTGGGAGTCCAGGTCCTCGTCTCCCTCCTCTACGCTGGCCACCTTCTTCAGCTTGCGGGTCTTCTTCTATGGAGGGAGAGTGGAGTCAGGCCCGGTGGAGCCCCCGGATCAGCCACGGCCCTGCACAGGCCGGAGGGTGCGGGAGGCAGGCCTGTCGTCGGGGGCTGGTACCAGGGCTGCCCGGCTGGCCTGCCTGTCCTCGGCAGTATGCTGGGCGGCCAGGGCCCGAGTGAGCCAGGGGCTTTGGCTGGTGTGCACCGGGGGAGGGCCATCGAGGCACCTGCCCCCAGCAACCCCTGGCAGACGATGTAGCGAGCAACCCAGGGGGGATTCCAGGAGGCGGGCCAGGGGCCCTGGGGGCTGGAGGGGAGGCCAAGGCCGGCTGGCACAGGGACAGCTGGGCCCGTGCGCAAGTGGAGCACAGAGGGCTCCAGAAAGGTGCCCCCACCTGGGAGCCCTGCCCAACCTTGCGCTTGGAGAAGCCGCTCATAAGGATCCGGTTGTTCCGTCGGCCAGCCCCGGCGTCCTCCCCCGACTCCACGTCCTCCTCCGCCTGGGGGAGAGGGAGACAAGGGCAGCGGGGGAGCCCAGCCTCAGGCCCAGAGCTCCGGGTGTCCTCCCCGGAACAAGCCGGAGGGAGCAGGAGCAAGAGCAGGAGGGGCTGGTGCCACCCCAGGCCCATGGAAGCCCAGTCCACTGCCGCCCGGTGGGCGCTGAGGCCGCTGCCAGGGACCGGGCTCCAAGAGGGGCGTGGAGGGCTCAGCGGGCCCCCCCGGACGTGTTGCTCTAAACCCATTCAGGCCCCAGTTCTGCCTTTTCTCCCCACAGAGGGTGAGTGTGTGAGAAACGCCATTCATTGTCTGGAAGTTTCCTCGACCTCGCGCTCATGTTAGGTGCATGCAAGGCTCCCCGTGGCTCTGGTGTCCTGTCCTGCTTCTTGAGGAGACAAACACGGTCTGCGCCCCCCGAAGCTGCCCTTGCTCACCTCAGGGCTACCGTGAGGCTTCCTCACCACTGCTTACAGAGTACCTCCCCTGCCCCTGCCCGAGGGGTTCCCCAGGCCTGGTCCTGCACATGCGTCTGCACACCCGTGGACGCACCTTCCCCACTAGGAGTGCCCCGGCCTGGACCACCGGCCGCAGCCAGGAGGGGAGCAAGGCCCCCTCCGTTGTGGACTGTGGAGCTCAAGGGGGACCCCACTGGACCCCACTATCGGGACAGGGAGCACATGCTGGCCAGCTCCACCCCAGGGACACGGGGGACAAGACCTCATGCTCTGGAGTGGGCCCCCGGAGTGCCTGCCCCTCGGCCTGAACACCCCTGTGGCTCACACACGGGAAAAGGAGTGTGTGGCCCAAGACACCGCTGGGCAGCTGCCCCCAGCTCCAGCTGCTGCCCTGGGCTGCCCACACTGGCTCAGGGGAGAAGCCTGGGCGCATGGGGAGTCAGGACGCTCCCATCTCCGCCCTGGGCCCTGGGCCTGTCCTGCTCGCGCCCTGCTAGTCCACGGCTGCCATCAGCTAGGGTCCGGTCGCTCTCAGAAGCGTTTCTCTTTCTCTGCCCCGGCCCCAGCAACACCAGCCCATCTCCCTCCTAATTTACTGATGGCTCCACGGCCCACTGCCAGAGGCGCAGGGGGCCGTGTGCCTGGTGTGCTAGGAGCCAGGGGAGGCCGACACGCATCGCAGCTCTGCAAACACTGTCTGAAACGGCACACACCGTGGCTCTAAATCTGGGCACAGCCAAGGATGGGCGCGCGTCACCCCGCGTCCTGGAGGGGCAGCGCAGCCTCAGCCAGAATCTGCTGTCACCCACCCCCCAGCGCCCACATGTCTGAGCTTGGCTGGGTCACAGCACGGGCCCTAGCTCCGACCGCCTTCAGGGATGCTGTGGGCAGCAGAGGGCCCACCCTGGGCCAATCCTGCCCCCAGACACAGCCTAGTGACCCCAGAGAGCTCAGCAGGGTGGGGTGGGGCGCTCAGGACAGCAGGAGAAAGTGTTTCTGTGCCTTGGACAGAGCACAGACGGCAGGGCCCAGCCTGGCCGGCCCCCTCTGATCAAGAAGGTCCAGTCCCGGCCCCTCTAGATGTCAGGGAAGGCGGTGCTGGGTCCCTCCTAGAGAATCAGGCCTGTCCTTGGCCAGCGCGGCCCCCACTAGAGCTGCACCCAGCTCTGCAGACCGGGGTCCCGACCGGGGTCCCCTCCTTGCTCCTCTGATGGCACCCGAGCCACCTGCCCTCTCCCACACGGGGACCTCCCAAGGGATGGGGGACCGCAGCCTCGGGCCTCCCAGCAAAGGGGACAGAGAGGTGTGTTGGGGGCACGTGCATAACCCCACTACCCAGATGTCCCCCTTGCCTAGACCCCCTCAGAGAGCTCTGTGCCCCACACCTCCCCATTGTCCCCCTACCCATGTCCCAGCAGGGACTGGCCTGGCCACTCAGCCTAAGCAGCTTCTCCGGCTCTTCCTCTTCCTACTCCTCCTCCAGGAAGCCCTCCCTGAGTTCCAACCCCCCCCCCCACACACACACAGAAAATCACACATAGGTAAGTTTCCCAGGTCCAAATGGCCATCCTGTGTCCCCAACTCCCCAGGTACATGCCCAGACATTGCTTGGTCGAGGGAAAGCAGGGACTTCACGTCGTATTGCCACACCAGACACACTGCCCACCGGCTCACCCACAAGGGCCCAAGGTGCTCTGAGTCCTCCCCACCCAGGAACCCGGGACGGGTTTTGGGGGAGGAGGTGTACGCACAGGTGTACACAGGTGTGTCCTCAGCCGCAGGCTGACCTTGTGGGGTGCACGGCCCTCACCTTTTTGCCCTCTGCCTTGTGCCCAAGCTTTCCAGATGGGGGCAGCGTGGACACGGTGAAGTCATTTGGGTCCTCACAGTCCCGAATCTTCGACTCCTTCATTAACGAGTCTAGTTTCTTCTTGGCAATGTTTTCCACACGCTTCCGATTGGTGGCGACCTGCCAGTGCCAGACGGCCACCCCTGTGCCATCATCCCAGCCCTGCGGCAGCAGCAGTGACAGCCCCCAGGTCCCTGCTAGAGGGGCCTGCTGGAGCTGGGGAGCCCGAGCCCCATCTCGGCTTCTCCCCCTGGCCCCAGCCGCACACTCGCTCCTACACAACATTGCTTATCCGCACGCCACCCCGCCGCAGGGCTACACGGCAGGCATGTCATTCGCCCGGGGCCCCGGACAGTGACCAGCAGGCCCGAAACGAAGACCTCTCTGATTTGAACACCTGCACGTTCAACGCTACCCAAGCAAGCTCAGCAAACAGCTTTCCAGGCGTCAGGCCGGTGGGCCTTGCGGGAGGTCACTGTAGCCGGTGGCCACTCTGGGCTCCAGCAGCCCTAAGCAGCTGGGGATGTGGGATGCCACCACTGGCTCCCAGACACCTCAAGGAGTGGGCAGGGGGCAGGGACGGATGGCCGGCTGGCAGCCTCCAGGTGTCCTCCCTGCCTAGAATAGCCCCCGCCCCCTTACAGCCCTGACACAAGGAACCCCTCCAGGGCAGGGTCTGGGCCGTGGGTATCCGGGCGCCCCAGGGAGTCACTCAAGGTAGACGTCAGACAACCTGGATTCACAGTCACCTGGGGCCAGAGAAATATGCATCCACCTCCAAAGCAGAAAGAATTCTGCTGCTTCAGGGCTTTCTAGAACAATTAGCCTACGTGGCTGGGAACGCTCCTACTCAATTATTTTCCCATCTGATGGCCCCTCAGGGAGAAGTAATGACTTCCTGCCTCACAGCAGTGGCTTAGAACAGTGCCCAGAGGAGAGAAGAAGCTAATTACAGAGTCGCCCCAGCCCCGCTCTGCCGAGCCCTTTTTCACTCCTCAGCCACCCTGTGTGACTCCCCCAGCCCCAGCGCCTCTGGGCGGAGAGCGGGAAGCCCGCTAGCCAGGAGCTCCGGCCGAGTCTCAGGTGGGGAAGGGCACCCCCTCCAGCCGAGCACATGCCCAGCTGTCTAGCCACTGTGCAAAGCACCATCGCACCCTCCCAGCACCCCCTCAGCCACCTGCCTCCTCCCAGCAAGGCTAGGAGCCTGCTGTTCGGGGCTGCAGCTCCCCTCCTTCCCCAAAAGGGCCTCCCAGCCCTACTCACGTCCCCGTTGAGGAGTTTGCAGTCCTCGTCGATCTCATCCGCACTGTCTTCATCAGACACCTCGCCCTCCTCAGCGTCCTCACTGATGCCAGCAGGAAGCTTCTTGCCCTGGGGGGAGGCGGGGACCACGGGAGGTGTCCTGCCTCAAGGGCTGGGAGGCCACCCGAGAAGCAGCAAAGGGAAGGAGCCCTTCGCAAGCTTGCTCGTGGACTTCAGGTCACAGGGTAGAGGCCGGCCCAGCACTCCCTTGCTGTGGCGGCACGGGAGGGAAGCGCTGGGCTGTGCACATGGACTGCCTAGATTGTGGGCCCACCACGGGGGAGACTGAGGCCAGGTCGGGGGTAGGGCCTACCCTGACTCCTCAGCATGGAGCCCCGTACCGTCTAGAGCAGGGCAACTGTCTCTCACGTGGCCCCAGAGCAGCGGTCAGAGGCCCAGCAGGACGCCGGCCCGGGGAGGGGCAGGCAGGGGCTCACCTTCACCAGAATCTTGCCCTTGAGCATCTGCGGGGAAGGAAGCGTGGTGGCGTCCTCTCCACTTATTGATGACAAGTCCAGCTTATCTCCGAGGATATCAGTCAGATACTGGGCCATCTTCTTCTGTTGGATGACACTGCAGTGATTTTCAATGGACAGGATCACTGGGTACCTGTGGGCCCCAACGTGGAAAGAACAGAGTGAAGCCAGGGGAGGGCCAGGCCCCACCTGCCTAAGACCTCAAGTCACCTGCACCAGTGAATGAAAAGATCTTCCCAGCAGCCAGGATAGATGGACCTGCCAGCCACTCTGGGAAGGGGCCCCTCAATGGCTTTGAAAAGCAACTGAGTGGGTGGGAAAGTTGCTGGGACAGATAAAGAAGGCCTACAGTTCATATCCCAGTAAGAAAAAACAAAGGCAATTAGAAACTCCAGGAAAACCAGGGAAGACATTCAAGCAAGTCAGCAAGTCATGGTTTAAAAATGATGGACTCAACGGAGGTGCGACATGGAGTCGCGAACCGACTGAGAAAGACAATCTGGTTGGCCTGGATACAGGACTGTCCTGCGGATAGCTCCAGTGTCCCAACACTGGCCCCATAAGATAGGAGACATCAGCTGGTCCCATGCCATGGGGCAGAACATTGGTGTTACCGTGCCATGCAGAACAGGGAGTGCAACTAGGAATTTTCATTATATGCTCTTCAGCTGTTTCGTTTTTTAACCAAGTGCACATTTTACTTGGATTTTTGCCAATAGGTAACGTGATCTTTTTAGAAAACGTCGGTGGCCCCAACCCAGAGGGCACGAATCAGAGCAAGAGACAAGCCCCGCGATGTGGAGGGCACAGGACTCGGGGCAAAAGTATTTACCTCCCCGTTTCTCAGGCTAGAGACTGAAGCCTGACTCCAAGGCGCTAGGGAAGAACCCTCTGCCGGCAAAGATCATGCTGGTGCCCAGAGCTCGCACTCCCGGCGCTGAGACCCCGGGTTCTCCGCGGCCCCAGACGCCTGTCTGTCCCAGCTCCCCTGCCCTGACGTGCCTCCCTCACCTGCAATTCTGGGCCCAGGCTGTCACTCCGCACCCCCACTCCCTTCTGGCAGCCCCACACGGGGCTTGGGCAAGCTCTTTCGGGAGGCGCCCGTCTATTTCTGTTTCCTAAGTCAATCTTGCTCCTCCGTCCCTCCCTCATAAATTAGTTCTCTCCTTGCCTGAAGCCTTGTTTAGCCAAGACTTGAAGGTGACTGCGAGTATGGGGAGGCGGTCTTCTATCTCCAGAAACAACATTGGATTTTGCTCCACAGTGCCTGTAGCTGCAGCCGAGTGACAGCGAATTGAGTTTGGGCATAGAACAGCTTCTGGGGGTTAATTAGTGCCCGAGCTACCAGTGCTGGAGGAGGCTGACCCAGGGCCCGCAAGTGTGTGTGACAGGGGCTGCGGGCACAGGTAACCCACCAGCCAAAGCTCATCTGCCGTCACCAGCTGCCCCCACCACCCTCCCTCTCCCCAGACCTGCGGCTCCACTGCCTTCCCTGACCCTCAGCCTCAACGAGAGACCCCAGAATCAGTCCTGTGACCTCTGCAAACATGCCTCCTGAGAGAGGATGTGGGGGAGGGACAGGAAGAACCCTATGAGCCCCTTCCCCCCACCCTCCTGCTCAGGGTCCCTTCCCCAGTCCCAGCCACTCACTCATTCTTGACAAAAGCGTATTTGTTGATGGTTTCGATGACATCTTTGAAGAGGATCTTGGAGGTCAGAGTGTAGCCGTGGTGCACGATGGGCTCCCCGTCAGGCCCGTCCCAGCAGTCCACTGTGGGCAGGCAGACCTCGGTCAGGCAGACCCACAGCGCGGGGACCGACCGAAAGCGTCCTCCCGCTCGGTAGCAAACACTAGCAGGAGCCTGTCCCAGCCCCTGCGGCGAGGAGGGCAGTCACCCTGCTCAGAGCCGCCACGGGTGTGTCCCCAAGAGCAGACGCCGGTCCGCAGCCCAGGCCTGGGGCCAGAGCCCCCCACACGCACCCTCCACGCAGCGGCAGCCGGCCTGCAGGACCCAGGCGTACATGTCCACCCGAGACTGGGACATGAGCTGGTCGCCCACGAGGTAGGTGTTGTGGGACGCGGTGATGAAATAGTGGCTCAACGGCCGTGTCATGTCCTGGTGCACGCCGTGGTGCTCGGGGTTGAAGATGTCACCGGCAGGACTCCGAGTATAGTTGGTGAAGCCTGCGTGGGGGGCACGGGGGGCACGGGGGACGCTTAGCCCCGCGTGCTGATCCTGCCCCAAGGCTCATCTCAGCACCACCCACCCCCACACCACATAGGACAGGAAGCTGCCCACTCGGGCCACCTGTCCCGCCCTCGCATTGCTGGCCTGCACCCCCCATGGGCCTGCCAGGATAGCTAGACCGCAGACACGCCCCCACTCACCGTCGATGCCCAGCACCCCCTTCCTCTTGTTTTCCGGGCAGGGCTCGAATTGCTGGACGATGTCCCGGCAGCTCTCAAGGGTCACACCCGCCATCTAGGCCAGAGCAGGGGCTTAAGCCCAGCCTAGCCCATCACTGGCCTGGGCTAGCCTCAGGCAGCAACCCCCCACCACCACCACCACTGCCTCCCCCTGCCTCTGATCGTCACATCAAGACTAACCACGGTGGGTGGAGGCTCAGGCCCCTGTGGTGTGCTTCCTGGACCAGGGGGCACGCTGGCTACCCCCAGTGTCACAAGACTTGGGACTCGGTGGCCAGGGGACTACTGGTGGGTCACATGGCTTCGGAAGAGTTGTCTCCAACTTCAGATCCTTGAAGCCAGGGAAGGGTCTTTGGTTCCATCGGCTGGGCCACCCCTCATCCCCACCGGGCTAGGCATCTCAAGAGCTATGGACCAGGGCTGTCCCGGCAGAAGTCCCCATATGGGAGGAGGTACAGGGGAACCAGGACCCAGGCCGACCTTGGAGGGACCCAGGGACACAGGGAGCCTCCTCTCCCTGCCTCCCCCTGCTGCCTCCCCACATCTCTCACAGGAAAGCTGCACCACAAAGATGAGCCCAAGACAGCCCTGCACATCAGTGACCCCATGGACCCCATGGCCAAGTGACCTCCCAGGGCCCTGTGGTGCGGCAGGCCAGGAGCCCCCAGTTCCCAGATCCAGGCCCACCATTCCCGAGGAACACGGGTGGGGGTGCGTCACTGGTGACAGAAGGGAAAGGGGGGCAACGGGGGTCAGAGCCCAGAGTCCAGAGGCCTGGGTGAGGGCTCAAACGGCCTTCCTGGTGGACAGTTTTTGTCCCAGATATATGTTTTAGAAAGCTTAGGGTGAAGGACAGGGAATAATGAGTCAGAACTGCCCATCCCAGACAGGACCACCCTACCACCTCCACCCCCCCCACCCATGCACACCAGCCACCATGACAGAGAACCCACAGCCTCGTCCCAGGGCTGCCCACGGTGGCTGGGCTGAGGTTAGGGTTAGGGTCAGGGTTAGGGTTAGGGGTTAGGGGATAGGGATAGGGTTGGGGTTAGGGCTAGGGTTAGGGAGAGGGTATGGATAGGGTTAGGGTTAGAGTTAGGGTTAGGAGTTGCCCTGGACATCAGGATCCCGCGAGGCTGGTGCAAGTCTCTCCCGTCCAACCCCAGAGCTTCCCTAGCAGTGCAGCCACAAGAACAGAACCCCATTAATCTGTATATGTTAGGGGAGGTATTCTGGGAGAACCATCCCAGCTGTAGCCCTTTCTCATGTGGGCTTGAGGCAGCCTTGTAGTGCAAGGTAAGGCCGGATGCCTGCCCAGGACTTAAGGGCTGTTGGTGCCTGTGCAAACACCATGTTGACCCAGCCTGGGTCTCTCAGCTGTCCCTGCTGATCCAGCCACCGAGTTTTGGATCTAGCCCAGTGGCTGATACCTATTATCCCTAACCTGGAGTCTGACTCCATCCCACTCTCTGCCCAAAATGAGGTCCTTGAGGGTTTCAGGAAGTTCAAGTCTGGAAGTTGATCCTCAAGGTGGCCTCCCACCGGCCCTGAGGTGGGATCCACAAGCTGTTTGAGCCCTGCCAAAGGAGCGCTCTTTCCCCCAGAAAGAGGGAGCCAGGGGACACTGGCCTTCCCCTCTCCCACTGCAGAGTTCCAGCGTCCTGCCCACCACAGAAAGCAACAGCCAGCTCCTGCCTTGTCCGAGATCAAGGCCCCACCCCTGAGCCTCTGGTCACTGCCTCCCCCATCTGCAGGGCTGTGCTCAGGGAGTCCTCAGCCTCTTAGGATGGGCAGGGGGCATAGAGTCAGCAGAAAGGGGTGCGCATGCCCCTCAGATACCCAGGGCATCCAGGCATCTGCTGGACAAATGGGCGAATGGCGGTAGCGGTGGGCCTGGATCTCAGGGGTACAAGCTAACCAGACCTGTGGCGGGAACAGGAGGGATGGCTGGAGCATGGGACCCCATTCCACGAGGAGTTCCACGCTAAAGGTGCTGTGGCGAGGCACCGGCTCCCTTCAGGAAGCTCGGGGTGTCTGTGGTCAGGGCTGAGCTGCTCAGAGGCCCACAGGGCAGAAACCATGGAAATCCCCAGGGTCCCTCAGGGTCTCCATGGGACACCCCCTCGAAGAGGCTGGCCTGGCCCATGATGGGAACCGAAGCAGGTCAACGGAGTGGAACCCTGATTGCCAGGCTGGCGCCCATCCTTTCACTCCGAAGGGTCCTCAGCCACACTCAGCCGGTTCAAGGGTCCTGGGAGCCCAAGGGAGGCCACGTAGGCTCGGGCCCTGCACCTGCCGCCGGGCCCTCACCTTCTGCTCTACCTCCAGGAAGCGCTGGAGGTCAGTGACGTCCAGGTGGTCCTTGTGGTCGCTGTAGGTCAGCATGAGCAGGTAGAGGTCGCGGCGGGTGGACATCATCTTATAGAAGGCACAGAACTCCTCAAAGCCCAGCGTCCCCTGGTGATCATCTGTGTCTGCTTCCTGCAAGCCAGAAATCTGTGTCCCCCAGTGTCCCTCCCTGATAGCTGCCTGGGATCCTCGCAGCAGAGAACTCACTGGGCCCCCCCGCCCTGACTCTCCCACCAAGAAGCCACTGAGTGACCCTTTAACACAGATCTGACCCTTCCCTCCCCTAGTCCCAGACTTTCAAGGTCAACTTACACCTAAACCTGGCACAGTCACCCCACTTGAGAACCAACACCCCACACTGGAATCAAAACTCCACTCTGGGGGTCAGTGCCCCATCTGGGAGTCAGCACCCCACGTTAGAGCCGACACATCCCTGTGGCAGCTAACAGGCCACTCTGGAGTTAATGCCCACCCTGGGTTCTGAGCCTGTGATGGTACCAGGTTGCCCAGTGGCTAGAAGAGCTCAAGGCCGCAGGGTGTACCGAGTGCCCTGCCTTCAGCAGGGAGAGAGCACCTTGCTGCTGTCTCCCTCTTGCCGACATGGCAGCTCTCACAACACCAGCAGGAACCCGCTGGACGCCAGCGAGACCACAGACTCCTTCATGAACCCACCACTCAGGGAGCAACCCCTGAAGCATCAGAGCCTGGGAACACCAAACACCAGAGCCAGGACAGACCCAGAGGACAAGGGACTGGGCAATGGCAGGCTGGACTGCCCAGAGGAGCCTGAGGTGCCCCGGGGCCATGGCGACCCCTGGGAATGGATCAGAACCCCACAGAAGGTGCCTCTCCCGCCCCGAGTGCTCTGGGGTGTGAGCAGGAACCCCCGGAGGCTGAGGGCACAGCGGGAACGGACATGGGGTCAGCACCACGGATAGCAGTGCTCCCGGCCCTGCCTCCTGTCTGGACAGTCTTTCCTCGTGGACTGACACAACCTGGGGTGACGGGGGTGGGGCGTGGGCGCCAGGTCCCTGAGGCCCTCTCTGAACCGGGAGCGTCACCAGGGAACCAGGGACCACAGACACCCTCACGTCCCCATGCCCAGGGAGAGTACTCCTCTTGGGGGCAGATCTCTAACGCCTGCTCCTAGATGGGCGCTGTGATGGGCACACAGCAGGGCCAGGACCCCAGCACCCATGCCATGGCTGGGACAGGACCAAAGACCATGTGTGTCTGGAGCTGTGTTGGAGCAGCCCTGGGTCTGAGAGCCGGCAGGACGGCCAGGTGGGCAGCCGTCCCGGGGTGTGGGTGGAGCTGCGCAGGGACGCCCATTGCACTGAGTGTCTAGTCCACGGGGTGATTTGCCCTCCCACCCAGTTCTGTGCTGGGCTGTACCGCCAGGAGTCCAGGCTGGGGAGGCTGCCTGCCCTCCGTCCCGCTGCGAGCCCTCAGGGCAAGTGAAAACACATTCCGAGGATGAGACTCAAAAGCACAGCCCCTCAGGCCCAGTCCTTCGGCCGCTCCTTCTGCCCACAGTCACCGGCCAGCCAAGGCCCACTCCGGCTGGAGCCACTCTGCTGGGCACCCTAGGGCCATGCGGGGCCTAGCCACACTGCTGTTACCTCAGACTTCACGAAACTATGTTCAAGGCACCCTTTGCCCTATGCAGATCTCCCCTTTGGTCAGGCACTTCTAGGTATTGGAAATAATCTTGAAATTTCTTGGCAACCAAATTGACTCTACTGATCAGAGCTGTTTGGCCTGGTGGGAAGTCAGTGCTCCTATCCTGGGCTCCAGAGCACTAGGAGGGAGGCCGTGAAGATGACCCGGGAGGCCCGGGGACTTGGGGACTACTGTGGACACGGTGAAGGGGCACAGGCTCTGGGGTCCACAGCTCTAGGCCAGCGTCCACCCCACACACTTGCTGCGCCCTTCCCTCCGGAGCTAGCCCAGAGCCGCCACCACACACACACACACACACACACACCCGTAGGCTCCAGGCTGCAGGGTCTCCCACTGTACTGGGCTTCCTTGAGGGGATCTGGTCAGAGCCCAGACTCAGCCAAGCCAGAAGCGGGTCAGAGGGTTCTGCGGGGAGTCCCCGTGTCTGAAGCCTGCCTGAGAGGCCCCATGTCCCTACAGGACTGGGTGGGCATGGGCTCCCCAGGGCTCCCAGCCTGGGCACATCTTCAAGCCAGGACTTTGTGCGTGACCTTCAGGCCCTGGGAGCCTGCGCACATTCGTGCCCCATTCTGGGAAGGGAAGATGCTCTCCTCACACCTCAGAGGACAAGCTGGACCCCAAGGTCTAAGCCAGCCCATTGCCCAGCCCCTGACAGCCTCACTGTTCTGGAACAGCCTCTTGCCCCAGAGCGGTCCCCAGAAGCAACATCGGCAGGGTACAGATGGGGAGCTGATCTGCAGGCCTGAGCCGTCTGCCAGTGCTGTCTGCCAGCTCCTTACTGCCCAGGCAGTCTCTGTCCCCTTGGGGACCCCCAGGAGGGGCCCTGGGAGCCCCCTAGTCCTTGGCCAGCAGCCAAGGGCATCCCACTTGCCCCTTCATTTACGCTCGCCTTGCTCAGCCCAGCACCAGCTCCTGTCTGTCATGAGAGCCCAGGGGAAGCCCCAGGGGCCGTTCCCGGTGGAGCAGTTGGCTCTGTGTGTGTGACAAATACAGAGTCAGAGGGACCGAGAGACAGAGAATCATCTTTCCAGGCTGCATCCTAGGAGCTGGGCTTGCCTGTGCTTCAACCCCACAAAGCAGGGACCCACTGATGCCACCTTTCTCCACACCATACCAGCTGGGGTTCGGAAGGAGAGAAACTAACTACGGACAGTAAAGCCTGTGTCTCTGCCGACAGATGCATTTTCTGAACTCCTAACGCGGGGCCCACTGAACCAGCAGGTGGCCCTGGGTGGGGCCCCAGAGCTGCTGCCCACAGGATGGGCCAGTGCCGGGCACTCTGGGGGAGGACGAAGAAAGGGGGTGCAGCCTGCTTTGGGTGGCTTCCCTTGGGGACCTGACTGGGTCCGAATGCCCCCTAGCGAGGGAGGGCCCCCAGGAGCAGCTGCCACCATGCCCCGGGCTTGAGCCACCTCTGCTCCGCCAACGTGAGCTGTCCCCACCCCCGTCCCCCGCAGGCCCCGCCCGGACTTCCTGCAGCTCCATCGGGACGGCTCCTGGGGACGCACCTGCACCGGCCCCACCTCACCTTGAACATCTGCTTCACCCTCTGCCGTGGCAGGTTCACGTTCAGCTTGTGCAGCAGCTGCAGGACCTCGCTGATGCTCAGGCTCCCGTCCCCGTTCTTGTCGGCCTCGTCAAACGTCTGCTTCAGCCACTTCGGGGCCGAGTCAGGGATCAACACAGTCCAGCAGGGCCAGCCGCGCCCACCCCCCCCCCCCCCCCACCACAGGCCGGGAGGAGTGGAGGACGCCAGCCCCAACGCCCCTCCCCTGCTCCCCTTCCCCAGATGTGTGACATCCCCCCAGGAGGCTAGCTCTTCCCTGACACCTGCCCCCCAGACCAAGGATATTGGTCCCTGGTACGCTGGCGGCGGGCCAGGCTGTCCTCGTCGCTGATGCCGGCCATGAGGTAGCGCAGGCCGGTGACCCAGGTGCGCGCCTCGTCCCCACTGGGCGACACCAGGTCCAGGGACTCTCGGTGGCTGCCATGGTAGATGCTGAAGCAGCAGTTGGGGTCGAAAACCCCATCAGGGTAGCGCTGGAAGACCTCAGACTGCCGCCCCTCACTCACCTCCTGGATGGAGTCAATGGAGACTGCGGGGGGCAGGGGCACCGGTCACAGCCCGCCCAGTGCTCGGGGCCCCCACGTGCTGCAGCCGCTCAGCACAAAGGGGCAGGAGAGGCGAGGCTAGGGACAGCCAGGGAAGGGGCATTTCAAGGGACCCTCGAAAATAGACGGGCTCAGGCTGGAGAGCCCACCCCTCCCCGCTCTGCTCTGACCGTAAGGTCTGCTCCCCACTTCCTTTGGGTATGAAAGAGGTTCACACACTCCCCCCGGAGGGAGGGGGCTGCCTCCCCCGCATTAGTAATCCCAGGCATGTGGCCTCTGCCCCAAGCCCAAGGCTGCAAAGCAAGGGAGCCCAGACAAGCCCCTTCTTCTGTCCAGCTCTGGCCAGCTCGTGTTCCCGCCCGGATGCCAGCCTGATGCAGGGCTGCCCCCCTGGTGAGCACTGGCCCCCGCAGGTGGTGGGACCAGGGGTGCAGCGGGGTCCTGCTCTGTGTGCCCCAGCCCAGGTGCCTCCAAAGATATCCTTACTGGACGCATCCCCCAGAGCTCCAGAGCCTCCACGCAAGACCTGAGGAACGCCAAGCCGACACCCCGCCCGCCGCTGAGCTCAAGAAGGCGTCTCTAGGCTCAGCTCCCGCATGTGGGGCAGGGCCCCTCACGGCGCGTGTGCAGGGCACAGGCAACCAGGGTCCCCTCTGGGAGCCAGGCACGCGGGCCGGGCCCCCAGCTCTGTGCCCTCCATCCAGCTTCACTGCCTCCTGTTACTGCCGGCCATTTCTGCTGCTCTGCCCAGCGGGCACTATGCCCTTCTCGGGGGGGTTTATCCTGCCCAGGGCAAGGATGGTGGGCAGCCCCATCAGTGCGGTGAGGGGTGGGCTCACCCCCTCTGTCTTCTGCTCCCACTCCCTGAGCTCCCAGGTGGGCCGAGCCCACCTACCTGGGGGAGCTGCCTACTTCCCCCTCTCCACATGCGTACATGCGCCTGGCAGGGGTGGGGGTTCTGAGCCCCTGGACTGGGAGGGTGACAGTCAGGGAACAGCTGCCCCCCATTCCTCCTCCTGGAGACCTTCCAAGGCCAGAGACAGCTCTAAACAGTGCAATCGGCCTCCCCTCCAATCCTGGCCAGTCTCTGCTCTGTCACCCCTCCCCTCGTGGGACGTCTGTGACCCCATCTACTGGTCCCCTCTCTCTCCATCCTCTGTGTTTTCTTCCATGCTCAGCTGGACATGAAGTTGCCCTATTGTGAGGTGACTGCCCACCTTGCACTCGAACCCAGTGCAGGGAACAGTGCCGCGTGCAAGGAGGAGCCCCTGGGAAAACAGCATCTCCACCCCTCCGGGCCCAGAGGGCAGTGCCAGCCCTCTCCTCCAGGATGCCCTCCAGGGTCCTCCACAGCCCCGCTCTCTCCAGGCCCCACGGCAGCGACAGTGCCCTTGGCAACTGCTGGGCTGAGGCCTAGTCCTGGCCCCCCTGGTCCCTCCCGGACTATGCGGGCTCTAACGTGTCCCTTCCTGCCTCTCAGCCTGGCTCCTGCCATGCCGTGCTCAGAGATCAACTGTGCCCTCCCATCCCTGCACAAACTCTCCCAGCTCAGGACCCCCTCCTGGCCCCAGGCGCTTGAGCTAACCCCGGGCACAGTATGCCTGGCCCTTGGTGTGCCAGCTGGGGCTCTCTCTCTGTATTTCTGGGAGGTCTTGTCCCTCAGCTCCATGGAAGCTCCTTTGGCCCCTCAGCCCATCCCAGATCCCACCTAGGAAAAGGGAGCTGGTCCCCAGAGTCCTCGAGGGCTCTACCAGGCAGGAACAAGGCCAGGGCCCTGAAGGGCATTGGGCTCCGGCCCCTCCCTACCTGGCATCCAAGGTCCCCTCAATCTCCAAATCCACTGGACCCGTGTGCCAGGCCCAGAGCCCCCGACCTTGCTGCCCTCCCAGCTGCCCAAAGCGGGCCCCAACCGCGCCCCTCCCCCCAGCGCCGCCGCTCACTCTTGGCCTTCTCATTTTGCGCGACGGCCGCCAGCGGACGCAGGAGCGATGCTCGTCCAGGAAGTAGAAACCGGACCAGGCCCTTGGAGCTGCCTCGGAGCTTGAGCATCTGGGTTCCCGCCTGCATGGCGCTCATGCACCTTTCCACTGGGCGTCCGCAGACGTGGCAGACAGACGGACGGACACAGAGACAGATGGACGTGGCAGACAGACGGACGACGCAAGAGACAGACAGGACACTGTGAGTGCTGGGCCCCCCACGAGCTTCGGGGGTGCAGAGACCACCCACACGCCCACCTCCAGGCCCACGGAGCCCACCGGAGAGACTGGGGCTGCCCAGCCTGGCAGCCGCCACCTCCCTTCATGAGCCTGGGCCAGGTGCGGTCCCAGGCGGGGCCCAGGTCCACCACGGCTTTGCTTTCCTTTGCTCTGGCCATTTGCCCGCCCTCTGCCAGCCCCAGTGACACCACAACCTGCCCCAAAGCCGACGACGCCCTCTCCAGGCTG
Organism: Lutra lutra; assembly: GCF_902655055.1. Lineage (NCBI taxonomy): Eukaryota > Metazoa > Chordata > Mammalia > Carnivora > Mustelidae > Lutra > Lutra lutra. The sequence goes on from NC_062281.1 coordinate 196,493,531, forward strand.
TTACGAAGTGTGGCCTCTTGTGCCGGGCACAGGGATGGTCCCTGGCAGGCAGCTGGCAGGCCGGGGGTTCTCCTGAGAGCCTGTACCCCCTTCCTGTTGCCTTCAAGAAAGCCGCCCTCCTCCAGGAGGCGGGGGTGACTCGGCACAGTCGAACCCTGGAGGCCCAGAGGGGACCCTGTGAGGGCCAAGTCTTGCACTGAGGGTAGGGAGACAGCACCAGACTTCAGCTCCAGAACGCAAACCCATCCCCCAGCGCCCCTCCCCTCTTCCCCCTCCTCTGTCTGCCTGGCCTCCTGTCTCTCCAGTCCCGGGGTCGGGGTCTCCTGGCCAAGCCAGCAGCGCCTGGGGCTGGAGAGAGGCCCAGGGATGGGGTCAGTTGTTGCCCCCAGCCCCAGCCCCTGGCCCCCCTCAAACCTACTAACAGAAAGCCGGGCCTCAGAAGCTGCTATCTGTTTAAGCACCGAGGAGTCGCCCGCACGAGACCCACCCAGCGAGGGACCCTCTGCTGGCGTGTGTGGAGGACACCGCCCGCAAGGAGAGCCCAGTCAGGCAGGACCCCCTGGAGGAAGCCAGTCCCTGAACCTGCACTGCAGGGTGGTGGGACACAGCCCACGGGGAGGCCGGGCTCCATGGGGGACATGGGGAGGTGAGGACACAGGTGGTGCTGGTAGCGGGCAGCGGAGTGGAGAGACGAGGCAGGGCCTGGGGCTGGGCGGCCCAGAGGCCAGAACAGGTTCTAGAAGGCAGCCCCTGGACCAGGCCCCATCCTTTGGCCAGAGGCAGACACCCGGGGGCACAGAGCCCAGATGGGGCCATCCACGGGTCCAGTCCTGTCAAAAACAGATATGCAATCTTCCCGTCACAGCCGGGCAGGCGTCGACCCGCACACAGCTGAGTCCTCACATCGCTAAGGGGTGTCCCGGCCACGCCGACGGTTCATGTCCTGCACATGGGGCTTCTACCCCACTGGGGCTGAAGGTGCACTGCCCCCCAGAGTGCCAGGGACCCCCCCAGCAAAAGCTGCAGAGCCACCTGAGTGCCCAGCCACGGTCCTGCCCCCAGGCCCTCCCTGCCCCTGACCCCTCATCCTCCCCACTGCCTGCTTGGCCTGCAGCCTCTAGGCCCCGGGGTGAGGGGAGGGGCGGTTGGGGTGGGCAGACCGGGCGCTGCAGGAGTCTCCCAGAAGCAGACCGGAGGGGCAGGAGGCTACAGTTCACACCCCTGGGAGCAGCCCCCACCCTCCTGACGCCAGGGGCTGGGGGACTGGGTGGGGCTCGCTGGGCAAGCACCCCACGGCCAAGCAGGGCTGCCCCCTTACCTAGTGGGCCAAGCTGCCACGGTGGGGACACAGTCACACTCGCTCCGACCCAGAGGAGGGCCTCTGCCAGGCAGGCCACCGCTCCCCCAGGCCGGCTGGGGTCAGACGGCCTGGGGACCGACATGCCGGGACAAGAGCCAGGGTGGCTCCTGGAGGCCAGAGAGGGCCCGCGTCCGCCCACCTCAGCAGCAGGTCAGGGAATGGCAGGGGTCACGGAAGCCCCACGGGTCCCCTCCTCTCTTCTGCCTCCTCCTCCTGACAGCGCTTCCTTCAAGGCCCCCCGGGGCTGCTCCCGGACACCTCTGGCATTGGCCCAACTGTCCCCCACGGTCCGACAGGGCCCCTAGGCCAGCCTGCCCACCCCGCAGGGCCACAAAAGGATCCCCGAAGAAGCAGCGCCTGGAGTCTGAGGGCAGGGGAGCGGCTGCACCTCTGCCCACACCGCCCAGCCTCTGCCCAATCCCCTGTGCTAATCCAGCCTGGGTCCAGCCCAGCTGGCCAGAGGATTTAGGCCAAGGGAACTCCCAGCTGGAGACCAGGAGGGCACTAGGCAGCTGGCAGTGTCGAGGAGGGCCCAGGCCACCAGCCCCCACGTCCTGGCCAAGCAGTGACAGCCAAGACAGAGGTGGTCACCCTGGGACCCGAAGAACACGGCTGTAAGGCCTGGGGTGACCGTCCTCGTGGGACCACCCACCGTTGCTCACCATCCTCCCCATGCTGGATGCAAAGGCTGCTGTCCCCACCCCATTCTGGCCTGAGCCCCAGGAGAGGACCCTACTCCCCACCCCACATGTCTTGCACTTGCCAGAGACTCTGAGGGGTTCCCACAGTCCCCAGGGGGAGGGGGTAAAATGGGACAAGAGGAGCAACATCCTGTCCCCCAGCCCCCAGCCCTCTGTGGACTGATCCGGAGCTGGGCATGAAGGGAGGGTGGGAGTCCGAGGGCCCGGATCTAGTGCTCCCGCTCCCGCGCCTGCTCCCTCAGTCAGCTCCAGACCCTGGGTGTACAGCCTCAGGTCCCAAGGACCAGCCCTGAGGCCTGACCCCTCTGGGCTGCGGCAGCCCACTGCCCCGCGTGCGCTCACCACTGAGTCCAGCCCAGAGGCTGGGCTGCTCTGGGCCTCCTCATGACAGACCCGGCCTTGGGGAGAAGGACCCAGCCCAGGGAAGACCCGCCTGCCCATCTGCCGACCGGATAGGAAGCCCAGACTGGGACGGTCCCCCTGCCACCGGCTTGTCACTGCCCTCCATCAGCTGTCCCTCCCGACACGGGCCGCTCCCTCCTGCCTCAGAGCCTACAGCTCTTCAAACCCAGGCTACCCTGCTCTGTCCGGCTCCTCTCTCCTCCCCCATGCCTGGCCCCACTCTGGGGGGTTCCCACCTCCTCGCCCCCCCGCCCCCCGCCCCTGAGCCAGCCACACCTGTCATCCTAGGTCATGCCCCCACGCTCTCAGCCACCAGCTGATCAGTGGTCTTTTGCCATCAGCCGGGGGAGCTCAGGTGCCCTGATCTGCCCGTGTAGGGGTGCGCTTGGGGACACAGGTTGAGTGGGTCCAGCCCCTGGCACCCCAGACAACCCTAAGTCCTCCTCAGCCCCCCCAAGGGCGTGGTCCTCCTCTGCCCAACCAGACGAAGGTCCCGCTAACCCAGCCTGACGCAGGGCTCTGCCCGAGAAGGCCGTCTGGCACCCGGAGGCCCCAGTCGCCCACCCCCGCTCTGAGACTCCGTGAGGTGGCAGACGCAGAGCCGGGGGTCCTCCGGGCCATAGGACACCGTGGGGAGCTCCCGGCTCTGGGGGTGGCCCATGTTACCCCACAGTGCAGCTGAGCACGCTGGATACGTGCAAAGGCAAGGCCCCCAGGTGACTGCAGGCTGGGCTTGAACCCAAAGACAGGCCCTAAGCCCTGAGGCCCCATCCCCTAATCAGGAGCAAGGTCCCTCCTTTCCCCACCCTCCCCACAGCAAGAGCTGAGCACTTGCTCTCACAGGGAAGGGATAGCAGCACCCAGGAGAACCAAGCACAGGGCAGGGGGGCCACACCAACCCCCAAGTCTACACGTGGCCCCTGAGCCAGTCCCCACCTGCTCCCTCAGGGTCCCCTGAGAAAACCCCTGGGAACACACCTGGGCCCACACCCAGGGGGACAAGAGCCCAGCCCACCCCGACAAGGAGGTCACAGCGGGGCCCAGGATGGACTCACTCTTCGCCCAGCACCTGGCCCGGCTCCCACCCCGCCTTCCCCTGCAAGCACTAGCCGCCCCAAGCACCCTGACCCCAGCCTCAGTCCATGCCTGGGTTCAGTCCCAGTAGCCAGCCCCCGCAGGGCAGCAGGTGGGCCTCCGGGCCCTCGAGCCAGCGCACACCTGTCTGACAGGCACAAGCCGGGGCAGAGGGGGCAGCTGGGGGCCAGCAGCCCTGGCCAGGAAGGGGCAGCAGGGCTCCCTCCTGCCCCTTCCTCCTCAGGCCCGCCCCACACACCTCTCCATGGTTCTCAGTCCTGGAAGCTCAGCCGTTCCCTCCGGGACCCTCACGGCTGCCTGATAAGACCACACATGCTGGTCTGCATGCCCCCAAACCCCCAGGGCCCTCTGGGGCAGGACCACCCTGTCCTGTCCTGTTCTGTCCCTGTGTTACCTGGGTCAGGCCCCAATCAGGCCCTCAAAAGTGGGCAGCTGGGCCCCCAGTGCCAAGACCACCAAGCCAGCGCCAGTGGGTGACAGGAGCCAGCACCAGCACGGCCATGCAGTCATCTTGGGCTTGGCCACCACCGGGCAGAGCTGGCACCTGCAGTGGCGGTCCTCGTAGAGGCTGGTGCAGGGGTGTGCCCAGCCCAGATGGAGGAACAGGCAGGGCCACCTCCCCAGGGGCCTCCAGCCCACAGTGACACTCCAGACCACAGAAGCCCATGGGTGAACCGCTGACCCGGACGCACACCCTGGGCAGTCGCTGGGAAGCAGACTCTGAGGGCGGCCCCTGTCTCCGTGCCTCAGTCTCCCTATCTGGCAGCAGATCCCCTCAGCCCTTCCCTCCTCTCTTCCTCCAGTGGCCACAGGACCCTGGCTGCAGCTGCTCTAAGGGAAGAGCGTCCCGGCTGAAGTGGGACACCACTGGCTTGGCTCTAAGCTCAGACGCTGACCCCGTCCCCACACAGGAGGCAGCAAGAGGCAGTGGGTGGTCAGCATCTCCACCTCTTCTCTGGGAAGGCTGGAAAAGCAACGCACTCTCTCAACAAAAGCCACAACGACGCTTGAGGTCTTCCCTGGGCGAGCATGCGCACAGGCGGGCAGTGGAGGTGCTGCGGACCCCCTTCCACGGTGGGGGGTGCAGGCACCAGCCCAGGCCTTGCTCGCCTGCCCCCATCTCGAGCAAACGCACCCAGGGGCCGGAGCGTGGGGCACACGCCTCCCAACTCCCTGAGCACCCCCCCCCCCCCCCCCCCCGGCCAGCCCCTCTGCCTGAGCAGCCACGCCCTCCGTGGGGTCCTCAGCCGCCATCGGGTGCCTTGAGCTACACGTCTGCTCTCTGCGGGGGCATCTCCACGTGCAGGAGGCTCCCAACCTTGCGCAGGGAGGGGAGAGGAAGAGGTCAGTGGGCCCCAGCCACCGCACCCGGCGCCCGCGTGCACCCACAGGGACCGGCCCCAGCGCCGGGCAGCGCCTGACAGGAGAGAGGGACAGGCCTCCTGTCCCACACAGGCCTCCTGACAGGCCCACACACATATGGTGGGGATTATTTAAACGTCTGAGAAGCAGCTCGTGTCCCCTCCCCCTGCGCGTCTGGGCGCCTCCTCCCGACTATTTTTATTTTATCAGGGACCGGGAGTCGGCTCCCTCAAGCCCCCCTCCCCCCCGGCAGGACTCCAGGATGACGGTGCCCAGGGCCCAGGGCCACGGAGCCAGTGCCGGCCCGGGGGACCCTGGGGGATGGTCAGCCAGGTTGCAAGGCCCTGGGTGGGTGCCAGACAAGCCCGGAGGAGGGCTCGGGGCCGGGGGGGCGGCGGAGAAGAAGAGGGGGAGGTCCGTGCCAGACACCACCCACCACCACCATGATGTGCCTTTTTTTCATCCCGCAGCACCCTCCCTGTGGGGCAGGCACTCAGCCTTCCCCTTCCCGCAGGAGCCTGAGAGCTTTGTGGGCGGGGGGCCCAGACCCACAGCATCACCAAGCTCAGAAGCGAGGAGGGCCAGAGGGAGTCCTGGGGGCAGACTGGTCCGAAGTTGCTCTGCCCCTTTGGACTGCTTCTGGCCGACCCCACCCTCTCTGGCCCGGGGATGCAGACCCCGGGGAGCCAGGGCAGCAAGTGTGCGGGCAGTGGGGGGGTGTGTGCGGGGGATGTGCTCCAGCGGCCCCCGTACCCCCTCCACCACACCGACTGACCAGCCCCAGGCCTGGGCCTTCTGCCCTTAGAGGCCCCTGGAAGCTCATGCTTTCGGGCAGGGACAGCAGCCGCATGGCCCCTTCCTAGCTGATGACACGAGCTCCTTTGGGGACCAGGCCTGAGGGAAGGCCAGCAGGAACTTCCTGTGTGATGGACGAGCAGTCCACAGATGGCCCGGGCTCCCGCAGCCGTGGGCACAGTGGACAAGACAGAGTCCAGTGCCCAGCGCCCTCCCACAGAGAAGCCCCTGGCCACACACTGTACCGCCACGCTGTCACCGAGGCTGCCAAGCACCATGGGGACCCGGGGTCTTCAGCACAGTGGGGTCCCAACATCCCACTTTCCTCTGCCTGCCCAGCAGAGCCCAGGACCAGCTCACACCAGCCTCACGGAGGGTCTTTCTCAGAGTCCTGCCCCCTCCCGTCTCGGCAGCCCCCAGCTCAGTTGCAGTGGTGGCCTTAATCACATGGGAGAGTCGTGTGTGGAGGGGACTCTATAAATAGTCAGTCCACAGAGTCCTGCCTTCCCAGGTGCCCTGGCTTGTGTGTCCCCCAGCTCCAGCCCTCAGCGCCTGTGCACTGACCTGGCCAGGGGCTGGGAGGGGGCGTCTGGCTATACACACCCCCCTTGGCCAGGGCTCCCCGGAGGCAGGCACCCAGCTTTGTGGGCTTTGTGTGAGGGATCGGCCCCACGGAGCCCCCCGCGGTGGCCAGGGAAGGAGAGACACACTCGCAGCGGCTCTGGGGGTGGGGGCATGTTCCTGAAAAGTCACCAGATGGAACTGGGCCCACCTGCTGGGAAGAGAGGAAACTCCTGCAGGTTGAGGGAGGGGGTCCCCCCACCGCATGGCCAGCAGGCCCCATCCCCACCCCACACCCACCTGGGCCTGCGCGGGAGGCAGGCGGCAGCTGGCCGGGCTGGACGGCCGCCGGAGAAGCAGGCACAGAGCCACAGGAGCCGACAGGAAACAGAAGAGGGCTGAGCCTGTGGACTCCTCCCCGGGCCGGGTGGCTCCTCCTGGCCAGGGCGGCTTCCTCGACAGCCCGGGGGCCTCAGGCACCTTGAGGACTGTCAGGAAACAGCTGGGCTCTCCCAACGTGACTTCCTACAGTCCCCCCATCTTGTGCAGGACCCCTAGCCCACTCCCCCGCGTGAGCTGGACCCGTGCCCCGCGGAGCCAGGTGGTTACCCTCCCTGAGCGTCACCCTGACTCCCCTTGGCCCTGCTCCCCAACATGCCCACCATGGACCTGGGAGCGAGCTCAGCCAGGGCCACCTGCACCCGCCCTGAGGTCAGATCCACCCATGGCTTGAACCACAGGGAGTTTCCAAAGGTCAGCAGCTCCGATGACTGGGGCCTGCCTGGGCCAGGGTGACTTCCGGTCCATGTGGACCGAGACCACCAGGACTCACGTGGACTCACAGAGGCCTCCTTCTCTCTATAATTGACTGTCAGGCGCACGAAGCCCCATCCTGGGGTCCTGCAGGGCAGTCTGCCCCTGGCTGGTTTGGAGGCCCACTGGAGTCTGCCCAATGGGCAGCTTCCTTCCCTCCAGCTCTCCAAGAGCCAGAAAAAATGCATCCTGCCGGGACGCCTGGGTGGCTCAGTTGGTTAAGCGGCTGCCTTCGGCTCAGGTCATGATCCCAGCGTCCTGGGATCGAGTCCCACATCGGGCTCCTTGCTCTGCAGGGAGCCTGCTTCTCCCTCTGCCTCTGCCTGCCATTCTGTCTGCCTGTGCTCGCTCGCTCTCCCTCTCTCTCTGACAAATAAATAAATAAAATCTTAAAAAAATAAATAAATAAATAAATAAAAATACATCCTGCCCTGAAAAGGGTGTCTGTCTCCCTGCCCGAGGGGCCCGCGCCCACCGGCCTTTCCCACACAGGAAGTCCATCCAGCCGGCAGAAGCCCACGTCTGCTGGAGGCAAAGTCCCAGGAAGGAAAAGATACTTCTGATTACTCATCCCTTCTTGATGCCTCTACCCCCGAGAGCCCTCACGGAGCGTGAAGCTGGCCTCTGCACCCAAGAGGGCCCTCTGCACCCGCCTCACAGACCCCTGCCCCAGGAGAGGGGCACCTCCCCGCAGGGCCCATCCACTGCCTTTCCAGGAGAAGGTGCCAGGAGCGAGGAAACCACGCCCCCGGCTCATTAGCTGGACAGATGGAGGGCCGGACCCAAGACTCCCGCCCATCTGCTCTGTCCTCAGCTGTTCATTTGAGACTGTTTTCTCCGGGGGGGGGCAGCACACTCACCCCAACAGACCACGGCCATGCCACACGTCTCCCCCCTCCCAGACAGGGGGCACAAAGGGTGGGCTCACATCTGCTCCTGCGGCTGCCGCCCTACTCCCCCCCCCCAGGACCAGGGCCCTTCCCTTGCTGGCTGCACCCTGAGTGTGTTCTGCCCCCCGGGCCCTGGGAGCTGCCAGTCCCAACCCTGCTAGCAGGCAGGCATCCTGCACCTCGGGGTTCTGACCAAGGCCAGGTGCTGATTCCACAGAACTCTCTACAGCTCAGGTGGGCAGGAATGTGATGGGCTGGCCTCTCCCCAGGGACCATCCACCTGGAAGCCCTCCCCCACACTGGCATGGGGGTCTGCGGTCATTGGGTGGGTGCACCTATGAGCGACCCAAGCACACAGCCCCATCTCCACCTGCCATCCTGTCCTCCATTCACAGAAGGCATCTCAGGGAGGGAGGGGGGGTGTGGTGGGGACAGGCATTCCCGAAGCCTCCACACAGACTGGACATACTCTGCCCACAGCCACCCTACGAAGACACCTCCATGCTGTCCCTCTCTTGCACAAGAGACTCAGAGAGGGTTGGTGCCTTGCCTGTGGCCACACAGCTCACTGAAGGCCCCTGCAGGAGACGTGCCCTCAGTCCAGCCGGCAGTGATGTCCCTGCTCCCACACATGCTCTCCAGGGCCATGCAGTCCCTCCCCTATGTCCACACCAATCAGAGGGCAGGACACACTGGGTCCAGAACAACCGGGACCTAGCCAGCCAGCCAGAAGGCAAGCTGTACTGCCCTTGGGGTCTCAGCCCTTAATCAGGAAGTCCCTCTGCATCTGCCTGGGGTCACTCCGGGCACAGCTGTGGCTCTGACCCCCTTCCCGCTCGGCTTCTCCCCACTCCTGGCCCAGAGCAAGTGCTGCCCTGGACTGACAGTTGGCCCCGAGAGGCCCTGCCCCATCTGCCCCCACAAGGACAGGGCCTGACCAGGTGCAACCAAGTGCCCTGGATGGCGGCTCTGGGCCGTGTCCCTGTGGGTCCCCGCTGTCCGCCCAAAGTAGTGCCGGGCCCCCAGGTCAGGACAGAGTGTCAGATCTCAGCAAGAAACTCCCACTGGGGTGCCAGGGCTGGAACCCTGAGGGCCCCAGAAGGCGGAAGGCAGAAACGCGGGCCGGCCCCTCCGGGAAAAGCCGCCGCTGACCTGTCCATGGTGCTGACGAGGTTCAGGGCCAACCTGCTGCCCTGGAGGAGTGGGGCGGGAGGGGGCTGGACCGGGCGAGCCCCCAGGGCCCCACAGATCGGACATACCCCAGATCGGACACACACACACACACCCCCCCCCCGAGGCTGGTATCCCATAGGGGCAGACTGAGGTCAGGAGACTGTCAGCTCGGCTGGGGCTCCTCCTCCCCCATCCATGGGGATTGTCTCCACTTTTGGCAGAGAAGCCAGCCCCGTGGGGGATGATGGGGGGGGGCAGGGGGATGTGCAGGTGTTGTGGGAATGGGAGTGTTCCGGAGGCCCCTGGGGGAGGGGGTCAAGCCCTGCCCTAGTGGGCGCAGTGGGTCACCGATGGGCAGTTCTGCACCTGACCCTGGCTGCCTGCAGGGTCGTCTCAGCCTCCTTCCTTGAGTCCCTGCTGCTCCCTCTTACCTTCGTCCCGGCTGAGCCCACCGGGGTCCCCGGGGTCTTCCATGGCCCACAGGTACCACCCCCACCAATACCGGCGTGGCCCAAGGGGGCACGGGTGGTGTACTGGCCCCGAGTGTCCCTGCGCCTGAGCGGGCGCCCATGGCCCATCAGCAAGCGCTGAGCCCGCCGCTGCTGCCAGGACCGCCCCTCCTGTCGGAGCCCCGCCCTCCTTAACCCTTCACAGCCCAGCCCAGCGGTGGGCACCGGAGGAAGTAGGAGCTGGGGTGGGGTGGGGTGTCTCAGAGGGCTCAGCAGCTGGGAGTGGGGTGGGGGGCAGGAGGGGCTCTGGAGACACCCTCAGCTGCGCTGACCTCCTACCACAGAGGGCAGCAGCCCTCTCCCCTCAGGAACAAATTGCTCTCTGGTTGGCAGACCCCCAAGACCACAGGGTCCCTCAGATCACTACAGACAGGCTCCCCTAGACCCCAAGGGCTAGTTCTCTCCAAGGAGGGTCTCCAAGAATGTCCAGGGCTTCAAGGATGGTGAGGGAGACACTTCCTGGGCTGCCCGGTCTGGGTCCGGGTGCAGGATGGATGACAACCTTGAGGATCCAGGTCCCAGCCCCAGCCCCTTGGCATCCAAACCCCTCTATGCTCCTTCTCTGCCTCCCCCCACATGTCCTCAGTGAGGGTCCTGCAGAAGATCCTGGGGCCCAGGGTCCTGCCTAGGCCGAGCAGGGAGCAGTCCAGGGGCAGGGAGTGTGCTGAGCAACCCCCACCCGATCCTGAACGGGCACCCACCTGCCTGATTCAACCTGCTACACTCAGCACCCAGGAGAAATAACGTTTCCCACAGCAACAGGAGATACTTTCGTCCCTCGTCCCTCGGGTGCTGTTTTGAAAGCTGCCGCTTCTACCCCGAGCCATGAGGGTGGCCTGGGGAGGTTTATGGAGATCTGGGAGACTGGGTCAGGGCGGCCTCAGGCAACAGGCCAGAGCAGGAGGACCCGGGGCTCCTCGGAGCTCCCTGAGCTCTCGCTGCCCCAGGGTGTGACTGTCCCCTGCCAGGCCAGGCCCCCAGGTGTGCAGGGGTGAGACACATGAGCTGTTACCACCAGCACCTGGATCCTACCCAGGGATGGCCACAGGGCCACTGTGGGCTCCCTTAAAGGGGCAGCCATTTTTCCTCTGCTGCCGCTGGTGGAACCCCAGCCTTCCAGTCGAAGGGGCCACTGCCTGGGTTCTGGGGAGCTGCCTTCCTGAACTTGACAGGGTGACCCTCGTGTCCACATGAGTCACATGTTCCCTGAGCACAGTCAGGGTCCCTGGGTCTGGGGCCACTGGGCTGGCACAGACCCCAAAGGGAGAGGCAGCGTCCTCCCTCCAGCACCAAGGGTGACTGGGGCTCTCTGCTAGCCGTAGTGGGAGGAGGTCCTACAGCTGAGTGGGAAAGGCTGAGGTGGGGTCTGTCAGGCTAAGAGGAGGGGACCAGGCCAAGCCATGGCGCCAGAGGTGGCCTGAGGCCAGGGAGCAAAGGAGGGAGGGGCCAGTCCAGCACCCCGGCAACCAGGCTTTGCAAATCCCCTCACGCAGTCCCCTCTGGAAACAGGCCTGCAGCCCCAAAGTCTCAGAAGAGGAGAAACTGAGGCAGGGAGAGACAGGAAAAAGGAGAAGAAACAGAAGGGAGAGCGGGTGACAGAGAGGAATACACGGACACAGGGTCCCCGGGGAAGGGGCCAGCTCCCCGGAGTGGACAGAAGGAGGTTCTGGTTCAAGCTCAGGTTCTGATGAATAATCCATCGGCTTGGCCAGCCGCCCCCGCGCAGCCTCTGGAGCTGGTTTCCCTCAAGGGGCGGGGCGGACGGTGATTACCGGCGGGCGGTGATTAAAAGCCGTCTGCCGCACATGTTAATTTGCTTAAGATTCTGATCTCCTAAATCTTCTTTCTGGGCATTTAAGCAAAATTCTGTCTTTGAGAGCATTTGGCCTGGCTGGCAGTGGGTGGGGACGCACGTCTGGAAAAAGGGCTTGCCAGACCCCCCAGGAGTCTCATCATCTTCTTGTGTGAAGAGGGGGCCAGGAAGAAACAAACACTGTCAGGTGTGGGGGAGCAAGCCTGGCCATCCCCCCCGCAAGCCCTGCTCTCTTGGGGTGGGGGTGGCGAGCTCATGCTGGGGGAGTGGCCCTGCTCTTCCTCCCAGTGTCCTGCCCTGAGCTGCGCAGCCCGCCCCCTCACCCCTCCCTGCCTCCCTGCCACCTGCCAGCACCCACTCCCTGCCTGGGGCCCCAGGGTCGCACAGGGGGCTTTGCTCCTGCCCAGGGTTGCAGGGGTGGGGCTTCCTCAGCTCTAGGGCCAGAGCCCAGGCCTAGATATCCAGCACAGGAGGCCTGCATGTCAAAGCACCCCAGGGGTCAGCTCCCCCACCCCCCCAACACTGAGTTCTCGCCTTCCAGACCTTGAGCACTGGGCGGGGTGTCTGCAACTCTGGATCTGGCCATGAGATCCAGCTGCGTCCGTCCTCTGGATCCCAAACATCGCCAGGAGAAGACCATGCTGTGCCCCGACACACAGGGGCCAGCCCTGACCACAGGCCTGGAGCCCTGGGTTCCCAGCCAGGCCTGTAAGTGGCAAAGTCGGTTCCCCTTCGTGCCTCGGTTCCTCATCTGTGCCATGCTCAGGGGACTGGGCTCCCCACCGGGCAGCCACCCGCAGGCTGCTCTCGACAGCTACAGCCAGGGCCCCATCGGGTTCAGCCGAGCCCCTCTCCTTGCGGGGTGAGCCTTGCCACCAGAGCTCACCCTGGAGGGTCCGACTCCATGTTCCATACCCATCCCATGAGCATGTACCATGCAGGGCACCCAGGCCCTTCGGCGCGCCCGTCGAGCTCTGCCTCCGCTGGTGGGGACAGAAGTCAGGCCCCCAGCCCTCCACAGCTCCCCCCGCAGCGCCCCACCACGCCCTGAAGCCTGCTCTCTACCAGGAGTCCAAGGGATGTGACGCAGCCCCTCTCGGAGTCATCTCACCGGAAAGCTCCTACACCTCCGACTTCCCAGAAACAGTGTGTGGGCAGCCCCCGTGATGGGGCAGTGTGCCACCCCAGGCCACGAGCAGGCCAGCGCATGTGGGGACCCCCAAGGGCTGTGTGTGCACGCGCACCTGCACAGCCTGTGGGGACTGAGGGCCACTGGTGGAGACCCAGAGACAGAGGGGCTGAGGCACGGAGCAGGGCCGAGACAGGAAGGGCTACCCTGGCTCTCCACTGCCCCCCCGGGATGGCCTACAGCCAGTTCCCCAAGTCCCCAGCCCCCACCAGCCAAGGGCAGCACTGTAGGCAGTCAGTCAGGGCAGCCGCCCTGGGACAGCAAACAGCAAACCCCGGAGCCTGTGAGCCCAGCCCTGTGTCCCCTCAGCTGACCTGACCGCAGGGCCAGGAGGCGGGCCTGAGGGCAGTCCAGGGAGCACCGTGGAGGGGATGGGCTGTGAAGACCCCTGGGGACAGGAGAATGCCACATGGAGTCATGCCCTGGCCAGGAGACCCCAGTGGAAGTCCTGCTCTGTCCCCCCTCTGTGTGATCCGTGGGGATTCACTGCCCCCTGGACTTAGTGTCCCTGTCTGGAGCCAAGGAAGGGTCAGCAGTTCTGGGGGCCTCCGGTTGGGGCCATGGAGAAAGATCTGGAGGGCGGAAAGGGGGGGCCACTAGGTAAGGGCACAGGTGGGGCCAGGCCTTCTGGTACCCAAGATCCCAGGGCAGTGTCCCCTTTGGTGGCAGCTGTGTGAGGAGGGCCCAGGAACACTGTCTCGCTCTTCTCGGGGCACAGGCCCTGACCTGGGGCAGTGGCCACTCTGGCTCCCAGCCTCCAGGAAGCAGAGGCTGTGAGCAGTCACCTCCCTGCAAGTGGGATGGAGCTGATCCGCAGCCGTAGAAACCTCCACGGGGCCCTCGGATTTCGCCTTTGGACTCCCATCCCACGTGAATCTCCAAGGAGACGCTTCCCCACTGACCTGTTGCAGTAAAGCTACCACCCAGCCCCAGGCGGGCCCCCCCCGAAAGCCCGCCAGCACCAGGGGAGACCAGGGCATAGTGAGGGTCTCTGTATGTTGCCACGCTGCCCCTTAGAACGCCCGAGGCAGAAGGGCCCCCAGAGGCCACCAGGTTCAACCCCTTTGCTTTTCATATAGGGAAACTGAGGCACAGGGGTCTTGCCCGGGGCTCATAGCCAAGCAGGGACAGAACCAAAGCCAGGCCCCAGGCCCTGACCCCAGGCGTGAGTTCCAAAGGGGGCATCTGGGAAGACAGCTAGAAAAAGCAAACCCAAGCGAGTGCCAGACCTGGATAGACGCTCAGGCACAGGGCCCAGGTGGCAGGGCGCTGCTCAAAGCCTGGAGCCCCCACTGCTCCCAGCACCCCCGTGCCGGCCCCAGAGCGGGGCACGCATCAGCGTCGTGGTTCCACAAGCCCAGAGGAGCCAGCAGACAGCCCGCACGCAACTTGGCAGTCCCAGGCCAAAGAGAAGGAGGCCCAAGGACGGCATAGCTGTGACACTGATGGACCTGGTGTCCATGGAGATGGGGGACAGTGGGGAAGGCAGAGGCCACTGGCCTGGGTGGTCATCACCCCCACAGCATCCGGACGGTTGCCAGGGCAGGAGGGAAGCCCCAGCCCCAGTGCTGGTGACTGGCCCCAGTCCCCATGCAAAGCAGAAGGCGGCCAGGGTCCTGGGGCCACAGACTGACCCAGTGGGAGGAGGCAAGGAGGATGTGATGCCTTGGGCAATGACGGGGTAGGTGGGCAGGGAATGAAGGCCCCAGGCAGCAGGAGGGATGGGGGTTTCCGGAAGGTTCCACCTAAAGGGCCACAGCCACACCCCCACATCTAGCCCCCCCACCACAGACAGACCGCAGTCACCCCCCCACCAGTGGCACCCTCAGCCACAGCACCCTGCCTCGTGCCACCCTCCTTGGCCCCCCACAGGACAGAACCCCCACCCCAATGCCCCCCTGCCCCCCCGCCAAGGTGGTCAGATCTGGGTCCTGCCCCTGGCTGCCAGGCTCCCCCGCATGGCCTGGCCTCTCTGCACCAGCCTGACCTAGATTCGGTGCCCACAAGCAGCAGGCACAGCCAGCCTGGCACCAAGACAAGAGGGCCGAGTCCAGGGCCGGCCGCCACGCAGCCACCACCCCAGCCCCCCCGGGGACACCCCCACCCACGAGTGCGGTCTGCCAGGAGCGGCCCCCCCCAACCCACCCCCTCCATGGCCCAAGCCCACCACAGGCCGCACGCCCAGGCGGCCAGTCTGCGCATCGGGTGCCGTCCTGGATGCAGGCACGGGAGGCCCCTCGGTCACTTGCATGGATTAAAACCACAGAAATCCTCGAAATTAAAAGCAGGCGGCTCAGCGGGTGAAGACTCTGCCTTCGGCTCAGGTCATGATCTCGGGGTCCTGGGATGGAGCCCCACATCGGGCTCTTTGCTCAGTCTGGAGCCTGCTTCCTCCTCTCTCTCTCTGCCTGCCTCTCTGCCTGCTTGTGATCTGTCTGTCAAATACATACATACATACATACATACATACATACATACATAAAATCTATAAATAAATAAATAAATGCGCACAGAGGCAGATGCAAATGTATGCAAATGGGCCCCTGCCTTGGGCTCCAGGCCTACAAGCTTTGGGCAAGCTTCTGGGCCAGGGGGCCATTTGGTGCAGCCCCAACCCCAGGGCAGGCTCAGCCCCCTGCGTGTGCCCCGCGCCAGCCTTCCTGCCCTTCCCGCCCCCAGCCTGGGCGCACCCCCAGCGGTCAGTCCCTGTTTGTGGGGCCCCTGCTCTGTCAGGCTTGCACTTGGGGCTCGGAAGGGAGTGGAGAGCGAACCAGAAGCAGCCCCCACTGTCTGAGAAAGGCAGAGTAGTGGGAATGGGCCCAGCTCCTGGATGGCCGGGCGGAGCGTGTCCACCGCCACGCAGTTACCGGGGACAGGAGGGCGCTCAAGCCAGGGCCCGGCTCAGGACGCGGAGGAGAGGGAGCGGCAGGGGGCAGGAGGGGAGCTGGCCCCCCGGCTGTCAGAAACCCCCTCACTGTGCGCAGGACGGACAGCCCCGTCACAGGGTGCACCCCTGAAACCTTCCTCCTGGGCTGCCCCAGGCCCCGGGTCGTCCACCACGTGCCACAAGTGTAAAGTGCTGCTGGACTCGTGCCATCATCACTTCCGACACCGTTGGTAGAACGGAAAGCACGGACGGACCCTGGGGGGCAGCACGCACATCTCCAGCAGCAAACCAAGCAAACAGCTCAGACTCACGGAGCGACCAGCGGAGAATCCCGAAACGCGCCCACAGTCGTGCTGGGCTCCACCTCCAGGTGGGGGCCAGAGCGTGGGGCTGGGGAGGGGGCTTCCGGGCTGACTCCTGACAGGCCTGGGTTCCCGCCAGTAGCTAGGACAGCCTGGGTGACATGGAATGGGGCCAGATGAGCCGGGTGCCACCCAAACCACCAGGAGAAGAGACTGCCAGCCTGCATCGCCACATGCCGCGGCGTCCCCGACCACTTCATCACTCGTCCCGGACAAGCCGTGGCTGTGTGAGCGCACATAGTCAAGGCCACTGAGATGGGGGACACCAGAGGCTGACCAGGAAGTTCAGCTTGGCCTCAAGACCATCTGCTCAGTGACAGGTCTGTGTGGGCCATGGACCCACATGGGGAGTAGTGTGTGCTGGGGCCTCCCTGGGGCAGGGCCAAGCCACCCATTGCTCGCCCTGTGCCCAGAGCCATTCCCGGCACACAGTTTCTCCCTAGGTGTTTACTGAGTAGCCTCCCCAGATCCGACCCTGCAGCAGGGAGGGCCAGGCTGCAGGTGGTGGCAGTGTCCTGGGGACACCCCTACCAAGCCATCATTCCCACAGGATCCAGCTGCTGAGCTGCGAAGGGCAGTCAGTGTGCTGCCTTGCAAGCTGGCTCCCCACGCAGAGTGACTGTCCCTCGAATTCCCCAGGCACCAGAGCCGGGATCTGCGGCTTCTAAGACAGGCAGTACCTTGATCGACTAGCAGGCAGGGGGCAAAGTTCCAGGGAGGCTGACAGCTCAGAGCAGGGGTGTGAACACAGAGCTCAGGGAGGCCGGGGGTGTGAACACACAGCAGAGGGAGGTTGGCGGTGTGAACACACAGTGGGGGGAGTTGGAGGTGTGAACACACAGCTCACGAAGGTCAGGTTATGAACACACAGCAGAGGCAGGTTGGAGGTGTAAACACACGATTGGGGGAGTTGGAGGTGTGAACACAGAGTTCAGGGAGGTCAGGAAGTGTGTACACACCGCTCAGGGCCAGAAGACAAGCAGGTAGCTCAGGGTCAGGTACCTGGAAGACCCATTTTCCTTCAAGACCAGAGAGAGACCCTGAGATCCTAGTGGACCCAGGCATCTGCCCACCAGACAGCTGGGAGTCTTCAGGGCCTGGTGGGAGGTGGAAGGGAGGCCCCTCCCGTCGCCCCAACTCAGCACACAGCTCAGTGGGCTCAGAACTGAAGCAGCTGCCCCGGTCAGTGGGCACTGCATACAGGTGGTCAGTCCTGGGCCCATGGTTTCCATAAGTCCCCTGCTCAGCTCCCCAGACCCCCTCAACCCCGTCCAGTCATCTGCCTTTGCTTTGGGGCCCTCAAGGACCACAGGCCTGGGGTAGCAATAGGCCACACTCCCCACCACACAGTGACCATCCTCCCGACACTCACCTTCACCCACAGCCTGGGGCAAGTCCAGCCAGGGGCAGACACCATGCCGGGAGCCCGGGGCACCTTGGCCCTGGCCTGCCTGACCTCTTGTCACTCTCTGCCCCCCAGCTCCCTGCCTACAGATTGCGTGAGCCCCAGCAGCCATCAAGTGCTACGCACACAAATGTTTATTTTTTTCTCTAGGGCAAAAAAAGAAAAGAAAAGAAAAGAAAAGAAAGAAGAAGCGTGGCTTATCCAGAGAGTGAGTCACTGGGGATGTTCGAGCCCCATGGGCAGGACCGGAACTATCCCTTCCCCACCGCCAAAGCGCAGGATGTGCTCTGGCTGGCCTCCTGGGACATCGTGGTCCTGTGGCTGGGGCTCCAAGGAAAGCCGGTCCCTCTGGGGGTCCTCACTGACCACCTCAGAGTGGGCAGCTGTCCAGCAGCCTTGGCCCCTGCCACACCCCTGGGAGAAGGGGGCTCCCCCATCTCAGCAGATCTTGCTTGTCTGGGGAGCATCTCCACCACCTCATTCATTTTGGGGTGACCAACCAGGAGGGGCAGGAGCACCAGAGAAAAGCCACTGTCAGCTGGAAACCGGGCCAGAGAGTGACCCAGCCTCACAGCCCCTGCAGCTGCTGAGGGGCACAGGTCCCCTGGGCCTCTGGTCCTAGCAGGCCCTGCTCCATGGCCAGGCTCGTCCCCCCACCCCAGACAAGGCAGGGGCCGGTGGTAGTCCTGGTGTGTTGAGCAGAAGCTGGGCCAGAATGGCCACTCAGGGCTGATCTCATTCCTCCCCAACCAGGACGGAGCCTCCCGCCAGTCAGTCCAGGCTGGTTCCCCGAGAGTGGCCATCCTGGGAGCGCCCTCAGTGCCCAAGCCCTGGATGGGGCGGGCCAGCATGACGACGACCATCAAGGCAGGATGGCTAAGCCGATGTGGCCAGACCCAGGTGTTCTAGAAACAGGAGCCCGCTCCTGAGGAAAGGGGTCGGCCTCCGGGCTGCACAGAGAGGACCTAAGCCAAAGGCCAAGAGAAGTTTGCTTCCCACCCAGCTGTGCCCCCATGTGGGAGCACATCCGCCCAGGGGCCTCAAGGAGACCAAGCCGCCCCCATGACCTTCTGCGTCGTCAGGAGCAGTGCTGGCGGTGCGGGCTGAGTCACCACCTGTGTCTTTTTAAGGCACAGCGAGCACAAGGGGGCAATTTAGGTCTTTTCGGCAAGACAGGAGACCATGCGGTGGAGAACACTAGAGAGAGCCCAGTGGGCGCCGTGCATCCTCCGCTGTGATGCCCCCCAGCTCTCACGGGGGGGGGGGGTGCAGCCGCAGTATGAGGGGCTCTGGCCAGATAAGCGCAAGGTGCCCCCTAAGGGGGTGTGCAGTGGACCCCCACTCACTGGCCAGGGGTCGGGGCTGCTCACAGTACGAGGCGGGGTGTCATGTCCATGAGGGGGCTGTGCCCTTCCAGAGACTTCTGAGAATGGAGGACATGGCAGCCCCCGTCCCGTCCTGTCTGGGGAGAAGCCGGAGTCGGGGCGAATGGGTAGAGGCCAGAAGAAAATGCCCTGTGCCGGGGTCCCAGACAGACTGTCTGACATGGGCTCTGGTTCTAGAGGCTCGATGACCCCAGCTACGGGCAGGGAGGTCCCATGGGTTCACCTGACCCCCCAACACCCTCTGTGTGTGTCTGCTTTCCTGGGCTGCACCCCAGTGAGCCCAGCCTCGCCCAGCTGCTCCGAGGCCCAGCACAAGCCTGTAGGCCTCTGGGGGTACCTCCTGCGAATAGGGTCTGGGGCCATCTGAAGCCCCGGGGGGTGGGGCAGGTGGCCGTGTCCTCCCCCATGACGGCGCCCTCCTCGCTCCGGGCCCACATCCCGCAGTGCATCGAGCACCCCCCACCTCAGCCTGAGGACCCCCAGGCAGCCGCGCATCTCCTTGCAGACGCGGAATATAATAATTCCCAAAATAGCCCCACAAGGCACTGCCGGGCTCCTTCAGAATGTGACTGAGTCAGGCACAGCTGTGTGTGGGGTCGCTTTAAAATGCACAAAGTGAACCAACACAGACGCACAACCCAGCCCCGAGGACACCCGCCCCCGCCTGCCGCACCTCCACACGTAGGGTGTAAAGGTAGGGGCATGGAGAGGGGGCCTGCCTCCACCCAGAGGCTGAAGGGAGGCCCCAGGTGTCACGCTGGGTGGAGGGACGACAGGTGCCCCAAAAGTGCCCTCACACCCGCAGGCCCCCTGCCCCCTGCCTCGAAACCCTGTCTCTGGTAAGTCCCCGGGAGCTCTGAGACCCCCCACTCCCGCAGCCACCCTCCCAGCTCGGCCCTCCAGACCACACGGAACAGTTCCTCCCCCCAGGCCAGTCTCTGCCAACTGGTGGGCCTGGGCAAACTCCCCTCTAGAAAACTCTTCCCAGGCCTCTACCTGCCCCTGGCCCCAGCCCCCGAGGCCCCCTAACCCCTGCCCACACCCCTTGCCCCCCGAACCACCCATGCCAGGAAGATCAGGTGGGCTGCCGTGTTGCACAGACCTGCCCAGAGGAGGCCAGCGTGGGCCTGTGGGGTGGTCGGCCCTGTGCACTCAGCAGCCCCAGGCCTCTCTGGCGGGGGACGGGGGCTGGACCTCCCCAGATGGTGCCTAGCAGGTGTCCGGCAGCTCCAGGCCCAGAAGAACCAGCACCCAGTTCAGGTGCCCAGCAGCCTCCGCTTCCACACCAGAGGGCCCCAGAGCATCAGGGGTACGCCAGAGAAACAGGCCAGCCTGCACCCCAAGAGTAGCCAGAGGAGCCCACACGTGCCCACACGCTCCTCCCCACACTCAGGAGCTCCTCCATGAGGGGACCTCCAAGGGCCCTGCTGGGGCCCCCACCCCCAGACCCTGGTCAGGAAGGCTGGGGCCAGTGTCAGGCCGCCCCCTCCGCACACGGCATTGCTGCTCCAGCCCCCAGAACGGGAGCTCTGCGGCCTACCCTGCCGCCCACCCACCCCGGAGGCAGCCACGCCACACCACGGCACACCAGGCTGGAGGGGTGGCTAAAGGGGGGGCTGGGTGAATGAGGGTGACGAGGACGGGTCACAGGGAGAGTGCCCTTGGACGGTCCACCCGGCCCCTCAGGAGCCCAGGCTGGCTTTGTTCTGAGGGGCTGAACCCCTGCCTGTCCCTCTCTCAGCCCCAGGCCCATCGAGGGGTGCCCCACACTCCTCTCCATGGCCTGCTGGCTGAGGCAGGCGCCCCCCCACAGCTTCGGAATGCTGTCATGGCCAAGGTCCCCAAGGCCTGGAGGAAGTGGGCCACAGCCTGCTTGCTCGGAACCTGTGGTGGTCACTGGGTCTGCCCTGCCACTCTGCCGGCGGAGAGGGGCTCCCCTGCTCACCCCGCCACCCCCTGCCCAGACCCTCCCCACCCCGCGAGGATCAGGCAAAGCACTGGTCCTCCGGTTCTCCACGGCCTCCCCTCCACCGCCTTCCTGGGGGAGGGGTGGAGGAAGGCCTTTCCCGGAGCCACAGCAGCCCTTCTATGAGGGGGACACCGGGGACACACGTCCTGACGGGTCCCACTGCTGGGCTCTGCCAGAGTGAGGATAGACGGGGGGGTACTGTCCATGGCCACGAGGGCCCCTGGAGAGCGACAGTAGCACGCGGGTGCTGGGCGTGGCTTCCGTCCAGAGGGACGGGGGATGGCAGGTCCTCCACTGGCCAACGGCAACAACAGCGGGGCAGGGAGGACCTGGCCCTGGGGCCCCCCAGGGAGAGTCCTGTGAGCCACCGCTCCCCCACTGAGACGGGAGGTGGAGTTAGGGCCCCCACATGGCACTCAGCCCACCTGGGACCTCCATGACACCTTCCATGCGGGACAGAGAGACCCGGACGTGGTGAGCTGACCCTGCACAGGCGCTAATGTTCACCACCAGCTGGTATCGCCTCCCCACTGTCTGCCGGCCCCGCGACCCCCGGCCGCTCACCAACCCCAGCCTCAACGTCTTCCTACGTAAAATGTGGCAATCACAGGGCCAACTCTGGGGGGCTGGGAGTAGCACCCATAACCAGGCCAACAGCCCAGGGCCCCGGAAAGGGAGGCTAGGAGCACGAGCCAAGCCCCTGTCCCCGCTGCCCGGGGAATCACGTGGGCACCTCCCCAGGCCCAGCTGCTGTCCAAGGCAAGTAGTGGCAGGTGAGTGACCTCTAAGCTCTGGGGGAGGAGGGGACCCTGCCCCTGGCAGAAGGCAGAACCGAGGGGCCCTGTCCTCTGAGCAGCACCCCCATCCCCCCACCAACTCACTGCAGGTGATGGCTGCTGCCTTCTAGACAAGAGGAAATCCTTCTGCCAGCTGCTCTCCAGGAGGCAAGGCCGGGTGGAGGGGCCTGATGGGGTCCCCGGCCAGGCCCCTCCTTGGGAACCTCAGGTCTGCTCCCTGAAGGCCGGCACCCACGTCTGGCACCAGGGCCGGCCGTCCCCAGGTCTCAGCTCTTTCCTTCTGTAAACCTGGGGGGACAGGGTGACTGCCATGGCTCCATGGAGCGGGGCGGAGTGACCAGGCCCCGGGGGGTGCCCCCTTCCGGTGGGGAGACCAGAGGCAAGCAGCCTTTCTTCCCTGAAGGGTCAGGCCTGGTGCCCGGGCAGAGGCCCTGCTCTGCCCTCCTTCCACCAGCTGGAGGGAGAACACAAACCCTACTTTGCAGGTTTGGCCTTTCTGAGGGATGACCGAGATCCCAGGGCTCTGCTGTGTGAACAGTCCCTCGCTTCACCAGCCTGCGGAGAACAGCACCTCCCCACAGCTCGGCCGGAATCACCGCCTCTGGTCAGGGCTGCCATGGCCAGAGCTGGGGGCACATACCAGGACTCGGTCGGGCATGTGCAGAGGCGAGATGGAGGGACGGGCCTGGCCTTCACACACCCACCTCTCCCCTCCGTGACACTGGCCCAGCCCCCCAGGGAAGGGACCGACCACAGTCCCCAGAGGAGACACTCGGTCCCCAAGGCAGAGTTTCAGTAGTGTCAGGGCAGCCATCTGCACTTGGTGGGGGGTCCTGGCCCACCAGGGTCACAGACCCACAGGGCTGCCACCTCCAGCGCAAAAATATGGGGGCTGTGGCCTGCGAGCCAGTCCCTGGGGCTGGAGGGAGACCAGAGGCCGGGGGAAGGAGGCCTCCTGGGAGGCAGGTCTATGGAAGTCCCCACCAGCTCCCGGAGTTAACCAGGCCTCCCCATGGCTTCCCTGGGTGACAAGACCCAAAAGAGCCAGCAAAGCCCATGAGGTGGGGGGGACCACCGAGTACCCGTGCGGCTCTGGGCTCCGGGCCTCATGGTTTGGACCCCCACCCCACCCTCAACTCAGAGGCAGCCGGACCTGGGGAGGCTGGAGGTGCCCTGGCCTTCCTCCTGGTACACGGGGTCCCTGGCTGCATTCCCCACCTGGGGTTATCCTAACTGTACCCAGTCCCGCTTCCAGAGGGCCAAGCAAGGCCCCCCAGAGTCCACCTCTCGGGAGCTTGCGCGGAGCCCCAGCCTCGGGAACGCGATCACCCTGTGGCACGTCCCTCACATTCCCTGCGGTGACGAGGGCCTGACGCTCAGAGAGGCCACTATCTGGCCTAGGAACACACAGCCCAGGGAGTGGCAGGGCCAGGCTTTGACACAGGCCGGGCTCTGCAGCCCCTCCCGCCTGGCCACGACCCCACACGTGGCCTCACATGTGGACCCTGCCTGCCCAGCCCAGGTGTCCCCTGCAAGGGGACCCAGGTAGGGGTAGAAGGTGTTAAGCAGGACCAGGCTCGTGAATTAGCCCCTTTTATACTCTGTGGAGGGCAGGAGGCATCCCTGAGGCTCAGCCATGTTCAGTGGGGCGAGCAGAGGCTCTGAGGAAATGGGGCGCGTCGTGATTAGCGGAGGAGATGACCAGAGGGCCGCCGTCCCACGCTGGACAGGCCCTGGTGAAGGAAGGAGAACCAGGCCCTTGACAAGAGGCCCCGGTGCCCTGCCGCACTCCACCTCCATGCTCGGCCTCAGAAAGGACACAGCTCACCCTGCGGTCCCATCTCTGACCAGCCTTCGGGGTAGGGTCCAGCGGGCAGGAAAGCCCCCGGGGGAGGGGGGACAGTGGCCGCAGCTCTGGATACAGACCAGTGGCTTAACTGCATCCCAAGGCACACTGAGACCCAGGGCTAGACGCAGGGACACGGAGGCCTCCCGCGCCAGAGGCCATTCCAGCCCAGAGCTGGCCTCCTGATCACGCACCAGAGCCGCCCGTGCCCCCCCCCCTCCTGGCCCCTGCGCCCTGCTAGGGCGGGTGGCTCTCCAGGGAACAGCGGAGCTCCAGAGAGCACCAGGGAGCAGGCTGGGAGGAGGCTCTGGCCTGTCCTGGCCTCTCTGCCTTGCTCCTTGGAAGCTGGGGAGGGCAGGCAGCCGTGGCTGCCAGCGGCGGCTGGACTCTCATCCCCTGCCCGCCGCACAGGTGAAGATGCTCAAACCAGTCCCCTGCCCGAGGCCACACGGGGGCCGGTGGCGGAGCAGGGGGACAATCCCAGTCTGCCCCGCTCTGGGGGTCCTCCTAGCCCCGGTTTCCCCGGGCGGGGCCTGGGCTGCACCTTCCCACCAAAGCCAGCCAGCCCTGGCAGAGCCCCCTGACCCGCTCTCCCCTCCCCACGCACCGTCACGCCTGAGTCCCTCCAGTGGGGCCCTCCGGCTGGCAGCGTCCCCTGGGAGCCCATTTCAAAGGCCCATCTCTATCTATGGTGATATCCCCACCTCTCTCCAGCTGCGTCTTCCGTGCTCCCAGGTAGCACCTGAAACCCACTATAGCTCGAGAGCCGCTCGCGGCCATGCTGAGACCAGGGGTGCCTCGGCAGAGCCGCTGGCCAGTGCCCCAGGGGCTGCCCAATCCCTCTGGTACAGAGACGCCCTAGAGACCCCAAGGCTGTAGGCCGCTCAGCCCCCCGGAGCCAGCCCTCCCCTCACCAGCAAAACAGCCCGCTCTGATGGAAGGGGCGCTTGGGAGTCCCCACCCCTCGGGGCGGCCATGACCGCCAGCTGGCTGGGTCCAGGAGCAGCCATTCACTGAAGCGGAACCCCCACCTCCCCCAGGAGGCCAGGACCTCCAGAGCACCCCCCCACCCTCCCCCAGGAGCCTCTGGGCAGCTGGGGTGGTAGGAACCCAGGCCTGTCAGGGGCTCTGTGTAGAGCAGCTCCGCTCCTGCCCTCCACACGTCCCCATCTGTAAGGCCTGGGGGGCTGAGATTTGGCTTCGCCGTCAGCCGGCAGGCCCTGGGCAGGGGCATGGCGGGTGCACAACAAGACCACCGTAGAGGGTCAAGGGCTGGCCTCCAAGAGGCGCACCCACACCCCGGAACTGGCGCAGAAGGTCTCTGCAGGTGTGACCAAGCTAGAAACGGTCGCCCCAGGTGGGGCGTAGATCCCACGACAAGCGTCTCTATGAGGAGGACGGGAGGACACGTGGGGGACCGGGGCATGTGAAGACAGAGGCGGGGACTGGAGCGACGCCGCAGGCCCTCAGGGCTGGAGAGCAGGAAGGGCCCTCCCAGAGAGCCTCTGGAGGGCATGCAGCCCTGGACACCTTGACCTGGGGCCCCCAGCCCCCCAGCAGGGAAGGAGGTTCCTGCTCTTTTGCTCTGGCCGCTGTGGGGCACCGCGCAGTCCCCTCGGGCTGGCCTGGAGGACCACCTCCCATGGCATTCGCGGAGAAAGCAGCCTTCCTATTAAGGTGGGTGTCTCTGCCGGGTCTAACTGCTTGGGGGGCTCCCAGACAAGGTCCGCAGTGGCCTTGGGGCCCCAGAGCCGCCAACACTGGCAGGAACTACACACTCTGTGTGAATGACTGGATCAGAGCCCCAAGCACTTCAGAGGGGCACAGAAGGACCGTAGGCTAGGTGCCCACAGCCAGTAAGGGGACCAGGAGAGGCCACGCTGGGGGTAGCAGGTGGCTAGCCTGGGTCAGAGGCTTCCCTGGGCTCTTCCACATGTTCCAAATGTGTCCGTGAGACACATTTCAGAGATGGCCCCCAGCCCTCCCTGTCCTTCTGCCTCCCAGGCCCACGCCGTCCCTGGTGTCCCCATCGTGCCAGTGTCTCTCCCGGCTCCTCACACTGGCCCGACTGCCAAGTCCCCTCTGAGTACAGCAGAGTCTGAGGATGGAAAGTGGGGAACCCAATATGCCCGCTGGCTCACCTCCTTCCCCTGAGCAGCCTGGAGGCCTCCCGTCTCGGGACTGCACGTCTACGCACATGCATGTGTGTTGGGGTCCACACGCGGGTGCGGCAGGGGAGCAGGGAGACGACCCCCCAGGACACAAGCGAGCTGAGTGCCTTCCCCACTCGGGCTCTGGGTTGAGTGGACGTCCTGCCCCAGGCCTCTGCACGCCCAGCGGCTTGCCGGTTCCCCCCGCCTCCTGGAGCCTCCCGTCTGCTCGCCGTGGGGAGAAACAGGTGAGGAGCCCGCTCTGCCCGAGGGAGGTGGAGACCCCAGAACCAAGCCCCAGAGGCTGCTGGGAGCGCAGAGGGGGCGGAAAGACTGGAAGAAGGGCCATGAGGGGCCAGACAGGGGCTGGGTCAGGCCCCCTCCGGAGACCACCATGCCTGTGAGAACACGTGTGCACACACGCAGGCTGAGGCCTCCATGCCACACTCAGCTCCGGGGAGTCCCAGAGCACCTGTCGGCCCAGGCCCCCTCGCCCCAGCCCCAGCTGTCCAGGTCTCGGCTGGGATCAGTGAGCAGGAAGCCTCCTTCGTCCCCCGCGCTGGGCAGGTAGAAGGACAAAAGCCCCATTCGTGGCTGGCTGGCGGCAGCCACTGGAGACAGCTCCCAGGAGCCCTTGCTCCCTATGCTGTGTCTGTTACACAACAAACCTAAGAATAATCCAGAGGGCGGGCAGTGCAGGGGGGACGGAGCTCTCCTGCTTCCCGGGACCTCTCAAGCTGGGGCTGGGGGCAGGGCCGATGGCACGGGGGTCCTGCTTCTGCCTGGGGCCTGAGGCCATCTGGAGACCCCAGGGCCAGCCAGGTGTGCACCCACCCCCAGCACCTGGGAAACCAGGTCACAGACAGAGTTCTAGCTCCCCAGGGCCAGCCAGGCAGATGGGGGAGGCAGGCAGAGCCCCAAAGGTCCAGGGCCATCGGTACCCAGTGGTCCTTGGGGTCCAAGGGCCTGGCCGGGTCTGCCGTGGGCGCTGTGGATATGATCATGTGGATATGATCCCACGCCTCCAGCAGCCACCCCTTCTCCGCACTCGGGGCCTGGGGGCTTCCGTGGATGCGACTGCACGAGACAGAGAAGGGAGACCTAACGGTGACAGGAGTGCCCGCTGGCAGCCCGGCCCTCGCCCCGTCCAGCGCTAGAGCCGGTGGCAGGCAGCCTGTGGATCTCCGGTCCAGACTCCCTCCCTTCCGGGGAGCAGGCAAAGGGCTGGTGTGACGGTCACACCCAACGAAGTAGCCCTATTAGGCACAGGGTAATAGAATATGTACCAATAGGCCCGCAGCTCTTTGTCTATCACAGGCATTAAAAATTAAAATCCAATTACAACTCCTATTGTCAAACCCGGCTCCTGCCACTTACTACAACCCGTTGGGGGGAGCGGATTATGTAACCTGAACTCTCAGCTTCAGGGACTGAGGGCCTGGGCGGGACCGGACCACCCGACCACACCAGGAGGGTCTGCACGGGTCACAGTACCCCCTGGCACCTAGGGGACCCCACAGACCTGGCTCGGGTACCAGCTGAGGAGGTCCCCAGCAGACCACGCTCAGGAGGGGGCTGGGCCAGCCCAACCTCCTCCCTGCTCACAGCTGCGCCCCAACAGCAGCCCATCAGTGCCGCTGGTGGCCAGAGGCCCCGAAGGCCCCAGACAGACCCCACCCCAGCTCTGTGCTCGCTTCCAAAGCCCAGGTGGGCCAGGGTCCAAAACGTGAGGGTCACCGGGCCCACCCTCTGGGAAGCCCCAGGATATGAGGGCACTGCCCAGCACAGGCTCACATTGAGTCCTATGACCCCCCAAGAAGTGTCAGCTCTCTTGCCTCTGGGGGAGGGGGTTGGGGGGGCAGAGCCACAGCCTCTGGCCAGGCACAGGCCAAGACAGGGCCACCAAGATGTTCAGGCTGGGGGAAGGGGGCTGAAGGACCCTTCGGTCAGACAACACGCCACCCGCCACAGACACCCTTCTTTCTGGAACCCTCAGACCCTCTCCTTAGGGCCATGCAGACGTGACCATGGGTTAAATTCAGTGAGAACTTCCGTGAAGTGGGGGCTGGGCAGCGGCAGAGCCCGTCCCTTCTGTTTCCCCAGGCAGGGGCCACAGTCAGGTCTCGGGGCACACATGCTGGCTCCTGACCCCAATTCTGACCTGCCCCCTGGGACCCGAACTCCCCTCTGTGGCTACAGTGCTCCGATTGAGGCTTTGGTCTCCAGGAACCCTGGCAGGACTCTAACGGCCTCTTCAGGACAAGCATCTCAGCCCCGTGGCCCAAGTGCCAAGAGAGCTGAGCCTCCTCTGTGGGAGATGAGGGCGGAGGGCACAGAAAGGACACAAGTATGGGACAGTCCCATCTGTGAGGGGTGGGGAAGGCCATGGGAGAAAGGCCACTCTGGCTGGGGAGTCAGCAGTCTGTCTGCCTCCAGGGTGTCTAAGCAGAGTGGGAGTGGGGGTGGGGGGAGCCCTCCTGAGCCCCTGGCATCTTCCCTCTGCCGGCTCCAGAAGTTTCCGCCTCCCCTAAAGTGTGCCCCTTACCTCTGCCAGCAGGCCCTGCACTCCAGGAGGTACTGCTTCCCTAGCGTCAGTGCCAGTGCCCTACAAACAGCCTGGGGAGCCCCCCCACAGCGCGACTGGGTCCCCTGCCAGGGCAGGCCCCACCACACCCCCCTGCCAGTGCTGGTCAGGGCCGGAGCCCCACATGCAGTGGAGCAGAAGGGCCGGGGCCAACCGTGGCCGCATTCTGCCCAGCACCTCCCCACAGGCTCAGATGATGGCCGTGCCCCTGCCGCACCGTCCACACCCAGTGAGGGGACGGGGTGGCCTCCCGGGGCTCAGCGGGAGGGTCAGCCTCTGCACAGGGTCACAGCCCCAGCGCCCCATCCGCCCGAAATCAGGGGAGGAAAGTTCGCAGCGGGTTGCCCCAGATGCCTCCACGCGCACTTGGGCCTCCAAGAGAGCCCCTCACCTGCCGGACGCGATCCCGCACCCACACCCCCGCCCGCCGCCTCCAAGATCCCAGCCCTCCCTCCCGGGTCTGGACCTCAGAGGCCGCTCGCGCCACCGCCCCGCAGCGCAGCGGAGCCAACGGGGCGCCCCCTCTCCGCGCCGGCCCCGACCCGCCCGAGCAGCGGCGCCCCCGCGCGTCCACCGAGCCTGGGGCGCAGCAGCGGGAGCGGCGCGGCACCTACTGTGCTTCGGCGGGGCGGCTCCCGCGTCCATTGTCTCCGCGGCGGCTGCGGCGGCGGGGGCGGCGGGGGCGCCGTCAGCAGCCGGCCTCTGGCTCGCGCTGGGGCCGGGGCCGGGGCTCGGGCGGCATCAGGCCGGGCGGCCCGCAGCGGGCTGTGCGCGCCGACACTGCGCCCCGTGGAGGCGCCGCGCGAGGAGAGCGCTGTCACTCGTGCCGCCCGCACCACACCCCCTGCCCGCCCCGTGCGCGGTGGGGGCCGGGGGCGCGGGCTCCGCGGCGGGCGCAGAGCGGGGAGCGGGGCGCAGAGGCGAGGAGCGCCGAGCGCAGAGCGGGGCTCGCGGCGCAGAGCCGGGGGTAGAGCCGGACGTGAGCGGGGCGCAGAGCGGGAGGCACAGTGGGGCCCGCAGGCTTTCCCCGCAAAGGTGCGGCCTCGTCGCTCCCTCTTCTTCCCCCTCCACGCCCCTCTGCGTGGCCCCAGGCGGTGGGACTGCGAAGTGGGGCACCGGGGACGCTTCCCAGTCCAGGGGCTGGGCGCTGGCAGAGCAGGCAGCTGGGCGCAGCGGGCAGGGGTGCTTGCCTGGCTTCACCCCTCCCCCAAGATGTAAGGTGGAGAAAGCGGAGAAAGCTGCACAAGGGTCTCGGCCTGGTGGGTTGAGGGGCAGCAGCTCCCCCACCAGGCGGGAGGCACCCTTAGTCCACGTGCGGGGCGGGGGGGGGGGGGGGGGGGGGGGCAGTGCCCCAGGCGGGGGGAGGGCTGCTTCCCACTGCCGTCTTGGAAATAGGACGAAGGGCGACAGTGGGGCTGGCCCACAGCCTCCTCTCCCCAAACCAGCCTCATACACCAAGGGGGCCACGATGTCAGAATACGTCCCCCTCACACTGCTCGGGATCTTAGAGGTCCCCCGAAGCAGCCACAGAGATGAGCCCTGAACCCTTTGGGGCCCTCCCTCATAGGACCTCCGCACCATACCAGGCTTCCTGGGGGCCCCCACCTCTGCCCCCTCCTCCCACCCCCTTCTGCAGGAGGCAGCAGTGGGAGAGGAGAGGGGACACAGATCGAGAGAACATGTCCAGCGGGCAACAGTGTCCAGGGAGGCTAAGACCCCACCAGCTGCCCCTGGGCCAGCGACAGCAGGTGGCCCGATGCCAGTGAGACCAGCACAAGCCTCAACCAAACTCTTCCCTTCTCTGGGCTTCGGTTCCTCCAGGTTCCGCCCACCCGGCCCCCAGCACCCTCCTCCCGACAGGCGGGGGGCCCAGAGCCCAGAACAAGGGCCAGGGCTGCTGGGTCTGCTCCCCACCCCGACCTACAACCCCGAGTGGCCAGGACCCTGAGATATGACAGAAGGCGGGTGGGTGACAGCCTCTGGGACATGCTGGGTGTGGCCCTGCAGAAGCCACACCCAGGCCAGGATGAGACTCTCGCTTGAGGACCCACAGCGTGTTGGGATCATACCTGTGGGTACCCACAGTTAGCTTCAGAGACATCACAGCAGGGCCCTGGCCGGGCAGAGGCTGTGGGCTTCCCTCTGCCCTTTGCCCATCCCAGGGCCTCCAAGGCTTTCCTCAGAGTGATAGCCCCGGGCCCCCCTGCGTCACTGCCTGGCTGAGAGCACCCCCACCCAGGCTGGGAGCAGGCCAAAGTAGGTGACACTGCCACCCGTCCCCATCTGCACACCTTTTCCCCAGCGGCATGGGGCTCAGCCAGGGGAAGAGGTGGCTGGTCTCAGAGGGACTGGGACGCCAGTCCTGGGGGCAGAGATGCCTGGACATGGCCACGTCCCGGACCTTGGGGGTGTGGCCCAGGGAAGGAGGCCCAGGGACAGAGAGACCGAAACCAAGCCAATGAAACAGAGAAGCCCGGACTCCCACTGCGAGCAAAGCTGGGATGCAGACCAGAGACCCCGCCTTCTGAACCAGACTCCAGACACTGTGAGAAGCAGGGGAGGGAGTCTGGGCAGCCCAGCCATGAGGATGGGGAGAGGCCATCGTGCAGGGCACGTGGTGTGTGGACATGCCCACCATGACCTCCGGGTCCTCTGGGAGCAACTCCAGCAGCGAGGACAGCCTGTTCTCCCCCGTAGCCCTCCATCACTTCTCCTGAGCACTGCCCTGGCCTGTCCTCCTTTCCCACATCTCCCAGACCCACTCTGGCCTCTGGCCTCCCCCAGCCCCAACCCACCGACGCTGCTGGAACACAGGCCTGTCCAGGCGGTTCCTGGCTCCAAATCCTCAAGGACTCTACTCTCCAGTCATGGAATATCAGACCCTTGAGCCTGGCACCCAGGGGGCCCCACCGCCTGGTTTCCAGGGCCTAGAGCAAGGCATCTCCTCCAGGAAGCCTTCTGTGCTTGCCTTGTCCCTGGTGCTCACCCACTTTGAGACCACAGCGTCCAAGGTCTGAGCCAGGGAACTTCACACACCGTGTCACAAGGGGCTTGCCCTTGTTTTGAGTGTCGCTGCCTAGGAAGATCACAAGGTCCCTGCAGGCAGGGCACCACGTGCCCCCTGCTCTCCCACACACACACGGCTTGGGCCCAGCTTCAGGGCAGCCTCAGGCGTGTGTCTGCTCAGCCTTGGCGGAGAGGAGTCCAGCCACACTGCCCAGCTGCCCCTGTATGCTGAGACTGTCCCTCCGGGCGGCGCTGCCTCCAGGAGTAACAGGGGAGCCGGTGAGAGCCCAGCGAGGACACGGGGGCCCAGAGAGGCACGCGTGGAGGCAGCCGGCGGCACAGCAAGTGAGGTGTGGGGAGCCGGCGCGCGCCGAATCGATACGCCTAATTGGGGGAATGTGCAATTCTCAACCGGCTAAATTTAGAAAGTGTGTGTTTCATTTTTCACCAGCATCTGGTCTTAAGACGTCGCGTTCTCAATCAGAACTCAAGACAGTGTGCGGGGATCAGGTCTCAGCATTGCCGGCTCCGGCCTCCCACACACACAGCCGGAGCCTGCGGACAGACCGCGGCCGGGCCCGGCCGGCACTAGCACAAGTGCTGTGCCAGGCATCTCCCATGGGCACAGGAGGACGCGAGGGCGGCTGACCCTCTCCCAGTGCAAGCATTTCGCTGCCCACCTGAGGAAGGGGGAGGATACCCTGGGAGGGCCACCTCTGATGAGCCAAAGGTCTGGAAACCACTGCCAGCCCTCAGGGATCACGGACTCCCAATAGCACCTTTTCTTTGAGGGGGACACTGAGGCACAGAGAGAAGGCACCTGCCTCAGGCTCCTGGAGACCAGGGAGCCAGCCCCCGAAGGGCCTCTGTCAGTGGATGCGGTGGGTGTATCCACCTAACTCTGGTCGGTCAAGGCAGGGTCCACAAGCTGGGTCAGGGCTGGGCAAGGCCACGTCTAATACGGCCATCCACACGGCCAGGGTCTCAGCTTCTGCAGGCCAGCCCAGACCCCTGGGCAGGGCACCCCAGCTCTGGAGCGGGGGCTGGAAATGCTCCATGATGCCCTGGCCACACCAGGGCGAACCCCCTGCAAGCCCCCCCTGGCCAGGGGAGGGGGGAGGCTGGTGAGCTGGAAGCACACAGTGGATGGTAGCTGGTCCCAGCCCAAATGACCCCAGACCAGTTGAGCAGAACATGGGCCCCGCAATGAGCAGCTTGTCTCCTCGTGTCATGGAAGCCAGCAGGGGAGGTGAGGGGGGTGCCGGGGCTCAGGGCCCAGAGGGCAGCTGGATGGGGCTTTCCCCGCCATGCATAGGGTGCTGGGGATACCCTGTGGCCATCCCAGCGTGGAGGTGAACATCCCCTCCCAGGCCTCCCCGTGGGCACCCCAACCCCAGAGCCATCACCCCAGATCGTTTCTGCCTTTGCCATGTGGTCTGTGCTGGGCGGTGGGGGGTGACTCTGGGGAGAAGGGAAGGGGGCAGGTGACACGGAGGGAGAGAGGTGGGGGCAGGGAGTGTGTCTTGGAGAGGGGGGAGGGGCACAATGAGAGGCCTTCCCACAGACCCTCGGCCCCTCAGCCACCCCGGTTGTCTGTGGAGCAGGGGACACAGGGCCCTGAGGCAGCAACATCCCACAGTAGCCAGGATGCTGGCTAGGCTCACCCTTCCTGCAACCTGCACATCCCCGGGCCCCCAGCTGGGAAGCTAGGAATTCAGTGTGACCCCAGCCCCAGCCCCCAGCCCTAGAGGAGGCCTCTGCCTACTGACCAGCATAAAGCATGCACCCAAACTACTCCCTGTGTAGTTTACAAAAACCATGCGGCTGACACTGGGAGGGCTCTTGGAGGGGCACAGCAGGAAGGGGCCTCAGATGGGGGCACTAAGCTTTACCCAGTGGAGGTGGGGTAAACAGAGGGAAAGGGGTTGGAGGAGAGGCAGGTGAGGGAAGCATGGGCCAGTGTCAGATCACTAAGGGTCTTAGAGATAAAAGTAAGAAGGTGTTACATGTAGTTGGGGCGGGTGCGGTGGGTAGAGGCAGGAGGAAAGGAGGGAAGGGGGGCGGGGGGAGCTGTAGGAAGGAGGCTGTCTGGCAGCCTGGGCAGCAGACACAGAGGTAGTTCAGACAGGGCATGGCCGTGCAGGTGGAGGGAAGTGAGGACCAGCGTCTGGGGGTGCTCTTTGCTGCAACAGGGAACCTGGGAAGAGGGGGGTCTGGGGTGGAGCTGTCCATGCTCAAGGTTTGAGAGCTCCAGGCAGAGCAGGCCCCAGAGGGTCCCAGGTGAGCTCGGGAAGGAGTGGGGGCTGGACATCCTGAATGGGAGTGACCCCCCCAATGGCAGGGGCCGCTGGCCAGGCTCCAAGAAGAGCCCCCAGCCCAGCTGGGCGGGACGCTCCTTGCCTGATGCTTATCTACTCTTTTCCAGCTGGCTGGAAAGATCTGAAAGACCCTTTCATTCCACGCTGTTCCCTCCCTGCCTGCTCCGGGCACAGGGGCCTGGGCCAGCGAGTGTCGGCTGTTGGCTCTGAGCTCCAGGGTGAGTCCTGGGGGGCGGGTAGCCGAGCTCACACCCCATGCCCTTCTGCGGCTGGCAGCAGGCAACAGGGACAGGGCTGGGCTACTCCTGCGGCCCCAGGGGGATGGAGGGAGGAGGGGCCCTCACCGGTTCCCCTCTGAGCCCAGCAGGCAGTAAATTCCACCCTGTGCCAGGCAGAGCTGGAGCCCCCAGGGCTGGGCTGCACCAGAAGCCAACCTCCCTCTTGAAATCAGGGGGGGCAGAGCCACCTTGCCCCCAACGCCGCCCTCCCCAGGCTCCACATGCAGGGAGGTCCTGCGACCCAGTGCACCAAGCCTGGTCAGGGGAGCCCCCTCCCCAGTCCCTCCTCCCCCATTCCCACCTTATAAGCACCTGCCTGTTGTGCAGTCTCAGGGAAACCCAAACACCTTCTGCTAAGCTTGCCGCTGGCTGGGCTGGCTCTCTCTGGCCTGCCAGGGCAGTCAAAGAGCCAGCCCCCAACCCAGAGAAGCCCCAGCCCCGCAGTGTCAGGACGTGGGCTCCCTGGCCCCACCGAGGAAATGCCACAAAACCAGGCTTCCCCTCCAGAGGAAGCAACCCCCAGACCGCCCGCCACAGCACCCACACAGCCTGGCCTGTCCACCGGCCTCCAGACACCCTGGGGACCACCACCAGCTCCATCCCCTGCTTCTGACCGCTGACCCCTTTCCTCCTCCCTAATGCAGAGCCCCTCTTCCTGGCCTCACCCAGGCTACTCGCTCCCCCGCAGACTGATCCGTAGGGTCTCAGTCTGTCAGGCTCCCATCTGCCAGCAGAGCCAGGTCTGTGTCCCAGGGCCCAGCACCGCTCTGACACACGTCAGGCTCCCATCCGTGGAAAGCTGGGAGCCGCCAGCCCCACGCTCATCAGAACCAATCTCCCATGTGTGACCAGCTTCAGGCCACGGGAAGCCACAGCTTCCGGAGGACCCCAGCCTGGAGTTCGGGTCACCCTGTGGGTTCAAGCACAGATATAACAGCTCATGGCCGCATTCACCCAGCCAGGCTGGCCTCCCGGGGACAAGAAGCATCAGCGCCCAGAGTGCCGGGGAAAGCGGCCACAACTGGCAAGGTTCAGGGAACCTGTCCCAGGAACCCCAGAAGCCTGGCGTGTCTGCCCTTGCTGGGGAGGAGAGACCCTTCCCACACTCCCCCCAAACTGGAGATTCGAACTGGCCACCAGCTAGAACTCTGTCTGCAGAGCGAGGTGGCCCCAGAGGAAGCCGACACCCACCGAGTCCTCGCAGCGGTCACTCCATCACTCTGGCTCGGGCGCAGGACATGATGTCACCTCCCCAAACCAGGCTGCGCCCTGGATACAAGGCTGCCTGGGGGGGGCGGGGGTGTCCCTGCCTGGGGAGCGAAGGAGCGCGGGGCGGGCACCGTCCAGGGAGCTGTGGTCACCTGCCCACCTGCTCCTCAGGGTAAGGTCTGCTCCCGGCGGGCTGGCTCCGGAAAGGCAGCGGGTGAGGCCACAGTCCCCTCTCTCTGGCCCCTGCTGCACGGCCGGCAGCTCAGCGAGAGGCTAGAGATGTGCACGTGCTTCCGGGGCCACAGTCCCGAAGACACAGGCCTCGGAGGAAACAGCGGAGGCACAGCCCCGCAGCCTCCTCTGTGACCATGAGTGCTTCTAGACTCCCCGACACTTGGTGGCAGCTGCTGGGCCGTGCCTACTGGACTGTGAGGCAGCCGTTAAAAACCAGGCTCCAGAAGAAAATTCCTGGGTTTGAAGGGAACGCAGGCCGCGTCCCAGCCCCAGGGTAGGGCTCCTCGGGGCACGGTGCCGGGAGCTCAGAGACCTGAGTGAGCTCAGAGCCTCCCGGAAGGTGCCCACGGCAGTGGGCAGACCCCATCTCTTCTCTATATTTTCCCGTATTTTCCAAAGCATCTCCTCTGAGGAAGTTTCGCTTCTTGCTTTCATAGTCAGGAAAAAAAGAACTACAAGCAAGATGACACACAGAGAGCTGGCGGGAGGTCCCAGGGGGTGGCAGGGGATCTGAACACACTTTGAAGGTCCACACATCCTGTTCCCGCCTGGTGCACACAGGTTTGCTTCCCCTCCCTCCGCCTCCCGGCCCCGGCTCCGCGAGGACACAGGCCTGGACATGCACCCCAGCCTCCCCAAGCCGGGCACCCACACGTGGAGAGGAAGGCAGCAGGACCAGTCAGCTCCAGGCCCCGCCGTCCCTCAAGCAGCCCCAGCCAAGCACTGGGGATGCCCAGAGAGGGCAACAGAGGCCTGCTGCTCCCGCTCCAGGAGACCCGCAGCGCCAGCCCAAGAGACCCCACCGTCTCCGTTCCCTCTGTGCATCAGGTCCAATGTTATGACCTCGTTCACCCCGCAGCATCCGGACCCTCTTGCTGACACTCCTCGGGCTGGACCCTCTGTCTGGAAATCTTGCTGTATGAGCTTGCAGGAGTGACTGAACATCTCTGAGCGTCCTGGGGCCGCATCACACCTCAGCACAGGGCTGGCCCAGGCCTTGGTGGGACAGGGCACAGTGAAAGAAAGACCCTTCTCAGCCCAATGGCCCAGCATCTGGGGGGGTCGAGCCATGGAGTGGGGCAGCTCAAACTGGCCTCCCACCCCCACCCCCAGAGCCCATGGGCTGTCCGACCCCTGCCGGAGAGCTCCAGCTGCTGCAGACGGCCCATCCCCGGGGATGCGGGCCCAGGTGCCCAACATCTGGGGCAGGTCCTCCAGAGTTCTCCCACTTTAAGCCCCTCTGTGCCCTTGGAGGAGAAAGGAGGCCATGATCTGGACCCCCCAAGAGAAAGGACGGCACGGCACGGCAGCCCCTCCCCACCTGGCTGTAGGAGACGCAGACTGGGGAGCAGCCAGGTGGCTCCCAAGACCGCAGGGTCCCCAGGGTGCCCCTCCCCTGCCAGCTCTGTTACAGAAGCCCTTTTCGGGTCCCCTTCATACGCACGCCAGCTGGGGCCGGGGTGAACCTGGTGCTCCCCTCCCAGAGGACAGACCCCAGCCTCCAAAGCCTTGGAGGGAGTGCTGGTCTGTGACCAGGTGGCCAGAGGACAGCCACTCCCGCTCCCCCGCTGAGGCCCTGTCCAGCACCCTGTGTGGCAGCACACCTGGTCCGGCAGGGCGTGGCCTCTATGTCTGTCCTGCTGAGTCCCACAGGCCTGGCTCTCACCCGGCCGGCCCAGCATCAGGACCCCAGGGCACCAAGAGCTGACCGGCCACCTGCAGAGCCCTGTGTGTTGTCTGTCGGAGCCAGAGAGTTGCCCAGACTGCGAGCTCAGGTCTCTACCGGCCCCCGGAAAGGACCCCGTGCAGCCCCCCCTCAGAGCCTGTGCCCGGCACCCCCGGCCCTCATCACACTTGTCTTGAGGTTGTCAGAGAGCAGCTCCAGTGGTCTCCCCGACCCTCACCCACGGAGCAGCCCCCAGTCGCTCGAACTGAAACCTGTGACCGCGGATACGCAAGGACAAGGGTGAGCAACCTGCCGTGGAGATGGCCACCTTCCAGGCACCGTCCCACTGTCCCAGCCCTGGTCCTGGGCCGCTGGGGTCCATGCACTCAGCTCTGGCAGGAAGCGACCTTTCTCCCCAGCACAAGGGGGCCGAGGGGCTGAGGCCACACTCACTTCCCCACCGGGAACTTGGTGCCTGCAGCCCATCGCAGGGAGTCCCGGGATGGGTGGCACAGAGCAGGCACCCGGTGACGGCTCTGCCCCCACACAAGCCACCGACCCAGGTCCTCGAGACCAAGAGCCCAGAACAGACCCCAACCACACACCCCCCTGGGCACGCCCTGAGCCTCACCCCCCCCACACACACACACCGTCTCCCCTCTGGGACTGAGCTGACATCAGCCAGGACGGCGCTGTGCCTCACGGCAACCGGACAGACATCAGTCCAGACCCGGAGGAATCCCCTGGCCACCAGGGAAACAGAACTATAGCCACTGACTGTCCCCAAGCAGCCGCCAGGACATGTGGGCTGCTCCATGGCCTTGCTGTTTCCAGGGCCCAGGGCCTCTCCTGCCCTGCCTTTGCTCAGTGGTGCTGCCCCAGGGAGCCTTCCAGAAGGACCGGCCGCAGCCCTTGGCCCAGAACCAAGCGCAGAGCCTGTCTCATCTGCATCTGCACCCATGAGCCAGGCATGGAGGGGAGGCAGAGCACAGGGTGCACCGGTGGGGTACAGAAACAGGAGGTAGGACAGGCAAGGGACAGGGCCACGGGGAGGGGACAGCAGTCCGAGGGTGAAGCCCGTTCCTCCCCCATGGCCCCTGGCTCCCACAGCCTCCCCGCAGGGCCCTGCCTGGGTTCCCCATTCTCTGTTCCAGCACCCCTTTCTCTGGGTGTCCGTCCCAGACTGAGCCGAGCAGCAGCCCCAGAGCCTGGGCAGGGGGCTGTGGGCCTCTGAGCAGACGTGTCCCCTTGGCAGAGGAGACCTGCTGGGACATGCCTGGGGAATGTGGGAGAACAAGCCGGGTCCGGCCCCTTGGGGCACAGGGCCGCACAGAGCACACACACAGCCCACTCCACACACACACACGTGCACAGAACCTCACAGGGTGCGCGCCAATTCCTGGCACATGCACGTGCCCACGCGCACTTCCACCGCCGCTACCCTGAGGGGCCTCCCCCCGAACAGGCAGCAGAGACCCTGGGGACGAGCAGGTCCTCCTGGGCAAATCTACCCACCGGGATGCACGCACATGGGCCACCGCCCCGAGACGCGGGCCTGCTGGCCGGGCCTCACCCCGATGGCCCTCCCTCTTGGCTCTCCTCCCCCACCTCCCGAGAGAGCTGAGTCCGGGTCCACACACTGCCCATCCATCCAGGAGGAGCCAGGAGGAGCCAGGGCCCCTGCACCAGCCAGCGAGGCCCACCCACTGCTGCTCAGAGACGAGAGCGGGAGAGCCAGTGGACTTGGAGCTGTCTGCTCCAGGTGGGTGCCAGCTCCAAGCCCAAACTCCCGAGTCAGGGGCTGGCAGGACCCCAGCCCAGAGGTAGCAGCTCCGCCCTGGCCCAAGGGGCCTGAGCCGTGGGACTGGGCACAGACGTGCCCCAGTGGCCTCCGCTGCACCCAGGGTGCGGGAGACTCAGGACCAGTTGTCCTGGGGCAGAAAAGGATAAGCCCCCTGCCTCTCGGAGAGCCTTGCCCGGCCTGCAGGCTCCCACCGAGCAGTATGCGAGTCTTCCACATGGACAGACCGTCTCTGGCTCGAGCAAATTATACGGCAGGAGAGCCACTGCAGCCCGTGTCTGCAGGCTAGCCGGTGTCTGCCGGCTCCCACCCTGCCCTTGGGGAGGGGCTCTCCCAGCTGGCCAGGCTCGCCTGCACCCTTGTACTCCTGTGTGCTTCCAGGCGTTGGAAGCCGAGATGCCACAAACAAGCGTAAGGCGGTGGTTCCGTGGCACATTCACGTGGCAGGACCTTCGCTAGCCACGTACCTGAGATGTGAGCGCTCCAGTGTGCACACGACACCCCAACTCTCCGGAAGTTGGAGAGGAGACCGCATGCTCCAAACCAGTGCTACCCTATTCCGGAGACCACAGATGCCACTGCCTACAGGCCACGGGGAGGCACAGACCAGACAGGCCCAGGGACACTGAGAGCCTCCCCGGGATGCACAGCCCGGCTGTGCTGAGGACCCCCGAGCTGGGCCAGGATCCCAGGGGTCCCACTGACACAGACAGAGCTGGCAAGCAAGCCAGCAGCCCCAAAGCCATCTTCCTAACAGGAAAGTCTGTTCCCTCTGCCAGCCTTGCCCTGGCCCTTGAGCGGAGGGGACACCCGGGCTGCAGGCAGTGGGGGCTTGACCTTGCTTGGGTCCCCTCTCCCACTCTTAGCCCCAGCCCTGCAGGAAGCCTGCATCGCCTTTGCCTGAAGCCGCGGGGAGCCCCCCTTGGACGCACTTGTTCCTGGACTACAATTCCTGCTCAACTAGAGGAAAGCCAGGGTCCTTGGGTGAGGCCACCTCAGCCCCCCATCTCGGAAAAAGACCAGCAAAGACATGTCACCCTTGTGCACTGGGGATGGGGCACACCAGCCACTGTTGGCATCGTGTGCTGGGCCCCCCGCCCACGGCAGCCCCCCTGTTCTGGGGGCACAGGCAGAACTCTTTCTCCCGGGAGGGAGGACTGGACTCCGAACCACGTCCGTGTCTGACCAGAGGCCTCACTCACCCACAGGCAGAATATTGATGTTCAGGAAAGACTGTCCAGTCCTCAGATTGGGCCCTGGGTCCCCTGGTGGGGGAGCCATCATGGAGGGTGGAGGCCTCTAGTCCGCCGGGGGCAGCAGGCGAGAGATGGGGCTGGCCTGGGTCACAGGCTGGGGCCAGCTGTGCGCGGGAGGCCGGAAGAAGCCGCTCTAAGGTCCCTCTGTCCCTGGGGCCCCCGGCGTCCCCCTCTGGAGTAGAGGCTGGACCTGCGTGTCATTACACACCTGGAGAGAGAGCAGGGCGGCAGGCGTGAGGCTTGGCCGGCCATCCAGGCCAACGGCAGGGTGGGATTGGGGCCCTTGTTGTAGGACAGCCCAGCTCACCGCCCTCCGGAGTGGAACAGCCCACCCAGGTGAGGGCCGGTCCCCACAGCATCACCAAAGTGTGACCGTTGCCCGGCGCTGGGACCTTCCCACAGCTCCATGAAGTTCAAAGACAGAACAGGCATCGTTTCACAGAAATCAGCCCGTGCCTTCGGCTGTGAAGGAGGAGCCGGTGTGCTGCGGGCCGTGGTGGGGCAGGCCCCGGGGCCCAGAAACGGCCGAGGAGGCTGCCCTCTCACCCTTCCCACAGCCCTTGGCACCGTCCCCCCCCCCAGCCCTGGGGCTCAGGCCCTTTCAGCCACCTGACGGTCTGTGCAGGAGATGGAGCGCCTTTGTTCTCCAAACCCCTGGTGGGGCCCCAGGTTCTGCCTGCCTCCTTGTGCCCCCCAAGTCTCAGCCCCACTGGCCTCTGCTCAGGCTCCTTTCCAGCTTGGAACCCCCACTCCAGCCAACCAGCTCTCCTCACTCCAGCCAACCAGCTCTCCTCACTCCAGCCAACCAGCTCTCCTCACTCCCCTGGCTGCCTCCTTCCAGGGACTTCCTCCTCCCTGGGGGCCAGAGAGGGGCTGCAGAGGCCAGGTGGGAGGCCACTGGGCCCAGGACAGAGTTTCCCGGCCTAGCCTTGGGGTAGACCTCGGGACACCTGGGCACTCCAGACACCCAGAGCCGTGCTCTGCCCAAGGAGGAAGCATGACTGAAGGTGGGCAGGCCCAGGCTCCCCACGGCACCCCCTCTCCCCAGGTCCCCTCAGATCAATCTTAGCACATGACGCTTGAAACCCAGGCCTCTGATGCCCCCTCCAACCCCCAGGAGTCTGTCCCTCCCTCATCCTGGCCCACTCCGGCCCCCGCAACCTCCATCTGGCCTACCCCCTCCAGTAGACCTAGAATTTGCCCGCCATGGGCTCCCCGGGGTCCCGTGCCTCAGAAGAGCATGGGGAGAGACCTGGTGGCCCAAAGGCCAGGGCACCCAGGGCTCATGGGTCCCTCCAGCCCCAGCCCGGCTCTGCCCACTACAGCCCTTCACGGGCGCACCCTCTGCTCCCGGTCACCCCTCTGCATGCCCCAGCCAGGCTCACCGGCAGGTGTGGGGTCTCCTGGCCCAGGTTCACCCGAGGCAGCCAGATCGCTACAGCCCACCAGGCCGGAGCAAGCTCCTGCCGCCGTCCCAGCCGGCTACTGCCGGGTCCCTGAGCAGGCACCGCGGCTTCCTGCCGCCCCGGGAGCCCAGGATCCGTGCCCGGACACGTCTGTAAGCGCGGGCCGGGCGTGGGGCTCAGCAGGGCTGGCACAGTAGAACCTAATTAGGCAACAGCACCCCACCACAAGCCGGGGCGCGGCCGTTACGGACCGTGAGGTCAGCCCTTGGCATAAGCCCGGCCGCACCTGGCCGTGTGAGTAGAGCCCCACCCCGCCGACCCCTGCTCCTCAAGCCATGCCAGGCTCCCCCGTGCTGCCCCCCTTCCAGCCACACTGGCACACTGGGCCCCCTGACAGTGTGGGGGCCCGCGGCCGGGTCAGCAGCCTCCGGAGTGGGCGCTGCGGGCAGGAGGCAGGGCCCTCAGCCGAGCCTCTTCCTCCTTGCAGGGCCCCAGGGGAGGAGGGGGCCTCCTCCAGAGCGCTCAGCCTCTGCCCAGACTCCCACCCAGATGCCAACATCAAGTCCTGGAAACTGGCCACTGCCCACAGGTGACCACTCACGGATGACATTGTTCAGAGCCAGCCTGGGCCAGGCCGTGGGACAGGGCGGAGAGGCCCACCTGACCCCTGACCCCCCAGCGCCGGCCTAGTTAATCAGGACATACAACCCAGGCCCAGACAGGTGGGAGGACAGCCCAGCCCAAGTCCATTTGCCAGGGGTGTGATGCTCACACCCAGATGGGCACGCCCACCCCCATAGAATGGCCACCTGCCCCCACCAAGCCCCCAGGGGACAAAGGGGTCCATCGCCTGCCCTTGCCAGTCCGTGGTGCCCCACCCACCCTTGCTGTCCTTGCGCACAGGGAGAGCCAGTGTGTGTCCCCCCACGCCCCAGGGGCTTCCTCCCCCCGTGACTCTGATGCCCGCCGCACCCCCTCGCTGTGTCCTGCAGACTCCTCGCAGGAGTGCCAAGGGGCCCACCGAAGCCCCAGCCTGTCCCCAGACACCTCTTCCTCCCGCCTCACCACCCCCAACCCCGTGCGGCGTCACCAGGTCTGCCTCTCCCCTCCACTGGCGTCCACCGGCCCGGAGCGACCCCCGGGGTGGGGAGGGGAAAACAGGCCAGACACAGGTACCAGCTTGGGACCCGGCCGCTCTGCCCCGGAGAGAGCACCACACAGGCCCCCCGGGGCGCGGGGAAGACGCCGGCAGGGGCGTTATCCAGGGCGACGCACAAGAGGAATGACCGGCTGCGCAGCAACAGCGGGAACAAGAAGCATCCCCTGAGCACAGAACCGAGCCAAGGAAGCAGAGGCCGGAGGGGGCACGCCGGAGGGGGCACGCTTCCCAAAGTGCGGCCACGGGGAGCCCCGGGGGTCCCCAGAACCCCCAGCACAGGGCACGCGGTCTGCTCTGTCTGCACAGCCTCCTCTTCTCCCCTGCGCCGACTGCAGTACGGCGGGTGAGGCTCTGCGCGGACCAGGCCCGGCTCCAGGCAGCACCGGGTCAGCCCTCCCCCCACCTCCGCCTGTCACCAGGCGCCCTGAGTCACAGAGAGAAAGCCACTGCCCTGGGGACTTCCGGAAGGCGAGCTGAGGTTCCCAGCGCCCTGTGTGAGCCGCCCGTGCACAGGCGGCTTGCGCGCGCCTCAGTGGGCACCGCGCTCCCAAAGCCCGCACGGCAAGCCCCGCCACCTGGGGGCAAAGCGACAGGATCTGTTGCCGATGACGTTCGAGCTGAAGTCGAAGTGAGCATTTTGGGGCGCACGTACCCGGCACGGCGAGTCTGATGGCTTCCAAGTGTCTGAAGGCATCTCCTCATGGCGGCGTGGCAGCGCTAGGGACAGACGGGTGTGTCAACGTCCAGGAAGTCTGCCCCCGCCCGCCCCGGCCCCCCGGCCCGCCGGCCAGTGCTCAGGTAGAGGGAGATCCACTCGTGGGGAAACACGGACCACTGGGACCGAGGAGGCAGAGCCCCATGCTCACCCACGACCCCCTCCGTCCTTGCCTGTGGCGGGGGTCAGGACCATGTGCTGTTCTCGGGGGGCTCCTGCGTGTGCGCCCCACCCACCTGACCCCCCCCCCCCCGACAGCAGGTGCGGTGGCCGCAGGGCAGCCACAGATCCAGAGCCCAGCCCCTTCCTCCTGCCCGGCATGGCAGAGACCTGCAACCCCAAACACCCCCTTCTCACTGGATTTGGTTTTGGGGGGAAAAGCTACTCTTTATAAAATATTATTTATATTAACGTAAACAGGTACAGCCACTGTGGAAAACAGTATGGAAGTTCCCCAAAAACTATAAATAGAAAGACCGTAGGACCCAGCGACCCGCTACCGCGCTGCCCGCAGACACACAACACGGATCCGGGAAGACGTGAAGCCCCCGTGTGTCCCGCAGCCGAGACACGGAAGCACGCGCGTGTCCACCGCCAAGTCGAGACGTGCCACACACACGACGGAGGAGACTCGGCCGTCAGCAAGGGGGAGCGCTCGCCACCTGCCGCTGCGTGCGTGGACCGAGAGGCGTCACGCTAAGCGAAGCCGGTCCGTCCCGGAAAGACAAACACGCGATTCCACACGCACGTGGAACCTCCACCCCACAGCCAACGAACAAAGACGCAAACGGACTCTTAAGTACAGAGAACACACTGGTGGTTTCCTGAGGGGAGGCAGCTGGGGGGCGGAGGGCTGCGGACTTC
Source organism: Lutra lutra (assembly GCF_902655055.1). NCBI lineage: Eukaryota > Metazoa > Chordata > Mammalia > Carnivora > Mustelidae > Lutra > Lutra lutra. The sequence goes on from NC_062281.1 coordinate 196,537,491, forward strand.
AGTCACGGGATAAGACGTCCCGGGGATGGAAAGGACAACATGGGGACCGCAGTCAGCAGGACGCAGTACCGTCCGCACGCTGGGCCATGTGCACGCCCAGGACTCCTGGGCCACCGCCTGGGCCCCGGCAGCCGCCGCGCACGGCTCTCAAGTCCGCCTCAACAGCAGACGAGAGACGTTCTCTGCAGTGACGCGTGATGAGTCGACGGTTATCCAGGAGGACTACGTCGAGAGAATTCTTTTAGATGACGAGTTTTCATACTTGGCGAAGTAAATACCAGATAATAATCATAACCAGGAGGCACTGGTACGATTCACCAGCAGCTCCCGGGGGGCAAAACCCTTGATGGGCGGTTGGGCGCTGTTTGCCAATTTCCACGTAAATGCGCCCGAGGCAGCCAGTTTCCCGCCCGGAGGAAACGCAGCTGCCGATGTCCCCGGGAATGGTCGCCGGGCAGACGCTGGGACCCCGCGGCTTCGAGATGAGGGCGCCGACGGCAGCGGGACGCGGCCTCTGAGGAGACCAGAAGCGTGACTGTTCGTTACCTCACGTTTCTGACACAACTCATATGTTTTACGTAATTTAATTAGTTTAATTTGATTTTAACAGCGGCCGTGTGTCACAGACAGCTCGCGAGCCCGTGCGCACGACCCAATCCCCACAGCATCAAACACCCCGGGGACCCCAGAAACGGCTCGGCCTGGAAACGGGCCCAGAGACCGCCTTGTGCTCTGCTAAGACTGATTTTTTAAAATTCCGGCAAAACCACCCCATCCGTGCTGAGAAGACGCACCTGAAACCCACCAGGGCACATCCAGGGGGGCCAGACAGGCAAGTGGCGATCCGTCGTGAGGACTGGCCCCTGCAGCCCTCTGTGCTTGAGGACTCCTGGGGTCAGAACGCGCTGGAAAGCATGGCCCGGGAGCTTCTCTGAGCCTTGGTTTCCTCACTGGTCAAGCAGGGTGCTGAGCGCCCCTTCCCCCACAGGAGATGGCAGGCGTGGGGTCCACCCGCGGTGGGGGCCTGGAGAAGCCCAGCCTGGCGGGCAGGCACAGGTCCCTCCCGGTCGTCACGCCCTGGGACCCCCGTGCCTGGGGACGCTTTCCCATGCTCGCACCAGGAGCACACCCTTGGGGGCAGGGCACACCTCATGACTGGAGACAGGCCTGGGAAGCTCCCACACCCCGCCCGGGGGCCGGAGCCCCTGCCTGCACTGCATCTTCTCCCCTCAAGGGCCACTCGGGCCTGACAAGCAGCTGCAGGCAGAGACGTAAGGAGGCAGTTCTGTCTCCACGCCACAGCCCAGGGCCCGTGAGGGACAGCAGAGACCCTGCCTTGAATGCCTCCATCCGACAGCTCCCCTCAGCCCAGGTGAGACGCTGAGTCTCTGGGGTGGGGGCCAGAGTCTGCAAGAGGCCAGCTGAGGTTTGGGACAGGAGGAGGGCAGAGGCGCAGGGCCGGTCCCCACATCCCTCTGTCCTTAACCCAGAGCTCACTGAGTTCCTGATCAATGACAAACCCTGCGGCAACCCCATACCCACCAGCCAAGCTGCCAAAAAGCTCCAGAGCAGAGGAGGGAAGAGGGGCTCAGAGGAGCCCAAGGGCTGGCCACGCCCCCAGGACCCTCTGCAGAAGGGGACCCTTCAGACAGAAGGGACAGCGTGTGCAAACGCTCTGCGGCAGGAAGGGCCCTGTGATCCGCGGGCCCAGGGCTGGCACGGAGCCCCGGTCCCAGTGTGGACGGAACTACAATGGGGCTCCCGGCGTCCTCCAAGGATTAGCCCGTAGGAGCTCGCATCTCAGTTGGGGGGCACCTCCCAAAGTCCTGCCTGCCAGGCCCAGTGCCTGCCGTCACCTGATGGCGCCCCAGGCCACCTGCTGGGCCACAGAGCAAGGGGAAGGAGGGGCTGGGGAAGGCTGCAAGGACCCTGTAGGCCTCCAGCCCAGGAGCCACTGTTTGGGGGCGCCCTTTCCTGCCCTCAGCACCAAAACAAGAGGTCCTTTGTTCCATTCTTGTTTGTTCAGGAACACTCTGAAGCCCCTTGTGGAACCAGGACCCCGCAGTGACCTGTCAGAAGTGCCACACTCGTGCGGCTCACTTCTCAAGGAGGCAGCAGCAGACCACATCCCCAATCATAAAGCACCGTGCAGGGGACCACGCCCGCGAAGGTGAGTGCAGCGGGGCGGGAAACTGCAGGGACCTGAAGGTGTCCTCCTGGGCGGGAGCAGCCTTCGCCTATCAGGGCACCCATGTTCCTGCACCCCTCTTTTCAAGGTGCCCATAATATCCACGGGGCCTCCAGTGCCAAGGTCAGACCCAGAACTCTGTCTTCAGGCACTGGGAGCCTCTGAAGATTCCGGAGCAGGGACAGGACGGTTCGGTGCCACAGGGGCAGTGAGGCGGGGGCCAGGTGCTGGCCAGGCGCTCAGCCCCACCACATGCCCAGAGCCACCAGATCCAGCGGGCCCTACTCGGCCCCGGCCTTTGGTGACACATAAGGTAGGTCACGCCTGTTTGTCAGTTTATAGCCAATAAACGGGCCAGAGCAATGAGCGTGCGGACCAGCTGGAACACCCAGAGCCTTTTGCTGGAGGCCTCAGACCCGCCCACCGGCCTCTCTGCTCACAGGAGAACCCCAGGGCACACTCAGGGCACCCCGGGCCACACGCGGGCCTCTCAGCCTGGCAGGGGCGTCCGTCCCACACGCGCACGAGGCCCCACAGGTCTTGTCGCTTCAGACCAGGAAGGTCATGGGCCCTCAACAGCCTCAGTTCTCCCAACTGTGCAGCGGAAATCTGCCATCTGCCTCTTCTTGGCTCACGGGGGTGTGCCCCGAGCGGGGCCCGAGGAACCAGGAGGAGCTGCTGCCCTTGGAGGCTGCTGATGTCGTGCAAACCCACGTTCAGGAACCAAGTGGCTGCACTACGGAAGCTGAGCACATGCTCCCAGAGCCCTGACCCGGAGGAAACACCGGCGGAACAGGCCGTGGCCTGGGTCCCCAGGAGCACCTGCCCTGCCCTGGGTCACCTGTCCACGCAGTCCCTCTGCCTTCCACAGGGGGGAGCCCCTGCTGCTGGCCAGTGCCTGCACCGGGAACAGAGCAGGGAGCCGGTCAGGAGGTTCCCCCAGACTGACCCCCACTCTGCTGGCAGAGGCTTTCACCACCTGCTGCCCCCTCTTCCCAGGACCCCGAGCCACTCAGGCCCCCAGGGCCATGCCCCCCAGCACCGCAGCCAGGCCCTGCGGCTCCCGGAGCCCGGGGAGCTGAGTGCCTCTACGGCCTCCTTTGGCAGAAGAGGAAACCGAGACCCAGGAAAGGTGGGGACCTGCCCAGACGTGGCAGCCACAACGAAGAGGCTGCCCGAGGACGGTGGCGCCCCAGGAGAGAGGAGGAGCCTCCAGCACCCAGTCCCTCAGAAGTGGCCACCTGCCCACAGCCCCACCCAGGACATGGCCCCAGGACAGGCCTGACCTGCCAGGGATGGAGGCCACACCCCTGGCTGGAGTGAGGGGAGCGCACGGGTGACCAGCGCCACTCCTGACACCCTGCCCAGCCTGCTGCCCCGCTGAGGCTTCCCCAGCGGGCTCTCCCTGGTCCGTGGGTCCTCACTCTTGGGAACCCCACTCTGCAGGGGCCTGGCCTCCCCCCGACTTTCTTTCTCCCTGCAGCCCCACAAGACCCCTCTCTCTCATACGGATGGAGCCCTCCCTCCCCTTCTGCCAGAGCAAAGCCTCCTCGTCCAGGAAACCCTCCTGAACAGTCTCTTCCTTGGGCCCTTAGCGCCTCCCACAACCAGCACGGCCCGGGACGATGCCGCGCCCGCGTGAAGACCCCGCGTCTGTCCAGCAACAGGCAAGGCCATTAGGGGACAGCTGTGGGACCGGACAGAACTGGGACCTGCCTGGTGCCTGCTTTTACCAGAGAAGAGCCTCTCTGACCTTTGGTCACTGAGCTCTGCCACGTGACGGTAACCCCTTCCTTCCCCAGCCCCTGAGTTCGGCTTCCTGTCCTGGCTCTGGTGGAACCCTGACCATTGTCCCGAGCCCCACAGCGCCAGGCTGGCTCTGCTCCTGCCAGACGTGCTATTCTGCCAGGAAAATGCCATCCCTGACCAGCACAAGAACATACTGGTTCCCAGCCACCCTCTGGCGTCCTGAATCACTGACATCACCCCCCAGACAAGGCAGAGCCCCAGGCCCAGGCTCGGTTCTCTGGCCCCTCATCCTGACCCCACCTGACAAGCCCCCCAACTGGGCAGTGCTATGGGACCACCCCTCAGTTGAGGCCTCTGCTCAGGGGGCTGGCAGGAGTCCCAGGGTTGTGTAGCCCTGGCTCTGTTCTGGGGTGCTGCCTCCCCGCACCCAGGGCTGCCCTCCCCTCCACAGGCTGCCCCCACCCCTTGCCCACTCATGGCCCCTGGATGTTCTTTTCGGCCGGTGGAGTGAGGTGCATTCCTGGGCCGCCAAGCCCTCCAGGCAGTCACGGGGCGGAGGAGCCTGTCCTCTGTTTGTCCAGAAGCTGCTCCCCACAAGGCAGCAGTGCCCTCCTCTGCTCAGCACCCACAGGGCTCCTGCCCCATAAGGGACACACACACAGCCTTCTCCATCATCCTGTGTCCCCCTGGATTGACATCTCTGCCTGGGAACCCCCACTCCCAGTCCCAGGACAGGGACGCACCCCACCTGGCATTTGACCCGAGGATCCTGAACCCTGGCGACAGCAGAGGAAGTCACATGCTGAGCCTTAGTGAGAATGGGGGCAATCAGCTGACCCACAGGGATTTTCCTTCTCTCCTGCTGGCACTGTCTTCCTCAGCACGCGTGTGTGCTGGGCTTGGCGATACGACGGCCACCCGAGCAGGAAGGCTATGCCAGGTGGAGCCGGCCTCCCTGGCGAAGCAGAGGGACACTGGCAAGCTGCCCAGCAGACCACTGGGTGGCCCCCTAGGCTGCTGGGCGGCACTGGGTGGAGGTGGGAGATGAGGTGGGGACCGAGGTTGAGGTATGCAGCGGGGCTCCCGTGAGGGGCCGGAGCAGACATCCGGGAGGAGGGACAGCGGACACTACATGCTGGGAGTTAGACTCCTATTCCACAGGTGGCCTGGGACCCAGGTGACTCGAGCACTGCCGTCATGGACCCCTAATAAACACCAGCAAATTCTATCAGTGTTCCCATTTCACAGCGCAGAAAACAGAGGTCCGGGGCTTAAGTCAGCTTGTGTGAATGTGAGAGCTCCCTGTAAGTGACCGAGGGCCTGCGAAGGTCACAGCTGGCACGTCAGAGACTGGCTGGCACTGAGTCAGAGATCAGCACAGCCAATGGCTCGGCATCCACGGGACACTCCGTTTAAAAACGGAGCAACCCCGGGCCGCCTGGGTGGCTCAGTGGGTTAAGCCGCTGCCTTCGGCTCAGGTCACGATCTCAGGGTCCTGGGATCGAGTCCCACATCGGGCTCTCTGCTTGCCAGGGAGCCTGCTTCCCTCTCTCTCTCTCTCTCTCTGCCTGCCTCTCTGTCTACTTGTGACCTCTCTCTGTCAAATAAATAAATAAAATCTTAAAACAAAAACAAAAAAAATGGAGCAACCCCTTACTGCACGCCCAGCCCACAGACAGCGGCCCCACATCAGGGCCGGACTCCAGCCGGCCACCTCGGCCCCACGCGGGTCCACACAGCTCTCTGCCTTCCTGACAGAGGAGGTCAGAGTCACTCTGCCACCGCTTTGAATTCTGATCCAGGTTCATTCTAGGGTGAAACTCACTCCCTGATCCCGGGAAAATCTGCCCACTGACCTGGCGGAGCAGGTGGGCTGACGGCACCACCTGCCGGCCGCTCTGCCTTGGGACTCCAACCCAAAGTCCTTTTAGGGCCCACGGGGCAGCCCCCGCGGTTGGGAACTTGAGTCTGAACCCAGGAGGGACCCAGGTCCCAGAACAACACACACTTGGTCGCATGGTTCCTGGCCCTGCCCTGTCCTGCCCAGGCCGAGGCCGGAGCGGGGGAGCTGCCGCAAGGTACCGTCCTGAGCAGCGCCCACGGGCCGGTGGGACAGGCCAGCGAGGGAAGGAAAAGCCACACCGCAGCCGGGTGCCGGTGGGCGGGGCTGTCTGCGCGAACCCACCGGCCAGGGCGTCTTTGGGACCAGGACGCGCGGAGCGTTTCAGGCTGGCGGACGCAGCTGGGCAGAGACTTGTGAAGGACTCGGGGTCTTCCACCGGCCACCCCCAGACGAGGGGTCTACCCTGCACTGCCCACTAAAGCCTCAGGCAGCCTCGGTCTGCAGGAAACAGGGCCAGGGGCAGGGGCTCGGCTCCAGAAGGGCACGGAGGATCCAGCGGCAGGCGGGACTGTGGGAACCGCCCAGGCCGCGCCTTCCCTCTCGGAGGAGCCCACAGCCCGGGGGCCGCCCGTGAGCTCCGGGCCGGTCTCCCCAGCCCGGCCGCAGCCTGGCGGCTTCTCCGCGCGCCGCGCGCCCGCAGAGGAGGGCAGCCGTGGGGCCCAGCCTGCGGCCTGGCCCGCCCTCCGTGCCCCCCCCCGCGCCTCGGGCAAGGTCGGTGCGGCCTCGGCGGCTCCCCAGCCCTGCGGGACCGAAAGCGCGCGGGGCTTCCCCTCCGCGGCCGGGCCTGGCGCCACGCAGGTGGGCCTGGCGCGCGCCCTGCCCTCCCTCGGCCGCGCCACAGGTGCGGCCCGCCCTTCCGCCCACCTCCCTCCCCCCGGCCCCTCCCCACCCGGCTCCAGTGCCGCGGTGGCCTGCGGCTGGCCCTCGGGCTGGCCCGGCACTCGCCCTCCGCGTGCGGCCTTCCCCGGCGGCTCCTCCAAGAGTCGGGCGGCGGGACCCTCGCGGAGCCCAGCGCCCGGCGGCCCGCTGGAGGAGGGGCGGCGCCCGGCCAGTCATCGTCACCGTGGACCCCCGAGTCCTGCTCGCTCCCCACACAGCGACCCTCGGGGCCGGGACCCCGCCAGCCGCCCCCGCGCCAGAACCAGGCCCCGCCCGCGCCACACCCCCGACTCCCGGCCCCGCCCCCGAGGCGCCGCTCCGTCCACGCCCCCAGCCCTCATTGGTTCTCCCCCCCCCGACTCCGCCCCCGGCCTCGGACCCTGCCTTCGTTCCCGTCGTCCCCAGCGCCGCACGGCTCCGCCCCCGGCCCCTGCCTGAGTTCGGACCGCCCCTCCACCCCTCGCGCTCCCGACCCCCGCCCCTGCCGGCTCCCACGTCGCCTTCAACCCTCACGGCTCCGCCCTCAGCCCGGATTCCCGCCCGTGTTCACGTCGCCCCGCCCCCTCGCGGCCGCGCCCCCGGTCCCTGCCCGCGTTCACGTCGCCCCCAGCGCCGCATGGCTCCTCCCCGCACGCTGCACGTCGGTTCCGCCCCTGCGCTAGGACGCGCAAGGCCGGCGCCGCACTCTTGCGTCATCGGGCAGCGCTCCCGTGGGCGTGGCCAGGCGGCTCCCAGGCCTCGGCGCGTCGCGGACATGGCCCCCGCCGCCGCCGGCCCCGCGCAGGTCGTTCGCGCGGCGCAGAAAGACGACTACTACCGCGGCGGGCTGCGGGGCGCGGCGGGCGGCGCCCTGCACAGCTTGGCGGGTGAGCCCGGGCCTGCGGCGGGAGGGAGGGGACCCCAGCGCGCGTCCGGCGGGCGGGGGCCGCGGGGCTGGGGGCCCCGAGCGTCGGGAGAAGCGGCTTGTGGCTACGCCGCGTCCCGCTCCGGTCTCTCTGTGCCGCTCTCGGCACTTCGCAGACGCCGCCCGGTCAGTTCCGGATGTTCCCGGGTCGGCTCCGGCGGTGCGCCCCGTGTCGCGGCGGAACATGGGGGTCCGTGGGCGCGTTTAGCTCGTCTGAGGTCGCCCCCGGCCAGAGCCGCCTCGCTGGGGCTCCGGGTCGCCGCCCCCCTCCCTGCGCTTGTGACCCGTCTGGGTCCGGGACGGTGGCCGGGGCGGGCCCTGCAGGGGACACGGCTGCGGGGGTGCGGGGAGGCCCTCCGGAGGCCAGGCCCGGCGGGGACGGCGAGCAGCGCGGACGTCCGCGCCGGGGGCAGACTGCGCTGTGGGACGGTCTCAGCCTGTGGAGCGGCGGCTGGACCTTGGCGGCGGGAGGAGCCACGCAGGGATTGGATCCTAACCGCCAGCCTCGCGCCCTCCTTCTCAGGTGCGAAGAGGTGGCTGGAGTGCAGGAGGGAAGTGGAGCTGCTGTCCGACGTCGCCTACTTTGGCCTCACCACGTTTGCAGGTAGCCCCGGTGGGACCCGGAGACCAGAGGCCCGGAGGTGGGGTGCGAGTGCCGCTGGCAGAGTGAGAAGCTCCTGGAGCGGCTTCCCAGTGTCCCTGGAGCTGGCCAGACGCAGTCTCGGGAAGGAGGGGACCCTGGGGCCTTCCCCTGAAGGAGAGGCCAGGCCCTGAGCCCCAACTGGAGCCTCTGAAATTTCCAGGGTGTCTTTTCTGTTCCCTTTTGTGTTCCTGGGGATCTTTGCCCTCGACTTTGCCCGGGGTGCCCATGGGACAGTTTCTCTGTAGCTGAGTTTTGTGGCTCGACGGGGGTCCTGGCACTAAGCCCTGGCGCAGGGCAGGGTCAGCAGGGCCCCAGTGGAGCGTCGTCCTTCAGAAAATGCAGGGACCTGACAGCAAAATCCAGCCCAGGGAGGAGGAAAAGGATGGCAGGCCCCTGCCTCAGTTTCTCAGGTGGGTCGCCCCCACACCCTCACCGGCAGGCTACCAGACCCTCGGGGAGGAGTATGTTGGCATCATCCAGGTGGACCCGTCCCGGAGCAGAGTACCCTCCAGGTTGCGCCGTGGCGTGCTGGTGGCGCTGCACACCGTCCTGCCCTACTTGCTGGACAAGGCCCTGCTGCACCTGGAGCTTGAGCTGCAGGCCGAGGCCGACAGCCCCAGGCCCTCGCAGGGCAGCCTGGCTCTGGGCGGGCGCGGCCGGTCGGGAGCCAGGCACTGGGTGCACCGGCACATGGCCACCCTGGCGGAACCGCAGAAGAGGACGTTCCTGCGCGCAGTGGTGGTGCTCAGGCAGGGCCTTGGCTGCCTCCAGCGGCTCCATGTTGCCTGGTTCTACATCCACGGGGCCTTCTACCACCTGGCCAAGAGGCTCACAGGAGTCACTTACGTAAGTCACCGGTGCTGTGGGGACTTGCTCGCCTCTGGCTGCTGTGTGTTCAGCTTCCGGCGGCTGGCATGGTCACAGGCCGGGACCCTCTCCGGAAAAACACGGTTTTACTGCATCGCGTTTGCTGGCAGACCCTAGAAAGTCAACCCTGAGGGAGAGGCTCGTCTGCCTCCCTGCCGCCAGCACTTGCAAGACGCCTGCCCCAGGCTCCAGGCCCCCGGCCCACGCCCACTCCTTCGCAGCTGCCCTGCCAGAGGGTCAGGTGTCGCAGTGCCTCGTGTCACCGCCAGGACTTTCCCTGGGCTGAGTCTGCCAAGCAGTCCCACCTTTCATCCTGTTTCTGTCCTGGTGCCTTTGTTTCCGCATCCACACGGGAAGCCTCAGCTCAGGACCCTGATCGCAAGGGTCACCCCCTTTCTTGCCTCACTTGGCAGCCCCGTCCGGTCAGCGCGCACTCCCGAGAGCCGCCGGCTCGCCGCCCCCAGCTTTAGCGAGGGTGTATGCCGCGCGGCCGTAGCAGAGGGGCCAGACACACGGCCTCGACCCGGGCAGAGAGGGTTTTGCGCTCCTGGGGTCTTCTCTGCACGGACACATGGGGCCTGCCTGGCTGGGGGGCTCCAGCTAACGGGAGGGAGAGCAGAAGTGGAGGGCAGCTACCTTTCCCTTCGGGGGTGTGGTCTGATGTTGGGTGCATCCCTAGCTGCGGTGTCACACCAACTGTCTCCTGTCGCTGGGGGAGCCAGGTGTCCTCCAGGAGCTGCTCTGTTCACGGGACAGAGAAGCAGGTTAGCAGCCGTGCCGGCGCGGCTTTTCCTCCTGTTCCCCTAGGCTGTTGTTCGCAAGACTCCTGCTGGCACTTTTCTCTGAGCTGTGAGTCCCCCGATGCATGCCCCCCCCCCCCAGATCATCGCCTGCAGCCGTAGGGACTGGACTGCAGACTTGGAGCCCGGTGGCTGTCTTCCTCACCGTCACGCAGCACTCACTGTCTCCTCCAAAGTGAGGACCTGAGCTGTCCAGCAGCGGCCCCCGCCTGCGCTCAGACCTGGCGAGGTGCTCCTGCCCCCCTCACTCAGCAGAGAGACCCCGTGATCGCTCTCTGTCCCCCCTTGTGCCAGGAGGGCAGGTTTTGGCCTCATTCGATGGGGCACTCTACTGCTGGGGGGTTGTGCCAACTGATCATGTGACTGTCCCTTGGGGTCCCTGACAGCTTTGCGTGCACTCTCCAGCTACGGAGGACCTGAGGGCTCGAGAAAGCTACAGGCTGCTAGGAGTCCTCTCCCTGCTGCACTTGGCCCTGTCCGTGGGCCTGCAGCTGTACGGCTTCCGGCAGAGGCAGCGCGCCCGGCGGGAGTGGAAGCTGCACCGTGGCCTGACTCTCCGCAGGTGTCGGGGGAGGGGGGCAAGGGGGGCTCCTAGCCCAGCTGCTGCAGCCCTGCGGGGGTGGGGGGGGCAGCGGCAGGGGCTGAGCAGCCTTGTGTGCGGCATTGCCGCTGGGGCTCTGGGCCAGCACTGCAAGGACTCTCGTGGTGAAATCTTGGTTTCTCCCTGCCCCGTCACCAGGAGCCACGCGGAAGAGAAAGCCGTTTCCAGAAACCCCACGTGTACACTGTGCCTGGAGGAGCGCAAACACTCCACAGCCACGCCCTGCGGCCACCTCTTCTGCTGGGAGTGCGTCACCCAGTGGTGCGACACCAAGGTGGGTGTGCCCGGGGTCAGCAGCGGCAGTCCCAGAGCGCAGGCCTCACGGGCAGGTGCACGGGCCAGCCCAGGCGGCTGTCGGGAATCAGGAAGCCTGTCCCAGGTTTGTCTTAGGATGAACCGCATCGGGACGTACCTGGAGTCAGGGGGCTCCAGTGGCGTGTCCAGAGGCATTGCCGGGAGGTGGAGACAGCAGCCGGGCCATGCGGTTCCATTCCTGGAGTCGCCCCAGTCCCCCAACCCCGCCGCTGCTCAGAAGCTCAGCTGGCCTGCATCAACAGGACCTTCTCTAGCTGGGCCGATGGCGCCGGGACGGCCTACGTGGGTGGGAGCTCCGTTCAGGGTCATGCCCACGACCAGAGCAGGGGCCGCCACACCATCTCTTACAGCCGCGCCAACGCCAGTGAGGGGTGGGGTTTCTGGGCCCCCAGCAGCCCTGCCACCCAGGCCCGGCCCAGATGGAGCTTTCTCAGGGCTGAGGGTCGGGAGGGCCGCACAGGTGAGGTGGGTAGACGAGGAGCGGGATGTGCACCTCAGTCGCAACCTCCTGTTCTCACCTGAGGACCTTCACCTCCGGCAGTTGGCCAAGGGGCGTTCCTCAGAGCCCGTGTCCGGGGTTCACAGGGGCCATGGCCTCAGCCTGGCCGCCGTCACTTAGAAAAAGCACCTGTGAATGTCTGCACCACGTGGGTCTCCCTGGAGTGTCACACTCAGCCTCCACTTTGGGGCTCCTGCTCCCCATTTTGAGGGAATCCCCCAAGAACACACATTCCACCTCCCGTAAGCAGGTGGCCCCAGGCAGGAACGCCTAGTGGGAGATGAGTGGACCTTCCTGAGGACAAGAGGAATCCAGCCTGTCCTTAGGAGCGGGGCCCCTGGGATGGAGCCAGACAGGACCCCACACACTCCTCTCCACACGACACTCCATAGCAGCCGGGTGGACAGACGGCCGCCTCCCTGGCTTGGCCTCTGCTCCCAGCTCCACACCCTACTACCCCCGGGTCAAGGCCCTCCCTTCAGGTTTGTGACTTCTGAAAAAAATGCTTTTTTGAAATGGTTTTCATTTGAAGTTAAGAGAGATGCGCGCGCCTCCTGTGTTCCTGCAGGTGCCGGTGTGGGAGGGCCCGTGCTGGGGGCCGCGCTGGCCACAGCATCCCTGCCCTCCCTGACCCTCCTCCTTCCCCTGCAGGCGGAGTGCCCCCTCTGCAGGGAGAAATTCCCTCCCCAGAAGCTCGTCTACCTGCGGCACTACCGCTAGCCCACCCGAGGGCAGAGGCACGGGGACTATCAGGAGAGAAACCCCGTCTACTTTCAAGGTCGCTTTTACTTGCACAGGAATTGCCTAACTCCGATTTTATTTCCTGTCACGTGAGAAACTACACGAGCAGCTTTGGGACAGAAGCTGGACCTGCCTGCACGGTCCAGGTCGAGGTCTCTGTGCCGAGTGTGGGCTGGCACTTCCCCGCTCAGTCGCCCCGAGCCCACGGTGCCGGTGGCGAGCGGCAGCTGGGGCAGAGCCCGCCAGGGGGTCCGCAGCCCTGCCCCCACCCCCACGGTACATCTGGGTCACTCCTTCAGGAGCCGGACTGTTGGACGAGGTTGTTTCCGTCCCATCCCCAAACCATATGCTGGAAAGTTGGTTCCAGAAGTGGGACCAGCCATTCCTGTGAGGAGAGGAGGAGTCTGTACCCAGCGCACAGTGGACGGTTGGGGTTTGGCCCAAGGGGCAGTTGTGGGAACGGCAGACGATGGGGCTGACCCGCTGGTCAGTCCGCCAGCCCCGCTGACCTGGAAACCTTGTCCTCATCGGCAGAGGCAGGCCGCTTGGTGGCTCGGGCACATCCACTCACAGGAGCAGTAAGACCCCAAGGAGTCGGGTCTCCACCTGCAGCGCGTGGCTCGTGCCGTTTCATACACGGTCAGGTCTGTGCTGTTCCAGAGGATGGAAGTCCCCATCTCGGCCGAGGTCTGTCTGCCCGGGGCTCGGGGTGCACAGCCAGCCTGCAAGGGAGGTTCTCCGCCTTCTTCACACCTAGGCCACAGCTGCCTCTCAGAGCTGAGCTCTCCCTGAGGCCTGGGCAGGCTGGCTGTTCGCGCCAGGTCACTGCCGTGTCCAGCCTACTTCCTGCCACCGTTTCGTTATTTTCAGGTCTTTTAAACAAAGTCTTTAACTTGTGCCAGAGACTACTTTGCCATGAGCTTCCGTAAGAAACAAGAGCCACAGAAGCGTGGGTACACTGAGGATGTCGTCAGGGTGAACAGAAGGTCCCATTTCCTAAAGGACGAGAACCTGCGGTCAGGAAGTCCCATCCCCTGTGTGAGGCTGCGGCCCGGGCTTCTGGCAGAGGCCTGTGCAGACCACTCCGGGATCTGAGTGGACACGGTCATCCAGGGACGCATCGCTCCACACTCCTCCGCTGCTACGAGCTGGCCACCTGAGACAGGCCCCCGTGACCACAGGTCACACTGAGTAGGGGCCCCAGGAGAGCGGCTCCACACTTCCTGAGGGCCTTTATGGACGCCCTGACCAAGCGCAGACAATTTCCCATCACTTAGGCCTGAGCATGTAGGAAAACGGTATGAAAAACAAGTGTCCAGAGTTTCAACACTTCAGGTACCACAGTGTTGTATCAAAGGTACCGATTCAGGACCTCATTGAAATGCCAAGATTAAGGGGCACCTGGGTGGCTCAGGGGGTTAAGCCTCTGCCTTCGGCTCAGGTCATGATCCCAGGGTCCTGGGATCGAGCCCCACATTGGGCTCTCTGCTCAGTGGGGAGCCTGCTTCCCCCTCTGCCTCTCTGCCAGCTGTGATCTCGGTCTTCAAATAAATAAATGAAATCTTTAAATAAATGCCAAGATGAAAACGCGCGATCAGGTACGTAGAAGGTTTCCTACGGCCTCCTGGAAGTGAGGGGAGCTTGATCTCAGATACGTAAAAATCGGCCCCAAAAAGCCAGACACCAAACACATTCAGTGCCTACAACCCTGGGACAGAGGCGAAACTGGGCGGAGCTACGAGTCTGCAGCGCCTGAGACCAGGAGGTGGCCACGGCCTGCCCCTCGCTCCTGTGCCCCAGGGACCGGCCCAGCTCAGCGCCTGCCCACAGGCGGCAAGCTGTCGTGTTTCAGACAAAGACTCCACAAGAACAGGGACACGGTCTTTAATAACGTTGGAATTAAAAAGTCGCTTAGTAAAATGTTTACGAGTATTTGTTTCTATCACATCAAAAAAGTTGACAGGCGGTCAGGGTTCTGCTTTCCCGCGGAATGTGAGGAGGCGCGTGTTAACACCCACAAATGGGACTACCCTTGCCAGCGTTTCTGTAAAGGGGCCACTGCATGAGAACAACTTCAAATTAATCAAAAACCACTCTTCAGGTATCAAAGAAATGTGTCAAAATGATTCCAAACAATTAAAATAGAATATATATATTTGTAATTCCAGGCCCTCAAAAGCAATCACGGTAATTAAGAACAAAGTTTTGAGTCATTATGATAGAGACCAACACGAACTGTCTCTGGTACCAGAGATGAAACTGGGAAACGGGCATTAGAACCCCCGAGTTACTGGAAATCGCCTTTCCAATGTCCTTCCAACACACAGGAACCAGGTTAGCGTCCTCCTCCAGCTGGGTCACAGGCCAAGGGCATCCGGGCTGGGGGCAGCTGGGCGCAACCCGGCTGCTTCTGCGCAGGTCTGTTCCAGGCCGCCCGCCCCCTCCCACGGCCCCGCCTGACTGTCCACCCAGCCCACAGTTCACTAGAATTCTGTCCGTCTGAACACTTGAATGTCACTGAAAAATAAATCAATGCAATTTGGTTTAAATGTCAGTTTCTTCAAGAACCTGATATTTCAATTACAAATAATTGAAGCTCCTTTTTAAAAAGAAAATTCGACTCCCTCGAAACCAAGTACTTTATGTGCAGGAAGAAGGCATTGTTACAACGGCTCAGAACCGTCCTCGGGCCCCGGAGGTCCGGCCGGGCGTCTAGCTCGCGAACGTCTTGCCCGCGTCATCCTTCCCCTTGTACGTCCTCTTGCCGTGCGTGAATGGGATGTACCGGTACTTTATCATGTGCTGGGGACAGAGACACTCACTTTAGAGTGGCTTCACCATGAACTACGTTTCCTCCAAATCTGAATCCGACCGTCTCCACGCACAGGGCAAGGAAACCAGGGTGCCAACCAGCTTCTAGTCCCCTCCCCACCGGTGACACAGCAAAACCCTCCTGAGCTCACTGGAAATCCCGAGGGTCTGGGAAAGGTGTCATGACCCCTTGCATGCAGGAAGGGCTAGGGCCGGGCTGGGCTGGGGACCCCTACGACACCCCCAGAGGCGTGGGGATAACGCTGCCCTGGGAGCCATTTGAGAGTGATGTCGGCGTAACACACGCTGACTGGTGGGCCCTGGGCTCTGAGCCCCCAGGACGATGTGCCAGTGAGGTCAGCATGGCAGAACCGAGGGCCTCGCCCACCGGGCCCCCAGGGAGCGGTCTATGGGGGACAGCGGCACCACAGGACACATCTGTGTTGGCCACCTTGGCGGCAAGGGGCTGCGCCACGCCCCTGTGGCCCAGGGCTTCGTGGTGCTCCCAGGACAGACCAGACCCGAGCGGGGTTCCCCGCGCCCCCCGGCGGTGCCCGCACTCACCTTTATTTGCCTCTTCATGGTGATGCAGAAAAGCATGAAGAAGTACATCACCAGGATGGGCCAGAACACCGGCACGTTGAACGCCTCAAAGAAGGTGCAGGCCATGGCCACGAGGATGCCCTTGGTCGCCGCGTGCCTTAAAGCAGGGGAGGAGGTCAGCGCGGCCAGCTGCCCGGCCACCTCGGACCACGGCAGCATCCCTGCTTGGGGCAGCAGTGGCACGGTGTTTCCTACAGAGGGCGCCACGTGGAACCACAACACGGCAGTCCCTTAGTCCCTCGAAAGCCCCCGTCACCTTCCAAAGTTAGAGTATGAAACGTTCAGTGAAAACGTGCAACTGCGCAGGCCGACGCGGCGTCTCACGTCTGCCCCCGGGAATAAGCCCCAGGTGCCCGGCAGGCCCCGCCCCTGGACCGCGCATCGCTGAGACCCTGGGCCCCCGGGCAGCCCCCTTCAGCTCAGCGCCGAGCCCGTCGGGCTCACGGCTCTACTGAAAACGCTCCTTGGCGCTCCCACTCCGCAAGGCCAGCTTCCTCGGAGTGACCTGCAGGGCCGGCCGGCCTGCCTGCCGTCAGCTCCCTGCCCGCAGGGCCCTCGCTCCAGCCCTGCACACCCGACAGGCGACCTGCGGAGGGCTGCCGCGTCCCACACACAGCACCAAGAACACAAAGGTGGGGCAGCCTGGGCCTTCGGCTTTTGGCTCCAACAGATACAGGACAGACGAGGTCACAGCCTCCATGGGGTGGGGGTCACCTTCATGCACGCTTCGTGCATGACAGCAGGGTCACCCGTCCACCTGTCCCACACACCTCGTGCAACATCACACAGATGTCACCACCTCCTGGAGGCCTGGGGGACAAGCCAGTCCCATCCGAGCCCCACCCCAGCACGTCAGTGAAAGCAGGTCTTCCCAAGTCTGCGTCTGCCCCAGAAGGGCCCAGCCCTGCCTCTGTGCAGACACCCCGAGCAGGAGGGCAGGGGAGGCGGTGGGAGGAGCAGCACACAGGCCGGCCAGTCCGAGCAGGGCGGCCAGAGCCCGCGCACGCGTCCTTCCGGAGGCCACGTCTGAACATACCCAGGCCCCTCCGCCCAGAAGCAGCTTCTCTTCTGCTGGTTCCGAAGAGCCACCTGGCCCTGGGCTCGCCTACAGAGGTCCCTGTGACCTGCCTCCACGTCCCACCAAGTACTGCGACTCACATTTTGGATGAATGTTCGAAACACACACAATAAAACTCTCGTTTTTGAAGAAGTCTTTGCTGGCGAACTAGAACAAAACCCCTCTGTTCTGTCTTATTAGCCACACTGAGGACAAGTGTCCTTCTCAACTACCCTCAGGAATGAACTCACCAAAATTTAAACTCTGGAAGCCTTCGAATGAAGGGCCGGAACTCCTCATTCTGTTTGGTTGGTAATGAGGGGCCGTCATCTGAAAGGCAGAATCTCCGTGAGACACAGCAGGCGCCTCACCCACCTGCTCCCGTCACTCCAGCTTCCGCATTAGCGGGCCGCGCGCGTGGCACACACGTTTTTCTTACTTAACCGAACAGAACGTGGGAAACCTTCAACTGATTTAGAAATCAATTCATTGCTTTAGGAGATTCAGAACAGAATTTCTTTTTTAAAAGAACTACACGTTTCAAACGATTGCATAAAATGAAGCAGCAGACCAATTTCCAGACGCACGTCAACTGTAGCACACGACGGGACACGGAGAAATGAGAACGCTGCCGGAAAGGAACAGAGACGCACAAACTTTATCTGCCGAGAGTGCAACTCAGAACAGCTACGCCTCCGGCACGGAGCCCCCCACGCTGAGCCCCCCACACTGAGCAGGATTCAGCCAGACGGCCCCGCCTCCCCAGGCAGGCGCCCTCCCCAGCTACACACACAATCCCAGGCCTACGGAGAAGCTCTCCTGACCATCTAATGCCCCCAAATGGCAACAAACGGGACTTGTGTCTCCTTTCAGGTTTTCATCAAATGCTCCACGGAGAAAAACCACCGGCTTCTGGTCAGAATCTGAGCAGCCCGGGGAAGCCGGCCAGTGCCCAGGAAGCGCTGGGGTCACAGAGAGGAATCCACGGCCGGCAGCTGCACCTGGGTTTTCCCACAGTGGCGACACATGCTGGCAGGAGGGACCAAGTCCCCAAGTCT
The DNA here is from genome assembly GCF_902655055.1 of Lutra lutra. Taxonomy (NCBI): domain Eukaryota; kingdom Metazoa; phylum Chordata; class Mammalia; order Carnivora; family Mustelidae; genus Lutra; species Lutra lutra. Next base: position 196,555,109 of record NC_062281.1, read on the forward strand.
GTACCCCACCCCCACCTACCCTTCCCCAGCTGGACAGGCAGGTGTGGACACGGCCCTGCTACCTGGCCCAGGGATGGCCAGGATCAGCTTGAGCCAAGAAATTTTCAACCCATCATCCCTGGAGACCAGGGAGCGTCCCCACCCTCAGCAGGGCCCAACTGTGTGCCGTCAGAACCCCAGTGGGCACTACTGGGCACAGCACGCTGCCCACAGAAACCTCTGGGCCCCCAAGAAGGGGGCCTACCCAAGGGCACAGACAGGACTCGAGAACAGTCTTGTCCCTGCCCCCACGCACTCTGCCACGCGACCCTGGCCAATCCGGTGACCCAAGGGACCTCCACGTCTTCCTCAGCAAGCCGGGGTGGCAGGAACGCCCACCCACGACATGACAAAGTTTAAGGACTCCACCCACACCCCGGTCTGTCATCACCGATGTTCCAAGTGCCCTTTAAACACCAAGAGGACAGTCTCAAAAGTTCGGATGTCCAAGGTTTCTAGAGAAAACGAGGCCGTCTGTGAAGTGCACAAGATCCCGAGCCGCGGACAGAGCCGAGCAGACGGTCTCTACCGTACCTGAGTCCTCCATCAGGGAAGGGTCCACTTTGGGAGAGAGGAAGGCTATGAAAAGATTGAGGTGGTAGATCCCCAAGGCGTAGGTCACGATGTACCAACCCTGCAAGAGAGGAGCCCCGTCAGAGCCGCCGCCCAGCCCCCGCCCCAAGCAGCCCCCAAGGCTCCGGAACTCGCGGCCTTGTTTGCGCTCAGCGTCAAAGCGTGCGCGACCTGCTCCCAGTCCAGAGACTGCAACGAGGCCAAAGAGGCACCGTGAGCGTGCGCGACGACAGTCCAACTCCAGGGACTGTGCGACAACGGACACGCCACGGGGCAGAGAACCACCTTCCGCAAGGGGCCGCAGGGACACCCGCGCACCCGAAGCCGCCAGCTCCCCACAGAGCTGCAGCAGGAGGATTTCCTCAGAGCCACGCGCCTGAGCTGGGCCGCCCCACAGGGCAGGTGTGGACCAGGCACCAAAGGACGCTGGCGTGGATGCCGGGCCCAGACCCTGCCTCACGGATGGCTGCCCACACTGGCATACGGGATCCGAGCCATCCGCTGGGACACGCCGGCTCTGACGCACGCGGTGGGCCCCTCACACCGCCACACGCTGGTCAGGGCTGTTACCGGTGTTTGCCCAGGAGAAATCCAGAACCGGATCAAGGATGAGGTTAAAAAAACTTGGAGGGGCGCCTGGGGGGGCTCAGTCGTTAAGCCTCTGCCTTTGGCTCAGGTCATGGTCTCAGGGTCCTGGGATCGAGCCCCGCATCGGGCTCTCTGCTCAGCGGGGAGCCTGCTTCCCCCTCTCCCACTCCCCTCCCTGTGTGTGGGCTCTCTCAAAAAAATAAAATCTTTAAAACAAAAACAACAAACAACAAACAACACGGCGGAGCCAAAAACCCTCCTCGGAAGACGCCAAGAGACGGGGCGCCGGCGCGGCACCACGAGCCCGGGGTTCGGTTCATTCTGAAAAGCATCAAGTTCAGCCTGTCACCCCAGGATGCGGTGCATCGTCAGTCCTAAAAGCCCAAAAACTGTGCACACAGACGAGGAAATCCTTCTGCCTCCGAACTTCCCAAGTCTGAAAACGACGGACGGGACGCGGGGGCTGAGGGGGCTTCACACCGCAGAGCCACGCCTGCGGCCACGGCAACAGCACACATGGCTCAGAGGACAACTGCGTCCCCACGTCACCCGCAGCCCTCTCCCAGGTCTCCGGGTCACTCTTCCCGTTAGAGGACGGACCGAGTTCCCACTCAAACAACAATCCTGACGACAACCACGGTCAACTCAGAGTCGACGGCAGCCAGGCTGCGCCCTGCCACCCGGACCCCTCCCACTCCAGAAACAAAGGGGAAAACCCACGTGCCACCATGGGCACACCTGGGCAGCGTGGAGATGGCAGGGGCTCGGCTCCCAGCCCACACCTACCTGCAGCAGGTAAACTCGAATCATGTAGACGAAGCTCAGGCCCAGCGTCACCAGCCATCGCACGGCGGTGTACGGCGTGGACTTGTCGAGCCAGGACTGATAGATCTAGAAAGACAGGGGTCACACGCTGGGGACCTCACAGCACACTTCCCGGAGCACGGGCTTTGCACGTGAAGTCAGCAACGCAGAGCAGCAACCACGAGGACCCCCAATTCCCGACACAGGCCCACCCCTGAAGCAGAATGAGTACAGAACCATCTCTCACGGCATCAGCCCGAGGGGTCGCTATGGGGCCACCTGACTTCACCCCGAGAACACGAAGAACATGGGCACCTTATGCGGGGCTCAGTCGGCGAGTCCCGTGCCTCCCGGAGCCGGCCCCAGCCCCACCCAGCAGCCCCGGGCAGCCCCAGCCTCAGCTCGGGACCATCCGCGGGTGTGGCGGGTGTGGCGCTCAGGCGCGGGGGCCAGAAGGAACCCTTGGTCTCCCCCATACAGGCGCGTGCACGTGTGCAAGCACGTGTAATTCGCAGACACGCGCTAAGTTTAATTTTCAGTTAACTTTTTCAACTCTTAATTTTTTATGAAAAACTTTAACTGTTCATCAAAGCAAAAGTACTCGCCACCTGGCCTTCGATAATTATGAAGTTTTCCCAATGTTCTTCTGTAACTTTAAGGACACACATTTTTTAAATTCTAAGCCAAAACATCAGTACGCGCAACTGCCCCATCGGACGCCCCAATTCAGCGTCTGAACGTGGCTTCAGGCACTGCTGCCCGCGCCAGGCCTCGGCACAGCCCGCGGGGACGCCCGTAGGTCCGCACAGAGCTGGGCCAGGGCCCGCGGAGGCAGTGGCCCGGAGAGAGGACGGTAAGCGCATGGCAGCGGCCACCGCCACCCAGGAGCTGAGAAGCGCTTCCATGTTTTTAAAGGTTATTGGGGACAAAAAAACAACCCAAGTGTATGGCAGAGCACACGGTGGCCTCCTAGGCCTCAAGCGCTGTCTGGCCCTTTAGGGAAGGACAGAAGACACGAGCTTGTCTGCAGCCGCGGGAACGTGGAAAGCGAGGCTGGGAGGGCGGGCGGCCGGCGCCCCGCAGGGAAACGTCCCGAGGTCAGCGGCTTCTCACTCTGTTCAACTCGTCCGCTCGTCTGCCAGTCACTTCGTCAACGCACCCTCGAAAACCAACCTGTCCGAGTCTCGTGAAAAATCTGTACACCACGGAAGGTTTCCCATGGACCGAATCTCCAACACTGTCACCTTCGGACATTCTGTAACTGAGAGACAGACAAGAGACTTTAATGAAGACTCTCAGGGGCCCCGTCACTGCGCCCTAGTTTCACCAACACGACCGAGCAAGCTGCTCCGCTGCCCGGTACTTCTCTGGGTGCCTTCGCCGTGAGCCGTCCAGGAAAAAGCAGCAAGAGGGCCGCCCGCGCAGCTCAGCCGGTCAGGTACCCGCCTCGGGATTCCGGCTGAGGTCACGACGCCAGGGTGGGGAGCCGGAGCCCCATGTCGGGCTCTGCACTCAGCGGGGAATCTGCTTCCGATTCTTCCTCCCTGTGCCCCCCCACCCCACGTGCTGAAACAAATAAACCTTGGAAGGGGGGGGGGGCCGGCGGAGAGCCAGAACGGTGCGGCACTGGGCGGACTTGTGTTTCTGCGAGCGCTGCCTGGCCTGCGCGCCTCCCGCTGGTCCCCAGGAGCGGCCCTCGCCGACCATGGAGTCCTGTGGACACACTTTCCCTGGGGCTGGTCCACACCACAGGCCACTGCACCCGTGTCTCCCTCCTCCTGCCTATTCCTAGGGTTCCCCCCAGCAACCCCTCTCTCCAGGCCCAGGGCTCTGTGCAGGCTGCTCCCCAGGGCACCCGCTGTGCAAGTCCTGGCCTCCGCTCCACGAGCGCCACCCGATCCCCAGCGAGGGAGCCCAGGCCCGGGCCCCGCTGGTGGCAAGTGAAACTGAGCTGCGCGCTCCAGGCTACTTCAACAAGCTGCTGTGGGTCCGAGGAATTAGCTGACGAGAAGCCCGATAACCCAGGGAGCTTAATCACCCGTATCTCACTAAGGACGAGAGTCTCAAACAGTCCACGCCACGGCCCAAGGTCAGGAGGTGCTGTGCCAGACCTCAGCCTCTCCGTGTGAGCACAGACCAGACGACGGAGGTGCTGCTGAAGACGCCCAGGAACGCTCAGCGCTGCCCCCCACTACCTGCGGGCAGCACCTCCCCGACGAGCACCAGGGCAAAATTGGGGCCCGGAAGCAGACGCAGACTCCAGCTCCACGTCTGTGCCCCAGGCTCCTGCGCTGTACGGCTGGGCAGCCGCGGTCTCCTCACCCGGCCCTCGGTGCTCCCGGACCCAGAGCCCTCCCAAGCACACGGGACAGTGAGGCTCACAGCGGCCGCAGGGACCCCACGGGCCGCAAGGTGAACCCACACCTGCCCAGGGCCGTGCTTCCCTGCCACACCCTCACGGTAAGCGCTCGGGACACCCTCTGTCCCATACGGAGTCTGCAGGCCCACAGGACCCTCAACCTCCAGCGGAAACTTTCAATCACAGCCGAGCGACTGAGACCACCTGGGCGGCCGCCCCGCGTCACGTCCACGTTCCAGGTGTAACTGACTCCGCTGGCGCCGTAGGCCGGGCAAGGGCCAGGCGTGTCCAGGAGCGGACGGGGAAATGCCCTTTGCCCTCACGAGACGCAGGAAGAATGGATGACTGGACCGAGCTGATGACTCACGGCCCCGGGGCCCCAGCTCCCAGGAGGTGCGTTTCCACACTCAGGTGAGAGAACCCTGTGTTTCAGGACGGGCTGGACCGGAACGCACTCCCCGGGATGGCCAGCCTCCCGGTTCAGGCCACAGCTCGCCGGCAGAAAGCTAGAGCAGCAGGCGTCTTTGTCCTGGGGGCCCGCACAGGTCTGCTCCTACCTGCCCACGGGCCGCGTTCACCAGCAGAGCGCCCCGCCCCAACGGAGGCAGGGGAGGCAGTGGGAGCGCCTGGCGAGCCCTGGACGCACGCACTAGGGCCGGACGCCTGCGTCCTCCAGAGGAGCGCGCAGAACCACTGCGGACGCCCGCCCGCCGGCAGCGGCTCTCCACGTCTCAAGGAGACGGCCACAGTGACGTGAGGAAGCGCAACCTCCCTCCAGAGTCCAGTCCGGCCACTTTCGAGCAGGACGGCCGGGGCGGCCCCTTGTTCCAACCTGCGAAACAGGGTGACAGCGCCTCAGCGCCCTCCTCAAAGGCTTCTCCCGGGGAGTCAGCTGCTGAGCCTGAGCCTGGCGGGGGGAGCGCCCCGGCCCCGCCCCGCACAGGGCCACACGGGAGCCCCTTCCCTCTGCTCAGCTGGAAGGCGGCCTCTGCGGCGAGGTCCGGCAATCCGAGTCCCGTCACCCTGTCTTTACTCCGCGACAGTCAGTCTCTGACTTTCACCCTGTTTCTCCGTCGCCTGTTTCTCCGTGCGCCCCTCCCGCGGAACCTCTGGGCCCCGGCTACCTGCTGCCCCTGAAAAGGCCCGGCCCACAGCGGGCAATCGGCAGATCACCTGTTGGGGCTCCAGCTTCATGCGGACCCGCGTACACACGGGTCAGAAGCAAAATAACACCATTCCCAGGACACACCGTCCGTGTCATGCCGGAAACCCTGCACAAAACTGTGTGCCGCGTCCTGGGCCCTGCCCCTCTGCGCTCCCCCAGCCGCGAGCGCCGCACTTAAAGCATCGGAGCCGGCGGCCAGGCATCCGGGTCGGCCCCGCTTCGCTCCTCCTCCCGCGCTCCTGCCAGGTGCGGGGCGGGGCAGGGCAGTGCCACCGGCGGCCTCCGGTGCGTCCCCTCCGCTGAAACGCCCTTCCAGACGCCACCACTCATTCTCGGCCGAACCGCCTTCCCGGGCCAGGGCTTCTCCCGCCTCGGAGCGTGACTGTCCTGGACGCCCGCGCCTGGCCGCGACCACGGCGCCCCCGGTGACCACGGCGCCCCTGGCCGTGGAGCTGGGTCTCGCTCACGGGGACTCCAGCCGCCCTACTGAGAAGAACGATCTTCGGGGAAACTTTGGGGCTCCCGGGCCGCCCCTCCTCTGAGGGCACGAGGGAGCGGGACCCCGAGAAGGCTCGGGGCGAGGGCGGCCGGCCATGGGCACCGTCGGACGCGAAATGGGCCCGTGGACGAGGGCTTTGCGGCCGCGCTGTGCAGGGTCTCCGGAGATCACCTTGAGCAACCCCACTCGCCGCGTCGACGCGCCCCTACCCGAGCCCCACGGACGAACCACGGGCCCGAGGAAGGACCGACGGGGAGGAGCGGACGTCGTGCCCGAGCCGGAGGAGCGCAGCCGACCCCTCCCTGCGCGCCCGCGGGTGGGGGCGGGGGCGGTCCCTGCGCGCCCTCGGGGTTGGGGGGAGGACCCACGACCCCAGTCTCCGCCCGGCCTAGCCCGCCGCCCCGCCCGCCCGGACACCCGCCGCCCGCCGGCACCTCGCCGCTCCCTGCGGCCGAGCGCGGTCTCCGAGGGCCGCGGGAAGGAGGACGCGGGCAGGCGGCCGCGCCGGCGCTTCGCACGGTCGGGAAGGGCCAGCCGAGCACTTCCGCTCTGTCCTGTGCGGCACCGCCTCCGGAGCCTCCAAAATGGCCGTCGGGGCGGAGCCGAGAGCCTCCAACCATTTCCGCTTCCGGTGCGGGGCGCCCGGGCCGTTGGCTGGGCGGTCCCCTCGGCGGAAGGGACGTCATGGCGGAAGCGCTCCGTGCTGCGCATGCGTAGTTGCGTCTAGGGCTCCGGGCCGGCACAACTCCATTTCAGAGATTGCTATCGCCCAGGGACTTGGCCGACGGGCCAATGGAGGAGAAGTTTGCGGTTGCTAAGGAAACCCGTAGCGGCAAAATGGCGGCTGCGGGCGGCGGAAGCCCGAGCTGTAGCCAGCCGCTTCAGGACCCGCCGAGGCGGCCGCCGCGGGACGGTAAAGGCTGCGGGCCGGGACCGGGTCTCCGTCCGCGATGCGGGGGGGAGACGGGCGCGGTCCCGGCGGCCGCCGCGCGCTCTCGACCCCAAGCCCAGCCGGCGGCCCCGGGGGAGCCCCGGCGCCCCAACCCTGGGAGGGGCGGCCCCGCGGCGGACGGGCTTCCGAGCTCGCGGAGCCGAAGAACCGTGTTGGGGTAGAGCCCGAGCCGCCCTGCGGCGGGTGCCGGACCCCGGGGACTCGCACGCTGCCCGCGGCGCGTTTCTGGGGAGGCGCGCCCCGCCGTCCCCCCGGGGCGCGGGTGTGGATTTTGTCCCGGGAGCGCGAGAGGCCGCGGGGAGCCGTGCCGCCCCCCCAGCCGGCCACCGTCGCCGCTCCGCACGCCGCGGCCCCCCCAGGGACCTGCCCCACGCGCGCGGCCCCCCACCCCCGGGGCTCGCTGGCCGGCCCGGGACCTGCCTTACGCGTGTGCCTCCCTCCGCTTGCAGGCCGCGGCGTCTACGTGTACCCGAACCCCTTCTTCCGCTACGACGGCGAGTGGAGGGGAGGAAGGACGCACGGTGAGGAGGCGCGGCCGGCTCCCCCGCGGCCGCGCGGCCCCGCACCCGAGCCCGGGGCGCCCGCCGGCCGCGGCCCCACAGGCCCTCTCGCTGGTGCCGGGAGGGCCGGTCCCCGCAGGCTGAGAGCTCACCGGGCGGCACATGCCCGGGGCCCGAGGAGCCCGCAGCCCGCAGCCCTCCCCGGGGCTCCGAGCACCCCGGGCAGGGGAAGCCCCACCCTAGACATCCTCCCTGGGGTTAGCTAGTCTGTCTCTGCCCGAGTGGACGTCGCCCTCGTGGTTTATTTTGATGAGTAAGAGATCGCCCAGTTTCGTAGTATTCCGCGGCTACAAACGGAGACGTGCGGGGCCCCCGCGCCCCAGGCTCGCGGTGGCCGCCTCCGCGGTAGCCGAGCTGTGGGACGAGCCCGGCCTCCGCCCCGGAGGACCGGAGAAGGAAGACGCGGTCCGTAGTAAGGACGATTGATCAGCCGTCTAAACATGAAAAATGAAAAAACCCGAAATCTTGATATTTGCAAGTTTGGGGAAGGAACTAGAGGGTATTACACGAAGGGAGATAAGTCAGAAAGACAGACACCTGTGACCTCACGCATGCACGGGTCGTAAGAAACAGAACAGGCGCTCGCAGGAGAAGGGGGTGAAATAAAGTAACAGTAAAACAGAGAGGGAGGGAACCCACGGGAGATGCTGAGCTCTAGGAATCAGTGAGGGCTGCGGGGGTGGGGGGGTGGGCATGCGGCATGGGGGGACCGGCATGGAGGAGGGCACCTGCCGGAATGAGCCCTGGGTGTTGTGTGCAGCTGACGAACCCCTGAATTCTACCCCGGCGACTAGTACCACAGTGTACGTTACCTAAGTTGAACTTAAACAAAACAAAAAAAAAATGTTTTTTAAGGGAGAGATTACCTACTTATATGGAAAATCTCAGCATTAAAAGGAAGTCCTGAGCCTGAGCAGCCGGAGCCCCGCCAGGGGTGGGCCCCCACTTTCCCGTGTGGACGCACACACAGTGTGACATCTGTTTGGGGATTCTGCCCGCTCACGTCCTCTGCCTGGTTTTCTGCCGGAGCACTGGTCGTTCAGCATTTTCTTATGTAAGCTCTTTCTGTGTCTGCTTTTGTCTGAAACCTCTGCTTCTCTTCCTCTGGGCCGGACATGCAGACTCCTGTCTGAGACCCTTGCCACAGCCTGGCCTGGACAGCAGGGTTCCCCCTTTTTCTTTTTATTTTTTAGTTCATTTTTTTTTAATTTACTTCTTTTTTTTTAAGATTTTATTTATTTATTTGACAGACACAGATCACAAGTAGGCAGAGAGAGAGAGGAGGAAGCAGGCTCCCCGCTGATCAGAGAGCCCGATGTGGGGCTCAATCCCAGGACCCTGGGATCATGACCTGAGCCGAAGGCAGAGGCTTTAACCCACTGAGCCACCCAGGTGCCCCTGTTCCCCCTTTTTAAATGTTTTCTTGAGTGCCGCCCTGTGTCCACAGACTCCGTTTCTTCCGGCCCTGGTGCTGGTGGAGGCCGGGTGCCTGCCGTGTCCCCTCTGAGGAGGTTAGGATGGGACCTCCTGCACTTGGACTGCGCTGCTGTCATCCCGGCTGAGACAGTGGGTCTTAGTTATGTGTCGAGAGCGTTTTTATGAGAAACGTGTATGTGGGTGAGTTTGCAGAGAGCAGGCGTGGATGAGAGAGCCGAACACGGGCCTGAGACCTTCAAAGCCCAGGTCTTCCCTCGGGGAAACCAGTCCCGCCACACGTGGGCAGTGGGTGTTTCTCCAACTTCGGTCTGACTTCACATCATGATTTCTTTCCCCAGGCCAGGGCAAGCTGCTGTTTAAAGACGGGAGTTACTACGAAGGCGAGTTTGTGGACGGGGAGATCACGGGGGAAGGCTGCCGGTTCTGGGCCTCATCAGGTTAGGGGGGAGATGGGTGTGGGTGTGCTGACTACTCTCTCACAGACTGTCTCTGCTGTAAGATGTCCCTGGTTTCTGGGTGCAGAAGGCACCTGTATTTGTGAAGTGTGGGCCCCCCGCTTCCATCACGTCCCCCACGTCAGCAACATGCCAACCTAGGGCCGGGCCAGCCCCTCTCAGACCTTCTCTGGCAAACGTGGTGGTTGTTCAACGTGGAGGGAAGGCCCACCCCCACAGGTTCTGACCCACGGAGGCCTTTGCCCTTGGGCACCGGGATGCCGTGGAGAGGAGATCTGTGCCTGCACAAGTCACAGGAGGGCGGGACCGAACCCACCTAATCCTAGTTTCTCCCGTTAGCCACAGTGAACAGGAGATGAGACTCGCTCACGTGTTCTGAAATGGCACTTGCTGCCCCCGTTGGTCAGGGCTGGGAGGGGCGGGGCTGGACCCACAGGGATGCAGAAGCAGCTCTAACCCCGACTGCCCTTCTCCTCATCTGCACCAGGGGACACCTACTCTGGACAGTTTGTCCTGGGAGAGCCTCAAGGATACGGCCTCATGAAGTACAAAGCTGGCGGACATTACGAAGGGGAGCTCTCCCACGGCCTGAGAGAAGGTCCGACGCCCACAGGAGCCGAGTGCGGCAGGGTGCTCTGCGGGGAGCCCTGGGCCCCAGCGCCCCGCCCTGAGATCTGACTCAGGGCCTGACGTCCGGCCGGCAGAGCCCGGCGGCGCTCTTCCCTCTGCCCCCAGAACCACGTGCAGTTCCGTGGGGGGCCGTGGCCCGGGAACCCTGCCCGCTGGGGCTGAGACCGTAGGGCGCACCTCAGTTCCTGCTGTGCTTAAAACCCAGCAGCTCCGAAAACCACCGTTGAATTCCTCGCCTGCAGCCCTGGGGCTCAGCCGCCTGTCCCTGGCTCGGCGAGGCGAGGCTTCCGGCCCCACATGCTGTCACCCCTCCGGTGGCAGTGGCGGCAGCTCAGGCAGGGCTGGGGATCCTGGACCCTGGCCCGGAGCCTCAGTGCGGCTGGGGGGCGAGAAGCAGCGGGTCCTCTGAGGACAGGCTGCTGGACAAAGCCAGTCAGGAGGGCACAGGCTGGGGACGAAGCAGGGTCTGCCCTGGGGGGTGCATCCCGGCCGCTGGAGACTGAAGCGCTGGCTGTTGTAGACCAGCCCCAGAGGCCAGCCCCGCAGCCCCGCAGCCTCGGCGTCCTCGCACGGGGAGGTGCGCGCGCTCCCAGCCGTCTCGCACCACACGGTGAAACCTGTTCTCACACTTGTGTCCTCTGGCCTTCGTTTTCTTTTTCTTTTTTAAGATTCATTTGTTTTAGAGAGAGAGGGCATGGAGCAGGGGAGGGGGGAAGGGGGAGACTCTCAAACACACTCCCTACCCAGCGCGGAGCCTGACGTGGGGCTCGATCTCGTGATGCTGAGATCATGACCTGAGCTGAAACCAAGAGTCGGACCTTCCCCCAACAGATCCCCCAGGTCCCCCGTCCTCTGGCCTTTAGACCAAGGGCCTCTGAGTTGGTCACTGGAGGCCCGACACTGGCCTCTCTCTGTGAGGCACAGTTTCCCGTGGACTGACGCCTAGGCAGAGCTGTGGGGTGGCCCCAGCCAGACAGCAGGGCACTCCAGCCTCAGATGCTGGGGCCTGGGGGAATTTAAGGGGTGCCCCTCCCACCCTCGCTCAGCACCTTTGAGAGCTGGACCCCAGAATCACTTTCACAGGCGTGACAGTCCCTGGTGCCACACCAAGTCACAGGGCTGTCTTCCCCAGGCGCCCCCAGCCTGGGAGGGTGACCCGGTTTCTGGAGTGGGGCTGACCCCGGCTTTTGTCCTGATCCACTGCCGCCCTCTGGGGGGGAGGGGTGGAAGCAGGGTCCCCCCCAACAGGAGGCAGGAGGTGGCGCTCACTGCCCTGGGCTCCCTCCCTAGGACACGGGCACCTGGTGGACCGGGATGGACAGGCCTACTGGGGGTCGTTCCATAACAACAAGCGGCACGGCCAGGGGCACATGGTCTTCCGGTGAGTATGCCGTCCCCCCCTCCCCGGGGCGTCTGCAGCACTTGGGCGTCTGAGCTCTTAACTCCTGACCCTGGTTACCGGCGCGTTCAGTAGGGAGAACCTGACTGCCGGGTAAACGCCTGGTGGAAGCTTGGGTGGCGGGAGGGGGCCGGGTGGGGCCTCTCTCAGGCACCCCGGACACGGTGGGTTGCCATTGGTTGCTCGCACGTGATGCCGCCATGGCCACGTGTGGGTTCACAGCGACTTTTCCTCAAGCCTTACGTGCCTGCGGGCCGGGCGGGTAGGGCCACAGGCCGCTGCCATCACTCCCTGCCAAGCTTCGGGGCCGCCTGCCCGTCCACAGCAGGCCCTGGCAAGGCATGAGCTCATGCCATCTGCTCGGGGCCCATTTTTGCCTCGGGCCCGGTGGCGCGTGCTGAGCCCCGGCCGGAGGAGCAGGTCTGAGTCAGCGCCGCCACCTGGCCCTCCGCGGTCTGAGAGCAGCCCCTGTGTCTGTGTCCCCAGGAACGGTGACAAGTACGAAGGTGACTGGGTCCGGGACCAGCGTCAGGGGCACGGGGTGCTATTCCGTGCTGACGGCTCCACCTACGAGGTACCTAGAGATGTGGCAGGACCCCCAGGCTCTTGGGGGCCCCGCTGGGGTCCTTGTGCCACCCGGACACCCTCATGGGGCTCCTCGGTGCTGTCCTCCCCGCCTGTGAGGAAGTGAGGGAAGGGCCCCGGCTGACACTTTCCCTGTCTGGCTCCTGTGATGCCCCACACCCTGCCGTGTCACCTGTGGGAACGGGGTGACGCTTCTCGTTCCCTTGAGGACACCCTCGGGGCCGGTGACAGGTTTCTGATGAGAAATGCCCGCCTCGGTAGTGTGAGGGCACAGGCGAGGGTGCGCACCCCTCATTGCGCAGGCCGTACCCCTCGGGTCTGACCAGGAGTGCAGGGTCAGGATGCACAAGCAGGTGAGGGAAGACCTCACTGGGACCCCAGAACCCATCGTTCGTTTTTCTTATTGGACACTGGCCACGTGCCCAGGTGGGACCCAACGGAGTTGGAGCCGGCAGCGTGTGTCCCCTGGAGGGCCGGCTCCTGCGGCCGTCGGTGGCCGGAGTGATGGTCGCCCCGTCAGCCCCACAGGCAGCTGGGGGGCTTCGGGCCCAGCCAGCCTCGCTCCTGTGCTGTTCTGTGAGCTGAGCCCTACATGGTGACAAGCGCCTCCACGCCCCAGACAGCAAGGGCAGGGTGGGAGAGGCGCTCCGGGGGCAGGAGGGCAAGGGCGTGGCCTGGCAGGAGGTCCGGGAGGGGCCCAGGGAGGCAAGGAGCCTCAGCAGGGCTGGAGAGGGATCGTGAAGGTCGCAGGAAGCGCTGGAAGGAGGCAGTGGTCCGCTCTCTGCGTCTGACGGTCCCTCCTTGTTCAGAGGGCTCTGCGGCCATTAGGAGATGGGAGGGGACAGAGAGCAGCCTTGGGATTTGGACGGAAGACACCAGCCTCGCTGGCAGGTTGGATGTCAAGGCAAAGACAAGAGGAAAAGCAAGGGTGGCCTCTGGATCTGGGACCTGAGCATCAGAGGGAGGCGCTGCTGGGAGCCGAATCCCTCGGGGAGACAGGAACACCCGCATGTTACCGTGGAAATGGGCAGCCAGTGGAAGGCCCCGTGGACACCCCCAGAATGGACCTGGGGCCAGCCCGCACGGCCGGGCTCCTCGGGAAGGGAGACTCGTGGTGTGTGTCACGTCTTCACAGTGACTTTGCCACGGTGGCTGCGATGCCCCCACTGAATCCGGGGCCACAGGAACCCAGGTGCCGCTGCACACGGCCGTTCACGCGGGTCCTGCCGCTGCTGAGACCGCATCAGGAGGCCGGGGAGAGACGACGCGGGGTCCAGCTCCCGCAGCACGGAGCCAGTCAGGAAGAGTGGCTTTGGGCGGAGAGTGGTAACAGAGCTGGCAGCGTCACCGAGACAGCAGCTGGCGGGGCGCCCAAGGGGGCAGCTGGCGTCCCAGCCCCGTGCAGCAGAGCTCGGACGCCGGCCTGGAGCGTGGACGGCCCCCGCAGCAGCCTTGCCCTTCGTCACACAAGCTCGGCCCAGGAAGGCGATACCCCGGCCTCGGTCAGGGCAGCTGGCAAGGGCCAGCGTCCCCTGTGCACATCCGTGTCGCTGCCGCCCCACTGCTTCTCTGCCACGGGCCGTCCGCCCAGTCTCACAGGGCCAGCTGTGGGGCACAGCACGGGCACCACAGACAACCGTCCATGGTTCTCCAGAGCTGCAAAGGGGGGGAGACACTGGGGGCAGGTCTCCGTCCCCTGCCGCCCCACCGTGCCACAGCTGGCATCCATGCCAACGTGCAAACCAGCCCTCGAGGGGCCGGGGAGGACAAGCATCAGAATATTCACGCCACAGGCACTGGCCTCTGTCCTCAGCCCTTCTCCCCACTTCACGGATACGGATGAGGACACAGGCCCAGCAGAGGGGTGGGGAGTTCCAGCCTGGAGCCCCAGTGAGAGTTGGGGGGCGGCTGCATGGCCTCTGATCCGGGTGGATCCCCTCACAGCCAGTCGGGCCTGCGGAAGGAGCACCCCGTTCTGCGGACCCCCCAGCACTGCCCTGTTCCTAGAGGCTTTTCTGGCCCTCGGCCCCTCCTCCGCCCGCTGGGCCTCACTGCAGGGCTGTGGCGGCCCCCGGGGCCCCCATGCAGGCCTCCCCTGCATGTCAGGGCTCAGCCCGGAGCAGACAAGGGCAGCCGCTTTCCACACCGCAGGCTGACCCGGGGCACCCACCGCCTGCCCAGGGCTCCACCAGGGGGCAGCCCAGCCCCGGAGCAGGGCGGCCCGGCAGCCCTCTCGGGGCTTCTCCCGCTTGGCTGACATTTTGCTCCAACTTGAGCGCTGGAGCCCGGTTTCAGCCCGAGCCGCCCCGGGCTGCTGCTCCTGCTGGCCAGGCTGCCGCCGTCCCCAAGTGAGGAGACATCCACCTGGACGGTCGCCCCTCAGTGTCACAGGCTGCTCTGTCCCAGCCTGCAGACCTCAGGACCCCCACACGCCCTCGAGGGAGGTGGCGTGTCTTCGACGAGGGGCACCTCCCACAGGAGTCAACATGGAAGGCTGGTCCTCCGGCCACATCTTCCCCAGGATGCAGACTCGTGTCCACATGCATTTCTGTTTGCTTGGCAACTTCCCAACTTTCCGGAGCGTCGTACCCAAGGACCTGGGACAACCGTCTGCCACCTGCAGCTGTGAGTGCTGCTGGGACACCCGTCCTCCGTGGTGCTTGCGGTGTCTGTGCCGGCCGCCCCCAGCCACGCGCGGGGGCAGGGATGTGTGCAGCCACCTCGCCCACAGCCCCGGCGCTGATGGGACGACTCCAGTGGCACCCAGGTCCCAGAGGGCAGGCGCGGGGGTCCCTCACGGCATTCCTTGGTCCTCCAGCCACTTTCTTAACCAGCTTCCAGAAGGCCGTGCAGACGGGGCGCGTGGAGAAGGGCTGCGCCCAGGAAAGCCACATGGAGACCTCGGACACGACAACCTCAGACTCGGAGACCTTGGACACGGAGACCTCAGACCAGGCGCCCTCAGACACGGAGACCTCGGAGTCAGAGACCTTGGACACACGGCGCTCTCGGACACAGCACAGCACCTGCCGCCACCAGCACGCATTCTGGAGCCGTTGGGAGACTTTGCTCACGGTCTGTCTCCAGGCCTGGCCCATGGGGAAGGCGCAGGCCTCTCCACGTTGCAGGGACGCCTCATGCCTGACCTCCGACCCCCGGTTATCAGGGTCACCCTGTAGCCCGGGCGGCATGGGAAAGAGCTGGGCGCTACCGCAAGGCGCGTCTCCCATGCGGGCACGGTATTCCCTGGGCTCCCACTGAGCAAACAGTCGGCCTCCTTTAAAACCATCTCTGCGTATCGTGAAACAGGCCTCACGTGAAATTCGCAGTTGTTCCCGCTAAGGGCACGGCTCCGGGCGTGAAGCACAGTACACTGTCGTGAGCCCGTCCCCACCGTCCGTCTCCAGGACGTTCCATCTTCCAGACTGACGTCTGCCCCCAAGAAACACTAGGCCCCCGACCTGTGGCACCCACCCCGCCACTTTCTGTCTCCGCGGATCTGACTCCGGCAGGAGCCACGCGTGCGGGGAGTCCCGCAGGGCCTGTGCCGTGGGAAGCGGCTTGTCTCACTGAGCACGATGCCCTGGAGCTCCGCCCCTGCCCTTTCCTCTCTCAGGCTGGATAACAGTCTGTCACATGGAGGGACCCGGTGCTGCACCTCCGTCCGTGCACCCGTGGACCCCGGGGCCGCTCCCACCGCTGGGCCCTCCGAGCACGGCTGCTGGGGACGCGGGGGGCACAGCGCTCAGCCCCTGCACCCAGGTCTTCGGGGCGCATACCCAGAAGACGAGCTTCTGGACCACGTGGTGGCTCCCCGCTGGATTTCTGGGGAACCCCACGCCGCTCCCATGGCGGCTGTGCACAGGTTCCGATCTGTCCACACCCTCGCCTGCACTTGTCCCTCCTGCCCTTGAAGACGGCTGTCCCCACGTGTTCTGGCCCTGCCCACAATCCAGCACCGACTATTGCCACCATCGAGGGATGTGGCCTCCCTCCGTCCTTGATGGGCTCGTCTGCCCGGCCTCACCATCCTTCCCGGCGTATCCCTTGACTGGACTGCCGGCCCTGACAGCTGCTGTCACCCGGGGAGCACAGGCTCTGTCACACACATGGCCGGGACGCATGAACCATCCTGTGCCTACTGGTGCGGCAGGGTCTGTCCACCTCTTGCTTTCTTCCCAGGGAGTGCCGACCCCCACATGAGGCCCTGGGCAGCCACAGACCCCACCCTCTTCAACCCCGAGCTTCCCAGAAAACTGTCCTGGGCCCCTCTCACCACAGATCTGCCAGCTTCTGATTTTTATTTATTTTTGAGGTAATTTTATTTCGTCAAAGATTAGACAATAGAGGCTGAGCTGTCCCTTGGCCATGTCCTGTGTCAGCGAATAGGACAGAGAACCTGCCAAACCCAGAGAAGGGGAAGTTCCAGGAGGGGTGGTACCTGCAGAGGCGCACTCGGGGCCACATGGAGTGGGGGAGCGGGGACACCCCCTGCCCGCACACGGTTAAGTCTGCCTTCCCGTGGCAAGTGCGCCTTTGCCCCAAGGTTCCTGCTGCCTCATCACCAGATCCCCCAATGCAGACCATTGTAAGGAGCCTTTAAGAAGTTAGTCCCAGGCAGAGTCCACTCCTGAAAATCATGTTCTAGCGTCTTCTGTCAGGACATAAAAACAATGTATCCCTAAGCCAGAACTGCTTCTCCCTCTCCCGTGACGGGGGCCGCACGGGCAGGATTGGGGCGGGTGGTTGTAACCGGCTCGTCTTGGAGAGAACGTTTCCTGCCTCTGTGACCCACTGAAGGTTCTGCCCGGGTCACCCCCGGGCTCCAGGCTTGCACCCGCTGGACCACCTCCAAGGGACATGGGGGCGGGCGTGCCCAGCAGCGGCAAGCTTACTGGCTCCTCCGGGGGACATGGCTGTAGCACAGTGACCCCCGCGGGCACAGGGCAGCTGCTCCTAGAGGCACAGCGTTCGGAAATCCCTGGTGGAGCCCAGGAGCTGGTACCGCTCCGTGGAGGCGAGCCACGTCCCCCGCAGAATGGAAGCAGATCCAAGCTGTCGGGGAACCTCGGTGACTGTGCAGCAGAGCGGTCCCTACCGTGTGTCCGCAGGGGGGTCCCTGCCAGCAGCTGCCAGCTTCCGGCCGTCCCTGGGCGCCTCTCCACGCACGCTGGCTGTGTTTTCGGGTTGGCTTTCCCAGAGGGAGGCCTGCTGGTCGGTACACCTGCTTGCCGCACGGGGCGGCCGGCCTTCTGTGCGTCCTCCCCTGCCCCCAGCTCCCAGCCGCCGCTGTGCTCACCTGTGTGTCTTTGGGAATGCCGCTGGCCGTTATGTCCCCAGGCCACCCTTCACAGCCCAGGAATGTGGGGCCCTGAATGCAGGGGTGCACTGCACACAGGACAGTCGGGCATCTGGGTCTGCTCACACACAGGGGAGGGGTCCGGACTGCCAGAGCCGTCGTGGGGGCCAGCGCCACGCTGTGTCCTCTGTGCGGTCCGCACGTCAGCAGGCATCAGAAACAGACACAGAAAGGCAGCAAGAGCCACAGTACACACCTTGACATCCGAGGAACTAACGAGCAAGGTCGTGGAGATCCAACACAACAGCCATGACCCTACTCTTGCTGGGGACACGGATGAACAGGGGGCACACCTGTGCCCCCACATGCCGGCCTGTGTGCCCATGGCAACCCCACAGGCTGCCCCACAAGCTGGAGACGCAGGCCCCTTGGACAGTCCCAGGGCCCAGGCAGGTGGCCTGGGGACATCCGTTTATGTGACCTAACTCCAGACCACCCTTTGCTGGTCTACAAGGTCGTGACCTCCCAGACGGTGGTCCTCTGCTCCAGCTCTGAGGTTCGACGATGGGGGAGGCCGTCCCAGTACCGCCCAAGGCAGACATTGGGGAGCTGGGCCATCGGGCCCTCGTGGTGTGGCCAGCCAAACCCTGGCGCCACAGGCAGGACGTGACCCATGTGCCAGGCTGGACATTCAGTGTGTGCTGGGGGGGACCGGGGGGCGTGGGGGGGCAGGTGGAGAAGCACAGTAGCTCTTCCCTCGGAAAGGAACATAGAATCAACAGAAGAGGCTCCCTAAAATGAGAAGAGAATCAAGCTCTTCTCACAGTTTATTCCCACCACGTGTGCCTGGGAGAGCACCCAAGGAGGCTCTCATCCCAGCGGCCCAACTATCCTGGGAGCTGTGGGCCCACCGTGGAGGCATCTGCAACACCCCCTTGGGGTCCCAGGGGCCCCCCAGCAGCTGCAGGGTGACAGGCGTGGCTCCCCGCCATCCCGCAAGACCATTTCCTAATGCTGGGTCCCGTCCCGCCAGTGTCTGTGGTGTGGACAAAGCCCCGTGCCCCCTCTTCCTGCATCACCCTATGGTGCACAAGCCCTCAGCAGGGCAGAGGGGCAGGGAGAGAGCAGAGGGAGCCCCCGCCCCGGGTGGGATGCGCCCCCCAACTGTCCTCCGGGGGAACCCCCCACCCCCTCCATATGACGCTTTTTAAAGTATTGGTTCATGCATCGGGTGCAAGTCAGCTGAGAAAGGGCAGAGTTTTCAAAGGTAGGATTTATAACATCAATTAAGATTCCGCGCTGCTGGGCAAGGTACGCTGCGCCCTGGAGCGCGCCTGTCCTGGGGGAGTCTGTGTTAGCGCTGCAGACACCCAGCCCCCCCAGACGCCCCAGCAGCCTGTGAACGACCCGGGAAAACAATAGAAGGTAAGTGTAAAGCCCCGCACGCCCCTGGAGTGGGTGTGGGACACATGGCCCCACCGGCCGTCCTGGACATCTCTGGGTGTGGAGGACCTGCCAGTCTGCTCCCTCTCGGGCCAACCCGAGGCTGTGCCTTCCTCCAGGAAACAGGGAGAGGACTGGGCCGAAGGAGGGAGCGCGGAGACAAGAGGTGGCCGTTCTCACGGCAGCAACAGCTACGATGCGGATGACGGGCCAGCAGCCATCTCACGGCTTAGAGAGCCTCTCGGCCTGTCCTGAGCCCTCACGCAGTCCTGAGGAAGCCAGAGAGTGTTTATGACTAGCGTCCGTCCGTCCATGGGAGCTCTGATGCCGGGCTCCAGGAGGGCGGGAAAGGGATGTCCCCTAGGAAGCACCACAGGCTTGGCTCCATCTGGCGGGAGCATCTGGAGCCCACGATGGGGAGCCAAGCGAGGGAGGTGTGGACGTCCCTGCTGCAGGCGTGGGCGGGGTCAGTGCTCTGTGCACACTGGACTCTGCAGCCAGTTTCCAGCATCTTGAATCCCAACCTCCCACCTGGGAGAGCCCCTGAGCACGTGGCCAGGCTCCACGGGCCCCACGCCCATCCCCAGCACACCTGCACAGGGACGGGAGCGAAGACTAGGAGGCGAGGGCAGGTGGCAGGCCTGCCCCGGGCACGCAGCGGGCAGAGACCCCAGCTCTGGCCACTGGGAGGGCGGAGGGAGGCTGGGGAAAGGTGAGGGGCCCCTCATGAAGGCTCTGTTCTCCCGGAGGCACAGCCCCCACCCGTGGCCGCCGCCCCCAGCCTGGGCCCCTGTCGGGGCTGACCGCATCCCACTGTACCAGCTGTTACTGCCAGGCCTGGGGACTGAGCCCCGTGGTTCTAAGTAGACCGCACAGTGGGTGCTGGGGGCAGTGGACGTGGCTTGGCTCCTGTGGGGTTTGCGTTCTTTTGGCTGAGAGTCCTGTCGCCTGAGTTGAAACCGGTGACTTCTCAAGTCCGAGGATGGTATCGTGAGGGAAAGGGTTTCCTGGCAAACAAACCGTCCAGCGTCGTCTTCACATCCAAGCCTCACCCGCCGGCTCCCAGCAAGCAGAGTCCCCGGGGGCAGGGGCTTAGCGTGCAGGCCCCCTGCCCTCCCAGGATTGTCCCCACACTGACCACAGACAGCAGCCCAGCCCAGCGCGCCCTGCTGTCTCCCACCCAGGTCACTTTGCCCATCCCATTGAGAGAGCCGCCCCACCACACACGCACATGCACATGGACACACAGATGCACACGTGTGCACACGGATATGCAGATGCACACGTGTGCACACACGCATGCACACAGATGTACACACGTGCACACATGGGAGCAGGGGCGCGTACGTCACCTCAAGCGTGGACACACGTGCGCAGTGACTCCCTGATCGCAGGGCCAAACGCCCACGCTGGCTCTAGAGTGGCCCCCGCAGCTGCCAGCGGGCTCCCTGCCCCTAGTCAGGACAACAGAGCGGGGCCCACCAGTCGTGACACTGGGGCCTCACCTCCACTTAGGTCCGGCCCATCACCTGCACACGTGAGCCACTTCCTGGAGAACGTGACCTCAGCCTCGTGTGGCCCTGAGCATCCTGGGAGAACCACCAGGGTGCCCAAGCCGTCATGGGGCTGACTCGGCTCTCTGGGCCTCCCCACAGGTGGGGAGCAGCCTGGCACCCCAGCAAGCAGCCCAGCCGCTCCTGCCAGCTGTCCAGTGCCCTGGCCCAGAGGCCAGATGTGCTGGAGCCTGGCCACGGAGGTCCCGCCCCCACCCCGCAGCGTGACCTGGCCCCACACCCCTGGTGCTCGGTGACTCTGTTCTCCAAGTCGCCCCCCGGGCTCGGGGCGTCCGAGTTCTGCAGAGCTGCGGCTCTCAGGGCCATTCTCACAGCCCCATGGCCCCTCGTGGTCCCTCCCAAGGGAGAGCCGGGCGCCAGCCTCCACTGAGCTGCCTCCCACGGCACCTGCGGGCAGCGCCCTCCACATGGCACCGACAGCGCCCGGGCCTCGGGAGAGCAGGGCAGGGACACGGGAGCCCCGTTAGCTCCCTCAGAGGAGCGCATAGACCCACACGGCTTCCGGCTGGTTTTTCTTCTAACAGGAGTAATTCCCACTTAGATGAAATACCATCAGGACCTTGAAGTTTTCCACGGAAACAGTTGTGGCTCTCGCGTTGTCCTCACGCCACTGTGCCTGCGGTTCAGAGAGGCTGCTGGGCGGGGGGGCAGGGGGGTTGCACGCGGGCTCCGAGGGCCCCTCAGGGGGCTTGTTGCTGGTGGGGGCTCCTCGCCCGCACCAGTATAGTCTCTACTGAAAGGGTCTTTGTGCTCCCAGTGCCCCGTTCGGAGCATTCGCATAGGAGCCGTTGTCCCCAGACTTCCCGGCTTCTCACGATTCCACTGCGGAGGGACTTGGAGGCAGGGCGGTACCACGTGATTGCCGCCCCTCGGGGGTGGTTTTCCAGCAGCCTCAGTCCTCGTCTGTGGGGCGGGATGGTGCTTGCAGGGACCCCGGGCCTCCCCGTGCTGTCTCGTGTCATCCATGGGCTCTGAGTCCACACGGCTCTCTCCGCAGGGACAGTGGCACGGCGACGTCTTCAGCGGCCTGGGCCAGCTGACCCACTGCTCCGGGGCCGTCTACCACGGGATGTGGATCAGTGGCCACCCGGTGGGTAGGTGCCTCTCCCGCCCCTGCCTCCTCCTGTCTTCTCGTGGGGTCACGGTGGGGTCTGCTGAGTTCTGTCTCCGATGGCCACAGGCGCTCGCACAGGGATGCTGAATCTGGAGGTATTTGGGGTCAGGGGTGAAGTGGGATCTAAAACCCCAGCCCCTTTAGGAAAGACACATTCCAGTCGGGTTTCAGAAGGACTTGTGACTGGTCTGCCTTCGGCTCAGGTGAGGATCTCAGGGTGCAGGGGGTCTGGGGGCCAAGCCAGCCTTCCCCAGGGTCCACCGGGAGTGCCTTTGTAACTGTGCCCTGGGAAGAGACCCAGATCTCAGCCCACCCCACGTGAGGGGTGCTGGAACCCCTGGGTGTGAAAGCCTCTGGGAAGGGGGCATAGGACGTGTCCTCGCATCTTCCCAGCAGAGTCTCAGCAACCACCAGAGTCCACCTAGGCCAGCTGAGGCGGACTCTGGCCTCCCCCTGCTGAGGGCCGGGTTGTCCCCCCTCAACGGAGCAGGGCTGTCCAGGCCCACCGTCTCCGTGAGGCACCTGTGCGAGCTCCCTCCTGGCCGCACGTCCTCTGTCAGACTCAGTCTTGTCCTAAGCTTTAACCACCCTCACCCTGGTGCCGCTACCGGCTGGGGACGCAGGGGGAGCAGACACCGAGAACGCCATCTCCAGCTGCTCCGACCCCAGAGGCGCCCCGCACGTCCAGCCTGTGGGTGGCCGCGCCCCGGCCAGCTCCCCAGATGGTGTCCAGGGCGCCTCACCTGGCACACACGGAGCCACTGACCAGATGCAAGGAGGGCGGGGCCAGAGTCCCAACCAAGCAGAGGTGTGCGGGAGTGTCCTCCCAAGTGCAAATCCGAATGCCCATGAGCCACTCGCTCACAGCCCTTCGGCGCTGGGTGGGCTTTCGAGGCCTCTGTAGTGTAACCAGCTCTGCAGTAAGTTGCTTAAAAGTCACAGCTGACCCTCAGGATGGGTCACAGTTTCACTCAGTGACGGCCCGGGTCGCTGTGTGGGGTGGCACGGGCAGGGGACTTCCAGCCACGCATCTGATAACCACACGTCCCTCCCCTTGCGGTGCCCTGGGAAGCGCGGCTGTTCTGTGGGGGGCCCACGTGGGGGCCTGGGCTCGCGCGGACAGCGGGCCCCCCCATTCAGCTGTGCCGCGCTCTGCTCTGCTCTCTCCCAGCACAAGCCAAGAAGATCGTGATTCTGGGTCCGGAGGTGATGGATGTGGCTCAGGGCTCTTCCTTTACCGTGAGCGTTCAGCTGCAGCAGGACAGTGGGGAAGTGGCCGAGGGTGAGTGTCTCCAGGGTGACGGCTGCAGACGTCAGGTGCTTAGGGTTAGGGACGAGATGCCCTGTGTGGCTTCTGGTACGGGGACACCTGCGGTGACTCTTGTTTTGTCCTCATGTCTGGAGCCTTGCCAGAGGGGGCGTGTGAGTCCCGTGTGTGTGCATGTGTGTGACATGGGCGTGTGCCCATGGCCATTGCACAGCTCACAGGACGATGTGTGGCTTCTCGGGGCTGCTGGTGTCTGCGGGGGCCTGTGCCTGGCGAGGGGCGAGTTCCTGTGTCCTCCATGGGTCATCGGGGAGGACAGATCTCCAGTCCAGCTGCGTTTTGGGGAATGGTATCAGCTGAGCAGCGACATAGAGGTTGGGCAGCTGACCTGCCAGAGCCCTTCCTGCCCATGAGCAGATTGCCCGGTGCGGAGAGGGGCATCCTGGCCTGGCGGCAGGGCGGAGGACCCCAAATGCGTCCATCAGCGCCCCGGCGGTCACGGTGCGGTGGCTGGGCAGGACCGCTGGCAGTACATGCCTGCCTGAGACGCTTAGTGTCTGCTAGTTTGCCTGGGGTCAGCAAGCTTTGACGAGGGCGCCACGATGAGCAGCACCGAGCAAGGACAGTCACAATCAGTTCATTTTAACAACCCTATTTTGGTGTCGTTTTTTTGTGTTTTTTTTTTTTTTTTAATTTTTTTAATTTTTTTTTTTTTTTAATTTGACAGAGATCACAAGTAGGCAGAGAGGCAGGCGGAGAGAGAGAAGGAAGCAGGCTCCCCGTGAGCAGAGAGCCTGATGTGGGGCTCGATCCCAGGACCCTGGGATCATGACCCGAGCCGAAGGCAGCGGCTTAACCCACTGAGCCACCCAGGCGCCCCTTGGTGTCGTTTTTATGGCTCGAAATTCTCAAGTATTAAGTGACTCCTAGATTTTCAGTAAATTTACAGAGTAGAGTACCACCAGCCCCCAGTTCTGCTTCAGACCATTTCCTTCGCCTCAGAAAGACCCCTGCTGCCCGCCACAGCCCGGCTCCCACAGGTGTGCCCTCTGTGGGCACTTGGATGAGTCCCACAACCCGTGGCCTCAGGTCCCGCATCAGTGACTGGTGTCCTTGGCTGAGGTGACCCACGTGGACGTGCTGGCGCTTCACGGACCACGTCTGTGCCTGGTTTCCCGGCTCATCTGTTGGTGGACATTCAGGTCCCTGCACTTTGGGCAGCTGGGAAGGTTTGGGGCAAGTTCCTGTGCGGCCTGTGTTCTCTGTGTCTCGGTCATGCACCCCTGAGTGGAGCTGCTGGGTCATATGGCAGATTTATGTGTAACTTTCCAAGAAACTGCCAGACTGTTTCCCAGAGTGGCCACCAGTTTACAGTCCCACCAGCAGCATGGGGCTCGGTTCCCCCCACCCTGCCCATCCGCAGCCATCCCGGGACTGTCAGCCAGCCCGCTGAGGCTCTGAATCGCACTTCCCTCCCAGCGGTTGGGGCCGAGCAGCTTTTTGTGTGTTTACTGGCCCCGTGTGCGTCTTCCCTAGGGAAATGTTTATCTAACTATGTCGTCCATCTTTTTAAATTAGGCTGTTTGCTCTTCTTGTTTTTCAGTTATTGGAGTTCTTTATGTATTCTGGATACTAGTTCTTCATCAGTTACATCTTTGCAAATCATTTCTTCTGGTTGCGGCTCATCTTGTGGTTTTCCTTAAGCATTTTTTAAATATTGATTAATTTGAGAGTGAGAGCATGCGAGTGTGGGGAGGGAGCAGAGGGAGAGGGAGAGAGAAAATCTCAAGCAGACTCTTGCTGAACACAGAGCCTGAGTCGGAGCTCAATCCCACAACCCCAAGATCATGACCTCAGCCAAAATCAAGAGTCGGACGCCTTACCGACTGAGCCACCCAGGTGACCCCATCTTGTAATTTTCTTAATGCTGCCTTCTGAAGTGCAAAGGTTTTTAATTTTGATGAAGATTTGTCAATTTTTTCTTTTATAGATCATAATTTTGGTAATGTATGTAGGAATGATTAGCCCGACCCAAGTACACAAAGATATTCTCCTGTTTTCTGCTAGAAGTTTTGCTCTTGCATTTCTGCAATCCATTTTCAGTTAATTTTTCTGGATAAGATAAAGTTCTCAGTTCATCTTTTCTCTTGTGGCTGTCCAGCCATCCCAGTACCATGTGCCGGAAAGTCTGTCCTCTCCCCATTAAAATGCCTCAGCACCTCAGTCGAGAACAACTTCACTGTCAGAGTGAGGGTTTGTGCAGACTCTGGATTTTGCTCCATTGACCCATATGTCTGTCTCCACACCACACCATCTTCATTATTGTAGCCTCACTCTGATTTTGGAAATTAAAGACTCCTTCGATTCTGCTTTCTTTTTTAAAATTGTTTTGACTATTCTGGGAGCTTCATCTTTTATACAGTTTTTTTAGGATCAGCTTGTCAGTTTCTGCAGGGGGGGAAAAAAAAAGCCTGCTGGGATTTTTGTTAGGGATCGCTTTGACTCTGGCCGGGAGGAGCCACCATGAGCTGCACTGCATCTTCCCATCCATGAACATGGGACACCTCCCCATCTATTTATATCTGTACTTTCTCTCACCAATGTTTTGTAATGTTTAGTGTGCAAGTCTTGCACTTGTTTTGTTAAAGTTATTAATAATGATAAATAATTTATCAGTATTTTGTTTATAACTTAGTTATAGTTGGTCTAGTAATTAATGAGTCATGTTTGTTCTTTTTATATTATTATGGATGGAATTGTTTCCTTACCTTTATTTCAGGAATTGCTAGGCTACAATTGATTTTAAAACAACATCTTATGTCCTGTGACCTTGCTGAACTCATTTGCTAGCTCTGCTGCTTTTCCTGAGGATTTCTTGGGATTTTGCTATATGGAGAATCATATCATCTGCAAAAACATCCAATTTTGCTTCTTCCTTTCCAGTCTGGATGAGTTTTCTTTCTTTTGTCTGCAATATTTTCTATTCCCACTGGCAGTGACCAAGGTCTCCAATGGCTCAACCTCCTTGCCGGCATTTGTTGCCATCAGTCTTTGTAGTCCTCGCCATCCTACTGGGGACGAAGTGGTGTCTTGCATTTCTGATACGCTCCTCTAACAAGTCATGATGTTGAGCATCTTTTCAGATAGTTATTGGCCATTTCTATGTCTTCTTTGGAGAAATATCTATTCAGATATTTGCCCATTTTTAAAAAATGGGTAACTTGGGTGGCTCAGTCAGTTAAGCGTCTGTCTTCACCTCAGGTCATGATCCCAGAGTCCTGGAATTGAGTTCCACATCAGATTCCCTGCTCAGCAGGGAGCCTGCTGTTCCCTCTCCCTCTGTCCCTGCTTGTTCTCTCTCTGTGTGTCAAATAAAGAAATAAAATCTTTAAAGAAATAAAATTAACATTTTAAAAAATGGGTAAGTGTCTTTTGATTGTGAGTTATTAAGAGCTCTTTATGTATTCTGGATATAAGTCCCCTTATCAAATATCTGATTTGCAAATATTTTTTGCCATTTTGTGGATTGTCTTGCACTTTCTTAGTGGTGTCCTTTGAACACAGAAGGTTTGAATTTTGGTAAAGTGCAATTCCTTTACTTTTTTCTTTTCTTGCTTATGCTGTTGGTTTCATACCTAAGAAGACTCCCTAACTCAGAGTCATGAAAATTTACTCCTGTATTTTCTTCTAAGAATTTTATATTTTTAGCTCTTACATTCAGAACTATAATCCATTTAGAGTTAATCTTTATGTGTGGTGTGAGGCAGGGGTCCAGCTACATTCTTTTGCATGTCAATGTCAGTTGTACCAGTGTCATTTGTTGAAAGACTGTTATTCCCCCCCATTGAATTATCTGGGCATTCCATTTGCTAAAATTTTCTTTAAAGTTTTTACATATTTTTTCATGAGGGATATTGGTCTTGAATTTTTCTTTTTTTTTTTTTTTCTTTTTTAAGATTTTATTTCTAAGTAATCTCTGCACCCAATGTGGAGCTCAAACTTATAACCCAAGATTAAGAATCACATGCTCTACCGACTGAGTCAGCCGTGTGCCCCCAATTTTTTTTAATATCTTAGTCTGGTTTTGCTATCAGGGTAATGTTGACTTCATGTTTCAATTTTCTGGAAGAGTCTGCATTGAATTCATATTATTTCTTTCTTAAATGTTTGGCAGATTTCAATATGAAGATCATTGAAGCCTGTCGTTTCTTTGTGGGAAGACTTTTTTTTTTAAAGATTTTATTTATTTATTTGACAGAGATCACAAGTAGGCAGAGAGGCGGGGGGGGGGGACAGGCTCCCCGCTGAGCAGAGAGCCCAATGTGGGGCTCGATCCCAGGACCCTGAGATCGTGACCTGAGCCGAAGGCAGAGGCTTAACTCACTGATCCACCCAGGCGCCCCATGTGAGAAGACTTTTAACTACTAATTCAATTTCTTTAAGTAGCTATAATGTTATTTGGGTTATCTACTTCTTCTTGAGTGAACTTTGATGTTTGTGTCTTTGAAGGAATATTTGTTCATTTCATCTGAGTTGTTTGATTTATTGTCATAAGCTTCTTCATAATATTCCTTCATGTCCTTTTAATGCACTGATACCACCTCTTTTGTTCCTACTAAGGATCATTGATTTCTTCTTTCTGTTTTGCCTGACTCATCTGACCACAGGTTACCAGTTTCATTGGTAAACAATCAACTTTTGGTTTCATTGATTTCTCTATTATTTTCTGTTTTCTATTTCATTAATTCCTATTATGATGTTATTTCCTTGCTTCTTATTTTGGATTTAATTTGCTCTTTTTTTCTTTTCTTTTAGTTTTTAAGATGGAAACCAAGGTAATTGACTTCAGACCTTTCTTGACTAACACAAGAGTTTATTGCTATAAATTTCCCTCTTAGAACAGCTTTAGCTGCATCCTGAAATTTTTGATAGGTTTTGCATTCATTTTCATTCAATTCAAAATGCTTTCTGATTTCCCTTTTGATTTCCTTTTTGACCCATGAGTTATTTAGAGATATGTTGTTTTGTTTCCAAATTTGGAGACTTTTTTCATAGAATTTGTTCTATTTTGGTAAATGCTGTGTGTGCACTTTAAGAAGTATATGATTTTTGCTTTCATTGGGTAGAACATCCTATATATATCAGGTGGATTTTATTGATACTATTCTTCAAGGTCACGTGTGCTGCTGATTTTTTGTCTGCTTGTTCTATCAGTTGCTGACAGTGGGATCTTGACATCTCTAATTGTAATTGTGGATTTGCTTATTTCTGATTTCATTTCTATCATTTTTTGCACCATGTATTTTGAAGGCCTATCATTAGATGTGTAACATTTAGGATTTTTATGTCATTTAATTAGATGACCCCTTATCATTGCAATATTTCCTTTTTCATCTTTGGTATAGTCATTGCTAGGACAACTACTTCCTGTAATAATAATATAGTCCACTCCAGCTTTCTCCTAACTAGTATCAGCATTGTGTATCTTTATCAATACTTTTACTCTCCACCTATGTAAGTCTGTATTTAAAGTGTGCTTTTGGGGGCGCCTGGGTGGCTTAGCGGGTTAAGCCGCTGCCTTCGGCTCAGGTCATGATCTCAGGGTCCTGGGATCGAGCCCCGCATCGGGCTCTCTGCTCAGCGGGGAGCCTGCTTCCTCCTCTCTCTCTGCCTCTCTGCCTGCTTGTGATCTCTGTCAAATAAATAAATAAAATCTTTAAAAATAAATAAATAGGGGCACCTGGGTGGCTCAGCGGGTTGAGCCGCTGCCTTTGGCTCAGGTCATGATCTCAGGGTCCTGGGATCGAGCCCCGCGTCGGGCTCTCTGCTCTGCGGGGAGCCTGCTTCCTCCCCTCTCTCTGCCTGCCTCTCTGCCTACTTGTGATCTCTCTCTGTCAAATAAATGGATGAAATCTTAAAAATAAATAAATAAAGTGTGCTTTTTGGGGCACCTGGGTGGTTCAGTCGTTAAGCCTCTCCCTTCAGCTCAGGTCATGATCCCAGGGTCCTGGGATCGAGCCCTGCATCGGGCTTCCTGCTTGGTGAGGAGGCTGCTTCTCCCTCTCCCACTCCCCCTGCTTGTGTTCCCTCTCTTGCTACATCTCTCTCTGTCAAATAATAAATAAAATTTTTAAAAATAAAAATTTAAAAATAATAAAGTATGCTTTTTATAGGCAACATATTGTTGGGTCTTAGTTTTTCATCCAGTCTAATCACATCTATCTTTTATTTTATTTTTTTTTAAGATTTTATTTATTTATCTGACAGAGAGCACAAGTAGGCAGAGAGGCAGATGGTGCGGGGGCAGACTCCCCACTGAGCAGGGAGCCCAACTCGGGGCTTGATCCCCGGACCCTGAGACCATGACCTGAGCTGAAGGCAGAGGCTTAACCCACTGAGCCACCGGGGCACCCCAATAAATAAGTAAATCTTTAAAAAATGGAGGGATTTTTCAGCCTTTATTTCCTCAAATAGTTTTTCTATCACAGTTCTTCCTCCTCTCTTTCAGGGGCCTCATTACCCACGTATTAGGGTGCTTGAACTTGCCTCACTGTCCATGAATTCTTTTTCCCCTTCCCCCTTCCTCCCTCCTTTCACTTTACCTTTGTTTTTCTTCCTCTTTTTTCCTTTTTTCTCTTGGTGTTTCATGTTGGTGGTTTCTATAGCTATGTTTTCAAGTTCGTGAATTTTTTTTCTACAATATCTCATCTGTCATTGATCACATACCGTGTACTTTTTTATCTCATAGTTTTTGTCTGCAGAAGTTCAACTTTATTTTTATATCTTCTCTGTCTCTACTTACATCTTGAGCACATGGAGTACGGGTCCAATAAAAACTTCGGAGAAGGGTCCTTCCTACCGGTCCTCACATCTGGGTGCGTTCTGAGCCGATTTCAGTTGCCTGCAGTCCCTCCTCACTACGGAACGTACTTTGCTGCGTTCTTTGCCTAGTAATCTTTGATTGGTGCCAGACACGGAGGATTTTACCATTTGGTGGCTGGGTATTTCTGTGTTCCCATAACTCTTGTTGGACTTTGTTCTGGAGCACAGTTGGCTTATTTGGAGACAGTCTGATCCTTTCAGGTTTTGCCTTTATGACGTGTGAGGTGTGGAGGAGAGCTCCGTCTGAGACCCAGGATCCCCACTGTTGAAGCCAGACCTTCTGAGAGCCCTGTCTCGTGTGCTGTGGCATCCATTCTTCCAGTGTGGCCAGCAGGAGTGAGCGCCACTCCCAGTGCCATGCAAGCCCAGGTCCCTCCCGCCCTCCCCTGTGGCTCTTAGCCTGGCCTTGGGCATTTCCTCGCACTCGTGCACAGATATGTGCTCCACCGTGTCCCCAGAGGTCCCTCACCTCTCTGTTCCTCTGCCTCCAGGACTCCAGGACCCCTGCTGTGTGCTTCTCCTCCTGGCCTCCCAGCCCTGTTTGCTCACTGAGGAGTTTCCTGGGCTCTCTCAGTCCCTCTCCCTGCACCCGGTCCCCCTTCTCTCAAGGCAGTGGCCTGGACAGTCGGGGAGTCCACACCATTTGTTCCGCATCTCTCAGGGGCCGCTGTCCTTGCCTGAGATCCAGGATCTTGAAAAGCCATCGCACCATCGTTATATTTTCTCTGCCTTTTTTGGGTGCTTCGAGTGGGGCATGAATTGGTTCCGGGTACTCTGTGGTGACCAGAAGTGGAAGTCGATCAAATCCCGGGGCCGCTGTGGCTCTCTACTCTCCTTCCAAGCCGGAGTGCTCGCACTGTCAGCCCTGCCATACCTCCTCTTCCACAGGGGCTGGACGGCGGGCCTGCACTGACCCCGCTCGGTGGGTGCCGTCGGCTGTCCTTCTGCACCGGCCCCAGAGCCCACACGGCCAGGCCCTATGCTGGGTGCGTCGGGCGCGCAGACAAGGGGGCACAGGTGGGAAGTAACAAGCACAATGTCTCCCCGAAGGCAGGACCGTGGTGGAGACAGGCTCCAGGTGTGTCTGCTCCCAGCCAGGGCCACCCCCATAGCCCCGAGGACAACCAACAAGAAGAGGCCCCCCAGAAGCACAGCGAGGTGCCTGGAGGCTCAGGCCCCCAGCAAGGGCAGGAGAAGTTGGGGCAGGGAGGCAGGGAGCTTGAGTTGAACTTGCTGCGGCCTGGGCCAGCGTCGCTGCTGCGCGCCCATCACTAGGCGTCCAGGCCAGGACAGGGAGGGAGAGACCTGGGTTCTTGTGGCTGTTCTGTCCCTTCCTTGGCACAGCCTGCTTCTCTCCCTCCCAAGGCGAGGACGGCCGGGTTTTGAAGATCTCAGCCGGCGTCCGGTATGTGCAGCTCCCGGCCTACTCAGAGGTCAGCTTCTTCAACGTGGACAAGGACGACCAAGGGACACCCATCCAGACCCCATTGTGAGTATGGACGACCCTGGACGTCACCCAGGTGGCGTGGGGGACGAGGAGTGGCCCAGACCTGCTCCACCCAGGCCCGTCTCCACATCGCTCCCACACTGGCCAGGACCCCAAGGGCACTGGGCACACAGCGGTGACCCGCGGACATGCTATGCTCGGTCTAGGGAACAGGAAGCAGTGGGGGCCAGGCAGGGGACTGGCAGCAAGGGCTGGGACTGCAGCGAGGTATCACGTGGTCCCAGAAGAAGACTCTCCCCACCCTTCCTTCCCACCATCTTAGTCTCAGAGTGGTTGCCTCCGCCCCTCCTCCTCCCCAGAAGGGCCCCCAGGCCATCGTGTCCCCCTCAGCCAGGTGGCACCCTCAGCTTAGCATCCAGCAAAGCCCAGTCCCACCCATTCCCTCCACAGCGGGTTTGACT
This sequence comes from Lutra lutra, assembly GCF_902655055.1. Taxonomy (NCBI): domain Eukaryota; kingdom Metazoa; phylum Chordata; class Mammalia; order Carnivora; family Mustelidae; genus Lutra; species Lutra lutra. The sequence goes on from NC_062281.1 coordinate 196,586,641, forward strand.
GCATGGCCTATCCTCTGTGGAGTCCCAAGTCTGGGGGCCAAGAGCCCAGAGCTGCGCTGGAAAGTACCAGAGACCCGCAGCTCCCCACCAGAGACCTGAAGCTGGCACTGGCATCAGACACATCTCACGGCCAGAGGGCCATCCCTAGTGGCCCTGCGGGTGAGTGCCGTTAACCAGCTGGTTGGCAGTAGTTGGCATGAGCGCTTAGGGGCGTGTGGAGTGACAGCGGGTGCGCTGGAACCTGGGCAGGAGGAAATTAAAGCCTTGAGAAGCCAGGCATGGTGACCCTGGAGGAGACAGACCATGCCAGGAAGATGGGGCCGGGCCTGAGCAGGCGTCCCTCTGCAGGGCCAGCCCCCATCGCTGTGGGCTGAAGGGCAGGCTGGGAGCTCCCTGTCCTGGGCATCCAGGCCCCTCGGGCGCAATCCCAGTGCCACGGTAGCATTGGGAACAAGCAGTCCCAGGGGCCACCTCAGGGGCCGTCCTGCAGTCTCCACAGGCACATCTGGTCATCGCCATCAGTATAAAATGAGGCAGTTTCATTCGCACCAGGAGCCTGGTGGGAGAGTGCAGACCCTAGGCTGGTGGGCTCAGGGCTGTTTCTGCATCTGTCAGACTGAGGGCTGGGCCCGGAGGCAAACCCACCAAGGCCACTGTCCCCAGGAGGCTATGGTCAGCCTGGACAGGACACCCGAGTGTAGGAACGGCCCTTGTGCCCCCACCGCCCCCCCACCAAGGTCAGCCACCATCTGCAGCCCAAACGGTCCTGCGGGTTCGCCCGGTTTTCTGGCTGCTTCCGCGCCTGCTCAGAGTGCACAGCATCTCCGCATGCACTTGGCTCCTGGTGCCTGGAAACCTGCAGCCATGGAGGGCCTGGCCTGGCTTTTCCGTGGATTATTCTGAACGACTCCCGGAGAGCAAGTGCCGGAGCTCAGGATGTGAATCCAAGTTTCACGTCTGCCGTTCACTGTGCCCGGGCCCGTGGGCCTCCCACACGGCCTGATGCCTGCAGTCCCATGGCCTTCCTCTTGCTGGGGGGTGGGCATTTGCGTCACCCATGGCGTCCCAGCCGAGCATGGCCGTGGGGTCCCACCTGGTCCCCTGTGCCCACCCTCGCCTCAGGAGCAGCTGCACCAGATCCTTGGGGACCACAGCAAGCTCAGTATACGGAGCTCCGGGGTCCCCATCGGACAAATTCACGTGCACGTTGGCTGTGGGGGCCTTCACGCGCTCCTGGGCCCTTTGAAGAGGGGCCCATCCCCGGAGTTAGGACCCCAGCCCTGGACACCGCGTGCGAGTACTCCTGAGTCACAGAGCAGGACGGGCGGACCTGGAGTGCTGGCACAGGGCCCATGGCTAGACCCAGGCCTGGGCTCTCGCTGGGGGGAGCCCCATGCCACAGGGGTTGGGGGGAGCCTTGGGGGACTGCTTCCAGTGCAGTTTACAGAGGCAGTTTTACACTGTGGGGCTGAAGAGTTCTCACATTTCCGCATAAAAACACTCGCTGGGCCCCTTGCCTTCCACTGGGAGGGATTTCGGAGCCTCTCATGAGGTCTCCGTGGAAACCAGGCCCAGAAAGGGGGGTCTGTGTCTGCTCCTTGACGTTTGGTGCAGGCGGCCCCGGGCCCAGCCCTCTATAAGGGTTTGGGGTGCTTGCTGCTCGGGGAACGGGCCTCACCCCATGCTCGGGGGGCTGGTGTTGGGCTGCCAGCACGTTCAGAGATGTTTCCAGCTTGGCTAGGATGGGGGTGGGGCGCCGCAGAAGATGGTCCTTGGGGAGACCAGGGGGAGCAAGTCTTTGGTTTTGGGAGAGCCACTCGGGTTTGAGCTCTGCAGGCATCCCAGTGGCCTGCTGGCAGGTCTGCGGCCGAACGCCAGGTCCCGGGTCCTCGGCTGGTGCGTCTGGGGCTGATGCCAGACGTGGGGCTGATGCTTCTCTGCCTTTTCTGGCCAAGCTTCTCTGTACAGGCCTCCTCTTCTATAAAGTGACCAGGGGCCTCTGCCCACAAGATTGCCAGTCCCATGGCGGCCCCTCCTGTCCCCTCATAGGGTGGCATGCCGGCGACGTGCACACCTGCCCACGGGTCAGGAAGGGTCCCCCGTGCCGCTGTGTCTCTTCTGGGGACCAGTCCGTCCCCAAAAGCTCTGGAGGACACTCGCACTGACCGTGCTTGTCCCCATAGCTGCCCCAGAGCTCCCCTCGCCCCACTGGTGCCCAGGCCCTCCGGACGTGTTGGCAGCGAGCTCAGGTCTGCTCTGGGTCATGGACACACAGGCCGGCCGGCTGTCCTCTGGTGCCTTCTGCGAACGGCGATGAAGCCATTGCATAGGTCAGCTCTGCACGGGTAGGTGGTGGGGATCAGTGTAAATAAGAGAAAAGCCCAGGTGATAACGGTGTGACTAAGGGCGAGGGCTCGTGCTGTGTGGGGTCTGGGAGGCACTAGCTCAGCAGGGCGTGAGGCCCTCGTGCCGGCGGGACACCCAGAAGAGACCTCAGGGGACGCAGAGCTGCTTGGGTGGGAAGTAGGCGAGGCTTTTCTTTTTTTTTTAATGAAGTGGCTTATTCTGTCGCTACACGGGGTAGTAGCAAGTTCTCCTGACCGTTATCTGGAGAGACAGCAAAAACGCGACAGTCCGTGGCAGCCCCACACGTATGGGGAACATATGTCGGGGCCCTTTCCTTCGCATGAGTGAAGGTCTGTATTCGCCAAGGCAAGCCGTGAACTGCACCACTCCCCCTTACCCCTGGCCTGGCACAGAGCTTTCTTGCGTGGCTCCCGGATCCCGCCTCCCTTCCTTCCGCCAGACCTTGACCGAGGACCCCCAAGCCCCACTCAGGCCTGCACCGAGCAAAGGGGTTCCAGCCAAGGGTTACTGCGTCTGCTACCTAGGTGACAGTGCGCCAGCCTCGGGCTGCGGAGCAGGGCACCTGCTGAGGCTGCCATGGGTGCTGGCCACACACATTTGGAAGTCTCGGGGAGCAGCCACTGGCGACACCCAGCCTCCAGCCAGGACACGTGACGGGCCTCCCAAGTGCAGGGCAGAGACCACAGCCGGGAGGGTTTCAGGCAGAGAGATCAGTCGACACAATGCCTAAAACAGACCAGGGCCAGAACATCTCCCAGGTGACCGTCCCTCTCGAAGCTACTTTCTGTGGCCCCCGAGCAGAAATGTTCTCCCAGCACACAGACTCCAAGCCCAGGGTTTCTCTCTCAGCCCCGGGTCACAGGCGGCATTGGACGCCCTCCCACGACGGAACGCACGCCACCGCACAGGCAGACATGCGCCCGGCTCTCGCTGAAACCTCATCCCATGGCGGCGGCCATGCTCTTGGCTGGCCAGGAGCAGCCCTCCTTCCAGGTCCACACTCCGGGCTCACGTGAGCGCCCGCTTCTGACAACGGTGGGGGATTCAAGTCCACCAGTATTCACTTCTCACGTGGAAGTTCCATGGCGGGGCGAAGGCCCCCGGGATCACCAGGGATCCCTGTTCCCATTCCCTCTTCTTCTCTGTCGTCCTTCCTGCACCTCGTGGTCCCAGGGGGCTGCACAGGCACCAGCCATCACACCCCTATTCCAGACCCCGGGAACTAGAAGCAGAAGGAGCACAGGCCTGCCCTTCTAATAAATGCCCCTTCGAAGACACCCACCATCACTTATCCCTCATTGGCCAAAACTTGGTTACGTGACCACACCAGGCCACAAGGAGACAAGAGATGCAGTTTGCCAGCCAAGACCAGATTGTTAGCCGGAGCCGGGGTGGGGGAGATATTTTGTGTCAACCAGCCATCTTTGCCTGAGGGTCTGGAAGCCACAGGAGCAGACCTGCCATTGGCTTACGTCTGAGAGCAAGGCCCTGGACCTCCCGCCACCTCCAGGGATGGACGAGGCGAGTGACGCCCCCTTCATCTGTTTGTAAGAAGCCCGCCGTGCCCCTCAAGCTCGTGCCCTGTCCCACAACCAGGCTGTAAGGCAGTGATCAGTGGTTTTGGTAAAACCAGGCCTGGAAGTGAAGGAGTTCAGCCTGTTAGACCAGCGGGAGGTGTGGGAGACGGGGTCCCCCAGCCCCAGGAGTGGCTAAGAGCACGGGGAGCCACGGCCCCGTGGCGGGCTGGCCAGTGCCGACAGCCCATACCCTGCCCTGCTTCTCTGCCTCAGGGTTTGCTCACAGTCGAGAAATAGTGCGGGCAGCCCCCTAACGCTGGACAGGGGTCCCCTTCCCTAACCAAAGGGGTGGGCAAAGGCAAGGCTGGGGTGGGGGTGCCGGCCACCAGGTCTGCCCCCCAAGCAGCCTTCACGCAGGGCCCGGCATCACAGGACCCCTGGCGGGCCTCCCCTGCAGCCTTTGCCCCTGAGGGTGATGCTGGGTGCGGGCTGGGAGGTCCCCCAAGCCTCCCGACCCGGCCCCGCCCTCTGTGCTCCGCCAGCCAAACTGGAAAGGTGCACCAGCTCAACGCTCAAATTTTCGAGGACTTCAGGGTTTCCATTCTCAGCGGCCAGGAGGGTGGGTGCCCAGGAGAGGAGGGAGGGAAGGGGCTGGAGCCGCCCTACAGGGAGGGAACTACCGTGGAACCGAAGCGGAGGGGGGCAGCGTCTAACACGAGCACGTGTCTGTGTCTCTACACGTTCTTGAGCTCGTGTGCCAACACCGGTGGGGGGGCGGGGGACATGGAGCACAGTCCCCGGCCAGCAGAGAGGCACAGGGGGACCCCGCCTGCCCTGCCCCAGCCCCAGATTTCCCCAGCCACGTTTGCCTGGCCTCTGTGGTCGCTGAGACCGTGGAGCTAGACACTGGCACCTGCCAGTGCGCGGCCGTCGCCCACACCCCGCGCCCCACAGGGACCTGCTTCTCGGCCCTTTTCTCACCCACCCAACCCACAATTAAGAAAGTAGACACTCTAAAACCTTGGTTTCCAATTACGCAAATAAGTAAAATGAAGAGAGAAAACGCTCTCTCCAGAGGCCTCGTGCCAGTCATACACGGTCGTGAAAGTCAGTATTTGATTATTTTGTTGATATGAAATATTTCAGTCGCTGAATTGTTCTAGCTTTCGAACAGACGAGTTGCCTTCCGTTGAGAAGAACGGGCGATTTCATGGGCGTGGATCGTCGCCAGGTTTTCCAAACCCTATTTTGGTGAAATTACAGCGCCCACATTTCAGTAACAAAGCACACTGATGTTATATTCAAAAAGATTTTTATATTTAGACACTTAACCTTTTGTAATTCCCACCCACAGCTTTAAACGTAGCCCCTTTATGTTAATTGCCGTCAGTGGGGTGTCTGCTCGCCCCCCTCACCCGGCAATTTAGGCCCATGAGTCCTAATGCAGGTGCTGATAATTGCAGCGGGACATTGTCAGGCGGCGGAGCCCAGGGGCCCAGACAATCCGCCATAAATTGGATTTGGGAACCTAATAAAGCTGTAGCAGGGAGAGAACCTCAGACTGCTTCTCTCCCTCTCTCTCTCTCTCTCTTTTTTAAATGCCTAAAACCCTTGCAGGGAATGTGTCCAACTGACCTGAGCGGCCCCGTCTTTTCCATTTGTTGAACAGACGGTTCCGAGTAGTCGTCAGACGGGATCTACGGAGAATCACCCGTCATTGTAAGATGATTTTGAAAATCAAGGTGCCCTTTGCCGCTGATCCAATCTCACCGATAAAAGGGACAGAAAGTGTAGCGGAGAACTTCTGGAAATCTCACCGCCTCTCGAGGTGGCAACACATTTTAATATTAATCGTCCGTGGTTAATTATGGCAGAGTAGCTGGCACGAAAGATCCGTATTTTTAAAAGGGAAATTTGTGCTGTAGGTTTCTTGTCGAGGAATCCCACCGCGCGGACGGACCCTCCAGGACAAGCAGGAACAGGTAACCCGGTGCCTCCGAGGCCAGTGCAGGGAAGACCAATGGGACCATCGTCAACGTCAGGGGCGTTTCTGCCTGAAGCAACGCCCCCGAGGGCTGGGCGGCCCCGGGGCCTGAGACCACAGCTCCCCTCCCCGCCCCGCCACCCAGGCTCCCTGGTTCCCCTCCTTCTGCAGCCCCTGGCATGGGGCCAGGAGCACCCACAGGACCCCAGGCAGTGGGTCTCTGGGGGGACCCTGGAGAGAAAGGAGGGGGGCAGACAGGCCTGGACTTCCATCAGGCTTTGCCAGTGCGGCGCCCTGTGGGCGTGCCTAGGGGGGATGGTTGCCCCGGGAGCCGGCTCAGATCTCTCTCTCCCTGGCTGTGGCCCCAGAGGCCTATTCCAGGGGGCTCACACCGCGGTGAGGAAACGTTGCTTGGGGTGGGGGGTCGGGGGGCCCCCTCCCCCACGGCCTGGGGGATTTAGGCCGCCGGCTGGACAGGCCCCAGACCACCTAGAGCCACCAGGCCGGGCGGCGATGGAGACCGTGTTTGTGTCCTGATCTGCCTCAAGTTTAGCCTCTGATCGTTAAGCCACCAAGTGGGGTGGGGACACAGCCCACCCAGCCGGCTGCCCTGTGCACCCTTCTCCCTCCTGGGAGCAGCTAACAGGGGCTCCTGGTCTCCCGTGGTCAGAGCCATGCTTGCCCTCACCCCACGTCGTGGAGCCTGTGGCCTTCTCCTCAAGCCCAGAGCTGCCTGCAGCTGTCTGTCCACTATGAGAGGGCACAGCGCTTGGGTCAGGCCCCTGCACTGACCCAATAGGGGCCTGGGGCTCTCCTGGGGCAGGGTGTGGCCCCTGGGATTCAGGGACCACTTTGGGCAGGAGACTTGAGGAGGGCAAGAGGCCAGGGGGGACCCTGCACCCTGACCTATCCAGGATTCCCTGGGGGAGGTTCCAGGGAAGGGTCGGCTTGGAGTTGCTGCCATCCTGGCCGTGGTCAGTGTGGCCCAGGCACGCGTGACCGGCGCAGTCAGGGCCTGGGCTGGCAGGGAGAGGCCCAAGCCCGGCTAGAGGAGCAGGTCTGGGTGCGGCTGAGGACCTGCCCTGGAACGGAGAGGATGTGGGCCGGGCATGTGCGCACGTGGGAGGGGAGGCCGCCCACGGCTGAGGGTCTACCAGCCAGGCTGTACCAGCATGAGGGGACCGATAGATGTGTGTCTGTCTGCGCGTCTCCCGTGTACTGAGAACGTGTGCTTACACCCCTGGTCACGGCCAGCTCCTCAGGGCCCGGCCCCTCACCACACATGGGGCTGGCCGGCTGCAGGCCCCACAAGGTTTTTCTGGGGATCTGAGATCCAGCTTCCTGCTCCTGCGAAGGCCACTGGCCCCGGGCGCTCTCCCTCACCCGCTCGCTCCTAGAGACACAACAGATGCCCCTCGTCCTTGCCCAGGAGAATGCAGGCCCAGCCTCAGCCCGCTGCCAACTCCATCCCTCTTGGGAGGCCTCTGAGTTCTGGACGGTCCCCAGTGGAGGGCCCCGCACCTGGCCGCTCCCACCGCCACAGGTGGCCCTCACATCGGGATGCGGCCACTCCCCAGGCCCCTTCGTGGCTTCTGCCCAGGCCCATCCTGAGAGCCCGAGGGACTGCCGCGCTCGGAGCAGCCCCTGGCCGGTCCTCCCGGGACGGGCGGTGTCCAGGGGCAGAAGGGCTGCAGCGGCCACTGGTGAGAAGGCGCCCAGCCCACCACCTGCCAGCAGAGCCACGGTGGCAGCCTCCCAGCAGTCACCTGCCACAGCATTGGGAGGTCCGCCTCCACGTCGGGTCCCGCGTTCCTGGGCCGCTTCTAGGGACCCCCACTCCCCACCCAGACGGGCTGCGGCTTTCCAGCTGAGCAGCCAGCTCAGGACAAGAAGCAGCCGTGGTCGCCTCGGGGGCGGCCCGGCCTCCATCTGGCCCCTTGGTACAAATGGCCTGGCTGGAGGAGCCTTCTGGAGGCGAGGAGTGGGGGACTGTCAGGGACAGGAAGGACCCCCACATCCGTGCCGCTCTCCCAAGGGCTTCCCACCATCTCCCCCACTTTCACTGCCGCTTGCAGTTCCGCGGGCTCCAGGAGGGCGTCTGCAAACAGCGGCGTGGCCTGGGGGTAGCACTGGGGGAAAGGGGACGTTTTAGCCCCTTGGCGGGGCACCAGGTGCACAGCCCGGTCCGGAAGGTCCCATGCACGGTGGCTGACGGGACAGGACGAGAGCACTGGTTCGAGGCTTTGTTTTCTGAGCGTCCAGAAAGGACTTGGGCCAACGGGAACATGGCTTTGTGTCGAGTCCGTTTTCCAGGTTCAGTGAAGGAAGGGGAAGGCAGGCATCAGGTTCCTCCTCAGGAACGGTGCGTGGGCCCTGCCGAGTGCAGCCCGAGGGCCACGGGGCTGGGGGTTCTGCACGCCGGCGCGCCCGCCCCACCCCAGCCAGGCCCAGCCGCGAGCTCCCCGCTGGCTTAGTTCTCACACAGGCTCCTTGGGAAACCGTGGAGTTTGAAAGCCTCCAGATAAATCCACGAACCCAGCCTTGCCCCGGGCCTGCAGTCGGGTGCAGCCCTAGGCGCCCACATGGGGCCCGTCTGTGTGTGGCCGGTCCCCCCCTCAGCCTCGGGTGCAGCCTGTGCGGACGCATGGGGCAGAGGTGGGGGTGGGGGCTCCTGGTGGGGGCTGCCCCGTGGTCACGTCCAAGACAACATCTGGGGCCCCCCTGGACAAATGGAAGGGTGGGGTGGGCAGGGGGCACCCAGCCCAGAGGGAGCCCTTGTCTGGTGACACAGGCCATCCGAGAAGGGGCCTGAGGGTGTCCACCCGGCCCTGCCTGATACTCACGCTTCCTGCTCTCCCTCTGGGTCATGGAGACCGGGACCCACAAGTCCTCTCCAGGCCGACGGCTCTGCCTGTGGGCGTAGCCCGCTCCTCGGCTAAGGGACCTGCCCTGCCCTGAAAACTAGTGGGGTGTGTCTGGTCACCTCCACGCGAGGTGGCTCTCGGCCCCTGAGGGCCGATGACATTTTATTTCTCTGATTCATGTAAATGAAGCAAACATTCCCGCCTACGCCTGGCTCTCCCGGGCCCACGGGGCCGCTCGACGGTGGAGGCCCGACCCCCGCAAGGCTTGCTTACCCCCGCCCCCTCCGCCCTTGTCTCCATGTCCTCCAAGGCTGATTAGGGAGTCTAATTGAGTTGGCTGTAAAAAGGTAATTAATCGACGTTTCCTCCCAGAGCGGTCAAGCACCGATCTCCCCGTGGCGCACCTCCCGTTGCGTGTCCCCCACCGCGGCCCCAGAGGCAGCAGTGACCTTTATCTTGCTGATAATTAAAGTCGACATAAAGGCTTTGGAAATAACTCCTGAGAGCTGGCGATGGCATCTGCGGGCGGGGCCCTGCCTTGCGGGTTGGCCAGGCTGGGGGCTGCCCCCCAGAGTGGCCAGGACCAGGTCTGTGGGTCGCTACAGGCCCAGCAGGACCTTCACCCCAGAACCGTCCCGTCAGGAGCAGGAGGGGATCGCAAGCACTTGCTTCTCTGGGAGGCTCCCTTGGGGCCAGCGGGGCACGGGTGGAGAAGGACGGGCTCCCCAGAGAAGCTGGTGCCCCTTGGGCAGCTCTCAGATGGGTGGGGGCTCTGGCTAGGAGCTCGGCTGGGGAGAGGGCGTCCACGCTGGCCTGCGCCGTGGGCCTGGCGGTGTTTCTGCAACGAGGTCCTTTGTCAAGAGGTGGTCTGACATCCTCTGGGTGGCACCTACGGCGGGGCGGACGGGTGAGGAAGGGGCCACAGGAGGGGGGAAGGTTGGGGGGTGTACGTGGCCCCCCTGAGGCAGCAGGGGCAGGACTGCCTGGACAGGGCACCTGCGCAATGCCCCAGGCTCAGGGCGCCAGCGGAGACTGGGGGCCCATCTTGCAGATGCTTGGCGTGCGGCGGGGTGGTGAGCGCCGACGAGGTGTGGGACTGTCAGGAGTGGCCAGCGCTGGAGCTCCTGTGGCCACAGGGCTTGCTTGGTGTGTGCTCAGGATGCAGGGGAGAGTCGGGGGGGTGGGGTGGAGCAGGCGGGGACCTTGCCTGGCAGCGGGTCCATGTGCTGGGAGCAGGGCGGGCCCCACAATGGCGACTATGGAGGGACCAGGACCACGGGGATGCCAGTGAGGGGAGGGACGGAATCTTGGATGTCGCCCCCATTTCTGGCGGGGCAAGCAAGAGTGGGGACAGCGAGTAGGGGTGGGAATTGGGTCTGGGGGACCCAGAGCTCCCCATCTGGGAGGCAGCACATGGAGATTCCTGCAAGGAGCTGGGGCAGAGGTCTGACCCCAAGGAGGCCAGAGCAGGCCCGCTGTGGTTCTCCACTCGTGGGCAGTAAGGTGCCCACCCGAAGGGGGTATGCATGGGACGGTGGCATTGGATGTCCACCCAGGAGGCGGGGGGGGGGCGGTCAGCTGTGGCTGCTGGTGCCCAGGACAGGGCAGGCCCAGGAAATGTGCACTTACGTTAGGGCAGGGACACCAAGCCAAGACTGTGGGAAACCCCAATTCTCGACTCTTCGTGTGAAGCTTGGAGCTCATGGTCCCGCCCCGGGGCCCACGGCACCCCGCACAGATGCAGCTTTAAGTGGGTCTCAAATTCCTACGCGACCTAGGGAGCCCTGTTCTCTCTCGGGGGCAGAACAGGGTCTGCAGGGCCTCACCCGGACCCTCCAGGGGGGTTGGGGGGTAGGGGCATACTCTGAGACTTCCGGCCAGCCCACAGCACCACCCACCCCACAGGCGCCCTGGGCCACAGTCCACGCACGGGTGGGTGGCAGGGGGCAGCAGGCCTGGCCCATCGGGACATCTCGCAGGCAGAGCAGATAGAAGCTGACTGACCACTTGGATGTACGAGCCAGGAAGCCACGGTCCAGCTGAGATGCGGAGGCGAAGGAGGCCAGGGGGCCATGTCCAGGAACAGGGGCCAGCATGCGGGGACCAAGCTTGGGCAGGCTGGGGTATGCCCCAAGCACCAGAGTTGCTCATTCCTGGGAAGGTGGCAGGCCTTGATGTCACATCTGAGAAGTGGGGATGATGGGGGACAGACAGGTGTGTAAGCCCCGTGTGGTCACTGTACTTTGTGCAGAAGGGGCACTCGTATGCAGGGACCCAGTCTTGCGCGGTCACCCGGATGGGAGTCTAGGCTACAGCGCCAGGGTCCTCACCATCCAGAGGCGATCGGCTCCTCCCGAGCTCGCTAGAAGCTGTCCATCGCTCAGAAATAGAACTATGCCACCAGCCCCGCGGCCCCCAGTCACTGCCCAGGACATAAATAGCGTGAGGACTGCAAAAGCTAATGGAGAGAAGGTCCCTCATTAAAGAGTGTCCTTGCAGAAGGACAGATTTTGCTTTTTATAATGCGCCATAATGATGAAGACAACTTTGAGAGAAATAATTCCCTACCTGTGATTTCGAAATACTTCTGGGGCCTGTGTGCGTAAGCTGGGCTCCAGGGAAAGGGCCTTAATACCCTGCAGCCCCTGGGCCCCATCCAGTGCATGGATGAGAGCCGGCCCGCCGCGCACCCGGGGCGCCCCCCAGGCCTCCCTACAGACTCCCTTAGCAGGAGCCTCCAACCCATCTTGCCCACCCCCGCTGTCCCCACGGCCCTATCCAGCCACCGCCCTGAGGTCTGACCACGCCTGCTGGTGGCTTCTCCCTGACAGTGGGTGAGTGCAGGACAAGGACCTCAGGACAGAGGTCCGTTGAGAGAGCCGGGACCCCAGCCCCCACAGGAGAGCGGACCCTGATGCATGTGTGTTTGGGACAGCCCTGGTGACAACCCCGTCTCAGCCACCAGCTTCCTGTGCCTGGGACGGAAGGAAGGGGACAGCAGGGCCGCAGCTCCATCTGCCAGTGGGTGGAGCCTGGGGAGGGGACTGCCAGAAGGAAACACTCCATACCCCGCAGGAGGAGGGTATGAAGAAAGCCAGGATGGACAGGGTACATAGCGGGGTTTCCGCTGCGGGCCGAGCCCAGCCCACCGCCATTCTTAGATGCCAGAGGCTTCTGTGCTCCACACTCATCATGGATGTGACCTGTGGTCACCCGTAGCACAAAGCCATGAGGTAGAAATGTCCTTCTCAGAGCACACCATGCAGGAGAGGCCCAGCCCGGCCCAGCACAGGGCCTTCAACCTAGATCCTCTCTAGGCCCTATCCCTGGTGCCCAGGACCCTCCCAGCCCCAAAGAATCCTCCTGCCGGGCACTCACAGTGGGTCCCAGAATACACCCGCGGGGAGACTGCTATGTTCCCCCCGGCGCCTCTCCGGGCGTGCTAGGACCAATGTGTGTTGTGGGCCAGGCCCTGCCCCCTGCCGGCCACTCACCTGGAGAGAGCCACACAGCCAGTATACCGGGCAGCAGGGCTTTCGTGCCCACATGGCCGCCCGTGGCCCCGGCCAGCTCCGCTATAGAAACCGCCCTTTGGAGAGGCCACGGGACGGGTTCTCTCCAGTCTTGATTTCCTGCTGCTTCAGAGTGTCTTTCTGCTCTCCACTTCCCAGGAGAAACCTCTTCTCCCGCTTCCTGGGGACGCGAACCCCACTGCCCTGAGGACTGCCAACGCGTGGAACAAGGTTGCGCCCAATTCTCAGATGTCCGCCTTGGGCCCCCACCTCCCGGGTACAGCCCTGTCCTCTTCCTTGACAACCTCCGTGAGGTAAGGGCACCCGCCGCACCCACCGTGGCTCAGACCGCACGCTGCCCAGCACCAGGGCCAGACCACCCGGGAGCCCCTCTGAGCCCTCCCTCGTCACTCCTTCCAGGAGACAGACAGCAGGTCCAGAGGCGGCCTGGGCCCTGGCAGGATGACGCCCAACGGGCAGGACCCGCCAGGAGGCAGCAGGTAGGAGAGGGTGACCGACTCGGGACATTTGCCGCTTTGGCGTAGCCTCCCAGGTGCATGTCCTCAGGGGTGGAAGTCAGGGCGCCTGGGGTTGCAGGTGCTGCTGTGGCCGCTCCTTTCTGCCCACCCCCCGGGAGCCCAGCTCCGGTCCGGGTCAGCCTGCTCTGGGCCATGGCTCAGACAGACCCGAGGTGGGCAGAGCAGGGTGGCCTGCTTCTTCAGGGGACGCCCATGGCAGGGAAGCCAGCTGGACAGAAAGGGATGCTCCTCGAGTGGGCACATGGGCCAGGAGGGGCCCACTGGGTGGGCAGAGCAGCCCTCACTGCTGTGCGCCTGGCAGCCACGGGCTTACCACACACCAGCCACATATCTGCCACGGCCCCGGGGTCCCCAGAAGCCCATCCCGCGGTGGAGCAGACCCTGGACAGGGACGCGTGCCCCTGTGGGGCCCGAGGTGACAGCATCTGTCAGTGCCTCTCGGCCGCACGCTTTCCAGCCCACGGCCCTGCTGGGAGGAAGACTGACTTCCAGAGAAGTCTTTCCCAGCATCGGCTTGTGGGAGCAGCCCCTCCCCTGCCAGGCCTTGGGGCCCAACTGGGAGCTCCCCTCTGGGAGCCGTGGGGGGATGGCAGCAGCACCACGGGCTGCATGCGGAGGCAGAGAAATCACTGCTCTTGAAAGACAGGAGCCCTCCCCCGGGGCCCGGGTGCACGGGGCCCGGCAGGGGTGCTGCAGGGGAGATCGAGGCCCCTCGGGGGCAGGGAGGGGTGCCAGGCCTTCCCGGATGTCCACCTGCAGCAAGGACCGGTGCGTGTGGCCCCACCAGGCCTGGGGCCCGCGAAAAGAGCCACGTCCGAGGGCAGAGGCCTTTGGGCACAGACGCGACGATGAAGCTCGAGGAAACTGGGAAATGCAGGAGAAACGGGAGGAGGCCGCGGCGGCCGCCGCTCCCGCAGTCAGATGGCTCCCGGCTGACGCCAGCGGGCGGGGACCGGGCCGGGACACCCGGAGGCTGGCACGGGGTCGGCCGACTGACAAGCCTTTGGTCCCACTCCCGCGGCGGAGCCGGGACGCGCTGCTTGCTGGGGAATGTGCCTCCCCGCATGGGCTCTGAGTCGCGTTTGCGCGTTAGCTGTGAGGCCACTCGGCTCGCTGAGGGGAGAAGCGCAGACTTAGGAAAAACGGCCAGGATCCTGCTGAACGTGGAGACGCCACCTTCACCCAGTGTTTCGGTGACAGGGACGCGTGTGAGACCCAGAAGCTGACGCCCAGCGTGCAGGGACCTGGTGCTCAGGGCAGAGTGGAGCCCGCTGTTGTCACCGCGGCAACTCTGAGGCCCACCGCCAGCCAAGGCTCCTTCCAGCAAAAAGGAGGCCCTCGCTGTCGCTGGCCCTGTCGCTGGCCCGTGCCTCCTGCAGGAGGGGCCCTCATGCTGGGGGGTCGCAGCGCCGGGAGGGAGGGGCCCGCTGGGGGTCCTCGTGCTGGGGGATCGCTGTCCCAGGAAGGCACGTTTGCATGTGAAATGCTCCACATCTCAGGGAGCCTTTCGAGCTGGTGACATGGCCGTGACGCAGGCCGGCCGTTGTCTGAGGTTCATGGGGGCTGCTGCCCTGTCTCCCCAGGGAGCCCGGATCTCCGGGCAGAAGCCTGGGGAGATGGCTTTCATGGTGAGCTCTGGCGGCTCTGGTGACTTGGCGTTGGACGGGTCATCTGTAGGAACAGGTCTGAGCCTTGGTGAGGCTGCAGAGTGCCCCCCGGAGCCCACCTCCCTGCCCCAGTCACAGGGTCTGTGTGGCATGACCCCTCTTTCAGACCCCAGGGCCCCCACGACAGCGGCCTTCAGGGCCCTGTGCTCTGTGTCACATCCGGACGCCTGGCGCCCCCCTGGCCCCCATGCGGAGGAGTGAGGGGGAGCCTGCCCAATGCCCCCGGCCAGCATCGCTCTGCTCTGGGGACATGGGCCCTCCCCGACGCCCCCCGCCAGCTCCTGACTCTGGTTCCGGCACCGGCTCCCCACACCAGCAAACCTGGCTCCTGACCCCCAAAGCCCACCTTTTGGAATTCTAAGAAAACCATCCTTCCTAGCGAGCGAGGCTGGCCCTGGCAGGTCAGAAGGCCTAGATTTCACACGGGGTCCAGTTTGCCAGGTCTTGGCCAGGTCTCGGGTGTGTGGCTGCCCTTCTGTCCACCCCCCCGGTCACCTCCACGTGAACGAGATGCTCCCGACGCTGCGAGCCCCCGGCAGCCAGGACCCACAGGGGAGGGGACAACAGGAAGGGGCTCTAGCAGCTTCCTGCCCCTGCCAGCCCCCGCCCAGCACGCTGCCCCCGCCGTGCTAACCCTAACCCCAGATGTGTCCCGCCAGCCGGGCATCCCAGCCCCGAATTCTGCATGTCTGGCTCTGCGTTTGCCTCCCAGTCTAGACTGAGCCCCCTGGAGGGAGTGGCCATGGGGAGAAAAGGCTGGGAGGGGGCGGCTCCCCAACCCTGTCTCCCCGTGGCAACAAAGGGGCCGTGCCCAAAGCAACCCCAGGGACACAGAGCCGTGGGCCCTGGTGCCCGCACCCCCAAACCATAGGCTCTACCGACCTCTCTCACCTCCCCAGTGACCAGAACCGTCCTTTCCGACCCAGTTCCCAAAGTTAAGAACTTCCGTGTGTGCAGATGGCTTCCACACCCAGAGACCCTCCACATGCTGCCCCCTCCCAGTGGCCAGCGACCAGGGTCACAAAGCGGCCTGCGGCTGTTGGCACCAGGTTCAAGAACTCTTGCGGGCAGCGGGACGGAGGGACGCATGGGCTGAGGTGACTGTCCCAGCCGTGCACAGCCTCAGACCCCAAGGTCGGGAGGCGAGAATGACCAAGCGGTCCGGGTGGCTGCCATCCCATCCCACTTGGTGTGGCCCGAGTGGGAGAAGGAGTCTGTGGGAGCAGCCACCAGGGCTGGGCTGCGGGTCGGGGTACAGCTCGCACCAACATAGGCCATCTGTCCTGCAGGACAGCCTCGGCGTGCCCTCACCCCCGGCAGCACCCCCCCCCCACTGCCAAGAGTCCCTTCTGCGTGCTCCTGGGCCCCTGGGAAAGGCCAGGCCTCGCTGAGCCTCCTGTCGCCGTCAGCTGTGGACCTTTGTCCATGCCTGGGGCCCGTCACCCCTCACAGCCGCTGGAGGCCACGTGCTCGCCCACAGACTCACTTTGCCTGTGAGCGGCTCCTTACCACCATCCAGGGGCTCACACGATAGACATGATTGAACAAGATTAAGAGAGACTCGCCACCCCGTAATTTTGGAGCCTGGCAGAGGTTTTCATTTCCGTAAGAAGGGTAGCGTGCTCCGGAGGACTCCCCTGTGTCTTGTTACAACTTCCAGGCGTAATTCCGCATCAGCCTCCATGGCGAAGAGGAACCAGCTTTGTGCGTTTTGGCGGAAGGAAGGGAGGTCAGATGCCGTGGCCCCTGGGCTCCCAGAGGCTTCTCCCCTCCAGCACACACGCTCTGATGGCTTATGCTTGGGGTGTGTGCCTGCCCAGGGAAGGGGCGCTCAGGGGCAGCCAAGTGCTAAGGGGCCCAGCCCCCAACCCACTCGGGGCCCCTTGCGACGCGAGCCCCACCTGGCCACGCCTGGCAGAGTCCCCTGCCAGGAGGGCCCTGGATGTGGATGACAGGAGAGGGGCCTGCTGAGGTCCCGAGCAGGGTCCCAGGGTCCCAGAGGGTCACGGCCCTGCCTGACTCTTTTCCCAGGGAATGGCATGGATCAGGCCTGGAGTTGCTGCCTCCCCTGGCTTGGGTGTGGCTGCTCCAGTCCCCGAGTGCCCAGGCCAGCCAGCTCCTGCAGGGCAAGGCAGCCTGTGGACGGGGCCCCTCAGTGTGGACCCAGACAGGGCAGGGCGGCAGATGGCCATGGGAGTCCCACATCTACCGTATCCCTGTGGCAGAGCGTGGCAGTTGCCGGCTGGGCCCAGCCAGGAGCCACGAGGCTGCATCTCCGTGCCCGAGGCCTGGGGTGAGGCTGTGTCCCAAGGGCCCCAGGGGCCTACTGCTGTGCTCCGTGGGCCAGGCCAGACCTAGCGGCACAAGCAGGACTCTTGGGCTCGCACCCAGCTCTGGCTCTTCACCGGCCGGGCCTGCCCGACTGGAGCCCGTGGCCCTGCCGGGGCCTGCACCCCGAGCCTGTCCTCGCTGGGACCCCGGTGACCACGGAGCATCGCCCGGTCTGCGGCTTGTCCCCGGGAGAGTCCAGTTTCCACCGCAGGCTTCTCGCTGCCTTCCTGCGGAGGCATTCCTGGCGCATCACGGGCTTTCACAACATAATACAGAACCCTGTCAGCTCCTGAGTGATGTGAGATCGTGTCGACTGCAGGAGACAGAGATGGTTTTGGAAACGTGGCCGTGAGCGTGCCCGGCCACCCACGAGGATTCCATTGAATCAGGGTATGGCCCCCTCCCCAAAATCCTGTGTGTGCTCTGTGGTGAGACATGGCCACCGTCCACAGCCCCAGCCGGCAGCCTGGGAGGACCTCGGGGGCGACCTTGCCCCTGCCTGCTCGCTGCCGGCTCAGCACATGGCCAGCCGGACCCTGACGCACACTGGCCGGCACAGCCCCTCCGCTGCTCACTCAGAGAAAAATGGGTTTAATTAAGACTTCCGTGATTAGTCATTTAATCAGTCATCAGACCAACACAGATGGAGCCAATTAATCGTTTTACTTGAATAGACGGGGCTGGCGGCCCATCCACGCAGGGTCACACAGGTGACCACCGAGCACCTGATGCAGGCCCCCACCTCTCCACGCTGACCCTGCCCCAGGGACACAGGTCCACCTGCCATCCCCCACCCCCGTCTGTCCTGGGGCCTGGGCACTATCACGACCCAGAGGTGCTCCGGGCAGAGGCCTCCACAGTCAGCGGGGTCCCAGCAAAGACAGGCTCGGGGTGCCGACCCCGGTGGGGACTCAGGCTCCAGGCGGGTCACCCTTCCCTTGGCCACAGGTCCCTCCCAGAGCGGGCTCAGTCTCTGCCCCCTGTCCCGAGGCCAGCAGCGCCTCTGGGTGTGTTCCCGGATAACAAGAGATGGGGATTGATGACTTTCTCTGCTTCCTCCGAAACTCTGGAGACGAGAAGTGAGCACCATCCCGAGCAGGAGTAACCAACGGAAGCAGGTGTGAGGGCCCGGAGGGAACGGCTGGGCCAGCGTCCTAGGCCCCCCGTGGCACAGGCGGGATGTGTCCCACCTGATGCTGGGCTGGGATAGTGACCTGGGCAGCAGATGGAGGCTGGCGGTGGGGGGGTGTCCTCACAGCTGCCCCCCCCCAGCAGGGCCCCCCTTGGCTTTCTGGGCCCAGAACTGACTGCCCGCTGGGGACAGGAGCCCCTAAATGGTCCTTGGAGCTCCGCGCCCCCCGCTGCCCCCCGGGTCCAGGCCGAGATTTCCCCGGGGGCCTCTGGTGCATGTGCGTTCAGCTGCTCTCCTGCCGGCGTGTGCGGGCCTCACTCCGAGGCGCCCCTGTACCCGTGTAACTCGTGGGCCCAGGGTGAGCTTGGGTGAGGACAGGCCTGCCTGCTGGGTGCCCATGGAGCCAACCACCCTCTGCTGAGGGGGAGAAGCCGGGGCTGCACTCCACGGCCTGTGTATTCTGTGGCTCTCGCTCGGGGCCCGTGGGTCTCAGGGGCCCCTGACAGGCTGTGTCCCAGCGCAGCCCCAGATCCAGGCCAGCTGTGCTCTCGCAGTTACCAGACTGTCCTAATTTTGCAACTTTCTTCTGGGCTCTCGGTAGGAGCCATAGAAAGCCCTGGGGCTCGCTTCCCATGTGAGTGGGTCGGGATCGACCCCTGATCGAGCCCTGAGCCTGCGCCCCCAGCCCCCCGCCACCTGTCTGGACTTCAGTCAGTGCTCTCCTCATCTGACCAAAGGGCCACCAAGCCCACAGCCCTGCCTGTCCCTCGGTGACCTGGTGGACAGGCCTGAGTCACCTGGGCTGCTGGAGATCTTGGGCTCACCCGAGGGAACCCCCTTCTCCTGCCGTCCACTGTATGCTTGGCTGTGGGGTCTTCACACCCCCTCCCCAGCTGCCCGCCCCACCCCGTGTAGCTGCCCAGTTAAAGGTCAAGTGCACACATGGGCTCCGGGCCCACTGGGTCAGGGTCAGCTGACCGGCCTCAGGCTTCCTCTCCAATTAGGGCCATTTCTTCAGCTCTGCCAACCTGCCCTCCCCAGCCAGGGCCATGCAGAGAAGCACAGAGAAGCCACACGCCCCAGGGTTTGCCTGTGGCCCCCAGGCCCCACCCAGGCTGCTGCCGACGGACAGCGCCTCAGTGACAATTCTGCTTAGGGTCAGACGTGTTCGTGGGAATTCCAGTGGGACAACATCCCCAGGCCCCTTCTTGGTGGGGCCTTGTGACTTGTCAGCGCGGCCCTGAGAAGAGGTGGGGTCAGGAGAGCCTGTCGAGGTCACATGGCTCAGACAAGGACATTCTTGGGGCCTAAGAAAAAGAAAAGACACGGGGTCGTGGGGGGCACCAGGGCCAGCTGTGCAGAGGGGAAGCAACTGCACCGGTGAGCCCCTCAAGGAGCTGGGCACAAGGAAGAACCTGCAGGTTTACCTTGTTGACCTTGGCAGGAGGCCATCCGGTTCCCCTCCTGGGGCCCGCTGGGCCACGCATCCCACGGGGGCAGGCAGAAGGTGAGGCCCACGAGGCCTTGCGGGGACTGGGGCCTCGATACGGGAGAGTCACGCGGGGCCAGCCCCACCTCACAGGGCCACAAGCCATTGGAACAAGATGCCATTTGAGGACTTTCGAGGACAACCCCAATAGCAGGGGCAGAGGCTTCATGCTCAGCCTTCCACAAGGAGGCCCAGCCCTTCAGGAGTGGCCACAAGGACATGAGCTGGGGACACCAGGGCCCCACATCTCAGTTCGGCCTACAGATGCAGAAACAGGCTTCTGCTCCCAGCCAGGCTGAAGTGCGGGGGCTGGATCCCCCCGGCCCCTCCAGGTGAACAAGAAACAAGTGGAATAAGATCCAGGAAGCAACAGCCTCGCCGTCACGCCGCCGCAAGGCCCCAGCCCAGTTCCTGAGCGTTTCCAGGTGTGGTGCAGGGAGGGGACCCAGCAGGTCCTGGGGTCCCCACAAGGACAGACATGGAGCTGGGATTCCTAGGCAGCCAAGGCAGCCAGAGTCCGCAGGACGGAGCACGGGAGAGGAGAGAGTCCTGGAGATCTGCAGAGCACGAGGAACGTGCCTGAAGCCCGGAAAACCACAGGGAGGGTCACGGCCAGTCCTGCCCAGAGCTCACACAGGGCTGTGGGGCGTTGGGTCCAGCGGTCAGCCCGGAAGACCTCCGGATTCATCCCAAGACATCAGAAGAGTATTTAGTATTGGGGAATAACGAACCCTGTCTTGAACTCTGCCTGATACACCTTAGGAGCCAGACCCAAAAGGATCCAACCATCTCCAAGTAACGGAACAGCGTCCGACACACGGGAGCCAGGAGAGGAAGCCATGGTGTCGGTCGTCGGGCTGAGGGTGACCAGGCACGCAAAGCAGGAAAGTAGAGCCCGTAGCCAGGAAGAATAAACCAGTCAAAGCCAACCCAGAAACGACAGAAACGGGAGAATCGGTGGATGGGGACGGGAAACGCGGAGAGGAGATGCTCGTCCAGCAGGGAAGACCGGCCGCGCGCGGCGATGCGGGGGTGGGAGGGAGTGGAGTCGCCCGCGGGAGCCGACACGCGTGGGCAGGGACGGGTGGAAGGAAAGGAGAGCCGTGAGCTTCCAG